>NC_057344.1:32707500-34052561 GCF_016509475.1 Prionailurus bengalensis | reverse complement strand
ATAATTTAAGTCAGGTTAATTCATGTTTTAATGCATATCTAATTACAATAAAAGAGATTTTACAGAGGAGTACATAGTAATGACCACATAGGCTAGATTGGAGCATCTGAGGAGGATTGACATAGGACAGAAACCTGTACGAGTTCAAGTGGAAGATCAGAATCCTAGAGATGGCTGAAGAATGAATGCTTGAAGCACCGAAGACTGAATGATATTGATCTCTGTAAAAGTTAAGTTTGGTATGTGGGAGAACATGTGGGGAGAGAACGGCCTGAACTCTGGTGTTTAACATCACCTGGGGTTAAGCCATCCTGTTTGAGATAGCTTACAAACAGGAAACAAGGCGGAGTGGTTAAAAGGAGACTATTCAGCGGTTTATCGGTGGATGTGGTGTTGACAGACATTTCTACAAACTCACGTGTCTTGCTGGTGTAAACTTCTAAAATATCTGTTGATCTACTTTCTCATCATCAATCTGCTTTGCTGCTCACCTGGAATCTGATGGTGCTCATACAAAAAGGCTCAAGTCATGCTGGGCATCTCAAGAGCCAGAGATTAATCGGACATTAAATGCTGGTTTGGCTTGAATGCAGAGATGAAGAGATGTTCTTGCCCAAGTTTGGCAGTCACTTAGATGTTGAAGTCCCAACGTTTCAAACTCAGCTCAAAACCCTTTGGTGTGTTTTGAGTTTGGCTCTTGGCAAGGCATAATTTCCTGTTTCTAAGAAAAAAGACTCATGAGAGAGCCTCAATAAAGCTTCTTGGACATCAAAACAACATTTTGATGAATTAATTGTAAATGAATCAGAAACATATGGATTCATTCTCTTGAGACACACACATGTGTTTAAAGAGGGGGGCAGTTGCTGCTTGGGGCTAAATGTGTTTTGGGTTTTATCAAATGCAAAATGCTTAGGGCAAAAAGGAGCAAAAAGGATAAATTGGAACCTTTCCCTTGTCTTTAAATAGACCCATTTACAATCGTATTTACTGCCACCTATTGTTGTTCCAGAAGAAATTCAACAGTCATGACTAATTACAACCAGCCAGGTCTGATAATTTACATAGTTGTCAGTTGAGGCTGAAGAAATAATAGTTCTTGTTTTCATGTTATTAACAAAGTTCAAGTCAGACTACCTGATGAGGATCGTGTCTCTTATGAACAATTTGCAAATCTACTCATCGCTGAGTAAATTCTCTTCTGTCCTCTGAAATGTACTGGCTGAAGTACAGAGCACTTTTCGAGACACCCTAGACATTTTCTAGACATTCTAGACGTTTCAAAAAGCAATGGAACTACGCTGAGATACTACCTCACACACGTTAAGACGGCTACTTTACAAACACGGAAAAGAACAAGGGTTGGTGAGAATGCAGAGAGATTGGAACCCTTGCGCCCTGTTGGTGGGAGCGCAAAATAGTGCAGCCACTAACGGAAAACAGTATTGCAGTTCCTCAGACATTTTAAAAATAGAATTACCATATGATCCACCAATTCCACTTCTGGATGTATGCCTAAAAGAAGTGAAAGCGGGGACTTGAAGATATATTTGTTCGCCCTTGTTCGTAGCAACATTATTCATAATAGCCAAGAAAGTGGAGGCCACTCAAGTGTCCTTTGATGGATTCACGAATAAACATATTGTGGTATATACATGACATCAGAATATTACGCAACCTTAAAAAGGAAGGGAATTCTGAAACGTGCTGCACCATGGACGAACCCTGCGGACAAGATGCAAAGCGGAAGAAGCTCGCCACAGGCAAATACAGTATGATTCCACTTACCTGAGGTATCTAGAGTAGCCAAACTCCTAAAGACAGAAAGTAGAAGAGTGCTTACCAGAGCCTGCAAGGAGCGGAGAATGGGGACTGGTACTTTAAATGGGAACAGAGTTCCAGTTTTGCAAGGTGCAAAGAATTCTGCATCACAGCAATGTGAATGTCACTAATCCATACACTTAAAAGTGATTAAGATGGGAAATTATGTTATAAATATATTTATACGTATATAAATATATATCCTTATATTTAAAAATATATATGTATATACATTTATATTTATATAACTATGTATCTTTATATTTAAAAATATATGTGTATATATATTTAAATTGATATAAATATATATCTTTATATTATATAAATATGAATATATATACATATACACACATATTTTTTTTTACTACAATTTTAAACACAACAAACGAAGCGACTTTTATCTGAATACTGTTGACCACAGTAATACCAAGTATATTTGACACCTGCAATCCCTGGGGTTTTTTCCTCTGGCTCTACGGAGCCCAATTTCTCGACTAGAAGGCTTTGATTATACCTAGGGGAAGAAGGCTATGTAGGCGCACACACATTTCCTGTCCCAGCCCCCTCGGACCAAAATTCTGTGACCATTTCCCAAAACATTTCCCTTGCCAGGAGAGCTGGGCTTGATGTTCATTTTAATGAGCTTTCAAATTAATTTTGCGCTTGGAGGAGGAAGCATATTTTGATTTGCCAGGTTCTGCTCCATTAAGGGTGGTCCTGTTCATTTCTGCATATTTTCATGTAACTTCTATCAAGTCCTAATGGAGTTATTTACATAGAAAAGAATACAGGAAAAGTTTTCTTGGTGAAACCTCGGGAACAGCATCTCACCGCTACATAGAATATATTTTACCCTGAACGTTTCCTTACAGTTTATGCCTATAAATACTTTATCTTTAGTCAGGAAACATGGGGGAAATGTATGCTTTATGGGTCCTATGGTTGATTTTTAATATAGCTCATTCCAAAAAGGATTTGAAATAACTTACAAATAAGAGATGTGAAAAGAGAGAAATAAGCTGGTTGTAAAGATAAGGTTAGTATAAAAAATCCATGCGGTAGGAGCTATATTGCTGTTACAGAAACATGAAGAATTTGGTTCTGGGCTTCCTAACTGATAAAGCAAGGAGGAAAATCATACTGCTTGATTCACCGAAATCAATTTTATTCCACCTGACAAGAGTCCCCTTGAAATAAATACACCAGAGACTTTAGTCTGATTTTATTTTGTCCTTCATATTTACCTAATTCAAGTTACCAAAAAATTTGGTGCTATGAAGTGGCAACACTGTATTTGATACAGTCTATGAATTACCTTTTTTTTTTTTTTTTTGGAGTCATTAACGTCTTTGCTTGTCCCTTTATTCCTTCAAGCTCTTTTAATCCCCCACTTTTTTTTTTATTAGCAACTCCTTGAAAGGCAATAAGAATGACAGGAGAGGGGACAAAATTCAAGTTTAAGTTTTTCCTCCATTTGTGCTTACCCGATTCCTTAAAACACAAACAGAACCAAAACCAAAAAGACAGAAAAGAAAACCCTCCCAATTTTGGTCAGGACTTAGTTCTTCTGGCTTAAAATATTTAATTTGAAGTCTAAAGAATTATATGGCTTTGGCACCTTCTCTGATCCTGATTCTGTGCTGTGTTAACAAGTTCATAGATGGGCAGAATGGCAATGACATTAGGTTAAGAGTTAGTGAGAGCTAGCAGCTAGCACATGGTGTGAGAAGTTACTGGCTTGACTACGCCTCTTTCCTGGTCTCTGACACAGGAAGTGTGAACTAGAGAGTCCCTACATCCTTCTCAGCCCTACATATGAGAGTTGTTTAATCTTTATGGGCAGAGAGGACTCAAGTACATGGAAACATCCTTATGTGCAGTGTTATCTTTCAATAATCTCTAGCCAGGAAATGTTGGTAACGAAAAGACTACTTAAAAGTGATTCTGAGCTCTTTGAGGCAGAAGTCCAAGAAGAATGGTTTCTGTAATTAAAAGGACAGGGGCATTAGCAAGGGACGAGGGCAAGAAGGTTGGGATCTCATCCTAGGAAGGGAATGACTACTATATGCACAATGGAATTTGTCACTCCCGGTTGGTTTTGTTTTATTTCCATTCACTTTAAACAAGTGTTTGTAGGAAATGGGGAGAGAGGAGATATAATTTATTTTGGGTATTGTGCATTAGTCATTTTTCGTCTGTGAAGTCACCACCTGTGAGAAACGTCAGACAGCAATAGACGTCATTCATAAGCAATACGTTTTGTTTTAAGAAAGACTTTTCTGGGTGTGATTAAGTTCCATTAAGCATCCTATGCCAATGGGACAGGAAGCATTCTTATTGTGTATTCTCACTTGTGAAATGCCATGACTCAGGAAATACATAAACGTGAAAATGTATTCTGGTCGGATCCATACATGCTTTGGGAAATGGAAAAGGGAGATGAAACAATCTGATCGCTCAAGCCTTGATTATTTGGAAATTTAGTTGTAAATTACCCGGATGATTGCCTTAATTCTCTGTGTCCTTTTTTTTTTTTTTTTGGAAGTAGATACTGTTGATTTTGCATCCAAAACCAACTTATTTTTTCACTTAACTGTAATACTTCAAATTATGTCCGTGGCAATTTACTGGTACAACTTGGAGCAATCATTACGCACACATTTACAGTAATTCTCCACAATGCTGCTTGTGATGGTCTTAATCTAAAACTGGTGAACTGGATTATTTTTAGCGTAACCTCAGTATTTTGCTAGAAGGAATGCAAAAATCTTTATAAATGGAAAGGACAAATAGCTTTCATATTAAAGTAAAGCCCTGAGTTAATATATATCCAGATAACACCGTGACGACACAGACAAATTAAGCGAACAAGCTGACAGGGCACCAGCCCTGAGGTGAACTTGGGACGTAGGTTTTTTATTTTCCACACTGGACCATAATTGGAAAATATTCTAGGCTTCATTGACACCTCAAATCATCAAATCCACATTTGATTTGAATTTAGAAAACCTTTAAAAAGTACTTTGAGAAAGAAACCGTGGTAAATAATGCCCTTTAAAAAAGCAAATGAGAGTTAGTAAGGAGTTATATCACTTCTTGGGTATATAAATCTCTCTTTTCTATCTAAGCGATATTACTTCCTAATACTAAATTAGGAAGTAATTTAGGAAGTAATTTAGTAATACTAAATACTAAATTCAAACTGGTTCCATCAACAGTGTTCCATCTATCCAAACACAAGAAGCCACTTGGCATATTTAAAAAGTTTAGTTTTTGAAATAAGTTTTTGTTGATTAAAAGGAAAGCTCAACTGTAATCATTTCATTTGGAAGCTCTAAGTTTTGTCACCAAAAAATATGTGTTTGGGGTAGTCTTTGATATAAATACAAGACATAAAATTGGTGAGTGACTTTAAGTTCAGATTATAGGTACTCCTGGAAGGCTTTTCCCCAAGCTTTCAGAATTGACGTCAACCTCTGTAATTTGAAGATTTCAGATGACTTTCTAAGTGAAACCTGGTTAGCAATCCCTGATTGTAGTTCAAGGTATAAAACATCTTGGAAAGGTTCACATCTTGAGAATCGTTCAAGGATCTCTCTAAAGAACGAGCTTTGATTCTCAACAATTTGTTAACTTTTTAGCATCTCTTATTTAGGAAGAAACTCATTTAGTTCAGTTAGAAGTATAGTCCATCTCATTAAAAAAAAATTTAACTGTAGTAAAATACACATAACACAAAATTACCGTCTTAACCATTTTTATATGTGTAGTTCAGTAATATTAAAGTACCATTTACATTGCAGTGCAACCAATCTTCAGAATGCATTTCATCTTACAAACTGAACCTATATGCCCGTTACATAATAACTGCTCATCCCCTGTCCCCCTGGCCCCTGGTAACCACCATTCTGCTTTCTGTCTCTATGGATTTGACTGCTCTGGGCACCTCTCTCGTATAAGTGGGAGCGTAGAGTATTATTTTTTGTGTCTGACTCATTCCACTTAGCATCGTGTCTCCAAAGTTTATCCACGTTACAGCGTGTGTCAGAGTTCTCTTCCTTTTTAAGGCTGAATAATATACCATGGTATTTTTAGACCACAGTTTATTATCTAGTCATCTGTTGGTCGACACTAGAATTGCTTCCACCTTTTGGCTGTCACTAATGTTGCCATGAACATGACTATACACATCTCTTCAATAGTATCTCATTTTTTAAGTAGAAATTTTATGAGAAATTTTAAGTAGAAATAATTTATGAGACAATCTAAAATAGATGCTTAGCTTTTTTTCTTAAAAATTCTGAGTATACCTCATACAGGATCTATTTTTCAAGGGATCAGTGTCAAATCATCAATTACTTTGTGAAGGATTCCCGTGAAACTCACATAAGGTATATTCGCCTGATGTTGACCTTTCTGGAACTAGCATTTAACTCATGAACAAGAAAAGTTATGGATTAAATTAAATGAGAGCAATTTAGACATCTGATTCTTAAAACTAAATCAAAACTATACTTGATTCTACTTTGAGAATTATAGTACATTGGAATGACCTTTAAATAGATCAAAGTATCAGTGAATTGAAATGGCGATGTGTTCTGATTTCTTTTTCTCTTAAATATCACTTTACTGACTTAGTAACACTTTCACCCGTTCATATCTCATTTACTAATTTAGTCATAAATTCTGTGAATCATTATGGAACCCCTACTCTTTTAGGCAGATATTGAGGTGATACATAGATAGCACTGAATGACACAAACAAATATTAGACTATACAATGCTTCCGCTAAATGCAGATAATAAACACATAAATGATTTACCTCTCCCCAGAACAAT
This sequence comes from Prionailurus bengalensis, assembly GCF_016509475.1. Classification (NCBI taxonomy): domain Eukaryota; kingdom Metazoa; phylum Chordata; class Mammalia; order Carnivora; family Felidae; genus Prionailurus; species Prionailurus bengalensis. The sequence goes on along the minus strand of NC_057344.1, from coordinate 34,045,901 downwards.
TTTTTTCCCAGTTATGGATAAGTGCTACAAAAGAAACAAGGCTGAAGCAATATCATACTAACATTAGAAATGGAGACAAGTAGGGGCACCTGGGTGGCTCAGTTGGTTAAGCGTTGGACTTCGGATCAGGTGATGATCTCATGGTTTGTGAACTTGAAACCCACAGAAGCTTTCTTTCGATCCTTTGTCTCCCTCTCTCTCTGCCCCTCCTCTGCTTGTGTGTGCGCTCGCTCTCTAAAAAATAAATAGAGTTTAAAAAAAGCATTAAAAAAATGGATAAAGGTACAGATATGAAGAATATATTTTGGAGAAAGTGCTGACAGAAACTATCGTTCTTTCACTGCATCCCTGCCACCTCATAAACACCCAGTCACCCCACACACTGTAGAGATTTATCAATTAGAAGTATTTCAGCCACGAGTAACAAATACTAACTGGAATGAATTAGCGTAATCATTACCGAATCTGAACATACATTAATGTGTTTTTGATCATTTGTGTGTCTCTTTCGTTTTTAATTAATCTCCTGCCAGATTGTTCGCTATACTTTTTCCTGAGTGAATCACAAGAAATGTTAATATATTAAAGAATACTAAATATTTTGGATGATAAGTGATGTGAATGATTTATTTTTCACATTTTCCTTTGTCTTTAATTATTAAGAGAATTCAGATATTTTAAATTTTTAGATAGTCAAATACAAAAATATGATTTTAAATTATTTTCCGTTATTTTTTTCTTAGAAACAGTGACTGTATCAACATAGAGGAGGTTAAATATAGTCAAACATATTTTTCTGTCATAATAGGTTTATTTGCTTTTTTATTATATTATAGGAATGTGGCAGATACAGATAAAAGTAAACAAATCATTGTGAATCAAAGGCAACAATGATCATGACTTTGATATTTATAGGTCCAGATTTTTCAACAATGTTATAAGGTACACTTTTTTTAACTTTCTGTTTTTACTAAGTAATATATAGCATACATTTTTACATAATTTCATAATCTTCTATAAAATTATTTTTACAACTCCCTGATTTGTATTTATTGGACTCAGCTTATTCAAATAATCTTTTTTTCTTGGACGTTTTCCCTTTTCTGCAATTAGACGATGTTGCTAGGAAAACTTAGTAATTAAATCTTTACAGACTCTCATGATTATTTCCTTAGGATCTATTTCCAGCATAAGTTTGTATGTCAGGGGCATGCCTATTTTAAAATCTTCCAGCAGTAATTGTGAAGTTGGACTGTGAAACGAGTCTGTCTCAGTTAGAATTCTGGCTTTGTCCCTTCCTGTGTCCCAAACTCTATCATTTTCCTCATTTGTATATCATTTGTACTAGTATCTATCTCATCATTATGCAGATTACACGAACTAACACACTTACCAGGTTAAAAGAGTATTTTATGCATAGTGATCAATCAATAGACACTTTTTATTATTATGTGCCGCCAAATTGTTCTTGTAAATATTATACCTGCTTACAATTTTTAACATTACACTAAAGATTCCCATTTATACAGGGTTATTATTTTATTTGAAAAATCTCATTTTATAATTAGTATTATTTTAATTTATATCTATTTAGATTTCTAGCAAGAATGAAGCCTGGGTCACTCTGTCGGTTGAACAGCTGACCCGATTTCAGCTCAAGTCATGATCCCAGGGTTGTGGGATCAAGCCTCGCATCGGGCTCTGAGCATGGAAACTGCTTAAGATTCTCTTTCTCTTCCTCTGTACCTCTCCCCCACTCAGGCTCTGTCTCTCTTTCTGAAAAAAAAAAAAAAAAAAAGAAAAGAAAAAGAAAAATTTATAGTGAGAATGAAACTATTTAATTCATATGTTAATAGCCATATATGTATATATGGCTATATATATGTGTATATATATGTGTGTGTATATATATATATATGGCTACATATATATGGCTATATATATGTGTGTATATATATATATGGCTATATATATGTGTATATATATGGCTATATATATGTGTATATATATATGGCTATATATATATGTGTATGTGTATATATATACACACATATATATTATGTATATATATACACATATATTATGTGTGTATATATACACATACATTATGTGTATATATACACACATATATTATGTGTGTATATATGTGTGTGTATATATACACATATATTATGTGTATATATATGTATATATGCACATATATTATGTGTATATATATATATATACACACTCACATATATATATAATTTCTTCATTTCTGAATTACTTGCTTAGACATTTTCCAAAATTCCTTTTGAGTTATGTGTTTCTTACTTATTCAGATTTTTAAAATGTAGTGATATTAATTAACTCTCATACTTGAAATGATACAATTATTTCTTTCAGTTTGCCTTTTAATTTGTATTTGTTTGGACCTAATTTTTCTGTACTCAAATGTACACTTTTTTGTGGGGGTTAGAAATTGTGGTATAACACTTTTTTTTATAATGAGACTTCCCATGATCATCAACCTGTTCCATAAATTACTTGAAACTTCTAGACATTAGAGGAATGAAATATCAAGTTTATAGACCCAGGTTAATCATAAGGCAAAAACTTGAATTTAGAATTAAATGTTATTTTTTAAATAAAAGAATATTCAGTAATATATTTTAAGTAGAATGAGAGAGAGAAAGAGAGAGACAGACAGAGGGACAGAGAGAGAGAGGAGTCCTGTCAGTAATTCTTGAGAAGCTTTGGAACCATCCAGTTGATCCTATGAATGAAGACCTCCATCTGGTCAGATCTCTGGGGTCGTTTTAGGAAACAAGAGAGGCACCTCATCAAAGCCCAAGTGGTTTTACCTGTTAAGATGTTCAAGTGAAAGTGAAGTTGCCTCCCTAGGAAGACAAGACCCCATTTTGTTGGAGACACACAGGCAGCCAGAATAAAGTCCAATCCCTCTCCATTATTGTGTACCAACTCTGCCTGGAGACATAAAAATCTCTATTTTTCTCTGTCCTTAGCTACTATTCCCCTTCATTTTATTACCCAAAGAATGAGTCTAGGAAGGAAAGTTAAAACCTAATTGGCTTGTTTCAGGGATGCCTGCGTGGCTCAGTCAGTTGAGCACCGGACTTCGGCTCAGGTCATGATCTTGAGGTTTGTGAGTTCAAGCCCCAGGACAGGCTCTGTGTTGAGAACTTGGAGCCTGGAGTCTGCTTCCGATTCTGTGTCTCCTTCTCTGCCCCTCCCTCTTCTCTCTCTCTCAAAAATAAACATTTAAAAGATTTTTTTAAAACCTTGATTTAATTGTTTCCTATCTTGTGAGTGTATGTTTCCAGTATTAAATGCCACTTATTTGGAGGAAAAATTACCTCCTAGATCCAGGTTTAGAACTTAGGAAACTAGTTTTTTTGTGCACTCAAAGAAAAGCAATTTCTAAAGCCAACATGAAAGAAAGATTTACAACTATATTTATCTTAAAAATTAATAGTTCCATTATTTATATGTTTGTCTTAAGTTCATCTGGTGTGTATTAACACTCATGGAAAATAAGGTTCTCATTTAATTTACCTTCAATGATTGACTAATTTCTCCAGTTCCATTAATTTAAAATTCATCATTTCAGTATGCCTTCAGAGGATGATATTTAAAAAAAATTTTGTAAGTTTATTTATTTATTTTGAGAGAGACAGAGACAGCGTGAGTAGGAGAGGAGCAGAGAGAGAGAGAGAGAGAGAGAGGGAGAATCTCAAGCAGGCTCTGACTGTCAATGCAGAACCTGATAAGGGACTCAAACTCACGAAACCGTGAGCTCATGACCTGAGTGGAAACTGAGAGTCAGACGCTTAATGGACTGAGCCACCCAGGCACCCCTAGAAGATGATATTTATAACATTTAAATTCATACATAAATTGATCTGTTTGCTACTATGCTAATTGAAATACTTTTTTTTATTGTCACAGGTTTGTAGTATGTTTTAGTGTCTGACAGGATATTAAGTCACTTTTTTTTTTTAACCTTTGTTCTTTGACATTTTTTGGCTGACATCTACTCTTATTTTCCCCCAAAGAAGTGTAGGATTTCTTAAGAGAAAAAAACAATCAAAACTATTCCACATGGAATTTTTTTCTAATTTTTGAAAATTCATCTATGAATTTGGTGAGGAATACTATGTTTATAGCATTTTCCCAACTGGGAATATCATTCATATATACATACATATATATATATATATATATGCATATACACACACATATATACATACATATATATCAATATATGTCAATATATATATCAATATATGTCATATCATGATATCATAATATCGTGATATATATATATATAAAAGATTTTATTTTATGTCCCTAAAAAGTCATACCATATACCAAATACTGTATGTTTTGCACATTTAGATAATATGTAGGTTATTGTTTTTTCATATTTAATATTTTGAAACTTGAATTATCAATGAAACATGGTTTCCTCGTATACTCCTTCAGAGAATTGCTGATAAATAGCAAGACTACTCTTTGTCAGCCATCTATTTTCATCTGGATATCTTAGTAAATTATCCTAAATAGTGCATCATTCTCTAGGGGCACGTGGGTGGCTTAGTCCATTAAGTGTCCGACTTTGGCTCAGGTCGTGATCTCATGGTTTGTGAGTTCCAGCCCCGCGTCTGGCTCTGTGCTGTCAGCTTGGAGCCTGGAGCCCGCTTCAGATTCTGTGTGTCTCTTTCTGCCCCTTCCCCACTGGTTCTCTCTCTCTTTCTCTCTCAAAAATAAATAAACATTAAAAAAAATTTTTTTTAAATAGTGCATCATTCTCTAGATTTCTCCATAGATAATCACATCATCTACAGGTACATGATGCTATTCTTTCCTCTTCCAATAGAAATTGCTTTGTTTTATCTTTCTGTTTCACTCACTTATTGAGTGCTTTGAAAATCATGTAAATAACCAGCGAAAATTATTTCATTTCAAAGTTTGGCTGTTTCCTCTAAGACATTTCCCTGCACAATGTCAGGGAAGGAATTTTTTGCCATCATGCGCTCAAAGAACATCTAATGTGACAATGACCCATGGACAAGGGTCCCTTTGGGGAAACCCAGAAGTCCAGCAGAGACGTTCCAGTGCACGGTTGGAGGAAATAAATAAATGAACAAACAAACAAATAAATAGATATTTCCAAAAAAATTTAAATCCACAATTGGGCACAATGAAAAGGATGAGAGGAACAATTTCACTTTACCTGCGTCACCTCACCCCCAAGGCAGCACAGCACATTGTCAAGAAAGATGGTCTTGGCCCACAACTTGTCCCACGGGGAGAAGTGAGAACACGTGAATGAAAAGCCAGCTTCCCCAGCGGTACACAGCACGGCCAAAGAGGCTGACTTTTTCTCACTGTCTCCGGCATGGAGGTGTTCTACCCCCACATAAGCGGCGGAGGGAGGGTCTGGGAGACCATCAGCCAGGCAATGAACATCAGCGGGACTAGGATCTTACTAACCGTTTTGTGTACTCCATCCGGAAGTCTACCCATGAGCCTCTAGGGATGCCTGGGATCCTCTCTGTCCCTCTCTCTGCGCCCCCCCCCCCCATAAATAAATAAGCTTAAAAAAATAAAAATAAAAAATAACTATAGCTACAATAATGTTAACAGATGCGCCGTATAGAAAAATGTAAATTGTACATCAAAAACATAATACGGAGGGGAGTAAAAGGGTAGAGTTTTAGTTTATGGTCAAAGTTAAGTTGTTAGTAGCTTAAAATGGACTGTTTGACAGGTTGTAAATAAGCCTCATGGTAACCGCAAAACAGAAACTTACCGTAGTTACAAAATAGATAAAGAGAAGGGAATCAATGCCCAGCACTACTGAAAATTATCAGCTCAAAAGGAATACAGCAAAAAAGGAAGAAGGGAACGAAGAAGGCAAAAAATAAAAATTAATAAGATAGCATGAGTAAGTCCTCAACTATGAGTAATTACTTTAAATTTAAATGGATTAAATTCTCCAATGAAAAGACAAAGTGGCTAAAAGGATTTAAAGAACATAAAATCAAAACAAAACAAACAAACAAACAAAACAAGACACATCTATATGCTGCCCACAAGAAACTCATTTCTAAGAACCCATATAGCCTCAAAGTGAAGGGAAGGAAATAAAAACCAAAAGAGAACAGAGACAGCTATACTTATATTAACTCAAAAGATTTAACAAGAGACACAGCAGGTCATTATAAAATGATAAAGGAGCCAATTTGTCAAAAGGATAAAAAATTGTAAATTATATGTACCAACATTGGGGCACCTAAATATGTAAAGCCAATACTAACAGATCTGAATAGAGAAATAAACAGTAATATAATAATAAAAGGAGACTTTAATACTCTGCTTTCAACAATGAATATATCATCCAGATCAGAAAGTCAGTAAGAAAATGTAGGACTAACAGATATGCAGAATGTTCCATCAAACAGGAGCAGAATATACATACATTCTTCTCAAGTATAAGCAGCATATTCTCCAGGATAGAGCACATGTTAGGTCACCTGACAAGTGAAATTAGCCAGAGAGGGGGCTCAGTGGGTTAAGCTTCGGACTTCGGCTCAGGTCATGATCTCGCGGTTGGTGAGTTCGAGCCCCACGTCGGGCCCCGTGCTGACAACTCAGAGCCTGAAGCCTGCTTCAAATTCTGTGTCTCCCTCTCTCTCTGCCCCTCCCCTGCTTGTGCTCCGTCTCTCTGTATCTCAAAAATAAATACACATTAAAAAACCATAACAAAAAGAAATTAGACAAACACTGTATGATCTCGCTTATACACAGGATCTAGAGGGTTTGAAGAAAAGTCAGACTCATATAGACAAAAAATAAAATGGTTACAAAGGGCTGGGGGATGGGGAGGATGAGGACATGCTTTTCAAAAGGTACAAGCCTTCAGTTATAAGATGAATAAACTCCCGGGATCTAATGTGCTGCATGGTGACTATAAGTAACAATACATTCTCAGAAACACTGCTTTTAAGTGTTGTTTTTTTTTTTTTAACACCTCTCTTCATGCATTACAAATTGGCAGTCACATCCATTCACTGATATAACACTTTTCTCAATGTAGCAAGCAAGTAGCATTCCCAGAAACATCTTTTTCACAAGTGTTCTTAAAATGCTTCTCTACATGAATACAGAATGTACTTGAAATTTTAAGAGTAGACCTCTCACCATGCACAAACAAACAAAAAAAAAAGGTCACTATGTGAGGTGATGGATGTGTTAATTAACCCGATTGTGGTAGTCACTTAATAAAGAATATGTATGTCAAATCATCAATTTGTACACTTTAAATATATATAATTTTATTTGTCAATTACACCTCAATAAAGCTGAAACAACATTTCTATTACGTTAAAGAAAAAGTCTTTAAAAAATCAGTAATGGGAGTTCACTCATTAAATTATAATTGAAAAATTATTATTCAGTATTTACCAAGAGCCCTATACTAATTGCTTCCTATGTCTGATCCCACTGAATTCCCACAACTCTATAAATCAAGTATTATAATCCCAGTTAGTTAGATTAGGAAATCATATTTTGACAGTCAAAAACACCTTTCAAGTACTATGTTTGAAAGTGGATACTGAATTTCAGATCCCTGATCCAAAATAATAATCCATACTCTTTCCTTTTGAGGCATTTATAAACAATTATACCTTTGTCTCCTTTGACTTGTTATTATAATGAATTATAGTAACAAATTTTTATTTTTTTTTTCTTTGAATTCCCGCAATTGGCCATGCCAGTTACTCTCTTCGTGGTGTTGGAATCACGTTGGTGATGCTTATTTATAATATGTTAAATTACATACATAGGTGCTTCCTCTGCAATTGTTTTGGTCCGTTTTATTTCAGAAGCAAGAATTAAAGTATATTTACACTGGTGATCTGACTTTTCCCACCTCAGTTCCTCAAGCCACACTTCAATTGGCCATTTCTATGACATCAGTCAAATTAAACCACATTTGTCAATATTATCAGCCCACCTCCAGGCTAGCAGTCAAATTCAATGGTCAAGTCTCACTACCTTTCAGCAACTTTGAATAGCTGTCAGGTTTTCTTTCTCCCTCACAGTCTCTCTCTTGCACTTGACTTTTCTAGATCATCTTTCTCTTTCTTATGTCCAAATGTTAAACTTTTCTAAGACTCAGTGCTTGGTCTCTAAAATTACACTCTCTGTGGATGATCTTGTCTAGTCTTATGGCTTTGAATGTCATCTGTATGCTAATGATACTTGTGCAGGTAAAACCTGGTTCTCTTCCCAGGTTTTCCCTTTCCTCTCACATGACTACCACACTCACATTTCTGATCCTAGGGGTGTGTGTGTGTGTGTGTGTGTGTGAGAGAGAGAGAGAGAGAGAGAGAGAGAGAGAGAGGTGTGTGTGGTTCTCCACACCAAGCAATTCTACAACACCAACTGGGTGTTCTACAATTTAACTCAATTCTGACATTATCTGTCTGGAGATAGTGTCAGGTCCCACAGGTTAAGGGCTGAGTCCCACAAGACTGTGGGACCCCACCCCTTCCCCTCTTCAAATGCCAATCGCCAATCCAGGTTGTTACCTGTGCTGACTGACTGGTTATAAACCAGAGCTCCCCATAACCTTCTCCTCAGGTTTGATTAATTTGGTAGAGTGGCCCACAGAACTCAGGAAAACAGTTTACCTGCCGTTTGTCAGTTTGTTGTAAAAGGATATGGTAAAAGCTACAGATGAACATTCAGATGGAAGAGACGCATAGAATAAGGTATGTGGGAAGGGGCATGGAGCTTCCATGGCCTCTCCAGTGCACCACTCTCTCAGTGCCTCTATGTGTTCACCAACCTGGAGGCTCTCCAAACCTCATACTTTTGGGACTTTTTTGGAGGCTTCATCATTTAGGCATGACTCATCATTCACTCCATTTCTAGTCCTTCTCCCCTCTGGAGATTGGGGATGGGGCTGGAAATTTCAAGCTTGTCTTTTGAATTGCCTAATTTCTGCTGTTGCTCTTGTCTTTGTTCCTTCGTATATAATTTGGTTTTGTTTTTGTTTTTTCTTACCTCGGACTGCTTTGTTAAGATTTTGTATTTATCTTTGATTTTTAGTAGTTTTATGATTTGTCCATCCCTTTGATATTTTATCGTGTTTTGATTTTGTTTTTCTTGAGCTTCTTTGATTTCTGGTTTCATTTATTTTGTTAGTTTTGGAAAATTCTTGATCATTGTGTCTTCAAATATTATTTCTGTCCATTTGATCTTTGCCTCATAGGATTTCAATTCCATGCATGTTAGATCATTAAATATTATCCAAGAGCTCTTGGATAGCCTGTACTATTTTCACTCTTTTTCTCTTTGTGTTTCAGTTTATTTACATTATTTAAAAATTATGTATATTTACTTATTGTCTAGGTCACCCATAGTAAATCTACTGAGGAGCTCATCTAAAGAATTTTTTATCTGTGATATTGTGTGTGTGTGTGTCTGTCTGTCTTTATTTAGAACACTTTTATTTGTCATTTCTCCGCTGAATTTTCTCATATGTCTACCTGTATTTTCCACCTTTTCCATGAAGCCTCTGGGATACTAATCATAGTTCTTTTTAAATTCTCTGATTGATAATCCCAGCTTTTGATTTATCTCTTGGTCTAGTTGTATTGATTGCTTTAGTTCTTGAAAGTGAGTTTTTTTTCTTTGCTTTATTTTGTGTGTTATAATTTGACTCTTGAACATGATATAGTGGATACAAAGGTAAATTGGAAGTGAGCATGCCTCTTTATCTGTCACGCTATTTGTGTGGAGCTATGACTTATTTTAGTCAGAGGAGTTGAACTATCTTTGAGTTTTATTGTTGGTATCATTATCTCTAGCACACCACTGGGTTCAAAGTTTTCTAACGGTGATTTTCTATTGTCTGTGGCTAGGGTAGGGGCTAAAATACCAGAGAGTTTTTATCAGTAACCCTTCTCCACCATTCAGTTTTTCAAACATGCCTACATGTCTGAACCACATAGGGGGTTCTTCCCAAGATCCTTCCCTTCTCCCAGAAGTAGACATATATTTCTTGTGGCTCAGTATGAGGTTCATGCCGAGGAAAGGAGAGTCCTCTGTTGTCCTCATCCAGTCACAGCCTTACTTTAATGTCAATCGTGCTGTGCTTGGATCTCAGGTTTAAGACTTTCTCAGTGTTTCTGCCCATCCTCTCCATTGTAGAAAATATTTGCCATTATTTTTAGTAGGTTTTGAAAGGGAGAGAATTTATTTTCACTGTTCCAGGGACAACAGACCTCTGTGTAGTATTGGTGTAAGATCCTAGGCCAGAAGTGATTTCCTGTCCTTCCTTCAGAGGTAGAGGATTTATCTTACATCTTTCTGCAAGCAGCAATGTTTTCTCCAAGCATCTTTCTCTAAGGACTCCAATGTATCCTACAATTGGAAAGGTTTCCGATTTCTCCCCACGGGTAGGCAGACTACTTCTATCCATACCCTAGAAGCAATCATTCTTTCTCTGTGCCCTAAGTCAAAAGCGTTTGCTACTGTCTTTCGGCAGCCATAGATTTGCTTCTGATGAGAGTATAATACAAATTATCCAAAGATGTCCTCTGTATATTGGTTCTATGTTGTTTATTTCATCACAGCAGGCTGGCATCATTAGCTCAGAAGCCTGCCAGGACCAAACTCAAATTTTTACAGAAGTTGCTCAAAAATACAGTCCAAATCAGCATATTTTTAGTGATTTAAAGCCTATCTGCTTTACATACCCTACAAAATTGCATCCAAAATCTGCTAGCCATAGATAAGACAAACACTGGGATTATAAAAGTTGCCAAGCCACTACTGCCCTTTGGAGTTCTTTGTCACATAGACTCTCCATTGTGCTGCTGAATGACTCATCCAGATGTATAGGCTTCTTCACCAATTTCCCCCTCTCTCAAGAACTCCCTTGCACTTTCTCCCTTCTAGGTGATGGCTCTGTGCCATTATCTCTTAAAGTGGTCAGGCTGTGAGGTACTTACCTGACCTCCCTACGTTAAAATCTGTCAAAATGTCATCTAAATAAAGCTTATTGTTTGTTAGTTACCGTGTAATCATAACTTTTCTTGAGTCAGCCTCTGATAAACTCATTCCAAGTGGCAATGAGGACCAGGTCATTTTTGGTGATGATCAAAGAATTCGTACGGGGTATGAGCAGTCAGTAAAACAATCAATCGGCAGATTGATCCTGAATATCCTTAAGCAACTAGGACTCCACGTTTAGGATCCTTACATGTGAGTCTGGTGTGGCATTGCTCTCTACCGTATTGTACTCTATATTTATCATGGTTTCCCCTGTGCCTCTCATTAGCCTGGCCAAGCAATGACACCAGTATTTGAGTGAATCCATGTTATTAAAACTGACTGGGATCAGGACTGAGCTGCCCAAGGAAAGCAGTCAGGCCTCCTGGCTGGGTTCCCCACTAGGCAGGTGCTGGATGTTTTAAGACCCGTAGGCATTGGATAGGAAGAAGGAGATTGCATGCCTAGAACAAGGATGGACCACTAATGAACCTATAACAGGCTATGGTGACAGGAATTCCTCACAGTCAAGCTGGTGATTTGGGGTAATCTGTGACAAGAGGACATTCTCATGCTTGGCATGAAACGTGTATGGTAGGTAAACAAGCTTATAAGGCACAGATATGAAGCCGAGTCCAGTCGCCTAAATAGGGTTGGAGGAGTAACCTTTGCAAGCACTAACACCTCTGTGATATTTACTTATGCTAGTATGATGTCATCATTATACTTCTCTGCACAGGGATATTGAGACCTGACCCTAACCCTTGGGCTGAACTAGCTAAAATGTTACTTCAAGTGAATAACGACCAGGAACTTTATATCCCTGTCTCTCCCAGGAGACTTCAAAGGGGTAGCTGCTCTGCTGAATGGCCCAAACCATAAGATTCGTCCTAGGCCTTGCTTGTGACTGCTTGCCACAGTAGGCTACCCAGAGAGGAGGTAGGAGCCCAAGGCCCTGGTAGAGATGATAAAGAGTGAGAGGGCCCTGGGAAGGAGGATTGGTGCTCTTTAGTTGAAAAGGCAGCACAATGTCACCATGACAGTCACTGGGATAATATACCATCTGCTTTGTCAGTAACCACCCACAGCATAATAAAGACTGAAAAGACAAAGTGAGGGTCAAGATGGAGGGGAATATTCTAGCTTGGAGGAGGAAACGCAGCTTCTGTCTCTTATCCTGGGGCCCAATCTCTCCTTAAGGAGCTAAACCAGGAAATGAATTAAAAAGGAGGGATACCTGGATGGATCAGCCAGTTTAACCTCTAACCTTGGCTCAGATCATAATCTCAGGGCTCGTGAGTTTGAGCCCGCGTTGGGCTCTGTGCTCACAGTGCAGAGCCTACTTTGGATCCTCTGTCTTCCTCTCTCTGCCCCTCCACTCCGTTTCTCTCTTTCTCTATCAAAAATAAATAAACATTAAAAAAAAAAAAAAGGAGCTACCTGGCTATGTAGAATGTATCTGGTGGAGAGTGAGCTCCATCTAACAGGGGCTGAATTTTAACAATCAGATGCTACAGTATTGGATGCAAAAAAAAAAAAAAATGGTGTTCTTAAAGAATCTTGCACAGTTAATGCAGAAGGTGGGTTGAACTACAGAGAAGGTGTTGGACCTCAGTCCTTATCTACCTTGTTGATGTGGATTTTAATGGCTTTGAAACCTGGTGGGCCTGTATTAGGTCTCATAATGGCCTGGGTGGATCGTCAATGGAAAATGTTAGCTGAGACCAGAGATAGCCTCTATCAGTTGAGGATTTTGGAGTGAACTTATCAGACAACAGATGGTATTGTAGCATGATGACTTGGAACGTCCAGAGAAGGCTGACATGAATCCTGCGTCCACCTAGTCATTTCTGAGGGAGCTTCTAAAAACAATGATGGCCAATGCTGAAACAATTTAAGAGGAGGTAGATGCCCTGATTTAAAAGACATTCAGGGAGGCATGTCCCAGCTATTATCCATACAAATTAAACAAATGGGTCAAGAACCAGAACTCATGGCTGAATCTTATCATACTTTAGGGTCCGTGGCGTTAAATAACAACATAACATTATGGTATTTATTGGCTGATAAAGAGGCGGGGGTGGGGGTGGTCTTCTGGGCACTTGCTAATATATCTGCCTTTAGATAACACTCACCAAGTTTTATAAAGAGCCAGAGACATGTACCAAAGGAGCCATACATAGTTACACTATTACTAGATAATTAAACAAATGAAAGTCTTGGCTTTTTTTTTTTTTTTTTTTGGATCTACTCTTCTGAATTTCCCCCAGGTAATGGGCAGACCAGCTGCAAACAGACTTTGAAATCTTAATTAGACTTATAGGATTCTGGATCATTATAATACTCCATGGCTGGCTCCAAATTCAGGTTTTATGAAATAACATACAACTTACACTGTAAAACAACATAGTGCCAAGATATAACTTGTTATACAAATGAGCCAGAAATGGCCTCTCTATACAGGTTTACTTCACACCAGGCTGGGATCATCATCTCCAAAGCCTGCCAGAGGTAAACCCCAACTTTCACTGATACAGTTGCTTTAAATATAGCTCAAATAAGCATATTTTTAGCCCTTTAGAACCTGCCTTTGCATATTGCATGAAACTGCACCCAACAACTGCTAGACACAGATAACACAAACTTTGGAACCATTAAAAAACAAAACAAAACAAAAACAAAAACAAAAATAAAAACAAAACCCACAGACTGTGGAGTTCTCTGACCCAGAGATTCCTCATCCTGCTAGACACAAGCTCCCTCACTAATCCCCTCTCCCGAATTCTCTTTCTGGGTGGTGACCCCATGCGGTTTTCTCTGGAAGATCTCGTGCAGTCAGGGAATTCATTCCCCTCCTCACACAAAACCTTGCTACCATCCCCTCATGGTTGTATCTTTTTCCTTGAGCAGGCCCCAAATCCCTGAACTTACCGTAGGAGAGGAAGGTCTGCGGAAGCAGATAGAACTTTCTACTCTTCCTCCTCCCCAGCAGCTGCTCATCATCCCCGCATGCCTGTGTCGCCAAGAAGGATTCTTTGTTGCCCTGCCCTGCCCCCTCTATCAGTTTCCTAGGGCTCCTTTAGCCAAGTGGCTTAAAACAAAAGAAATGCTTTTTTATTTTTCTTTTGCAATTAGGGACGTCAGAAGATAGGTCAAGGTGTCAGCAGAGCCATGCTCCCACTGAGATTCTCCTTGCCGGCATCGCTCCTTGCCTTTTTCTAGCACCTGATGATGGCTGTCAGTCCTTGGCATTCCTTCACTTGCAGCTACGTCACTGCCATTTCTGCCTCTACTGTTACATGGCATTCTCTGTGCCTCTCTCCTCTTTTGCTAAGGAAGCCTGTCATTGGATTAAGGGCCTGTTCCAGTATGACCTCATCTTAACTGATGACATCTGTAACAACCTTCTTTCCAAATCAGGTCGCATTCTAAGGTACTGGGAGCTGAGACTTCAGCCTATTTCTTTGGGGGACACAATTTAACCTAAAACAAACTGTCCTTCCTCAGGAGCACCCAATGGAGGTCTGGGTGTAAGGAGATGGAATGTATATTAACTCCTCTCGTGTCCGGGGCCTCCAGCTATTCCAAACTGACACATTAGCCCATACTTAGACCTTAGCAATCCGTTAAAACTTTAATTAATTTCCTCTTATTCACTTGTGTGGTGGCCACCTCGTTCTCCCATGCCGTTAGAGGTGATACAGCTTGTGTCTTGTCTCTCCATGAGCAGGCTTCCTTTTGACACAGAAGTTACTTCGTTGCTCTGAGAACTCAGCTCACTGATAGGCTCAAGAAAACGGTAGCATTCGGCTTTTTTCATCGTTAGGTTGGGAGCAACGATTTTTGCAGCTTTTTGCATCCTAAGTGAAAGTGGCAGGCGTAAACTCTTGATTACCACTCACCTGCCTGCCTCCCAACCTGCTTCTCCCCCGACCTTCCCCATCAGTTTTCAATCCTTTTTGAAAAGTTAAGAATACCTAGGAGCAGTGTCTGGTTTTGTACTCCTTGTCTTCCCTATCATATTAAATCAATCGACATGCTTCCTCTTTTTTACCTTCATAGAACAGAACATTAAAGATAAAAGGTACGCTAAGACCTTAAAGTGATAGAGATCACCAAAGTGAATCGTGAGCCAGAGTGTAGGAATGTCATGTGGATGTCCAAGTTTTCACCCATTTTTAAAAAAAAATTTATTTTTAACGTTTTTATTTATTTTTGAGACAGAGAGAGAGACACAGCATGAACAGGGGAGGGTCAGAGAGAGGGAGACACAGAATCTGAAACAGGATCCAGGCTCTGAGCTGTCAGCACAGAGCCCGACACGGGGCTCGAACTCATGGACTGTGAGATCATGACCTGAGCTGAAGTCCGACGCTCAACCAACTGAGCCACCCAGGTACCCCGTTTTCATCCATTTTAAATAGATGGTGGGAGACAAAATGAAGTTGCTTTTTGTTACACACCATGACTCATGCTTTTTAAGTTCAATGTCTTTGTTATATTCAAAATATATTCTGCTTCTGATCGCTTCTCAATATTCGTGCTGCTGCCTCTCCAGACTAGCCATCACAATCTTTTTTTTTGCTGGACAACTGCTATAGTCTTAATGTTCTCCTTGAAGCTCCAATATCCCCCTCCCAGAATGTCTATGTTCCACATGACAATATGTCAAACAGTTTCACCTTCCTGCTCGGTCCCTCCAAAGGTTTCTCATGACCCTTGGTAAAAGTTTCAGAGTCTGTACATTTTTCTCCTGTCTCTTACCATTAGTTCTTTGTTCTCTCTTTTGGTATTATACTCCTCTTTGCTTTCTAAAAACATTAGTCAAGCTCTTGCCTTAAGGTCTTTGCATTGGCTGTACCTTCTGCTAGGAATGCTCTTTTCTAATTGTTCATGTAGCTTCCTCTATGCACCCTCTCTAAAATACCTTTCTTCCTGCCCACTCCTTACCTTGCTTTATTTTTTGTTATACCACTTTAGACATAGAGCACACCTTTGCTTCTTTGCCAGCTCTCACTGAAATATAAGCATTGTAAAGATAGAGACACGGTCTCAGCTTGATCCATTGTTTCTAGAAAGCCTGATATATGACAAGAGCTCTGAACATATCCTTTGGGGCTGTATACACCAGCCCTAAAGATCAATATTCAACCAGAGGCAAATATTACTCTCATAGAAGGAAAGTCACGATAAAAAATGCAGCATTTTACCAACAAAGCCATGATTATTATTACAACTTTGCTATGAACGTGTAATAGTCAAATTGTGTAAGTTTCACATTGGTGTGAGAGACCAATTATTTCCCAGTAGCTTAATCCTCAAGATTGTTTCTTTCGCTGTACTGTACGATTGCCATACATGAGAGGTGCTTATTTTCAACGGAAATTCGTGGATGAGCAAGACTGTTTCTAACTCTTTCTGTTGAAAGAGTGTCCGACTCCTGGCGATTCCGTCACCCAATTATTAAGGCTTTCATCCTCTAGTTTCCGAACTTAAGTTGTAATATGTGATGTAACTTCTTTGAAGCAATCTCATAAACTCAAGCCTTAACCAATACTTGAAAATGTGTTCCGGGGGCACCTGGGTGGCTCAGTCGGTTGAGCGTCCGACTTCAGCTCAGGTCACGATCTCGCAGTCGGTGAGTTCGAGCCCCGCGTCGGGCTCTGTGCTGACGGCTCTGAGCCTGGCGCCTGCTTCGGATTCTGTGTCTCCCTCCCTCTCTGCCCCTCCCCTGCTCGTGCTTTGTCTCTCCCTGTCTCAAAAATAAATAAAAACATTAAAAAAAATTTAAAAAAAAAAAGAAAATGGGTTCTCAATGTGTTCAGAGTTAGGCTTAAAATTGTTACCATCACTCGTACATTTTATTTCTAATATTTTTGCATTCACTTGCTGTTTTGCACAATCACGGGCAAAAGACCTACCCTTAAACCATATAGCCAGAAAAGCAGAAATAAAGGCAATGTAACTGCTGTTCCAGGCAACAAAATTATCTTTGATTTATTATCTGTGTCCCAGACCTTTATTTAATATTAATTTTAGCATGTTACTTGAGTAGAGTAATAGTCCAATCTTTGCAGGAAATGGAATGTAAGAAATTCATGCACTTTTAAGACACCTCTGTTTGATTAGTTCCTCAGCAGTTTCCATGAAGCTCGCTACATTTTCTGCAAGCAACTATTGATTTAATAGGTCCTGCTCAGTTGTTGTAATTATCTGTGAATAAATTATTAAGCCTTTCTTTTATTCAAGAGGCCTTTCTAACCTATGATTGCCATGATTCATTTTGTTTGATTTTTTTTTTTTTTTCATGGATACATGGTGAAGCAGGGCCCAAATCTATTACACATCGTATACTTTGTCTTTGGCTGGGAAAAAGAGATTGTAGATGCCCCCAGTATATTTCTGCTAAAGCCACAGATTTTTTTTTTTTCTTCGTCCTATGCTGTAATTGCTTTCTGAATACACAGCTGATGGGTGGTAAGAAAGCAATGCACGCTTGTAACTTCTCAGTTTCTTAAAGTCTACACCCCGTTTGCTTCCTTGTACTCAGCAATTGCCTGACATTAGTTTAAAGCCTATTTTCTTTTTTTTTTTTTTTTTTTTTTTAAATTTTTTTTTTCAACGTTTTTTCTTTATTTTTGGGACAGAGAGAGACAGAGCATGAACGGGGGAGGGGCAGAGAGAGAGGGAGACACAGAATCGGAAACAGGCTCCAGGCTCTGAGCCATCAGCCCAGAGCCTGATGCGGGGCTCGAACTCACGGACCGCGAGATCGTGACCTGGCTGAAGTCGGACGCTTAACCGACTGCGCCACCCAGGCGCCCCTAAAGCCTATTTTCTATCTATTCAATGATATTTCTTCAAGGAAATTCATGCTGTTAACTATGTGGGATCAAAAAATCTCTGAAGCAGAGCAGAGGCCTACTGAAATTCTCTGCTATTGCAATGAGTTATCAAATGTTTAGTTTGAAAATGGGTAGCTAGCTCAGTCTTGGTGATTATTTTGTTAGCTTTTCCTTTCTGTAGAATCAGAACCATGATAAAATAGCTTATGTAATTGATTTTGAAATATTTATTGTTTTAAAATTTGATTAATGAAAAATAATGGTATTTGAGGTGACTTTATTTCCCTCTAATATTTTCTGCTTATTTTCTTCTAATGTTTCTCTGCTTTATGCTCTTTATATTCTTTATTACTTTGGATCAAAGTAGTTTACTATGGGTGTTTTCGATTTGATTCTGAAAATTTCCCTTTTCGTGAAATTTTGGCTTCTGGTCCACCTGCATAGATGTGAAAGTTCATAAATAGGATACTTTTAAATGTTTATTTACTTGTGAAAGAGAGAAAGACAGAGTGTGAGTGTGGGAGGGACATAGAGAGAAGGAGACACAGAATCTGAAGCAGGTTCCAAGCTGTCAGCACAGAGCCTGACATGGGGCTCGAACCCACAAGCTGTGAAATCATGACTCGAGCCAAAGTCAGAAGCTTAACCGACTGAGCCACCCAGGCACCCCAATAAATAGGATGTTTTTAAAATAAGTTTTACAGCCTAAGTGGAATTAAGTAACTAAAAAAGTATTCTTTAGGGTTATTTTGGTTAACATTATTATATTAAATTATTAAATTGTTAGAATTATGACAAGAACGTATCTCTATCTTTTTGCCAATTACTATTATTCATATTTTTCATAAATATTGTTGCTTCATATAGAAGAACCACGTTTTCTATAATATTAAGTACTTCTGAATAAGCTATCAAGTGTTCTTAAATTAACTGCAAATATTTTATTCTATTTATTCAACTACTTGAAAATTTGTAATAATTGTTTTCATATATAGGTAGGAGTTTTCACAATGATTAAGATATTTTTTCCTACAATAATACATATACAAATTTATATTTACACTAACTGATAGAATTTTAGAATATAAGGCATATAAGAAAAGTTTCACTCCAAGTGATATCTAGAGTGTTTACCGTAAGTTGACCAGATATATTTGGGTAGTATACTGGAGTTATTACACGGATAAGGGATAACGGTATCAACACATCATGATCATGTACAAATTCAGAAGTACCGGTAATAACTCTGGGACACACTCTCAGCCTCCCAAAGGGCGTGTCCTAAGCCATACAATGGATTTTGGCAAGATTCCAGTGCTGGGGCTGGACCGCTCCGCACCCCAATTACCAGATGATGCACTGAGAATGAAAGAATAGGCACAATTTTATTTTACCCGGAATTCACCGAAGTAGAAATGTGGTGTGACGTCATCTCAGTGCACAAACTGGAAGAGACGGTTGGAAGAAGCATCCATTCATTCTGGAAGGTTTGCTGAGCATTTTCTCCATGTCAGACGCATTCTGTTAGGCAGTGAGCATGCAGTCCTACAGAAAAGGGACCAAAACCACACACCAGTATAGGAAAGGCAACCCACACACAAAAAACAGTGTTTTGTTTCAACAGCGTGATTGGTTACTATGAGCAAATAGTATAGTTTATTTATTTTTTTATTATTTTTTTAACGTTTATTTATTTTTGAGACAGAGAGAGACAGAGCATGAACAGGGGAGGGGCAGAGAGAGAGGGAGACACAGAATCTGAAACAGGCTCCAGGCTCTGAGCTGTCAGCACAGAGCCGGACGCTGGGCTCGAACTCATGACCGTGAGATCATGACCTGAGCTGAATTCGGACGCTTAACCGACCAAGCCACCCAGGCGCCCCATCAAATAGTATAGTTTAAATAAATAAAAAGTGACTTCAGCCTCCACATGAGACAGTTTGGTCAGGAAAGATCTCTGGGAGGGTCTGCTGACCGTTGATTCAATAATATGAAGACAGAATTTTGTGGATATCTGCAGAAAAAATGTTTTAAGCAGAGAGAACAGCATACAAAGAAGCCCGAGGTCTGAACCTGCATGGCGCATTTGAATAATTCAAAAGGATGAGTTTGCGTAACTAAAAATGGCTCTGGCATTTTATAACTTTCAATGACGAGGCCTTTTGGAGTGTCGCGAGTCCCAGAACTTCAGTTTTAACAATGGCAAGCACAACAACAAAAAATGCCCAAGTAACAACTCTACCAAGAGGTGACAATGGATACTTCTCATGGTTTATAGCTACGAAGTAAATAAACTCTGTGGGGATGTCACAGAGGCAAAGCGGTGTATGCGATACCAGAACAACTGTGCTGTTTTAAAGAGCTGATGAGTTTCACTTTGAAGTGAAGAATGGCGGTGGGGGGCTGAAGTTGAGATAATAGCATTAAAAGATTGATTAGAATAGGGTCAAACGGTATGTGTTTAAGGGTTATGTTGCCCAAATTTACTGTTACTGCTTACCTTGTAGTTCTTATATTTTAATAGAATGACGTGTATGAATTAAGCTAATGTTAAGAAGTTTTGCATCTTCAGCCATGTATCGCTTGAGCATAACCTTTAGGACCTTGTGACCAGAGTATCTACTATCCACTAGTATCACATGTTCAAATGCAAGATCAAGAAACAAAACTAAAACAAATACAGCGAGAGAAAGAAAGAAAGAAAGAAAGAAAAGGGAACTAGTCAAGTCTGTCCGTCTAAAGCAGTAATGCCAATATCATAAAGAAAATAAAATTCCTCAAGTATCTGACCCTCGTATGAGCTACTTCTCTCAGTAAAACTATTGCTCTTGCTACTCTGAATCCAGGTTGGGTGTATCAATAGCATAAGATCAATAGTATAAGATAAGTATAAGATCAATAAGTATAAGATCAATAGTATAAATATAAAATGTTTGGTCATATCTGCCCTTATCTAGTTTAGCATGGATATACGAAACTGTTTAAAAGGAAAGAGATGACTTTAGAGACTTACAGTTTCTGGTTAGGCATGTAAAGATCTTAGAACCAACTACTCCATGCTAACAAGTAAAAAGCTAAACCAACTGAAAACTCAGTGACTTTTCTTAGAGCGGTCAGAGAAGTGAAGGAATGGAGAAAACAACTATCAAAAACATTGGAGAGAAAGACAGGCAGGTATAGAGAATCACAACGTAATACAGCAGAACCTTCTGTGGGAACTAGTACCAGGGCAGGAAAGTCTGAACCGTAGTTGACAAGTCACTGGAGGCTCAGTGTGGACAACGCTGAGAGATCAAAACTCCAGAGGGACTCAGTCGTCAGAGGTTTACCCACCCTGTAGTGAGTTTTACCTCCAGGAACTCTCCCAACTTTCAGAGCAGAAGTCGGGGAAAAAACCCCTATCATGCTTCTGGTAAGGGGAGAAGAAAAGGGACCATTTTCAAATATGTGAGGGCATTTTGTTGCCTCGCCCTTAACAAGCCTGTGCTTAAGAGAAGCTATTTGATCAGAACCGAAAGTATTGGGGTTTTATCAGAGTGTAACCAACCTGGGGGAAGAGAAATACTCAACTTCAGCCCACTCTAAACTTCCTGTCCCATCTAATGAAGTAAAAAAAAAAAAATCAGAAGACCAGGAGGGAGGGGAAGGGGGGAAAAAGAGTTACAGAGAGGGAAGGAGGCAAACCATAAGAGACTCTTAAATACTGTGAGCAAACCGAGGGTTGATGGGGGATGGAGGAGAGGGGAAAGTGGGTGATAGGCATTGAGGAGGGCACCTGTTGGGATGAGCACTGGGTGTTGTATGGAAACCAATTTGACAATAAATTATATATTTAAAAAAATGAGATGCACTGATAAAGTTTATAGCCCAGTGACCTAGGCCCACTGAAAGACTTGGCCTAATTATAGGATTATAGAACATGTCTTCTCCCCCTACACCTTACCACTGTGTATACCCCTGTGTATACCCCACGCCTGTATACCCCTGACAGTTCCATTTACCCAGTACATCATGTCTTCCTAGCAATAAAAATTATGTCATACCAAAAGGCAAAACCCCAGTCTGACGAGACTGAATAAACATCAGAGCCAGAGAATCAGATATGGCAGAGGTGTTGGAATATCATACTGTAAATTTAGAACAACCAATGTCAAGTTGCTAAGTAAGGGCTGCAAGGGAAAAAGTCGACAATATGTAAGAACACATGGGTAATGTAAGCAGTGAGATGGAAATTCTAAGAAAGAATAAAAAAGACACGCTAGAGACCAGAAATACTGCAATTGAAATGAAGAATTATTTTGATGGATTCACTTATAGACTAGACATGACTGAGGGAAGTGTTTCTGAGCTTGAGGCTGTATCAATAGAAACCTCTAAAATTAAAAAGCAAAGAGGAAAAAAAGACTGAAAACATGGAACAGAATATCTTAGAACTGTGGGGCAACTACAAAAGATGCAACATACAATTAATGCCAAAAGGAGAAAAAAAAGAAAGGAACATAAGCAGTATTTGAAGCCATAGTGATTGAAAAATCGGAATTCTCCTCTGAAACCATGAAAGCAGGAAAAGAGTAGAGTGAGATATTTAAAGTGTGGAAGGGGGGAAAAATCAACTTAGAATTATCTACCTTGTGAATTATCCTTCAAAGTGAAAGTGAAATGAAAACTTTTTCAGAAAACAAAAATTAAGTGAATTTGTTGCCGGAAGACCTACCAAACAAGAAATATTAAAAGGTTTTCAGAGAGAAAGAACATAATAGAGGTCAGAAGCTCAGATCTATATAAAGAAAAGAAGAGCTTCAGAGGATTAATAAATAAATGTAAACTAAACTTTATTTTTTTAACTATTAATTGGTCTAACAAATGACAGTTTATTCAAAATAGTAATAGCAAAAATGTATTAAATAATATATATTTATGTATTAATATATATCATATAGTATTAGCTTATATAATATATGTTAGTATATAGTATTAATGTATATAAATCAATATTAGTATGTATTTATTACTACAGTATACATATGTATGGTATTACTGTATATGTATTAGCATATATAGTATAGTGTTAGTAAATATGTTAGATATAGTGTTAGTATACACATAAGTGTATGTGTGTGTATATATATGTGTAAACTAATGTATATGTGTACAGTAATACTAATGTGTAAGTGAAATAAATAACAACAATGATACAGGGGCAGGAGAGAGGAATTAGGAATATTTTGTTATTATAAGTCACTTGCAATACCCTTAAAGTAGTACAGTATTATCTGAAAATGGGCTTGAATTAGTTGCAAACTAATTTGCAAACATATTTGCAAACTTTAGGGCAACCATGAAAAAAGTAAACAAACAAACAAAAAGAAGGATAAATGATATACTAAGAAAGCAGATAAAATGAAATAATACAAAATGCTCAATTAAAACCACAAAAGGAGAAAAAGAGTAGAAGACAAAAAACTAGGAACAAAGAACAGAGGCCACAAATAGAAAATGGTAATAAATATGGCATATATCAGTCCAACTACATCAATAATCACTTTGGATGTCAGTGATCTAAATATATCAATTAAAAGACAGATATTGCCAGAGTGGATCAAAAAATAAGGTCCAATTATATGTTTTCTAAAAAAAAACCACACTTTAAATATAAAGACACATATAGATTGCAATAAAGGGATGGAGAAAGATATACCATGTTAAGACTAATCAAGAGTAGGCAGAAGTAGTTATAATAATTTCAGAGAGATCTGACATCAGAGCAAGGAAAGTCACCAGGGAAAGAGAGAAGCATTACGTAATAATAGGTGGCAAATTCTCCAAGAAGACATAGCAACTCCTAATGTGTTTTTTACCCAACAACAGGGCATCAAAAAACTGATAAAACTGCATAGAAAAATGAGTGAATCCACTATTATAGTTGGAGACTCCAAAACCCCTATTTCAAATATGGACTTATCCATTAGGCAGAAAATCAGTAAGGACATAATTGAACTCAGCAACACCATCAATCAAATGGCTGTAATAGACGTCTATAGATTACTTCAGCTAACAACAGCAGAATACACATTCTTCTCAAGTCCACATGGAACATCCATCAGGATAGATCACATTCTGGACCATAAGACACACCTTAACAAATTTAAAAGAACAGAAATAGTACAATGTCTGCTCTCAGACTCCAATGGAGTTAAATTAGAAACAAATAACAGAAAGATAGTTAGATAATTCTAAAGTACTTGGAGATTATAAAACGACACACTCCCAAGTAACACAGGGGTTAAAGAAGAAATCTCAAGATAATTTAACTTTAGAAATTAAAAGATATTTTGAACTAAAATAAAATGGAAATACAACTTATTAAAATTTGTGAGACATAACAAAGCAGTGCTTAGAGGGAAATTCATAGCATTTTATATATATATATATATATATATATATATATATGTTAGTAAAGAAGAGATTAAAATTAGTAATTTAAGCTTCCATTTTAAGAAATTAGAAAACAAAGAACAAATTAAATCAAAAGTAAGCAGGAGAAAAAATATATACTATTAAAGCAGAAATAAATAAAATTAAAAATGGGAAATCAATAGAGAAAATCAATAAAGCCAAAAGCTAATTATTTGAAAAGATGGATAAAATCAGTAAAGCCTTTAGCGAGATTTTAAAAAAGGATACAAATTACTAATACCAAAACTGAAAGAAAGTACACTACAGATCCCACGAACATTAACAAGCTATTAAATAAATATTATAAACAACTCAATACCCAGAAATTTGATAACATAGATGAAATGCACCAACTTCTTGAAAGACATAATCTGCCAAAACTCACACAAGAAGAAATAGACAATCTGAATAGGTTTATATCTATTAAAGGAATGAGACAAATAACTTTCCAAAATGGAAAGTTCCAGTCCCACATGGGCTCATTGGTGAATTTTACCAAAACTTTAATGAAGACATTATGTCATTTCCCTAGAATGTCTTCTAGAAGATAAAAGCAGAGGGAATTAGTCCTAATCCATTTAATGAAAACAGCTTTACCCTAATACCAAACCAAAAAGGACATTACAAACAAACTAGAGACCAATATTTTTTGTATTAAAGACTTTTTTTTGTGTGTATTCATTCTTGAGAGAGGGGGGAGGGGCAGAGAGAGAGGGAGACCCAGAATCCGAAGGAGGCTCCAGGCTCTGAACTGTCAGCACAGAGCCTATGGGGGCATGAACTCATGAGCCGCGAGATCATGACCTGAGTTGAAGCCAGACACTCAACCGACTGAGCCACCCAGGCACCCTGTGACTCATATTTTTAACGAGTATAGATGTACAAATCCTCAATAAAATATTAGTAAATTGTATCCAACAATATATATATTAAAGAATTATACACCTCAACCAAGTTGGATTCATCCTATGTATTCAAGGTGGGTTCAACATTCAAATATCAATTAATGCAATCCATCATATCAACAAACTAAAGATGAAAATTTACATGACCATATCCATGAATGAAGAAAAAGCATTTGGCAAAATCCAATACTCATTCATGATGAAAACTTTCAGCAAACTAGAAAAAGAGAGAAACCTCTTCAACTTGTAAACAATATCTCCCCAAAACCTGCAACTAATTTTGTATTTAATGGTGAGAAACTCAGTTTCCTGCTGAAATTAGGAGAGGGGCAAGGATATCCTCTCTCATCATTCTTTCTCTACATTGTGCTGGAAGTCCTAGCTAATACAGTAAGATAAGAAAAGGAAATAAAGCAGAGGAAGTTTGAGAAGGAAAAAATAAATGGCTTTTGTTTGCTGATTACATGATTGTCTATGTAGAAAATCCAAGACTTGACAAAAACTCCTGGGACTAATAAGCATTTGTAGCAAGGTTGCAGGACACAAGGTTAATACACAAAAGTTGGCCCCTTCCTATATGCCAGTAATGAACAAGTGGATTTTGAAACTGAAAATACATTACCATTTTCTGACCCCACCCCATGAAATACTTAGATACAAATCCAACAAAATATATTCAAGTTATGTATAAGGAAAACTATAATCTCTGATGAAATAAGTCAAAGAAGGACTAAATAAATAGAGAGAGATTCCATATTTACGTATTTGGGAGACTCGATATTGTCAAGATGTCAGTTCGCAAATTGATCTATACACTCACTGGAATCCTAGTCAAAATCTGGGCCAATTATTTCTTGGATATCAATAAAATGATTCTAATTTTTATATGTGGAGACGAAAGATTCAGAATAGTGATCTCATTGTTGAAGGAGAACAGAGTTGGAAGACTGACAGTACTTCAAGACTTACTATAAATCTATAGTAATCAAGATATTGTGTTTATTGGAAAAGAATAGACAAATAGATAAGAGAAACAGAACAGAGAACCCAGAAATATACACCCCATAAATATAGTTAATTTTCTGACAAGGGAACAAAGGCAATACAATGGAGCAAACGTACTTTTATCAACACCTGGACCTCCATATGCCAAAACAAACAAACAACAAACAAACAAAAAATTCTTCTAGACACAGACCTTACACCTTTCACAAAAGTTAACTTAAAATGGTTAACAGACCTAAACATAAAATGCAAAAATACAAAAATTCATAGAAAATAACATAGGAGAAAATGTACTTGAGCTTGGTATGGAGATGACTTTTTACATACAACAGCAAAAGCACAATCCATGACAAAAATAATTTATAGGTTGAACTTCATTAAAATTAAAAATTTATGCTCTGTGAAAGACAACATCAAGAGAATAAAAAGACAAGCCTCGCACTGGAAATAAATATTTGTAAAAGGTACATCTGATAAAGGATTATCATCCAAGTATTTAAAAAACCACCAATAACAAAATGAACTACCAATTAAAAAATGGGCAAATGATACCTCATCAAAGAAGATATACAGATGAAAAATAAACATATGATAAGACCGTTCAGTGTCCTATGTCCTTAGGGAATTACAATTTAAAACAACAATGAGATACTATTGCGTACCTGTGAGAATGACCAAAATCCAAAACACTGGCAACACCAAATGGTAGTGAACAACAACTCTTATTCATTGCTGGTGGCAATGCAAAATGGTATAGCCATTCTGGAAAACGGTTGGGTAGTTTCTTATAAAATTAAACATGCTCTTCACCATATGATGCAGTGATTGTACTCCTTGGTATTTACCCGAATGATCTGACATCGTGTATCTACACAACAATGCATGCAAATGTTTACAGCGGATACATTCGTAATTGTCAACACGTAGTAACAACCAAGATGTCCTTCAGTAGGAAAATGGATAAACTGTGGTACATCCAGACAGTTGAATATATTCTAGCACTAAAAGGAAATGAACTATCAAGTCTATTTCTTGATCTTATTTGTATAGAGAAGGAAGTCATATTTTAAAAATGAGAGCCACTCAGTGCATCAAGTATTGTAAGTAAAGGGGATTTTCCTAGAACAGTCAAGAATACTTTGGAGACGAAGTCTAACATTGGCAGTGAGAAATAAGAGGCTTTAGTAGAAAAAAAAAATGGCTCAGATAATTCCTCATGTTCCCAGATAAAACATGGCTAGATATGACTTCCAACTCAGATGGGTCTCAATTTACTGTCTGGACACATAAGAAGACATCTTTTCCAGACCTTTCCAACACTCCCTCCCAATTCCTGGGATACTTTCTTATAAATTAAGATACATTTTATTTATTTTAATTACATCTTTTAATTTATTATTGCTGCTATATAGGATCATTATTGATTTTAGTTTATTGGTTGACTTATTTATTTTATTTTCAATCATTTGTAATTCTCATAAATTTTAGAATTTTGTTTTCAGATTTGTAAAGTGTAACACACATTCAAAAGGTGAATAAAGCATAAATGTCCAGTACAATGAAAAACTAAAATAA
Organism: Prionailurus bengalensis; assembly: GCF_016509475.1. Lineage (NCBI taxonomy): Eukaryota > Metazoa > Chordata > Mammalia > Carnivora > Felidae > Prionailurus > Prionailurus bengalensis. The sequence continues at coordinate 34,018,045 of NC_057344.1, read as the reverse complement.
ATACCTGTATAGGTATCATAGAAGGAAAAAATAAAGAATATTGCTAAGATTTCAGAAGCTCTTCATATGTGATTCTCTGGAGTTTTCTTTAAAAAAAAAAAAATAATAATAATAATAAGAAGAAGAAGAAGAAGAAGAAGGGGTGCCTGGGTGGCTCAGTTGGTTGAGTGCCTAACTTTTGATTTCAGCTCAGGTCATGATCCCAGGGTTATGAGATAGAGCCCTTGGAGTCCTGTATCAGGCTCCACACTGAGTGTGGATACTGCTTAAGATTCTCTCTCTCTCTCTCTCTCTCTCTCTCTGTCTCTCTCTCTCTCTCTCTCCCCCTCCCTCCCCATTCCTTCTCTATTCCACACTAGTGCACTCTCGCTCCCTAAAATTAAAAGATGAAGAAGAAAGAGGAGGAGGAGGAGGAGGAGGAGGAGGGGGGGGGGATAAAAGAAAGAAAAAAAGAAAATCAAATTGTTCATAACAAATTTTTTTTCCTTTCCACTTATTTTATCATTCTTTCTTGTTTTGCTGAGCTGCATAGAACCCAGAGGATTATATTGACCAGCAGTTTGGATTTCTCAAGCAGTGCCATATTTAAGTGATGTGAAACCGACATAGAAATTTTGAGGTAGTAGATTTCCCCAGAAAGGAACTGGCTATTGGTATCTCTCTCATGGTGATTATAGGATCCATTTTAGTATCCTGGGTTACCAGTCATCTATTTCTAATTTATCTCAATATCAATGTTCTTCACTTATTAATTACATAATTTTCATGCTTTTATTTGATAAATGTTAATTTAGTAACTAATAAATGGACTCATTCATCAAAAAGCTTATGATATAGGTGGAGAGATAAAACATATACATGTAAAACAATTTTTACTTAATATTCAACAATAATGTAATAATTAAATCATGATGTAGGACATAATTGCTTTAAGTTTTTCCAGTGAGCTGATATGTGGAGAGAAAGCGATTTATCTTTGGACTGGAAATGTTCGATTTTTATCTCTGGGCACTGCTGAATGACTGGTTTTACTTTTGGCCAAGACAATGGCAGTGGTATTTACCATGTGCTGCTTAAGACCCAAAACTCCTAGGCTGACCTCCAGGGTCAGTTTCTTTAACTGATGGTTTGCAACCGGCCTAACCAGTTTGATAACCTGGCTTTGCTCCTTAAGGAGCCACTGAGGGCTTTTTGGGTGGGATTTCCACTTCAGATTCCTTACAGAGATCTCTTGGTTCAAGCAAAAGGATCAGTCAGTCCATGGTGCTCAGAGAAAGGGCCCTAGGGCGTTTGGGTCTTGTGAGGCCCCCTGGGCCTCCTTGATGCTTGCCAGCATTCTCTTTTTCTTCCTGCCCTGCATCCTTTACTTTTATTTTATTATTTTTATTGAAGTATAATTACATACAGTGTTATATTAGCCTCAGGTGTACAACATAATGATTCAACAATTTTATACATCACTCAGTGCTTGCCGTGATAAGTGTAGTCAACATCTGTCACCAAACAACATTAATTACAGTCTTCATTGACTATATTTCCTGTACTGTGCTTTTTGTCTCCCTGACTTATTTATTTTGTACCCGAAAGTTTGTACCTTTCAATCCCCTTTTTGTGTCTTTTATCTTTAAATAGAAGGCTTGTGTGGGTACACTCTGTAGAGTCCGGCGGTGAGTTCTTCTCAAAATACCCAAGCGGGGGAACACCATACTGTTAGCTGAACACCATGCAGTTGGTGACCCAGATGGGACATTTGAAATGACCCTCCCCCACTGTAATTTAGATAATAAAGCCTAAGGCATGGTTCAGGAGAGAGGAAGATGAGATATGGGGGGAGGGGGCGGGGGGGGGGAAACATTGTTTCCAGGTGGTTTCTCCCTGACCATTCTAGGGGGCCATCACAGAAATACTGCTTTCACTGACAGGCAGAGAAGCATTTGTGGGCCCAGGTCCAGGAGAGGTAGCTAAATAGAAAGCAAAAGAGATTCAATCTGAGAAGTCAGCCAAGAGCCGGAGCCTTGCTGCCCCTATCTGTTGGAGCTCAAGTGACCAAGAGCACCCTGAAGCTGCCAGCGCCACCATTTAGGGCCTGTGACTGCCTGTAAAGGGGGGGAATGGAGTATCCAGGAGGGATTTCTAAAGACACTTGCTTTGATTGGAATTCGGTCAATGATAGAATTACACGACCTTGTGGATCCATTTTGTAGCTTTACTGGGGATGGCTGGTAAAATGGAAATTGAGTTTGGGGAATTAGAGGTGACATCACGTGCAGTTGTACTCAAGATCCTAACTTGGCTTGGAGCTTTCACAGAGATGTGGCCACAGGGACAAACTCCCACTCGGTTAAGCTTATGATGGCAAAAGTGTGTGGTACATGCCCCAGGAAGGAGAATTGCCCATTGCCTCTTTTGGCTAGTAAATGGAATACTCCAAGACTACTGAAATGCCAAGAATGTCAGCATCTTTAGATTGATTCTGTGATGATGCATAACCTAACACTGTGATTCTGAGTCAGGTGATGGTTGGTACTGAGGTAAAGGAGTTACAATTCCGTGGACATGTCAGGTGCCTACTTTGTTGGGAGGGACAAGATGATTTGAGAGAAGCCCCCCTTGATCTCCTTGCTCAGTTCTTCTGAATGGGGTTTAATGATAGGGGGAGAATAGGATTATTCAGAAGAACTAGGGCAATAAGAATACAAGAGATGAGAAAAAAACCGTGGGATAATTAAACCAGGCAGCAATGTTTTATGGTTGATTAAAAATGGCACGAGAAGGTGCGGGAAGGAGGAGATAAATGGAGTAGTCGCTAAATGTTAATGAATCACTATAAAAGATTATAAAAACTCCAAAGCCATCTCCTCAGATTGTAAAATGATCAAGACAGGTTCATTCAAACTACCCTGGTCTTGGAGGATTAAAAATCTGAATATTACACAGAAGAAGAGCCTAAAATCTCTCCCGAGCCGATGCCAATGTAAAAAGTGCAAAGCAAAGAGAGAATTATGACTTTGAGTGATGGGAGAGTCCAAGTCTCTTAGGAAAAAAAAAAAAACCCAGCTGGGGACCCACAGTCATTTGCATTGATCTGGGTCAAGAGGCCTATGGGGTGGTGAAGAAACTTTATCGGGATTGCTAGATAGACACTGGCACCCAAACCTGCTAATGTGGTGTTAAAGGGCACTGTAATTACATTAGGGGAACGTGGTGATGTGTGGGTAGGATAGCATGTGACAGTGTGGCTTAGAGTGGGGATTTATGTATATAAATTTTGCACGGTTTTTGCCTCACTCTTACCAGAATATATCGTTGCAAAGGATGTGATGTCTAAGTGGGCTCTTGCCTTCTCCAAATCATTGGGAAAGGGATGTTGTGCAGGTTTGCTCCTCCCCCGCTTTTAATTATGCATGTTAGATAGAAAATATGTAGAATTACTGGACCCACTCAAGTGGTTAATTTAAAACCCTATGAGATACACTGGAAAGCGATTTTGGCTTTAACTATGGATCTGTGATAAGCGGTGATAATTAGAGTCCACAGATTCCTTATGTCATAGTTCAACATAGCCTGTAAAAAAAAGCTGATAGATACATGATAAGAGGACTGGGCAAGGCGGTGATTATTGTGGAAGTTTCTGCTACTGGCAGGTGGCAGAAGTCTGTTACTGCCACCCAGTGGCAACAGCCAGGATGCTTGGACTAGGACTAATGGACTGATAATGTGATTTGGAAAAGAATCTGTTAGATGACTGGAAAATTAAAGGAACACCCAGCTGGGATGCTCTGTTTCAGAGAATCTGAACTTGAATGGAGAAACTAAAGTGGGACATATTGATGCCCATCAAAACCCCCCTTCTGATTTCTAAGGTGACTTGAACCCAAAAGTGAATGCCCATTCATACGTGGAGGTGGGCTTTTGGGTAAGGAGATCAATGATTGTAGACATTCGAGCAATGCAACAATGGGCAAGAAAAAAAGATGTATCTAACTCTCTCACTCAGAAACTTGAAAAGTGACTAAAAATCGCTCTGTTAACAGGAATATCAGAGACTAAATACAGCCGTGGGCCTCATACCAAGGTGATCTGGGCCCACCCATAGCTGGTAGGTAATTCGTGACTCTGCGGGGGGGGGGGGGGGGGTACCGATGGACCTTCACCGGGATAGATATTCATTCTGGGTTTGGATTGCATATCTGACAGCTAAAGCAAAGTCCCCTACCACCATAGAGGCTAGGGGAAAATATTATTTCAGTTTGGACCTTGCTTATATATCTTAGCTTATCTTGCTTATATATCACCCCGTCAAAGAACCAATTTTATTGCAGGTGTAATATAACATGGACTACAAAGCATCATATGCAAGAGTTCAGCCCTACAAAGAAGTGGGCCGGAGGAACATTGGAATGAGCAGTAGAAACATTTGCTTACAAAAATGAGGCTGAGGACGGATTGAAGTGATGGCCTCTATGGTTGCATAAATGTGTGTGAAGATCTGATATGCATGGAAGTAAAGCAAGTTTTCCATTTCTCTACTTCTCATTTTCTGTTCTTTGTCTTCGTCTGATTCTGTAGTGCCAGGAGTTGGATTTCACTTTAAGAGTAGCGTCAAAAAGGTCAAGTGCTTAACATGCCACCAGGACACTATCCCTGAATGTCACTGTACAGTTTCCTAAGAGGATGATGGGTTATTGTTTCTCCTTACCTGTCTAAGGTGGATCTGTTTCTGCTTTTATACCCATTGGATGAGACAGTCTTAAGCTTGTACTTATCCAATCTTACTCTATTTGCAAAAGGAAAGGCATCGGCAAGACTTATTACTGCCACCTCTGTGGGTTGATCCTCTGCTGAACCTTACCGTTGTGCTCTGGGGATAGGAGGAGGATTTGAGTGAAAACCAATAATGAATTAAAAGAGGGAAAGGGGCTGGAAAATGAATAATGGTGAAAAAGAAAAGCGAGAACAAGAGAATGATCCTTTCTTTTAAACAGATTTACAGATGCCTTATAAGGGTGAAGAGATTATCCTACAGAAATCAGCTCCTTTGCTTCAATCTAATGGTCCAGGATGGGCTCAGGAAATTAAAGAAGCATTCAGTTGTGATTCCCTCTATAAGATGGTGCCTTGATGACATTAACAGCACCTTGTAGAGGATACCTTTTGGGAAGAAACATGCAGGAAAAAAGCAAAGATCACCGTGTATTTTAATTATTTTTATTTTTAATTTTAACTTTTTTATTTTTTTGGAGACAGAGAGAGTGTGCGTGAGCAGGAGAGAGGGGGAAGAGAGAGACAGAGACAGAGACAGAGAGACAGAGAGAGAGAGAGAGAGAGAGAGAGAGAGAGAGAGAGAGGAAGAAAGAGAAAGAGAATTCCAAGCAGGCTCCACACTCAGGGTCGAGCCTGACTCGGGGCTCAATCCCAGGACCCCGGGATCATGACCCAAGTGGAAATCAAGAGTGGGACGCTCAACCTTCTGAGCCACCCAGATGCTCCTCACTGTGTGATTAAACTAAGCGATGATATGTTGAGGGAGATGCCTAAATACCATAAATATATATGTTTGCATGTTCAATTTATCATGGTATTATGTGCCCTAATGCATATAGTCCACATTTTTGTGGATGGAAGGCCGTCATCAAAATAAAGAATTCTTGGCAAACGGATAGTAATGTCAATTTAGGGGTGTCTTGTAATGTCAATTTAGGGGTGCCTCGGTGGCCCTGATGTCCACCAAGTGATGGTGGAGTCATCTATTTCTCCTTCCAGAGCTACCAGGTTTTGCCTCAAGTAGTTAGGTGCATACATGTTTAGGACTGTTATGTCTTCTTGCAGACTTGACCCTTTGTCATTATGTAATCCCTCTCTTTATCTCTGATAACCTTCTTGTTCTGAAGCTTGCTTTGCCTGAAATTAATACAGCCACTTCGGCTTTCTTTTGATTACAGTTTGCTGGCATATCTTTCTCTATCCCTTTTCTTTCAATCTCTTTGAATCTTTACATTTAAAGTAAGTTTTGTTTTTATTTTAGCCAAAACATAAGAGACTCTTAATAACCAAGAACTGAGGGTTGATGGGGGTGGGAGGGAGGGGAGGGTGGGTGGTGGGCGTTGGGGAGGGCACCTGTTGGGATGAGCCCTGGGTGTTGTATGGGAACCAATTTGGCAATAAATTTCATATTAAAAAAAATTTAAGTCTTTTTCATAGACAGTAGATAGTTGAGTAGTATTTTTTTATGCCTTCTGGCAATTTTTGACTTTTAATTGCTTCGTATTTAGAGTGGTTTTGATATTGCTACTTTTCTTTATGTAGGACCAAATTTCTGGGCCGTAATAAATTACCACGACATGGGTGGTTTAAACAACAGAAATTTGTTGTCCCTTGATTCTGTAGGTCAGAAGTTTGAAATCGGGGTGCAGGCAACATTGGTTCCCCCAAGGGCTGTGAGGGAGAATCGGTCCCCTCTGCTAGCTTTTGATAGTCTCAGGCATTCTTTGACTTGCAGATGGCACTCTCTTTGTATCTTCACATCATTGTCCCTTTCTGTGTCTAAATCTATGTCCAAGTTTCCCCTCTTTATAAGGATGCCATTCATATTGGATTAGTGCCTACCCTAATGACCTCATTTGAACTGGATTATCGCTGAACAGACTCTGTTTCCAAATCAAGTGGCATTCTCAGTGGCTGAGGTTAGGACTTCAACATATCGCTATGTGGGGAACACAATTCAATTCATAATAGTCGGTCTCCAAGCCTCCTGAATCCATGCCTTCCTCACATGCAAAATCTCCTCACCCTATCCCAACATCCCCCAAATCTTTTTTTTTTATTTTTTTTCAACGTTTATTTATTTTTGGGACAGAGAGAGACAGAGCATGAACGGGGGAGGGGCAGAGAGAGAGGGAGACACACAATCAGAAACAGGCTCCAGGCTCCGAGCCATCAGCCCAGAGCCTGACGCGGGGCTCGAACTCACGGATCGCGAGATCGTGACCTGGCTGAAGTCGGACACTTAACCGACTGCGCCACCCAGGCACCCCAACATCCCCCAAATCTTTATCACTTTACTGCCAACTCCAGCGCTAAAATCCCATCATTTAAATCACTCAGATTGCTATGAATCGAGCTTGGGTTGTGATTCATTCTGGGGCAACGGTCCTGTTTACCTGCAAACCTGGGAAACCAGACAAGTTACCCACTTCCAAAATACAGTGGTAGGGCAGGCATAGGATAGACGTTCCCGTTCGAAGATGATCAAATAGGAAGGAAAAGGGGCGGGGGTGGGGTGGGGGGGGGGGATCATGGGTCCTAAACAAGTCAGAAAACTAGTAGGATAAGTCCATTAGATTTTAACCTTGGAGACTAATCCTCTTTGGTTCAATGCTTTGTCTTCTGAGCCTACTGGGGTGGCAGCCTTGGGTGGTCACTTCTCTGCCTGGGAAGTGACCCCACCCTTTGGAACTCATGATGTGGCCCTGACTTTTAGAACAGAGGAGGCTGTGGCCCAGTGCCCTGGGCCTTTGGCCTTGGGGCCCTAATGTCAATGACAGACCCACTGGCCTCTGAACTTCCCGTGAGGTAATTCTTCTGTGTCTTTTTTTCTTTCTTTTTTGTTTTTGTTTTTTTTTTTTTTGAAGAGTAACACATTTTCACAGCTAAATTGTTCTATTCACCTGTTTCCTGCCTACAGAATCCTAGAAGGCTGAAAGTCTTCCTTCATTTCATCTGGTCTCTATCCCCCTCAGGCCAAGCTGGAAGTGTTTCTGCTGACATGGTCAATCCACCTCCTTAAATTCTGGCCAGCAATTCCTTCCTCTTGCATTTTACTATAAGCAGCAGGGAGAGACCCGATCATGCCTTCAACACTTTGTCAGAAACAGCCTCAACTACACATAGGTGTTCATTGCTTCCAAAGTCTACTTACTGCCCAACAGAACACAATTCAGACAAGTTCTCTGCCACTTTATGATAAGGATCACCTTTCGTCCAGTTACAAATAACATGCCCCTATTTCTGTCTGCGATCTCACTTGAAGCACGTTGAACATGCATGTTTCTACAGCAGTCTTTTCAAGGTAACCTTGGCTCTTTCTATCCAACGCCTCATGATTCTTCCAGACTCTACGCATTACCAAATTCCAAAGCCACTTCCACATTTTTGGATGTGTCACTGCAGCATCCCACTTACTGCTACTATAATCTGTATTAGTTTCCCGGGTGGCCATAGCAAAGAATTCCACACTGAGTGGATAAAAGAAGAGAAATTCACCTCCCAGTTTTGGGAGCTAGAAGTCCAATGTCAAAACATTGGCAGGTTGGTTCCTTCGGAGGGATGTTCACTCTATCCCAGTATCCCCTAAACTGAATTATTTCAGCGTCAATTCTGAGTCTAAAACCACATCATCTAAGTCAATCAAATCAATGAGGGATGAGGCTTACGGTGTGATTCTGTTCCATGGGGGTGAGGACTTCAACATGTATTTTTTGGTAAACACAATTCAACCCAGAGAATGATCTGTATTACTTGCATCCTCCCTGAATAACTTATCTTAATATTTATTGAAGACCGTATCTACTTGTGATGAATTCTCTCAGTTTTTGTTTATCTGAGAAAGTCTTTATGTTTCCTTCACTTTTGAAGAATACTTTTAGGTGGTGGGTTTTTTTTCCTTCCAACTTTAAACATGTTACCCCATTTTCTTCTTGCTTGCATGGTTTCTGACAAGAAGTGTACTGTAATTCTAATATTCCCCACCCTCCAGCTGTCTTTGATTTTCTAAATTTTGAACATGATGATCTATGTGTGTGTGGGTTGTTTTTTTTTTTTTTTTTTTTGTCTTTTGGTATTTACCCTGTTTGGTGTTCTATGAGCTCCCTGAATCTATGTCTGTCATTCATTTTGGAAAGTTCAGGACATTAGTAGTTTATATATTTCTTCTTTTCTATTCTCACTTTCTTCTCCTGGTATTCTAATTACAGTTATGTAACTTTTTTTTTTTTTACGTTTATTTATTTTTGCGACAGAGAGAGACAGAGCATGAACAGGGGAGGGGCAGAGAGAGAGGGAGACACAGAATCTGAAACAGGCTCCAGGCTCTGAGCTGTCAGCACAGAGCCCGACGCAGGGCTCGAACCCACAGACCGCGAGATCATGACCTGAGCCGAAGTCGGCCGCTTAACCGACTGAGCCACCCAGGCGCCCCAGTTATGTAACTTTTGATTAATACCACTCTATGTCAAATAGTATCCTAAGAGCTAAACATATACCTGTGTGCAGAAAAAGATAAAGAACAGGTGAATGGATTTTAAACTGTACAGAGATATGGTTAGTATGTTTCTAAAAACTTCATCTTCGTTCATTCAGAAATTGCATACAATGTTTAACACTTTATATCTTTTTATAGCTTTATTGAGATATGATTCATAGAGCTTATAATTAGCCCCCTTAAAGTATAAAATTCACTGGCTGTTGGCAAATTCACAGAATTACTCCTCCATCAAGACAATCAGTTTCAGAATATTTTCATTGCCCCCAACTAAGACCTTACATGCCTTAAATATCACTCATCAGTTCTTCTTTTTTTTTTTTTTTTTCAACGTTTATTTATTTTTGGGACAGAGAGAGACAGAGCATGAACGGGGGAGGGGCAGAGAGAGAGGGAGACACAGAATCGGAAACAGGCTCCAGGCTCTGAGCCATCAGCCCAGAGCCCGACGCGGGGCTCGAACTCACGGACCGCGAGATCGTGACCTGGCTGAAGTCGGACGCTTAACCGACTGCGCCACCCAGGCGCCCCAAACTCATCAGTTCTTCTATCACCACCTCCAGGTGTAGACAACTAGCCAGCTTTCTGCCTGTATAGATTGGCCGGTTTTTGACATTTCCTACAAATGGAATCACAATATGTGGTCCTTTCGTGGCTGGCTTTCTCACTTAACGTTTCCAAGGTTTATCTATGTTCCAGCAAGGAATGGTACTTAACTTCTTTTTACTGCCGAATACTATTCCATGGTATGGATATGCCACATTTTATTTATCCATTCATCAGCTGATTAACATGGAGTTGTTCCTACCTTGTAGCTGTTATGAATAAAGTTGCTGTCATCATATTTCTAAATGTTTGTATAAGGGCACATGTTTTCATTTCTCTTTCATTTCATTAGATTTCATTTCATCTTTGTTTGCACACAGAGCTAGGAGTAGAATTAATTGCTAGATCATACGGTAACTCCATTTTAACCTTTTTCAGGAATTGCCGGACTGTTTTCCAAGGCAGCTGCAGCATATCGCATTCACACTAGCCACGTACATGGGTTCCAACTTCTCTCTATCCTTGCCAACACATTATTCTCTGTCTTTTTGATGGAAGCCTTCTTAGCGGGTGCAAAGTGTTATCTCATTTCTTGTGCATTTCTCTGATAACGTAGTGATGCTAAGCCTCTGTTCGCGTAGGTTTTTTTCTTTTTTCTTTCATTTTGTCCATTGGTATATCTTTAAAGAAGTATCTGTCTAGATCTTTGGCCCATTTTCTTCATTGGATTATCTTTTACTATTGGGTTGTGACATTTTTAAAATGGATTTTCGCTGTCAGGAGTGCAGCTGGGTTGGGAGCAAGGGCACAGCTGCCAGGTGTCAGAGTAGCTATTTAAAGCAACAAGCCAAAAATGAAAGAGTGACGCCCTTAATTACTTACGGAGATGGTATAAGCAAGAGGCTAAAATCAGAGAAGGCACCGCCTCTCCTTTTCCATTTCTCCCCATGGGATGATGCACCAGTCGACAGTCAGGTGGATCAACATAGATGTAGTGTGGTCTCATGTTTGAGGAAGCCCCAACAAAACTCTGGCAGTCTCAGGGACTGTGGGGTTGAGGAAAGGGAGAGAGGGAAAGACCAGGAGTGTACAAACACGGGGTACTGAGTTGGAGGAGGGACAAATGTTTCAAGTTGTCCTCCTGTCCCCCGTATACGGAACTCTCAGCGGAGGTGCTTGAGAAGATCTGTCCAAGGCCTCAGATAAAATGAGCTAGGAACGAAAGCAAGGGGGCTAGGAAGGTAAACATGCAAGATGCATGATCTTGACCAGCCAGAGAGGCTTGAGTCCCTGAGTGCAACTGCCTTCAGAAATTGCAACGCACAGACCACGCACCAAGTCTGGGGCGTGGAGCGCAGCTTTCCCCCCACGAGGCCTGCCTGGTAACGTTGCCCGTGCTCAGACCTGGAAAACCACAAAACGCTTTTTAACCAGGAGCCAGACTCCTTTCTAGCTACAAGTCCCTTACCAGATACATGGTTGGGAGAACTTTTCTTTCGTTACCTGCCTTGTCTTCTCGCCTTCTCGACGGTTTGGGAAGTTTTTCTGGATCTGTCTGTAATCTCACTGCTTCTTTCCTCAGCTCCCTTCCAGTCCACTGATGAGCCCCTGAAAAGCATTCTGGTTTCGATCTCTAGCATTTTCCTCTTGATTCTTGGAGTTTCCACCCCTCTGCCTGCATTACTCATTTGGTCTTACATCCTGTCCACTTTTTCCATTAGAGTCTTTAGTATGTTCATCATATTTATTTTAAATCCCCGGTATGATAATTCCAGCATCTCTGCCATGCCTGAGTCTAATTCTGGTGCTTTCTTTGTCCCTTCAGACTGCTTTTTCTTGCTGTGTAGCATGGCTTCCCATTTTTTTGTTGAAAGCCTGACATTATGTTTTGGAGAACAGGAAGTAAACGAAATAATCCTTTAGCGTGAAGTTTGTGTTGGTCTGGGTAGGAGTGGGTTGTGTTTAATGTTTATTGCAGCTCTAGGTGCTAGAGGCTTCAAATGCATCTAACGCGTTTGTTTTTGTTTCCCTGTTGACATTGGACTTTCCTAAGTTCTACTTCTCAGAGAGAGCCTGTGTCTTGCAAAACTAACAATCGCAATCCACTGGTATTCTACTGGAGCCCTAGGGTTGGAGTAGTAATCTAGGGTTGGAGGCGGAAAACCATTCTGTCATCTTATGACTAAATCTTTCTGTTAGTAACCTTGTGTCCTCGAGCTGTGATGCTCACAAGTGGTTTTGGGGGGAGTCATTTCTAACTTTCATTCCCAGAATTGTTAATCAAAATGACAAAGGTACAGCTACAGATCAGTAGCAAAAAAGGAGGGATGTGAAATGGCCGAGACATTTTGAAATGTTCCAAAGGAGTCTATATTTGCTAAAACATTATGGTTAAGCTATGGTTACACAACGGTTTCCACCCTGCATTTTAGCAGTAAGTGCTTCCTCGTATTTGCCTTTCTCTTTTCCAACTTGTCAAGATTTGGCTTTGTGCTCAAGAATTTTTCTCCCCCCGCTCTTCGTTCAGTTTTAGCCTGGTGATAATCACCCTGCTCGAGTGAATGCCCACGTGAATAGTTATGCGGTGAGCTTTCTCAGGCTTCTCCCACTTGATGTAGGTGATACAGTCCTGTCTCTGCCTCTACGCCTCGACGACCTTGCCAATGTGCTGATCTTCGTAGTGTCCTTGAGCCACCTGGACCTCATCATCCTTGCGAACGGGCAGGGAGCAGACATCGTCCTTCTGCTGCAGCTGCTTGGAGAGCTGGCAGACGTGACCTTCCTGGGTCCACTGAGGTGGTGGGTTGGAGTTTTTGCTGCAGTCCTATGTCCCAAAAGGATTGAACTTCATGAGGAGCTGGGCACCAGGTGGGCTCAAAAGTACATGCATTCACATGTGTTGCTGAGATCCCCTCACCCTCTTAGGTGAATCATGGAAGCTACGGGGCGGGGGGGGGGGGCGGGGAAGTGACAGAAATGCCCTTCTGGCAGGTGAGATAAGGCTCTGGCAAAGTTTTATTTTTCCTTACAGAGTAGGTCTTGGCTGTGGAGAATGCCTTAAGTATGTTTCTTCTCTACCATTACTCTTCTTTTCCTGCCAGAGTCAGGAGGGGATCTTTTTCAGCATTCCATCATGCGAACCTGAGAACCCAGTGGGTTTGCTGGAAGGAAAGCCCAGGAAGGTGTGGGGGCACCATACGACTGTGGCTACCAAGAATCTCTGTCATATAAGCTAATCCAACTCAATCGCCAGAAATTTATCAAAATCACCACTCACGGGTTCCTTCACGTTTATGGTGGCTTCTGTTCGTCATGTAAGCAGATCTCAGCTGTGACCCTCTGGCATCACCTTCACATCCATATTGCCCCTAAAACCTCAGTTCTCTGATAGGTTCAAAAGAGTTGATTTTTAGTTCATCCCATTTTCTCTTGTTATAAAGATGGGAGTGTTGATTTCCAAATTCTCTACATGTCGGAGATGCTGGAAAACAATCTTAGAGCGTCGACTACTAGAATGTCACTCTTACCCTCACTCCCCCGGGGGGATGCATCATCTTGTTTAAAAAATCATTTCCAGGGCGCCTGGGTGGCTCAGTCAGTTAAGTGCCCGACTTCGGCTCAGGTCATGATCTCGTGGTCTGTGAGTTCAAGCCCCGTGTCGGGCTCTGTGCTGACAGCTCAGAGCCTGGAGCCTGTTTCAGATTCTGTGTCTCCCTCTCTCTGACCCTCCTCCATTCATGCTCTGTCTCTCTCTGTCTCAAAAATAAATAGACGTTAAAAAAATTTTTTTAAAAATCACTTCCTCTCAGGTAGGAGGGTTTTTTTTTTCTTTTTCTCTCTCTCAAAGAAAGGATTAATTGTGTTAATACATATAAACATCTTAGAGCAGAGCCCGGCACAAAGGAAGTACTTGATAAATATTAGCTATTATTAAATTTCCCCAAAGTTCATCTATTTCTCTATCGGTGTAAGAGTATGGGTATGCTTTTAAGACAGTGTATCCATTGTCCACTTGGGATTTAGAGACGAGGCTCAGATTGGCATCAGAACTGATAGAAGTCAGCAGGCAGTCAAGTCATGAGGCTAGGCTATAGCAAAGGGTTTTCCGATGGAGACACACGCCTTTGTGCCTGACGACGTAGGGCAGAAGTCCAACAGCTTTGTTTTATTTTGTTGAAATCATTGTGTGTTTGAAGAATTGTCCTCATAGATAGTTTATGGATTCTGGAAAACTTCCTACAAAAACAAGACTCTTTGATCTATAAGTGTTTGCTTTTCATCTCAAAAACAAAACAAAACAAAACAAAACCCACCAAAAAACCCAAAACAAAACAAAAAAATGAAAAATACACCCAACAACAACAACAACAACAACGACAGAAAACTACCACGAGCAACAAATAAAGTCAATACAAAACTCTAAAATAAAAGTTTTTGAGGCCCTTTGAAGACCTGTCCTCCTGAGAAAGAGCCTCACTGCTATGATATGCAGCTGCATTGCTGTGATTGGGAATGTGATCTGAGTCCTTCAACAGAAATGGAGATGTTCATGTAACGGGGTTGGGAGGGATTCTCATCAGGACTGATTGTTTAATTTCATATTGACTTTTTTCTCCATGCCGAGACTGGCTAATGGTCACTTATTGAGGTTAAAAAAAAGTTTGCCTCAAGAGCACCCTATCTTTATTTTGCTCTTTTCACCAGTTTCACTCTACCTTCAAGCCTGTCCACTTTCAGCATCTTCCATGGTAAATATTAATAAGTCCCCATAAGTTGTATGCACGTATGTGGAAAATTATAAGAAACATCACGCATGGTTCTGGCCTTCCAAAGATTCACGATCTTTTTGCAACTTTGAATCTTGTCCTGTTGAAGGAGTTCTTGTACATGGAATGGTATAAGCCATGATATGATGATATAAGCCACTTCCAGATCTGGCCCCTGAATCGTCCTACAAGGTCTTTCTTGCTCTCTCTCTTTCTCCCTGTCTTTGGAACCAAAACTGAAAGACTCTGAATTAACAGAGCCACAATATGGAAGAGGAATGATACCTAAATTGCTTCTTTAAATTTATGTATGTATGTATGTATGTATGTAGTGAGAGAGCATGAACACAGGTAGGGGAGAGAGGCGGAGGGAGAGAGAGAATCTCAAGCAGGCTCCACGCTCAGTGCACGACTCTGAAATCATGACCTGGGCCAAAATCAAGAGTCAGAGACTCAACCGACAGCCATCCAGGCACCCCCCCCCCCAAATTGCTTCTTAAAAGAGTGTTATCCCAAGGGTCATCTGATAAAGAAAATCCTCATTGGATTTTGTGATCAGAAAATATATTTTATTGTGTATTGATAATGAATATATGAGACTTTGCAGTTGTTTGTTACAGTAGCTATCATTAAATGATACGAAGAGAATTGAATTTCAGACAATTGACGTAATGTGCTCTAGATGGCATATCACTCTGTCAGGACTGAATTAGAAGACCTCAGATTTGATGTTATTTTCTTTTTACTTCTTTTACTGTTCAATCTCAGCTAGTCATAAAAAAAAGAAAAAAAAGTATAAGAAAACATAAGAAATGAACACTGAGCTGTTTCGTATGTGATAATTCTATTTAGTGCCTCTCTGCATTGAAAAAGTACTGAGATTCGAGACCCTCAATCCTTTGGGTACTTGCCATTGCTTCTCCCAATGTGATTTCTGAAACGGAATTTTAAGAGGGGTGGCTGAAAGTCTAGGGAGATGTGTATGGTCATTAAACAATTATTCAAAAGTAAATCACAAGAATCACCACTGACTGTACGAAATAAGTCTCTGTTGCACACTGGGTATGCACAATTTTTCCAGAGCAAAACCCTTTAGTCCAATGGCTCTGAAAGTGAATGGTTATGACTCAATCATAGAACGTGATAATTTCTGATGACCGTGCTGTCACCTCAGATGCTCCAGTGAGTGTAGAAAAATGCCAGCAACAGAACATTTTTTTCTTAATTCTCTTTTCAACGGGTCACATATCTGCATAAAGTGACTCAACCAAAAGCAAGATGAATGTCTGTTGTTATGAAATCTTACATTCTTCGGCTTTTAAGGGAAAGAAAGAAAATAAACATAGGAGGAGGGTATTTTAACTTTACAAATAAAAAAAAAGTTACTTTTTTTTTTTCTGGGAGCTTTTGCCTAGGGAGTTGTTGAGAGTCTGGTAGCTGTTAGGAACTGTATTTCAGTTGTGATTGTTGGATTTGCATTCTGCACTTTGGGAAACTTTCCATGCTCTTGTTCCTTTTTTTTTTTTTTAACATTTGTAAAACAATTGCATGAAATGACTTTTAAAAAATCTTTCCAGAGTTATCTGCCAAAAATCAGGGCAACTTTCCTACATGGTATTTCTATAAGTGTTTCTTCAGGACAGAGGAGTTACTCACTCAGGTACTCTAGGACAGGGCTATACGGTCAAGTAAGCATAGTGTGGCTTTTGGAGGATAATCATTGATATTATTTTGGTATCTATCTATTATCTATATGTGTCTACATAGTATCAGGATGATTATGACAAATCTTTCATCACAGGGAAAATTTTAACCTGAACCTAATGGCAGCTATTTTAGAATACACTAGAATCAACTATAGAGACTATAGACACATACTATTTGTATGGTGTTAAATTATATTTTGATATTGTATGTCATAAATATTGACCTGTGAAGAAAATAATCTATATGCTTTATACTCTAAAGGATTTCCTGATTCACTCCTCAGAGGACGGGAGAGATTTTACTGCTGACAATCAGACTGACTTTGGGCTTTGACCTAAAGGGCAATGGCTTTGGCCTATCAACTAAGGAAGCAACCTCGTTGGAACTACCAGAAACCCAAAGGAAAGCCACGCCTGTTCTTCAAGGGGAAAACAGATGATAAATGACATGATGCACTTTCTCCCACAACCATTGTCTTTTTTTCCCTTGAGTAATTTTTCAGATATAGGCGGTCCCCAATTTGTAAGTTCACAAAGTTCATCTGTCAGGAGCACTGTTAAAACAGAACATAATGTCCCCTAAAATCAATGTTATTCTGGTGGTTGCTGAAGTCGATGTCTTTTATTTTTCTGCCCCCATTCCTCCCTTTTTTCTGCTGTTGATAACACTCCCTTCTCTACCTTCCATCCTGTGGTTCTCAGAGAGCACCTCACAGCCCTTGAACTCTGAAGGTTCAAGTTGGAACCTTCATAGTGCCCCAACCCCCACAAGTCCCAGACTTAGCCAAGTGGTGGCCATGTGGCTCAAGCTGAGCCTGGTGAATTGCATTCTGTTCCAGGAATATTTCATTCCAGGAACTGTGGAGTAAAATCTTCATTTTCTCTACTCTGAGGCTGTGAGGTGGTAAAGCCATTGCTGTCAGAATCATTATCTTCCACTTTGAAAAGACACTTCTTTATAAGAAAGAGTAAAAGCAGCAGGCCAAGAGAAGCAGAAATGAGAAAGGAAGAGATAGCTGAGGATGCGCCTCCCTGGTTTTCATTGCCTGAGGGCCAGAATTACCTTGGCTCTTATTTTCTGAGGCTGGTTGTCTAGCCCTTTGACTATGAAAGCCCCCGGTAGTCTAAAACAAAACAAATAAAACAAAACAAAACGCATCTCTCTTTCTCCTCCACTATTCTTTTTCCCCCCCTCCGTAATCTATTTTAATCTGTCTTTTTTAATTTGGTGCCCTACCTAAAATGGCTGATGTCTCAGACCAGGATTTAGAAATGTATTTTGCCCCTAATGCAGGAAACTGGCCATTAGTATGAGCCTGGGGACCCTCTCCTTCCTCTTTCCTCTGATCTACTTTCAGCAAGAGTTCAGTGAGATCAGATAACCTAAACAAAAGATTCCGACCCAATATTTTGTATTAAATATCTCTTTCCCTTGCTGTAACCAAGACGATAACAGTATGGTGAAAAGAGAAGATAGTGATTCCCTTAATTCCTCTAATTTTCTGGGACCTTCAGCCCCAGTCAAGAGCCCAGACAGACCTCCAACATTGTGCTGGTTAACTGTTTAAAATAGCATTTATGAAAGGGGATTGTATAATACGGGCCATCACTGAGATAGAGCTTTGATCATCTAAGAATTGCCTTCACGGCAATTGTACTTTTCGTTTTGTTTTGTCTTCTGGAACAGCTGAGTGATTTCAACAGCAGGAATAAACTTTTAAAAATACTGCTCAAAATGTGAATTAGGTTTCCATGATGATGGTGATAGCTAACCAACACTAATTAGACTAGTTCATCTCAGATGAAAATATTCTTTATTTCTTGAGAGGCATGGATCTTCCCTGGCTCTCATAATATTTTTTCATTCTGGAACAATTCATTTGTGTGCATTTTTTAGTTACAGATATTTATCCTATGTGTGTGCTCTACCAACTCAATGATCTTCTGAAAACGTGTGTGGTGTGTGTGTGTGTGCGCATTTTCCTTTTTAGCCATAGTATCTCCACTGCTTCTTTGTATAACTCAAAACTAATATACCTGCCTAACAGTGCGTTTGGTGAGAGGCAAGAAGTGGTTAGGAAGAAGAGTACACCATCGAATCCATTTTGTCCTTCCACAGTTTTCTAATTCTCTCTTCCTGGGAAGGGTTATCCAAGTTTACTTGTGGGTACATTCATTTATTTAATACATACTACTGAGTACCTGTTGTGCACAGGCTACATTCTAGGAATTCAAAGATTAATAGAAAAGAGTCCTTGACAATATGTTCTCAGCCAAGTGGAGAGACTGTCACAGAATCAGATAATTTTAATAGTGACAATAGGCAATTTGAATATGCAGAAGAGTGGCGCCTTGAGAGATTAAAGGGAGTTAAAGTTTAAATGCATCCTACAGGATGAATAGAAATTAACTCAGAAAGGGCACGTGGGTGGCTCAGTTGGTTAAGCGCCCGACTTCCGCTCAGGTCACGATCTCGCGGTCCGTGAGTTCGAGCCCCGCGTCGGGCTCTGGGCTGATGGCTCAGAGCCTGGAGCCTGCTTCTGATTCTGTGTCTCCCTCTCTTTCTGCCCCTCCCCCGTTCATGCTCTGTCTCTCTGTGTCGCAAAAATAAATAAACGTTAAAAAAAAAAAAAGAAATTAACTCAGAAAAGGCTGTGAGTATAGGATAGAGGATAAGAGGTTGGTGACTGAAATGAGGACCAAGAGGAATGTATTTTAGAAATAGAATACAGCACTGGGAAAGCAACATGATATGTGAAGCAGTTTAGTGTTACAGGAGGAGGAGTTAGGTTCGAAATAGTTGACGGCTAAAGCAGAGAATTAAGAGATAAACAGGAGGCAGATGATGGAGGGCTTTGCATTACCATTGTATGGTAATTGAGTTTATTTTTGTTAATAAGAAGCCACCAAAGGTATTTAAATAGATCAGTAGCATAGACAGATTTACTGTTTGATTGCTGTAGCATCGGGGTGGAGAATGGATCTGAGCAGGATAATCTCAGCACTTCACTTGCACACGATAGGCGCGTAGCTGCTGCAAGTCAACAAAAGTTCTACAACCGTTACAAAAATGGCCAAACTATTATAAATACAAAATTTAGGACAAAGAAAATTGACGTGACATTTAAACCTGTTTATTAAAGCTGATTCTTGTTCATAAAAATATAAAAGAAAAATTAAAAATTAATGAGACATCATTTTTACCTGATAGAGACCAAAATCTATTAACAGGCTATATTTGTGAGAATATGGGAAAATAGATACCTTCTTGAATTTCTCACAAAAAGCATATATGTTTTGAATCATAATCCACTTCTAAGAATATATATATATTATATATATATATATATATATACACGTATATGTAAGGACATTTTATTATATATATATATACACGTATATGTAAGGACATTATATATATATAATTATATGAAAGGTACATTGTACCTTTATATATATGTATAATTATATATATTATTATATTATAATATAATATATATACATATATACATACATATACATATACACATATATAATATATACATATAATACATCTATGTATATATATTATAATATAATAATATATATAATTGTATGTATATATATATAATTATATGAAAGGTACATTGTACCTTTATATGTGTGTATAATTATATATATTATTATATTATAAAATAATATATATACATATATACATACATATACATATGCACATATATAATATATATACATGTAATACATATACTTATATATGTTATATTATAGCATAATAATGTATATAATTATATGTATATATATAATTATATGTATATATATAATTATATGAAAGATACATCGTACCTGCAATGTACAATGCAGTACATGTTTGTTAAGGCAAAAGATTAAAAACATCGATAGTAGACATTATGTACATGGAATGGAATAGTATGACCCTACTAGGAAGAATATTTATAGGTTTTTATGTATAGAGAAGGGATAACTTCTAAAAGTATATTTATATGAAATATAAATATTTCTTATATATATGTTACAGTATAAATGTTGTGACATGTGGATGGGAGAAGACCACATGAGAGTGCCTAAAATAATTTTGAAAAAATACTGAAGAAATTAATAATAAGGGACCCGAATAATGGGGCCTCAGGAAGAGGGGTGACTTATTTTTCATAGTATACCTTTTTACACTTTTATAATTTATACTACATGAATGTATTACCTAGTCAAAGAAGGAAGAGAAGAAGGAGGGGAGGGAGAAAGGGAGAGAGGGAGGAAGTGAGAAATGAAGGAAGGAAAGAAGGCAGGAAGGAAGGAAGGGAAGAATTTAGGGGAAATTAATGTGTTAAAATTTCATTTCTTCTAAGAGTATTGAACTTATACCTACACAAAAGCAGGATGTGATCCTTGGAAACCACAAGAAGCAAAATGAAACAACTTCCCCCCAAAACAAAACAAAACACAAAATGCAACAACAACAACAACAGCAACACATGTCGTTGAGACATCCATATAACACTGATCCTCAAAGTGCAAAGGTTACAGATAAGCCATGGGCTAAAAAGAGTACACTCATCAATAGTATGGTATCTGTGCTAACTCAATCTAAATTTGGAATAGGAAAATAAAATCTTGCCTATGAAATTTTAACCATGAATTTGTCTTCACTTTCATTTGGAAACTGGTTTTATTAGGTAAGACTCCTCATGCCAAGCAGGTAAGATAGAAGTTTTGGGTGGTAACATCCTGTGAAACATGGCAGAATCAAACAAAAAGCACCATAACTGTGTATATTCTTACTCTAAGCTCCTCAGGTTCTCCACTGATAAATCCCCTAAATAATGAACGTGACCTAAAAATGACATTCCAAAACACGCTAGAAAAAAATTACCATTAAAAAAAATAAACAGGATGGTAGAATAGGAGGTCCAGGTCTTGTTCTCCCACAGAAGTGATGCTTGACATATAGACCAAAATAACTTTATGATATTTCCAGAATTCAGTTAAGAGATTGCAGCACTCCAAATGAGCACACATCCCAGAATCAGCTCACTGAAATAAATACGAAGGGCAATTTCACTTTACCCGCATCAGATCCTCTCCCAAGTGGGCAGAGGTTAACACTGAGAGAGATCAACATGATCTGAGATACAGAGGGTGAAAGCATGTATTCAACATCGCCAGGCTTTTGAGGCGCTACCCAAGAGAACTGATTCTGTTTCACTTCATCCTGAGTTTTGAAACAAGTAAAGTTTGAAAGCCTAGGGGCAGGTATAGACAAAGAAAGGGAGTGGCTGGCTCTCAACAGCCAGGATGGATCTGCAAGATTGGGAAAAGGTATACAACCCTGGAAAGGTATGCACCTTGGAAAAGGTGTAAGCCCTGATTCCCCTTCAAGAAGGGGAGGAAGAGAAGCAGACCTTGCACCCAATGTCCAGGCCATTTAGTGCACTGATCTAGGAAAAAGAAGTGGGCGGTTTATGGCCATCCACATGGCTCTGAAAAATTAGAAGGTGACGACCCTCAAATGGAGGAAGAGGAGTGGTGTATGAATACCCATAGACGTCTTTTAGAATCCAGCCAGGCTAATGAGTGAAGATCTTTCCTGTCAAAGCCATCTGTAAAAAAGTGGAAGAGATGATTGCTTCAAACATGACGACATGAACACAAAGCTACAAGAAGCACAATATTCAGAGAAATATGACACAACAAAAGAAACACAATAAATCTCCAGGAATGAGCCCTCAGGAAGAGGAGATCTACAAATTGTTTGACAAAGAATTCAAAATAATTATTTTAAGGAAGCTCAGTGAGCTATAAGATAACATTAATAGATAACTAAATAAAATCAAGAAACCAATACATAAAGAAAAGGAGAATATCAAGAAAGAATAAAAACCATAAAAAAACACCCAAATGGAAACGCTGGAGTTGAAAATGAAAAACAAAAAACAAAAAACAAAAAGAACAAATGAACTGAAAAGTTCAACAGAGAGCTTCAATAATGGACTTGATCAAGCAGAAGAAAAGATCAGTAAACTTAAGATAAGCAAATTATCCAGAGAGAGGAGCAAAAAGGAAAAAAAAAGGAAAAAAAAAAGATAGTTTACATGACTTCTAAGACACCATTATTTATAAGAACTAATATATATTTTATGACTGAAAATGTCCCAAATCTGGGCCAGATTCATGAAGTATAAATATCCAGATTCATGAAGTGTAAAGGTTTCAAAGAAGGTGAATCTAAAGAAGTCTATACCAAAACACATTATAATTAGATTGTCAAAAGTCAAAGGCAAAATGAAAAATTTAAAGCAGCATGAGAAAAAGCAAGCCATCACATACAAGTGAGCCCTCACGACTATCAGCAGATTGCTGAGTAGAAAACGCGCGTGACAGAACAGAGTAAAGTGTTAACATTCAAAGGACTGGGGAAAAGAAACAAACAAACAAACAAACAAACAAACAAACAAACAAACAAAAAAACCTGCCAGCCAAAACTACTGTATCCAGAAACTGCCCATCAAAAAATGGAGAATAAACAATTTCCCAGGCAAACAAGACAAGGGAACTGATCATGACTAGACCTGCCTTACAAGACGTGCTAAAGAGAGTTCTTCAAGTTAAAACAGAAGGACATTAAATAGAAACCCAAGAACATAGGAAAGTACAAAACTCACTGCTGAAAGAAAATATACAAATACAGAATACTGTGGCACTGTAATGATGGCAGATAAATCAGTTTTATTTTTAGTGTAAAACCTAAAAACAAAAGTATTAAGAATCACTAGTTTTACAAAAATTTGTTAACAAATACACAATATAAAAACAGGTAAGTTGTGACGTTTATTACATAAAGTGTCTGAAGTCAAAATGTAGAATTTTGTAAATGATTGAAGTTACATTGTGATCAGCCCTAAAAACTGTTATAAGTGTTTTATGTTAGCCTCATGGTAACCATGACGAAAATACCTACAGGTGACACACAAAAGAAAAAGAAAAAAAGATTCAAAGAATATCACTATAAAAATTAAGAAAACACTAAGACAACAAAAAGAAAAAAAAAACACAGGAACAAAAGAACTTGAACAAGACAGAAAAAAAAAATGAACAAAATGGCAATTGTTAGCTTTGCCCTATCAATAATTATTTTAAATGTAAATGGATTAAACTCCCCAATCAAAAAACATAGAGTGGCTGAATGGACTAAAAATCAAGATTCAACTTTATGCTATCTACCAGAGACTTATCTTAAATTTAACAACACATGTAGACTGAAAGCAAAAGGGTAGAAAATGACATTTCATATAAATGGTAACCCAAAGAGAACCCAAATATCAGACAGAATAGACTTTAAGGCTAAAACTATAAGAGACATAAACATTTTATAATGATAGAAGAATTAATTCATCAAGAGGATATAGCAATTATAGACAGATATGCACTGACAATTAGAGCACCTAAATATATAAAACAAACATTAATAGAACTGAAGGGAGAAATAGACAACAATAAAATAATAGACAGCAATAAAATAATAGGAAGAGGCTTCAATATCTCACTTTCAATAATAGAACACTCAACAGAAGTTAGTTAAGAAAAGAGACTTGAACAACACTATGGACCAAATGGACCAAACAGACATACACAGAACATTCCATCCAACAACAGCAGAGTACACATTCTTCTCCAATGCTTATGAAACATTCTCCAGTGGGGCGCCTGGGTGGCTCGGTTGGTTAAGCGTCTGACTTCGGCTCAGATCATGATCTCACAGTCCGTGAGTTCGAGCCCCGCGTCGGGCTCTGTGCTGACAGCTCAGAGCCTAGAGCCTATTTCAGATTCTTTGTCTCCCTCTCTCTCTGCCCCTCCCCTGTTCATGCTCTGTCTCTCTCTGTCTCAAAAATAAATAAACATTAAAAAATTTTTTTTAAATAAATAAATAAATATTAAAAAAAAGAAACATTCTCCAGAATAGATTATGTATTAGATGATCAAACAAAACAAAACAAACCCAAGAAAGTAAAGAACTTGAAAAGACCAGCTATCTTTTCTAACAAGTATTGGTGAAGATGTGAAAAAATTGGAACCTCGTACGCTGTTGGCGAGAATGTAAAATAGTGCGACTGGTTATGGAAAACAGGATGGAGGTTACTCAGAAAATTAAAAATAGAACTACCATATGATACAGTAATCCCACTTCCTAGTATATGTTCGAAAGTGTTGAAATCAAGATCTCTAAGAGATATCTCAGTATAAAGTTTTGGTTATGGAAATAAATAAGTTCTAGAGATTTTCTGTACAACTTAGCACCTATCATTAACAATACTGAATTGTACACTTAAAAATTTGTTAAGAAGACAGATATCATGTTAAGGGTTACCACACACACAAAAAAGAACAAAGGCAGATGAGAAAACTTTTGGAGGTAATGGTTATGTCGATTACCTTAATTGTGGTGTTGGTTTCACAGGTGTATAAATATGTTCAAAGTCATCAAATACTGTCTGTTAAATATGTATGCTTTTTGTATATCAATTCTTTCTGTTAAAAATGGTTCTTGGGATTAACAAAAGAGGGAGAGAAAGAAACGGCAAATATGAGCAAGGTAGAGTCATAAAGGAGAATGTGAAGGGGTTTACCATATATTTAGAAAATATTTTTTCCTTGTGTCTGCTGAAGAAGCTTAAAAAGAGAGAATAAATGATTATTCTGTCTAGTAGACATTTGGGGGGCCCAGGTCAGTACAAATGCAGATATATATAAAATATGTGTAAATATTTGAAAGTTATAATTCAATCTAACAAATTATTAAATAATGTATATCTTCCTCCCTTGACACATATATCTTCATAACTATAAAAATGTGCCAAGTTATGACTTTTATAGGACTAAAAATTATCAGATCGTCAAAGAAGAATAAATTATTGTGCATTTTGGGTTTTCTGTCAATGGATCAGTGACGTTTGGATAAATAACATACAAACACAAATACAACTTATAAATCTGTATATAAAATTTCAAACTCACATTTTTCTTCATTTCAATCAGATTATTAAAAACAAGCTTTTTATATAACTTTTTTCAGCGACAACTAGGTCAAATTAGACATCTGCCCTTGAGTTACCATAGTTCTTATATATTTTAAATTAACTTCATTTAAAATAATTATTAAATTTGGAAATGACCTAAAAACTTTATATTACATCTAGACTTTTTAATAGAAGTGAACAAATTATTGTTAAAATTAATACTAAATTAATTTTGCTAAAATTAATTTTGTTAAAATGAACTGATAAATTATTGTTGTGGCTAACTGTAAAATATGTTAATTAAATGGAATGAATTGCTCCCACATAATGAGTTTTACCGTCTCATAAAGTGATATCTAGAGCTACATGGTAATGTAAAGGATTGATATACCCAGAATTCATGTATACGTGAATACAGATTTGAGAGTAACCTGAATTATTAAATATTGGAAAATGGTCCTTGATCACCATATGCAACTGTTGCAAACCAGGCTAAATGACAGGCTAGATTCTGATTTATGGGACTATGAATCGGAATAAAAATAAGAGAAAAAAGAAAAAGAGGAATGACAGAGTGGACTCAGGACACTACTTGGAAATGCATTATGTTACGAAGAATCTTTCACACTCATTCTTTAGGAGAAGTATTTGACAAGTTACGTAGTCTTTTTCCTACTAACTTTTCAAATCTTCTTTTCATTGTGAAGCATTGACCATCTTTAACAAAACCTGTCACACAAATCATGGATATTCATGGCATTTCAAAGTAATTTTTTCCCCAAAAAATTCAAAAGAGAAGGTTCTTGGAGTCTCAGTGGTGTTAATGATAAGACCAGATATTTAGAGTTTTATGTTGCACTGTACGAACATCGAGTGCTGAATTCCAAGTGGCAATTGTTCTTAAATATTGTGTGTGTGTGTGTGTGTGTGTGTGTGTGTGTGTGTGCGCGCATGTGTAGTGATAAAAGCAGGACCTTTTTTTCCTAAGTTTATTTATTTATTTTGGGAGAGAGAGATAGCACGAGCAGGAGAGGGGCAAAGAGTGGGAGAGAATCCCAAGCAGGATCCATGCTGTCAGAAGAATCAGTTGCAGGGCTCCATCTCACAAACTCTGAGATCACGACCTGAGCTGAAATCAGGAGTTGGACACTTAACCGACCGAGCCACCCAGGTGCCCGAAAAGCAGAACCTTTAAAAATACAGGATCCAAGGCTGGAATCCCTCAAATGGTGTTACCAATTGGAGTTCTGAAATACTAAAGAGGAGAAATGCAGTATTACATAGGTAATGGGTAGAATTTTCTAAAAACTAAAAGAAGGCATGAAAGGATCAGGGGCTCAGATTCAGAAAGCCTAAGGAGTTTAGGGAAGGACAAATACAACTGGATTTAGCTAAACACTTCACAACGAACCTCAAGACATCAAGGAAAAAGAGGTTCTTTAGACAATTGGAGATAAAAACACATTTTCTGAAAAGAACATGCTTTCCATTAATATACTCTTGCTGAAGGAGCTTCTAAAGAATATACTTCTGGAAGAAAAATAATAAAAACCAAAAGGAAGATAGGATATGGAAGAGAAATGGTAGGGCAAACAATTGGTAAATGTGAGGAAATACAGGAACCAGCACTGACTGCATAAAATAATAATAATGAATAATTATTTACTGGAAGGCATATGCAGGTGCAACTAACTGGCCAACAATACGACATAAGATGAAAGGTGAGTGACTGAAACTAACGTGTTCGAAGGCTCTTGAATATTTTGAGACAAGGGTGGAGATTATAATGAACTTTCTACACTAGGAAATACGTGTGCTACCATTTTGGAGTAACCAGCTAACAACAGAAATATAACATACTGATGTTAAATTTAGTTAATACAAGAAACAATAAAACAAAACAATGTAGAAACAACCCGGTAAATAGAAAAAAGAATAACGTGATAAATATCAATTTAAATGTGTCAGTAATAAGACAAAGCGTATCAGCTAAAAATTTGGCAAAGTTAATAAAAAGGAAAAAAAGGAAGAAAGACTGAATTATAGAAACACATCTAAAAGAAAAGTTCACTGAGAGGTTGAGAGTAGTTAAATCACCAAATGAAAGTATGACACTATAAGAAAAAAAGATTTTAAGGCAGAAACAGAGCTAAAATGGTTACTATATAAATCATTGAAAGAACAACTTACCAGGAAGTTATAAATGTGTATACTTCAAGCTGTATTAGCTTCAAACTGTATAAGGCAAAACTTGATAGAATTACAAGAAGGTAAATAGAAATACATCATCATGGTGACAAAATTAAGAGTATGTCACTAGGAATTGCTTCATCAAGATGAAAAAACTTAGCAAGGACATATAAAATTTGAATCACTCAATGGAAACTCACATAACTCTCTCTATCTTTATATCCACATATCTATATAGATACAGATAAGTACAGATACATGTAGATATATACACATCTATATGAAATGTTCACCTTCAAACAATCTTGACTTAAAACCTACAACTGGGGCGCCTAGGTGGCTCAGTCAGTAAGCGTCTGACTTCAACTCAGGTCATGATCTCATGGTTCGTGGGTTCAAGCCCGGCGTCCAGCCCTGTTCTGACAGCTCAGAACCTGGAGCCTGCTTCGGATTCTGTGTCTCCCTCTCTCTCTGTTCCTTCCCCACTCACACTCTCTGACTCTCTCAAAAGTAAATAAACATTAAAAAAAATTTAACTCCCTCTCTCTCTGTCCTTAATCCACTTGCATTCTGTCTCTGCCTCTCTCAAAAATAAATAAACATTGAAAAAATATTTTAAAAAAAGGGGGGGGGGAGGCTCCTGGGTGGCTCAGTCGGTTGAGCGTCCAACTTCGGCTCAGGTCTTGATCTCACAGTTCATGGGTTTGAGCCCCGCATCGGGCTCTGTGCTGGCAGCTCGGAGCCTGGAGCCTGCTTTGGATTCTGTGTCTGTCCTTCCCTCTCTCTCTGTCCTTAACCCACTTGCATTCTGTCTCTGCCTCTCTCAAAAATAAATAAACATTGAAAAAATATTAAAACAAAAAAACCCTACAACTAATTTCATATGGTTTAATTGAACAGAGAAGGCTAAATCCAACAATTGAAGAGTATGCATTTTTTCCAAGCATTCTTGATAAACAACCAAAAATTATTAAAACGAATAAAAGACTTTAATAGTTAGATACTAGAGAAACATAAAATTAACTCATTATTTTCCAGAAGCAAAAACAAATTCTAAACATATAATAGAAGAAACATTTTTAAAAACCTTAAAAATATGGAAATAAATTCAATAGGACTAGGTAAAATTAGTTATGAATTAATAAATGCAATTGAAGAGTGTAAGATAAACATAATAAATGTTGTAAGTATCCTTATTTTTAAAGGTAAAAACACTAAAGATTGTACCAGCTCTGTAAATGACAATAGTTACAAAATTTCAAAGAGATAGTTTGGTATTTGCTTGGAAGAGGAAATGCTTAAAAATGGCCACATCCTATTTAAATGAAGGTAAATAGGGGGGAATTAACCCTATGAGATATCAAATATGATTCAGAGCAACCACAATTAAAATGATAGGGTCTTGGGGCGCCTGGGTGGCTCAGTCGGTTGAGCATCCGGCTTCGGCTCAGGTCATGACCTCACAGTTTGTGAGTTCGAGCCCCGTGCCAGGCTCTGTGCTGACAGCTCGGAGCCTGGAGCCTGTTTCAGATTCTGTGTCTCCCCTCTCTCTCTGCTCCTCCTCTACTCGTGCTCTCTCTCTCTCTCTCTCTCTCTCTCTCTCTCTCTCAAATCAATAAATAAACATTAAAAAAATTTAAAAAATGATATGGTCTTGGGATAGAAGTAGGAAAATAAATCAATGGAAAAGAAATAAAATAATATTTAAATAGATTGTTAGAGGGTGGTTCAGTTGGTTAAGCATCCAACTTGGCTCTGTTCTTGATCTCCTGGTTTGTGAATTCAAGCCCCTAGTAGGAGTGCAGAACCTGCTTGGAATTCTCTCTCTCCTTTCTCTCTGCCCCTCCCCTGCTCTCTCTCTTTCTCTCTCTCTCTGTTTCTCAAAATAGAGAAATAAACATCTAAGAAAAAACTTTAAATGGATGCTTAGAATTAATGAAATTTAAATGTTTTAAATATTTCTTGTAAGAAAATTCAAAAATATTTTAATAATCCGATGTTCCTAAAGTTACTTATATGTTAGAAATACTCCACATTTTGGTTGGTTTGGTTTTGAACAAGGAAAGGCGATTTTAATTTGAAAATCACTGTACAAGAATATCCAGGAAAACGCTAAGGAGACTTAGTAGGGGGATATTGTCCATTGAGATATAAGACTTTACTTCCGGGGTGGCTGGCTCAGTCAGTGGACCATGCAACTCTTGATCTTGGGGTTGAGTTTGAGCCCCACCTTGAGTGTAGAGATCACTTAGAAATAAAATCTTTAAAAACCTGTAAAAAAGAGTATAATTCAGAAAAATCATGTTTTGTATAGTAGTTGCTAAATATATTGTGTACTTTCTATGCGCTAGTTATGCCTCTAAGCACTTACGGACACTCATTTAAATTTTAAGTCAACTATATAAGGTAGGTGTTATTTTCCCCATTTTGCAGAGGAGGAATTAGGCAAAAGTTTGAATGAATATGGAAAAGATGGATTTAATAAACTGTGACGGAATAACTGATTCACATTAAAACAAAAAGTGGATGGCTATTGGTATAGCTTTCCATCAAGAGAAATTCAAATGGATCCATTATCTAAACACAGCAGATGAAGTTGTTAAAACTTTAAGAGCACGATCCCAGCGTTGGAGGTCGTCTAGCGAAGACAGTCAATTGCTTTTTTAAATTACTAGATGATTCCTAGTGAAGAGCAACAGGACAGAGAGTAGCTAAAGTGCAATGCAGGTTAAGAGAATGATTGGTGCATGTGTTTGTATGCTGTGTGCACACCAGTGTGCACACACATGCATGTGTGTGTGTGCGTGTGCATGTGCGTGTTTTAGGATCAGACAGACCTTTTCTTTTTTCTGTTTCTTTTTTTTTAGACCCTTTCTTGAGAGGGGAAGATTGAAAGAGAAAAAAAATGGGATTTGGGAAAATTAAGGAAAGAAAAAATATGCCGGGGGTGGGGGGTGGCAAAGGAGCACATAGGCAACAGGTTTGGCAATTGGGGTAAGTTTGGTCACGGAGTAGAAGAGAGACATCTTAAAATTCTAAAATGAATCTAGGTTGGGTGGGAAATTCCAACTTTGTGGTGGCTCCCATGTAGAAGATTGAGTGATATTTTTCTAGGAATGCTCTATTCTAGTAAGAGTAAGAGGAGATGACACATCGTGGGACTGACTTAAAGCAGTAGTGAATTTACAGATGTGGCAGAAAAAAAGGGATACAAAGGAACTGAGATCTGGGGGGAGGGCGGTTCAATACAGCCTGGGTAGGATTAAGTATTAAATGAGGGTTGAGAGATTAGAAAATAATGAAGGCTTGAAGTCATAACGGCAGTGGTCATGTAGCCAAGAAGACCAGAAGAATATTTACGAAATGCTAATGAATTAAAATGGGTGGAAATTGCGATTAAGGAAATGCAGGGTTTGAAGAGAAGAGAAACATCTAGAATAACTTACAGGTTTCTACCTTGGATGACTGGCTGTATTTATAAATTAGGGAATATGGAAGGGGAAGCAAGATCAGGAGGAAAAGAATGAACTCAGTGACTGGCAAATTAGAGTTTAAGGTGCATGTGAGTCACCCAGGTGACCATGTTTAATAGGCAGGTTGCATAAATGAAGTTTAAGTGCAGCTGGGTCTTAGGTCAGGTTTCCCAGGAGGTCCTCGGGTAAGAATTCACGTGCAAGTGATTTACTAAAGAAGTTCTTCCAGGAGGGAAGGGGAAAAAGTCAGTCAAGGGTGCAGCGTCTCAGGTGAAGTCCAGCCTCCTCCAATCCTAAGGGGGAAGGAACTCTGGAGAGTCCATCGCACCAGGAAATTCGTCCTGCTCCAAACAAGGGAGTTGGGCTTTTATATTGTCATATTGATCGTTAGCTGTGGTCTGCCCCAAGGGACACACTTTCAGGAATTAAGCCTCTTGGCATGTCCAGGCCAAGTGGCCCCAGGAGCCCAAGAACTGCCTTCTACAGAAGTTTGCAGAGGCAAGGCTTCAGGAACGAACCGTGCGGAAGCTGGGGGTGGGCACACAGCAAACAACGGGAATCTGAGAGGGTCCGATCAGAACGCGCAGGGCCCGGAGGGATTCAGGTTTAGGATTCACCCGCCTGTCGGTGGAGGTTAGGCCCAGCAGAGGATGGGGTCCTACCGGCAGAGAGCTTAGAAGGTTAGCAAGAAATGATCCTCCAGAAATCATTGACGTTTCCAAGGGAGAAAGGTTGGGAAGAGGCCTGAAAAAAGTGAAGAAAACCTTGAGAAACCCTGAAAGAGTAGTAGACCACGGACATATCCGGGGCGTAATCATTGCTGCCTGGCGCTTGTTTGTTTTAGGATTATTCACATCCTCATACTGCTGTTTTCCAACAGCCAGGCCTGCGGTTACGGCGGCCGGACACTGGGGAGAGTGGTGAAGATGCTTCCCCTGGGGAAGTCCAGTCATCGGTCTGAGGAGCACCCTTCTGCTTCCCTGCCTACTTTCCGCAGGGCCCCAACTAAAGCCAATGACCCTCACAGCGGGGGTAGACTCCTGGGCAGCCTTCCGGAAGTTCAAAGTCCTCTGGACCAAGTGCGGAGTGTTTTTAATTAGGCAATCTAGAAGGCATCAATAGGATAATAAAGCACGCTGTTCTGAAGGGGCAAAGGGAAATTGCCCGAGGGACTGAGAAAGAAGCCTTGGGTGATATTTATTTAAAACAGTGGGTGAATCACACAGTGCTCAGATCTTCTGGCCTGAGTCCCAAACAGGAAATGAAGCTATATGAATTATGGTGAGTCAGAAGCTAATCTCACCACCTACCTGGCAGGAAGAGGGGGAGGGAGAGGGGAAGGGGGAGGAGAGAGCAGGGGGGAGGGGGAGGGGGAGGGTGGGGGTATCCCTCCTACCGCACAAGAAAAAACCCCTGGTGTTCTGAAAGGATAAACCTCAATAATTCTCGTTCTTTCTTTCCCTCCTGGCTGACCCTCTTTGTTTCAATTGTTAATTTTTTTTTTTTATTTTTTAGGACAAAGTTTGCCTTAGGTCTGTGATTGTTGTTATTTGTTAGACAATAATTATCACTTACATGCTACATATTTATATTGGAAAGATGCTGAAGCTTTAAAAATGGGTTTCAAAACTGTTTTAAAAATCACCCATGTTCTCATTCTAAAGAACTCTTTTGGACACTGCATATGCATAAAAGGATTTTTAAAATTACACTGCGCTTTTTATGTTAATATATACTTTTTAAAATGCCATCTTTGGTTGTAGAATGTTTCTTTGTGCAAATATCACATTTTATTTAATCTCTTGACTATTGTTTGACCTCCCCCCCCCCCCCCCCAGCATCCTTTTTTAAACTAATTACACCTTATGGTACTATGTTCCTGGAGTTTAGTACCTTGCATCCACTGGTGCTTGAATAATCTAGGCACCACCACTGATTGTATTTGGAAGAAATGAATCATTGGTAGATAAAATGAGAGTGTGAATGGAAGCTATAAGAGAAAGAATTATATCTAGATATAATATCTCCAATCCAATTAATAATGTGAAATTATTTCCTGAATTTAAAAAGTCTTGAAAATCTAACTGTGCAAGTCGAACGTGATCACCAGTATTTAAAGCCTCTATAAAATCTTAGGATCCTAGGGGACTGTTCCTAACACTGCCACAGCCACCACCCTTCATCACCCCTTTCCTCGATGAGGGTGAGAAAGAAATGTGAAGTTTGCTCCCTGAGCTAAAGAACACACAATCGAACTGGGAATACAGAACAATGTAAATAAACCAAAGAAAATCTACTCCTGCTATTCTCTCCACTGCACCAAGCCATCCTTCCGATAGCCTTTACCTCTCTAAATCCACTGTATTTATATTAAAAATTCTCAGGCCCCCCTGCATGTTTACAACTTGAAGTATAATGGTGCCCAGTGTCAGTGAATTCGGATTCTATTTCACTTATGAAAATCTATTTCCTTTATCCCACCTGCTCATTCCGTTTCTTCATCCTGATCACCAAATGCCCAAAGCCATACTTTTTTTCTCTGAATTGTTGTATCTCATAGCTAGGTCCATTAACTTCTGACATTCTGGATCCCAGGGTCAGCCATTCAACACCTTTGTCCTGAACATTCTAGCATCCTTTTTTTTTTTTTTTTTTGATATTCCTCATATTGACTTACTTCTAATTCCTAGACTATGTTTCCCAAAGAAAATCCCAAATCTAGGATATCATGTTCTCTATAAATTCATGATTTTCCACCTTCAATGCTGCACTGACAGCTGCCCAGTAATCCTTTCATTCATGTTTTATGTAGTTAGGCATTATCCACAGCTGCTCTTACAAAACTTGTTCAGATTCCCTTGAACGATGTCTTTAAGTTGCTTGCTCTGAATTATTTCTCCCTTTGTTATTTTCTAACAGAACCCCATTTGTCTTCAGGAACCAAACCGCTCCCTCCCGGAGTAAAAATACTGATTGGTTTAAGCCAGTCATGCTAACTGCATTTCCTCTGTCAGGATAGCCCGTGACCACTTTAGGCCAATGACATTTAAGGGGATATTTGCTGGTGGCTTCTGGTGGTTTCTTTTCTACTTCCTTTCTTCCTTTTTGCAGACATCTTGTGAAACTGTGATGCTTAGATCTGCAAAGGCCATCCTACCATTTTTAGGAGAAGGTGGAGAAAGTTTTAAAGGTGACAAACCTGTGTAGGGGCGCCTGGGTGGCTCAGTCGGTTGAGCTTCCGACTTCGGCTCAGGTCATGATCTCGTGATCTCGGCTCAGGTCATGATCTTCGGCTCAGGTCATGAGTTCGTGGGTTCGAGCCCCTCATCAAGCACTGGGCTGACAGCTCAGAGCCTGGAGCCTGCTCTGGATTCTGTGTCTCCCTCTCTCTGACCCTCCCCCGTTCATGCTCTGTCTCTCTCTGTCTCAAAAATAAATATTTTTTAAAAAATGTTTAAATAAAATAAAAAAAGATGACAAACCTGTGGGATAGCCTGCCTGGCTCCATTGGTGGAGTGTATTACTCTTGATCTCAGGACTGTAAGTCTGAGCCTGACGTTGGATGTAGAGATTACTTAAAACTTGGGTGGCTCAGTCCGTTGAGCGTCTAACTCTTGATCTCGGCTTAGGTCATAATCTCTTGGTCTGAGACTGAGCCCTGATTCGGGCTCTGTGCTGACAGTATGGAGCCTATTTGGGGTTCTCTCTCTCTCTGTATGCCCCTTCCTCACTTGTTCTCTCTCTCTCTCTCTGTGTCTCAAAATAAATAAACTTTTAAAAATAAAATAAAATAAACTCCTAAAAGAAGACAAACCTGTACCCTGATATTTGTTGAGCTCTTGAACCCATCCTGGAATTGCCTGCTTTCAGACTTCTTATTATGTGAGATAATTAATTGCCCTGAGATTACTACTAGTTGTTACTTATGCACCGTAAGAAATATATCCTAATGGATCCCCTTCTTAAGCCTCAATCCTTGTTACTGGCTCTTGATCTTAGCAGATGACCTTGCCTCCTTCTTTATTAACAACACCCAAACTATCCTACAAGGTGGGTCATCAACTCACTCTATCCTCTCTTTCTCCGACATGAGGGTGAAGTGCTCTTTCTTAGCCAAATTCACTCATTTACCTACGTGTAATAGGTAATGTGTAATAGGAACCAACTTGTTCCTGCACCAGGACATTGTTCCATCAATCGATCCCACCTAAACCTTTCAACGTTTTGTTTTATTTGCCTCGTCTTCACCCCATTGGTTAATCCCACCTTGGGGTTATGGGAATGGTCAAACACATGACCTCTGATGGTGTATAGATGAGTTCGGTAACAGCTTACTAGTCACAGCCCAGAGGAGAAGGACAACAGTCTCAACTTGTGGCCATACAGGGGCCGCCCCTAGAGCAGAGTGAACAACCAGGGATTGTGGGAGACAGACTCCGTATTACCCACGGGATGGAGCAAACCTTGATTCCCATAGATGTGTGTGATTGGTTTGTGTGAATAATAACTTCTGTGGGCTGGCAGGGAACCAAAGCCTGTTACTTAGGGAAAAGGGGGACTCTGCATGACAAGGGGAGTGGTTTAGCTAGAGGAGCTTTATCCAAACAACAGATGTGAACATATTGGCTTTTTTATTCTAATTTTGTGAATATCCTTCTATGCATTTAAGCATATATACCTATGATGTATGATTTATGATTGTACAAAGACCAAACTTGAGATATTTTGTTTCTGATGATATGCTTTTGTTACCTTTTTTTTTTTTTCTGCTGAATATTCTTATGGCTAGATGTTTGCACAGAGGGGTGAGTTTTTTTTAACTTGGATATATTCTAGGAAATAGACATCTTCTCAAAAAAATGACAGAAAGCATTAGCTACGTGTTCTCAATGGTCATACACAACGTTTATTCTAATTATACTCCTAAAATGTTCTAGAGTCACATTTCCAAGTGTTTTTGATTATACCTGGCTTTATACTACTTTAATTTACTCCAATGCTGTCAGTAAGAAATTGTCTCTCTTGTTTAAATCCTTGTTTCTTCATATGTTCACTGGCTATTTATATTTCTTCTTTCATAAACTGGGAATATGAATTCCGGTGTTTCCTATGTCAGTGTTTGTGTAATTTTCTGACTGAATACCTATGGAATATTTTTTATTCTAGAAATAATTTGTAAAACTTCCCCTAGTATGTCTAGTGACAAGATATTGCTGGGGTGGTAACTTTTTCATTAAAATTACCTGATTTTAGTTAGGACCCCTCTGCATCTAAATATCAAAGTTTTCTTTGTCAAGGGCAACTTTTTTCCCATCTCTGTGGTATGTGTTCTCTTCAATGTATTCCTTCTGAAATTCCTATAATGACTACATTTGACCTCCCTATTCTGTTATCTGTATTTCAGATCATTTCTCTTAACTTTTATGTCTTTATGTTACTCTAATTTTTCTAAGTAAATTATTAAAATGTCCTCTAATTTTTAGGTTTTATTTTAAGCAGTTTGCTGCCTCCATTGTCCTCTTGTGTGTTTAGCAATCTTGTCTTTAACTTTTTTTCTGCTGTGAGTTTTTTCCTCTTTTTCTAATTTCATGGATGGCAATATCCTCTCAGATATCCTTGAAAGTTCAATTAGAGATCTTCTACAGCTTTCTTCTGCTTCTTTCAGTGGCCGTGTTTCATAAAATATATTTACTTACTGATTTCTTCTTTATTTATAGTGATGTTTCTGTTTACTAATCTTATAGAAGGAAATCGTATTTTTCTACTTTGGAGAGGTGCAATGGGTACTTTGGATATCATTTAGGCCCCTAGTTAAGTCACCGATACCCTACAGGAGGTGGAAAAAAATGTATATTTATTAGAGTGTAACTTTGCCAACTCATATGCCTGACATCATTGGTGAAAATAGAGGACAGGACTGTATCCCATGTAGGAAGGTTTGTTCCTGTGCTTAAAAAAAAAATTATGTTCCGACTTCAGCCAGGTCACGATCTCGCGGTCCATGAGTTCGAGCCCCGCGTCAGTCTCTGGGCTGATGGCTCGGAGCCTGGAGCCTGTTTCCGATTCTGTGTCTCCCTCTCTCTCTGCCCCTCCCCCGTTCATGCTCTGTCTCTCTCTGTCCCAAAAATAAAAATAAAAAACGTTGAAAAAAATTAAAAAAAAAATTATGAGACTATTATGGCAGCCTAAATATAACTTAGCCAGTGACACCACTCTCTAGGTAACTTCATCAACGTCCAGTAGAATATTAGCCCCGTTTTACCTGGCTTGTTCTTTACTTAGCAACTCAAGGGTGTGACTTCAAAAGGAGAGTCTCTACTTCCCCCTAAAAGTCAGTAAGGAAGAAACTGAGTTTTTACCAATTGTCCTCAGAGACTTCTTCACTTCCAGTGTCTTGTTTTCTACACCAGAAGATGCTATTATAGCTCTGCTAGGCGAAGAGTTCTGTGTTCTCCAAACACAGGCTTTTTCTACTGTGTGGTAAACCGAAGGTCGCTCAGTGATTCCCTCAGTCTCATCTCCTGTGAGGGTATATTTCAGGTATACTTCTCCAATACTATTCAGAGTGTTGGCATGTTGCCTGAACTATTCCCTTGATTCTAGTATCCGTACATATTTTTTCTCATTATTAGATTACTTATGTTTTTTAAAGAAATTTTGAGAGGGATATATGAGCGATAATTCTCTTCCTTTTATGGTAAATGTTTCAAATGGGTAATTGGCACTTTTGTCCATAAGTTCCAATCAATAACTCAGTTTTTAAGTTTTTAATATCTGCTTCCTATCTAGTCATGTAAAACTAAAAATTTTGGCCATTGTAATCAGTCTTATCTAGTAATAAAGGTCTTACTTCTTATTCTCTGTATCGGTCAGGATAGGCTAGGTGATGCTGCAGTAACAAACAATCCCACAATCTATATCCTTAAACAAGTAAGCTGTATTTCTCAGTCATGCTGCAGGCCCTGTGTGAGTTGGCAGGGGGTTCTGAGGCACATTATGTCTGCATGCTTAGTTCTAAGCTTATGAAGCAGCTTTTGACTAAACCTTCAGTCATCAAAAGGAAACAAAAGGAAGCATGGGGAAGTTCTCATTGGTTCTCAAAACTTTCAGTGGGAAATAACACACATCACTTCCAACCATATTTCATTAGTCAAAACAAGTCAGGGAGACTCAATCTTTAATATGCCATACAAAGAAGAAAGAGCTGCAATATTTATGGAGAGTTCTAGTAACTGCCACATTTCCCATCATTTTTAACCTTTAACACTACTACCAAACCAAACTTCTGATAGTTTATCATATTTTTCTCCAACCTCTTTCCTTTTTGCAATGACCTATGTATAGTTGATCCTTAAACTTCTACCCGTGTTCATTTTCCATTTTATCTCCTTCTTTGTCCTTGAGTGACCCTATAGTAATATTTAAACATCCGTATGTTGACCCAATCTTCCATCATTTATTTACCAGGCATTTATTGTCAGTCTTACATGTGCTAAGACATTAGGATGATCAAGACAAATCCCTACATTCAGGAAGTCACACATGATATATATGTGAATAATAATGATTAAAGCTCTCGAAGTTTTAGTGAAATCATGTTCTTAATCACTTTCATGTAAAATTTGCACTTTGAATGTTCACATGGAAGAACTGTGGAGAAAAACTACGGTGAAAAAGATGTTTTAAGAGGTATGCCATATTTTATTCAATTTTGCATATGGATTTTTCCCGGTTGTGAAAACACTGCTAATCAGGAAATTTGAAACTGTGGGTATCAGGATTTATTTTCTCTAAATTGATTCGAAAATATAAGAAGTAGTTCTGAAATCTTGGAAGTCAAACTTTACCTCTTCATCTGTATTAAAAGCAGAACACGACACAGAGTAATGCCTCAAAAATATTTATGGAATCCAATAAATTGATTTATCTTCTACCTTAAGAAAATTTGGCTTTTCCCTCCTACTTATTACCTGGAAGTTAAAAAAAAATCTTCATGGAATATAAAGATTAATTAAAACAATACAGGGGCGCCTGGGTGGCACAGTCAGTTAAGCGTCCGACTTCAGCCAGGTCACGATCTCGCGGTCCGTGATTTCGAGCCCCGCGTCGGGCTCTGGGCTGATGGCTTGGAGCCTGGGTCCTGTTTCGGATTCTGTGTCTCCCTCTCTCTCTGCCCCTCCCCAGTTCGTGCTCTGTCTCTCTCTGTCCCAAAAATAAATAAAAAACGTTTAAAAAAAATTAAAAAAACAAACAAACAATACAATAAAGGCTACTACTATAGAAGACCTAGTTTAAAGAATTAATCTACCACTGGCTATGCATGAGCAGGTTACTTTACCTCACTGTGGCTTGACTCTCCAGCTTTAAAATTTGAGAAATCAATGACTTAAAGTAAGAATTTGTTGGTGGTAAGCACAAGTCTAAGGCAGTACCACTTTACTTTTTATACCTTTAGATTTATATATTCTTGAGCTATTCAGGCGATCAAACGCCCTTAAAACCCCCAGTCTCCAGGGCTACATCCTGTATATTTATACAATGTTGAGATATAGTGTGTAATGTTATAGGCAGTTTATAGAAGTCAATCAGCACCGGTCCTAGAAAAATAGACATCTGAGGCAGGTATCCGAATAAATAAGGTACAAATGAATGGTTTTTCCCTAAAATCCAATAAATCGCTGGTATAATGTATTGGTATAAAATCCAATCAATCGCTACCTCTTGGAGGAGGGAAAGAGGTAAGTGAGAGAGAAAGAAGCATGATTTGATTGTTTTCCATTTCACAATTTGCAGAGTCTCTGAGTTGGATATTTGCATAGCATGAAAATCCATTAACTGCAATTATTTCAGTCCCCCAACACCTTGGAGAAACCCTTTATATAACAGACATCTGTTACAATCATTGGAACGATTAAGAAAGCCAGATTCAAGCATCGTCTGAAATTTCAAGGGAAAATACGTATTTGGTGAAACAGATGACCATCTAGGCTGAATCTGTTGGGTTTAAACCTGTAAAGGGACAGTCAGCCTCAGGCATACGTGTGAGTAAACACCCACAGCCTGATTCAAACGTTAAAGTTAGCACGTGTTTAGTACTTGGAGCACACGTGAGACCTTCCATTAGCAGGCGAGACCCTAAATGACTCTGCAGGAAGAAAACATCTTAATCATGTATTGCACATCAATCATTGCAAATGCTCTCCTTGGCAACTTTCACTATAGCAATCTTCTCAGTCAATGACTCAGCCAGACCTAATTGTCTGTTAATTAAATGATCCTTTATCTAGATGTTTCTCTACTTAATCATGTCGGAGCATTTAACTAACACATTAAACTCCTGAATACTGTTTTCTTTTCTTTTTTTTTAATTTTTTAATGTTTATTTATTTTTGAGAGAGAGAGAGAGCATGAGTGGGGGAGGGACAGAGAGAGAGGGAGACACAGAAACTGAAGCAGGCTCCAGACTCTGAGCTGTCAGCGCAGAGGCTGAAGCAGGGCTCGAGCCCCTGAATGAGGAGATCATGACCTGAGCTGAAGTCTGACGCTCAACCCACTTGAGCCACTCAGGTGCCCCCTGAATAGTATTTTCTTAAGTGGGACAAGAGTGTAGGTTTTTCCATACAAGTTCAATTTTTCTTGTCAGTTCTTGGCAGAGAATGGATAAAAGATGAGTGATTTACAATACAAATTTGAGTAGATTTGCTTGAGGAATAGAAGTAAAGTGTAACTGAGGATTATTGAAGCTATGTTATTTTCATGACTTGCTTTGGAATTGGTGCATTCAATTTGTCACTTTAGAATGACACTTAGTTGAAAAGAATTCTATTATGGTTCTCTTCTTGGCTGAGTGGAGTGTTATTTCTTTTGCTAGCAG
Source organism: Prionailurus bengalensis (assembly GCF_016509475.1). NCBI lineage: Eukaryota > Metazoa > Chordata > Mammalia > Carnivora > Felidae > Prionailurus > Prionailurus bengalensis. Next base: position 33,977,205 of record NC_057344.1, on the reverse strand, counting down.
AACCTGAGGCTTTCCATTAAATGTGTTTGAGTTTGGGACTCTGACTTCTCAACTTATTGTTTCTAAGGAAATGGCCAGGAAAGGCCACACATCAGCTTTTTAGTGTAAAAATAATGAATGAGCATTTGAAATGAATAAGAATGAGTCTCACCCTCTGTCCCACCTAGGCCACGTGTTTGCCTTGTGCCTCATTTCCCACAACTGGAAGCTCCCAGCTGAATAATCATATCCAAACATGCTGAGCTAATTGAAGAAAGGTGCTATGTAAACAAAAGGTACTATTATTATGGTCATTTTCCCAGACCTTGGGCTTCCCCACCCACTTCCTCTCAATTTACAATGAGGTGGAAAGCAGTCTCCTCCAAACGGATGCCGACTTTGAGAGAAATGCCTTTGGTGCCCTCAAGTGGCTTCCTTAGGTAGAAATCACTTCTCCATGAAGCCTAAACCCATGGCAAAGAAATCGTTCCCTGTAACATGTCAGTTTAAAGGGGTAAAGATATACAACTCAAGCACATGTGGCGTTCAGATTAATACTTTCTAAACAAAATTATTTACGTGTCTAAAATGGCAGGGCGTCTTTCCTAGTTTTGAAGTATTTTTTAAACATTTTAAAAACTAACGTCTTTAAAGTTTTAAAAATAACAGTAGCATCTTTCTGAATGAGAAGGGATAGGTACAGTAAATATGTTTCTTGAAAATCTAATCCCTCCCCCAGTTGGTAGGACAGATCTTTCTGTCCCCAAACTGGAGGCTACATGTTGGATGCATGCAGGTGCATAGAGGTACTGAACAAACAGCCAGGTCTTTATAAATGTTTCCTAAATCTGTCTCTTAAGTCTGCAACTATCAAGCATCAGTGTATTACTTGTCCGAGCTGACCCGTTTTCTTTACACCTAAAAGAAAAGCAATTAACCAAATGAGTGGTTTTTAAAGTTATCAATTAGTTTCATCAGCTGAGCCTCTTTTTATGGAAGAAATATTCCATACAACCCCAGTCATAAAATAAACGACAGTGGAACTATTCTGGCTTAGACTGTGCTAAGTTTACCCAGTTTTCTTTCCTTTTCCTTTCCCCCAAAGCCCCTTATACACCTTAGAGAATCCCAGAACTCCGGGGAACACGGTATTAAAATCATTGTACTTGTTATCACTATTGTTTATTTAGACTTCAATTTAAAAATATACCATTTAGTTCATTTCTTTATAGGTTCTTACAGTTTGATTTTTTTTTTGTGCTTTGTATTAAAACTTTGATTCGCCTCAATCATCAATATGGACACAGAGGTGGTGAAGTAGAAAAGATGAATTTCCAAGTTTCCCATCTGTTCTTATGCTTTTGAGACTTTATGAATCAACAAATGATTCTATTTAATCGTATATACTGCTGGCTATCAGATACTCAACTTGATGTTGGATTTTGTCAGGGTAAAGAAGCTGATCGAGGCAAAATCTAATTGACCAAACTTGAAAGCAGTGAAGTACTATATCATAATATAATTGAATGACACTAAAAATACACGAGTGCTGAAATGTATGTGATCGAGTAGTCTGAATTTTCTGGCTGTTCAGAGGAAAGGGAGAACAGTACATTTTGTAGGAGTCAAAAAAAAGGTCAGTGAGATGAGCTGAGCCTAGAAGAACAGGTGACCTTGGACCATCAGAAAGGAACAGATAATTCATTTTTAATATGTAGCCTGGTGATTTTAAGAATCACTATAATTTTCAAACATGAGTGCATGTGGTTCTATCAAAAATTTCTCTCTATCAGGTAGGCATGCCTAGGGAACTCTAGGGACTGCTAGAGGGAATGCCTAGGGAATGCCTAGGGACTGCTACGTCAGTCCTGCCCTACACAGATAGCACAAGTCGTCAGGCATTAGCTGTTCCAAGAAGTGGAATATGTCATATTGGAAATCTAATATAAGAGTTGGGACATAGCTAAAATAAAAGGTCAATGGGGCGCCTGGGTGGCGCAGTCGGTTAAGCGTCCGACTTCAGCCAGGTCACGATCTCGCGGTCCGCGAGTTCGAGCCCCGCGTCGGGCTCTGGGCTGATGGCTCGGAGCCTGGAGCCTGTTTCCGATTCTGTGTCTCCCTCTCTCTCTGCCCCTCCCCGGTTCATGCTCTGTCTCTCTCTGTCCCAAAAATAAATAAACGTTGAAAAAAAAAATTTTTAAAAAAAAAAAAGGTCAAGTACGATCTTCAAGGAACAAAACTCGGATAGATAAGGTAACGGGCAAAATGGAAGTCAGTTGATTCTTATAAAATCACCATAGATTCTATTCGGTGAAGGGACACTAAAAAAATCCACCCCTCCCTAACAAAGTTGGTGGTTTTTCTTCTCTTAAATTGCTATTCTTTCTTTTTCTTTTTCATTTCACACCCTGGCTCCTGTGTTTTCTGGCCGTAGGGCAGGTTGAAGTGAAAACAGGAAATGATGGTTTCTCCTACTGTTTCTTGCCAGGTCAGCACTAGGAAGTGCTAAGGACCTGGAGGTGTGGACTCCAGTCGGTTCCTGAAACCTTCCTAAAATCCCTTAGGTTTATCCCCTGAGAAGGAGACTTACTGTTAATAAAATACTGTGGCCCAGACTAAGACAGAACATTGATAGAAAATCAATTAACATATTTCACTACATGTATAGGCCAAGTGAAGTAAAAATAGGGTAAACTCAAAAGGTGCTGGGAAGGTATTTGAAAATAAAAACTCAACATCTATTCAAAAATGGAAAATATTTTCCTATACTTGGAATTAAAAGATGTATACAAATAAATAAAGCAATACGTTTTCCGGGCAAAAGCGTATGTAAATATTAAGAAGAATGACAGAAAGTTTTTATTATATGTAGATAATGCACCTACCAGGAAAATGAATAAATTATTTTGACAACTATTTAGAACCAAGAGATTTAAGTGAATGATTATAATACCTATATAGGAAGATTAGTAGACATCCTCTGTAATAAGCTATCATGTGAATATAAAATATTCCGTTTACAATATCAAGAAAAATGAAAACACCATGAGTGAAACATAACAACAAATATCTTAGAAAACTCTTTGAAAGATATAATAACAGAAAATAATCAAATGGGCATATGATAGCTTGTGAAATTTGCAAAGTGTATTTCTTTGGCTATCCCAGCACTGGGGTGCAAGAGGTGAGAGATTCTAACTGTGTTAGAGTTATAAAAACTCGCCTTTCAAATCTATGTATTGTGCTAAGAATCTTAGACGTTAATGTTGTTACTCTCTGTCTTTAGGTTGTCCACCTAAATTAGAAACAACCAGCTCACCTCCAATCCCTTGAAATCTCACGCCCTATGTATTCTTCCATGTGCTGGCCACATAAACTCCCAAGTTTTGCCTTCCTTGGGCCTTTTATTAGAGGTGACCACAGACAGCCAGTGCATGTCACTAGCTGCCAGAGTTCCAGCCCTTAGCTGTACCAGGATTTTTCACTGTTGTCAGCATGAACAAGGCCAGGTAAATCCTAAACCTCACCAACTTCCCTGGTAGAAAGCTTACGGATTGCAATCATTTCCAGTGCTAGCTTTTGTGTTAGCTTAGTTGGAAACATGAGTCGAATTTATAACGTTAAGAATCCCAGTAAACCTGGGGCGCCTGGGTGGCTCAGTGAGTTAATCATCCGACTTCGGCTCAGGTCACGATCTCACGGTATGTGAGTTCGAGCCCCGCGTCAGGCTCTGTGCTGACTGCTCAGAGCCTGGAGCCTGTTTCGGATTCTGTGTCTCCCTCTCTCTCTGACCCTCCCCCGTTCATGCTCTGTCTCTCTCTGTCTCAAAAATAAATAAACGTTAAAAAAAAATTAAAAAAAAAAAAAGAATCCCACTAAACCTTATTATATGCAAAAACCATGGGGGGTTTATAGAGGCAAGAAAGGATTATTAAAGGATAGTGGTAACTGACAGAATCTCTTGAGGTGCTAGAGAAATAGGCATACAAGTCACACAGACAGAAGGAAGGTTTCCAATCAGTCCCCAGCACTCTTCTACTACTGCTGGGACCCAGGTAGTACGTATTCCTGATGCTGGACACATTGTCACTGGAACTGGTGCCACTGCAGCTGTTAGGCGTCAAAAGGAGTGGCTGCCTCTATTGTTACCTGTCAACACAATATTCGTTTCCGGTGACCCCCTGAGGGAGGGTGTGTCTGATCACCATGGTGTAAACCATTTGACCACAACTTGAGCTACGGAGGTTGAGAATATAAAATTTTTACATTTTTTAATGTTTATTTTTGAGGCGGGGGGGGGGGGGAAGAGGCAGAGAGAAAGGGAGACAGAGAATCTGAAGCAGGCTGAGGAGCCCGACACGGGGCTCGAGCCCGTGAACCATGAGATCATGACTTGAGCCGTAGACAGACACTCAACCGAGTCACTCGGGCACCCCAAGATTTTACATTTATGTCTTTTAGGGAGGCAGCCTTTGCTGGAGAGGGAGACCCTACGCATAGGAAGGGGGTCTGTTCCTGCAAAAACAGTGACACATATGAGTGAGTAGGGCAAGGTCTCTCTCCTGTATTTTCTTTCTGGAAAACATTTTTGTTTTGTTTTGTTCTGTTTTTCCTCAACAATTCTATCTCATTTGTTTTGTTTGTTTTCAAAGGAATCTTAGGATGACATAATACATTAAGTAGTGTTCAGATTTTGATTAGAGTTGACTTAAATGAGATAATGAGACAATGAGATCATATGAAAAAAGTTACATTTTATGATGCTCAGTATTTTCACCTAGGAATACAGTATGACTCAATTGATTCATATATTCAATTACATTTTATGACAAAGTTTGCATATATCTTCACATGAGGATAAATTTACTAAATTTATTCCGAGAGTAATTGTTTTCCTATTTCAAGTGAGGTCTTTATTTGTAGTAGTTTTAAACTAGCTATTGCCCAAATCCCCAAAAGTCATTGATTTGTAAATTTGTTTTATTGAAATATACATTTAAAAAAGTATACTTATCACATGAATTTTCATCAAATATACCCTCATAATCAGCAACGAGATCAAGAAACAAAATATTGCTAAAACTCGACACCAAAGATCTTGAGATCTACCCATGTTGTTTGTATGTATTAATAATTAATTTCTTTTAAAGCGGAGTAGTATTTCATTGTATGTATGTATCACAACATATTTGTTCACTCACCTACTGATGGACATTTGAGTTGTTTCCAATTTTTTGGCTATTACAAATAAAGCTGCTATAAGCATTATGTATAAGGCTTTGTATGGACATATGCTTTAGGACAAAGACTCTGCCCTTAGAACTCTGGGTGTTTTGGTCTCCTTAGACTCCCAGTTCCATCATCACGACTCAGGGAAACTACTGGACAATGCCTGAGCCTTCCCTCTTGTGCTGTGTCATAGGAAATCCCTCCAGGTTGGAGCAAAGGTAAGGCTCAGCTCCATGTTTCTTAGTCTGGGATCACTGTCCTCAATTGCCAAATACCTAAATTCTTGAAAACTATTGTTTAATGAATTTTTTCCGGTTGTGTCTGCCACAAGAGTAAATTCAGTCCCTATCGCTCCATCTTGGCCTGAAGGTGGAGTCCTGGTATAGTTTTTTATTGTTGTTTTGGTTGTTTTTTAACGATAGCTTTATTGAGCAAGAATTCACATACTATCAGGTTCTCTATTTTAAAGTGCACAGTCCAGTGGGTTTTAAGATATTCACAAAGTTATGCATCCAGCACCACTCATTCCAGAACATTTTAGTCACTCCCAAAGGATACCCCATATCCATGACCAATCTCTCACTGTTCCCTACCCCCTCTCTGCCCACTGGCACTGCAGAGTCCGTATTCTGTTTCCATACATCTGTGCATTCTAGGTATTTCATATGAGTGAAATCATGAAGTATGTGGACTTTTGTGTTCCATTTCTTTCACTGAGAATGTTTTCAAGGATCATGCATGTATGTATGTATCAGAGCTTCATTCTGCTTTATGGTTAGATATTTCAGTATACAGATGCACCATGTTTGTTTGCCTATTCATCGCTTGACAGGCATTGGGTTGTCTCCACTTTCTGGCTATTATGATAGTGCTGTTATGCACATTTTTGTACAAGCTTTTGTGTGGACATATATTTTCATCTCACACAGGTACATACATACCTAAGAGCGGAATTTCTGGATTACATGGTAACTCCGTGCTGAACTTTTTCAAAGAACTATCGTAGATCTTCTAGGGGCGCCTAGGTGGCGCAGTCGGTTAAGCGTCCGACTTCAGCCAGGTCACGATCTCGCGGTCTGTGAGTTCGAGCCCCGCGTCAGGCTCTGGGCTGATGGCTCAGAGCCTGGAGCCTGCTTCCGATTCTGTGTCTCCTTCTCTCTCTGCCCCTCCCCCATTCATGCTCTGTCTCTCTCTGTCTCAAAAATAAATAAATGTTAAAAAAATAAAATAAAAAACTATCGTAGATCTTCTAAATGTCTGTAAATCTTATGTTCCCACCCGCAGTGTATGGGGCTTCCGATTTCTCCACATCCTTACCAGCATTTGTTATCATCTGCCTTCCAGATTACAGCCCTCCTAGCGGATGCACAGCGGTATTTTTTACTGTGGTTTGATTCACATTGTTTCTTGCGTCAGTTTCAGTAGTTTGTTTCTAGTGTTTCTATCATGTTTCTTTTCACTTGCTTTTATGAATTGCTAAAGATTCTAGAAAATGTGAATATTAAATATGAAAATGTGATGATAATTAGAAAGTGTGTGGTAGTGTTTTATTTTATTACTGAATTCAAGGTCTTTACCTTAGGTTTTATTTCCCTCCACCAAAAAATTTCTGCTTAGAAAAAATTCTTCTATATCAAGTTTGATTTTTTTTTTTTAAACAGAAATGTGAATGTGACAATATTACTATGGCCAATTATATTGAATATGTAAATTAATAAAGTTACACTGTTTTTTATTTTTATTTTTTAACATTTATTCCTTTTTGAGAGAGAGAGATGGGGGGAGGGTCAGAGAGAGAGGAGCACCTGGGTGGCTCAGTCGGTTAAGTGTCTGACTTCGGCTCAGGTCATTATCTCACGGTCCGTGAGTTCGAGCCTGGCGTCAGGCTCTGTGCTGACAGCTGGGAGCCTGGAGCCTGCTTCAGATTCCGTGTCTCCCTCTCTTTCTCTCTCTCTCCTCTCTGTCCCTCCCCCACTCACACTCTGTCCCTCTCTCTCAAAAATAAATAAACATTTTTTAAAAATTTAAAAATAATCAAATCATACTTTTATCCCTGAGACAGACAATATCCTATTTGATTATGGCATATTCTTTTAACATTGCACCAAAATTATATACTAACATTACTGATATTTTAAAGTCCTTTTTTTCATGTGTGAGTTTGGCTAGCAATTTGTTATCCGTATCATTTTAAGTGTTGATTTTAAAAGTAAATTGAGTTTCAGATTCACTTTCTGAATTTCTTTCTCCTTTATGTTATTAGAGGGATTGACTTATTTATCTTAACTTTTATAACTGACATGTTTTGTTTGAATTTTTTCTGTGTTACCTCCTTATGCTTTAGACATATTTGACTAAGTTATTTTTTCCTATGAAGCCTGTCTCTGTATTTTTATTTCCTCCTTATCTATGTATCAAAGTCAAAAGCTTCTTCTTAATTCTCTAATGCTGTACTTAAATATTTTTAAGCACATATATCAATATACATTTTTTTCTAATTATGAATTTTATTATAAAATATGTTATATATAAATATAAAAAAGTTTGTGTTAGGAATGAAAAGCCATCAGGACATATTTATGTATTTATCCGTGTGTGTACCTTAACCTTATATATTTGTGCTTTATGTTGTTGCAAAGTCCTTTCAGATGTTTTACACTTTTATTCCTTTTCCCCACTCACCAGAGTATGTTTATTTTTACATTTACTTTTTGTCTTTCCTTGAGTTCTTTTGTTTATATTCTGCCATTTTGAGAATGATTCATTTGTTTATCCCAATTTGCTATTGTTTAGTTATCAAAGAATTTAATTTCGACTGAATTTTATTGTCAGGATTAGTTGTTCTCATTGTCAATAATTTTCTATTTGCACAACCAGTAAACACTAGTCTAATATAGAAAGTGTGTTTGGTTAGTTCAGTTCTATGAACAAAATATTTTTTTTTAAATTTTTTTAACGTTTATTTATTTTTGAGACAGAGAGAGACAGAGCATGAACGGGGGAGGGGCAGAGAGAGAGGGAGACGGAGAATCTGAAGCAGACTCCAGGTTCTGAGCCATTAGCACAGAGCCCGAGGCAGGGCTAGAACTCATGGACCGTGAGATCATGACCTGAGCCGAAGTCGGATGCTCAACAGACTGAGCCACCCAGGCGCCCCTGAACAAAATATTTTAAACATCGGCTACCCTAAAGCTTACTTTAATAAAATTAACAACTTTCTCTGTGTTCTAGCATAGCCGTGACTTTATACAAAACTGCTTTTGATGCTAGTGCTTTAATTAAGTGCAAAACCAGGATCTTATCAGTAGCTTCTAATTTTTAGCAAGGTTATTGTAATATCTGGTATTTTTCACTGTAACATTACTTATTATACAACTTCTGGTTTGGCTATGAATGTGCTTTTTCTTTTTCTTTTTAAGTTTATTTATTTATTTTGAGAGAGAGAGAGAGAGAGAGAGAGAGAGAGAGAGAGAGAGGAGAGAGAACCCCAGCAGGCTCTGCACTGCCAGCATGGAGTCCAATGCAGGGCTTGAATTCACAAATCGTGAGATCATGACCTGAGCCAAAACCACAAGTCAGACACTTAATTGACAGAGTTACCCAGGCACCATTTCAGCAAATGTAATTAACGGTGCTGTGCGTGTCTGTAAACTTGTCTTACCACATGGTGCTGACACAAACTACCAATGTTTCAATTCGATCTGGGACTCCACTGACTTTAAAATGGACTGTTGGGGCGCCTGGGTGGCTCAGTCGGTTAAGCGTCCGACTTCAGCTCAGGTCATGATCTCACGGTCCATGAGTTCGAGCCCCGCATCGGGCTCTGTGCTGACAGCTCCGAGCCTGGAGCCTGTTTCAGATTCTGTGCCTCCCTTTTTCTCTGACACTCCCCTGTTCATGCTCTCTCTGTCTCTCTGTCTCAAAAATAAATAAATGTTAAAAAATAAAATAATAAAATAAAATAAAATAAAATAAAATAAAATAAAATAAATCGACTGTTATTTTATGTACCTATGAGAAAAAAAAAAACTCGCAATTAAACTCTGATACAATCCTGGTTTTCCACTTAGAATTTTTCATTTTATACCTATTGAAAAGGTATATATTTTATATTTACATAGACAAATAGAACGATCATAACCACGTTGTTAGGTTATTTGCCTCTTGTGGCTTAAAACCTGAAAGTGAGGCCCAGTATTACGTGTGCCTTGATATTTGGAGACGAGAGGGAGGAACGTGAATGGCTTACCTGCAAGTTTCCCTTCTCACTCTGCTCCTGTAGAGATGGACCCATAGCCAAATAGGTTTCCTATTACAGAGACCAGACAGTTGCTTCTTTTCCTTGACTTTCCTGCCAGCCCGTGAAGTTCAAGCCAATCGCATCCTCCACCAGGAATCAGAGAGCATCTTACTTTCTTGATACTAAGTCTATTTCCCACAGTCCCCGGTCTTTCACTTTGTTCCCAAATGCAACCCCTACGTGGTTCTGCATGGCACAGCGTCCCCCTGCCCCAGGCTGTGAGTACGCATGACGAATACACTGCTGTTGACCTCATCTGTCCAGCATCATGTACCGTGGTTTGGCCATCCCCATAGCCTTGTGGTAGGGATCCTTCCCACACGCATTGGGTGAAGAGGAGGTCAATAAAACACCTCTGGACAGTAAGATTTTGTTATCGGTGGCAAATTACTATGTACTTTTTTGCAGATAGGTTTTCTGTGAGCAATCATCTGATTTATAAAAAGATGCAACAAAATTTAAAATGACACACAATATCAATTTCAAAGCAACATCAAAAAGTCAGAGAATTTAACCCCATGTAAGTAGAATAAATAATGCTATGGCGTATTGCTATACGAACTGGCAACAGAAAGGGTTGGCAAAGGAAGGCCGAGGAAGTCAACTCTATCTTTTAAGAATGAGAACAAGGAGGGGTGCCTGGGTGGCGCAGTCGGTTAAGTGTCTGACTTTAGCCAGGTCACGATCTCGCGGTCCGTGAGTTCGAGCCCCGCGTCAGGCTCTGGGCTGATGGCTCGGAGCCTGGAGCCTGTTTCCGATTCTGTGTCTCCCTCTCTTTCTGCCCCTCCCCCACTCATGCTCTGTCTCTCTCTGTCCCAAAAATAAATAAACAACGTTGAAAAAAAATTAAAAAAAAAAAGAATGAGAACAAGGAGCTCCATAATCATTGGCATCCACTCCATATTGTAACTGTGGTTAGAAATGTATATGATGGGAACTCCAGGGATTTTCTGAATCCTTCATTTAAGGTCCGGGGTCACGGTGGCCACAATGTAACATTTGTGCTGAGTTACTGTCTGTACTAAGCAGTTATCTACATAGTTGCTATGTGTGTGCCTGGTAATTGTTCAAATCTTGGATCCTTGGCAATCCTTAGAGCCACTGGATACTTTTGCCCCAATTGATCAATTTCAGTCATGACACAGTCAGTTGTATCGGGGATACAATTGTCATATGGACAGTCCATCATTGACTGTATTAAGTCAGGTTTGGCTTTAATGGAAAAGTTGATATAGTTGATATCAACCAGGGCATGGTAAGGTGAGCCTAGCTGTGTGTTATATTGGAAGAATAAGCAAGAAGGATGTTGAGGTACTTCTCTTTCATTGAGTGTGCACTGGGATCTTTCTTTTCTTTCCTTATAGGTTTTAATATACCCTACTCTTTAAGCCTCTGATCTCAGAGACTAAGCATTGGCTTCATGGTCTCATACTTTCTGGCTTTTCTTTTGCTTTCCCATGTTCTTGCTGCACTCTTGTTTCTTTTTTGAATATATTTTAAATAGTAATTAAACTTAACATGTGTAGCACAAACAATAGAACACAGATGAGGTGGAAATAACACAGATGTCTGTGATCAAGTTCATGCTGTCTCAGGCAATGGTAACTTCCTGATGACCCTCATCTAGGCAGAAGCAATTGCAAGAATAACAATAACCAATATCGGTGACGTTAAAATGTAAAAAATAATATCTTAGCATTCGGTCATACTAAAAGCGTTTTGCAATTTCCAGCATCAGTGTTTTTATTATGTTGGATCACAAAATTTGTACCAAACAAGAGCCATAAAATGAGCTGCATTTCTCAAGCTTCTAAAGCAGGGGCTGGCTAACTGAAGCCTGTGCTCTCTAACTCGCTGGTAGCTTGGTTTTTGAATGACCTGTGAGGTAAGAATTATTTTTACTTAAAAAAAAAAAAAAAAACTTTTTAAATATTTATTTATTTATGAGAGAGAGAGACAGAGACAGAGACAGAGATAGAGACAGAGACAGAGTGGGAGCAGAGGAGGGGCAGAGAGAGAGAGGGAGATACAAAATCCAAAGCAGGCTCTGGGCTGTCAGGACAGAGCCCGACACGGGCTCAAACTCAGGAACTGCGAGATCATGATCTGAGCCAAAGTCAGAAGCTTAACTGATTGAGCCGCCCAGGTGTCCCGAGAATTAGTTTTACTTTTTAAAGGGCTGCAAACACAAGCAAGCATGCAAATAAAGAACAATATGTGATGGAGACCAAATATGGACTGAGAAGCCTACATTATTTAATGTGTGATCCTTCAGAGAAAAATTTGCTTCTGTTCTAAAGTAGTACAGATTTGATTGTACTAATCACTGATAGCTATGCTTTTAAAGTTTATTTCTTCTTTTTAATGTTTTTTTTTTTTTTTTGAAAGAGGGAGAGACAGAGTGCGAGCAGGGGAGGGGCAGAAAAAGAGAGAGGGACACAGAATCCAAAGCAAGCTCCAGGCTCTGAGCTATAAGCACAGAGCCTGACTTGGGGCTAGAACTCATGAGCCGTGAGATCATGATCTGAGCCGAAGTCAGACGGTTAACCGACTAAGCCCCCCAGGTACCCCATAAAATTTATTTATTTATTTTTTGAGAGAGAGTGATCAGGGGAGGAGCAGAGAGAGAGGGAGAGAGAGAGAATCCTAAGCAGGTTCCACACTGTCAGCTCAGAGCCCAATGTGGGGCTCAATCCCACGAATGGTGAGATCATGAACTGAGCTGAAATCAAAAGTCAGACACTTTATCCGGCTGAGCCACCCAGGCACCCTCCTAACAGATATACTTTAAAAATGATTGGTTCCATAGTTCTCAGATATTCTTGATTCACTGCATCTTTTGTAGCCCAATCATTTTCAGGGTGTCCCCATGACTAAAGAAATACTTAAAAGTTCTGCTTATTGAGTAGTTAGGTACAAACAACATAATAGGAATTATGTGCTGACAACTTAATAGCAATTGGAAAAGCATGATCCATGTTTATTAAAAGGATAAGCTGGTACTTTCATTTCACTTTAAATAACCACAATTAATATTAGGCCTGTCTAAGCTTCTTAAAGCCTGGAATGAGTTTGGACACCAACATTCTCATTTCCTGCTCTACAGTGATGTCCACTGTAGATGTCTTCACAAAGACGCATCATCAAAGGAAAGTAGCACAAGCCACAGTTGAAATTGTAAGCTACTTCTAACTGGTATATTTCACATCAGATAGATACAGAGTCACTGCGTTTGCCTAGAAAAGCTAAAATATACCGTGAGTTTGTTGTGGCAACCTCTTATGCCTTGGCACACAGTTCAAGAACTTTAGAAGAGTTGATTTATCATAAAAAAGCATAAGCCTCTAGCCATGCCTGGTATGAGAATGATTTTTAGTATTTGTCTGAGTCATTTCATTTTTGTCATGTGATAATGTAAGTATATATGACAATCATAAAAATTTGTTACTGACAATAAGAGTAGGAAATACTTATATGTCAGGGTAATTGACATTGTAACAATTTTGTATAAATATGGTTTATTTCTCAATTTATTTAGGTCCCTTTAATTTCTCTTGTCCAAGTTTTATAACATTAATATTGAGTGTATCAATTTCATACATATTTTTAAAAATTTATCCTATTTATTTCATGATTTTTGTTGCTATTGTATATTGTGTCTTTAAAATTTCACTTTGAATTATTTGTTGATAATTATAAGTATGTAATAAATATCGTAAATATTGTAAATAAGTATTCTAAATATGAACTTGTTGAACTTAACTTTAGTCATATTACTTTTACTGAAGATCGTTTAAGGTTTTCTACCTACATTATTTTTTCTTCTATAAATAAAGACAGTTTTACTCTTTATTTTTCAACTTGCAAGCCTTTTAATTTTTTGCCTTATTGTGCTGTCTAAAACTTCTATCTGCCAATAAGTGTGAGCAGATATTCTTGCTTATTTTAGGGAAGTATAACGTTAGCTATAAAGTTTTCATAAATGTCCTTAATAATGGGTGTTAAATATTGTCAAAAGCTTTTTCTACATCTATTGAAAATATCACATGTGTTTCCTTCAGTCTGTTAATATGATGAATTACACTGATTGACATTGGAATGTTGAACCAATGTTGCCTTCCTGGAATAAACTGTGGCTAGTCATAACGTATTATTCTTTTTACGCTAGGTTATATTATACCATTGCTAGATTAGATTGCCAATAGTTAATATTTGTGGTTTTTTTTTTCCATTTGTGTTCATGACAGATGTTAGTCTGAGTTTTTCTTTCCTGTTGTATCTTTGTCTGGCTTTAGGTCGAAAGTAATTCTGTTCTCATAAAATGAGTTGGGAAGTGCTTCTTAATCTATTTTCTGGAGGAGTTTGTGTAAGGTTGGTCTTATTTCTTTTAAATGTTTCGTAGAATTCGTCAGTGATATCATTTGAGTTACCTACAAGTCTGAGGAAAAGTATATAGATGTATATACTGATGTATACAGTGCTCGCTTCGGCAGCACATATACTGATGTATACATCTCTCTATATCTATCTATCATCTATCTATCTATCTATCTATCTATCTATCTATCTTTCATCTCTCTATCATCTATCTATCTATCTATCTATCTAATGATTTCAAATTCTTTGATAGGTATAGGATTATTTGAGATTGGCTTTTTCTTCTTGTATCAATTTTGGTCATTTTTATATTTCATGGAATTTGTCCATTTCATCTGGTGTTTCAGGTTTACTGGCATACAATTGTTTGTAGTCACCCCCAATTCCTTTTGGATGTTTATAATATCTGTAGTGATGACATCTATTTGATTCCTGATATTGATAATTTGTATCTCCTCTTCCTTTTTCGTGATCAGTTTGGCCATAAGTTTATCAATTTTATTGATCTTTTAATTGATCAAAAACCCAGCTCTTGCCCTAGTGAATTTCTCCATTGTTTGTCCATTTTTAATGTTATTGACTTCTGTTTACTATTTAGTATTTATCCTACTTATTTTGGGTTTAATTGATCCTTATATTTCTAGCTTCTTAAGATGGGAATCTGGATTCTTAGTTTTACAATTATTCTCCACATTTCATGGAAAGATTTGATCACTAGGTGGCAGCAACATATAGGGAAGGGCACTGAAGTTGTGACGCCTGTATATTCAACATAAGCACAACCAGCTGGTCAGCCGCCCAGTAGCTGGTAAAGGCCTGAGTTACTTGCTGATTTTCACCAGGAATGCATTGATAGCTGGAACTAATGAAGTAAAGTCATAGTTTACCTCTGTGTCTGCTCAGATCGGCTTGTCTCTCTGTTTCTGTAGCTATCTCGTGAGCTCCTGGTGAGGATTTATTTGTTTACCTTGAGAATTTTGTACTATTTATGTACTATCATCATTCTCCAAATTTAGTTACAGTTGTCTATAGGACATAAACGAATCAGAACTGACGGGACACAGGACTGCCTGTTTTTGTTTTTTAACTTTTTTAGTTTGAAATAATTGTAGGTTTACCAAAAAGTTGTAAAGGTAGTACAAAGAATTCTCATACACTCTCCTGAAAAAAGTGATTTTGTTCACTCTGTAACCCTAGTACTAGGCTAGCACTATTCCCCGCACAATTGAGAAAGTAAGGATTCAATATTACTAACTCCAAATCTGGAATATTTTGGACAAGAAAGTGCTGAAAATAATTTTTAAAGATCCTGATACGAAAGGAGAAATATAAAGATCTGTAAGCTACAGCTATTTTTTTTTATTATTTGAATTTGTATAAGGCATTTTTTCCTATTTTTTACTTTTAGATTTTTTTCATTACATTAAAAGTTAATTTCTTTAAGAGAGCATAGTTGGTCTTATATTTTTTCTAATCTAAAAATTTGACTTCTAATGAAGTATTTAGTTTATTTAAATGTAGTTATTGACAGAGTTGAGTTTCACCTACCATCTTGATGTATCAACTTAGTGGAGTAGTTCTCAGTTAGGCACAATTTTGCCCCAGAGGGGACATCTGGCAATGTTTGAAGTCATTTTCGGTGGTCATAAAGGGAGAGGGTTGGTGGTATTGGCACCCAGGGGTAGAAGGCAGAGTTGCTGCTGAACATTCTACAATGCACAAGGAAGCCCTGACATCGAGGTATTATCTATCTCTACTCAAAAGCATCACTGTAGATTATGGGACAGAAAAAAAAATTTTCCCCTTCTTAGGAGTTTATATTCTATAGTCTATGAGATTTGATATGTGTTCTTCAGGAGGGGTGTGTGTGTGTGTGTGTGTGTGTGTGTACATGCATGTATTTGAGTAAACAGTTATCTGCTCAATAATTTGGAGAATAAAGAAGTACATCTGTAAATTTCCAGGGTGGGATTTTGAAAGAATTTGCATCCTCTGCCTTCCTTAAGCCCTTTAATAGAAAAAGTTGGAGATTCCGACCGACACAACACTTTCCCCACGTATATTTATAAAATCTCCACATACAGACTTATAATCTCCATTTCCTACAAAACTCCGACTTATGTCTGCCTGAGTATTGGATGCTATGCCTCTCCCCTCAGCTGGGTATAGCCTCTTTGTTCTTGCTTGTCTACCTGGCATTTCATTCCATCTTCATATAGTTCTTGACTTTAGTTTTGTTTTATGGCTGACTTTCTAGGTTATTCATCTAAGTTAGTCACTGCTCATGTTTCTACTTGAGACGGATAAAAGTTGAGCCTACTTGCCTCAACTAGTCAAGAAAGTAGAAAGTCAAGAAAGTTGTTTCTACTTGAACAGATAAAAGTTGAGCCTTGACCTTGTGTGGTTGGTGTAAGAGAGAAAGTAATAATTGGATTTTGGATTGGTCCAAAGCTGAGAAGTGGAGCTGAGAATGAAGTCTACCTGGAAACTGTGTGCTTATGGAGGTCTGACAGGTGTTAGAAGAGAGGAAACTGAAAATATTTCAGTCCAAAGAACAAATCTGGAGTGGAGCATCTTAAGGCAGTATGCTCTCACACCTGGCTGCTCATCGCATCCCCTGTAGATGTTTATAAAATATGATGCCGTGGCCCCACCGCAGACTTAACTCAATAAAACTCATCCAGATTGGGATTCAAGAAGCTGTGTTTTTGAAAACATCCCAGGTGATTCTGATGATCCGTCAAATTTCAGAAGCTGGCTTCTGGGGATTTCTGGTGGAAGGCTCGTTTGTATGCATGACTACACGTGTGGGTCCTGCCATATCTGGGGACTGGCTTACAGAGTATGTAAGGTGCCACATACACTGTTGGCCCCTGAGTTCTGTTTGGGCCCAGTCAAATCTGCATCTATATGCCCTCCTGTCCTCTGCTCGGGAGCCAGGTCCTTATGCCTGTGTTCCCTGCTTTTGATAGAGCACTGACCTAATATATAGATTCTATCAGTTTGGATTGGATGCTACTATATTTCCCTTGGCTTATGCTAGTGGCACATAAGAGAGGAGATTAATCTTTGAAACTTGCCACAATCTCATATGTACTTTTTTCCATCAAATCTGTGCCATAAGGAAGGAGTCGTGTCCAAGCCTGGGAAGCCTCTAACAATTGGCATGTGTGTTTTTGGTGCTGAATTGCCTCCTTGACTGGTTTAGTTCATCTCACTACTCGCTGCGGGAGATTTTTAAGCTGTAAAGTATTTGTAATACGATTTTCAGGAAATTGGTATACTTACACACAATGGGACCTCACAATTTAAAAATGATCTTACCCCCAGTCTACTTGTAATGTGTCTTCTAATCTTCCATTCATGGTTTCTTGTAAATATTTAAACGTCTTTGTTTTTCTATTTACCACACATACCTATTAAAAATTTTTCTGTTTATTAAAAAAATAATTTATTGCAGTTTATTGCAATTGTATGACGTGAAAGTACACAGAATTACATAAAAGTACAGTCCTTTCTGATTTCAAAATACTTAGTGTTATTTGTTTGGGACCCTGCTGTGTATTAAGTGTGGTGTGGACACGCATTTAAATGTATAAACACAGACTCATCATTTGAAAACATAAAAGCTAACCTGATTAAAAAGTAGGCTTGGAGTGTCTATTGTGAAGTTCATTCTGAGGTGATATTCAAAGCTTTTCCACAGCATCTCAGATGCATATGTTTTGAGTTTGGTAGAAAAAAAACGAGACTACATGAGTGTTACGGTGAAATTCTAGGGGTTCCAATAAGATCCTTTATTTTAAATGAAGTGTAATTGACATACAATGTTATATTAGTTTCGTGTGTAAAACATAACGATATTTATACATATTATGAAATAATTGCCACAATGAGTCTAGTTACCATCTGTCACCTTGCCAAGTTATAAAATTTTTCTTTCTTCTTGTCATGGGAACTTTTAAGGTTTATTTTCTTAGCAACTTTTAAGTATGCAGCCCAATAAAACTGACTGTAGTCACTAAGCTCTCCTTTACATATCATGACTTGTTGTTTTTTCACATATGGAACTTTGTCCTTTTTGACACCTTTCACCCATGTCACCCATCCTCCCAACCCCCTCACCACTGACAACCACCAACCTATTCTCTGTATCCGGGAGTTTCCTTTTATTTGTTTGGTGGGTTTTTAGACTCAACATGTAAGTGAAATCGTAATGGTATTTGTGTTTGTTGGGCTTATTTCATTTAGCACTATTCCCCGCACAATTGCACCTTGGAGGTGCATCCATGTTCTCACAAATGGCGAGATTTCATCCTTTTTTATGTCTGTGTAGTATTCCATTGTATATGTATAACTCACCTCTTTATCCGTTTATCCATCCGTGCACACTTAGGTTGTTAATATATCTTGGCTAGTGTAAATAATGTGGCCATGACAATAGGGGTGTGTATGTCTTTTTGAATTACTGTTTTTATTTTCTTTGGATAAATAGCTAAGTGGAATTGGTGGATCAAATGGTAATTCTTTTTTTTTTTGAGGAACCCCAAACTGATTTCCGTAGTGGCTACACCGATTAGTATTCTCACCAACAGTTCACGAGTGTTTCGCTTCCTGCACGTCCTCGTCAACCCTTGTCATTTCTTGTCTGGTTCACAATAGCCAATCTGACAGGTGTGAATTATATCTCATTGAAGTTTTGATGTGCATTTCTCTGATAATAAATGATGCTAAGGATCCTTTCATGTGCTTGTTGGCCATTTGCATGTCTCCTTAGGGAAACTGTCTGTTCAGATCCTTTGCCCATGTTTAATTAGATCGTTTGTTTGTTTGTTTGCTACTGAGTTGTATGAGTTCTTTTTTTTTTTTAATTTTTTTAACGTTTTATTTATTTTTGAGACAGGGAGAGACAGAGCATGAACAGGGAGGGTTAGAGAGAGGGAGACACAGAATCTGAAACAGGCTCCAGGCTCTGAGCTGTCAGCACACAGCCTGACGTGGGGCTGGAACTCGCCGACCGCGAGATCACCTGAGCCGAAGTCGGCCGCTTAACCGACTGAGCCACCCAGGGGCCCCATAGTTCTTTATGTATTTGGGGTATTAACCCTTTATTGGATATGTGACTTGCAAATATATTCTCCCACCCAGCAGGTTGCCTTTTCATTTGTTGATGGTTTCCTTCACGGTGCAGAAGCTTTATAGTTTGATATCATCCCACCTGTTTATATTTGCTTTTGTCGCTCTTGTCTTTGCAGTCACAAAAAATCATCACCAAGACTGATGTCAAGGAACTCACTACCTATGTTTTCTCTAGGAGTTTTCTGGTTTCAGGCCTTATGTTCAAGTCTTTAATCCATTTTGAGTTACTTTTTTGCAGATGGTACGATAGAAGTCTGGTTTTATTCTTTTGCATGTGGCTGTCCAGTTTTCCTAGCCTATTTATTGAAGAGACAATCTTTTCTCCATTCTATATTCTTGCCTCCTTTGTCATAAACTAATTGACCATATATGCAGGTCTTTATTTACGGGCAATCTATTTTGCTCCATTGATCTATGTCCCTGTTTTTTAAAAAAAATTTTTTTTACATTTATTTATTTTTCAGAGACAGAGAGACAGCATGAGCAGGGGAGGGGCAGAGAGAGAGGGAGACACAGAATCCAAAGCAGGCTCCAGGCTCCGAGCTATCAGCACAGAGCCCGATGCGGGGCTCGAACCCACGAGCTGTGAGATCATGACCTGAGCCGAAGTTGGACGCTTAACCGACTGAGCCACCCAGGCGCCCCATATGTCCCTGTTTTTAAGGAAATGCCATACCATTTTGATTACTGTCACTTTGTAACATAGTTTGAAATCTGAGCGCACAATACCTTCAGCTTTGTACTTCTTTCTTAAGACTGCACTCTTTGGAGTCTTTTGTGGTTTCATAAAAATTGTAGGATTTTTTTGTTCTATTTCTGTGAAAAATGCCATTAGAATTTGATAGGAATTGCATTGAACTTGTAGTTTGCTTTGGATAATATAGACATTTTAACAATATTAATTATTCTAATCTATTAGCATGGAATAGCTTTCCATTTATTCATGTCATCTTCAATTTACTTCATCAATATTACATAGCTTTCAGGATACAGATTTTTCACCTCCTTGGTTAAATTTACTCTTAAACATTTTATTATTTTTGATACAGTTGTAAATGGGATATTTTTGATGACTCATTTTATATCTTTTCATCTTGGAATCCCTTAACTCATTATTATGGTTATAGTTATTTTTTCTGCTTTTTGCTTTTTAACATTCATACCAGCCTAATAAGCTTAATAATCCTTTACTATATATTTACCTTTACTAGTGAGTTTGTTTTATTATTTATTTTCATATGTTTTCTTGTTAGTAATCAGGGCTCTTTTCAGCTTAACAAAGTTCCTTTAATGTTTCTTAAGTGCCTGGTTTGTCGTCATAAACTCCTTTAGCTTTTGCTTGCTTGAAAAACTCTTTATCTCTTCTTCAATTCTGAATAACCTCACTGGGTAGCGTATTCTTGGTTTGAAGGTTTTGTTCGTTTGTTTGTTTTCCTTATAGCGCTTTGAATATATGGTGCTGCTCCCTTTTAGCCTGCACAGTGTCTGCTGAGAAATCTGATTATAATTTTATGAGGGTTACCTTATATGTAACAGGTCCTTTTTCTCTTGCTGTTTTTAATATTCTGTATTTAACTTTTGACATTAAAAAAACTTTTTTTAATGTGTATTTATTTTTGAGACAGAGACAGTGTGATCAGGGGAGGGGCAGAGAGAGAGAGAGGGAGACACGGAATCCGAAGCAGGCTCCAGGCTCCAAGCTGTCAGCATAGAGCCTGATGTGGGGCTCGAACTCATGAGCTGTGAGATCATGACCTGAGCCGAAGTCGGACACTTAACCAACTGAGCCACCCGAGTGCCCCATTTAACTTTTGACATTTTAATGATAGTGTGTCTTCGTGTGGATTTGTTTAGGGTCATTTTCTTGGGAGCTTTCTGGGTTTCCTGAATGTGGATGTCTGTTTCTTTCCCCAGCTTAGGGAGGTTTCCAGTCATTATTTCGTCGTAAGTTTTCTGTCCCTTCCTCTCTCTTTTTTTTTTTTTCTGGGACCCGTTTAACATGGGTGTTACTCCACTTGATGTTTTAAGAGGTCCCTTGAGCTATCTTCAGTTTTTAAAAATATTCTTTTCTCTTTTTGTTGCTCTGTTTTGGTGAGTTCTGCCGCCCTATCTTCCAGATCACTATTCCTTTCCTCTGCTTCATCTATTTGCTGCTGAACCCCTCTAGTGTATTTTTCAGTTCAGTTATTATATCCTCCAGCTCTATGATTTCTGTTTGGTACTTTCTTATATTTTCTATCTTTTTGTTAAAGTTCTCACTGTGTTCAGCCATTCTTCTCCTTAGTGTAGTGAGCATCTTTCCGGCCATTACTTTGAACTCTTTATCAGTTAAATTCCTTATCTTCATTTCATTATGTCTTTTCTGGGGTTTTGTCTTGTTCTTTCATTTGGAACGTACTTCTCTGTTTCCTCATTTTGCACAGTTCTCTGTGGTTTCTACGTATTAGATGCAGCAGATACCCCCCCAGTTTTGAAGCGATGGCCATAAATAGAAGACGAACGTTATCATGTAACATTGCCCTAGTTCTTGATTGGCTCTCCAACCTGATTAATTTTTAATAGGTCCCAGTTGTTGAGGGTGTGTGTGAGGAGCCGTCAGTGTTCCAGAGAAGAGATCTTGGGCAGCACCTATTTTTAGGCTGATTGGAAGCCAGACCCTGAGACAGCAGCTCTCAAAGCAAATATATACTGTTCGGTGAGACCGAAATCGTAAACCCTGCTGGCCTCCAGACCAGGTGTCTGTAGGTATCCCGTTGACAACAACTGGAAAAAAATTCAGGTCTCCAAATGGATGTTTGAGCTGCTTTCTGGAAGATGCCGGTGAGCTGTGGCAAGGCTGAGGGAGAGATAAAAATGGTGTCCCTCAGCCTGGGTTCCCGGAGAGTCTCAGAGGCTATTTCCACAGCCTCTAGATACATGGGAAACCTGACGCCTGCTTGTCAGGTTGAAGCTTCAGGACAAGTAAATAGGCCTTTTGCACAGGAATAATGATGGCGTGCTTTAGTCTGCGATCTCTGTAGTGCCTTGGGGAAGGTAGCCTGCTAAGAACTATCTCTCTGTTTCAGACCCACAAGGCCCAGAAATGCAAGCCCCTCTGGCCACAAGAACAAGGTGCTCTCGTGTAGACTGCCTGTGCCTGCCAGCTTTAGTGGGGCTACAGGTGAGCCCAGGAGCAGGGCGCATCTGCTGTGGGCACAGGCAAGGCCATGGGCACAGGGGAAGAAGGGCATACTCATCATCACTGGCAAGGTGGAGAGACATGGCCAAAATGCAACGACCAGTGCTGGCGCCCTCAAGGTAGAGGGAGAATGCAAAAATGGTGCCCACCACAGCCTCCTTCCCCAGCGAGAGTCCCACCAGGCTTCTTTTTCCCCTCCTGCAGACGTTTTAAGATTAACAAATGAATCTCCCGTCTTCATAGTCTAGGTGTTTTTCAACCTGCTGCTTTTGCACTGGGTCCCAGGGCTAGTGCGTCTGTATACACGCCATTTACGAGTGGAATCCGCGTTTCTCATGGCCCCGTGGATCTCCTGGATCTAAGCCCCATGGGTTTTCAAAGCCAGATATTTTGGGGGCTCCTCTTTCCTGTGCAAGTCCCAAGGACTGAGGGTGGCCGATGTGGGGCACAAATCTCTCACAGCTTAGTGAGAAGCTCTAGGCTGGTGAGGCCCTCCTGATCCTGGGTCACCGTGCTGGGGCTAGCTAAGGGCTTTTGCCGAGACAGTGCCTCCGCCTCTCCCATCTATCCACGTGGCCTTTGTCCTCTGTGGTTGGAAGATCTGTTCAGCCAGCGTTTAGGTGTTTTTGTGGAGGAAATTGTTGTATATGCAATTGTGGATGTACTACGTTCACAGGAAGAGGCAAGTTCATGAATTGCCTGTGCTGTCATCTTGAAATATCACCTCCCGATGGGATTTTATACTCGGGAATCGGTGCCTTTGTGAAAAGAGGCCTCAGAGAGCTTGCTCTCTCCTCCTGCCATGTGAGGATAGAACAAGAATACTGCAACTGGAATGGGACCTTGACCCAATCACGGCGCCTCAATCTCAGACTTCCAGCCTTGAGAACTGTGAGAAATTTTCTGTTTATTAAGGCACCTAGTCTGTTATTTTGTTAGAGGAGCCAGAAGGGAGAAAGGCACTGGTTATAGTAGTGAATACCTGGTACCCATTGAATTTATTATATCGTATCCTTGCTTTCATACTACCCTAAGTGCTCATTATCCATGCCCAAAGTGATAATTATTTAGTTTGGTATTCTCTGTAGCTCTTATGACCTGGCTACCATCAGTCTTCCCAGCATCGTTTTCATCCCATCTGTTCCGTGAACTCTCTGCTTCACCCAGACTACACAATGACCTCATTTCCAAGGAAAATACCTTTGCTCAGGATTTTCCGCTCTTCCGAAAGGGCAACCAAACCTTTTTCCTCATACAGCTGAGTCCTATTTATGATCTAACGCCCAGTTTACATTGGACCTGAACCAGAAAGCCTTTCTTGACCTCCGACACCAAAATGTTCTTTCTCGGAATTTCCGTAGCGTAAAGGTCCCTTTCATTCTTTGGGTCCAAAACAGACACTATCTGCGTTGTCAGGCACCTTTATTTCTATCCTTATATCTTGTTGTCTCAGCTATGTTGAAAGTCCTTAAGTGTAGAAACATGGGAGTTTCCTCTTTGTATTCTCCCATAGCATGCAATCTGTGCCTCACACTACACTCAAATATGTATTTAATTGATTAGTACACCCAACAAAAGTAGATATAGTGTCCATAGAACTGAATTTTTAAGTGCTTGTACTCGTCATTTTTAATATAGGAAGAAAAACATGTTAGTAGTCATTCCAGTTAATTTTTGTTTTCTTTTTTTTTTACATTTATTTATTTTTGGGACAGAGAGAGACAGAGCATGAACGGGGGAGGGGCAGAGAGAGAGGGAGACACAGAATCGGAAACAGGCTCCAGGCTCTGAGCCATCAGCCCAGAGCCTGACGCGGGGCTCGAACTCACGGACCGCGAGATCGTGACCTGGCTGAAGTCGGACGCTCAACCGACTGCGCCACCCAGGCGCCCCATTGTTTTCATTTTCATAATATCTTTGCATAACATCTGAGCTTTCTTTTCAAGTGATACAATAAACCTTAACTTTAAATAATATGGCACAATTTTTTAAATGTTTTTAAAAAAATTTTTAGGTTTATTTAATGGTATGGCACCATTTTTAACGCTGATAAGTGGTAATTCTGACTAAAAGTAGCCTCACTGAATGGCTCTGTTCTTTGTACTAAACGTTGAAAAGAAGAAATTCAGTATTTTTCCTAGAGCTTCTTGTTGGAAGCACCACATGTATTTCCAAGATTGTGAAGAAGTTATAGCACAGTTAAGTTTGTGTGCCCAGAAGCCAACAATTCAAAGGAACATATGTTTGGCAAGTTAGTGGGATGTCAGATGATGGATTTAAATGACCACAGGCTAAATCTGTTATTGTCTTTTAGAAGTTTCCAGATGAATGTGACTGGGATGGGGGTGGGGGGGGGAGAGCTGAGGGCACGAACAGAGCATGTAATTGTGGTCATTTATTCTACATTTTCTTTCACTTGACTATAATTATTTGCTCTTCTCCCACAGCAAATAGGCATCTGCTCTGTGATATTCCATTACCAATTGGAAAGGAAAAAGCTACATATCTCCAGGGCTGTTCAGTAATGTACCATATCAGAGCCAGTCGTCCGAGCATGTTCTGCCCTCAGAGCCGAACGCAATTATGAGGCCATTACATACATTTTTCATCTAATACCCTGACAATTACTGAGGCGGTATTTTCCAACTGTTTGTAACTCACCTCAATACCCTGAGAGGACCGGAGAGAAGTAAAGGGACTTAGCTTTCCAGTCTGCAGCCTTCAGAGAGTAATCGGGCATTTATTTGTTTCACTCTCAGAATTCTACTCTTTAAAAAAAAAGAAAAGCCCACGTGATTTCAATGAAAAGCAGAACACATACTTATGATAGTTAATTTGGAAGAACAAAACAGGTAAGAAATAAAGGAAAAGGAAAGAAACTTTTCTCATATTTCGAACCATCTATAACGAGCTACTGTTAATCTTTTTCTGCATTTCCATTTTTTTTCTTGGGATATATAAAATGTTTGTGTATAATTTGAAGCACACAATGCTATTTGGTATTTTCTTTTTAATTTAGCAATACAATGGGATACATTACATGCCTTCCGTGATGCCATTTAAATATCTTTGTAGTATTTCAATATCTCACTATTCTATATTTTAACTAATATTTTAATAATGAATACTTACGCTCCCGTTTGTAACTATTATAAATACTTCACTGAATATCTGTGTCTTTGGTTTTTTTGTTTTTTGCTACATGTTAACTTCCTATTACATTCATATTTCATCGAATAAGTAAGTTCTTTGTTCCTCTTTATGATATTCTTTTCCTGTGCACATCCTTCAATTCTGTTTAGGTTTAGGATGAATTCTGAACTCAGAAGAATTACTCAAGCTTGCTCTTTAATCCCCTCTAGTGTGCAATCTAACGTTGCCTGCTTCATTTGCACTTTAGTGGAGATTATATTTTTTTATCACTAGAATTTTCTTGATTTGAACCTTTTCTTCCCCTCTCAGGAAGGCCAGGTCTAATTTCAGGATGTAATAGTTTCTCAGATAAGCTGATAAACAAAATTTAAATGGTTGCCCCCACCTTCTTCTGTCTTAAAATAATGCATCTGTTTCCTTAGGGCTGTTTGTCGATGCCTCAGCTCGACTTCTTTCCTTGAATAGCTCAGTCATTTCATGTGCAGCTAATCCCCCCAACACACACCCAGTTATCCCATGTAATAAGCCATAAAATGAGACCTATGGGGTCTGAAAATATTTTAATGCTACTCCTGGGTGACAGAAAGCATATACTAACAGGTGCACCCTAAATGTTAGAATTTCTGGAGTATCCTGGCAAGTATGCTCTTCAGGATGGACACCATCTATCAAGTAGTTTTCTGATACGTTAAAAAATATACAGGACTGGGGACACTTGGGTGGCTCAGTTGGTGAAGCGTCTGACATTGGCTCAGGTCATAATCCTGCAGTTTATGGGTTCGAGCCCTGTGTCGGGCTCTGTGCTCACAGCCTGGAGCCTGGAGCCTGCTTCGGATTCTGTGTTTCCCTCTCTCTCTCTGCCCCTCCCCACTCTCTCTCTTCCTTTCTCAAAAATAAATAAACATTAAAATCGGTTTTTTTGGAAAAATGTATAAATGTTTGTTGATACACGGGATTGTAACTGAACCAACCTGAGTTTGCTCCTTGCTGAGTCAGAAACCACACCAGGTTGAGTTGTCCCACAAAGAAAACTTTTATTTGCATCAAATAAGGAGATCTCGGGGAATGACTTCCAAAACTGTGACTCCCAGAAAGAGGGTGAATGGGTTCTTTTTGTTTAGGTTGAGGATGAATATTTAGATAGGGAAGCCTTGTCATCCTATGCAGAGACAGACATAATCGCACACGTGCACCTTAAGGAAACATCCTCTACATGCATTGTGTGCTATGCAAATGAGGCCGAGGCTCCTTCTTGGGCTGAGATTTTGGTATTATAATGAGGAAGAGGTAATGGCAGTCCTTCCAGAGGTCATCCTATGATGACCACAGGTCCCTCTGTGCAGACATGAGTCTGGTTTAGCTCAAATGGTCTAGGGGATCTGGGCGGATGGGAGGTCTGATCAGGGTAGTGGCCATACCTGGGCATTGGTTTCAGGTGTATTTACCTGAGTTAAGAGAAAAGCTGGAAAGAAGGGCTCAGAGGAAAACGTAAGACAAAGGTTAGTGAGGACAAGCCGGGGGGCTGTAAAGGCCAGGTCTTGGGTCTGACTGGCGATAGGATCACTGAAGTAAATTAGAGGAAGAATGATGATTAATGTCTGTTACTAATTATGCCAGCAATTTTGTGAAGTCTTTTGTTAACATGGCTTATGAATACAGTATCACAAATGGTTTCCAAGGGGCAGAAGCTTCTCATAGAAGAAAGCAAGAAATCTAGTCTCTTTTGTTAGAATTTTTCCCCCCCGTTTCAGGTCTGTCTTGTTTTAATCTCAAAACAATTCTGTTTTGTTTGCAACCTTAGGCATAAGGATAAAAAAAAATCTCTATTAATGACTACTTATCATTAGCTACAAATTTCTGACTTTTTTCCTGTTTTGAGGGAAGGGGGGCCATTAGTGGGGGGGGCATTGTGTATGTGTGTGTACATGGAAAAGTGTACGTGTGTGCAAGCACACGACGAGGAGGGAGTAAAAGGGAGAGAGATGCAGACTCAGTGAGAGACATACTTTTAAGTTGAAATCATCAAGAATGGTAGCATCTAAAATAAAGTGAATGACAAGAACAAGAAACGACCTGGGGCGCCTGGGTGGCTCAGTCGGGGAAGCCTCTGACTTCAGCTCAGGTCATGATCTGACGGTTTGTGAGTTCGAGCCCCACGTTGGGCTCTGTGCTGGCAGCTGGGAGCCTGGAGCCTGCTTCGGATTCTGTGTCTCCCTCTCTCTCTGCCCCTCGCCCGCTCGTGCTCTGTCTCACTCTGTCTCTCAAAAATGAATAAACATTAAAAAAAAAAGAAAAAAAATGACTTGGCTAGCAGTTATACGAACACAGCGGAGCAGTGAATATTCACTGAATTATAACTTTTGAGGGAAGGCAGGTTGATGCAGACAACAGAAGAGGCCTGTTATGCCGAGGCACTGGGTGCCTAGTAATAGTTTATGGCTTACCAACAACAGATCAAAGTCTTTCCTACTTTTATGGAAACTCATTTGAAGGGCGCCTGGGGGGCTCAGTCGATTAAGCTTCTGACTCTTGATTTCAGCTCAGGTCATGATCTTGTGGTTCGTGAGTTCGAGCCCCGCGTCGGGCTCTGTGCTGACAGCTCAGAGCCTGGAGTCTGCCTCGGATTCTGTGTCTCCCGCTCTCTCTGCTCCTTCCCCACTCACGCTTCGTCTCTGTTTTTCAAAAATAAATAAACATTAAAGAAAATAATAAAAAAAAGAAATTAAACGTGGGGGGCACCTGGGTGGCTTCATCAGTTAAATGTCAGACTCCTGATTTCAGCTCAGGTCATTTTGAGTTTGAGCTCTGCATTGGACTCCGAGCCGACAGCACCTAGTTTACTTGGAATTCTCTGTCTCCCTCTCTTTCTGTCCCTCCCCTGCTCTCTCTCTCTCTCAAAATATATAAACATTTTTTAAAATTTTGCAAAAAAACAGGGGCGCCTGGGTGGCGCAGTCGGTTAAGCGTCCGACTTCAGCCAGGTCACGATCTCGCGGTCCGTGAGTTTGAGCCCCGCGTCAGGCTCTGGGCTGATGGCTCAGAGCCTGGAGCCTGTTTCCGATTCTGTGTCTCCCTCTCTCTCTGCCCCTCCCCCGTTCATGCTCTGTCTCTCTCTGTCCCAAAAATAAATAAACGTTGAAAAAAAAAATTTTTGCAAAAAAACAAATTGAGTAGAATACTCCCTTCATATTAATATATCACTTCACATTCATTTCTAGACTGTCTTTAACTTTCCACAGTGCTACCAAATCTTTTTCTTTACGACCTGTGGGATAGCTAAATAGTATATTACTATTTCCATTTTACAAAGAAGAGACTTGAGAGTCACTTGTCCAAATCACCTAGCAAGTCAATGGTAATTCCTGGGCGAAAATACCAAGGGCTTGACTTCTTAGTTAATTCTTGCTCTCCCTTCATCACCTCTTCAACACACACACACACACACACACACACACACTCACACAAAGAATCACAGAACAAACTCTTATGCTCGCTTCTATTACTGTTCCTAATGACTTTATAGGCTTTAAGCACACTAGTTATTTCTCATAGTTCAATTTAAAGGATAACTGAAGCATCACTGATCATCAGGGAAATACAGACCCAAACCACCATGAGCTACCACCTCCCCCCTGTCAGAATGGCTAAGATCAACAACACAAGAAACAACAGGTGTTGGCGAGGATGTGGAGAAAAAGGAACGCTTGTGCACTGTTGGTGGGAATGTAAACTGTGCAGCCATTCTGGAAAACAGTATGGAGGTTCCTCAAAAAGTTAAAAATAGAGCTACCACGTGACCCAGCAATTGTACTGCAGGGTATTTACCCAAAGAATACAAAAATACTAATTCAAAGGATACATACACCCCTGTTTATAGCAGAATTACTTCCAATAGCCAAGATACGGAAGCAACCGGAGACTAATATTACACTCTATGTTTACTGGAATTAAAACTTAAAAAAAAAAAACCAGTTCTCCTTTTACCTATTTTGTTCTGAATAGATTTGAATAAATGGTAAAAAGACTAAATGCTTAAGTATCCTGCCTCCAGAAGGAAAAACATCTTGTGGGCGAAATGTGGTCCCGGCGCCTGGGTGGCTCAATCTGTTCAGTATCTGACTCTTGATTTCAGCTCAGGTCATGATCTCATGGTTTTGTGCGTTTGAGCCCCACTGTTTCATGAGTTTGAACCCCATGTCTGGCTCTGTGCTGGCAGTGCAGAGCTTGCTTGAGATTCTCTCTCTCTCCACCCTTCCCCGACTCGCGCTTTGGTCTCTCTCAAATAAATAAATAAACTTAAAAAAAAAAAGGGAAATGTAGTCTGTTGAAAACCAGGATGAGATTACAAGCTGGCCTTCAAATTCTCATTACAGCTTTTGTGGCTGGTTACTTAATCTCTCTGAGCCTATTTTCTCTTCTTAAAATGAGAAAGAGGGAGTAATTCCTATATGGCAGAGACATATATGTACATATATGTATATGTACATATATATCAAGCATTTGACACAGAAAGTTTAGAGTCTCCATCAAGTAAATGTTGCAAAAGTTAAAAAAAAAGGATATCTGAATATTTTAACTGATGCTATTTAACACATAATTACTGTATATAGAACACACTTAAGATTTTCTCTAATGTATAATTATACGTAATTAATGTTTTGCATTTTAACTCTGTTTTTCCTATTTTGCCTTTTTCCTCTTTTATATCAGTAATTGTATTTGAAAAGTTAAAGTGAGAGAGGGGCCAGGCACAGGCAAAGAAGAACTTGCATTTATAATATATGTTAGGTATCAGTTGTAATAAAAGCAAAGTTTTATTTCTGTGATTTTTCTAACTATATATTTGGTTATTGGTAGACGTTTAATTTCATCTCTGATATTAGGCTGGGCCATATCTATAGCATCATAGATCAATAAGTGAACTCTATTCTTAATTATCTGTATTAACCAGTAATTTGCTGTGTCGTCTGCACATTACTCTTTTTTATAGGCCTATTTATTTATTTATTTGAGAGAGAAAGAGAGAGACAGACCGACAGAGTGAGCTTGAGTGGGGAAGGGGTAGAGAGGAGAGAGAGAATCCCAAGCAGGCTTCAAGATCACGAGATCATGACCTGAGTCAAAATCAAGAGACCGACGATTAACTGACTGAGCCACCCAGGCAGGCATCCCCATGGGATCGAAGTATTGTAATCAGAGATCAAAATATATTTATTCATTTTAAATGTGATCAGACATGTTAATTACAACTGGATTCTAATGAGAGACAACCATTCACCTCGAGGCTAAGCCTCTCAAACAAGTGCTTCTGCACTAAAAAATCAGTTTTAAAATTGACATAAAGGGGCGCCTGGGTGGCTCAGTTGGCTAAGCACTAAGTGTGCAGCCTGCTTAAGAATGTGTCTCTCTCTCCCTCTACCCCTCTCCCAAGAAAGAAAGAAGGAAGGAAGGAAGGAAGGGAGAAAAGAAAAAAAGAAAGAAAAGAAAAGAAAAAGAAAGAAAGAACAAAAGAAAGAAAGAAAAGAAAAGAAAAGAAAGAAAGAAAGAGAAAGAAAGGAAGGGACACAGATGTATTAATCCTTCTTAGTTCCCCAGAAACTAGGTCTAATGATTCCTGTACAGTGTGAATCAACAAATACAAACCAACTATCCCACACTGTGATAAACACTATGGGGTAACATACACTTTTAGAGAGTCTCCAGTGTAATTTACTATGACTTCTGTTACTTCACCTATGGCTTATGCTGGGCACTATGTGCCAGGCTCTGTTCTAAAAGCTTGAAGTATAGTAACTCATTTAATTTTCACAATACATGAACGAGGCAGGTATCATTATTACATACAGGAGGAAACTGAGGCAAAGAGATGTTGGGTGACTCTAACTAGTATGTGGTGGAGCTGTAGTAAGACACTCCCGTGGAAAGATCACTGATGTTAAGAAACAAATCGCTCTAAATGCCAAATGAGTGTCGGAAGCAGTACGTACTTTAGGTATTCATTAGAGGAAGAAGTCAGCGTGAGCTTATGTGGTCAGGGCATGGGTCTTGGTAAGCACAGGATCTCGACAGATAAAAACAATGTCTTTTAAGGACACTGTGAATTTACTGAAGCACAGTAGATGAAGACAACATCAAGCTCAATTATTTTTAACCTAACCGCTTATTTATGGTGTGAGTTCAAAGATGGGTGGGGGCTGGGAGTTTGCATCAAGGACACTTAGCCACTGCCTGTACTTCCTCTGTATTCTGCATTTTTTTTTGAGACAATGCTCTGCTCTATGATTTTGACAAAGAAAGCATGGGAATCTGAGAAATCAAGGTAAAATAGATTAGGTTTGAACAGATAGGTTTGAATAGATAGGTTTGAGAGCGTGATTTATAAAGATCAGCTTTGTTTCCCTTCATTCTCCATCAAAGCTCTAAATAAATCTGAAATAACTTTACCTGTGCCTTTCATGATTACCTGAGGTTGCTCATTAAAGTGACTAAGTCCACTCTGGAATGTATAGTACAGAGGCTAAATAAATACTGATTGTCTAGGAGAATGAACTGTAATATTTGATCTTGATGTTGTAGACATAAGGCTATTGATTGGACAGTGTTAGAGAAGGCAATACTTAAATCTTCCCAAATACTACTCCTCAAACTGTTGGTCAATTTTTCCTATAAGACCCCTTGTGGGTTTTTGAAATGTATTTATTGACATCTAATTGAAATATAACATGAGTTTCAGGTGTACAACATAACAGTTTGATATATGTATACGTTGTGAAATGATCACCACAATAAATTCAGTTAACATCCGTCACCACACGTAATTATAATTTTTTTCTTGTGATAGGAACTTTTAAGATCTACTCTTAACTTTCAAGTGCACAGCACGGTATTATTAACTGTAGCCACCACGCTTCACATTACATCCCCACGATTTACTTATTTTATAACTGGAAGTTTGTACATTTTGTCCATTTTCATCCATTTCACCCACCTCTCAACCCCCACCTCTGGCAACCAGCAATCTGTTCTCCGTATCTATTTTTGTTCTCTCTTTAGAGAAAACTGACTTCACTTAGCATAATACCCTTAAGGTCCATCCATGTTATGGCAAAGAGCCAGGTTTTCCTCTTTCCTTATTTTCTATGGCTGAATAATATTCCTCTGTGTGTGTATGTGTGTGTGTGCTTGTATATATCCCACATTTCTTGATCTATTCACTTTTCAGCGGGCATAGGTTATTTCCATGTCTTGGCTATTACACACGATGATGCAATGAACAGAAAAGTGCAGATATCTTGTTGAGTTGGTGTTTTCATTGACCTAAGAAAATTCCCCAAAGTGGAATTGCCGGATCACATGGTAGTTCTATTTTTTATGTTTTGCGGAAACGACATATAGTTTGTCATAGCGGAGGGTGCACAAGTGTTCCCTTTTCTCTACATCCTCACCAACACTTATTATTTCTTGTCTTTTTTCATAGTAGCCATTAAACAGGTGTAAGATGATAGGCCATTGTGGCTTTGATTTGCATTTCTCTGACGACCAGCGACGTTGAGCACCTTATCATGCACCTGTTGGCCATCTGTATATCTTGTTTAGGAAGAAAAGAAAAAAAAAGGTCTATTCAAATCCTCTCCCCATATTAATTAGATTGTTTTGTTGTTTTTTGTTCTTGTTTTTTACTACTGAACTATATAAGACCTTTATAGACATGAATTCTTTATCAGATATATGACTTGCACATATTTTCCCCCATTCAGTAGGTTGCATTCACTTTTGTTTTTTTTCATATTTCCTTTTTGGTGTAGAAGCTTTTTAGTTCAATGTAGTCCCACTTGTTTATTTTTGCTTTTGTTGCCTTTGCTCTTGATGTCAAATCCCCCCCAAAAAAATCATCGTCAAGACTTATGTCAAAGGAGCTTACTGCCTATGTCTTCTAGGAGTTTTATAGTTTCAGGTCTTATGTTCAAGTGTTTAACAGCTTTTTCTACTTTAAACCTGACATTCTTATATTTTGGTTTCCAGTTTGCAAGGGTAGCATGTCTTAGACTTACAGAATAGTCTTTTTCTTCATTTTAGCATTTATCAAAAAATGAATCACTTCCTATTATAAAAATCTTCAGCAGGGGCGCCTGGGTGGCGCAGTCGGTTAAGCGTCCGACTTCAGCCAGGTCACGATCTCGCGGTCCGTGAGTTCGAGCCCCACGTCGGGCTCTGGGCTGATGGCTCCGAGCCTGGAGCCTGTTTCCGATTCTGTGTCTCCGTCTCTCTCTGCCCCTCCCCCGTTCATGCTCTGTCTCTCTCTGTCCCAAAATAAATAAATGTTGAAAAAAAAAATTAAAAAAAAAATCTTCAGCTATACTCAAGAAGGGAGTCACCATGGTAAAGTAGGAAAATGAGGACAACTCATTGAAAAAGACATTTTTTACAAAAAGAAAGGTGTAAGCAAAGAAATAAGACAACCATCCTAAAGGAAACCTCCCCCTTACTTTGCTTTTGACCATGTCGATTTATGGACCAAAAGCCCGAGATCAATGGTTCCTCAAGTTCCTGGCTGAGCATTAGAATTATCTAGGGAGCTTTTAACAAACACCAAAGTCCGGGCCTTCCCCGTGAAATATGCGATTTAATTGGCTCGGGGTGACATCTGGGTGTTGGCATCTTTAATAGCTCTCCAGATGATTCCAATGTGTAGCCAGGGTTGAGAGCCACTAGTCTAGAAACTGTCTCAACTGCCTATATGAAATATATAGATAACATAATCAGAAGTGTATTTTATTGAGATTTCAACTCAAAGTGTGAAACTTAATTGATCTCTGATTTTTTTTTTCACTTTCAGGAAATGTTGTAGTTAGACGTTAAACTCACCTAGGCATAATAGTACACCATAATGAATCAGATCTTTGGAGCAACAGAGAGGCATGGTCTTTAACATGGTCTTAAATACTATTGGTTAAAACCTCCAACTGGCAGTAACTTCCACAGTGATAAGCACTGGTCTGTAAATGGAAATAGAATTGCACAATTTGAGCTCCTAAGACTAAACCTTAACTCTTAACTATAGTGATGGATACATAAATTGGAAAATTCTTTGGAAGGGGCTGTCCAGTGTTCATTTGCTCTCTCTTGGATCTGAAAGTGATAACACATGAAGAGTGAAAGTAGGAATGCGGGGTGGGATGCAGTCCCCATTAAAATCTCCTCCACACTGAGAAAACTGCTATAGTTTGAGGTGGCCAGGCTATGGGGGCGGTTGAAGACTCGTGGGGAATATGTCCATACACCTCATCGCTGCAGAGCAAATTGATAGGCAGGAATAGGGCTGCAAAATTCAGCAGGATGGAGAAGGAGGCATGGTCTCCCTACTCAAAGCATGCAAATATTTCTTTTATTAACTCTTTATTACTTACTGTCATTAGATGATACTGTTAAGCCAACATAGTCTCAGGGATTCGTTGGAAGTCAGCACTATGTAAGAATGGAGCATTGACGAGGCAGCAGAGTCTAGGCAAAATAGCGTCTAACACAGTCCACCAATGTGTTAGAAAACTTGATGGAAATCTACATCCAAGTCTTTCCACATAGTTTTCTCTTCCCCAGTGATTGATTAACATGGGTGGACTGCCTAAGCTCCTACTCCCCAGATCTTTTATTGCTACCTGAGCTTCTGATGCCTCCCTCCTTTCCTTCTCTCTTTCCATATCTGAATCTCCCGCAGCCATTGTCAGGGTGCCTATCAAAAATCCCTTCAAAATTCTGGTTCACCCAATGAATACTTACATAACTTTTGACAACCTCAGTGTGTAAAGTGGAAATGATGTTACTAGTCTTATGGTTTTTATTAGAACAAAAATTAGAATGATTTATGGAAGGGTAAACGGTAAACTTTTGCTGCTCAACTTTTGACAACTCAACTCAAACTGCTTATTTTCTTTGTTTTTACTGTCAAATATCGCTGTGGGAAGTATCCCAAAGATACTGATCCTACTGAAGTATTTATTTTGTTTCTATAGAATTTTATTTTGAAAATGTTATTTCACCTGAAGATTGTTCTAAAAACATTAAAAAGTTTTTTAGTGTTTACTTATTCATTTTTTGAGAGAGAGAGTGCACAAGCAGGGGAGGGGCAGAGTGAGAGGGAGAGACAGAATCTGAAGCACGATCCAGGTTCTGAGCTGTCAGCACAGAGCCAGACATGGGGCTGGAACTCATGAACCTTGAGATCATGACCTGAGCCAAAGCTGAACACTTGACTGACCCACCCAGGAGCCCCCCCAAAATTTTAAGATATAAAAATGTTATACAACTTATCTATTACAAATTAATCTGATAATTACTTCTGCAATTAGGTACATTGTGTTGGCTCACCTGTGTAAAAAATATTGCACACTTTCATTTTGTCTCCACATGTGACTGGTGTCTAAACTACATATAGTTTATATATAGGACCATATATATAGTTCTATAGGATCATAGTACTATATATAGGGTTCTATATACAGAATTCCAAACTATTTAAAAGTTATTCTGAAGGGGCGCCTGGGTGGCGCAGTCGGTTGAGCGTCCGACTTCAGCCAGGTCACGATCTCGCGGTCCGTGAGTTCGAGCCCCGTGTCGGGCTCTGGGCTGATGGCTCAGAGCCTGGAGCCTGTTTCTGATTCTGTGTCTCCCTCTCTCTCTGCCCCTCCCCCATTCATTCTCTGTCCCTCTCTGTCCCAAAGATAAAATAAACGTTGAAAAAAAAAATTAAAAAAAAAAAAGTTATTCTGAAGGCACCTGGGTGGCTCAGTTGGAGAAGCTTCTGACTTCGGCTCAGGTCATGATCTCACAGTCTGTGGGTTCAATCCCCCCATAGGGATCTGTACTGACAGTTCAGTCTGGTGCCTGCTTCAGGTTCTGTGTCTCCCTCTCTCTCTGCCCCTCCCCTGCTCGTGCTCTGTCTCTCAAAAATAAGTACATGTTAAAATTTTTTTAAATAAAAGTGTTTTTTGTGAAATAACAACTTTATAAATATCCGAACTCAATGCACTGTAAAACAGTCATTTTGGTAAACTCAGTGGGTTAAGCATCTGACTTCGGCTCAGGTCATGATCTCACAGTCTGTGGGTTCGAGCCCCGCGTCGGGCTCTGTGCTGACAGCTCAGAGCCTGGGGCCTGCTTCGGATTCTGTGTCTCCCTCTCTCTCTGCCCCTCCCCTGCTCATGCTCTGTCTCTCTCTGTCGCAAAAATAAATAAAAACATTAAAAAAAAATTAAAAAAAAATAGCCAGACCACTCACTGGTCATAATTGTAAGAAACTGACAAAACCAGACCATTTTAATGTTGTGAAATTGATTCAAACCTGCCTGATACGGCATTCCTTCACTGAGCTGAGGTCATATTATATTAAAAAAAATACAAATAAATACATCGAACTGTGAGTCTTATTTCTATAATACACCCGGTGTTTAAAATAAGCTTCTCAAAGAGAAGTGGGTAGCTTCAGAATACAGATCCAGACTTGACTGCTACCCACTGAAGTATTCCATGCCAGTCTGGGTGTCATTGCTGTTCTATAATTTTTGAATTTAACCTTTTCAGTCTTCCTATTGTATTATTTACAATGGTTATGTCATACCTTATCCACTTACCTCCAGTCTCCACTCCTCCCCCTTTTCAGCCCCTGTGAATAGATGCCTTCTCGCTATTAACAAGCACGATTGGGCCCACCCACTGGAGGGCTGCATTAAGTGTTCTACGTTTTAGCTGGCTATTTCCCTGAATTTTCATCTTCCCTATCTCTCTTTGCTCCTGCCAAAAAAATCTCTCCTCTCAGATTAACTTGACGGAATCTCATCTTCTCCTGCTCCTCTGGAACCTGCTAAGTCATCATATCCTCTCTGTTCAGCTTCTTCTCTCTCTCTCCCTTTTCATGGGCTTGTTGCCTTGAGACATATTCGTGCCACACCCTTTCCTCTCTTTCTACCTTATATTACCGTGATACTTTCCTCTTCCTTGGACCCTACATTTCTGAAGTGGGTAGTATTTCCTCATTCCCCTTTCAATATTTAACCTCTCATTATTCCTCTTCACCCCCTGTTCCCAAACTTTATGTCCTGTGGCTTCTCCGTTACACTTCCTGCCATTCGTCATTCCTCTCTTTGTGGCCCTAGCCCCCGCTTTGTCCTCTGTGATAATGGCTGTCTTCATTTTTGCCTTACATCCCACGCCCTTCCACCGAAGTCATTTTTCTTTCTAGCCTTCCCAGTTCACTTTTACACTAAACGCATTCTACAACTATCTTCTCTTTTTTTCACTTTCTCCCTTAAGATTACTATCCATTCCCACAAATTCTAATATGTCTATCAACTCTCAAATTTGTTCAATGCCAAATTTGACTCTTCTTGGGTCATGGCTTGCATTTTCAATTGTTTGATGGTCACCTCACCAAATTCATGTAAAATTAATTTGTTATGTTTCGGTCAGGCACATTTTTTCTAGTGCTTCGTATTTCTATCAGTTGAATTCTCAGCTATATAATATTATCACTTCGATTTCACTCAACTACCTACCCACCCATATTTACTCTAAACGTGATTGGATTCATGTTTAAAAAGCATTTGTTCAGTCTAGCCACGCAGTAAAAAATTCTCCTAAATATACATACCTTATGTTTTCTTTATGGTCATTTATTTTTATGAGTAATATGAATGTTTAGTAAATATTATTAGCATGAAATGGGTTACTAGAAATAGTTTGATTTGATGGAACAGTACTAATGGAGGAAGGGAATGGGTTTATAGTAATCTGACACACAACTGTTGTTTAGGAACTAAGCAAATCTAATATCTAGAGTGGCATGAATCTCTTTTACAATAATTACTGCATTCTGCCTTTAGCGTCTTTTCAAATTTATCTTATTTTATATCTCAGGTTGCAATGTTAAATGATAGTAGGGATTATGTCCTATTCACCTCTGTTTTTTTTTGTTGTTGTTGTTGTTAATATTTTATTTTTAAGTAATCTCTACACCAACGTGGGACTCAAACTCACAACCCTGAGAGTGAGTCACATGTTCTACCAGGGAGCCAGCCACGTACCCATAGCTCTGTTTTATCTATAGCCTCTAGAACATTCCCCTTATATAATAGGTAATCAATAGATAGTCACTAGCTTCACAAGGACACTCCGTTCTTAAGGTATTGTGGAAGAAACCACCCCCAAAATGGAACGGCTGATGAGAAGATTGCCGATCACGGAGTAAGGATTACAAAAAACAGTCATTGCTCGCTGATACATTTTGTCCTAGGCCTGGACATAGCTGTGCATCCTCAGCAAGAAACAGGAAATGAATACTAGAAGTGCATACAATTCTGCCCTGTGTTACCACCATGTGTTTCTTATATTCCATTGGTTTCCTTTGTGATTGGCAAGCACTACATATTTAGCTTAACCATTCATTCTGGGAGTTCTTCCAGAAATATGAGCTTAGCTCACTTATGAAACTTGAGCAATTTCACTACATGATTATTACTAGTAATAACAACAATTAGTTAATAAAGAGAAACATTGATTCGGAACCAACAGGGCTCTGTGGAATCATTTGTTGTTTGAAACGTGATGGGACGTGGTGCCTGCAGAGCCCGTGAGCAGAGTGTAGACATTTTAAATCAGCCTGAGCCAAGAATTACGGACACAAACCTTAGGGGAACTAACTTCCAACTTTATAAATTTCCTCATAAATTTTCAGGGTTACTTTTTTTGAAAATGTTCATGAAATCCCAGCACCTTCCATTTCATTTTGGAACCTGGATTGTCTTAGAATCAAGTCACTGTTTTTATCTGACTTTTACAGTTGATTTCATGCAGCCTTTCCATTAGTTTTACTGGTCCCGGCTCTAGCACCGTGCCTAAAAATGCTGGCATGTCAAGAAAATCCAACTTTGGGGTCTTATTGCCAGCATGTTATGTATGATCTCATAGAGTGCTTAGTGGTTACATGGATGGTCTTCGTTCATTGTGGCCATAGGAATTCGTTTTCAATATACTCATTTGCTGAAAACGAACGTGCCGGTGTAGGCTACTGCTTATGCCAGCAGTATGTAAAATTACAAACACATTATAAGAGACCTTAGAACATGAAGACTTGACTGAAATCTTGAAGATTTTTTTTTTAAGTGTATGTATTTTGAGAGAGAGAGAGAGAGAGGGCATGAGCAGGGGAGGGACAGAGGGAGTGGGAGAGAGAGAATCCCAAACACGCTCTGCATTGTCAACAGGGAGCCCAAGGCAGGGCTCGAACCCACCAACTGTGAGATCATGACGTGAGATCATGTCTGACGCATAACCGACTGAGCCACCCAGGTGCCCCTTGGAGAGTTTTAAAATTAGTAGTTTGAGATTTGATTTCTTAGACTCACACAGGAAGGATAAAATACTTACAGGAAAGAAGTGAAGGGGAGAAAAAGGAAAAGAAAAGAAAAATGTAAAAAAAAAAAAAGCCCTTCCTTTGAATTTTATTGCCTCTTTTAGCCTATATAGGCAACGCAAAGCTCAGAATTCATTACCAAATATGTATCCCGTGAGCCTAAGTCCAATTACATGTTAGTGTAAACATTTTCAAAATGACAAATAGCTAAATAAATGGAATAACATTTCAAGTAACACTGGACGAGAAAGATCAGGAAATGTTTGAATTTTATGACAGATTGTGAGCTCTTCAATGCCGGGAAAGATATTTTGCTTCATCTTGGTATCTATTCAGGAAGCTGGTGAAGACATAAATGTGAATATGTTAATATATAATTTCACATAAATAGATATGTGAAAACATGTATATAGTTTATATATAACTATACTTAAGTATGTATAACATATAAATGCATATGTGAAATTTACAAAGGTGTAGTGCCGTCTCAACGAGCTTGTGTTTTCATCACCTTAATAGTCACAGCCGTATGCTTCTATTGCTCTGTGGAAACATGAAGAGTGAAATTCAGAAAAGTAAGACAAAGCGGGAGCCCAGCATTCCTTAGTGTGACACATTGGGAATATTCCTACAAAACAGAAATGTCTATGGCCTGATGTGTATTACCTGAGAATATGGCCCCACAGAGATAACAGAATGAAGAAACATCTTGGTGACTTGTCTATTTTCAAGAGATGTGCTACAGTGTATTACAAATGGAAGGCATTCCTGCTCCAAAATAACACCCCCCACTCTTTATATAAAGTTAACCTCATATGTCTGTTTCTTTATAGAAAATTTTAAAGCCAGCCCCTAAAACACTTTGGAGATTTAATAAAGGTTTACCAAAAGTGCAGAATGGACTTTCTCCCCCGTTTATTAATCCTACCAGAACCTCCAAACCCAAGTCTCGTCTCACCTCCTCCTAGAGGCATCTAAAGTCCAGAAAGGGAAATTAAAAATCATCTTACTGGCTGTATTATTTTCGACACGAGAAAACTGAGATGGAGAGAGGTTAAGTGAATTACCTAAGGCCACACAGTCTGTTGCTCTGAGGCCAGAGTCTAAAACTTCCAGGCAAAGCCTACTCCATTTTCCTGGCTTCTTCGCCATCCCTAGTGAACTTCTCAGGCTTTTAAAATTACCAAAAAATGCAATAGGAGGTTAGTATTCTGGGAAGTGGGTGAAATGTTCCAGGACAAGCCGCCTTGCCTTCTTAGGAAGTGAGGCTTCCCGACAAAGAAAAGAAATGTAGGCGGCCCTTTGGAGGCAAGGCCTCCCTCGTCCTGGCTGGTTAATTCGAGGGGGTGATGATGAGAACGACAGCAGGGTAAGAACAACCTCCTTGCCAACATTATTATAGTCTACCTTTGGTATCAAGAATCAGTGTACGTTCTAGAACATTGATTTTGAAACCAGATCTCTAAATGGACTTCAGGAGTCAGTGTCTCCCACATAAAAATCTATGCAGAAATTTTCTCTTTTGCATTCATCTGGGATAAAATCCACTGACGTCCTCAAATTTTCTGAGGGTGTTACGAACCAAATAGGGGTTCAAAATCACTGATTTTACTTTCAACGAAGGTAAATGCCACGATACAAATTGTAATGTTGGGATTTTATCTTTGGTATTTCCACCCTCTCCCTTCTGTAATGTTTTGCCTTTGTTAATACTCCGTTTGTATCATCCCTTACCATTTTGCGTACTCAGTATTCTCACTCTTTTTCTCCCTTTTAAAAGTTTATCTTCGAGGGAAAAAAAAGTGCCCCAAACTTTAGACTCCCACTGAGAAGGACGTCTTGGCTCAGTAATCCTTGGCTCTTTGCCATTCTCTCTTTTAGGCCAACTCAAATGATTCCAGAACTCTTTCTGTGTTTATCAATTTAACCTTCTAGAGAACATAGAGTTTTGTCCGTGGGAGCGAGGTCACATTTCTATTAAGTTCTAAGAATTCTCTAATATCTCTTGAGATTTGTGTTGTTTGATCTTCAGTTTTTGAGAAGTCTGTTCTTAAACCCCCAAGCATAAGCCTCCTAGAGATTCAATGCAATCTCCATTCTAAAGGCATTTTGATTCTAAAGGCTTTTTTTTTTACAGAACTAAGAAAAACATTCCTAAAATTTGTTCAGAATCAAAAAAGACCCTGAATTATCAAAGAAATCTTGAGAGATAAGAACAAAGCAGAAGGTATCACACTTCCTGATTTCAAGCTATACTACAAAGCTATAGTTGTCAAAACAGTGTAGGACTAGCCTGAAAATAGACAAATAGACCATGGAACAGAATAATCAGCCCAGAAATAAACCTAAACATATAGGCAACTAATGTTTTCCAAGGGAGCCAAGTATACTCAGTGGAGAAAAGACAATCTATTCAATAAATGTGTGCTGGAATAATTACATGTTTGCATGTAAAAGAGTAAAGCTGCACACCATCCACAAAAATTAACTCAAAGAAGGTTGGTGACTTAAGTGGAAGACCTGAAGCCACGCAACACCTAGAAGAAAACATAAAAATTAAGCTTCTTGATACAGATTTTGGTAATTTTTTTGGATATGACACCTAAATCATAAGCAACAACAACCACCACCACATGAGATTACATCAAACTAAAAAGCTTCTGCACAGCAGAAGAAACCATCAACAAAGAGAAAAATAACCTACAGAATGGGAAAAAACAACATTTGCACACCACATATATGATAAGAGGTTAATATCCAAAATATAGAAAAACTCATATAACTCAATAGCATAAAGTCCGTAACCCAATTATAGAATGGGAAAGGGACTTGAATAGACATTTCCTGAAAGAAGACGTATAAAAGGCCAATGGGTGCATGAGAAAATGCTCAACCTCACTGGTCATTAGGGAAATGCAGACTAAAACCACTGTGGGATATCCCCTCAGCCCTGTTGGAATGGCCATCATCAGAAAGATGAGAGCTAACAAATGCTGGCATAAATGTGGAGAGAAGAGAACCCTTGTCCACTGTTGTTGAGACTGTAAGTTGGTGCAGCCACTATGGAAAATAGTATGGAGGAACCTCAAAAAAAAAAAAAAACAAATTAAAAAGAGAACTGCCACATTATCCAACAATTCCATTGCTGGGGACAGTACAGCTACTATAAGCATCATGCTGTAAACAAACATTGCTTTGGAAATATAGGAAAGCTAAGCCTTGAAAATTTTATGGTACAGATTTTCCTTGACTCGCAATGGGGTTATGTCCCAATAAACCATTGTACATTGAAAATATCCCAAGTTGGAAAAAATGCATTTAATACACTTAACCTACCCAACATCATAAATTAGCCTTAAACGTGCTGAGAACATTTACGTGAGCCCACAGTTAAGCAAACTCATCTAACACAGAGACTGTTTTATACTAAAGTATCGAATACCTCATGTAATGTATTGAATACCGTACTGGAAGTGAAATACGCAATAATTGCCTGAGTCTGGAATGATTGTCGGTATATTGGTCGTTTGCCATTGTGATCTGGGTGGCTGACCAGGGGCTGTGGCTTGCGGCCACCACCCAGCATCATGAGG
Organism: Prionailurus bengalensis; assembly: GCF_016509475.1. NCBI lineage: Eukaryota > Metazoa > Chordata > Mammalia > Carnivora > Felidae > Prionailurus > Prionailurus bengalensis. The sequence goes on along the minus strand of NC_057344.1, from coordinate 33,933,853 downwards.
AAATATTGCATCGCGTGGCAATAGTCTGGGGAAAAAGCTAAATTCGAAACTCAATGTACAAATTTCTACTGATGGTGTACCACTTTAATGCCCTTGTAAGTCAAAAAATCACAAGCCAATGCACTATAAGTCAGGGAAGGTCTGTCTTTTGATGATATCTGAGTAGGGGAGGTGAGCGAGTAACAAGGTATAAAATAATTTTAGTTTATGTTGATTTTTGTTAGCTTTTCTGACAAAGAAAATTTGCATATATCTAAGGTGCGTAGCAAGATGTTCTGAGATATGCATACATTATGAGCTCATTGCCACAATCAGACTAATTAATATATCCATCACCTCTCACTGCTACCTTATTTTTCTTGTGGTGAAAACACTGGAGACCTACCCTCTTGGCAAATTGCAAGTTTACGGCTCATTAACGTTAATTCTAGTCACCATGCTGTATATTAGGTCTCCAGAATTTACTCATATTATTACTTTTCTCCCACCTTCTCACCTCTGGTTACCACCATTCTACTGTCACTATGAGTTTGATTTCTTTTGAAACTTTTTTTTTTTTTTAGATTCTACATATAAGTGAGAAAAGGACTTCCAGACTAGCCTGGATAAAACAGATTTGGCTTTGGGAACGACAGGAAGGAAGGGGGAGCACCTAGAGGAAGATAAGTTATGTGGGGCCACCTATTCTGGAATAAATTTAAACAGTGTTATCACTACAGATTTAGGTACAAAATAAGGTCCGTTTGCACTGACTTTGGCAAAAAAGATGCTGGGGAAAGTGACTTGCCTACAAGACTGACTCCAGAGATACAAGTGGGTGAAAAAGATAGTATATGACTTGGCAAATAACTCAGGTGGCCAATGAATCAGGCATTCAGAACAAAATGGTGGGGACTTCAGGCAAAGGTTAATTTTCAGATTTCCGCAAGAAATTAAGGAGGCAATTATTATTTGTGAGAAGTGCCCATGGATGTAAGATCTCTCACACTGATTTGGGTCTCGAGCAGAGCTCCGGGCTTAAAGTGAGACTGTGACAGGCACAAGGACCTCTCTCCCTGCCAAAAAGTAAACAAAATCCCAAATCAGAAACAGAGGACAGTGGAGGGAGGCCAAGACTTGGTTAGGTTGGAGAAGGGGGTTATCAGCCAAATAACTTGTATCTAGAACTCTTTTCTGGAAATATAAATGTCTGGATGACCAAAGGGACACCGAAACTGTCACAGAAATCTAGCAGGTATGATTAGACCATTTTATTCCTTAGTCTAGAAGGGGCAACAATTTCTACTAATAAGGTCTACCAGGTGTGGAACAGAATAGAGACAATAGTTTACATCTTACGTGCCATGCTATTTAGGATTGACAAAATTCTGGTATGAGACAGATTGAGTCTATGGGTGGTAACACCGGTTGAACTGCGGGGTAGATGCAGGGGAAATTCGTGAAGACTACAGAAAAGATGGAAGTCATGTTTTGGAAAGATTAGTCTAAGTGAGACACGTAAAATATTCCTTAGGAGAAAAAGCTTAGGCTTAGGGGGGGCAATTTTTTTCAAATATTTTTTTAATGTTTATGTTTATTTTTGACAGAGAGAGAGAGACAGAGCATGAGCGGGGGAGGGGCAGAGAGAGAGGGAGACACAGATTCTGAAGCAGACTCCAGGCTCCGAGCTGTCAGCACAGAGCCCGACGTGGGGCTCGAACTCACACTGCGAGATCGTGACCTGAGCTGTAGTCGGACGCTCAACAGACTGAGCCACCCGGGCGCCCCGGGGAGCCAATTCATACACTGGAACGTTACAGAAGACCAGGCATAGCCATAGAAATTGAGAAAGGGGGGAATGAACATGACATAAAAACTACATGTGAGTAGAAAAGCTTGCAAGTATCTGATTAAGAGTTTGCTCATTTTGGCTAGTTTTCTGTCCCTTATGCATTTTAAAAGCTTGTTGTGTGCTCCGCACCTATAAGCATTGCTATATTAAAGGACGGTCATACACTGTCCAGGAGGTGTTTTTTCAGAGATTGTTACTTCCTCTCTGTTGTTGTACTTTGGTTATTTTATTACCCTACTCGAAGTGATATTTTGGACCCCCCACCTGGTGTGCTTTGATTTTTTTCCTTGGAGTAGCCCTGGAAAGGAAAACAGATAGACAAACAGGAGACAAAAACATGCAAACACACAAACAAATAAACAAAAACATAAAACTAAAGACTAAAAACAAAAAAACCCCAAAACACCGACTACAAGTAAAGACGAGGGTGGGGGGTGGTGCTGATGGAAGAGCACAGACAAAGAGAGAAAGGACAGGAACGGGGGTGGGAGGTGGAGAAAAAATAAACATTGACTAGGCGGGGAGACTAAAAGGCTTAATCCAGAGAGAGAAAGGAAAATAAGGAAGGAGGTGGGGAAAACGAAACACAGATAAAGTTACCCAGACAGAGAAAGTGTATGGCTTGATTATTCCAGAGAGAGAGAAAGGAGTGTAAAGAAGGAGATGTAGAACATGTATCAAGAGAATGGATTAAATATACCTGTTTAGACAGACCACTAACCAGAGTAACCAGCCTAGGGGAAAGAAGAGAGAAGGAGGCTGTTGTTTAAGATAGCGTCGGAAGTTCTAGCATCAGCAATCAGACAAAAGGAAATCAAAGGCATCAAAATTGGCAAAGATGAAGTCAAGCTTTCACTTTTTGCAGATGACATGATACTATACATGGAAAACCCGATAGACTCCACCAAAAGTCTGCTAGCACTGATAACATGAATTCAGCAAAGTCGCAGGATCCAAAATTAATGTGCAGAAATCAGTTGCACTTTTATACACCAATAATGAAGCAACAGAAAGACGAATAAAGAAACAGATCCCATTCACAATTGCACCAAGAGTTATAAAATACGTAGCAATAAACTTAACCGAAGATGTAAAAGATCTGTATGCTGAAAACTATAGAAAACTTATGAAGGAAATTGAAGAAGATACAAAGAAATGGAAAAACATTCCATGCTCATGGATTGGAATGATAAATATTGTTAAAATGTCAATACTACTCAAAGCAATCTACAGATTCAATGCAATCACAATAAAAATTGCACCAGCATTCTTCTCGAAGCTAGAACAAGCAATCCTAAAATTTGTATGGAACCACAAAAGACCCCGAAGAGCCAAAGTAATATTGAAGAAGAAAACCAAAGTGGAGGCATCACAATCCCAGACTTTAGCCTCTACTACAAAGCTGTAATCATCAAGACAGCATGGTATTGGCACAAAAACAGACACGTAGACCAATGGAATAGAATAGAGATTCCAGAATTAGACCCAGAAATGTATGGCCAACTAATCTTTGACAAAGCAGGAAAGAATATCCAATGGAAAAAAAGACAGCCTCTTTAACAAATGGTGCTAGGAGAACTGGACAGCAACATGCAGAAGAATGAAACTAGACCACTTTCTTACACCATTCACAAAAATAAACTCAAAATGGATGAAGGACCTGAATGTGAAAGAGGAAACCATCAAAACCCTAGAGGAGAAAGCAGGGAAAAACCTCTCTGACCTTAGCCGCAGCAATTTCTTACTTGACACATCTCCAAAGGCAAGGGAATTAAAGGCAAAAATGAACTATTGGGACCTCATGAAGATAAAAACTTCTGCACTGCAAAGGAAACAATCAACAAAACTAAAAGGCAACCAATGGAATGGGAAAAGATATTTGCAAATGACATGTCGGACAAAGGTCTAGTATCCAAAATCTATAAAGAACTCACCAAACTCCACACCTGAAAAACAAAATATCCAGTGAAGAAATGGGCAGAAGACATCAATAGACAGTTTTCTAAAGAAGACATCCAGATGGCCAATAGGTGCATGAAAAGATGCTCAACATCACTCATCATCAGGGAAATAAAAATCAAAGCCACGCTGAGATACCACCTCACGCTGGTCAGAGTGACTAAAATTAACAACTCAGCAAACAACAGATGCTGGGAGGATGTGGAGAAACGGGAACCCTCTTGCACCATTGGTGGGAATGCAAACTGGTGCAGCCGCTCTGGAAAACGGTGTGGAGGTTCCTCAAAAAATTAAAAATAGATCTACCCTATGACCCAGCAATAGCACTTCTAGGAATTGACCCAAGGGATACAGGAGTGCTGATACACAGGGGCACTTGTACCCCAATGTTTATAGCGGCACTTTCAACAATAGCCAAATTATGGAAAGATCCTAAATGTCCATCCACTGATGAATGGATAAAGAAGATGTGGTTTATATACACAATGGAATACTACTTGGCAACGAGAAAGAATGAAATATGGCCTTTTGTAGCAACATGGATAGAACTGGAGAGTGTTATGCTAAGTGAAATAAGTCATACAGAGAAAGACAGATACCTTGTTTTCACTCATATGTGGATCGTGAGAAATTTAACAGAAGACTGGGGGGAGGGGAAGGGGGCAAAAAAAAAAGTTACAGAGATGGAAGGAGGAAAACCATAAGAGACTCTTGAATACTGAAAACAAACTGAGGGTTCATTGGGGGGGGTGCGGAGAGGGGAAAGTGGGTGATGGGCATTAAGGAGGGCACCTGTTGGGATGAGCACTGGGTGTTGTATGGAAACCAATTTGACAATAAATTATATATATATATATATAATATGTATGTATGTGTGTATATATATATATATATATATGTATGTGTATATATTTATAAAGAGTGTAGGTACAGATGAGTCATTATATAATTTACCATCCAAATCAAGCCATATTGAGAGTAAAAAGTGGTAATACCAATAGGTAGGCAAAGACAACAGGGGTAAATGGGGGCTGTCCTGGCATGTTTAGATGTATGGTCTGGATATGGGGTCAAAGCGCAAGAAGGATTCTCGGGTTTGATCAGCTCGTGGGAAAATCCAATCCAGCATACAAGGAAATAGCACTTTGAATTTACTCACCCTTTGTGTGGTATGGGATCACAGGGGTGTGAAATCACCTAAGTATGTGTTATTTCTACTTTTTAGACCCATTTTGTTATACCAGCTACTATGACTCATATGTGAAGTGTTAGTATTGTAATGCTCAAGGCTTTGCACTCATACTAATTAGTTCAAAAACTATCTGAAAGAGAGTTTCCCAAACCATACTGTAAGAAATGCTACCTGAAATAATATGGTGGTTTTAAAACATGTCCTCAAATTCTTTGACATTCCTTCCATGAAGAAGAGTCTAATTCCCTCCTCTTAGTGACTTGTTTCTAATAAATAGAATATGGTAGAAATTTTACTGCATGCTTTTTTAGGGCAGGTTATAGATACAACTTCCCCCCAGGTCTCTCTTGAGACACTTGCCCTTGGAACTGAGAGGCAGTGCTCTGAGGGAATGTCCAGGCCATGTAGGGAGACGTTAGGCATGTGGCCCAGCTGATACCCAGCTTGGGTCCCAGGCAACGGCCAGCACTGACCTCCAGACATGGAGAAAATGACCCTTCTCGTGTTTCAAGCCCCAGCTGCTGTCACACTGCGATTGTATGAGAGATCCCAAGCAAGAACTGCCTAGCCCAGGCAAATCCCAGAAATGTGAGGGATAACAACACTCATATATGATCGTTTTATAAGTATCGGTGGGTGTGAGACGGTATATTACACAGCAAAAGATAACTGGAATAGATGGAAACTATTCTTCCACTAAAAAAAAAAAAGAGTTCCATGACCAAGTATCTTCTGGCAATTCTAGATACTATCTCGGCATGTCACCAGATATAGTAACATTGAAGTTTCTGATAGGTCTTACGGTCGAGAAAGCTGATCTGTCGTAACTGGTGCCTTCAATGACCACCTCTGCCCCACCGTTTTGGTGGAAAAAACTCGTAATATCAAAAGAATCACACATTTTCACAGAGAGTATTGAAAAAAAAAAAACTAGAAAAGCTCTCTATTTCTATTCGGTATTGCAGGTTGTTACCGAATTATCTCATTACGAGCTAAATTCACGCTCTTATGTGCATCGCTATCTTTCTAATTTGGCCAAAATAGATACTGTTCAACTGAATAAAACCTTTTGCTCCAATTCACCAAATGTCCTTTCTGGACCAGTCAAGGTCTTTATCTGAAGAATGGGGTAGACAGAACCCAGGGGTGACAGCACAGATTATTAGGCTGGAACAGAATAAAACTCAAGTCTGTGGGTAGCCTAAGCCCAAATGATCTACCTAGATGTCTCGCGAGTCTCTAGCTCTGATCTCAAAATGCCATCTGAAATTTATGAGAAGTAAAGATTAGCAGGCTGAAACAATGCTGGAGCAATAGTAAGGCGCACAGAACCATGATAATAAGCACGTAGGGCTTTTGGAGACGGTGATGAGTAATACACAATTCAGTCTGAGATCTGGCTTTAACGAGAAACGATAACGACAAGTGTGCATTAGTCACGACTCGCTTTGTAATCTGGTTCAAGCCACACCCTCTCATGTCAGATGTGGCCAGCCCTGTTCCTCTTTTCCATCCACAACTGGTGGGAACAGATGGGTCGGAGAGATTTGTTTTGTAAGATGAGCTTCTGAATATTCTAGTGCACTTTTTTACGTGAGCTCTACCTCTAAGCACAAGGCCTTCAAATCCTTTATCTATCACAGTGTTAAGGGATGCCAACCTGTCTCAGTCTACGCTGACAAATCTCATGCCCTGGCCCTCGTCCGTTTCTGCCTAAATTAACAGATGAGAAAGGCTATAAATGGAGCAGAGGTTTGAAGGGGAAAAAAAAAGTTCTTGATTGAGAGGTAGGAAAACTAAGTTTATTTGGCAAAAACTGATGGTGGGATTTTTTTTTTAAGTGACTTGGCCTCACCAACTTCAGCTTTCTTAGGAAAATAAGTGGGTTTAGCTCAAAGGCTCCCTAAGGATTCTTCCCACCGAACTTGTCATTCGGTAGCTCAGATCCCTGGTGCATTCAGCAGCACTCTGTTGGGGTTAAAAATGGCATGTCGTGGTGTGAAAAGTGGGTTTGATTTTCACAGCTCAGTTTTTCCCCTTCCTGGTTCTATCTTTTCTGTCTCCTCCACTGATTTCAAATTCTCTTCTCCCCACACACACTATGTGCTAACTTTGCCCCGACCAGCCTCCCTGGACTTCCTGTCCCTTTTACTTTTTATTAGTTCTAAATTCTAAATATCTTCTCATTTCCTCATCGGCTCCTCTCTCTCAACCTTCAGGCTTGTATCCAGGTTGTTAGCAATCACTGGAACTGTTGCTTATGTCCTCAGCCTGCTTCTTCCTCTCGAAGCATTGTATCTTCTTACGACAAGTGCGTCCTGCCTGGACAGAAAGACTAACCCAAACATGACCAATGGCGATATTGCCTCTTCCCTTCCATCTTCTCCCATCTGCAGTATGCTATCTAGGATTGCCTACCCTTGATTATAAAGTCTCAGAGGAGGAGAATGTTCTGCACTTGAGTGCTGGGTGTATGAGAACTGAATTCTCAGGCTTATTTGTTACGGGCTGTGTGATCTCCGGCAAGGAGGTGCTGTATGACCTGTGCAAATTTATGTTAATGATACCTGTAATATATTAGCTGTTTTCCTACCTTGCTTGAGTTTCTTCAAAGCAGCTGGCACTGTGCTTATAACAAGAGGGTAATCTGTAATCACTTATGAAGTGAATGAATGAAACTGGTTAAAAAATAGGAATCTCAAAAAAAAGATAAGAAAACCAATGAAGCATTAAAAGTGTCATTTTCAGTTAATAAATGGAACAGAGAAACGCATTCACCTGCTAATTGACTGACTTCTCTAAGAAAAGCCAAAGTTTTGAAAAAGTCAATAAGATTTCTGTAGCTCCCACTTTTCAGGTTTCTTTTGAAATGTTCTAAATCCCACACCTTCACAGAAGGTGTATGTAAGGTTTCTAAACGGAAGTAAAATAAGACATGCTTCTGGAAAATATCACTCTGCTAAGAATTAGTTGATTGCAAATTTGCAGATGACCATCAGGTCGCGTTGCTAGGGACCACATGAGTATGCTACACTGACCACAGATAGATTTGCCACTAAATACAGTTGACCTTTGAACAACACAGGTGTGACTTCTGGGCTCACTTATGCACAGATTTATTTTGATAAATATAGTACAGTACTGGAAATATATCTTCTCTCCCTTCTTTATTTTCTTAATAACATTTTTGTTTCTCGAGCTTGCTTTATTGTCAGAACACAGTATATAATACATATAACATATGAAATATGTTTTCAGCAACTGTGTATATGATCTCTAAGGCTTCCAGTTAACAGCAGGCTATTCGCTAAGGATGGGGGAGTCGAATGGTGTATGGGGAGTTTTGACTATACAGGGGGTCGGTACCCCTAACCCTCTGCACAGTTCAAGAGTCAACTGCACATTTTTGTTTCCAGTGAATGTTGTTGCCCATTTTGGCAAGAGTGGGACTAATTTATAGATTACTAATTTGCTCTGATGTTGTGGGTACAGATATGCATATACAAACACATGTATATCGATCAATCCATCGATATGCTAAAGACAGATATATCATAGATAGATGTAGATATACTTTCCCAGGAAACAATAGCTCAGCTAACCAAGACTGCAATCCAATTTGCCAGTAGCTGTAGTTCAACTGTGTCTGTCTCCAAGCGGTAAAAGCGTTCACATGCTCATACGTGAACATTCCCTGTAACAGTATCATAGTGAAATTTTAGAAACAATCCCAACAAAAGGGCATTAGCTAAACTGCATGTCCATACAATGGATCAAGCAAGTGCTTCAGAACTGTACCCATTAATTTAAAGATTCTCACAATAAATTCGTAAATGACAGGAATGCCATAAAACTTAGTATCATGATCTCACTTTGGAAAAAGCAATACACGTGTGTAGATAAATAGATGTGTAGAAGAATTTTCTAGAAGAATATACCCTGGAGTGATAACTTGTCTCTGGTTTGGGGAAATAGGACCTTAAAAGCCCTTTATTTTTCTTTTTTGCTTGTTGGTACATTACGTTTTTCTGTATTCAACATGAATTAACATCACAGGAAGGATACTTGGCCATGTATTTTAAAGCCCAGGAATCATCATGCCCTCAGCATAAGAAGATTTTTATACTTTGGAATATAACTCAAGAAAATATTAGTAATGTGTACAACATGCACAAAGTATTGAACTTTTTTCAACGGTTGTACCCTTGGCGATATAAAGCATTATTATGTTTTAAAAAATTGCTGAGGTGCCTGGGTGGCTCAGTCAGTTAAGTGTCCGCCTTCAGCTCGGGTCATGATCTTGCGGTCCGTGAGTTTGAGCCCCGCATTGGGCTGTGTGCTGGCAGCTCAGAGCCTGGAGCCTGCTAAGGATTCTGTGTCTCTCTCTCTACCCCTCCTCACCCATGCTCTGTCTCCGTCTGTCTCTCAAAAATGAATAAATGTTAATTTTTTTAATTTTGCCAATTTGATGGGTGAAAAAATGTTTATTTATGTTCATATTTTATATATCAATCTTTAAGCAATCTGGAATTCATATTGGACAGAAATTCTAAGGTAATACTTTCCTTTTCTATATTAGTAGACTTACTAATTAGTAAACCTACTAATTAATATCATTTATTCATTTATTGAGCATTCTAAACTTATATGAAATTGTAACCTTATTTTGCACTAAATTTTAAAATGTATTCTGGTTCATTCCTGGATTGTCTATTTTGATTCTCTTATTTGTCTATTACTATCCCTATACAAGACTTTTAAATACAAAGCTTCATGATTGATTCTAACATCCGTTGAAAATTTACCTTCACTTGTTCTCACTTTAATGAAAGGGCCATTTACAAAGTTTGACACAGGTAAATTGCTGATATATTTCCTCAGGTCTCTGGGCCAGTAATTTCATTATGACTTATTTACATGCATAGACAGGTTTCATCTGCAGATCAGTGCTTCTCCTAATCAGCTTTTTTGCTATAAATTTCCTTACTCTCTGCCACTCAGCTTATTTCCTAGGAACAAGCAATAACAATGTAGAACGTTCTTATAGCTCCTTGGATTCTGTGGTTCGTGTTTCATTCTATTTATTCTACTGTTCTGGTCTCATTCACAAGGTATCACTGTTCCTGATAAATACCTTTCCTAAGTAACACATTCTAAGGTGTGTACCCAGAAGCTAAGGTATGTCAAGCAATTCTGGCAATGATTCATTAGGAAACGCATGCTTTAGACATTTGAGATTATTCTGGAAGTTTCTGTGATACATGAAGATAATTCAAGGCAATATTTTTACATGAAAACTCTCATCTCCCATTTCTGCATTCTTCTTATTTTTCTCCTACGATCTTGTCTCCTGGAATCGTACATTTTTCTGTCAAGTCCTGGTATCCTTGGTTAGCTTTCCAAATGGAAAGTACTTTGGTGAATATTTTTCTATCCTCTTGTCTAAAAATTTCTCCACCATCTTGTCACCTCCCCACTGCTCTGTCATGCAAGCTCTCCAACGTGCCTTCCAGAATGAGTTTCACTGTTTACAAAACCTGCATAGTTTTAACATCTCTTCACTTGATCCAGCTACTCCAAGGAGGGTGCATATCTGTAGCTTCTTTGTAGACAATCCTCATTCTCTTACCTCCTAGGAATGCAGCAGTGTGGTTAGTTTTCCTAAGTTTCCCACTGCCATTTGCAAATGCTCAACTCTTGTACATGCTGCAAGCATGTCTTTTTCCTTGCAGTCAGGCAGCCCTCTACATGTCCTTAGCCTCCACGCTATTTCTCCCTTTTCACCCACAATTTAGTACACACTTCACAGTGTTTCCTCTTTCGCACCCAGTTCCTGCCATCATCGCACGTGACTACGATGTTCACGTAATCTGATAGAAAACCTTAGCTTATCTCTCAGTTTCTGGATGTTCAGTTGCATTTATCGTCTCTCTTCTTATGCTGTTTGCAGAGATAACTTCATTCTTGACCTGTTCATCACTCTAAAATTCTTCAGCTTTGAAACATTTAAAAAAAGTTTTGATTTCTTACTATGTTATAAAAATAATTGTGCTTATATTAGAAAATATTAAGGGATCACAAATATATAAAGACAATACAAGTCACCAGTAAGCTCATGATATTGGCAATTTGTATTATATATGGACCCCTATATCTACTATCTATCTATCTATCTATCTATCATCTATCTATCTATCTATCATCTGTCTTCTATATATATATCTCTTTAACATCTATTTATTATTTTTCATATGTATGTTATCCGGCTACCTATTTATCATCTAGCGATCTAGCTATCTCTTTATCTGTAATTCTTCCTCTCCACACCCGTAGCCACACCCTAACACACATATACTAATATATGGGTATACATACATACCTAATTTTGTCTATGTCTATGTGAAGTGGCATATAGCCCATTCTGGCCCAACCTCCTAGGAATAAGCATGTGCTCTGGAAAAGGACTGTGTAGACGAATTTTCAAAATTGTAATACTTTGATCCAAGCCAGTTTGAGCAAGAAGCACACCACTTCAGATATATTAGGTTTCACCACCTAAATGGAAGACCTCTTTAACTGCCTATAGCTCTTGAATAGTTGCCAAGAGTGTGACAAGCAGTGGTATACCAACTGTCCTGCAGGACATCTAAACAGCCCTGTGTTCTCTACCTCTCCAGGGGGCTTTGGAGTGTCCGGAGCAGAAATATTTGGTCCCTATGCTCACATTGCAGGCTTACATAGTCTTCTTTCACATGTTTTTCTCGTTACAGGCAGCTCTCTTTGCATGTTTGAGTGTGGTTCCTTCCCATGCCTTTCTCTTTCCATTCAGAGATTTTTAAAAATACATTTTGGAGGCCAGCATATGCCTCCTCAATCGTTTCTATTCCTTTCATAAAATTATTTTAACATTCACGCTTTTTGATTAAATGAGAGCATTCCATTGCCTTAATTCTCTACATATTTTCATAGACTCCAAGCTGGTTATTTTATCTATATTCAACTTGGATGGAAAGATATCTTTCTAGTTCTGATGTTTTCTAATATGTATGTGGATGGCACTGCGCTGCATATTTACGGATCCCAACATCCAACATGCTCCTCAAGTCCCTCACCTAGAGCAGGAGACTTGGCTCTTTTTTTTTTCTTAGAAGAAATATTTTTCATAGTGTGTGTACTGTTTTCATTAGCTGCCAATATTTTTTAGCTGTTTCCATATGTGTAGCCACTTATAATCTATAACTCCAGTGTAATCCATTTCTAAACCTTCACATAAGTGGTCAACTGTTATTTGACAAAGGAACCAAGAATACTCAGTGGAGACAGCTTAGACTCTTCAGTAAAGGGTATGGGGAAAACCGGACAATCACATGCAGAAGAATGAAGTTGGACCCTGATTGTACACCATACACACAAAATAAACGCAAGAAAAGGATTAAAGACGTGTACAAGGCCTGAAACCATGAAAGTCCTAGAAGAAAACACAGGGGACAAGCTCATTAACAGTGGTCCTGGCAATGACTTTTTGGATGTGACACCAAAAGCACCATCAGCAAAAGCCAAAAAATAATGAGTTGGACTACAGCAAATTTAAAAACTTCTGGATGGCAAAAGAAACAATCAACAAAATTGTTGGGTTGTAACCTCCTCAGGAGCTCCCTGGGTGTAATCCGAAATCCCTGAACGTGGAGGGCTGGGAGAGACCAAAGAAACAGGCAGGCCACTCCACGTTAGTAGGTGGCAGTTTTAAGAAGCAAAGGGAACTTGCATACAAGGCTCGTCTTAAGTAGCAGCAAGACAAATGGATCCTCACACCTGCCCCCCCCCCCAATCTTAAACGTTCATAAAGAGACCTTCGCTGGGTTCAGTCATGTACACTCTTCAGATGTTCTCCTCGCCACATCACTATCTCAAAGCCGTGTCCTTGGAGCAGCTTCTGGGAATGGGAAAGGCAGGTGGAACCCACATTCCAAGGATAGAAGAGAGGGTGTGAAGCTTCTGATTGCCCGGATCCCGTTCACAGGGCAACAAGCAGTCACATCTTTTTGATGACCTTCCCCAACACTCCACCCCTTGTGGCCAGCTCTTACAATCTCACATGCCACCCTCTTCTGCCATGGCCCTGCGTGGTCAACAAGGGGCTTCCCGAGCATGGAAGTGGCCCTTTCGATGGCTGTCTGGTTGCACTGAAGGCAGCTGCTACGGCCACAATACAGGCACATACATAAGAAAACAGAGATTAAATAATGATGCCCCAAATCAGTGACAGCTTTTTCCCTTAAGAGCCCCATGATCTGAACCATTGATTTATCAAGTTCCTTAAACTGCGGGTCGGATCACTCAGGATGTTTACTTGTGTCCCCATGTGACTTAGGTATGAACACACAACATTCTGTTTAGATAATGGCGCAGATGTCTCCTTGAGGCGTATATATCTATATCTATCTATCTATCTATCTATCTAACGTCTTAGGCTATTCATTTTGGAAAGCAGTTTTTCTCATGAGAGACATTTCAGTGTTCAGTAAGAATGGGTTTCATTGGCTAGCAGTTATGGCTTGCTGGGTGAATTTAGTGAAGGCTTCTATGTGCATTATACTATCCTCCAGGCAAATCAAGGAGACAAAGATGGCTGCCAATTGATCATACTAGTGGAATATAGTATCCATTGGCCTTAAAAAGAGGGAGGCTAGTAGTTTTAGGAAACTGACTTGGCTTTGCCTAGTGTACATGTTGGCTAGGGGAGGCAGCATTATCAGGCATGAAGTGATGGGCTAGGGGTGGGATATGCCAGATGGGAGCCCCGCCTTTTTCCCTCTTTCAATGATGTGTGCTCCATTTCAGGTATAAGACATTTTAGCAGGTTCAGCCTGAAGTAGGACATTGGGATCCTTGTGGAGACTGAGTAGTTCCCCTTGACCTGGGAGTGTGAATAACTCACCAATCTCAGCAAGACCTCCCACTGTAAATTCCAGAATGCTCTTGCAGCATGGTTATCCATGGTGGAAACCTCCATAACCATGGTTGTTTCCCATAACCTCCATACCTTCACAGTATTGGGTGCCTTGGCAAGGGTCCCCTGCTTGAACTGTGGGGCAACAGGACCTAGTGGGTGATTATTCACATGTATTCAAGCCTGGACCAATACTTCAGTCTACCTGGCCGAGATGGTTTTTACCTGTCAATAATTTAACCTACTGCTTTAATATTCCATTTTTTCTTCTCGGCCAACCCTTTTGCTTGTGGGTTATAGGGAATATAAAAGCAGTCTTGCATGTTATGGCTTTTGAAATGTGTTCCTTAAGGACTGTCTTGTCAATGAAGGTATCCATAGGTGGTATATACCTTTTATAATCCTCTAATGGTGGCAGCCTAGTCTGCACAATAATAGAGAAAAGCTTAGGTTAGGCCGGATGTAGTGTCCACACAAATCAAGGCATATTTAGATCCCTTACTCAGAAGGAAAGGGCCAACAAAATCAGTATGCCAATCCCTCACTGGTTGGAAACTCAGGATTCTTTTGGTTGGTTGCCTTGGGCATTGTTTAAAACGCACAAGACATGCTGTTACTACATTGACCAAGTCACTATTCTTCAAAGGCATTTGGGATTCCTGGCAATATGCCATCTTATTTTGGGACCATGGTAGCCGCTCTTTTTACATACCCAATCAACTGTATGTACTGATGGGGTCAATAGCTAGGACTCATACCCGAGCTAGGACATCAACTTCCTAATTACCAGGGGCTCTCAGTGTCTTATGAGCGGAAACATGAAAAACACTGACGGCTGCCTTAGGCTCTTGTAGATAGACCCCAAAGTCTTTCCACAGATCTTGTCCCTAGAAGGGCTTATTTATGATCATTCACTCCTCAGTTGTCCAAGCCATAGGAATAATCCCTTTATAATAGCCCAATTGTTAGTGCAAAGGGTTAATGTTTAGGGCTCCTGAGGGATTGATCGCCAGCCAGACTGCTCTGAGCTCGGCCTACTGGTGGCTTTGTGAAAGGCTTTAGCTGGAGGAGTGCCACGAACACTCCCAGAAGGGATATTGGGTTTCTACCCCCTTCCAGAGCTGGGGCCAAAATTCTGGGGGCATTTCTTCCCTTATTGTCTCTACCAGAGGGTCTGGCCCATACCTTCTAAATTCAAAGACACAGCTAACTCAAATGTTAACCCTGCTTAGGGGATCCCAGAACTTTAATCTGCTTTGTTGGTATTGTTGCCTTCTCAAAGGCAGCTTGTTGCTCTGATTCCCAGTCCCACACATACCCTTTCTTTATCAGACAGCACAAGGGATGGGGGCACTGTGCCAGGTATGGATTAAAAATCTTCCCAAACCCCCAAATCCCTACAAAGACTTGCACCTCTTTCACATTCTTTTTTTTTTTTTTTTTAACTTTTTTAACGTTTATTTATTATTGAGAGACTGAGAGACAGAAAGCGTGAGCAGGGGAAGGGTAGAGAGAGGGGGAGACATAAAATGTGAAGTAGGCTCCAGGCTCTGAGCTGTCAGCACAGAGCCCGACACGGGGCTCGAACTCACAAACTGAAAGATCGTGACCTGAGCCAAAGTTGGTCACTTAACCAACTGAGCCACCCAGACACCCCAACCTCTTTCACATTCTTGAGGGTTGTATGAACTTGGACCTTATCAATCACAACTTTTGGTACAACATCCATTTGACCTGACCAGATGACTCCCAAAACCTTACAGTGGTGCCTGGGCCTTGAGTTTTTCATGGGTTTATTGCCCATCTTAGCCCTCATAGATGGCCCAGCAAAGTCTGTAAGGTGTCCTGCTGCGGAGGCAAATCTTCACTAGTTAACATTCTACTATCAATGTAATGGGTCCATTTTACTGAGGGAGGAAGAACAGGGATGGGTCCCAGCTACTATCCTGTCACATATTCTGTATCTGTGCAGGCAGCCTTGTGGGAGCAGCTGAAAAGTTCATCATTGTCCCTCCTACCTGAAAGCAAATTGATCTTCGTTATCAGAAACCTGTACTTGTTAAAGTCATTTCTATGAATGTCGCTGAAGGAAGCAATTTTTAAGCTCAACGTGGAGCTCAGTGAAGGGCTCGATCCCACAACCACTGGATCGTGACCTGAGCCGAAATCAAGATGCTCAACCAACTGAGCCACCCAGGCGCCCCAGAAGATGAAGCACTTTTGTAGGAATACATTTTTTTTTCCGAAGCATCGGAGTGAAACGATAATTGTCTGCAAATGACCAAAGACTTAAAAATTGCCACAATTAAAGAGGTGGTGAGAGTTCATTATATTGCAATTGACAAAGGAATTTGATTATTTCTGTGACATACATGCTTACATTTCAAAATGATGACTGATGGCATTATACCGGGACAAATGAAATGGAATGAGTCCACCTCAAGGGTCATCTTGTGGTCACGGCTTCTCCATGACCTCCCGCAGCACTTGCTAAAAAACAAAAGGATTAAAAGCACAGCTTTTAACCATACAAGTCCCTTTTGGAACACTTGGATGTATTTGGTATTTAGTTAGTTGTGGTGGTGCATTACAAAGCAATTGACAAGGGAATTTCTACGTTTTAAAAGCCCCCTCCCTTCTTTTTCCTTAGTCTCTGTGGGCAGCGTTTTTGTTATCTTCAAAGACAGGAAAAGATTTACAACTTGAAAAGACAGAGAAAGAATGCAAGTTTTCTCCTAGGAGTTTGGGGGTGATTCTTATTTAATGTTTCCTTTGTCTTAGGGGTCAGAAGGCATGGGGCATTTTGTCCATTGCCACGTCAATTACAACACCCTCCTCTTTATTTTCATCACTTTCTCAGATGTTCCATTTCTTAGTGTTCTAATCCAGCTTTGGCACCAGTGCATGGGACTTAAATGGAGGCATGTCGGGCCTTCTCGGTTTTGCAAAACAGCCTGTGAAGGCTCTAATTTGTTATCCTGCTCTCCACCCGGTCAAACTCCGAACTGGCGATCAAGTTCCCACTGCCTTCCTGGACCCTGCATCACCAGCACAAGACACAGCTTCACCACCAAGAGCCCCAACACTTTCTTTAAGATGCAGAGCCTCCCTCTCCCCAGGTATGCCCAAATAAACTCCTTGGGAAAATAATAATAATAATATAATGGTAATGGGAGTGGGAGTGGGAGGAAATGGTAGCAGGATTTTCGCACAGAGAGTTGTGACACCGAGGCTTTTCTTTCCAGGAAGCAACTTTATTCATGCCGGAATCACTCATTGGGTTCACACCCAAAGAACTGAGCCCCAAACGACCAGCAGCATAGTTTTTTTTTAATACATTTTCTATTTCTTTGTCTTCCATATATGGCAACACACACAAACATGTAGTCTGATTAAGTAGTCTCAATTTACAAGGTCATGAGGGATGTTGTCACGTAGGCGCATAGCCAGGTTACCTTGAAGTTTATTGTTTTTTGTTTTTTCTTTTCTCTCTCTCTTTGTTTTCTCCTTAGGGAGGGGACCCTACCACAAAATTATAAGAGGAGTTAGATAGGTCTATGTCCTGGATAGTGGTGATGATATCATAGATGTAGACTTATATCCAAATTTATCAACTTGTATACATTAAATATGTACAGCTGTTTTTTACATGTCAATCATACTTCATTAAAGTGGTTGTAAAAAAGTCTGCTGATTTAAATGTAAACCTCGTCAAAAATACCTTCATAGAAATATCCAGAATAAGGTGTGACCAAATATGTGGGCATTATGGCTCAGCCAAGGTCACACATAAAATTAACCAACCATCAATATTTTTAAACGATATTCTGAATTTTAATTTCTTCAAACACTTTTCTCTCAGTTCCTTGACATTTAGTTACATTTATCTCCTCTCTTCTTAAGGCACTCTTAGATATGGCTTCATTCTTGACCTATTAAGCCACCTGCATAATCCAAAAATTAATTGAATATATGAATAATTGGATGGTTTGCATTGATACATGTAGTGTATAAATGATCACACATTGATAAGAGCATGGGTTAACAATGTTGCTTAGTTACGTTGGCAGAGAAATCAGAAAAGATCGCTTTGTCCTGTATTTTGATCCTATCAACCTTACCGAACACTTCTTAGGAACCCAGAAACATGTGACACAGAAACAGAATTTGTAAAATGACTTAGATATAAAATTGATCAATTAGTTGAACAGTTACTCTCGTCAAACAATGTTCTTCCATATAGTTTGTTTGAAAGTAAGACCCCCACCATTAATCTTAGAGTTCCTCCAATGTACAGAAACAACCTAAATGTCTATTGATGGATGAATGCATAATGAAAAATTTGTGTGTATATATATATACACACAATATATATATATATATAGTGTATATATACACAATATAGTAGTTTTCAATCTTAAAAAAGAAGGAAATCCTACTATTTATGACAAACATGGATTGACGTGGAGAAAGTTATATTAATGAAATAAGTTAGATACAGAAAGAGAAATATATAGCTTTTGTTCTTCCTGGCTTATATTGATCCCAACCTGCTCAAAAGAAGCATATTTGGGTCTCAGAGTCTACTCAAAAAACAACAAAAAACAAAAACATTTACTCAGGACTTGCCATCAGCATCTGGTGCTCAATTCCAGCTGTTTTTAGTTCATTTCTACCAACCTGTCACATCTTCAGGCATTATGGGGGGTGCTCCCTTACTTTGGGGAGCCCCCCTCCCATACATGGGGGGTATCCCTTACTTTGTAGAATGGGTTCAGGATTTCTAATCCGGAGAAGCTGGCCTTCCTTGTCCTACAAAGGATCACTTGGAGGGCCTTCTTTGATATGCAAATGTAGGACACATTTTTCTAGGAATAGTGGATTAGTATATAACAAGTCCTTTCACTCTCTCTCTCTTCTTAATGGTTAAAAAGTTGCAATACCCATTTGGTATGCAGTAGATCTCTGTGGCGAACGGGACGATGTAAATAAAGAGCACTGGGTTTTCTAAGGAGGAAAAGGTCAAATCGCAACCTCTATGCCCTGTGATGATTAACTGCATGTGTCAACTTGGCTAGACCGTAGTACCCAGATACTTGGTGAAACAATATTCTGTTTCTGTGAAGGTATTTTTTCAGATGAGATTAACACTTAAATCAATAGACTTGAGTAAAGCAGATTACCCACCATAATATGATGCGTGGGCCTCATCCAATTTGTTAAAGGCCTTCATAGAAAAAAGACTGACCTTCCTTGAGAGAGATGGCATTCTGCCAGCAGACTGCTTTCAGACTTGAGCTAACATCAGCTCTTTTGGGGCTCCAGCCCGCTGGCATACCCCGCAGAGTTTGGAGTTGCCAGCCTCCCGAATTGTGTGAGGCAACTCAGGGAATGCTTCGGGCCTCTGAATTACGTCACACGGGAGAAAAGGGAATGTAAGCTGGAGAGCTGGGCTTTAGATAAAGATTTAAGTTTGACTGAGAAGAGTTAGGTTTGGAGCAGTATAGAACTGTTATCGCCTTTAGATTTAGTTACTCTGGAACGAACAAGTCAATGTGAACAGCATCTAACTAAGTCCATGTGAACTAAGAACCTTAATGCCCTATCTGAAACACCATCGTAGGGAAGTGTAGGGAAGGTCCAGGGCCTATAAAAATGCTTCTACAGTAAGGACCAGTTTCAGATCAATAACTATACAATTGCAATAACAGAGCAGTCAGAATCCAATCCTCATTCTATGCCCAATATCTTGGAAGGGCATGCCATTCTATCAACTATGTAAAGCTGTAAAAGTTATTGAATGATTTTTGGGAGTGGGGGTAAAAGAGAAATACCATGGACTTCCTGATAATAGTGTGTAAGGAGGGCTCATACGGGTTACTGAAAACTTTTCTCAAGTGAAAAATCTGTACCACAATTCTAGGTTAATAAGTAACAGAATTCTTCCTAGAAAAACTTTAAACAATCTTTAATTTAAATTTACTCATTTAACCAATATTAACAAATATTTAGGGGCGCCTGGGTGGCTCAGTCGGTTAAGCGGCCGACTTCGGCTCAGGTCATGATCTCGCAGTCCGTGAGTTCGAGCCCCGCGTCGGGCTCTGGGCTGACAGCTCAGAGCCTGGAGCTTGTTTCGGATTCTGTGTCTCCCTCTCTCTGACCCTCCCCCATTCATGCTATGTCTCTCTCTGTCTCAAAAATAAATAAATGTTAAAAAAATTTTTTAACAAATATTTATTACACTTGCTCTGAAGCAAGCACAGTTACAAGTCCTGGGAATAACTTATTGAACAATTACTTGCCCTTATGGAACTTGACATTCAGGTGGGCAGGAGACAGACAATAAAAATGAGGAAATAAGTAAACAAATGCATAATGTAAAATGCTAGTGTGTGATAATTGCAGCAGAAAAAAATAATAAAACACAGGGGGGATAGGTTGTGCTAGAGAGGAGAAAAACGAAAATTTCTGATCAGGTTACCTCTCATCGAGAAGGCTATGTTAGCCCAAATACCTGATGTAACTGTTACTGGAGATGTCTGTGCTGAGTGCTTAATAATGCCTATTACTTTACCCCATTGGTGAGGGAGAGATTCCTGCCCTATTGTTACGGGGATGGCTGAAACATAACCCCATACACTGGAAAGATGAGATCAACAACAATTTATGTCACAGATACTCACAACCCAGAGCTGGAGAATGCCCATGGCATGCACCCCACACCCAAACACCCAAGGGTTGCACTTGGGCATGGAGTGAACCAGGGATTGTGAGAGGTAGGCTTAGTAGTATCCAGGGGATGGGGTACTCTCCACCACCCCCCCGAGCCCCTCCTCCCCCTGCCCCGGTTCCCATGGAAGTATGTGATTGGCTTGTTTGGGTAATTCTGTAGGTTCATAGGGAACTGAAGCCTGCTATTCAGGAGATAAGCAGGAACTGTGCCTGCCTGGTCCTGTTAACCAAGGGGGCCTGACCGACGGAAATAAGGGTAGAGAGGGAAACTCATAGTTAGGCCAATCCAGGCCCTCTGGTGTTTCCCCAGATGTCAAGGAAGACATAATATTGTATCTTAATTTTAGTTCTTATGCCAGATGGAGGGCTGGGGGGGGGGAGGTGCAGGATGGAGCACAGAAATTGAAGGATCTGTTATGAAGATGGACAGTGCCCATCCTCATTGAACCCGGATGACAAAGTGATCTTCTAGCCCCTGGTACTTAATAAGCCCTCGTCAGCTTGTTAACTACATTAGATTATGCAAATGGCGAATCAGCTTGATTAGACCCAATAAGCCTCTGCTGATCACCTATTGCTTTTAGATTCAGATTTTGCATGCGGAAAGGAAAGACCACGTTGCATTATGCGTATACCTAGGAAATATTGTGGGTTCAGTTCCACAACACCGCAATGTAGTGAATGTGGCAATAGAGTGAGTCAGATACATCTGTTGGATTTTCAATGAATATAAAAATCATGTTTACACTGTACTGTATAGTCTATTAGGTGTGCAATAGCATTACGTCTAAAGAAACAACATACCTACTTTAATTAAAAAATACTTTATTGGGGCGCCTGGGTGGCTCAGTCGGTTAAGCGGCCGATTTCGGCTCAGGTCATGATCTCGTGGTCTGTGAGTTCGAGCCCCGCGTCGGGCTCTGTGCTGACAGCTCAGAGCCTGGAGCCTGTTTCAGATTCTGTGTCTCCCTCTCTCTGACCCTCCCCCGTTCATGCTCTGTTTCTCTCTGTCTCAAAAATAAATAAACGTTAAAAAAAATACTTTATTGCTAAAAACTGCTAATCGTTATTGAGCTTTTAGCCAGTCATAATCACTGATTACAGGTAACCATAACAAATATAATAATGAAAAAAATTTGAAATATTGCAGGAATTACCAAAATGTAACACAGAGACATGAAGTCAGCCAATGCTGTTGGAAAAAATGGCACCAATAGCCTTTGTTGGTGGGAGGTGGCCACAAACCCTCAGCTTGTAAAAAAAAAACAAAAAAACAAAAAAACAAAAAAACCCACACAATACCTGTGAAGTGCAGTAAGACGAGATATGCCTGTACAAAGAACCTAATGGAATGTAGCAGGTTTTAAACTAGCTAATAATTTTCTGCCAGAGGGTTATTGGCTGGTTATAATAGCAAAACCTAAGCAAGAAACTAAACTCTTATGTAAATACAGTACCTGAAAGGCGATAACAAAATCTCTGGGCCTTCTTATGTAAAAATGTATTTACTAAGCTTAAAAGCAAATCGCTTTCTTTCATTCGTGTCATGGTATCTACTTACCACAGGTAGGAATATGATAAGTTAGAAAAGGGAACCCTGAGGCTTTAAAGGGGTTTTGGTTTTAAAAGACTAATCGCTATTTTTCCTCCTTTTATTCTAAGACTCGGCGGTTGATGGCTTGTGGTTCACAGGCTCTGCTTGTTTTTTAAGTGATCCTCCTCTAACCATTAATTCAGTGTGCAAACACATATTTAGTAGCTACTCATTTCGAAGAATTACGCTGGGGTCTTGGGATATGAGGATGACCAGCCCACATCCTAAAGGAGAGCTCAGTTTAGGGGAGGGAAGCCCTGTCAATAATTTTGTAAAATATTTTGATTTTTTGGTATTGATTATATAATGTTTAAATTATTAAAAACAAAACAGCAACCACTACTTAAGAATCGAGAAATACAGAAAGAAAGAGATAGAAACCGTCCATCTCCCAGCACGTATAGAAAAGCTTCTTTCTCTAGGGGCACCTGGGTGGCTCAGTCGGTTGAGCATCTGACACTTATTTTGGCTCAGGTCATGATCTCATGGTTCATGAACTTGAAACCTGGGTCAGGGAGCCTGCTTGAGATTTCTCTCTCCTTCTCTCTCTGCCCCTCCTCCACTCATGCTCTCTCTGTCTCTCTCTCTGTCTCTCCCTCCCTCCTTCTCTCCCTCTCTAAATAAACAAACAAAAAAAGATTGTCTTTCTCTCTACCTTTCCCCACCCCCCCTCTCTAAAATGTAAATAAATGAATAAATAAACACATAAGAAAAGAAAAGCTTCTCCAAATATTTTGGCTTTTTTTTTCCTGCTTTTGTTTTTCATTCTGAATAGGTTTGTGAGGTTCTATTCAGATTTTGATCATTTTGTACATAGCTTTATTGCTTTACTTTTGTTCTAGGATCATAATGTAGAGACTTCCCATAGTACCAAACTTCATTGCACAGGTAATTTAAAATAATGGTTTAATATGTCACTGAGTGTAGCAGGTTCCATAGCTACCTTCGTATTTGGGGGATAATTTGGTTTTAACCTTTTCCTTTAAAAATAATGTAATTAACGTCTTGCTGCCTCAAGCCCGTTTGCTACCTCAGACAATTTTCTTGGAGTGATTCTCAGTGGTGGAATTCCTTGTTTCGAATATACGAAAATATTTAAAAATGTTGAATCTGACGACCCGTCTGTCTGCTCTTGGAGATGACGTTCCCACTTTAAGTTTGTGCTATTGGTTGTTCTGTTACCGGAAGTGGAGGTAGAGACGTGACTAGGTGAAATTTCAACATGTGTGCATCGTGTGCAGAGGACAGAGAGAAGGAATATATCCAGCCAAGTTAAAACCTGCGCTCCGTATGCCCCTTGCCATTAGCCTTTAATAGCATCCCTGGAGGCGCTGACTCAGCACCAGCTCTGAGCGGTTCTTTTCTAGGTGCAGGCTAAACAGTGGAGGCAGTGCCTCAGTGTTCAGGCACCTTGTAGTCAGTCTTTGGCTTGAAGGAGCGGTATGGCTGAGTCTGCTCCAGAGGCAATTGCAACAGCACGACAGTTTAGAAATGTTTTCATTAAGTGAAAACTTATATTAAAGATCCTGTACTCAAGGGTGCCAGCATTTGTCCCACATGCTTAGGAAAGATCAACTGTCTTTGGTTTTTCAATGCTGCTTCCTTCTCAAGGCTGTGGCCAGAATGGATCCCTGCAACGACCTCACAGTTCTTGAGTTCGAGCCCCTCGTCGGGCTCTGCGCTGACAGTTCTGGATGTTCCGCTTGGGATTCTCTCTCTCCCTCTCTCTCTCTGCCCCCTCCCTACTTTGCACACTGTCTCTCAAAAATAAAACAAGCAAGCACGCAAGCAAACAAACAAAAAGATGGAATGATCCATGCTAATGTGAAGACTGGCATACTCTGATCACCCAGAAAGACTTTGCTCCCTTCTCTCTTCCTCTTAGGAAGACCTTGCATCCTTGGCCTAAGTAGGTGGGGACCGAATTATCTTTTCCTCCTGGTTCCGGTACTAACACCATCTGCTCGTATTTCTACACGACCGTCTTTGAAACAATTAAATTGGAAAGCAGAAAGGATAGTGAGGATTCTGGGTTGAAAAGAGATTTTCGTAAAGCAAGGAAAGGTATCATCTTCCACATGTGTAATTCCTTTTCTGCCCTTAGTGACTAGAAAACCTGGGAGTAGAGGCATTATGGTCCTGGGAGTGAAACAGTTACAGGAACGTCTTCCTGGTGCTCCAGTAAGAACCAGAAACAGACTCAGTTTCCTGGAGCCCCAACATCACCCCTCCATAGTGATGCAGGGACCGAAGGCAAGAAGGAAATGGCAGATACAATGAAATTTCCTTATAACCTGCAGGCCATTGACAACTACTTGAGGAAGGCAGAGTAAAGCTTTCTCCAGGAACTCCTCACTGTCTTAAGGCTAACGTTTTGCTAGAGGGAAAAATAACCTTAGCTTAACAATAGCTAGGCCTCCAGTCATCTGCGTCTTCTTTAGCGTATGAAAATCTCTTGGAAAACTTCCTCTTGACTTTACCTCCCCAACTCCCAGGTATATAATCAGTCTCTCCTCAGGGTCCTGGGACAGCTCTTCCTGCCCCCAAATCCTGTCCCTGTGCTTTAATTGTAGTGGTGAGTCACACATAGCAAGTCCTTGGGGGACACCGAGGTTTTTCTTTCCAGGAAGCAGCTTTATTCGTGCCAGCAGGGGCTCAGCGGGCTAAGACCCTAAAGTCTCCCTATATAACATACAGTCTGAATGGGCGGTCTCTGTTACAGAGTCATGAGGAATGTCGCACATGCGCAAAGAGCCAGGTTGCCTTCCCTTGAGGTTTTCACCACACTCCTTAGGCAGGTGCTCTGCCATAAAATAAAATCACCTTTTTTTGCACCAAGGATGTCTCAAGAATTCTTTCTTGGCCTTTGGCTCCAAACTGCCCCACCATCGCCCCAAAACCTCATCAGGTGCTTTTCTGGTCTTTTGTATTTTAAAAGGCCTCTTTTTCCCTTTTTTTAAAGTCTTAGGAATGGGGAATGATCTAGATAAGAGTTCCCAGCCATGTTGAAAAACTGTATTGTTGCTGGGGCCTCATTTCTAGTTTTTGCAAAGAGTTGCAAGGTAAGGACAGTTGCTTTCAATACCTCAGGGGAGGTCAACCCAAAAGACATTGTAGGTTGCTATACCCATCTGGTTCCATTTCATCCTGTGAGTATTTTTAGAAGCTTCCAAGTACCAATGAAAATATGCATCCTGCTCAGGTTGTTTAGTCTAATAGCTGGCTTTCTCAATTTGGGTGCGCATATACACTCATTAGATATCTTTTAAAAGATCCTCATTTAGGCCATTTGAGTGTTAAAGTCATCCTCAGTGTAATCTTCTTAAAACTTTCTTTTGACATTCTTCATCTGGGAATTTCTAGGCTCTGCCTGAACAGAAGTATTCAATCTGCCAGTCCATTTACCAAAGGGGGGCTTTCTCTCTGTCTCACTTGCTTGTTTGCTTCCTTCCTTCCTTCCTTCTCTTTCTTTTGTTCTTTCTTTCTTTCTTTCTTTCTTTCTTTCTAATTTCTTTCTTTCTTTCTCTCTTTTCTTTCTTTCTCTCTTTCTTTCTTCTTTTCTTTCTTTCTTTCTTTCTTTCTCTTTTTTTTTCCCTAAAAGGGTACTTCTCTTAAAACACTTCCCCAGAGATCTCCCTTACCCCCCACTGCTTTAGATAAGGGCAAAACCCTAAAGCTGATTTGTAGGGTAATTGCCTCTCACCTCTCTGAAGGAATTCTCTGATTAAAAGCTCCTGAGTGGCCACTGAAACTGTTCAGTGAACCAAGGTACACAGACTAGACAAATCAAGTGCCAAGGAGGATTCTCCGATGCCTCCCACCACCGGCTCCTGCAACATAGATGAGCTGGACCAGCTGAGCTGCGGCTGCCCACTGCATTGCCTACTGGGAGCTGGGGGAACCCTAAGGGGTTAGACCAGAGGTCCCACCTGGCTCCCCAAATCTGTAACTGAACTCAAAGGATTCACTGCTTGGAGCGCTTTAAATTGAACATCACCCAAGGGAGTGTTGAAAGCAACGATTACTAGCAAGGAGACAGGGAGATCGCTCTCAAAGTGCTGTCTCATGTAATCCCTTCCCTGTGATGTCTTGTAATACACAGAACAATGGCTGAACTACTGCAGCAACAGTTTGTTCACTTTCCCTTTTCCCTTCCATCCTTTCCTCCACCATTTCCAATAGGATATCTAACAATCCCTTGGGCTTTTGGGGGGCGTCCTTATACTCATGTGCTGGTCTAAAATGGTCAAAAAACCGGGACAAGTCTCCCCACATAGAGGTGACTGGCCAGCTTGGGATTTCCCCCACCAAGGACAAGAGGCTTTCCCTGGGGAAGGGCCCCTTTACCCATGCTCGTTTCGTTTTTCCACATCCTGGCTGGCTGGCCAACTGTTAGAAGATGGAGGAGAGGCAGCAGTGTCACCTCCAAACTGAGAAGGCACTTGGAGACCAAGACACAAAGCAGGACCCCGCATACAGTTTACACAGAGTTCTATTCAGAGTAACTTACTGACGGGGGAATCTGGCGGATGATGATCCTGACAGCTGCACAGACGTTCCCCACCAAGTCCAAACCTGCGTCTGCAGATTTTGTAAAGTGAGGGGATCCGCAGAGGGTATGTGGCAAAGTCAAAGGGTCCACTTACTTGGTAGCTAACATTTAACAGATCTCGCGATACCACTGGTGCACAGGAGTTGGGGGGGAGGGACCTATATTATCTCTACCAGTTATCTAAACAACTTTAGGGAAGAGCAGAATAAGCCTCCCTGCGTTTCTGTTGGGGTCTCCATTAATGTCCAAGGGGCCTGGAACATGTAGCCCAGGGAAGGTCATCTCACGAACATGGACGAGATGAAGGGCCAAGTGTGGAGTCGGTATTGTGGGCACGTCTACAAAATGCTTTTCAAATGTATGATAGCCTCTGATCCTTGTCAACTCCAGCGAAGCAGAATGCTAGAAGTTACCTGTTACATGGCTTTGGAACCTAACTTTATCTATAATCAAGGTTTACAAGAAAGTCATAATCCCTATATAATACAGCAAGAGGCAGAGCGGGACCCGCACCAAGATCCTGTGCTCTTCCTCATGATATGACAACACAACAACATCTACTACTGTAATTGCCAGATTTCGGTGAGAAATCAGGGACATCGCATCTTCAAAGCATTAGCCAGGTTTCTGGCACTTAGTAAGTGTTGAAAGAATTAGCTCTCACCATCATTATTTTGTTTTTAGGGGTAGTCGTCTAAATCTCTATTCTGATAATGTCTTGCAATGTGACTTCGGAAAACCTTATTTTTTTTCTGAACAAAAATACCCAGTCGCGCTATTAGAAAGAAGTTATTTCTGTGGATTAATAATCGGGAATCCCTTGCAAGGTGACTGTAAGCTCAGTCCAGAGCATTGTTATAAATTCGTGTGCGTGGAGCAGGAGTAGCACAGGAGGAGTTCTCTCCTGGGTATGGGGATAATGTGACATGTGTTTCACTCAATAGGAGTAGGGGACCATGTCCCCAAACCACATGTCGTGTGATAGTCATGGTCCCTGTAGTAGTTGTAATGAAAGAACTTTTTGCAAAATGAATTAATATAAATAAAACCCACAATGAGATGTTACATCATACCTGTCACAATGGCTAAAATGAACGACATAAGAAATAACAGGTGTTGGCGAGGATACGGAGAAAGGGGAACCCTCTTGCACCGTTGGTTGGAATGCAAACTGGTGCAGCCACTCTGGAGAACAGTGTGGAGGTTCCTCAAGAAATTAAGAATAGAAACTACCCTATAATCTAGCAATGGCACTATTAGGTATTTACCCAAATGATACAAAAATACAGATTCTTAGAGGCACATGCACCCCAGTGTTTATAAGAGCATTATCGACAGTAGCCAAACTATGAAACTATAGAAAGAGCCCAAATGTCCACTGACTGATGAATGGATAAAGAAAATGTGATGCACACACACACACACACACACACACACACACACAAAATGGAATATTACTTGGCCACCAAAAAGAATGAAACCTTGCCATTTGCAATGACGTGGATGGAGCCAGAATGTATTAGCCTAAGTGAAATAAGTCAATCAGAGAGAGAAAAATATCATATGGTTTCACGTATATGTGGAATTTAAGAAACAAAACAGATGAACATATGGGAAGCGGGGGGAGTGAAGAGAGGGAAACAAACCACAAAAGACTCTTAATGATAAAAAACAAACAGGGTTGATGGAGGGAGGTGGGTGGGGGGATGGGCTAGATGGGTGATGGGCTCTGAGAAGGGCACTTGTGATGAACACTGGGTGTTGTGTGTGAGTGATGCATCACTGAATTCTACTCCTGAAACCAATACTGCACTGTATGGTGGCTAAAATTGAAATTAAAAAAAATTTTTAAATAGATTAATAAAAATTCTTTAAGGATTTGGGATGCACAAGATTGTGGGGATCAACAGCAAAGACCGTGACATGCTTTTTAACCCCTATTTTGAAATCTAAGTAAAGAGGCTCTTTTTTTATGAATAAAATAATAATTTGAGATAGCATAGAAGTTTATTCATCCACAGAAACTTATTAGTGATTGTGACAGGCCAGAGAATTCAAGAGGCCCTGTAGATGGCCATGTACAGGTCTGACCTTTATGGCATGCTGCTTGGGTCTAAAGCTTGCTTCTTTTGCAGAACAACTGCATGGTTTTGCCTCACATCTTTTTACCTTAGTGCATTCTTTTAAAAAAAAATGCTAATAAAAGTATCACTTAGTTCACAAGAAAGTTGTGAGGATAAAAATACGTTAACTCACATATAAAAACTCAATACGTGTGATCAGTCATTCTTTGAAATAGATCTCTAGCTTGGTTCCAGACCTATCTATTTGTTTATTTTTTAATTAACAACTGGACATCCTGTCTCCATGTGACACATCCCAAACTGGTATTTTTCTTCTTACCTGCTTTACTGCATGAATCCACTCTCTCAGGGAATAGTACAAGTGTGTGTGTAAGACATATACCTATATCATATGTATTATATATATATAAATATGTATGGCACCATTGATCACTATAGTTTATCACAGTCTCTGAGTGCTAATTTGTGCTTTTTCACACTGTACCGCAGTACTCTGAGCAAAGCATATTATGAAATGTATGTGGCTCACTCATTTAGCTATTCTTTCTGTCATTTATTTTCTGCTCCCGCAAAGAGTTTGACCAATAATGATGAAAGATGTAAGCAGTAACGTCGCATCTATCACAAGAAACAAAGGGGAAAATTAAACTAAATGTCAGAATTCAACTTTTGGGGGACGTGGGTGGCTCCGTCTGTCAAGCGTCTGACTCGTGGGTTCAGCTCAGGTCATGATCTCACAGTTTGTGAGATTGAGCCCCGCATCTGGCTCTGAGAGTACAGAGCTTGCTTGAGATTCTTGCTTTGCCCCTCCCCTACCCCCCCCCCCTTTGCACACATTCTCTCTCTCTCTCTCTTTCTCAAAATAAATAAACTAAAAAAAATTCAATTTTTATGTTTGCTCCATACATCTTCTAAGAAATAATGAGGAAAATAGAGAATAAAATTCATTTAGAGATTGGTTTAAATTATTTGACATTAGAGGGTACTATAAATATAATTCTAGGCTATGCAGAGTGACCAAAACGTCTGAGAATGACAGCTGGAAAGGCATGGTATGATTACAGATTTAAAGAGAACTGAAGGACGATCATCAGTTTAAAAATGTCGTATGCATCCCTACGCAGACCGAGATCATTCTTCATTTCCAATGCACCGCCCACTGAAATTGGCAAGAGTGCAAGTTGCCACATTGATTAGAACCTGTCAGTGGTGCCCATTCCCTACAGGGACAAAGCCAGATATGAACTTGTTCTGTTTAGTAGGATCTCTTCCCATTCTTCCAGGTACTCTGCTCCAACAATGCTAAAGTATTACCGTAAACAGAACGACATTACATCCTCATTTTTTCTCAAAGTTAATTTTACATTGACTTCATTGTTCCTGCCTCCAGGAAGTCTTCCTTGCCCTGCTAAGGGTCGCCTCTGACCCCCATGCCTGCATCTTTCCTAGCCTAAAGCACAGTGTGTCATAATGTATAGGCAACACTCACTTTGCACATCTTTGTGGGACATGTCCTTGCCTATCTCCCTCGCCAGGCTGTGTAAGCATCTCAAAGGGAATGACTACATTTTCAACTGTGATCTCAGGGTCTTTCACCTTATAGGTACTAATGAATGTGCATAGAATCAATGGGGGAAAACATGTAATAATTAAAAAGTGGGTATAAACTTAAAAAAACATTTTTTAATGTTTATTTGTTTTTGAGAGAGACAGAGACAGAATGTGAGTGGGTTAGGGGCAGAGAGAGAGGGAGACACAGAATCTGAAGCAGGCTTCAGGCTCCGAGCTGTCAGCACAGAGCCCGACCCGGGACTTGAACTCACGAGCCGTGAGATCATGATGTGAGCCGAAGTCGGATGCTCAACTGACTGAGCCACCCAGGCGCCCCAAAAGTGGGTATAAACTTTCTGTTCCCTGAAAAAGACAAAGCAGTAGAACTTGGATTGAGAGAAAAGAAACCCGGGAGATTCCTAATCCTACAGCTGAAATGCTCAGTAAGTAGATGTAAAAATTCCCTTCTGGTTGTTGGCTGATGCCTATATGACATTTTGAGAAATCCCTTTTCATTGAAATCGCTCTATTACAAAAATGCGCTTCAGAATCCATAGAATAATGCCTAATTTTAGTGGATTAAGAATGGATTTAATAGTAATAACCTCAGGATTAGCTCATGGAATGTGTATTTTATAGGAATATATATATATATATACACATAATTTCTCAACAGAAATAAGACTGAGTGTATAAATCAGCTGTTAGAATGTGTGACTAAGAGCTCAAACAATACTAGGTTCAAATTCCACTTCTGCTACTTACTAGATAAAATGACTTTGGGCAAACTTTTTTTTTTTTATTTATTTTGTGTGTGTGTGAGAAAGAGAGGGAGTGCAGGGGAGGGACAGAGAGGGAGAGAGAGAATCCCAAGCCCTACTTGGGGTTCGAACCAGGGAACCCTGATATCATGACCTGAACCAAAATCAATAGTGGGACGCTTAATCGACTGAGCCCTCCGGGCACCCCTGGGCAAACTTCTTATTCTTATTTACTATATAAAGGAGGACAGCTGAGTCTCAATCTTTTGAATCTTTTATCTTTTTATTTTGAAGAGGCTTTTTTTTTTTAAGTTTATTTATTTTGAAAGGTGGGGAGGGGCAGGGAGAAAGAGAGAATCCCAAGCAGGCTCCACACCGTTAGGGCAGAGCCCAACGTGGGGCTCGAACCCATGAACCGTGAGATCATGACCTGAGCTGAAATCACGAGTTGGACTCTCAACTGACTGAGCCACCCAGGTGCCCCTGAATCTTTTATCTTTTTAAATTCCAGGTTTTTATCAACAAAATAGGGGTAAGATGGCATTTATCATACAGAAGTGTCGTAAGAATTTATATGATCGTAATATCAAGGACCTGGAACTTAGTAAGGGAGCTCACCACGAGCCATTTAGTGAGTCATACACTGTGCTATCTGGACATGCCTGCTCAGCCTCACTACCACCAATGACAGCCCCTCAAGGTTTTTTCTGGAAATTACGTCCTTTGGGTCTAATAAGGCTTTTTCCCACTCCTGGTTGTTAGTGATGATACTGAAGATGCCCTTGGAGATCTGAACAACCTTGAGCTTGTATTGTCCTACATTCTTATTTCAGGATGGCTCAAGCTCCCTGAGAGCACCATTGTGTGAGAACAGAATAGAAGATAACTGGAAAAGAGAATTTTATCTAATAATTGGAGTGGATTAGAAATTGCTTCACTGAACCGCATCTGTATGTGCAGGAAGAATGCCATTCACAAATACATATATAGCAAATACATCTGTAAACATAGCATATATTTAGCAATACATATATAATACATAGCAAATACATATATAAACATTTGCATACATTTATAACATACATAATAAATGTGCACACTTACCAAGGTCCATCCAAGCCAGTTAGCCCAAGGTAGCTTCGTGGGCTATAGTCATATACTGGAAATGTACTACTCCAGAGTGGGGAATGCGGGAAGCACGAAAGAAAGAGAAACAATAGCTTATGGTAAAGGAGCCTTAGAGCCAGGAGGCAGCCAGAACTTCCTCCTGCAGGGCCATTGTTGCAGGACAACAGCTTCAGGGTTGTGCAACACCTTTAGTAAACACTTCCTGAAGCAGAGACAAGAATGAACCCGGGAGTTTCATTCTGTCTCACTTGAGAGGAGTCAGGGACAGATCAAGCAGTGCACCCTGAGCGAGAAGGGCAGGCACTCTGCCCCTGGGCTCATCCAGCATGCTGCAGGGGCTTCTTCTGACGGTCACGGTCACGTTCCTCCTTTCTCCAGTTCCAGGTCGGTGTTTAATTCCTTTTCGGGTTCTGTTAGATACGCCAGTGAACTGCTTGCTTTTCACCTTCTCTCAATAGCTTTTTTTTTTAAACCAATTTTACTCACCAGTTGGGCTGGTTTTAGTCTGCTGTTTGGGGGGGGGGGCTGTGACTTCTGTAAACCCTCAATGTAAAGGAGAGGGAAGGAGACGACTTGAATCCATTTTCCTATGTCTGATATGGGAATACATAGCCATCAAAGGGAAAACTTCATACAGCTTAATTGAAGCAGAGAATATGATCTTCGTGTCACAAAGCGGAATTCGTCAAATCCCGCGTGTCATTTTGAGAGCAGTAAAGATGCAGAGGATTTGACTAGCTACCGCTGTGCACAAGGCTTTCAGAAAGTATCCGCTGTAATTATAGGGACCAGTTTGGCTCGTCCTGTTCCTTTTTTTTTTTTTTAATTTTTTTTTTTCAACATTTATTTTTGGGACAGAGAGAGACAGAGCATGAACGGGGGAGGGGCAGAGAGAGAGGGAGTCACAGAATCGGAAAGAGCCTCCAGGCTCTGAGCCATCAGCCCAGAGCCTGACGCGGGGCTCGAACTCACGGACCGCGAGATCGTGACCTGGCTGAAGTCGGACGCTTAACCGACTGCGCCACCCAGGCGCCCCTCGTTCTGTTCCTTTTGAGTGCATGTTTTTATGTTTGGTCCTGCCATTACTGGTGATAATAAGTATGACTAATTAGGAATAAACAGGTGACCAGCTTGATATTTCTAAAGCATTGTGCTATTACCTGATCAAAACAAGGTTATCGTTAAGCTTAAATGGATCATTTATTTCTATTTTGCTGGTTATCAAACACGTAAGACTTCAAAAGGAGAGAAATTTTACTTCTCCATAATAGGTCACTTCTGGCCTGTCCCTCCATTTCTGAGAAATTCGCCAATTAGATGTTGGTTAAATTTAATTGGGTAACACATTTCCTTAACTTATTTCTATTTCCAGAGCTTATTTAAGTCACCACATTAGCTTCAGTGCGTGAAAATCCTTCCCATTCAATCTTTTCTTGGGTTTTAGAGTGCTTGCGGAGACGTAGGAATGGGAACAGATCATCAACAAGAAGTATAGGGTTAGGGAGGGAAAGATTCTCTTCTCTCTCGCACTCTCCCTACTTGGTCACTAAAAGTAATTCTCCCCACCTCCTCCCCACTGTTTCTGATTTTTTTTCCAGGCTTCTGAGAGTTTTACTGCACATCATTAACTAGAGAACTGTGCTGGGCATTTAAGTTATTGACTTCAATTTCTACTTTGAGAGTCAACCTTAATAGAAACCTTCTTTCCCTACATGTCTCCAAAAGTGCTATCTCTAAAAATTCTTTGGGATCCCTCACTTGGTTGGCCCCTGAGAATTGCTTGGGAACTAGCTTTATTGAACAGCATAAAGATCAAGCAGGATCCGTTAACAGCTAACCCTGGAGTCCACCCACATGACAGGCTTTTCACCACATTGGGCATACTAGCTGATTCTGTTCTCTCGTCTTTCTTTGCATTCACAACATGGCACCAAGAGACAGCTTCCTTAGGAACCATGCCTAAAACCGTGATGTCTTCAAGTATTTGGTGGTGGGGACAGAGGGTTTGCAGTATCTCTTGTGAGAACAGGGTGACCGACAGACAGTTACCCCTTCATCTTCTATCTTGAACAGAGAGACCCCCCCCCACTTTACCTTCCATTTTTTATTTTCAAGACTGTCCCCTTGGCAGTGAGTATTATTCCTACTGATATTATTCCTACATGGATTTCTTTCCCAGCCGGAATGTAAAAAATAAAGCAATTCTCATTTTCTCATCTCTTCCTTTTTGTTGATCTGCCCCCACCATCCAAAGAAAACATATGTGCCTCAGACCATGACTTGTGCCCAGTTTCCATAGACATGAAATAAAATAATGAAGTGTAATTAGGCCAGCTGTTTGTACGCACTTCACCATCCCCTGAGAAAAATAACTTCTAGGATTTCATCATAGGAAAAAACCCAAATATTTAAAAGGAAGTAACAGTTGTTTGGGGGTGAGATGTACGTACACTGACAAAAGAGAAAGTTCTTTAATATATTTCTACAGGATATCCAGAGGGTACAGTACTTTTTAAAATTATTTTGTTTCAAATTAACAATTCTTTCTTATCTTCATAAAATGACTGGATGAGCCTCAAGAGCATTTATAATTTAATCTTCATAGCCAAAATGATAGATTTAATGAGGATGCATTTTTCCTCGATGTTTGTCGTCACTTTTACTACACTAAGCTTCCAATCGCCAGAGTTTGAGGGGGTGCAGCGTAGCCCAGATCTGAAGTCAATATTGAATAAACTCTGATCCAGGGCTTAATGTCATGTGTTTAGTTTGGAAAGACATTCTTTAAACGATTTGGAACAGATGTGATCAAAAATGAAAATGCCAAATATTATACACAAATGTGCTAAACTCCAAAATTGCCCCCAAACACATTAAAACAGAACATGGCAATCCAGACCAGTGCCTGTGATATTAATCTTGCCAATGAGTATTCGCTTTTCTAAAACCAATATACAGTAAAATAATTATCTCAGGCAATCCAAAATAATAGTTTTGTTTTTTCTCGATCTAGTGTTGCCGGCCAGAAGTAATCCAACGTGTGAGTTCTGTGGGAGAGAGAGAAAGCGAGTACTAAAATGAATTAGTAGAAACATATTGTGTTACATCTCGGATTTGTGTAATCCCAGGATGGCAGTTAGTTGTGTTTGTTCCACAGGCTTCCAAGTAATTAGCCTGATTTTATTCAGCTGGGAGGAGGCTGCGTCATTTCCATCAACCTGAAGGATGATTGAGCCAAACGATACTTTGGACTGCTGTGTATCTCTAACTTGGGTCATCTGTGATCATTTGAATCTCATTCTTTCAGGGGCCTTCTTGGCCCCACAAAAATAAGAGCCATTAAGAGAAAGTCTGTTTCCTGTAGAGAATGTACTATGTTGCAAGAGCGCCGAAAATCTGTTGCTTGCACACTGAAGATAGTGAGAGGTTGCCCGAGGCTTTTTAAAAAAGTATTCTGGTTTCTTGGTTGATAGATTTTATTTGCCATTTGGAAGTGTGCAGCCATCAAAGAGCTGGAGGTAAATTTCTCCGCTAATGTACATATTTGACTTCATATTTAAGTCAATTGGTAGTTCCCGATTTCATGAAATGTTAAGATTTAGATACTAAGTAGAAGCATGGAGATGCGTGTATATGTCAAGAAAACTTGCATTGGCCGGATGGCCTGTTTCCCTCACCCCTTCTGAAAGGGGAATGTGTGTGTGCTGTCATTTTTTGCTTTGATAAAAAGAATCAGCCGGATAGTTATTATTTTATGACCCAAGGGCAACTTGGGCTGATATTTACTCTTGGAATAGTGTATCATGGATGAAAACCAATTTTCAAACAGCACTGTTAGAAGAGTTACTTTGGCTGCACATTGGTGACTATATGGCTTCATGAACTCCATATTAATGGGACTAATTGCACTGATTGGACATAACCCACAAGACAGCATGTGGTTGCCTTATGGTGTGCTTGTTTGGTATTACAGGTTTGCAAGAAGCTTCAGGGAATTGTGTCAATGCCGTCAGTTAATTTGTGGCAAGAGTAATTTTCTGAACCTCTTGGCATCTTATTATTTTGACATAATTATGATAATTAGGAAAATTTTAACTCAATGCTAAAATGATCGATTTAATGTTCCTTTAGGCTTTTTAATTTCTGTTATAAAATTTTTTGATAAATAGTATTATTGTTTTCCTTTACAAAAAATAAATTAAATAGAAATAAAAATGCCCAGTGATTATCTCTGCAACAGCAAGAAGGTCTTTACAAAAAATAAATTAAATAGAAATAAAAATGCCCAGTGATTATCTCCGCAACAGCAAGAAGGTCTTGAGGTATCTTATCTGGTTCTTGAAGTCTTGTCTATGTAATGATACTTATTTTATCAAAACCAATTACAACTTTCTCCAAATGATCCTCATCTCTTCAAAGAGATTACAGAGAATTCGGTATTTGTTTGCAGAAAACCATAGACTACATGAACTGTCCTTAAAGGTCATTTAATCTTCTGTCTTTTTAACCAATTAAAAAATTAGAACCAAACCCAAAGTTCCAGTATCCTAGGGTTGATTCCATGATTTTAAATGTTTTCAAAATGTTTTTAAGAGTAAATCTCAAGTAAATCTCATTGAAAGAAAAGCTATTGCATATCCCTTTAATGGCCTGGTTTTTACCTAATGAGATTTAGCCAATGGCTCTTAAGTGGTCAAGTGCATTTAGCCATCCTAAAATGATAAAAGAAAATGGACATAACTAGGAATTTTTTAAAGTTTCTGCTTTAGGGTCGCCTGGGTGTCTCAGTCAGTTGAGCATCCAACTTCGGCTCAGGTCATGATCTTGTGGTCTGTAAGTTTAAGCCCCACGTCAGAGCCTGGAGCCTGCTTTGTATTCCATGTCCCCCTCTCGCTCTCTGTTCCTCCTCCGCTGGTACTCTGTCTCTCTCTGTCTCAAAAATAAATAAGCATTAAAAAAAATTAAAGCTTCTGCTTTAGTTTCTAAACAACATTTAAAAAAATATTCTCTGGGACATCTTTGGGATAAGCGTACAAGTCACCCAAGATGACTGACAAAAAATACTCAATGTTATTTGTTAAAAGATCAAAAAATAATATAAATTTATATTACCATAGAATTTAGGTTTGAGTGCTTTAATAAGTTGGGATTATCTTTAGAAAGCACTCTAGT
Source organism: Prionailurus bengalensis (assembly GCF_016509475.1). Classification (NCBI taxonomy): domain Eukaryota; kingdom Metazoa; phylum Chordata; class Mammalia; order Carnivora; family Felidae; genus Prionailurus; species Prionailurus bengalensis. The sequence goes on along the minus strand of NC_057344.1, from coordinate 33,896,347 downwards.
CATTACCCAGAGAACTAAAGCCCTTCCAGACCACAGTGTTAGTAAATGGCCAGCTTGGGCCCATACTTTGATTTTTGGTTTCTACTGCACCTATATTCTGGGTAGACCAGTAGCCCCTCCAGAACCCAAAGAGCTGATCTATTGACATTTACTTAGACACTATTCTACACGGAGGAAGGACTCCATCAAGTGGGAAAATAAAAAAGAAAATAGAAAATTCAGTGTTAGTTTTCGGAAAGCTGAATTCATCTCAAAAATAACTTGTAGAAACAATGCTGAGATGAGAATTCAAAATGTAGATAGAAGGTTGGATGAGGTAACTGTTCAATTGTCTTTCCATAATGGCTCCAGGCTCAAAGTTCCCTTCCGGACCAGTAATAGTGCTCTAATTGTTTGCTTCTCTAATTTTTATTCTTTTCATGCTTTGTATGCAAAAATAAGTTTACCTGTATTGCAAAAGCCAAGCATTCTATGGAGCTGGCAGTGGAGCTTTATTACTGCATCATAGTTTTCTTCGTTAATGTAAAATATTGCTATTCGACAATACGAAAAAATATTAGAATCAGAAATGGCATACATCATTGATTTCATTTTTGTAACACTGTGTAGTTTTCAGAGTACTTCTACTCAATTATGCTGACACTGATAGAAGATTGTCTTAGAAGGTTAGTTTGGTTTCTGCCTTTCTGTTCTGGCCTGTATTGCTTGCTACGTTGCTCCGCAGAAGATTCAAGGTAGCGAAGAGAAATGGAAAAATCCAAAAGAAATACTTTCACCAAATAGAGATACACTTGCAAGCTTTCAGTGGGGATGTATGTGAAGGTCTAGGCTAAAGATCTGAGAGGAAGAGTGGGTTTCTGATTTTGTCTCTCTACTCTTAAATTACTCTGGCATAAAACTCAGTTAAGCCTCTGTATGTGGCATTATTGCCGAAACCCAATACGGCTGATTATTACCAACAGGCTTGTTTATTTCTTCTGCTTCACTCAATCTTCTCTTACCTTTTTTTCCCTCCTCAGTAAACACGATAAAAGAACTCTCTGGAGTGAAGAACTATGAAGTGGTTTATCCCAGAAGACTTCATTCACTTCATAAAAGAGAGGTCAAGGAGCCAGAACAACAGGTACTTCTTTTGACTTAACGAAGAGTCTTGAAAAAAAAAAATGCATATATTTACAGGTGGTATACATATAGATATATAACTCTAATATATAAATATGTACACATATTTATATAGAGACATTTTCATTTGTTATTTGACCTATATTATTTTCATTAATCGTCACAATAACCCAATGTTCTATTTTGAGCCTCATTTTTTTGCAGATTAAGGTTCTGACGGTTGAAATAAACTGTCCAAGGTCACACAGAGAGTAAACCTTAATACTTTTATGGTAATTTCTAATTCTGTGTACTTCCAAAGAAATTAGATACAGTTTATTTTATCTATCTATTATCTACTTATCGATCATCTGCATATCTATGTACACACGTACAAACAAAACCATGAACATTAAAACTGAAGTAGAAAATAAAATATTGTGAATCAATTAATATACATATATGCATATTAAGTTAAGATGAATTACTGTAATTAACCATGAAATTTATTTTTGTCTTTCCTAAAGAGAAAGTTATTGAAGTTTGTAGAATTCTTACTACTTAATGAAACAACACAGTCTCAGTCAAAAGCTAAAAGCTAAAACATGATCCATTCAACAGTTTTCTCATTACCTGCACTCAGGAGTCTTCTGCTGGGAGACAGGAAAAATACAGATAAATGAGACATAAATAATAACTTGTAGAAATATTGTAAGATGCAACTCACTGGGAGTACATATCCTCCCCACTGGATAAGCTTCCCCACAGATGATTTCTTCTAAAGCAAACATGTTTATAATAGCAGAACCCATAGGAGACCCTGTTTATTGAAATTATTCTCTCTCAACAAAATGTTTCTGGTAAATTTAAATGGGACCTGTATGCACTGGGTTCCTCATCAGTATGGCCCTCTTCAAATGCTTTCCAGTATTCTCTTAAAAACACCAGGTACCTTTTGTCACTGAATATTTTGAGGAAAGTTAATACACGTCCAGTGTTTTAAAGTGAATTCCTCATAAAACAAATTTAAGCTTTTGAACAATTTATTTTGTTGAAAAACTCTAGAATAATTACTGACACCTATTAGATGATCAATCTTAAGTTTTGGAAGAATTGAGTGGATGGATGCAGTTGATACAATGTGCTTGATGTTTATTGCCAATACATTATTTTTCTAGTCCACAACTCGATTCACTGATTGTATAAGCCTTATCTTTCCTTGATTCATAGTAAAAGTGTAAAGGATCTGAATTCAAAAGGCTTGTTTATATTCACATCTTAGCTTTGTTAATTTTCTCTGTTAGACACTGATGAGCTTCAATTTTTTCATCTTAAAATTGAGATAATGATAAGAATGCTTACTTTATATGGCTATTTGGAGAAAACTTACATGCAAAGCAAAGCAGGATGCAATTATTAACTCCCTGCTCATGATTATGCTATGGCACTGTCTTATATAACTCACCACCTTCTACTTCTGACTAACTGTCATGGCTCTTTTGCTTAATATAATGGTTTATTAAGCCGTTTTGTTATCTTTCTGCTTCTCAACATAACCTCCTTTTTAGTCAGCTTTGGTAATCTCAAAGCCTTTCTTGGCAATATGTTTATTTCTACCACTCGGCCCTTCTTATGGATTTTTTTGTTTCCTATTTAACATGTTCTCCCCATATGTAACACCCAGTTCATATTCTATTCTTGTAAAGTAAACATGGAATATTTGTATATGTACTGATAGATCCTTTTCCTGGAGTCATGCTTCAGGAATGGCCAGTGTTACACCATGTGGCTCTTGATTTTCTCTTAATATTGATTTCACTATCATTATCGTGTATGTGTGTGTGTGTGTGTGTGTGTGTCCAAGTGACTGTGAGAATAAGTTTAATCTTCTCATCTGGGTTGAAACTGCCCACGTCAATAAAAAAAAGTGGGTTTTTTTTCTACCTTTAACATGCCTCTGCTCCTCCTTACCCTCACCTCTCAACCTGTCCTATGGAAGGTATTCCATAAATGTTCATTGATTCAAAGAAATCCCCACAGAACACATCCATCTTACCTTTTGGAGGAAATAAAAACATTTCACCAAATTCCATAGACAACCAAAGGGAAATGTGCCTAAACGATTGGAGGGCTTTAATGTTTCTTTATAGGGTGAATTTTATTTTTATTTTTGTCGTTTTGTGGAGTATATTTGCAAGAGTCTCCTTGCTGCCTTCAGTTGTCGACAGTAGGAGGTAACATGTTATTCGCCATGAAGAATGTGACAGGATGAGGACTGAATGCTTCCGACCATCTCACAAATACATGTAACTCAGTCATATTTGCCTTTTAGTATTATTCAACTAGCATTGATGTTCTCAGGTGCTGGTTGATGCCTTTGAAGTACCGGCCAGCAAGAATGTGATCAAACCACTAAAAACCACAAAAAACAATTCCTGGCTGAAGAAAACATTCCAAAGGCATTGATCTGCTTTTCCCAGTCACTGTTTTCATCCTCTGATATTTCAGAATCTCACCTCCTTTCCCTCGTCACAGATGTCTAGCTCTCATTCTTATAGTTCCTGGACTACTGTGTATAGAATCACCAGATTCTAGCAAATAAAAATACAGGACACCCGGTTAAATTTGGATGTCAGATAAACAATGAAAGCTTTTTTTTTTTTTTTTGTATACGTCATCTCCAATATCATGTGGGTCATGCTTGTATTTAAAAATTATTCACTTTATCTGGAATTCAGATTTAACGATGCCCTGTATTCTAGGCGGCGATCATACCATGGGGCTTTTTTCACATCCCTGTGAACGTGTTCTGTCTACAAATATAGGGTCCTGTGCTGCTGCATGTCTGATATTTCAGGCCTGCCTGGTCAGGCTTGCTGAGTTCTGCCATGACACTTGTTTCACAAGCATAGACTATAGAAGCCAGGGCCTCCTTGTCTATCTAACACGCAGCAGGCACATTCTCTTCCCTTCCACAGAATCTTCCCTTTTTGTTCACATACAGCTTATGGCCAATAAGAACTCTGTTATACAAATAAGCCAAGTTGTTAGAAGCTATCTTCGTAGGGGAAGGAAAAAAAAAAGAGGTTAGAGTGGGAGAGAGCCAAAGCATAAGAAACTCTTAAAAACTGAGAACAGGGGCGCCTGGGTGGCGCAGTCGGTTAAGCGTCTGACTTCAGCCAGGTCACGATCTCGCGGTCCGTGAGTTTGAGCCCTGCGTCAGGCTCTGGGCTGATGGCTCAGAGCCTGGAGCCTGTTTCTGATTCTGTGTCTCCCTCTCTCTCTGCCCCTCTCCCCCGTTCATGCTCTGTCTCTCTCTGTCCCCAAAATAAATAAACGTTGAAAAAAAAATTAAAAAAAAAAACTGAGAACAAACTGAGGGTTGATGGGGGGTGAGAGGGCGGGGAGGGTGGGTGATGGGTATTGGGGAGGGCACCTTGTGGGATGAGCACTGGGTGTTGTATGGAAACCAATTTGACAATAACTTTCATATATTGAAAAAAAAAGAAGCTCTCTTCGTGGTTTCTGCGTTGAGATTATCGGTCCTCCTTGTGCAAAGAATTGATTAGCAATTATTCAAAATGACTAGAATTTGGAATGCATGTGACGGAAGGGATCTCTACATCCTGAAGATGTTATATACATTCTCAGTGAAATTAATCACTTCTCAAAGCAGGGAAGATGAGGACTTGTATACTTATTATTATTTTTTAAATATTTTTTTATTTTTTTTAATAATTTATTGTCACATTAGCTAATATATAGTGTATACAGTGTAGTCTTGGCTTTGGGAGTAGATTCCCGTGATTCATCACTTCCATACAACACCCAGTGCTCATCCCAAGAAGTGCCCTCCTCAATGCCCATCACCCATTTCCCTGCCCTCCTACCCCGCCTCCCACCCCTATCAACCCTCAGTTTGTTCTTTGTATTTAAGAGTCTTTTATGGTTTGTCTCCCTCTCTGTTTGTAACTTATTTTTTCTTCCCTTCCCCTATGGTCTTCTGTTAAGTTTCTCAAATTCCACATACGAATACAAAGATATATCTGTCTTTTTCTGCCTGGCTTATTTCACTTAGCATAATACCCTCCAGTTCCATCCATGTTGTTGCAAATGGCAATATTTCATTCTTTTTCATCGCTGAGAGGTTTTCCATTGTGTGTGTGTGTGTGTGTGTGTGTGTGTGTATCTATATCTATATCTATCTATCTATCTATCTATACCTTTTTTACCCACTCATCAGTTGATGGACATTTGGGCTCTTTCTATAATTTGGTTATTGTTGATTTATCCAAAGGATACAGGGGTGCTGATTCATAGGGGCACATATACCCCCATGTTTAATAGCAGCGCTATCAACAACATACGTACTATTAATCAACTGTGCCCTCTACTGGTCTAGAGAACAGAGGCACTGGCTTTACCTTCAGCTGTGCCAAGAGCCTGGCCCCATCCTTCTGACTTCATCATGCCTGGCATCATGAAATAGTCCTCTGAAAAATTTTCTGGAGGGGATACTCAGGGGCTGAGTAGAAACTTGCATGTTTTTTTTCATTATCGTATTTTTGGTTATGCTGCGTATGCATGGCATAAGGAAAACTGAATAACTATTTGTTGAATAAATGAGCAAATGGATAATAAACAAATGAACAAATGGGCACATCCATGAATTAGTGTAACTGGAATATATTACCCATATATCTGCATAGAAATGTATTCAGTAAGTACTTAATTAAGGTCGCGGGTGTTGGGAACTTAATATTCAAAGGTAATTCCTATCTTCCCAGGATTCTGCCTATAGAGCCCACACACTTCCTTTGAGGCCAAAACTGCCAGGCTGTTGGCTCATGTCACAAAATAAAACATCTGGCGGCACAGTACCTTCCTTATGTTGGGAACAATTTCAGGTCTTAGCTGGATCCACCAGAGTTTCTGGAGGCCTCAGACTATTGTATGTCATGGCAACAGTTGTATTACTGGCACCACACCTCCCTGGGACTTCGAGGGCTTCCTTGGCTATTTATTTTCTGTGTGCATGGGCATCATCTTGACTTCATCCTCTTGCTCCCCTCCCAGGAACGTCCGGGATGGTGGCCTTCTCAATCCACCCACTAAACCTTACCCATGGATGGTGTTTCTCCTGGAGGAAGTGTTTATTTATATGTCCCTATGGCCAGCTAACCTTATTCATTGGGCTCCAAATAATTTCCATCTAGTGGACACTGTCCAAATCAAGGTGCATCTTTCCTCTCCTAACCCATAGTTCAGGACCCAGGTTATATACAAGTAGGATACGCTTTTTATTAGCAGGCATTGCTTTCCACCATGGACTTCTACTTGGAAAGTACAGTTATAACATCACCTAGAGCACCCTCTTTCACAAAGACTTGTTTTCTTCCTTGCTGTTTCCTTTCGTCTATAATCTCTATGCTAGTGTTGGCTAAAACTTCCAGTCCAAAAGCAACAATCTTTTCTAAAACCACCACCAAATAAATTTTAGGTGAAAATCTACAAAAATCCATTGCTGACAGGAAACGCATACCTGGAGGCTTCTTCTGGGTAGAAGATTATATTTACTATCCTCCAAATATTTTAATCCCATCTGGCCTTTCTTAAACCTGAATAATAAGTGGTTACAATGACTCCCTATAATTTCTATTTTCTTTTTTTTTTTTTAGTTTTTTTTTCAACGTTTATTTATTTTTGGGACAGAGAGAGACAGAGCATGAACGGGGGAGGGGCAGAGAGAGAGGGAGACACAGAATCGGAAACTGGCTCCAGGCTCTGAGCCATCAGCCCAGAGCCTGACGCGGGGCTCGAACTCCCAGACCGCGAGATCGTGACCTGGCTGAAGTCGGACGCTTAACCGACTGCGCCACCCAGGCGCCCCTATAATTTCTATTTTCAACCCTCAGGCTTTTTTCCCCCCAGCTCCTGGTGTTTATAAACATGATGTGAATTACAGCAGCCTCTCCTCATCTAGATCCACACATTGTGCTTAGGAGTTTTTGACTTCAGAAAAGACTCCAATAATTGATCATTTAAAGGGAATGTGGGCCATAATAGTTGACTTTGGAGGTGGCAAACCCCGGCACAATCCTCCTGATCTGGAGGCCCAAATTCACTATTGTCCCTCGCTGAGCTCAGGTATTGCTCTGGCCAGGAGACGGAGGAGAGAAGAAAAGCAGAGAAAACCGCACTCAGTCATATTTGGTCTGACATATTTAGATCTCTTTAATAACAATGTCCTGGCACCCCGCAGGGAGTTTTTAGATTCACTGTTTTATAGAACAGAATCAACATTCAGCACACAATAACATCTTCTTTAACACACTTCTGTACAGTCCTATCTCCTCTTGGATATAAAAAAAAAAATCTCAATTTCCAACCATTCTCCTTTTCTCCATGAGGTTCATTTGAGGTAATACTTTCCCATTCTGAACTCCTAAGACTTATTTTCTTCCTGATGACTTCTTTCTGCTTTCGAATACATATTTCTGTTGTTTTGTCCATATTCTAGCTTCCATTTAGCCTTGAGAAGACCTCCAGACCAAAAATCATCCGTAAGAGTCTTTGAGGTCTCTGGGTCTGTGTGCTTACTATTCCTTCTTCTCAAATAACTTCCCCACCCTGCTTCACCTGGCTAATTCATGTCTCCGCTTACATGTTACCTCCTCAGGAAAGCCTTTTCTGACCTTAAGATGTTAGACACCCTACACTGCATTCATATTTATGTCTCTTATCATATAAATCATTTTTATTATCTGTATTTCCACAAGATTTTAAGCTTCCTGACAGTTGGCATCAATTTTTTCTTGCTTAGCGTTGAATTTCCGGAACCAAATAGAGTCATGCTTATAACTCAAATAATATTTGTATGTATCATGCCTATAACTGAAATAATATTTGTAAAATGCATGGGTGGATGGGTGGATGGATGGATAGATGGATGGATATACAGGTCTCAGGTAATTTGTCCATTCAGGTGGCAGAGTTGTGTGATTTGTTAAAAGAGACCAGAAGCAGACATTTGCTATTATATGGACTACTGCTAAAGAAAGCAGGCATTGTTTGCTGATGATTAAAAGATGAACGCAGCCAAATCAATTATTTGTGTATTTATAACTACCAGCGAATGTTTGTGCATTTTTGCAGGAAAAATTTGAAACTGAATTGAAGTATGAAATGACAGTTAATGGGAAAATTGCAGTGCTTTATTTGAAAAAAAGCAAGTAAGTGTTTTTACTTCTCACATTACCCTCACCAACAAAACGTTAGCAGGTGGAAACTGTGCTGAATGAGTCTGTTTCTGCTTAAGGTTCTCAAAAACCTCGGCTAATAAGCTTTTTCTCTCGACTGGCCCACGGGGTTGGGTGAATATATGTTCCTACTGAAGTGGTTTACGTTGAGCAAAACAATAGTTTATTAGTGTTTCAATTCTTCTAGTAATAAAACACAGTGAATGAGGTACAAGCAGATATACATTTTATCAAGTTCGAGGAAAAGGCAGATTTCTAGACCTTCCCCTACATTATTTTGTTATTTTAATATTTTAATTTTAAATTTATTTATTCAAATTCAAGTTAGTTAATGTACAGTGTAGTATGGGTTTCAGGAGTAGAACCCAGTGGCTTATCACGTGCATATAATCCACAGTGCTCATCTCAACAAGGGCCCTCCTTAATGCCCATCATCCATTTAGCCCACCCCCCGCCCACCACCCCTCCAGCATCCCTCAGTTTGTTCTCTGTATTTAAGAGTCTCTTACAGTTTGCCTCCCTCTCTCTTTGTAACTTATTTTTGCTCTCCTTCCCCTATGTTCATCTGTTGTGTTTCTTAAATTCCACATATGAGTGAAATTACATGACATTATTGTATTTTATTTACTTGGACTGAAAGATTAGATTTGTTTTTATTGAGAGAGAGAGAGAGACATAGAGAGCACATGGGCTGAAGAGGGGATGAGAGAGAGGGAGAGAGAGAGAGAATCCTAAGCAGACTCTGCGTTGACAGTGAGGCTTGATCCCATGAACCTCGAGATCATGACCTGAGCTGAAATCGAGAGTCTGACACTTAACCAACTGAGCCACCCAGGTGCCCCCTGAAAGATTAGGTTTTAAAACGATTCGCAATCATTTCCATCAGGAAAAAAAAAAGATATATCTAAGTTAAATAACCCCTAGAACCAGTTGGGCTCTCCTGATTCCAACGCCAGTGCTCTTTCCCACCCAGTTACACACTAACCCGCCCACTTTCTCATGCAATTACATTGTCCTTCTGTTCCCTCATTCTCTTTATTCACGCCGGCCACAGGCAACATTTCTTGCAAATTTCATGGCCTCTGCTCTTGCCCAGATCTTGATCATCCTACATCTTGACTATTTCAAACGTAGTTTCCCTCCCCCCCCCCCCGAATTCTGTGCTTTCAAGCTCTTTCAATCCTTTAATTATCCTATATAGTACAGCAAGATTTTTTTTTCATTCAAATAGACTCTTTGCCTTTTGCAAAACTTCACAAGAGCCTGGAGTTTGGAAATCACGTGGCAGGGTGGAAATAGTACAGGTGTGGACTTGAAGCAGACCTGGATATGATCCTTTGCCACTGGAACTGTGTAATTGTTATGGAACCTGGCCTGGATCCACCCAGCCGAAGAACCAAGCGGCACTCAGGGATCTCGGAAGGCAGGAGGTTTATTTCACACAGGCGGGCTCAGAGAAGGTCACTCTCCAGAGGTCTGAGTTCGTAAGCAGACGGAACAATTTATAGCCTGTGACTTCCGCATTCCGCATTAGTAGTAATTTGGCCAGTGTGGCAAGAGGGGTAGGAAGAGGAACCGGGAAGGGGAGTCTTTGGGCAGGGACTGGAATTTTCCTATCAGTCCTGTTGGCCACTTTGTAACAGATTTTTCCCTGTCATAATCTCATCTGGAAAATAATGTGAGTCATATTTACCATGTAAGACTTCAGAAAGGATGAAATGAATGATCCATGTAAAGTGTGTAACTCAGGTGGCATTTTACACCTGCTAGTTTCTTCCTTTTCTCCCCACCCCGCCTCTTTAAAAGGTATATCCAGGGGCGCCTGGGTGGAGCAGTCGGTTAAGCGTCCGACTTCAGCCAGGTCACAATCTCGCAGTCCATGAGTTCGAGCCCCGCGTCGGGCTCTGGGCTGATGGTTCAGAGCCTGGAGCCTGTTTCCGATTCTGTGTCTCCCTCTCTCTCTGCCCCTCTCCCGTTCATGCTCTGTCTCTCTCTGTCCCAAAAATAAATAAACGTTGAAAAAAAAAAATTTAATAAAAGGTATATCCAGACTCTTATGTGCTGGTGGGTCATTGAAAGAACTCAAAAAAGCTTGGTGAAATCTCTGGAAGGGCCCTACCTACCAAATGCATGTCAGTTCCCAATAGACTTTCACTGCTACGGTTGTTAGCAGTCGCTGGGAACTGAAAAGGACTGGTGAAAATATAGTTATCGTAAACTGGTGAGGGACGCTGCCCTTTTTAGGCATTTTTATCAACTCTACCCTTCTCACTTCCATTTGGAAATGGAAATGTATCTCCCCTAAATAAGTATAAAAGTCTGATGAAAAAGCAGATACTGTTCCATGCTAGTCAGGCATATCTCTGGCCCTCTCAGTCTTCATGCTTGTATTAGTCTTGAGGGGTTAGGAGGATGAGCTCAGGAGCTAGAACATTCCTGCGCATCCAGTGAAAGCATTCATTTTGATAACTGGACTTTAAAAAAAAATTTTTTTAAATGTTTATTTTTGAGAGAGAGAGAGAGAGAGAGAGAGAGAGAGAGAGGTGAGTGGGGGAGGGGCAGAGAGAAAGGGAGACTCAGAATCCAAAGCAGGCTCCATGCTCTGAGCTGTCAGCACACAGCCCGACATGGGGCTCGAACCCATGAACCGCGAGATCATGACCTGAGCTGAAGCTGGACACTCAACAGACTGAGCCACCCAGGCACCCCTGATCACTGGACTTTTCAATTAGTGTGAGTAACCATGAATTTGTTTTTCTTTTTTTCTTCAGGGGTCTCCTTGCACCAGGTTACACGGAAACACATTATAATTCCACTGGAGGGGAGGTCACCACCAGCCCACAGATCATGGTAAAATAGAATATCCTAGATTCGCTGTCAATCAGGGTATGACTCACACACCCAAAGGCAGTGTCATTGCCATACAAACAGGGAAAGTGAAAGCATTTACGACATTGGTGCCTTTTCCAGCAGTAGTAATTTCTTAATTGATCCTCCAATATTCGTACAGTTTGACAAGAACAAATGCATTTCTTGACCCATGGTCAAGACCCATGGTAACCCTTTCCAGCCTTCAGGGGCTCTCTCTAGGAGAGTAGGCAGGAGTTGCTCATCTTCATTAGAAGAGTGAAAAATTGAATACGTCTTGTGTCCTTTTTTTTTTTCCCATTTCTTTTCTTTCTTTCTTTCTTTCTTTCTTTCTTTCTTTCTTTCTTTCTTTCTTTTAGAGACAGAGAGAGAGCAGGGGGTAGGGGCAGAGGGAGAGAAAGGGAATCCCAAGCAGGCTCCATACTCAGTGCAGAGCCCAACATAGGGCTTGATCCCACAACCCTGGGATCATGGCCTGAGCCAAAATCAAGAGTCTGACACTCGACCAACTGAGGTACTCAGGCGCCCCTATATCTCATGATTTTAGTCAATGCCAATCACCTCACTGGATTGTATAGTCTCTTGATCTCAAGACTATTTCCTCAATGACAGAACTGTAGAATTCTGGTTTTTTGTAAATACTTTTTTTACTCTTAACTCCTATTTAGAGAAGGCAACTGTGTTAAGTAGTGTGAGGGGTATTTTATCATTTCCATCTTTTCTGAGCTCCATTTTACTTTTGGAAGGCTTTCACTCATTCTCCTCATAGTGATGGCACAGACATTTATGTGGGTCAATACTCATCGGTCCCAAAGCAGAAAGGTGTGCTTGATTAAAGTACATCCATATGGAAAAGTGCTACAGTTGGGCACTTTTCTCCAAATGGAAGCAGAGATGTCATACTAATCCAGTTAATCTGCTGAAACTTTTTGATTGCATCAAGAAACAACAACACAATCTGGAAAACCTATTCATTGGAAAGAGCTTGTAGGTGTCAGAAAAAATAATTTAATGAGCAATCAGCCCAGGGAAAGAATATTGATGTTTTGGGGACTTGGGTTTTCAATTTTCATCTGCATGTTGTTTCTTCCAGACTGAATTCACGCCTCTTACCCTTTTTTCTGCAAGACTTATATTTACACCAACATTTAACAAATGTTCCTTAAGCATTGGGCTAATTAACTAAATATTAAAGGTTTTAACCATAAAAAGCTTCTTAACCATTTTTTTTTTTGTATCTCTAAGTTGACTGTTGTTCAGCATAAAAGGATTTGAAAATATTATAGATCTTGTTGCCAGATTTCAAATTCAGATTTAGGAGTGGATCTAAGAACACACACACTTTCCTTTACAAAACTTTTTTTTTCTTGTTTAGGATGACTGTTATTACCAAGGACATGTCATTAATGAAAAAGTTTCTGATGCTAGCATGAGCACGTGTAGGGGCCTAAGGTAAGGCTTCAAGAATGGTTTGCGTATATCTGCGGTGATGGGTGAGTGTGTGTGTTTTAATAAAGCTGAAGAATCTCAAATATAATGAATTATATTGTAGTTAACTATGAATCCTAAGGGATCGAGAATTTGAAATTTGAAGGAAACAGGTCTCTTGATAGTGGTTTGTGAATTACACATTTGAATTACTTGCAGAAGTGTGTTTGTTTGTCTGCTTTTTTTAAATAGTGGGTTTTTTTTTTTTTTGAGCGCGAATCTTTAGGAAACAGGAGCTCCTCTCCACCTTCTCTCTTTACTCTAAATTCCCTCTTCAGCTTGTCCTATCCAAGCCTATGACATCATTTTCTTCTGTAGGCATCTGCCCACAGTGAGATATTTCTTCTGATGCCCAGACTTGATTATCCAATTTTGTCTTCCATATCTCCACATCTCTTCCATATCTAGATAGCTTAATGAAATCTCAGTCCTGATGAACCCCAAATCAAACTAATGATTTCCTCCCAAATCTGGTGTTTTTCCAGTGGTCCCTATGCCAGTGAATGGTATAATCAACCAACTTCTTGCCCAATCCAGAAACCTAGGTTCCTTGATGATTTCTTGCCTCTCAACTACCCACTTTCAATCCATTATCAAGCCCCATTGATTATATGTTCTAAACGTTCACTGAGATTATTCAATACATTCTCGTTCTACTGCCACATCCTACTCCAAGGTACCATGGTCCTTTATGCAGATCATTGCAACAAACCATCTACTTCTCTCTTCACATCCAGTCTTGTCTTCTAATTCAATGTACACTTAATCCAGTCTCTTGCTATATATTCTTATGCTTTTTCTTCATAGCTATTATCTGTAATTGTGAATATTACACATAATATATGTACTTGTGGGTTAAATGTGACTCTTTGATCCACATCCATCTTCCTTGTTTGACTATAAGCTCCACAAGAGGAGAAACCACAACTCTTTTCTTTCTTACTGTCTGCCCTTAATCCAATGACTAATGAATAATGGGAAAGCCCTAAATCTTGGTGAAATGAATCTTCGCTTGGGGCTCCAGCAGGGATAATTGATAAGAAATTGATAATATTTGTTGTTCAAGTGCTTTATATATTATGTCCTTCAATCCTTACAATCATTCTAATAGGTAGGTACTATTCTCATTTTATAAAAGGAGAAACTGAGGCTGTGTGGGTCTAGGTACTTTTCCCATGGAATCAGAGCTAAAAAGTTATAGATCCAGATTTTTAATTCTTATTTATAGGACTCCAAAGTCTTAATTTGCAGGCACCTTTAATGCAGACAAGGCTTGAGAATTGGAAGAACACTGGGTGAGAATCAGGAAATTTCCATTCTAGTGTCAGCTCTGACACAACAGGTGAGCTATGTGACATCACAATAGTCGCTTCTCTCCAACGGGCCCCATTTCCTCATAGAAAAAATAAGTTGAGGTCATCTCTAAGTATATCTTCAGCTGCAATGTTACCCTATTTTCCGTGGCCGTGAGCTTGAAATTATACAGCACTGGTAACTTTTTGCGATCTCTACGTCTATAGTGCTTTCAAAAGCAGGAATATTTTTTAAGAAGCCTGGGTTCTCATGTTTTCCAGGGGCTACTTCAGTCAGGGAGATCAAAGGTACTTCATTGAACCTTTAAGCCCCACAAATCAGGATGCACAGGAGCATGCACTCTTCAAGTATGATCCCGAGGAAAAGAAGGCTAACAGCACCTGCGGGACGGATGACATATTGTGGGTACACGGATCTCGGCAGAATGTGGTTCCACCTGCCACCAGTCTGGTGGTATGTATGCTTTTATTTTTTATTTGCAGTGCTCGCATGTATCTCGTCCTGGTTGCCCCGTCTTCCGGTCTCAGTAGTTGCGATTAATGGAAACTCGATAGTCATTGTCGAACTAGTAGCCCTATAGTAGGCTCTAGAGACACTAACATCTTGTTGTACATTGATGATTTATTTAATAAGTATTTACGGATCAACTATTATGCGCGAGGTTAAAATGCATAAGGTTAAAACCTATCGATGCGTAAGGTTAAAATGAAGTGTAAATATGATGCTTGCCCTCTAGGAAAAGGCAACTTCGCCAATGCTACAACACACGACAAAGGTCTAAAGCATTACTTTGACGTTAAATATCCTGCCATCTTCATGAATGAACTCATTCAACAGATTTCTTTCTTGGAGTGCTGCCATGGGTGCTGGGGATGTAGCAGTGAGCAAAAATAAACACAGGATGTGTCCAGAGGAATTTAGAATACTCTTACATACATGAATTCATCTTCCGGTCACAGAAGAAAAGTGAATATGGCTTGTTTGAAGCCACAGGTGGATCTAAAAAGTCATTGCCATAATTACTCTCCTTTCCTTCCGGAGACACTGTATCTAATCATTTCTTCTGTTTTCAGAATCCATTAAGCACGGGGCAGAGGTGGTCTGAATAAAAGAAAATCTCAATCCGCTGGGTTTGATTTGAGTTCACTTTGCTGTGGGTTTAAATTCTAGCCGTGATATGGTATCTAGGAACCCAGAGGAACCACTCCTAGAGACGAAGACTCAAGGGTTATTTCCAGGTTTTGGCCTGAGCAAATGATGAATGGGAGTACTGTTAACTGAGGTGGGAGAATGAGGGAGAAGCAGATTTTGTTTGCAGTTTGGGAATCGGTGGCTGTAATTTTGACCACGTTACGTTTGTGGTATCGGACATTCGAATGGATGCATGAAGTAAGGAGTTAATTATAAGAGTCTGGCCTTTAGAGAAGAGGCCAAGACTGGAGATATACGTTTGATAGTAATTAGTGCAGGGTTCCTATTTAAATAAGGCAGAACACATAAAAAGCTACCGATGCCACATAATTTCAAGCTCATGGCAGTAGAATATAGTATAACATTGTGATTCCCTAGGAAGATTGCCTGGATAAAGCAAAGGGTTGAGCTTTAATGACAGCCTCTAATACTTAGTGGTCAAACAAAGGAGAGGGTTACAGGAGTTACAAACCCCAAATGGTTAGGGCCCTGCTTCCCTCCGTAACCTCACCTACCTTCTGCTCCCCACCCACCGATGACCTCCCCCATTATGTTCTGACAAACACAACCTGTTTTCTCTGTGCTTTCAACATGCCAATATCAATTTGCTTTAGAGTCTTGTTCACTTTTTTTTTTTTCCTCAGCTGGAATTATCTTCCAATGTGTCTTCCCTTTCCTGGTTTCTCATTTTCATTAATAATGTCTGCTGCACGACCAAGTCTTGAGAACTAACCATATATTCTGAAATAACTCCCTTGTCACTCAATATCACATCACTCCATTTACTCCTTTGAGTAGCGCTAAGATCACCACCTGATAGCCCTATGCCTGTTTGTCTACTGGGAGCTCCTTAAGCCCATGGACCATGCCTGGTTCACTGCCTTATGCCTGGTGCCCCCAGCACCGGTGGTGGGGTTAGGTGCTAAATGAATGTGCTGCTCCTGTGGAGGGTGGGAGGGAAGTGCATAGCTCACCAGATGACGCCTAGAAGTCTTGTTCATGGAAGTTTATTTACCTGTTAAAAGACAAGCACTTCCTGAAATGCAACATGATAAACTTTGATAGTTTATCAGTTAGTACGAATAATGTATCTGCTACTTGTCAGTGGCACAATCCACTATGAAATGTGTCTTTTGCTGTCGTGGTTTAGTGGAGAAAAGGGAACAGAAAATAGGGAAGCTTGGAATGTGGGCAAGAGATCTAGTTCTGCCTAAGGAGAAGCAAGCAGAGGGGCACCTGGGTGGTTCAGTTGGTTGAGCGTCCAATTTCTGCTCAGGTCATGATCTCCTGATTCAGGAGTTCAAGCCCCACCCTGCGTCAGGCTCTGTGCTGACAGCTCAGAGCCTGGAGCCTGCTTCAGGTTTTGTCCCCCCGTTCCCCCCCGGCCCTGCCCCTCCTCTCTCTCTCTCTCTCTCTCTCTCAAAAATAAACATTTAAAAAATAAAAATAAAAGAGCAGACTAGGTGCCATGGTAGCTCTGGACATTGCACCATTGCTAAGGAAGGAGGTAGTCACTGGGAGAGGAATGAAAGGCTACTTAAAAACAAAAACAACAAGAAGAAAACACTGGGAGGTTGCGGAAGTCAGAGTTTCTCTATTTCAGGGCAGGAGAGCGGGAAGAGTCCATGGTTCAAAAAAATCCAAAGACTTTGGTTTTAGTTCCAGTGCAATTATTAGTTAGTTGTGCAATCATTTAAATTCTGACAAAATGAAGGGGTCAGGCTAGAATATCACCGATATCCCTGCTAGTTCTGGTATTCTGAGCCTCTCATCATAGTTAATTCTGGTTGGTTAGAGTTCAAATGATAATGTTGTCTTTATTGCCAGATATCAACCCATCTCTTAGAAAATTACACATTTCAAAGAAAAGAATGACTTTTGCGGAGAATGATGTTGTCTCAGTAATTTTCCTTTTTATATTTATTATAGAAATCAAAAGACCGGAAGGGTCGGGAACGTAAGAAATACATAGAATTTTATTTGGTCCTGGATAATGGTGAGGTAATTATACCAGATACCTATGTCTTTTCAAATCTCCTATATCAATTTATTGTGTGAAATATTAAATATATGGGTCAGTTTTCAAAAATCATGAATATGAGCTATTCCTTTTTTTGAATTGCTCTGACCCTAGGAAATTTGACATTTAATTAGAGTGTTAATGACTTCTCCTTTTCAGGAATGTACACCTGATATGATATGGATAAAGTGAATTTTTTGCACTTTATCCTTTATTTTTGTCTCCAAACTTAGCTTCCAATTAAGTTCCTTTGTTATTTTGTCTTTCATTAAGCGGTTAAATCATTGGCAAGTTAGAATATATGCTCATCAGAAAGTGGTAAATGCATAGGACTCATGAATGGAATCTTCTGAAAAAAGGCAATTTTGGGGGTAATATTCATTGTTCATATTCTTTTGCAAGAATTCATTTTCATATATTGGAAATCTAAGGTTCACATGTATGCTCCCATAAGGAGAAGTTTTATGCTATGATAATCTAAGTTAATTTGTTTAAGTCATAAAGCTTGGCCTCTAATTCTACTAAATTCATTTACCATTTACCATTCATATATATATTTTTAATGAATAGCATATTCCTTGCACTGAATCTGCACAGCTTATGAAACCATGGTATTTAAGTGGAAATACATTTGGGATAATTCCATAGAGACTTACACTGAGCTCCTACTGAAGGTGTAAAACATCATCTCTACTCCAAAAGTGCTTTAATTTAGCTAAAGCAGTAAGGAAGCATTTTGCATCTTTTAACTGTTAACTTTCATAACTGTTTGTTCATTATAACCACTGATAAGCAAAATAACCTGAAGTTGCCTTTTTTCACCTTCTAATGATATTCATTTCTACCAATGCCCATATCTTATCTCGTTTCTTGTTTGTTTGTTTGTTTGTAGTTTAAAAAGCACAATCAAGATCCAGAGGAAATAAGAAAGAGGGTGTTTGAAATGGCCAATTATGTCAATATGGTACGGTATATTTTATTAAGTGCAATTTCAACAATTTGTGAGGCGGTGCCATTGGGTTTTTCTACGAATGCTCTTGAAGCAGGGAAAGAAAGTCACCACTCCTGACTAACAATGCTTGATTGGCTCTTGAACTTTTGCTACTTAATTGAATATTAATATTACATGATAGAGATATTTCTCACTTACTTGCCACACTGTTCTCAGGTTGAAGAACGTATAAGAGATGATTTTGTTTGAATCGTTTTTGTTTTTCTAAAGCCTGGGGAGACATCACTGACCAGCAAATCCCAACAGAAATCCAAATCTATGGAAGAACATGGAAAAACAAACAAAATCAGCTGAACTCTGGCACAGAGTTATTTCATTTAATCCTCAACACAACTCTGAGATATTTCTAAGCCTTAATAGTATAGCTAAAGAATTAAATCCTGGGAAGCAAAGGAGCTTGCCTAAAATCACAAAGTTAGGAAATGGTAGACATAAGATTTGAACTTAGATTGGTTGGATTTCCGAGTCCATTTTGATTGGAAAGATGTTGATCTTGGTCTGTAAACATGATTTTATCATCTAATCCACAAAATCTTTAAAAAATGATTTCTGTATCCCTTCTGTTTAAATCTTAATTGTTAGCGTCTTGTTAGTTAAACATCTAGTTAGTCTGCCTCCTTAGATGGGTGAGTCACTTTGTGGCAGCCTGCAGGTTCTCTAAGGATAGAGGAAAAAATGAAAGTGGATTCAATGACCAACATCATCTGGGTCTCGTCTTCTCACCACAAAGACTTCTCCCAAAGAACCCCAAGAATTGGCCATATTTGCTGAGCATCTCCTTTGTAAATTTGTTTTTAAACATTTATCTGTTATTGAGAGACAGAGAGACACAGAGCATGAGCAGGGGAGGGGCCGAGAGATGGAGAGACACAGAATCCGAAGCAGGCTTCAGGCTCTGAGCTGTCAGCACAGAGCCCGACGCGGGGCTCGAACTCACGAACCGCGAGATCATGACCTGAGCCGAAGTCGGTCGCTCAGCCGACTGAGCCACCCCGGCGCCCCACTGAGCATCTCCTTTGTGACAGGAACTTTTTGATGACAGAAATAAAGTGGGGAACAAAACTGACAAATATCCCTCCCTTCAAGGGAGTTTACATTCTTGTCCAAGACAAGCATACAAATACCAAATAAAGAGTAGGTAGGATGGTGATTATAAATGCTATAAAAAAGTAAAGCAGGATAAAAAAGAGAGAGAGAGAGAGAGAGAGAGAGAGGCAGGTTCCTCTTGGGTGCTGTGTTAAATAGGGAAGCCTAAGTCCAAGATGTCCAAGGTGACATTTGAGTATGGAAAGGAAAGGAGAGAAGCATCTGACCCTAAGGGAGGGTGTGCAAGGCAGAGTGAGGTTCTGAGGACAGAACCCAGATTGTCCTATTTGAGGAACAGCGGGAGGGCCATTGTGGCTGTATGCGGTAAGCCATGGAAAGGGTGGGAGCAGATGACACATGACAGGCAGCAGTGGCTGGAAACTGCAGGTTCTTGTAGACCTATGTAAGGACTTTGTTATGCTGCATGGGTGAGAAAGACATTGGGGGACTGGGCTGAGGTGTAACATGTTCTGATGTGTGTCCTTAAAAAATCACCTTGGCCACCGCATTGAAAATAAACTGAAGGAAAGCAATTGGCAGAAATAAGACCCGATAGGGGATTGTTCCCTAATTCAAGGCAAGAGATGATGGTGGTTTGAGAAAAAGTAGTGATGGTGGATCTATTGAGACTAGCTGGTCTCTGAATACAGTCAACAGAGTATATGAGGTAGACGAGGGATGAGACGTGTGAGAAAAGGAAAAGATGAGGCGACATCGAGGATCTTGACCTGAGCAACTTGAAGAATGGGTAACGTATTGGCAATAGTGACTCAGAGGAATGATTAGCATTTCCATTTTGTACACATTCATTTTGAGATATCTTTTTGTATAAAGATTTCCGGGGGGACATCATTATGTTGTATACCTAAAATAAATATGTCATAGGTCAATTGGATTGACAAAAGTATTATTTCTTAGCGGAGGTGCCAATGGGCAGTGGGTTGCTACTTTTTATTAACTGTTCTATGACTGAGTACTTTTTAAAAATACGTTCATGTTTCGTGTTACATTTTTATATTTAAAAATGAAAATATTGGAGACCCTACATTTCAAAAATCAGAGAAAATGCTAGGAAATTTCCCTGAGATCAGGGGTAGACATGTCCATATCGACAATGACCCCCACGTGTCTAGACCCTACGAGGTGCCACATTATATCATTGTATGTATGTGCCGATGGATCATTAAGGATTAAAGAGAAGATTCGTGGGTGAAAAAAGAAAAAAAAGATATCCAGGTAAAAATGCTAGAAATACAAGATTGTTTGAAGTTTTGAAGTCTGGGTGGAGAGATAAATCCAAAAGTCTTTTTTTTTTCAAGTTTATTTATTTATTTTGAGAGAGAGAGAGAGAGAGAGAACTTGCATGAGCAGGGGAGGGGCAGAGAAAGAGGGAGAGAGAGAGAATCCCAAGCAGGCTCCATACGGTCAGTGAAGAGCCTGATGCAGGGCTTGAACTCATGAACCATGAGGATATGACCTGAGCCAAAATCAAGAGTCAGACACTTAAATGACTGAGCCACCCAGGTGCCCCTCAATGCTCAGAATGGCATAAGACGTGGGCCAGCGAACTGTAGCCTGTGGGCCGTATCTGGCATGCTGCCTTTTTATAAAACGATTTTATTGAAACATGGCCACACCATTTGTTTACGCATTATCTGTGGCTGCTTTCCTGCCACAGTGCCAGTGGTGAGGAAGAGTTACAACAGAGGCCACGCAGCTTCAAAGCCTGAAGCAGTCTCTATCCGGACCTTTAAGGAATAAGCTTGCCAACCTTGGTGTAAGATAACCAAACGAATGGTGTAGATAAGAAGAAAAGAGACCTAAGAACAGGTCCTTGAAGTGCTTCTTTGAGGAGAAGTCAGAGTACAGGAGAAACCGATAGAGACCAGGAAAGAGGAGACAAAGAGCTTCAAGGAAAACCAGGGGATAGTGTTGTTCTGGAAGCCGCTTGAGACAAAAACCCATCAAAGGAAGAAATGATCAATGACGTTAGATGCTTCTGAGGACTGAGGATTGGCCATCGGATTTAATAGCGTAGAAGTTACCAGTCGCCTGGATGAAGCACATTTCTGTGGAGCGTTAGAGTACGGGCACGATTAGAGTGAGCCCGACGAGAATAGGAAGTGGAATTAGAGACAGCAGATACAGAAAATTCTCTTCAAAAATTTCGCTATAAATAGAAGCAGAGAAATGGTGCGTAAGTGACGGGGGGGGGGGGGGGGGGGGGGGGGAAGGGTCATAAAGAGATCCTCCCCACTGTGATGGGTCATTCTTTTTATGCTGATGGGAACCGGCCCGTGGAAGGCTAAGCAGAGACAATGCAAGGAGGTTGGAAGAATTGTGGAATCATCTCCTTGATCTGGGGAGAGATTGGAGGTCTAGCGCATGAGTAGAGAAGCTGGCCTTCGGCTCTCATGAGCATTCCTCTGTAGAGTCAAGAAGGTGAGCACAGGTTGTTGGAAGAGGTTTAGCTCAGTAGGTAGACAGTGGTGGGAGCCAGTCAAAGTTCTCTTCTGATTGCCTCTTTACTCTGAGTTTGGAAGCAAGGGCATCTGCTCAAAGTGAGGTTTCAATACTTAAAAAAAATTTTTTGTTAATGTTTATTCCTTTTTGAGAGGAAGGCAGAGCGCAAGGAGGGAGGGACGGAGAGACAGGGAGACACAGAATCCGAAGCGGGCTCCAGGCTCTGAGCTGTCAGCAAAGCCTGACACGGGGCTCGAACCCATGAACCTCGAGATCATGACCTGAGCCAAAGTCGGAAGTTTCACCAACTGAGCCACCCAGGCACCCCAGATTTTGACTTTTCTTTTGATGGTTACTGGATTCCTCAATGCTTTTATTATTTTCCAAACGACTTAAAAACATTTCTTCAGGTTTCTCAGCACAAAGTTGACCCATGAGGAAGCCTGTCACCATGGTTTTTCTTTTTTTTTCTCCCCCAGCTTTATTGAGATATAATTGGCATAGCACATTGTGTGGGTTTAGCTGTTGAGTATGTTGGTTTGATGTACTCATAACACTGCAACATGATTTCCACCATAGGTTAGCGTCATATAATTACCATTGCTTTTCTGCGGTGAGAACATTTACGAATTACTGTCACCAACGTTAAGGTATATAATATAGTATTATTAACTATAAGTACCAAGCTGTATGTTAGATCTCCAGAGCGTGTTCATCTTATAACTGGAAGTTTGTACTCTTACCAACACTGTGCAGTTACATCAACTATAGTAGCAACTTAAACTCTTGAGAGTAAGCATATTGTCTTATAAGGTTAATTGATTATTTCTAAAAGTTACCCTGTATGCATCATTAGTTATTTGGCTCATTCCAGGTTTAAGAATCAGAGGACCACTTCATTGCGACTCACGGGTGCAGAACTTTTTCATATAGCACGCTCTTTTTCCCATGTCCAAACCAGCACTGAGTCAACCTTGCTAATTCTGGAATGTTCTGACTCAGGGAACAATGCAAAGCATTTGAGTCATTACCCTTACATTGAAGTCATAGTAGTGAACTACTAACTGAAAATTATAATCTGCCTTAAGGTGGCAAGCAAGAGAAGTTTATTTTGATAGGACTTTTGCTCTGAAAAACAGCAGTCTCCAGACCTGAAATACCTAAGGGTGTCTGCCTTGCCTGAGTATGGGGGTGCTAGCATCCGTGAAAAGAGGTGGTAACTTCCATTTCACAAGTATGTTTGGAAAGAAAGTTTTTACCGTGCTGGGAGAAATAGGTTTGAAAATCTAAAGTACATTGAAAATATTGAAAGATAACATTACCACCTATGTCATTCCTTTGACATGTATTCTCTTTGGACAGCTTTATAAAAAGCTAAATACTCATGTGGCCTTAGTCGGTATGGAAATCTGGAATGACAAGGATAAAATAAAGATAACCCCAAATGCAAGCTTCACCTTGGAAAACTTTTCTAAATGGAGGGGAAGTGTCCTCCCAAGAAGAAAACGTCATGATATCGCTCAGTTAATCACGTATGTAGAGTTTTTCCCTTTTGTGTGTTAAATGGTATTTAGCGTAGAAAGTTTCCAAAACCTTGGCAAAGCAGGTGGTTTCTTGGGGTAGAGGGTAAGAGGAAGTGGCTTACACAAAGGGGGTAAAAGTTTAAAAAGTATTAGATCGAATCTTATGTTGAATATTACCTAACTTTTGTTATAAGTGTTTCTTTTTTTCTTTTTTAAAGAAAAGCTAACAATTTAAAAATGATTCATCAGAAGTCTGTTTTGATTGGGTATACAGAAAGGAAAGACGGGTTTAGATAATGGCAAGAGAAGTTTCAATTCAGTGTTTTAAAAGTCCTGACTAGCTTTAGGTATTAGTGAGGACAAACTTCTAGGATATAAAGAAAACTGCGTATCATATTCTAATCCCACACCTCTCTACCATCCGGCTGAAGTGACAAAAACAGGGGGAAGGAGGAGAAATAAATCTAGTGACTATAAATTAACACAAAACCGCTGAGCATATGCCTCAAAAGAAATCGAGAAATTTCTTTTGAGGCATATGAAGATGCCTGGAATAGTTTGCAGCTGGAATCAGATAGAAGGAAACAGCAATGAATAATTGAAAATTATTCAAGAGTTACTTCCTAAGAAAACAGTAGGTGTCATAGCACATAAGAGGACTAGGTCCTGTCAGAATTAATTAATATTCTGAATTGGTTATTTACTACACATGACACATCAACCCACAACTCCCTGACTTAAAATAAGTCTTCTTGACTTGCGTGTCTGGTTCCTTGCCTGGTAGGGCTGGAGCACAGGGGCTGGTTGGTCATCTCTGTCTATATAACTTTCAAGTGGCTAACTTGGACTGCCTCCAGCATGGCAGCCTCAGGGGTCTGGGCATCTTACAAGGTGATTAGTTTTCACCCAGAAGAAGCATTGTAAGAGGACCAAGAGAAAGCCTCAAGTCTTTTCATGAGCAAACCTCAGAAATTACAGCGTCACTTCTGGTATATTCTGTTGGCCAAGGGCAAGTCGTAGATCTACCCATATTCAAGGGAAGGTACTACACAGGATAGGAATACTGCAAGCCTAGCTCACTGGGGGTTATATCTGAAGAATAGCTGCCATAGTTCCTTAATTTTGAAAGGTGAGTTCCTTAAATTTTCAAGGGTTCACCGCAGGGTGAGCTCATTTTGTTTGGAGAAAGTTAGTATTTTTTTTCAAGGACTCATAAGTAGTAAGGTAATTCACCTCTTACCAGACTGCCTCCAGGGCCATGCTCAAATTATATAAACCCCCATACTTTGAACCAACAGGGTAGAGAGATAAAAATCACAGACAAGATGGCAAATGCATAGATAAAAAATGACAAGCCAACAGGAAGAGTAGATTTCCTGTCTAGACTGGAATAAACAGGGTAAAAGTACTAAAAAGATATGGTGGAAAGAAATAATTGCACTTTCATTCAAAAATTTACCAAATCGGGGTGCCTGGGTGGCTCAGTGGGTTAAGCGTCCCACTTCGGCTCAGGTCATGATCTCACGGTTCGTGGGTTCAACCCCCGCATCGGTCTCTGTGCTGACCGCTCAGAGCCTGGAGCCTGTTTCAGATTCTGTGTCCTCCCCCTCTCTCTGCCCCACCCCTGCTTGTGCTCCGTCTCTCTCTGTCTTTCAAAAATGAATAAACATTAAAAAAAAATTTTTTTTAAAAGAAAAAAAATTACCTAATAAATTAACAGAAGGTTGTGTCTATACCTAGGCATAACAAGGTAAGAACTTTGTGGTACAGCTATAATCTATCCACTAAAAAGAGTAAATAGCTAACTCCATAACGGGGGAAGATTTATTTATTATAAATGAGCTGGTAGTGAGAATTGAACCCACACAAATGCAGACTTAAGTATAAGTAATTTTTTAATATGAAATTTATTGTCAAATTGGTTTCCATACAACACCCAGTGAAGTATAAATAATTTTATAACATAATTTTTAAAGAGGATATAAATACTGCAAATCTTTAAAATATCAGGTATAATGCAAAATATCTTTTCAAAACAACAGATATCTGAAAATTGTCCAAAGGAAGTATAAAGTGGGACGAAGTTCTCTAATTGTCCTTATTCTGCATGGCAAAATCAGTACTCTCCATTCTTGATTATGATAAGTGGGAAAATATAAGTTCAACTTTTTAGGTAAATGCATCTACTAAGGGCATTTTTTAAGTAATGCATTCTTTGAAAATTACTAGAGGCAAGCCAGGGTCAGGATCTTGATCAGATCACAGAATAATAACAAAGGCAGCACATGGAATCATTGCAAATGGAAAGAAAAAAAAGTGAAGAAGACTAAAAAAAGAAATTAACATTACTAAAACCAAACCAATAGTCTATGCAAATAAATGTAAGTGGCTCAAATTCCTTTTAACAAATATTTCAATAACATAAATGCTTCATAATGCAAATACATTCAGAATGGGCCCAAATTCCAAATCCCACTATAGCTTAAAACAGTGCTAAAAGTGAACAAAAGTAAATGATATAAAAATATA
Organism: Prionailurus bengalensis; assembly: GCF_016509475.1. Classification (NCBI taxonomy): domain Eukaryota; kingdom Metazoa; phylum Chordata; class Mammalia; order Carnivora; family Felidae; genus Prionailurus; species Prionailurus bengalensis. Next base: position 33,870,493 of record NC_057344.1, on the reverse strand, counting down.
TGAGAGAAAAACATAAATTAAAACAAAGCATATGTGAAAATATTAATATTCAAATTACATATATATATATATATACATATATATATATATATGGACAAAAACATTCCTATTTATTTACTTCCTGGCAAGAGATGAATTCCACAACAAAAAATATAAAATAATGAATGAGAGATATAAAATATTAAAAATGATTATATCCAGTGATTATATCCGGGTGCTTATATTTAGTTGATATGACAACCATTGCACATTAAAAAAAATGCCTAGTGCAAATTCAAAAACTGAAGGAAATATTTAAGAGTTATTATTTACAATGTGAGTTTCTCTGTTAACCATTTAGAGTCCTGGATGAGTTGTCTATAGAAAATACCATTTAGAATCATAAGTTGTTATATCAATTATTTTCTTTCTTTCAGAGCAACAGAACTTTCTGGAACAACCGTGGGCCTTGCCTTCATGTCTACAATGTGCTCTCCTTATCATTCTGTTGGCATTGTTCAGGTTTGTTTGAAGATAAATAGTTGTTTCTGCAGTTCAAGTCTGTCAAATGCTCTTTTTTTCTGAATCATGTAGGGTTTGTTTGTTGCTATGGCAAATAACATGGATTGAACTTCAAATGTTGAAACAGTCTTGCATATCAAATATAAACACATCATTGCCATAACGTATTATCTTTTTTATATATTGCTGGATTCAACCCACTAACATATCTTGAGGATTTCTATATTCTGTTTAATCCCGAGGGATTCTAGTCTGTAGTTGTCTTTTCCTGTTACGTGTTTTTCATGTTGTGTTATTAGAACAAATATCGGGTAAATCTGGCCGCATAAAATGATGTCTTCCCAACGTTTCAATTTTATGGAATGTTTTAGTAAAATTGGTATTATTCCTTCCTAAAATGTTTGGTACAATTCATCAGTAAAACTATATGGGTCTGGCATTTCTTTATGTTTTTAACTATGAATACAATTTCTTCCATAGATAACAGAAGTATTCAGGTTATTTATCTTTTCTCAGATGATATTAGCAACTTATGTCTTTTTCTTATGATCTTCCTAAGGACTTATTAATTTTATTGATTTCAAAGAAAGAGCTTTTGCTTTATCGACGTTCTCTACGGTTTTCTTGCCTTCAGTTTCATCGATTTCTGCTCTTGATTATTGAATTTCTTTTGCTTTCTCTGCATTAATTTGCTAGTCTTTTCTATTACTTAAGGAACATTTTTAGATTATTCATTTGAGGCTTCTCTCTTTTTCAAATATAAACATTTAATGCATAAATTCCCTACCATGCACTGCTTGACTGCATCTGTGATGTTTGGATATGTGTGTTTTTATTTTCATTCAGTTAGAAATATTTTCTAATTCCTTTTTGGATCTCCTTTTTGACTAATGTATTATTTAGAAGCATACTATAATGATTTCTCTTATGATTTTCTTTTAGTTTCATTATATTATGATCTGAGTATTCATTTGCTAGGGCTTCCATAACAAAATTCCCCAGACTGTATGGCTCAAACAACAGAAATGTATTTTCTCAGAGTTCTGGAGGCTAAAAATCCAATATCCAGGTATTGGTAAGTTTGGTTTCTCCTGAGGTCTCCCGCTTTGGTTTGCAGATGGCTACCTTCTTGCTGTGCCCTCACATGACCTTTCCTCTTTGCACACATCCCTTCCTCTTCAGTCATGTTGGATTAGGGCCCCATCCTAACTTATATATTCATTTAACCTTAGAGGCCCTATCTCCAAATACGGTCATGTTGGGGGTTAAGATTTCGATATACGAATTGGAGTGTGGGAGGGTGGGCACAATTCAGTTCCTAATAATCTGGAACATACCTCGTAGAATGTTAATATTTTAAATTTTTTTGAGGTTTGTTCTTGGTCAGTACTGCAGATGAACTTGAAAAAGATTACCTTCTGCTGTTATTGAATGGAGCATTCTATAACTGGCAACCATGTCAATTTAACTTACAGTGTTCAGTTCTTTTGAATAGTTTATAGAGAGTGGTTAAGTATCCAAGTATAATTGTAGATTTGTTTATTTCTTCTTTCAATTCTACAAGTTTTCACTTCATGTATTCTGAAGCTCTATGGTTAAGCAACTACACAAAAACAGTTGTTATGTCTTTTTGGAGAATTAATCCATTATTGTTTCATGTTCCTCTTTTTTCCTGACATATTCCTGTTCTGAAGTCTACTTTGATATCATTAGAGTTATTCCAACATTTTGTGGCTAAAGTTTGCTTGATGCAACCTTTTCCTTACTTTTACTTTTAGCATATATTTTTCTCTACATTTAAAAGTTTCTGGCATATAGTTGAGTTTTACTTTTTATCTAACCTGACAATCTGTCTTTTTTTTTAATTTTATTTTTTATTTTTTTAAAATTTACATCCAGTATCAACAATAGCCAAAGTATGGAAAGAGCCCAAATGTCCATCGATGCATGAATGGATAAAGAAAATGTGGTGTGGGGCGCCTGGGTGGTGCAGTCGGTTAAGCGTCCGACTTCAGCCAGGTCACGATCTCGCGGTCCGTGAGTTCGAGCCCCGCGTCGGTCTCTGGGCTGATGGCTCAGAGCCTGGAGCCTGTTTCCGATTCTGCGTCTCCCTCTCTCTCTGCCCCTCCCCCGTTCATGCTCTGCCTCTCTCTGTCCCAAAAATAAATAAACGTTGAAAAAAAAAAAAAAAAGAAAATGTGGTGTGTATATATATATATATATATACATATATATATAATACATATATATGTGTATATACATATACACATATACATATACACATATACATGTGGTGTGTATATATATATAATACATATACATGTATATATATGTATACATATTATATATATATGTATATATATAATACATATATATATATAATACATGTATATACATGTAATACATATATAATGTAATACAATATATATTAATGTATTACTGTATTAATGTAATACATTATATAATATAATGTATAATAGTAATACAATGGAGTATTACTCTGCAATCTGTCTTTTATTTCCTATATTTAAATCACTTATATGTAATATAATTATTGATATTGAACTAAAAGCTTCAATTTTTTTTCTAGATGTTTTCTATTCCATCTAGTCTATTTTTTATGCCTTCTTTAGGATTGAGGATTTTTAAAAAATAATTTCTTTTATCTCCATTATTAGCTTTTCACTGTTACCTTTGTTTGTTTATTTTTAATGGTTGCCCTGGCTTATTATATACCTCTGTTTGTTTTACGTTGAAATAATACTGAGCTGCATCACTTGTAATATAAGAATGTTATAAGAGTACACCTCTAATTACTCCCTTCCAGTTTTGTGCTATTTTTATCATTTGTTTAACTTTACATACACTATAAATACACAATATATTGTTACTAATTTTTCTTAGACAGTCATCTTTCAGCACAGTTTAAAGTAAGAAAAAAATTGAGGCGCCTATGTGACTCAGTTGGTTAAGAACCCAACTCTTGATTCAGGCTCAAGTCATGTTCTTATGGTTTGTAAGTTGAACCCTGTGTTGGGCTCTGTGTTGACAGCATGGAGCCTGCTTGGGATTCTCTCTTTCCCTCTCTTTCTGGCCCCTCTCTGACCTCTCTCTCTCAAAATAAATAAATAAACATTTAAACATAATAAAAGAAAATAAAAATAGTATTATGTTTATCTTAGCTTTATCTACACTCACCTTTATTTCATTCTCAACACTCTCCATTTCTTTGCAGAGTTTCTATCTGGTATAATATTTTTTATTTCTTCCCAAAGATTTTTTGAAAATATTTCCTATAACACAGGTGTGGTGTGGATGAATTTTTTAGTTGCTTTCAGATGACTTTATCTCTCTTTCTTTTTTGTATACATTTTCAGTGAGTTTGTAATTCGGGCTTAGTAATGTTTTTTTCTTTCAGTACTTCTAATAATTTCACTTCACTGTCTGCTGGATTACAGAGTTCCTGATGAGAAGTCTGCTGTAAACTTTATCTTTGTTGCTCTGAAATGTATCTTTTTGTTTTCTACTTCAAGATTTTCCCTTTCTTTTTAATTTTCTTTAGTTCGATCATAATGATGGTATAACTAAGTGGACTTTGGGAGAAATGGGTAATATATCACATTTAGTGTTCCTTGAACTTCTTGGGCCTGGGGCTGTATCTGTGATTAATTATGGAAAATTCTGGGCCGTTACTTCATCAAATATTTCTTCTATTTTATTCTCCTCCTTTTTTCTTCCAGGGATACAAATTCCTATATCAATGACCATTCTACATTGCCCCTCAAAAGTTATATGCTCTGTTTTTCTATTTGTTTTCTTTTTTGTCCTTTTTGCACTGTGTGTTTTCATTTGGGTAATTTTTGTTGAACTGTTAGGTCAAGTGATTATTTTCTCAACTATTCCAAATCTATTGTTAAGCCTGTTGAAGATATCGTTCGTTTCAGTTACTGTCTTTTTCATTTCTAGCATTTCCATTTGATTCTTTCTTATGGTGTCCAGGTCTGTTGAAATTTGTCATGCAGACTTGTGTGCTCTTCATCTTTCCCACTGGAGCTTTTACCATACTAATCGTAGTTATTCTAAAGTATCATCTGATAGTTCTAACATCTGTGTCAGATATGAGTCTGGATATGTTCATTGGCAAGGTAGGCCTTTTTCTTTATTTTTTTCTTTTTTGGTTTTTTTTTTTTTTTTGGATGCCTTATTATTTTTTGTTGAAAGTCAGGCATCCTGTGAAAGGCATTATCTGAGGGGTGTGTGTGTGTGTGTGTGTGTGTGCGTGTGTATTTTTTCCTTGCCTGGAAATCATCACTTCTTTCCTTCCTTTAGGCCTCTTGAGTAAGGTTTGAATCAATCTAGCAGGAGTTGGTTGGATTGGGATTTTGTTGTTGTTGCTATGACTAGCCTCAGTCCATCACAAGCTTTAAATTCCTCTCACATTATTTTATGTTTAGGGTGAAGGCTGGTTTTCCAGAGGGTTTTTCTCAGTGTGTGCTTCATACTCATTTTTAGGTCTTTACTGGATCCCCCAGAGAGTTTCTTTATGCTGCAGACTCTCTCCCTTTGGTAGGTGGTTGTTACTTGTTACTGGATGATCGTTAGAATTTTGGTGGGCAGAGGGCATTTTCTTTCGCTTTACTAAACCTCAGTTTTTGGTAAGTCTTGTGTCCTATAGTGTCGGGGGTAGGTCCTTTTAGTGCTCCTGTTCCACTGCCAGAGGTAGCGACCTCTAATGGACATAGCCCGGTATGTATTCCTGCCCTTCCTTCTCCTTTCTTCCAGGGGTAGAAGCTTTCCATGTGTTTTATTTTCCTTCCTGTTCCTTTTTTATAGTTGTATTGAGACTTTACCGGTGCCCTGGGTGACAGGATTTGTTGCTCTTTCTCTCAGAAGCTTAAGCTCTCGGTTTAGGGCTAGAATTAGAATGAGGCGAGTGACACGCTCATTTCACCCTGGTCCTTGTCATGTTTGTGCCATAGGAGAGAGAGGAGAATGATCTTCGAGTGATTTCATGCCTTTTCACGCTCCTGTTCCCCTTCCCCAGGCCCACACTATGAGGGAGGCTTTCTCAGAGCTTTCACGTGGTGAGGTCTGTGTGGAGAAAAACCCAGGAGTAGGTGAGAATTCCCCTATGTCTGAAGCTCCGACGTTTGGTGTATTTTCTTGCTGTACCACACACACTCTAACTATATGGGTTTTAAGATTATTTTATACGAGTTATTGCTGGAACCTGGTCTGTTCCAGGTAAACAAATATTCATGTCCCGACTTTCCCTGTAGCTGCCAGCCTACCTTTCCTTAGGTTGCCTTGTGGCCTCAGCTCTGGATGAGTTCTAGAAAATTGTGAATTGATGGTCCAGTGTTTTTATTGATTGTAAGTTTGGAAGTGATGCTCTCCCCAGACTTCTACAATGTGGTGGTAAGGAACAGAGGTGGGGGGGGGGTTCTCCTTTGCCTTTGTCTGGTTTTGGTCTTAGGCAGGTCCTGAGTGTCAGAAGCAAAGCTTTCTTAGGGATTCTTTCCATCCTTCCCACAGCAGCAAAATTCTGCTTTCCATTTTTTGCAGATCTTTTGAGGAAGAGTTTTCTGACCATCCCTCAGTAGGAGAAAATCTCGATGAATGTTACTATAGGATCCTGGGCTCAAGATGTTTGTTTTTTTGTTTCAGGAGTAGAGGATGTGTGTGTGTGTGTGTGTGTGTGTGTGTGTGTGTATGTGTGTGTGTGTGCATGTTTAAACCCATCCCTTAACCATGTTGGGTCTTCCGTTCTACCCTAGGTTGTCAGAGATTACTATTTCTTTCCCCAGTGGCTTTAGATTTCTATTCCTTAAAGGAGAAGGTTCTGGATATGGCTTCAGGCTCTTTTCTTGCAGCAGTTGCTACTTTACTCCTTCTGGACTACTCCCACCAAGACAAGTTCTTTCTGTTCTACTACCTGGCTCCCAAAGTGTGCCCTGAGTTCCTAGAGGAGGTCCTTGGAGAGGAGTCTCTAAGTGTATGCAAAGCACCCTTGTTTCTGAGGTCCCTCGGATTCTATACTCTGGCACTGGCCTGTCCTAGGCCTTTAACAATTCACTTAAGAAGTTAAGTGAATTGGGGCGCCTGGGTGGCGCAGTCGGTAAGCGTCCGACTTCAGCCAGGTCACGATCTCGCGGTCCGTGAGTTCGAGCCCCGCGTCGGGCTCTGGGCTGATGGCTCAGAGCCTGGAGCCTGTTTCTGATACTGTGTCTCCCTCTCTCTCTGCCCCTCCCCCGTTCATGCTCTGTCTCTCTCTGTCTCAAAAATAAATAAACGTTGAAAAAAAAAAATTAAAAAAAAAAAAAAAGAAGTTAAGTGAATTAACTTCCCCACTTGTAGGATCCCTGGCGTCTCCTCCTCTACACTTTGCTAGAGACTAGCCAGTTCCGTCTGTCCTTGGGAGGGCCTATTTTTAGTTTTCAGGTTCTGTGGATGTTCTGCAACCACAACTGACTGATAGAGTCAAGGAAAATTATCATTATCTGGCTAGTCCTTGTTGTTAGTACAAGAGTAATGCTTTTTCCAACTTTGTACATCCTAGGTGGAAGTGGAATATATATATTATATATATATATGTGTGTGTGTGTGTGTGTGTGTGTGTATAATATATCTTATAAGTCTGGGTTTGTGACAAGCTTTGTAAGATGAACAGAGGAAATAAAATATGTACTTTCTAACCTGAAAGAGTTTACCATAAAGTCGGAAGCGGAATCGGACTACTTAAAGCAATACTTAAAATATATGATAATAGAATTGAAAACTGCAGTAGGAATCCAGAGGAGAGAATTACTGATGAAGATTCACGTGGTCAGAAAAAGTTGCTTGAAAATAAACTTCAAAGGGTGGATAGGGGGAAGAGAGAATAGAGGTCATTCCAAAGGAAAGAAACATTTCAGTTAAGAGAATAATGAATTAAAGGAAGACACCATGCATTTAAAGGGACCTCAAATAAGGCAATCTGGAAAGTCTAAACACATTTACATTTTTTCCAATTTTTTTTTGGTTTGTTTTTGTCCCCATTTGAGTAACTCCATCTTATTAAAATAACAAGCTTTACTGGTTCTTCTTGACAGGATGATACAATATCGTGAATTGTAAATATGAACTTCCCATCTTACACAGGTGTTCCTTGTTTGCCAGCCTTGTACCGTGCCTTCTGGATCTCTTTATTTGGTTCTTTGACATGAAGTAGATAAGGAAATCAGGCGTCTGTGCGTGGGTGTCATTGGCAGATTCCTGTCTCCCCTGTGGGAAATTACAACCTTCAGTGATTCTCTAGTGTTGTGTTATTGTTCTTGAAAAACCTGGAGCCCCCAGTCCAACACTTCTAATCAGAAATCATCTGGTAATGAAGTTGCCTATGGGCTGGACTTTATGCCATGGGGCAAGTCTAGAACTGACTGAGGTCTAGCTTGGCAGTAACAGAACTAAGAGAGATACCAACGGTACTAAAGCCCTAGGTTAACAAACACTTTTGGATCCCTATTAGCTAAACACATCCAAGACCTTCGGTCAATTAGAAGGCATTGAAAAAGAAGCCAAGGGGAAGGAGGTAGATCAGGATTAAGCAATGCTGATTCCTTATCATTTTTGAAGACCTTTTGCCACTGTCTCTCATGGCAGGAAACCACAAAAATGTTTCTCATTAAAAATATTCCCCATTTACAAGAATAAAGAGAAAGCAGTGTGCCCTGTAATGGGCATTCAGTACCAAAGTTGTGTGTGTGTGTGTGTGTGTGTGTGTGTGAGAGAGAGAGAGAGAGAGAGAAACAGACAAACAGAAATAGAGACAGACAGAGGCAGGAGGGGAGAGGAAAAGGTGGGGAGAGAAAGAGAGATGGTGATTAGTGAAAAATCTGAAGCTGAAACCATTCGATCTACCCCACTTAGTGGAACTATTTAATTATACCCTGAGTGATAATTTATTTTAAAAACCAGAGGATCTGTTTTCCCTGTTCTTGCCCTTAGGACCACAGTGAAAACGTGCTTAGAGTAGCAGGAACGATGGCCCATGAAATGGGCCATAACTTTGGAATGTTTCATGACTCCTATGTTTGCAAGTGCCCTTCTACAATATGTGTGATGGACAGAGCACTAAGGTGAGGCTTTCTTGGAAAGATGCGTTCATATCCCTGTTTTTGGTTCACTCTGGACTGTGCTGTTCTTTTATGTCATCTTTGGCAACACATCCACGCTTTTAAATGTCAAATAGCATAATCATGAATGAATATCTACACCAAACCGCCTTCCCCCTCATCAATGTGCATTTTTTTTTCATTAACTAAAGACATCATTTAAACACATTGTGTCTTTGCTGTTGGGGTGACTTGACATTTTTAACTTCAGGTTATCTACACCAGATCTGGTTTCGGAAAATAATTGGTATTTATCACATTTTCAATAAATTCAGATTGGGTAGTGGTAGGGAGAAAGTTCTGAGAGAAAAATCTAATCAAAGAAGAACATTCTCGAGGAGCCTGGGTGGCTCATCGGTTGAGCGTCCAACTTCGGCTCAGCTCATGATCTGACGGTTTGTGAGTTTGAGCCCCGCATCAGGCTCTGTGCTGACAGCTCAGAGCCTGGAGCCTGCTTCAGATTCTGTGTCTTCCTCTCTCTCTGCTCCTCCCCTGTGCACACTCTGTCTCTCTCCCAAAAATAAATAAAGATTAAAAAAAAATTAAAAACAAAAAGAAGAACGTTCTCCCAGAAGGATAAAGAGATTATACATTCCTGCCTTGCCTAAGTAAACTTACTGTGAAATTTTATCCTTAAAAATCCCATAGTCCCTTTCATATATATATTTCCTCTCTTGTATTTCCCTTTCCCAGCTCACTCAACCTAGGGTTCCACAAAATTGTATTATGGCAGCATGCCAGCTACATATCTTATGTTATCTCTCTCAGATACTACTGCATTTTTAAACCTCATCTTTATTTGTGAAAAGAAGAAATTCTATCAAAAGTAATTCATCCAGGGTGCGCGTGTGGCTTAGTTGGCTAAGTGTGCAACTCTTGATTTAGGCTCAAGTCAAAATCTCGCGGTTTGTGGGTTCGAGCCCCACGTCAGGCTCTGTGCCGACAGCTCAGAGCCTGGAGCCTGCTTCAGATTCTGTGTCTCCCCCTCTCTCTGCCTCTCCCCCGCTCGTGCTCTGTCTCTCTCAATCTCAAAAATAAACATTAAAAAAAATAAAAAAAAAGTTGGAGGTGTTTGTGTCCATCCAGAAGGGCTAATTTAGGCACAGAAATGAGCTCATGATTTAGCCATTGGGCACTAGATTGGATTTCATCTCTTGGGGAAGGTTTGGGGTATATCATCCCCAATGTGTGACATTGCTCCCTTCATGCTCAGCATGACTGTGTTTCATTCTCTTCTTCCTTGCCTTCACAGCTTCTATATTCCTACAGACTTCAGTTCCTGCAGCCGTGTCAGCTATGATAAGTTCTTTGAAGATAAATTATCAAATTGCGTCCTCAATGTTCCATTGCCTACAGATATCATATCCACCCCAATCTGTGGGAACCAGTTGGTAGAAATGGGAGAAGACTGTGATTGTGGGACTCCCGAGGTACCCTCAAGTACTCTCTGTGGTTTTTAAAAATAATGTTTATTTATTTATTTTGAGAGAAAGAGCGTGAGCAGGGGAGGGGGAGAGAGAGAGGGATAGAGAGAATCCCAAGCAGGCTCTGTCTGCCCTGTCAGTGAGGAGCCCGAAAGGGGGTTCGATCTCACAGTTCGTGAGACCTGAGCCAAAGTCAAGAGTCAGACACTTATCTGACTGAGCCACCCAGGCGCCCCCAACCAAGTACTTTCTAAAATGATCGAATGTGTTTTGCAATTGCTAAGAAGATAAACCATAAACCTGTATTACGCAGGCTCACTCTGAAATTGTGTGTTTCTATAATTTCGCATATGTTCAGGCTGGCTTTTCTAACAATGAATGATGCATTGCTTAAAAGACTTCCTACTTTCCATCTTGGGGTTCCTTCCCCATTTCTTTTTCTTTTTTCTTTTTTAAGAACAATCAACAATTGAGTTTTGTACTCTCTTCCTTCCCATCTGGCAGACATACTTAATGGCTCCTATGTGCCTATGACCTCTTGAGTGGTTACTTGAGGCACAGCACTGTGATAGTGCTCAGAGTGCAAATAGCTTGGCCAAGGTCACAGAGCTGGTGAAGGGAGGAGCCGAGACATGGACCCAGGTGTTTGTGTCAGCAATCCCAGAACCACCCTGCCCTGGGATTGAGTTCTTCCCTTTGGGACTGAAGAGTTTTTATCGTTAGGAGTTCTGGCTTGATCCCACCCTATTGATTTGGCAGCCAGGGTTCTGAATGGGACCTTTGCCCCCATTTTGTGAAGACTTAACATGAGTAGCACGTCAAGCCCTCGAGGGGTCAGCTTTTCAGTAACTTCAAAATATGACCATAAATTTATTCATTCTGTGAGAAAGCAGATTCTTTCCAAGATGATGTGTATATCTGAAATAAGGGTAGGGGCGCCTCGGTGGCTCAAGGGCCAAGCATCCGACTTCGGCTCAGGTCACAATCTCGCAGTTCATGGTTTTGAGCCCCGCGTCGGGCTCTGTGCTGACAGCTCAGAGCCTGGAGCCTGCTCCAGATTCTGTGTCTCCCTCTCTCTCTGACCCTCCCCCATTCATGCTCTATCTCTGTCTGTCTCAAAAATAAATAAACGTTAAAAAAAAAAAAGAAAGAAAGAAGGGTGAGAGTTTTAACCCTAACAAGTTGTAACTCTAAATATATCTTAGGGATACTAAGCAGCTATAAGAGGAACTTTCTGAGGTAGGAATTTCGCCAAAACCTTATGCAGGTATCTGATTTCCTAGAAGCAAGGTGGGGAGAGCAAGACAAAGTCTATTGCTTAACACAGAGTTGGATTAAGTGTCAAACTTAGATAAAGAACTGTACTTTTAGCTTTTTAGTGTCTGCCCTGGAGACTAAATTTACTGCTGGGTAGGTTCATGAGTTCAACTAATTATGTTTTTAATTATTTAGATAAATTTTATTTTATTATTATTTTTAATGTTTTATTTATTTTTGAGACAGAGAGAGACAGAGCATGAGCAGGGGAGGGGCAGAGAGAGAGGGAGACACAGAATCTGAAGCAGGCTCCAGGCTCCGAGCCATCAGCACAGAGCCCGACGCGGGGCTCGAACCCACAAACTGTGAGATCATGACCTCAGCCAAAGTTGGACGCTTAACCAACTGAGCCACCCAGGCGCCCCTGATAAATTTTATTTTAAAAGACTGTTCCTTTTCCTTTTGTTTTCACTCATATTCTACTAAAACTAGATCACTTGCAGTACTATAATGGGAGGCTGAGCAAACTAGAAGAGATATTCAAATTAAAGAAAGAAGGTGTCAGTAGCATTCAGGTCATAACAAATCACCAGTGGCTCCAAAATCTGTTTGTTTTTTTTTTAATGTTAAACTTTGTTCTTTTATTTTCATGAAAATTATATTCAGACTTACCAAAGTAGGGTTTATGTGATGAACAAATAATATTTTGAATTAATATGAAAATAGGGGCGCCTGGGTGGCTCAGTCGGTTAAGCGTCCGACTTCAGCCCGGGTCATGATCTCGCGGTGAGTTCGAGCCCCGTGTCGGGCTCTGTGCTGACCGCTCAGAGCCTGGAGCCTGCTTCGGATTCTGTGTCTCCCTCTCTTTCTGCCCCTCCCCTACTCATGCTCTGTGTCTCTCTGTCTCAGAAATAAATAAACATTAAAAATTTTTTTTTAAATATGAAATGAGAGCAAAATTTGAGGCCCAAACAGCGTTTGTATTTATTTCCGGTATTTCTTAGGAATGTACCAACATTTGCTGTGATGCTAAAACTTGTAAAATCAAAGCAAGTTTTCAATGTGCATCAGGAGAATGCTGTGAAAAGTGCCAGGTAAGATTATTACTTTAGTCTCTTTTAATAATTAAATACTGTGTATTTTTCTATATTAAAAATCTCTGAGATTACGTTGAATAAAATAGCAGAGTGCTAGTTTTCTGTCTATAAAGTAACGCTGCTTACCATTTATATATGAGTGCTTTACAAATACAGGCTATTCGATTCTCCAACAACCTTTTGAGTTAGATATTACCATCTCATTTTGCTTTTGAGGGAATAGAGGTTCAGAATAGAGAACGTGTAAGATAATAGGGCCACTGAATTGGCAAACTCCAAACGATCAGTTCCAAAGCCAAAGCTGGGGACTCCTACCTGCCACTGCTTCTGATGAAGGGCCTTCTTGCACCAAACCTCATAATTGGTTGCATATTTCTTTTGGTGGAAAATCTTTTATTTTAAATCTTGTGGAGTCTCCCCTATCTTGACACTTAGAAGTCACTTCAGGGTGAAATTCTTGGAAAACAGATATAAAGGATTCTGTGTCCTTTTCTCTGTGGGGCTCATTGACTTTCCTTTCAGGTTCAAGTTTAGAATTTTACATTCCATTGTTGCATAGGATTCTCTATTATGATTATTTGTTTATGTGTCTCTTTCCTTAGTTAGATTGACTCCAAAGGGCAGGGGGCTGATTCATCCTCGCCTAGCACAGAGTTTTGTGCATTTTAAATGCGCAAAAACTGTTCTTAGAAGGAATGTAGAGTTATAACGTACCAGATTGTGGGTAGTATTTGGGAGAGATTGGTTTCTTTTAATATCAGAGGGAGAGGAAAGAAAGAAAAGAGACCAAAAGGAAGAAAACTTGAGAACATAAGTAGTTTTCAACAAGCGTTGAATAATGGCTATTTGTTAGAGATTGTGGGAAATTAAAAAAAAAAAAGTAGTCTTTGACTTCAATGAACATGCTGTTTCTTTAGGGTAATGACATACATACCTGAAACATATGAAAATACCATGCATGATTAAATGCCCAGGTAGACGTTATAAAGATACATGCCCTTTGTGTAGCTTTTCACTTAATTTTCATAATGGCTCTGTAAAGGCGATATTAGAAAGGGAATTGGGTTTTCAGAGTGATGAAGTCCATTTTCAGCACCTAGCCCCTGGCAGAACCAAGATTCAAACCCGTATCTTTCAAATCCAAATTTAAAGTTCTTCCCACCCTGCATAGAAAGTAAGGACTGCGTTGTGCACTGAAGAAGACAGAGGGGGCTTCATGGAAAATGAGGCTGTCGCTAGTCTTAAAGTAATGTGTAGATTTTAGATAGCAGACAGAAAGAAAAAAAAAATCCCCAAAAGAGGAGACTGAGGGAAAGAATAAAGATAGAACAGGAGGTATAAGTGTGGCTCAGGGGACAGCTGGTAAGAAAGCGAGTCTGGCTGGAGCAGTCAGTGGGGGTTGAATTTGGAGGGTCTCTTATTAAATTTTGGATTCCATTCTATCATCACTGTAAAGATTTTGAAAGTTTTCTGATGATAGGGGAGCATGCCTCCTCACCTCACCTAGGGAAAGAGATGCCTCGAGTGTCCTCACAGCCTTCCTCAGATTTGCATAAATGGCAGAATTGGTTTGACTATGATTTCTCTGAGGAAGTAAGACCAAGGTTTGCAATAATAGATGGCGATGCAGTTAACACATCAAATGTGCATCCAGTTATTTCTTCTCCACAATAAGTCATTTCATAGGAAGAAGTGAGTTGAAAAGAAATATTTGAGCATACAATGAAAGGAATTAAGGATTAGGAAACATGACGCCTGGGAAAGTCTCAGAGCATGCTGATCTGGTGCTTGTAAAAACTTATTTTCTTTAATCCAGAAGGTTCACTTCACCAATACATCTCTGAAGTTGCACATTTAAATCTTGAAAATCTTGACAAAGATGCATTCGGTAAAGGAAAAGATAAATCCCTTCTTCGCATTTAAGATGAGGCTTGGTTTTCTTCTGTATTTTTCTCATTGATATTTCTATAGTGCTGGCATTATAAATTTGGAAATATTGATTACTTAAGGACTCCGGCCATTGGGCACAGTCAATAGAAGTGATACGATAGACGTCTGTAGTTTATACAATGCAAATGTAAGCATCATTCTATCTTACCGAAAGGCAACTCCTTTCCCCAAAAAAAAGGCCAAAAGGAAAAGATTATGCGCATCAATTTGAGATATTAGGGTAAGTCAGGTGGGGAAAAAAAACAACAACACAACTTCTCTTCACTTTTATTTCCCTGCAGCTTAAAAAGCCTGGTGCAGTGTGCAGACCAGCAAAAGATGAGTGTGACCTGTCAGAAATGTGTGATGGCAAATCTGGTATCTGCCCTGATGATAGATACCGAATCAACGGCTTCCCTTGTCAAAATGGGAAGGGCTACTGTTTGATGGGGATGTGCCCCACTCTTCAGGAGCAGTGCACCGAGCTGTGGGGACCAGGTAGGAGGGCAGACCCCCGTGTTGCGGGCATTCCTGCCTCTCTCTGTCTGCACACACAAGGACAAATCGTATTATAACGGGCAACAGTGTTTAATCATGGCCAAAGTAGTCTTCTGTCCCAGTCTTCTTTCTTAGAAATGGTGCATCCGCTCAGAATCCGGGATAAGTGCATTTTTAAGACATATGGTCAATTTGGGGACTGCTAGATTCAGCAAACAAAAATAAGGATGGCCCAGTTAAATTTTAATTTCAGATTAACAATGTTTTTTAGTATCAGTATGTCTCATGAAATATTTGAAGTAGACTTATACTAAGAAAACTTGGTTTATCTGAAATTCAAATTTAATGAGTAAAGCAGGAAAGAATAGCCAACGGGAAAAAAGACAGTCTCTTCAACAAATGTTGTTGGGAGAACTGGACAGCAACATGCCAAAGAATGAAACTGGACCACTTTCTTACACCGTACACAAAAGTAAATTCAAAATGAATTAAAAATCTAAATGTGAGACTTGAAACCATAAAAATCCTGGAGGAGAACAAAGGAAGCAACCTCTTTGACATTGGCTGTAGCAGCTTCTCTCTAGATATGTCTCTGGAGGCAAGAGAAACAAAAGCAAAAATAAACTATTGGGACTTCATCAAAATAAAACGTTTCTGCCCAGAGAAGGAAACAGTCAACAAAACTAAAAGGCAACCACTGGAATGGGAGAAGATATTTGTAAATGACATATCTGGTAATGGGTTAGTATCCCAAATACATAAAGAACTTACAAAACTCAACACCGACAAAATGAATAATTCAATTAAAACATGGGTAGAAGATATGAATAGACTTTTTTCCAAAGAAGACATCCAGATAACAGAGACATGAAAAGATGCTCAACATCACTCATCACCAGGGAAATACAAATCAAAGTTTATAATAAGATATCACCTCACACCTGTCAGGATGGCTAAAATCAACAACACAAGAAGCAACAGGCGCTGGAAAGGATACGGAGAGACGGGGACACTCTTGCCTTATTGGTGGGAATGCAAACTGGTATAGCCACTCTGGAAACCAGTATGGAGGTTCCTTAGAGAGTTAAAAATCAAATTACCCTATGATCCAGCAATTGTGCTACTAGGTATTTACCCAACGAATACAAAAAGACGAATTCAAAGGGATCGTGTACCCTGATGTTTATAGCAGCATTATCTACAAGAGCCAAGATATGGAAGCAGTCCAAATGTCTCTCAAGTAATGAATGGATAAGATGTGGTGTGTGTGTATATATATGTGTGTACATACACAGATGTGTATACACACACATATATATACACACACACACACACATATATGTGATGTATATACATATAAGTATATACATATATACTTATAGATGTGGTATATATATATATATACACACATATATATGTGGTATATACATGTAAGATGTGGTATATATATGGTGTATATATATATATGGTGTATATATATATATGATATATATGTATATATATATGGTGTGTGTGTGGAGAGTGTATATATATATATATATATGTATATATATATATATATGGCCCAGTTAATATATATATATATATGTACACCCCCCATACACACAATGGAATTTTACTCAGCCATCAAAAAGAATGCGGTCTTGGCATTTGCAATGACATGAGTGGAGCTAGAGAGTATAATGCTAAGTGAAATAAGTCAGAGAACGACAAATACCATATGATTTCACTCCTGTGGAATTCATATGTTCTTTGCACAGGGACCATGTGAATCTCTGTATCGTTACAATATTAGTATATGCGCTGCTCCAGCAAGCACACTCACATGTGCAATTTAAGAAACAAAACAAACAAAGAGGGAAAAAAAAGAGGGAGGTGAACCAAGAAGCAGACTTGTAGCTAAAGAGAGCAAACTGATGGTTCCCAGAGGGGGTTGGGGGGCATGAGTAATAGAGGTGATAGAGATTAAGGAGGGCACTTGTGATGAGCACTGGGTGACGTATGAAAGCGTTGATTCACTATATTGCACACCTGAAACTAACATTGCAACTCTGTTAACTAGCTCGAATTTAAATAAAAACTTAAAAGAAAAACAAATTTCACTGGGTATCCTGTGCTTTATCTGGAAACCCTGATCAAGATCCTTCTCAGATGAGTACACCCCTGGAAGTCTGTGGAGGTGGGGGGAGCGGTGTGCCGGGAGATGGGCAGAGTACAAGGAAAGGGGAAGAAAAGAAAAGAAGGGCTGTGGGAATGCAGAAGAGCAATCTGGGAAAGCCAAATCTCTTAAAGGTCCGTTTTGTCCGTCATACTGGAATTTTAGAAGACATATTCTCTGATTACACCATAAAAATAAATTAAAAATAAAAGCATAACTTAATCTCCAAAACTATAAACTGAAACTTCCATTGTGCTCAACAGATTGATCAGAAAGGCAATTTTATTTTTAAATTTTTTTTCAACGTTTTTATTTATTTTTGGGACAGAGAGAGACAGAGCATGAACGGGGGAGGGGCAGAGAGAGAGGGAGACACAGAATCCGAAACAGGCTCCAGGCTCTGAGCCATCAGCCCAGAGCCTGACGCGGGGCTCGAACTCACGGGCCGCGAGATCGTGACCTGGCTGAAGTCGGACGCTTAACCGACTGCGCCACCCAGGCGCCCCAGAAAGGCAATTTTAAAAATATCAGTTCTCCGGACTTTCTGCATAGGATGTCCATTGTGCATGTATATTTAATTTTCATACCCCCCTCTGCAACACTTCCAGATTCTTACCTAAGTGGCTGAAGGAATTTTTCAAACGGGGGAAATACATCTTCCTAAAAATACTTGAGGAGGGCTACCACATGCCAGGAACTTTTCATAATCCCTGAAAATATACATAAAACAAGAGAAAGGAAAGCAACATCGATCGCTGATTTACAACACACCCGGTCAAAGAGAAAAAGAAAAAGAAAGAAAGAAACCTGAGAAATACGTGGACTAGAACTTAGAAAAAAATTCCTGAATAAAACCCTTTGGATCAGGCAAGGGTGGGCTGAGACACAGTTTGAGGAGAACGCTGGACACCCCTGGTGCCTCAGGAAGTGCGCTGACCCCTGGATTCTGGCCTCAGCAAACCTCCCGATCACAGGTCAGGCGGACACGAACGCGAAATTACAGGTGGAAACAAGGATGGGTTTCCGGGTTAAAGAAACATGGCTTCCTTGGCTGACGTCAGTAGATAGCAGAAACCTGGGGAAAGAAAAACTTGAGCACAGAGGTGAAGCTCTGAGCTTCCCCTTTAGTATCTGGTGACAAAACCCTGAAGGAAATGCTTTCACATGGTCCTTTTGCCCGACCCTTCACTATCTGCCTCACCTGCGAATCTGTAAACTTCCCAGCACCCAGACACTATGTATTTTGTTCACAACTGTGTTCCCAGGGGGTCCTAACACATTGCCTGACTTGAGTAAATGTTCAAAATTATTGAATCACTGTGGAACATATTTATCTGATATTAGAATAGGAGAGATCTTTTAAATCATACATTCATAGGCAGCCCTTATAAAAGACCAGAGAAGCAGAGTTGCCTCAATGAAATTCCAAATTTTGCCGTTCATAAGGGCTCACAAATTTATTTCAAATTAATCTTCGAAGTTTGAAAAGTCTATCGCATATATATAGAAGGAGGTCTCGAGATCGCTATTCGATATCAGATCATTTCTGTAAGTCAGTTGCCGTTCCAAATATTAGAAATGTGGCCCAGGCATTAATAGGCAATTTGTCATAAAGAAGTACAAACATCTAAAGAACATTAAAATCATCTTAACTCACTAGCGAGAAGTAGAAGTACTGACACATTGATGAGTCAGGAGACATAAATATAGTAAGAAACAGGAGCGAAAAGTTGATTCCTTCCACGTTTGTCAAATTGGCAAAGCTTTTCTGCAGTTAGTGCTCAGTTTCAGTGAAGCTGTGACACAACACCCAGTTTTATAGTCTGGTAAGAACATGAGTTAGCACAGCCTTTCCAGGAAGAATTGGAAAAATGCATGTAGAATCTAAAAAGAAAATGCACTCTTTTCCCCGGGAATCGTATTCAGGAATGTTTGTTTACAAAGGATTTTCAGCCAGCACTTTTTCAAAAAATTATAATGGGTAATTGGGAAACATCTCAAAGTCCAAGAGTAAGCATGAGTGAAAATAAATTGTATAATATTTATGCAGTGCAATTTTTATAGCTATGATACTGCAGAATATGTAGTCATTGGGGAAAGGACAAGTGTATTGTTATATTAAATAACAAGGAGCCTGTAAATGTTACTGAGACCAAACAACTAAGAAAATACGGTAATAAAACTCATTTTTTCATCTTGGACATTGTTCAGGAAGGGCATGGACAGTGAGTTGAGTTACAGACAAACCCAGAGGTTAAGGCACTTGGCCAAGGTCACACAGCTGCGATTTAGCTCCTGAACCCTGAACCACTGTATTCTGTTGCTCATCTGATGGGGCTCTGAGAAGGATTACATGAGAAATGAAATACGTGATGCTTATTGTTGTGCGTGCACAAAGCAGTTTGGCTAAACATTGGAAGAAATGGTATTTCTCCTGGCAAGTATTACCAGGAGAGCATTCCAATGTCTGCCTGTGGGTTGTTAATGTACTGATTGTGGCTCTCCAATTAAGTCTTTACATTTAGATGGAGTTTTCTTAATCTTAAGCATGTCAGCCATATTTCCAAATGTGTAGCTATCCATTGTTCAAAAAATAAATATTTAAAACATTATTTTAAATTCTAACCAGCTTTCTTAGTAACAAATTATTGCAGCCTGTATTTCTGACAAGGGTCAATGGGATTATGCCCTAACAGTGCTTTTCATGCTATGTATTTCATTAATTTGACGTTTCATGAACCCTCTGTGGCATCGAACGCCTTATCTCTTTTCTTTTCTAATACGTCCCTGCTGACCATGCCTGGTTCCAGGGACCAGCGTTGCAGATAAATCGTGTTACAGCAGGAATGAAGGTGGGTCGAGGTATGGGTACTGTCGCAAAGTGGATGACACACGCATTCCCTGCAAAACAAAGTAAGTGGCCTTGTTGTTTGAACCTTCCTGCTCCACAGACTAGGGGACTCACTCTCTTCCAGACACACATTCTGATTCATTCCAGTTAAACAGAAAGTGAATTTGGACATCGCCCATTTGATAAGCATCCATTAGGTGACTATTATGTGCTAGGGTTTCAGGCTACTGACTGAGTTAAAAAGACAAATAAGAAATGATCTCTTTTTTCCAGTCGCTCATGGCCGGTGTTTCAGATGACATCGAGTACAGTCGTTGTTAAATAGAGTGAATGTTTGGATGAAACATGCAGCAGTGAATGGGCCTGGCTGGAAATCTATACGTGGATTTAATAATATTCCTTAGGTGCTTTTCCACCTAAGTCTTTCATTATGATTCAAGGAGTAGAGATATTTATCTACTCAGAAGAATAACCAATATAATGCTTATATAGTTTTATTTAAACTTGCCATGGTAAAGCATAAGAGACTCTTAAAAACTGAGAACAAACTGAGGGTTGATGGGGGGTGGGAGGGAGGGAGGGTAGGTGATGGGTATTGAGGAGGGGGCACCTTTTGGGAGGAGCCCTGGGTGTTGTATGGAAACCAATCTGACAATAAATTTCATATATTGAAAAAAAACTTTCCATGGCATTACAGAAAGAAAAAAAAAATACAGTAAGAAAAGATCGACAGTTCATCTGGAGCATTTGTTTTACTTTTTGTATTGATATTCTGGTGGGGAAAATTCTAGCATATCACAAGCAATGGGCTTAAAATTTCTCTTGATGTTTATTTATTTATTTGGAAAGAAAGAGCAAGAGAGTGAGTGGGGGAGGGACAGAAAAAGAGGGAGAGAGAGATTTACAAGCAGGCTCCGTGCTATCAAGGCAGACCCAACGTGAGGCTCAAACTCACAAGCCGTGAGATCATGACCTCAGCCACGATCAAGAGTCAGACATTTAATTGGCTAAACCACCCAGGTGCCCCAGGACTTCAGATTTTTGTTTAAGATCTTTTTTTAATTCCACAGTTTTAAGACGACTTTTAAAATTCAAATTATCACAGATTAAACTTAGTACCTGCTCCAGATTTTACACACACTAAGTACTGCATAGCAAGAGACTGAAGAAGGTTAACATTTCTCAACACTTTTCTATTAAACAATAATTGTTCTAGATGATAAATAGTACCAAACTGTATTTTGGACATAGTATCATCTCTTGGGGGTCCGGGTGGTCTCTCCTTTATAAGAAATCGGGACAGATTTAAAAGGGAAGACAATTATGTAAGAAGAAATGTGTATGTGTTTTGGGGGGACCAACATGTGGTTTGTGAGGTAGCAAGTGCAAAAGAGAGCAGAGTAGCTCCGTTTCCCTATGAGCATGTACGCACGCTATCGTTCTGTATAACCGTTTGTATGAGCACTGGGTCATTTCCGCAACTAGCGGCACAAACGTATCATTCTTTCCACGGCCCGACCTCCTAGTCACTTCTGAGTAGTCATTGGCTGTAGTGGAGACTACGCCTGGAATTCTCTGTGCTCTAGAGCCTTCTGTATACAGTGACTCCAGAAAAACACCTTCTCCGTTTTGGAGACAATGTATGCCTTTCTCCACTCTGCAGTCACATTTCCTAACAGCTACCAGAAGCATCAGAAGAATCTGATTCCCTCACTCTCAGAATAGTTTTTCTTAGCCCTCCTCTGAATTCTGCATGAAGCAATTGGCTCCAATTTTATTGGCATCGACTACTCACCTTGGCAGTAAGTGGATGGCTTTACTGAGTGCTGAGCTGTTTCATCTTTATTTGCAGGGAGATAGTTCTTCCAGTAACCACACGTGATGCCTTGGCGTGTCACCCAAGACTCAGCCTTAGATAGACACAGTTACAGTGGGGAGAATTCCTCAGCGCAATTCATGAAAATAAGAAGTAACCTTAGGGCACCTGGGTGGCTCAGTCGGTTAAGCGTCCGACTCTTGGTTTCCGCTCAGGTCATGATCTCTCGATTCGTGGGTTCCAGCCCCGCATCAGGCTCGGTGCTGCCAGCACGGAGCCTGTTTGGGATTCTCTCTCTCTCTCTCTCTCTCTCTCTCTCTCTCCCTCTCTCTCTGCCCCTCCCCCATTTACACTGTCTCTGTCTCTCTCCAAATAAATTAAGTAAAAAAAAAAAAAAAAGTACCTTAGCCGAAACAAAATAGAAACGGACTCCCTGTGTGCCCTTCATGATGTTACAAGTCAATTCTCCTTTATCTTGAAAATGACCTTCATTCCCAAGTGTTTCTTTTGGTCTGTCATGGCTTCTCCAGCTCCAGCCACTGCATTCCAATAAGCCAAAATGAGGAAAAGACATATTCTTTCACGTAAGGCCACCTGCAAGAATTTGCACGCAAGGTTCTGCTTTCTTGCAGTTGGCCGGAACTTAGTTAGGCACTTGGCCAAAAATCAGCTGCCCGAGAACCTGGGAAATCAGGATTTTGTTGTGTTTTGTTTTTTTTGTTTTTGAGTAGCAATGTTTCTTGTTACTATTCACTAGTTCTATTACCGAAGAACAAGGGGAACTTTGATACAAAGGAGAACTAGGAATCTCTGCTCTAGGGAGAAATGCCATTAATTAAATACCGATAGGGAGCTGTGTTACATTTGGGGAAAACTGCAATGTGGATCCTGGTGTTTTAACCGCAGAAAAATTTGGCTTTTCCTCAGTGATGCCCTGTGTGGGAAGTTGTTCTGCCAAGGTGGGTCAGATAATTTGCCCTGGAGAGGACATATAGTAACTTTCCTGACCTGTAAAATGTTCGATCCTGACGACAGCAGTCCAGAAATAGGCATGGTAGCTAATGGAACTAAGTGTGGACACAGGAAGGTAAGTTGAAAGTGTAGCTTTTAATCAAAATGTTCTTTGGTCTTGTTTTTTGTCTTGATGTTTGCTACTCAAGGCCTCCTTCTGTTCCACGGAGGACGGTTTTCAAAGCAATACTTACGCCATTCTTTTATGCATGCCTACATTCACCCCGTCAGTATTATTTAACAAGCAACTATTATGTGCTTAGTACTAGGTTATTAAACCTAGGTAAATTTTATTGCCCCCAAATCAGTAGGGTCTCAATAAATTATAAGCCATTCTGATAATAATAAAGAGAATAATAAAAATACTACTCATTTTTAGATAAATGATAATTGTTTGAATATTCCAGATGACATGATATTAACATGTTTTCCATAATGTTTTTGTTTGGAATGGGTGCCTTGTATCATGTGTAATGCTTAGCTCAGTGCTAAATATTTGTCTCAGGAGTGGACTGAAGGGGTAGATGAACAGAATGACCCATGAGGAATGAAGTCAAATAAGGAAATATTCTCTAGAGAACTTTCTAAATATTTAAAATAAATATTATCTAGATCCCATATTCTTATTTGCAAAGGAATGTTGTGATTTCCCTAATAAAAAGGTCAGTTTGGGGGCACCTGGGTAGCTGAGTTGGTTAAGCATTCGACTTTGGCCCAGGTCATGATCTCAGGGCTTGTGGGTTCGATCCCCGCGTTGGGTTCTGCGCTGATAGCTCGGAGCCTGGAGCCTGCTTGGGATTCTGGGTCTCCCTCTCTGTCTGTCCCTCCCCCGTTTGTGCTCTGTCTCTGTCTCTCTCTCTCTCTCTCTCTCTCTCTCTCAAAATAAAAAAATAATAATAATTTTAAAAAATTTTTAAAAAGGTAAGTTTGATAACAATAGTAGTGGCTAATAATATAAGACTAAATTCCAAAGGCTGAGCAATTTGCAGAACTGAAGCCATCAGGGATTGATGTGAACTCAGTGTTTTTTTCACATCACTTTCAGGTTTGCATTAATGCAGAATGTGTGGATATCGAAAGAGCCTACAAATCGACCAACTGCTCCTCCAAGTGCAGAGGGCATGCCGTAAGTTTTGAAAACGTTTCCCCAAGCTCGCCGAATCTTTTGGAAGTTCGGGTCAGTCCTGATGATGCTGAAGTACCGTTTCAGCGCTGAATGATACTAAGTCTGCCTAACCGCTCAATAGTTTGGTTCGATAAAAAAAATTTTCTTCCACGCATCTGGTATTGAAATTCCCATGATGGATCCATACACTACGGAGGTAGTTGCAAGGGTGCAGAGCAGGGGTTAGTCCTTCTTCCGAACGGATGAACAGGCTCCTTGGGTTGGTGGTCAGCCTAGTGTGGAAACTGACAGGATCACTGCTTGTCTAGGTGTGTGACCATGAGCTCCAGTGTCAGTGCAAAGAAGGATGGGCCCCTCCTGACTGTGATGACTCCACAGTGGTCTTCCGTAGGTAACATTACGCGTCTTGCTCTCCTCTTCCAAGCTTGTAGTTCGTAGTACATTAGATTTTGTCGCCTTTTTTTCTCTCCTCTTGGAATTCTTGTTCCGTAAATATTGAATCTAAAATATTAATCTTCAAGGTTTCTAACAACTTTTCAATCATATTTTCTAGTCCTTATGCTCCTGCTCGACATACGAAAAGATCTCCTCAATTTTTAGAGCTGCGATCTTATTTTAATTACCCCCATTTTCTCGCTTTATGATTATTCTATTTTCATAGCGGGCTTGGCTTAATGTGTAGATATAGAATCCTCATAAAACTCTCTAAGAATCTGGCTTCGGTTATTTTTGTAGGTTCACTGCTGTCCCTTGAATCATCTCTAATTCTTTTGAGTTTGATTGATCTGTCTTTCACCCTGTCTCTTATTTTACTGTGCTGTTTTTTTTTCTTCAGAATATGGGACCCTTGTTGAATGTGGGATTAGGCTGACTCGAATTAGCTTGCATGGGTTTTCTTTGTATGTTTTTGTGCTTGTTGTACCTCCTGATACCTCTCTGGATGGGACATCTGGATGTGAGCTCTATCGGTAGATAGAGAGACCTCCCTCTAGGACTTCGGAGTGGTAAGCAGCCAGGGTGGGGAATCCTCACCTCCAGTCGCCATGGTGAAGAGTACTTGGCCCAGGAGAGAGCTCTTCATTGCATTTACTTCCCGAGAGAGCTGCTTTTCCTCCACGCTCTTTCCTTGATCCTCCCTTTTCTGTCTCATCTACTGTGGGTATCTGCAGTTAGCCTCCATTCTGTTCCTCAGGCTCTTGAATCCCCCATTGCTTCTAGAGAGCAGTTCTTGGGTCTTTGCCCAGAGGCATAGCCCACTATTATTCTGCATACACAACGGATGGGGGTGCAGGTGGCGACGGGCCTGACCAAACCATCTGTTCCAAGTTCAGATTCTCTGTGGGCTTCCCAAGAAAAAAAATGGCATCTACTTCTGACGTTTGGGCTATTTTTAAAAAAAATTGTTGGTTCTGGGGTGCCTGGGTGCCTCAGTTGGTTAAGTGTCTGACTGTGGCTCAGGTCATGATCTCATGGTTCATGGGTTCAAGCCCCGCATCGGGCTCTGTGCTGAACGCTTGCTCAGAGCCTGGAGCCTGCTTCAGATTCTGTGTCTCCTTCTCTCTCTGCCTGTCCACCACTTGTGCCCTGTCTCATTCTGTCTTTCAAAATTAAATAAATGTAAAGTTAAAAAAAAATTAAAAACAATTACTGGTTCTTTGCCAGACTTCTCAAGAAAGAATAGCATTTACTTCCGATGCTTAATTATATATATGCTTTAATACATATATATATATATATATGCTTTATATATATGCTTTAATACATATATATATATATATAATTCTGATGCTTCTGAGCTATAATTTACTTTGTTTCTGTCCACCTAAATCCCCTAAAAATCCTTTTAAACTATGACTTCCCTCATGTTGAACTTTGTTTCTTCTCTTGATTGGCTAAATCACTTCCATTAGTAATTTCTTCTTTCTTTTTACATGAAATTTAACATTTTTAAGGATTTAACTCTGTTGCTAAGTAGAAAACATGAATAGTGGATAGGATTGGATTAAATTTTTTAACTCCCAGTTTTAACTTCATGACTCTTGAGAAGTAGATACTGATATTCAAAGTTCAAAACCTGAGGCTACCCTTATTTTGTTTGTTGGTGTCGTTAAATAACCCCTTAACAATAATGTTTCTTTTCTCTTAAATGTTTTTAGAATTGCTACTTAATGAAAACCAGTCATCATGTTATGCCTGGGTAATGTTTTCTTTTTATTATTTCGATTGTTTGACAGTGAGGTCTTTCAAAGTGAGGATTTGATTCTTCAGTTCCAGGAATGTGTCTATTATTACAGATTTTAAAATGGATTCTGTTCCACTTCTTTGGTTTCTAATTCAGAAATATAAATTATTTGTATCAAGTATCTTGACTAGGTGGCCTTATTATCTTTTTTTTTTTTTGGCATTGTCTATTGCCTGTTATTTTGGGGAAAGTCTTTCAAAATTATTTTCTGTAAAATACAGTGAATTTTTGGCAATGTTAAGACTCCTATTTATTAGTTATAATGACATTTTATTATATTTTTTTTAGTTATAGTGACATTTTAAAATATTCAGTGACATTTTTGAGTTTCCTTAAAGCACTTTTTTTTTTTTAAATCTTTATTTATTTTTGAGAGAGAAAGAGAAAGAGAGCACAACAGAGGAGGAACAGAGAGAGAGGGAGACACAGAATCCAAAGCAGGCTCCGGGCACTGAGCTGTCAGCACAGAGCCCAACATGGGGCTCAAACTCACGAACTGTGAGATCATGACCTGAGCCTTAGTCAGATGCTCAACAGACTGAGCCACCCAGGCACCCCTCCTTAAACCACTTTCATATCATTCTATTATCTTCTCATTTCATGTCTTCTTTTTTTATAATCTGTTGTCATTTTGTTCAGAAGACCAAGCAGATGCCACCCTAAATTTACTTTGACTCTTTATAGATTTTATTTCTGAAAGCATAGATTCTATATGTATTCTACCTCTGCATATTATTTTAAACCTAATCTTTTTTTTATATTTTTATGCTTTTTCCCCCTCAATTGCATATCATCCAATAAAGGAGAATAAACTCCAACACACATTGTTAAAGTATTTCTTGAAAACTTTAAATCCAAGGACTGGTGATGCAAAGATACATTATACTACATCAAATTTATATCTTAAGGGAATCAAGGAGGCAGCTGGAGTGGTTCATGATACAATTTGGGACATTTTTCTCCGAATCACTTATGCTCCTTGTTAACACCACTGTGTCAAGATTCAACTTCATCCGTTAGGTTTTCTTTTTGTTTTGTTTTTGTTTCCATTTCTGGTACTACCTCTGACCCAACTGTCACGGAAAGCCTCCACCAGACTGGTGAAAGTCCTCTAATTCAGGAAAGTGTCCTGTCTCCAAAAGGACAGACCTCAGCGGATAGTTTTCATGATATCCAGGCTTCGCATCTCAACCTGAATGAGAAAAATTACATTTCTATTTTTATTAAATTCTAACTAGAATTCAGAATTTTCTACGATTACAGGGATGTAAGGCAACAAACCACCATGGTATTAGTAGTTCCCATGACTTTGTCACCCATACAAATCATATATATTTTTATATCACATTGTGGTTGCTGCATAAATCTTTATTTTTTAAAAATGTATTTATTTAAATTGAAGTTAGTTAACATACAGTATAGTGTTGGTTTCAGGAGTAGAACCCAGTGATTCATAACACCCAGGGCTCATCCCAACAAGTGCCCTCCTTAACGCCCATCACCCATCTAGCCCATCCCCCCACCACCTCCCTCCAGCAACCCTCAACTTGTGCTCTATTGTTAAGAGTCTCTTATGGTTTGCCTCCCTCTCTGTTTTTATCTTATTTTTCCCTTTCCTTCCCTTATGTTCATCTGTTGTGTTCCTTAAATTTCACATATGAGTGAAATCATATGATATTTGTCTTTCTCTGACTGACTTATTTCGCTTAGCATAATACACTCTAGTTCCATCCATGTTATTTCATTATTTTTTGATCACCAAGCAATATTCTGTTGTGTATACACACACACACACACACACACACACACACACACACATATATACACCATATCTTCTTTATACATTCATCAGGTGATGGACATTTGGGCTCTATCCATAATTTGTCTATAGCTGACAGTGCAGCTATAAACATCGGGATTTCCCTGATGATGAGTGATGTTGAGCATGTGTCTATTAGCCATCTGGATGTCTTCTTTGGAGATGTGTCTGTTCATGTCTTCTGCCCATTTCTTCACTGGGTTATTTGTTTTTTGGGTGTTGAGTTGGATAAGTTTTTTTATAGATCTTGGCTACTAATCCTTTATTCAATATGTCATTTGCAAATACCTTCTCCCGTTCTGTCGGTTGCCTTTCGGTTTTGTTGATTGTTTCCTTAGCTGTTCAGAAGCTTTTTATCTTGAGGAGGTCCCAATAGTTCATTTTTGCTTTTGTTTCCCTTGCCTGCGGAGACTTGTCTAGTAAGAAGTTGCTGTGGTCAAAGAGGTTGCTGCCTACATTCTCCTGTAGGATTTTGATGGCTTCCTGTCTCACATTTAGGTTTTCCATCCATTTTGAATTTATTTTTGTGTATGGTATGAGAAAGTTGGTCCAGGTTCATTCTTCTGCATGTCACTGCCCAGTTTTCCTAATACCATTTGCTGAAGAGACTGTCTTTTTTCCATTGGGTATTCTTTCCTGTTTTGTTGAAGATGAATTGGCCATGCATGTATGGGTCCGTTTCTGGGTTCTCTATTCTATTCCATTGATTTCTGTCCGTTTTTGTGCCAGTACCATACTATCTTAAGATTACAGCTTTGTAATATAGCTTGAAGTCCAGAATTTTCATGCCTCTAGCTTTGGTTTTCTTTTTCAACGTTACTTTAGCTATTTCGAGTCTTTTCTGGTTCCATACAAATTTTAGAATTGTTTGTTCTAACTCTATGAAAAATGCCGGTGTTATTTGGATAGGGATTGCACTACATGTGTAGATTGTTTGGGGTAGTATAGACATTTTAGTAGTATTTGGTCTTCTAACCCATAAGCATGGAATGTTTTTCCTTTTTTGTGTGCGTCTTCTTCAATTTCTTTCAGAAGCTTTCTCAAGTGTTCAGTGTACAGACCTTTTACCTCTTTGGTTAGGTTTATTCCTAGGTATTTTATGGGTTATGGTACAATTATAAATAGGATCGATTTCTTGATTTCTCATTCTGCTGCTTCATTATTGGTGTATAGAAATGCAACCAAATTCTGGACATTGTTTTATATTCTATCAATTTGCTGAATTCATGGATCAGTTCTAGCAGTTTTTTGGTGAAGCCTTTTGGGTTTTCCGCATAGAGTGTCATGTCATCTATGAAAAGTGAAAATTTGACTTCCTCCTTACCGATTTGGATGCCTTTTATTTCTTTTTGTTTTCTGATTGATGAGGCTAGGACTTCCAACCCTATGCTGAATAACAGTGGTGACAGTGAACATCCCTGTTGTGTTCCTGACCTTGGAGGGGAAGCTCTTGGTTTTTCCCCATTGAGGATGATATTATCTGTGAGTCTTATGATTTTGAATTATGTTCCTTCTATCCCTACTTTCTTGAGGTTTTTTATCAAGAAAGGAGGCTGTATTTTGTCAAATGCTTTTTCTGCATCCATTGAGAGGCTCATATACTTTTTATCCTTTCTTTTTACAATGTGGTATGTCACATTGGTCGATTTGTGAATACTGAACCAGACCTGCAGCCCAGGAATAAATTCCACTTGATTGTGGTGAATCATTCTTTCAATGCACTGTTGAATTCAATTTGCTAGTATCTTGTGGAGAATTTTTGCATCCAGTTTTGCCAGGAATATTGGCCTGTAATTTTCCTTTTCAGGGGGGTCTTTGTTTAGTTTTAAAATCAAGGTGATGTTGGCTTCGTAGAATGAGGTGGGAAGCTTTCTTTCCATTTCTATTTTTGGGGGTCAGTTTGAAAAGAATAGGTATTAACTCTGCTTTAAATGTCTGGTAGAATTCCCGTGGGAAGCCTTCTGGCCCAGGACTCTTGTTTGTTGAGAGATTTTTGATAACTTATTCAATTTCTTTGCTGGTTATGTGTCTTTTCAAATTTTCTATTTCTTCCTGTTTCAGTTTTGGTAGTGCATGAGTCCCTAAGAAGTGGTCCATTTGTTCCAGATTGCCCAGTTTGTTGGCGTATAATTTTTCATAGTATTCTCTTAAAATTGTTTGCATTTCTGTGGTGTTGGTTGTGATCTCTCTTCTTTCATTTGTTATTTTATCTGTTTGGGTTCTCTCTCTCTCTCTCTCTCTCTGTCTCTCCCTTTTGATAAGTCTGGCTAGGGGGTTTATCAATTTTGTTTCTTCTTTCAAAAAACCAGCTCTTAGTTTCATTGATCTGTTCTGTATTTTGTCTCTTTGTCTGTTTCTATATCATTTATTTCTGCTCTAATCTTTATTATTCCCCTTCTTCTGCTGGCTTTAGGCTTTATTTGCTTGTCTATCTCCTTTGGATGTAAAGTTAGACTGTATATTTGGGACCTTTCTTGCTTCTTTTTTTTTTTTTTTAATTTTTTTTTTTTTTTACGTTTATTTATTTTTGGGACAGAGAGAGACAGAGCATGAACGGGGGAGGGGCAGAGAGAGAGGGAGACACAGAATCGGAAACAGGCTCCAGGCTCTGAGCCATCAGCCCAGAGCCTGACGCGGGGCTCGAACTCACGGACCGCGAGATCGTGACCTTGCTGAAGTCGGATGCTCAACCGACTGCGCCACCCAGGCGCCCCCCCTTTCTTGCTTCTTGAGATAGACCTGCATTGCAATGTATTTTCTTCTTAGGATTGTCTTTGCTGCATCCCAAAGGGTTTGGACTGTCATATTTTCATTTTCATTTGCTTCCATGTATTTTTTATTTCTTCTTTAGTCTCCTGGTTAACCCATTCATTCTTTAGGAGAATATTCTTCAACCTCCATGTATTTGAGGGCTTTCCAAACTTTTTCTTGTGGTTGATTTCAAGTCTCATAGCGTTGTGATCTGAAAATACGCATGGTATGATCTCGATCTTTTTGTAACTGTTGAGGGCTGATGGCTACATGAATCTTTAAGTATGACATATATGTATCTCTAGTTTGAAATTATGGTGGTTATTAATCTACCATTAGATCTTATAATTTAGGGCTTAAAAAGAAGCAAATATTTAACTATATCACAGATTGTTTTATAATAGTTTGACAAGTGTATTCCAACATCATTGGCTTCCTTTTTAGTGCTATACATTTTATTAATGAATTTAAAAACATTCAGGGAGGGGAGCCTGGGTGGCTCAGTCGGTTGAGCGTCCGACTTCGGCTCAGGTCATGATCTCACGGTCCATGAGTTCGAGCCCTGCGTTGGGCTCTGTGCTGACAGCTCAGAGCCTGGAGCCTGTTTTTAGATTCTGTGTCTCCCTCTCTCTCTGACCCTCCCCCGTTCATGCTCTGTCTCTCTCTGTCTCAAAAATAAATAAACGTTAAAAAAAATTTTTTTTAATAAAAAAAAAACATTCAGGGAAAGGGCTTACAGGTTTTATCAGATTTCCAAAATGATCTGTGGCACATAAAAGGTTAAGATCCCTGCTCTATAGTATGGCCATATATAACCATGGGCTTTCAAGCTTACTTAATTAAAGCCATTTTTCAGTAAAATTTATACAGAAAACATATAAAGAGATACATTCCATATATTATTTATATACATTTATACTATAACATATATATATGTAATATAAATTACAAAATGAGTATTCATACAATGCAATCTGGGCAAAGGAACAGAGCATTGCCAGCAGTCCAGACATCTCCTCCCTTGGCCCCATACCTGTCCTAATGTCCTCTCTCCTTCTGAAGGTTAACCCTTTCCTCTATACCATGTTTTCAAAATCATCCATGCTCTTCCATGTATCTGAAATTAGTTTATTTTTGCTATTGTGCATAATATCACAATTTTGTCATGTATTGGTGTAATTATATATCTATATATCTAAATATCTATATCTATATATCTATCTATATCTATATATCGATATCGATATTGATATAGATATAGATAGATATAGATATGACAATTTCCTTTCTTACTGCTTTTATGGATACTTCAAGGCGATGTTGAAAAAAATTTCCATAAATGTTATCATTCAAGTCCAGTTTTTTAAATGCTTATTTATTTTTGAGCGAGGATAAGTCGGGGAGGGGCAGAGAGAGAGACAGAGACAGAGAATCACAAGCAGGCTCTGCGTTATCAGCACAGAGCCCATGTGGAGCTCGAATTCATGAACCTTGAGATGATGACTGGAGCCGAAATCCAAGGTCGGAGGCTTAACTAGCTGTGCCACCCAGGCACCCCACATTCAAATCTATTTATCTTAACTATGTCATACCAAATTGTTTCCGGGGTGGTTGTACAAATTAACACTCCCAGCAGCAGTGAGTATAAGTTCCTATTGTTCTACGACCTTTAAGCCATTTGCCATTGGCAGATAGCAAATTTTAGCCCTTTTGGCTGTTTTTGTGACGGCATGTTGGGTTTTCAATTTTGCTTTCTGTAACTACTACCACTCTGAATAATGAAAGAACATTTCCTTATCTTTTGGCCATTTGGATTATATTTTCTGTGAAGTATTTGTTTAAGCCTTTTTGTATTTCTAGTGAGTTGTCTCTCCCCACCTTTTTATTCACTTGTATATGTTTTAATATTATATTTTTCATATAAACTATTTTCAGTTATATATGTTAAAAGTAACTTCCCTCCTTCTGAGTTTTCTTATGCTTTTTGTGGTGTTATGTGATTATCAGAAGTTTTTAATGCAGTACAGTCCATTTTTTCATCATTTCCTTATTGTTAGTTGTGTGTGTGTGTGTGTGTGTGTGTCCTTTTTAAAGGAAATTTTCCCTACTCTGAAATTGTGAATATATATTTGTGTATTGTCTTCTAAAAAGCATTATTTTATTCTCTTTTCAAATTTAAGTCTCTATCTGAAATTGTTTTGTGTATGATGCAAATGTTTAATTTCATTTTTATCCCAGATGGATGCCCAATGGTCACATCATCATTCATATGATCATCTTTCCCTAAGGCTCCACAGTGACACTTATCTAATAAAGCAAGTGTTCATATATCTGTCTTTCTGGGATATCTGTTCTTTTCTGGTGGTCCTATTTATCTGTGTACTAGTATGGCACTCTTTTACCACCAGGTCTTTGAAATAATTTTGATCTAGGTGGTCCTTTAACTCTGTTCTTCATGAATGATTTGGTTAGTAGTTTTTTGTACGTTCACATATATTCTCAAGTTACACACACAATTCCTGTTGGGATTTTCATTTAACGTAGACCACATCTGTGGTCTCTATGGGAACAATGAGCACATATAAGCTGTTGAATTCCGAATCTATTGACAAAATGTCTATCCGTTTATTTAGTTTTTTCTTAATTTTGCCAGCTAATACTTGATAGCTTCACCACAACAATTTTGCATATATTTTATTAGGTTTGTTTCTAGGAAATTAAGTTTTACTGTATATATTTTTTTCAATATATGAAATTTATTGACAAATTGGTTTCCATACAACACCCAGTGCTCATCCCAAAAGGTGCCCTCCTCAATACCCATCACCCACCCACCCCTCCCTCCCACCCCCCATCAACTCTCAGTTTGTTCTCAGTTTTTAACATTTACTGTATATTTTAAATGGGCTCTTTTGAAAAATATTTTTCAGCTATTACTAGAATATAGAAATTCAACTAATTTTTGTATATTCATTTTTGTGCCAAGCACCTATACTACCTCTGTTAATAATTCTAGTAATTTATCTGTAAATTTTAGCAGATTTCCTACATAATCATATTATTTCAGATAATGACAGCTTTGTTCATATCTCTCTAATCTTTACAATTTTAATTTCTTGTATTTGTTTTCCTTCACCGAATAGAGCCTCCTGTACAATGCAGAATAGAAATAGTGATAAAAAGTTTCTTTGTTTTTCTTCCGATCTCAAAGACTTGCAATATTTTGCCCCGGTATCTGAAGGTATTCTGTACATATTTAGATCTTCTTCAGATTAGGAAAATTCACTTCTATTCCTACTTTGCTGAGAATTAAATCAAAGACATTTTCTTTCTTTACTGGGTGAGATTTCTGACCCCTTTATACAGCTAGTATTTCAAAGTAAATTGATTGATATGTGAACATGTATTTAACTTTGCAAACTTTGGCTAAACTCAACATAGAAACAGTATTGATGGATGATGTTTGCTATGTTATGTCCATGAGTGATACTGACCCGTAATTTCTTTATACTGTATTTGCTCAGTGTGGGTGTTGTTATGTTATGTTATGCATAGAAAATGAATTAGAAA
Source organism: Prionailurus bengalensis (assembly GCF_016509475.1). Lineage (NCBI taxonomy): Eukaryota > Metazoa > Chordata > Mammalia > Carnivora > Felidae > Prionailurus > Prionailurus bengalensis. Next base: position 33,836,290 of record NC_057344.1, on the reverse strand, counting down.
ATATTCATTTTTTATATTCTCTGGAAGACCTTGTGTAAGAGTAGAAGAGCCGATTTCTTTAGTAGTTATAAAACCCTTCAGATTTTTAATGTCTTCGTATATAAATTTTGTTATATTATGGTTTCCTACACAGTTTTTCTGCTTTATCTAAATTTAATTTGGCCATCACATTTACTTTTTTTAAGTTTATTTATTTATTTTGAGAGAGAGAGGGCATGAGCAAGTGTGAACAGGGGAAGGGCAGAGAGAGGGGGAGAGGAAGAGTCTCAAGAAGGCTCCACACTGTCAGCGAAGAGCCCAACGTGGAGTTGGACCCACGAACCATGAGACCATGACCTGAGCCAAAAGCGAGTTGGATGTTTAACCGACTGAGCCACCCAGGCTCCCCCTCACTTTTCTTTCTATCAATGTAATCTGTAGAATCGTTTTTTCTCTTTTTGAATATCATCCAAATACAAATTTTCAATTGTTGTTATTTTTTTATTGTTTTTCTTTTTTTTTACATTTTGTTTGCTATTTCAATTTATACTGTAATTTATCCTATTCCAGTCCCTTTCCTTAAGTTTATTTTGTCTTAAATAAATTCTCGAAGGGGATATTTGGTTCATTAACTTTCAGCCCCCTTTTTCAATACATTTTTTGAGGTTTATAAATCCATACATTTTTCTCTAAGACCTCTCTGAGTTGTCGCCCATTTGCTAAACGATATTTTCATTATCGTTTGATTCAAATTATGTTGTGTTTTCCATTTTCTCTCTTCTTTGGCCCTTGAAATGCTTAGACATATGTTTCTTAACGTGTGTGCTTATTCAGACTTCCCACGTGTTGTTAAATTAATACTTAACATAATCCCATAAGGATCAGAGAAACTACTAGGGTAAGAATCTGTTGATATACGTGGAGACTTGCTTGCTGCGTGGCTCAGCATGTGCCCATACTTGTGAGTCTTCTGTCTGTGCACACAAAAATATGTATTCTACGGTTGTTCTGTGCACCATTTTCTATGTTTGTGAGGCCGCCTTTGTTCACCGTGTGTGCGTGTATCAATCCCTACTGATATCTTGTTTGTTTGTGCTGTCAGTTACTGAGCCAGGAGTCTTAAAATCCCTCACTATAACTGTGAATTTGGTTATGACTTCTTGTTCTACCAGTGCTTATATATTTTGTGACCACGCCACTATTACATAAAAGCTTAGAATTGTTATGTCTTCTCAGTGAACTGGCACTTTAATCCGCATGCAATGCTTCTGTGTATCTCCGGTCTTCTTCTTTTACAAGTTTTTTTTTTAGTGGTTGCTTCTTTTTGAGAGAGAGGAGGACAGTGCGCGAGAGGGGGAGGGGCAGAGAGAGAAGGCGACAGAATCTAAAACAGGCTCCAGGCTCTGAGCTGTCAGCACAGAGCCTGAGGAGGGGCTTGAACTCACAAGCCACGAGATCATGACCTGAACCCAAGTCGGCCGCTTAGCTGACTGAGCCACCCAGGAACCCCTTCATGCTTTTTAAAGTCTATAGTAAGACTAATATAGCTGTACCAAATTTCTGTTGGTCTCCTTTGCATTGGCATAACATTTTTCTGTACTTGTACTTTCATTCTTTCTGAGGCATCGCGTTTTATATCTGTCTCTTGTTTTTGAAGAGTGTGGAAATATACACATTCTTAAAATTTTAGTCTTACGATATATATTTTTAAACCAGGGTACTTAGTCCGTTTAAATTAAAGGTAACTACTGATATACTTGGGTGTAATCTACAATCATATTATATGATATTTATTTGTTCTCCTGTTCTACGTTCCTTTTTCTCTTCTTCCTTGCTTTCTTATGGACTTACTGAGGATTTTAATCATTCCATTTTTCTTTTTATTAATTCAGAGATTATGTATTTATTTTATATTATTTTAGTGGCCATTATGAAAATATTCATTTTATTTGGTGTTGTAAAAAATCGACATTACTTTTTAGGAAAGTTTTGGGTTCACAGCAAAATTGAGCAGAAAGTAGAAAATCCCCATATACCTTCTGCCTCTCCATCCTTCCCTGACGCAAAGCCTTCCTCACAATCAACATCCTCCACCAGAGTGGTACATTGTCACAACCGATGACACACAATTGTCACTCAAAGGCCATAGTTTAAATTCGGGTTCATGCTTGGTTTATTTACTTTTCATTCCTTCCTGCATTTCTGAACTTCCAAGACCAGGATCATTTTCCTTTCTGTCTTTCTGGGTTCCTGCCCTCTCACTAATCTTTCCAAGGTCATTTTCCCCTATTTTTTAAATTTAATTTTCTTAATGTTTGTTTATTTTTGAGAGAGAGGAAAAGCACGAGACAGGGAGGGGCAGAGAGAAAGGGAGACACAGAAGCTGAAGCAGGCTCCAGGCTCTGAGCTGTCAGCCCAGAACCCGACGCGGGGCTCGAACTCACGAACTGCAAGATCATGACCTGAACCAGAGTTGGACACTTAACCAACTGAGCCACGGAGATGCCCGTTCCCCAATTTTTTTTTCAAATATTGCATAACTTTGACAACTTTTGTGTTTTTTTTTTTTCTGGAAAAATGTCTTAGTTGCTCTTAGTGGGAGAGTGAGCCTGAATTTCCCAGACCGCCATTACCAGAAACAGAAGAGTGTATTTTCTCTTCAATTATTTCCATCTTCAAATGCATACCTACTTCCAATTATGATACTTCTCATCTGCCTTATACCCCAGCTTTCTCTGCAGACCTTGTCCTTTCAAATTAGGGGTGTTTGTGAAACAGTCAATTTCCTCTTTATTTCTTCTGGTGCCATGTTAGTCTTCCGAAAATAGTTACAATTTTAATGTTAGGCCCAGTCCTTTTTTCTTTTTTTTATTCTGAATGTATCTATACCATATTCAACACAAACCCTTCAGAATTTTATTTCCTTTGGCCTTTTGGATCGGAATTGTTATGCAAGGTGGAAAATATTAGATGTTCGTCATTATCTTAAAATTCTGCTTCTGACATATTTGCCTCCGTCTGCATGTATGCGTGTTCACACTTGGGAGTTTTTCTCGCATTTCTGCAAAATTTAATCTTATGATTGCTCTGCTGAGCTCTAATAAGAAAGCAGTAGTTGTTTGCACCGCCCCCTCACACTTGTACCTCCTGGTCTCTGAAGCTTCTGACTATTATAAGAGAAATTAATGTCTGCGGTAGCAAAAGATTGAAGTTGCCTTCATTACTTAGATCAGGAATTAAAACAGAGGAAACACCATCTAGAGCCAGGAAACGTGTTCAAATCATGCCGCAGTTCACCGGGTCACATAATCTCTTTTCTGTCCATAATCATTCTGCTCTGGAGCCAACATCAGTAAGACACTCGCTTGTGTCGCTCTCAATTCTGGTCTTCGTGTCTTCACTCCTTATTTGCTACCGACAGGAATATGATCTCAAACCTTCCGTTTCTTTTTCTCTGATTCCGAGGCTGAGTGTGAAAAGTGTGCGACTCCTTTTCTTCCATCTCCTGACTTCGTATCTCCTCTCCTCTCCCAGCCCTACACTTTCCAGAGGTTAGAGACATCGTGCCTCTCTATCTGCATAACATTACAACACTCAAGATCAAAATGTGTTTTTATTTTATTGACTATTAGAGATTTTCCAGGGAATGCGTGTTTTGGACGGGGCGGGTGGGGGGGGGAACGGGAGGTGGAATTTGTGATGAGAAAAGAAATAAGGACTAGAGTGATGCATATTTGTGAATTTCTCATGCCCTCACCAGCTCTGCTTCTCTTTGTTGCAGACTTCTCCATTGTGGTCGGGGTGCTGTTCCCCGTGGCTGTCATATTTGTGGTGGTTGCTATAGTAATCTGGCACCAAAGCCCCAGACGAAACCAGAAGAAAGTCCAGAGGTAGCCTTCTATCTTGCTTTGGGGACTTTTTGGCCTCTAATTTATTTTAAATTTAAGGAGCTGACCCAAATTCTCAAAGTTAATTAGGGTTCCCTTCGAATACTCTGAAACAAGTCCAGATGCATTTTTTCTTGGACCAGATGCTGGGTGTCAGTTTTACTGGGAAATCCTGCACAGTAAGACATGTCTTTTTGTGTTGATCGCTGTATTTATAATTAATAAATATAATTAATAATATAATTAATAGTTATTCTATTTATTTTATCTATCTATTCTATTTATTTATAATTAATAAATATAATTAATAATATAATTAATAGAGTTATTCTAACTCTCATCATTAAGGATTTTACACCCATTGTAGGAATAAAATATGTAACACTTATCGGTCACTAGCTTATGACACGTGCTGTGCTAAGTCTTTTTGCATTCATTATCTCTAATCTTCACAAGAAGGTTGTGAAGTACTAACTGTTAATGCCATTTTATAGATGAAAAGGTATTGTATATTAATTCTTTTTTTTTTTTTTAATTTTTTTCAACGTTTTTATTTATTTTTGGGACAGAGAGAGACAGAGCATGAACGGGGGAGGGGCAGAGAGAGAGGGAGACACAGAATCGGAAACAGGCTCCAGGCTCTGAGCCATCAGCCCAGAGCCCGACGCGGGGCTCGAACTCACGGAGCGCGAGATCGTGACCTGGCTGAAGTCGGACGCTTAACCGACTGTGCCACCCAGGCGCCCCTTGTGTATTAATTCTTACAACACTCTTGCAAAGCCAGGCACTTTACACTTGTCCTAAAGTGGAAGCAAACGTTCAGAGAGGCTAAAAATATGTTCAAAGTTTTACAAAGTAAATCGGTGGAATCTGGATTTCCACCTAGATTGCCTCGTCTTTCAAACACGGTCTTGACACTGTAGCGTCTTTCTAGCATTTTTAAAACACCGACTTACTCACATGTAATGGGTTTTCCTAAATATTGAGTGACTAAATCATTAATGAAATAACATAATTTTTACAACCATTGATTCAGTGCCATCGTTATTAGGAATTCAGGGCTCTGTAGAGAATCACAAAGAAAATTCGTGGTGGTGATTATGAATTCCAGGACAAGGTAACCTTAAGGATGTCCTAGAGAACAGAAGAAAGGCCAGTCAATGACCAAAGATGATGCAACAGGCAAAGGAAATTGGCAAACTTCTCTTGAATGTCCTCATCATGGTGAAGGAACTGCTAAGTCAATGTATATGATATGCTTTCATATACAGGCCAGCATCTACCACTGGCACCAGGCCTCGCAAACAGAAGAAGAACCCACAGACGGAGAAGGCTGTACGACCCCAAGAGGTGAACCATAGTTGGTACTGTGTTTGCCTTGGGCCCCAGTTCATGATTCTCTCATTGTCTCTTCTATCGTTCCTACTCAGTGGCGTTTTACAAATCCAGTCCACCGGTTAGTATATAGTAAGAATTTGGGGCTCCGTAACTACACATTCAGAAATTTCTCCTTTGCCTTTGTTTTAAATCCCAAAGAGTCTTCCCAAAATGCAGAGGCTCCTTGCTGAAGTTCACAAATGCAAAGAAGTAAAGAGAACAAGGAGGGCAGACTCCAGATCTCTCTCTCTCTCTCTCCCCCCCGCCCACACACACTGACTGTAGGTGGACCCTTTCCCTTTTGCAAATGTCCCAATAAAGACAACGATATGTATAGTTCCATGACAGCATATATAATATGTATAACCCTTAAAGCCCTGGCTGTGTCTTGCAAGTTTAGAAATTCGGGTAGAGGTTGGCTAATGGCAATGCCATTGGCCGTGATGTTTAATGGAAACTTACCTGTCTCTAACAGCTCTGGTTACAGCAGAATGCAGCAGCGGGGCCACTGTGATTTCCTGTCTGGTCTCTTGTGTCATCTCAGTTTCTGATCTCCCGTGTCTTGAGAGGACTGCTTATTTGGAAGTTGAACTTAGGAAACCGATCATTTCATTTTAAGATATTATTATTATTATTATTTTTAGATGACTCAGATGAAGCTCCATACACCTGATCTGCCAGTAGAGGGCACTGAGCCTCCAGCTTCTTTTGTGAGTTAGCAACCTCTCTTAAATATTGCTTCCAATCTAATCGCAGGGAAATACTAGCAAGAGACATAACCCACGATAGCCCATTGTTTCCTTAGAAGAATGTGAAAATCTGTGCGTATATTTATATGAAAGCTAGATTTTCCTGCAAAACTTTTTGAAAATGCAAAATGTGAGAAGGTGGGCTATTCCACTACATTCCTACGTTTAACCTCTGAACCTGAATTATGGCGGTCGGAAAAGTTGGTAACTTAATACAAGAAGAGTAGAAATCTGCTGTATAGAGTGCCGTCTTCATGGTCTGTCTACTGGCGCTGAGCTTATTTCTGAATCGCACGTGCATACCTAAATGAAAGCACTTGAACTTACAGCTTTAGATGATTTGCATGGGCAGGATCATGAGTTCACCATGTCTAGAACTGATTGAAGCCTTTCCATTCAGCACATCTCTTTTCAAGGCCCCATCTTTGCATTATTTTTTATTTTATTTTATTTCTTTTACCTTTTCACTAGCTAATTACGAAGCCAGATTTCCCACCGCCCCCAATACCTACAACCGTGTCCACTTCCTCTTTCCTTGTAAGTATCAGGTAGTCACTAGTGACTCCTTAAATGTCATCTGGGCTGGATGTGAATGGCGTCTGTAAATCTGTAGATTCTTTCTCAGGATATGTGCTCCCTAGGTCAACCTGAGGTATTGTAGCACACAGGTATATCTGAGAAAGCAAGGCCTACTTACTATCTATAAATTAGTATGGGTATTAATTTTTTGTTGTTAAAAATAATTCTTTTATTTTATTTAAAAAAATTTTTTTTATTATATGAAATTTATTGTCAAATTAGTTTCCATGCAACACCCAGTGCTCATCCCAAAAGATGCCCTCTTCAATGCCCATCCCCTCCTCTCCCCTCCCTCCCACCCCCCATACGTTAAAAATAATTTTACTGTTACATAATCATCAAGAAATGATGACTAGTTCTGCTATAGGAGGTAAACAGTGTCCTTCAAAGGATAGTTCCTAGATGCTTACTTTGGAGAATATAAAATTTTATTATAAATTATATTTTACTTTTTAATATGATATAGACAGAATAAGCCCTATATTAGCCACAATTGTCTGTGGAAGATAGGATATTAAAAAACAGACCAGGGGCACCTGGGTGGCTCATTCGGTTGGGCGTCCGGCTTCAGCTCAGTTCATGATCTCGCGGTCTGTGGGTTCAAGCCCCGCATCAGGCTCTGGGCTGACAGCTCAGAGCCTGGAGCCTGTTTCGGATTCTGTGTCTCCCTCTCTCTCTGCCCCTCCCCTGCTCATGCTCTGTCTCTCTCTGTCTCAAAAATAAATAAATGTTAAAAAAAATAAAAAATAATAAAAAAATAAAAAATAAAAAACAGACCATATGTAGGCAAACCTGCAATAAAAGTCAGGCACTACGAAGTAAAAAGTAGGATTCATTCACTTGAGTAATTACTGAGCACATTGTTTCTTCATACTTGGTACCCTGTTGTGGGTAAATGAGAAAGAACTAAATTTTTTTTTCAAAAAGTTTACATGCTTAGTGTGTAAACTAGTCATATACATATAGAGCACTTAATTCCTCGCGTATTTTTTTGCACCAAAGCAAGTCATACCAACGAGAAGAATGTGGTCAAAAGGGAAATGAATGGGGTCAGATTAATTTAAAGTAAGAAAAAGATCCATTGACTATGTGGTTAGAATTTGAACTCGACCCTGAAAGTTGAGTAGAATTTAAATGAGTTATGGGGAGGTAAGGAATGATTTAAATTAGGAAATAAATATACTGAAGATTGGAAATGCATAACATTTCTAATGACCTACTATTATTTTTGTCCCTAATATAGTATGCCACAAAAGTGCTTCCCTCTACTGTTTTTAAGGATAAAACAACGTCAACACCTAAGGTAAGAGATCAATAGCCAAACTGTTGTAATCTCGTCACACTCCTACTATGAAGGAGAGAAGTTCTAACCATGTCTTCCTGGAAGATGTTCGCTAAGAACAGTGTTTGTATGATTATAGGATAGGAGCTAAGATGTCTTCCTTCTTTTTTAAAAAAATTTTTAAAAGATTTTTTTTAAGTGTATTTATTTTTGACAGGGAGAGAGAGAGAGACAAAGCATGAGTGAGGGAGGGGCAGAGAGAGGGGGACAGAATCTGAAGCAGGCTCCAGGCTCTGAGCTGTCAGCACAGAGCCCGACGCGGGGCTGGAACTCATGGACCGCGAGATCGTGACCTGAGCCGAAGTCGGACGCTCAACCGACTGAGCCACCCAGGCGCCCCTGAGATGTCTTCCTTCTAAGTTTGGTCAAACCCAAGAGGAAGATGGAAGGGTTTTATCTGGAAAGGGATGATGATCCTAATACTCGTCATTTTCTCAGAAATATATCCCAGGGAAGTGAGATAGAGGACATTTCTCATAGAATAATCATCCGATGTCTCATAAGTTTTCTGTTGGTCCCTCACCTTCTTCATATTATACTAATTAGTCAGATGGATATTTGGATCACAGTGTGAGGTTTTTCTCACTTTCTTTCCCTACCTTCCCATGTTTCCACCCCTTCACTGTGATATATCAAATAATCTATAAAATAGGATGTGTGAATACACAGAATTTATTTTAATTTCTTAAGAGTTCAAAAGTTATATAATATCTAAATTTTTGGAATAAGTTGATCATTTAAGAACTTGTCTTTTTCAGGGTTCCAACCCAAAGGTCTGAAGCAGCAACTAAGCAGGTGGTGGGTAATAATCAACTTAGAGGACTGGACAGTCTGGACGGAAGAGAAATGTACTTACTTTCTCCTTATTATTTGCTCTTGATACCCAAGGATGTTAACATTTCTTTCTTTCTTTCTTTCTTTCTTTCTTTCTTTCTTTCTTTCTTTCTTTCTTTTTGTTTCTGGATGGGAGAGGGTCTGGGAGTATGTTAACATTTCTTGATTCATGTTCTACTTTGAGGAGATGAAACAAAAATTTTCTAGAGAGACATACTCGAGAATCTTTGTATGAATTTAAGATTTCTATTCTCCATATTCATGGGAAAGAAGATGATTCTAAACAAAGAGCTATGAATCTGACGTGTCTAATTAGATGACTTTCCTAGACACCCCCCTCTTCTTACTGTTGTATTGATTACTAGTTCCTCAAATATTTTGAGTATCTTGATGTTCTCATTTAGTAAGAAGTAATTTACCCTCTACTTAAAGCCAGCAAACAAACAAATAAAAACCCTGAGTAAATTACAGGAAACTGAGAGGGATGGAAGAACATTGTATATTCATCATTAGATAACTAGCAACATCTTGATTGTTTTGACAATTAACCTGTCAAATTAGAACGCTGACAACAAAATCATATAAACATTCTCTGATTCATATAACATCTTTTTTCCTACACCATTTATTGCAATCCTTATTAGCTATGTCATTTGAAGTTTACTATAAGTGAATAAAACTTTATTAGTTAATTTTTTTCCCAGAAATTTGTATAATTCAGTTACTGGCAAGGTTAAAGCGAACTTTGCTTTCTAAGTAGAGAAAGTTTTAGTTACATAAATTCATAATGTAAACCAGAGGTTATAAACTGGTAGTTTGCAGGACATATCTGGACGACAGAGTTGTTTTATTTGGATGGGATGATTTTGGTCATAACGTATTTTAAGATGTTTTGAATGCACTGCCAATATTTAAAAATTGGGAGATCTTGCATAAACATCCAGAGTTCCAGCTTTTTAAAAGTAATCAAATGATTTGGCAGCCCTGGAATCACATTGCCCACAGCAACCATTAGTCTAGTTGACTGGTGTTGGCATAAACATTATTGGTTGCCTTCCTTGCTTTCAGAACACCAGTTTTATTCAGCTGCCCATGTTTTAGAAAAGGCACTCCAGACTCCATCTCCAGAATAAATTGCTATTACTGTAAAGCAGTCATAATAATCGTATTTCCTTTACTAGTGCTTGATTTGGTAAGTGTATGACTTCGCTCTTTTTTGTTTTGTTTTGTTTTGCCGATGACACAAGAGAAAAGATACCTTAGGAAATTTCTACCAAATATATTCTTCTGGCTGTCGGCATCTGGATAGCCTAGCTGGTATTGTTGCAACCATGTTGCGATTATGAGGGCAAGGCTGATATACTCAGTAAGATAGAGCAGAAAGGTAAAAAGAATAAAACCTGGTCTCTTGATGATGTCATTGAACTGGTAGATTAATAACTGTTGAATTTACCCTATACTTTATTGGGATTTCCTGTTATGTGATCAATAAAATTTGCTTGCTGTTTAAGCCATTTCAAGTTGGGTTTTCTTTTCTTTTCTTTTCTTTTCTTTTCTTCTCTTCTCTTCTCTTCTCTTCTCTTATTTCTCTTCTCTTCAAGAGACAGAGCATGTGCACGTGAGCAGGGGAGGGGCAGAGGGAGAGGGGGAGAGAGAATCTTAAGCAGTCTCCATGCCCAGTGCAGACCCCCAATGTGGGGCTTGAGCCCGTGAACCGTGAAATCATGACTTGAGCTGAAATAAAAAATTGGATGGCTTAACTAACTGAGCTGCCCAGGTGCCCCCCCCCCCCGATTTTCTTAATTGCTGCAGAAGTCATCCTATCTAATAAAGTAGCCGCTACCATTATCGGGGCACATGCTTTCCATGTGGGAAATTAGGGCCACTTAATCTTCACTGTTTTGTTTGTTTGTTTGTTTGTTTGTTACACTTGGCCCGTTTAACAACTTCCACCATGGACCTGGTCCCATACACCTTCCTTTCCATGGGGGACTTTACCCACCAGAAATTTGTTTCCTCTCGCAGTGTGAGTTTCTATATAAGCTCATTCTGGCCTCAAAAGTGAAACTCAGTCCCCAGCAAACCCAGAATCCATCTGTCAAATCACTCCTATTATAGCACCCTTTCCTTCCATGTGGGAGTACACTAAAGAACACATTAAAAAGTATAGCTTTATCTGTAGGGTGAAATTTCAGAAGACCTTGCCCTAACCCAGAAAGAAATCCCTATTTCCCATAAGGCCATAGTCTTACTTACGACAAGCCTATGGATCTTTCCTGTATTGTTTATTTTATTTCTTTGTTTGTTCTTCGGTTTTTGTTTTCATTCCTGTCCCTATCTCACTCTTTTTATTTTTATTTTATTTTATTTTTTTTAATTTTTTTTAACGTTTATTTATTTTTGAGACAGAGAGAGACAGAGCATGAAGGGGGGAGGGGCAGAGAGAGAGGGAGACACAGAACCGGAAACAGGTTCCAGGCTCTGAGCCATCAGCCCAGAGCCTGATGCGGGGCTCGAACCCACAGACCGCGAGATCGTGACCTGAGTTGAAGTCGGACGCTTAACCGACTGAGCCACCCAGGCGCCCCTATCTCACTCTTTTTAATACTGATAAAATAGAAATCCTTCACTTAGGAATCTCCAACTAGCTACCGCATGACCCAAGCTAAAAATCAAACATCCGCTCTCAAGAGGAGGCATCTGAACTTCTCTGTAAATTCTGAAATGGTGGCCGTAGGTGTCTAATGCAGAGAACTCACAGCTCCTTATGAAGACAGATACCTTGAGGACAATGCTGGTAAGGTGATTCTCTTATCCTAAGACTTTGAACCCAAGCCCTGCCGAGTTTCCTACTGAGCTAAACTGTGGGGCAATTTAGACAGTTCAAAGCAAAGACTTTGATTTCACGGTCCTGTTTTCCAAATTAGATCTGCCACTTAACCAACCTTAAGAGAATTCCTCGATGTGACGTTTAAAAAATCTTTAATGTTTATTTATTTTTGAGACAGAGAGAGACAGAGCATGAACGGGGGAGGGGCAGAGAGAGGGAGACACAGAATCAGAAGCAGGCTCCAGGTTCCGAGCCATCAGCACAGAGCCCGTCACGGGGCTCGAACTCACAGACCGCGAGATCGTGACCTGAGCCGAAGTGGGCCGCTCAACCGACTGAGCCACCCAGGCGCCCCTCGATGTGACGTTTAACCCCCTCGAGTATGCTACCGAACCTGCTTGTATAATTGGTTATTTTTACTTTCTCCGCTTTAAGATGATAGATTAAACTATGGTCTTTTTCAGGTACTGTATGGCTGGTGTAGCATGTGGTTTCTCTAAATACTCCTTAGCACCTCACCAAGTTACTGCTTTTTATGAGTTTTGAAAATGTTTTTAACTTTGCATGAAATGACCAAGTTGTGTGAGGTACGGGTGACAAAGAGCACACCTTTTAGCTGCAATCAGAAATTGTGGACAGGGTGAAACTGTATTATTACTTAAGTGAGTCATAATGCCACTTATACGGTAACGACTTGAGGGTGGCCTCTGAGCGACAGACAGCGTGGAACTGCACATGTCAGGCCAACAACACGGAAGGGGCTAATTCTGCCAATGAACATGCAATGAGCTCAGGAACAGCCCCCATCCCAGGTAGACCTCAGCTGCTATCTGATGAGAAAAACAGAAGCAGAAGACTCAGCTCCGGTTTGCCCAGATTTTACAAAAATAGAAACTTTGAGAGAATAAATACATGTTCTTTTCAGCTGCTGTGGTTTGGGGAAAGTTTTTTGTGTTTGTTTATTTATTTTGAGAGAGAGAGAGAGAGAGAGAGAGGAAAAGAAAGAATCCCAAGCGGGCTCCGCAATGTCAGCGCGGAGCCCGACACAGGGCTCGATCTCACGAACCGTGAGACCACGACCTGAGCTGAAATCAAGAGTCGGACACCCAATCAACTGAGCCACCCGGGTGCTCAGGTTTGGGGAAATTTGTTATTCAGCAATAGATTAACTACTGCAAAGGAGTAGAGATCAAATGTTTTGAATATTCCAGACAGGTTTAGATAGAATTAACCACTATCTTTAATAGGAATTCCATAATCTCAATTTTTTTCTCTCTATATATTCTTTTTTACTTATTCTTCTCTCTCTCTTTTTTTTAAGAGTATCAATGATCTGGGGCGCCTGGGTGGCTCAGTCACTTAAGCCCCCAACTTCAGCTCAGGTCATGATCTCACGGTTGGTGAGTTCGAGCCCCACACTGGGCTGTGTACTGACAGCTCAGAGCCTGAAGCCTGCTTCCAATTCTGTGTCTCCCTCTCTCTCGCCCCCTCCCCTGCTTGAACTCTCTCTCTCTCTCCCTCAAACAATAAACATTAAAAAAAAAATTGTTTTAATAAAGAAAAAGTATTGGTGATCTGTTTGAGATCTCTGCTATCCAGTCTTCTCATATATCATGTTCTCTCTCAGATTTGTTCGCCTGTTTCCTTGGCATTTTTGAAGAATTCCTTAAGTTGATCTTTCGAATTTCCGGTTTTATGTTTTATACTGTCCGTGCTCCTTTTTACTAATTTTACGGCATTTTTTCGTTGTTTCTCAAGTTTGCTCCACAACAGTCTCTTCTTTCTCATCTTATGTTAGTCGTGTAAAAGCCTGCTAATGACCTAGTTTTGCCTTTGGTTTCCAGAATTTTACTTTTAAAATTCAGTTGACAAAGCAACTTCTGTTTAGACCTTGTTGGTGCTTCTCAAAGTATTTTTCAAGAGTGTGTCCTTCTTCAGCCGCTTGAGTACTATGCTGCCGGGATGCCAGACACACGATTGTTTTCACAGATGTGGCACTGCCACTTTCCAGTTGGGTCCCCTTCATGTCCCGAAAGTTCTGTCCTGACCTGTAATATTCTCGCAGTTTATATCCTTGTCAAAAGAATCAATCGCTTCAGCTAAAGAACTTCAGTACGCTAACATCCTGAGTGTAATCTGCAAATAAGTTGGGCCATGAGTAAATCTTCCATGTTCTCCTCGGCCCAGATTCTCTTTGCTTTTTAGCTAAAACCATCTACTGGGGCCAGACCAGGAGTGGCTGACCTTGTCGGTGATACTGAAACCTACCTCATCAGGCTTTCAGGCTTCATTAGGGGAATGCCTCCATCGACAAAATCTGCAACCATCTTGGCGTATCTGCTCTTGAATTTGCCCAGTTTTTTCTGTTGCTTCCAGAAAAAGACCTTCCCTTGCCAATGACAACTTTAGACATTGCTTAGCAACTAGCCCCGGGCAGTCTGTTATGCTGACATCACTAATACAATATCACTATTATTATCACGCTAAGTCAGGAAAATTGTTATAGAAGCTAAATCCTTAGGCAGAAGGAAATTTTGGTATGTAATTTACATGAAGGCATCTCCTTGTTGATATTTAACTCTTCTCTCTCTCACACCTCGTGTTGAAGTCCAAACTCTTTTTTTTAAATCCATTAAAAAAAAAATTATTGTGGTGAGAGCGCTTGACATGAAATGTACCCTCTAACAGATTTTTAAGTGTACAATAAATACAACATTGTTACCTATAAGCACAATGTTGTGCAGCAAATCTCTAGAGCTTCTTTTTCTTACACAATTGAAATTGTATGTCCGTCGATTAGCTGCTTTGCTTCTATGAGTTTGCGTGTATTAGATACTTCATGTAAATCAATTCAGGTAATATTTATCCTGCTGTGACTGGCTGATTTCATTTAGCATAATGTCTTTCAGGTTCACCCACGTTGTTGCGTATATCAGGATTTTCTCTCTTCTTTAAGGTTGAATAGTACTCCATTATACGTATACGTCACATTTTGAAAAACCCATTCATCCACTGATGGACGTTTACATTGTTTCTACATTTTTGGTATTGTACAGAGTGCTGCAATGTACATGCGGATTACAGATAATTCTTCCGGATTCTGATTTCGATTATTTTGGATAAATATCCGGAAGTGGAATTGCTGCGTCATATGGAAGTCTTATTTTTAAATTTTTGAGGATCTTCCGTACTGTTTTCCACGGGGGCTGCACCAATTTACATCCCACCCAACAGTGTAAAAGTGTTTCCCTTCTCAACACCCTCCCCAAACCCTTGCTGTCTCTGGTCTCTTTTGATAATAACCAGCCCAGTAAGGTGTAAAGTGATATTTCATTGTGGTTTTGATTTGTGTTTCCCTGATTAGCGAAGTTGAGCACTTTTTCATATACTTGTTAGTCATTTGTATATCATCTTTGGAAAATATGTCTGTTCGGGTCTTTTGCCTATTTTTTTTTTAAGTTTATTTATTTTTGAGAGACAAGGGGGAGGGACGGGGAGAGAGGGAGACAGAGGATCTGAAGTGGGCTCTGTGCTGTCAGCCCAGAGCCTGATGCGGGGCTCGAACTCATAAACTGTGACATCATGACCTGAGCCAAAGGTACGTAACTGACTGAGCCACCCAGGTGCCCCGCCTTTGCCTATTTTTATTTTAATTTAAATTAAATTAAATTAAATTAAATTAAATTTAATTTTATTTTATTTTATTTTATTTTATTTTATTTTATTTTATTTTTTTAATATGAAATTTATTGTCAAATTGGTTTCCATACAACACCCAGTGCTCATCCCAACGGGTGCCCTCCTTAATACCCATCACCCACCCACCCCTCCGTCCCACCCCCCTTAGACCCTCAGTTTGTTCTCAGTTTTTAAGAGTCTCTTATGGTTTGGCTCCCTCCCTCTCTAACCTTTATTTTTCTCTTTTCCTTCCCCTCCCCCCATGGTCTTCTGTTAAGTTTCTCAGGATCCACATAAGAGTGAAAACATATGGAATCTGTCCTTCTCTGTAGGACTTATTTCACTTAGCATCACACTCGCCAGTTCCCTCCACGTTGCTACAAAGGGCCATATTTCATTCTTTCTCACTGCCACGTAGTATTCCATGGTGTACATAAACCACAAGTTCTTTATCCATTCACCAGATGATGGACATTAAGGCTAACATCTGGTTATTTGGGGGGGTATTTTTTTTGAACATCTACACAACAAAAAAGCTACTGTCTTAACCATTTCAAATTTAAAGTTCAGTGCATTAAATACATTCACAATGCTGTATAACTATCATTACTATTCCTTTTCAGAGCTTATTTATCTTCCTACCCGGTAAATATCTTCCCCTCACTCTTTCCCCCAGTCCCTGATAACCTCTATTCTACCTCTGTCCATATAGATTTGCCTACTCTACACATTTGACGGAAGTGATAATATACGATATTTTGGCTTGTTTCACTTACCATACTGTTTTCAAGGTTCCTCCGTGTTGTAGAATGTATCAGAATTTCATTATCTTTAAGGTTGAAGAGCCTAATATGACTTTAATATATCTCCTTTTCTGTTTGAAGCAGCTGGGGATAGTTTCTGGGTCTCCACATATGCATTCATATTAAGATTGTTCTTTATCCTTGCTTATTTTCTAGCCACATAATGACTTTTAAGACTTTGTTTTAATCTGGACTTCTGAGCAGGGGAGGGGCAGAGAGAGAGCGGGACAGAGGATCCGAAGTGGGCCTTGAACTCACCAACCGCGAGATCATGACCTGAGCTGAATTCGGATGCTCACCCCACTGAGCCACCCAGGCGCCCCATAAATCAGGATCAGTTCTATCTTCTTCTTAGCAACAAACAAACAAACAAAAACATGTCTGAGATTGCTTTCTTAGACTTATCTGCCTCAACCGTCTTATTAACCATCTGTATCATTTCAGTGTTGAAATCCACCGTGTACAACCCTGATGGGAGAAGGAACGAGGAAGTTCGGAAATCTATCTTAGGTAGAAAACAGGGCGGTGACACTTGGGATAGAGATAGGGGGCTCCTCCTGAGTAACTTCTGAGGAGAAATGGTCTCAGCCTCGGAACTGCAGAAATCCTTGTATTTCTCACAGTTGGAGACCCCGGATTCACAGGCCAACTGTTGTGGCTTCGCGCCTAGCACGTTTCCCTGTTAAGTCCATGCGTGCCACCAATTCGGGTTTCGAAACTCTTTAACTGCTGTGAAAGAGCTCACAGAGATGTGTGTGTCTTTTGGGACATGCTGTAGCTATCAATGGAATGGAGTCTACAGGAGTCAGTTCCAGGCAGAGACTTCTTTTGTTGTCTTTGCCAATGGCAGAGCCGAGCAGATCCCGTGGGAGCTGGAGCATCAGACGGGGAACCAGGAAGGTCAAGAGAAAATTCAGTAGAAATGGACAGCGAAAACAAGAATTTTTTTTTCCCCTGAAAACAGGGCTAAAAGCAGAGACAGACCCCTTGCTCTTCTAATAACTGGCTTTTTTTAGACCTAGTCAATAATTTAAACTCTTTGGGCATCTTTAAATTCCTCACCCATGAAATGGAATGAACAATTCATGACTTCCCAGTTTCCAAAGAGGGTTTTCTAAGAAACACGTTAAGGCATATGAAAATATAAAATGGATAAATGGGGCGCCTGGGTGGCTCAGTCGGTGAAGCGTCCGACTTCGGCTCAGGTCCTGATCTCGCGGTTCGAGTTCGAGCCCCGCATCAGGCTCTGTGCTGATGGCTCAGAGCCTGGAGCCTGCTTCGGATTCTGTGTCTCCCTCTCTCTCTGCACCGCCCCCCCCCCCGCCCCCCACCGCTGCTGGTGCTCCGTCTCTGTCTCTTTAAAAAAATAAACATTATAAACAATTTTTTAAAATATAAAATAAAAAAAGAAGAGAGATTCTAAAAGTATGCCTCTGTCCTTGGATTTGTCAGAGATGAGGCCCCTCTCTGCGTGGGCTACTGTTTCAAACAGCTTTGAGCAGGAACCCAGCCAAAATGAGTTATTACTTGTACATAGTTCATTGGTGAGCCTGTATTTCTCTTGATGTTTTATTCTTCCTCTGAAGTGTGTCAGGGAGTAAGAATTCCTTCAAGGGTCCTTCTAGCTGGACTAAGAATCGAATTGACACGAGGCAGATTAACAGGAGAAAATCAAATTTAAGAGTGTGACTACGGGGAATCCACCCAGACGGGAATTTCAAAGACAAGCAAAATGAGGTATAAATGCCACTCTGAAATAAAGAGAAGGGGTTCTGGGGCTTCAGAGGACAGGAATGCACTTCACAGGGCGTTAAGAAAAAGGGCAGATGTTGGGTAACTAGATGTTTGCACTGTCACACACATGGGTCACTCAGATTAAATTGATCTCTGCTGACAATCCTTATTCTGGGAAAGACCCCCAATTTAGATTTTCCTAGATAGTTAAGAGAGGGGCACAAGTTTCTCGTGAGCTTTATAGAGTCTCAGTTGCCTGCGGCACAATAATCTTCATGTCACAGGGGCCCATTTTGGGGTGGCCTTCCCTCAGCTGGTCTCCACCTTCTTACATTAAATCTAAATCTCAGGCAGAACTTCTGGGGTAGATCAAACACTGTCCTAGATCTGAGGCTGTCCTGTGCAATGATCCTTGATTCTGACGATTCTAATGGCCTAGATCTGAGGCTGGCCTGGGCAGTGATCCCGAATTAATGATTCAGGGACATCAACATGTACCTGAGTCCACAAAGCCATTAGAAACAATGAAATTACAGCAGTGATGATTTGTTAAATGAGACGATCATAGGGTAACCATAAAAGTTTACATTTGTAGCAAGCGATAGGATTTCTACCAGTATGTGTTTCATCCTCTTAACAAATTGGTGTGAAAACTGATGTGTCGTCATTTAACAGATGAGAAGCCAAGATACGATAGGTGATTTTCCTCTACTCCACATAGCTAGTAAGTATTGGAATAGGGATTCAAACCCGACTATTCTGAATCCAAGTGTTTAGTTCCCTCTACGCAACCACACTGCTTGCAGCAAAACTATTTTGCACAAAAAGGCACTTTAGTATTACTGTACTAAGTATAGAAATTCCACTTTATTTCCAATTACAATTTCATTTTAGGTTTATTAATTTGAGTATGGCTGTCAATTTCTTGTTGCAGTCAAATCTTAGGCCCCCTGACTGCCCACTCCTTCTGAAAATCACTTCTGATTTTTGTCCCCATTCTCCTGACTAGTGATCACCATAGAGCCTTGAAAATGCAAGTCATCAGGGGCGCCAGGGTGGCCCAGTTGGTTAAGCGTCTGATTTGGGGTCAGGTCATGATCTCATGATCTCCCGGTCTGTGAGTTGGAGCCCCAGGTCCTGCTCTGTGCTTTCAGTTCAGAGCCTGGCGCCTGCTTCAGATTCTGTGTCTCCCTCTCTCTCTGCCCCTCCCCCACTCATGCTGTGTCTCTCAAAACATGAATAAACGTTTAAAAAAAATTAAGAAAATGGACGTATTCAAAAAGTCTTTGTTTTACAAAGGTCTTCCGTCAAGATCCTGGATTTATGCATTGTGCAGTTATGCACTTACCTGGATGGGTTTTTTTCTTGTCGTTCTTTAATTCAGACATTTACAAAACCCTCATTCACTATGTTGCCACTGGGAATGGAAAGAATAAACTCTTTCCCTGCTTTCCAGGGATTCACAGCCTCTTTTGTTATTATTATTGTTTTTGTTTTAAGGTTATTTATTTATTTTGAGAGAGAGAGCACGAGCAGGGGAGGGGCAGAGAGAGAAAGAGAGAGAGAGAGACAGAGAGAGAATCCCAAGCAGTTCAAGATCATGACCTGAGCCAAAACCAAGGGTTGGACGCCTAACTGACTGAGCCACCCAGGCGCCCCCTAAGCCTGCTTTTAAAGACTGACATAAATAAACGCATAAATAAAATAATTGCTAAAATAGAGGCAAGTTGTTAAAACACCAGCACTAGGGAGCACAGAGGAACTGTTCATCAAGGGAGGGCACAAGAAGTTTCTCAGGGAGGTACCATTTAAATCTGAAATCATAGGTGGTTTATCAAGACTGTAAAAGAAAAAAAACATACAAAAGGGGCTCATTCAATATAAATAAAACGATTTTTCTTCAGTCTAGCCTCAGTAAACCTGATGAATCATGACTTCATACATTGTCGAACTCACGAAGCATAAGAAAAATCACATAAACAGAGCCAAAGCAACCAACCAAATAAATAAAAGTCAGTGGCTCAGGAGTACAGCTCTTCTGCCTCTGAAGTCTGAAAGAAGTTTTCATGACCAAATCTGGGAACGTCTCTTCCCTGGGCTCTCACACTGATGTAGGCCCTAGGTATTTTGTATATACAGACTCCTGGCTCCCTGTCCCAAGCTCCCTTCTGTTCACACCCAGTAAGAAAGGTACCCCAGCAGGGAACAATGCATGCACTCAAGTTAGGGCATGGCCCAACCTTTTTGTCAGTGACTTTTACCACTTGTCAAGGTAATGGAGTAATTATTTTTAGTTTTATTTATCATTTTTATTATTTATTTTTGAGAGAGAGAGAGAGAGAGAGTGAGTCGGGCAGAGGCACAGAGAGAGGGAGACACAGAATCTGAGCAGGGTCCAGGGTCTGAGCTGTCAGCACAGAGCCCCATGCGGGGCTCGAACCCACGATCCATGAGATCATGACCTGAGTGGAAGTGTGACGCTTAACTGACTGAGCCACCCAGGCGCCCCATGGAGTAATTATTTTTAACTGAGCTGCACACTATGAATTGAGAAACCCAGTAATAGCGCCTTCTCAAGCTATGATCTCATATCAACCTTGAGCAAATAAGATAGGCATTTTCATCTGTTTTAAGGTATTTAAGGGAATTTTTGTAAGTTTATTTTAAATAATTTCTATACCCCACGTGGGGCTCAAAATCACAACCCTGCATGCCCTTCCAAATGAGCCAGCCAGGCACCCCTAAAGGAATTTTTTTTAATGTTTATTTCATTACTTTGAGAGGGAGAGATAGCAAGCAGGGGAGAGAGAGGGAGACAAAGAATCCTAAGCAGGCTCCACGCGGTGAGTGCAGAGCTGGATGCCGGGCTCAAACTCACGAACCATGAGATCATGACCTTAGCCAAAATCAAGAGTCAGACGCTTAACCAGGCACCCCAGGAATCTTTTTCAGGTGTACATCATAACATATGTAAATTTTCCATGGAGGGAATTTAATACCTGAAAAAACAATGGCTTTACACTAAGTGACATTGCTTATATTTTCTATCACTGCACAAACATTAGTTATAAATGTTTCTATCTCAATTAATTATGTGAGAGCCTTAATCTATTTTACTTTCTACTGAACCACTCCTAGGCTCATTGAATTGATCTTTTACGTTCACTAATATATACAGAGAGTATCACAATATTTTCTCTCTTACCCCGTAATGATTGCATCTGTCATCAATTCTGCTTGGAGTAAAATAAATAACAACAAAGTTATATATAACATTTTTCATTTTCTAAAAATCAATAATGAGAGGGGTTTTCATGTATAATGATTTTTTATTGAATTACAATTGACATGAAATATTAGTTTCAGGTGTCCAACATAGTGATTCCAAATGTTTATACTTTATGATATGATCACCTTGATAGATCTAGTTACCATCTGTCACAATACGAAGTCATTATTACTGACGCCATTCCCTATGCTGTCCATAAATCCCTTGACTTATTTATTTTATAAGTAGGAGTATGTACCTCTTAATCCCCTTCACTTATTTCACCTGAACCCCAACTTACTCTCCCCTGTGGCAACTGCCCCTTTGTCCTCTGACTCTATGAGTCCATTTCTGTTTCCTTTTGTGTGTCCTTCTGCTGTGTTTTTTTAGATTCCACATGCAAGTGAAAGCATACAGTATTTGTCTTTGTCTGACTTATTTCACTTAGCATATACCCTTTAGGTCGTCCACATTGTCTTTGACTTATTTCACTTAGCATATACCCTTTAGGTCGTCCACGTTGTCTTTGTCTGACTTATTTCACTTAGCATATACCCTTTAGGTCGTCCACGTTGTCTTTGTCTGACTTATTTCACTTAGCATATACCTTTTAGGTCGTCCACGTTGTCACAAATGGCAAGTTTTCATTCTTTTTTTTTTTTTAATGGCTGAATAATATTTAGATATGCCATATCTTCTTTATCCATTCTTCAGTGGGTAGACATTTATGTTGCTCCCACATCTTGGCTATGGTAAAGAATGCTGTCAAGAACAGAGGGATATTCATATCTTTTCAAATCAGCGTTTTCATTTTCGTCAGATAAAAAGCCCAAAGGGGAATGGCTGGATCATAGGGTAGTTCTGTTTTTAAGTTTTTGAGGAACCTTCCTCCTGGCCTCCACAGTGGCTGCACCAATTTACATTCCCACCCATAGTTTACTCTTCTCCACGTCCTCACAGACACTTGTTATTTCTTGTCTTTTGGATAATAGCCATTCTGACAATTGTGAGGTTTTATCTCATTGGCATGTTGATTTGCAGTTCCCTGAAGATTAGCGATGTTGAGCATCTCTTCATGTGTCTGCTGGCCATGTGGATGTCTTCGCTGAATACATGTCTGTACATGTCTTCTGTCCATGTTTTAATGGGGCTATTTGGTTTTTGTTGAATTGTATACATTCTTTACATATTTTGGATATTAACTCCCTTTCATTGTATCGTTGACAAATATCTTCTCCTATTCAGGAGGCTGCCTTTTCATTGTGTTGATGGTTTCCCTCACTGTGCAAAAGCTTTTTAGCTTAATATATTCCCATTGATTTATTTTTGCTACTCTTGGACTTTGCAAGGGGATAGATCCAAAAAAATGTTAGAAGTTCAATGTCAAGGAGCTTACTGCCTACTTTTTTTCCCAGGACTTTGATGGTTTCACCTCTTACATTTAAATCTTTAATATATTTGAGTGTGCATGTTTGTGTATGTGTGTGTATGCATATGTGTATGCTGTAACAAAGTGGTCAAGTTTCATTTTTTTGCATGTACCTGTCCAGTTTTCTCAACACCATGTAATAATGATTCTTGGCCAAAAGTGAGCAATGAAATCATCTATCTTACTTTAAAAAATACCCCTGGGTACTCCTGGTTCAAAATCAAAGGCTTAATGGGAATATTTCAGCCATTGTTTGCTACCTGTATCTTATTCCCATTGTTGATCTTTATTATTCAGGTAAGTTAATGCAGGAGGGGCAAAAGTAATTGGATTAAAAACACTTAAAAATATTTGTTTTCCAGTAATCTCAACTTCTTATCCAAAGCATTGTAATTAAATTCTAAACATAGGCTATTTCATTGGTGCTCTTGATAAAACCCCAGGGCTTTAATTGGAATAGAAGAAAAGCAAGGTTAAGTATTAGAAACTAAAGCTACAGACCATATTGAAAAATAAGCTTGTAAATAATCAAGAATAAGCAACATTTAGACTTGAGGCTATCTTTTTCTCTCTTAGTGGTTGATAAGCAAACAAAAAAATGTATAAGGATATCAAGCATACACAAGAATACGCATGCAATTGTAGGGGAGGCCAAAGCACTTTGGGATAATCTGGTTGGCTGTAATGCACACTCATCATTCCCTCGTTCTTTTGTGGTTCGTGCCCATGTTCAAACAGAGGAGACACAACTTTTTTAATAATTTAATATCTATAGCAGTTCTTGGTTCACAGAGAAACTGAGTGGAAGGTACAGAGATTTCCCATAGATTCTCTGCTCCTCACATGTACGGTCTCCCCCCTTCCACCGACATCCCCCTCCGGAGTGGTGCATCTGTAGAGTTGATGAACCTAACATTTTACATCATTATCAAAGTCCATCATTTGTCTTAGGGTTCAAACGTAGTATTGTACATTCTCTAGGTTGGACAAATGTATAATGGAATGTATCCACCAGTATAGTACCATACGGTGTATTTTCACTGCCCTGAAAATCCTCTTTGCGTCGTGGATTCAGTACCCTCCTCCCCAATCTTTGGCAATCACTGATCCTTTTACTGTGTCCAAAGTTTTTCCCTTTCCAGAATTCATATAGTTGGAATCTTATAGCATGTAACCTTTCTCAAATAGGCTTTTTTCACCTAGGAATATGCATTCAAGTTTCTTCCTCGTCTTTTCATACTTGATAGCTCTTTTTTAGCACTAAATAAAATTCCATTTTCTGGGTGTACCACAGTTTATTTATCCATCCACTCCCTAAAGCTTGGTTTGAATTTTAGTAATTATGAATAACACTGGTACAAACATCCACGTTCATGTTTTTGTGTCAACGTAAGGTTTCATTCCTTTGGGTAAATATTAAGGAATGCAGTTTGTGCTTCGTATGGTAAGAGCGTGTTATGTCAAACCTTCTTCCAAAGTTCGCCATTGTGCTCTCCCACCAGCAATGAATGAGAGTTCCCGTAGTTTCCCATCCTTGCCAACATTTGGTATTGTCAGCGTTCTGGTTCTTCTAATAGGGGTGTAGCAACAGTTTCTCACTGTTTTAATTTGCAATTCTTAATGATATTCTTGATTCTCTTAATTCTTTAATTTTTTTTTAACATTTATTTATTTTTGAGACAGAGAGAGACAGAGCATGAACGGGGGGGAGGGCCAGAGAGAGAGGGAGACACAGAATCGGAAGCAGGCTCCAGGCTCTGAGCCGTCAGCCCAGAGCCTGATGCGGGGCTCGAACTCAGGGACCGTGAGATCGTGACCTGAGCGAAGTCGGACGCTCAACCGACTGAGCCACCCAGGCGCCCCTGTTCTTAATGAGTACTTTTTATGTGCTTATTTGCCAGACACAGCCTTTTGAACCCAACCCAGCCCCCTTTTATTTTGTTGCGACTGGAGATAATGCCACAAGAGAACTTACGCTTGAATCCTTTCATCTCAAGTGGTGAATTTCCCACCTACTAACTCAAATGACCTCAGGTAACCCCAGCAGCTTCGTGCAACAGCATCCCACAGCTGACAGCACGTGAGGGGTTTGGGTTTAGACTTCTGCTTTCCTCTTAAAGCACAAAATGGAAAAGCAAAGAGGAGGGAAGGAAGCTAGGCTGATACAAAGAGGCCTTACATTAAAAAGAGGTGTTGAAAGATCCACTCAACGGAATGATCTAAGTAAATTTAATAAGGAAAGACTACCTGTATATCTTGTTTGAATAAAAACAACATCCAGCCACTTCAAGCCAACTCACTAATGTGACACAGCCGCCCTTTTTCGCAGAAAGAACTTTGGAGAACTGGCAGGATCCTCCGGAGAACGTGGGAGTGGGGGGTGGGTTCGTTCCCACACTTCTGTGTGGGACTGTAGGCAGTTTGGAAGATAGTAGGCAGTTTGGTAAGGCTCTGAGAGGGTGAAAGTGGAGGAGAAAGCGTTATTTTACTTCTCCGGCTGCTTTCCAGCGTTGTCTTGAACCCACGGCGTTGTCTGTATCCTGCAGCGGGGTGGGGGGACTAGGCCTGGTGGCTCAGGAATGAAATCAGGGCAAGAGAGAAGCCCTGTGCCGTGGAAAGCCAGGGGAAATGAGACCAGCCCCTGGCAGCGGCTGTCTCACCCCATCCCCTTGAAACCCACAAGGGAAGTGGCATCTAAGGAGTTTTTCTCATGCAGCTTCTCTGGGGACAAAATGTGATGATCTGACCCGAGAGCTCTCTGTGGGTGAGTAATTGACTGGTTTTCTAATACCTTAGGTTTCCCCGGAAACCCGGTAGAAGATTTATCAACTCCCCACCCCCTAACCTTTTCTAGCTGACAATATAGGCTGCCCTTCTCCACATGCATTGTTTATTAGAATCAGCAATGGCGTCATGTAAAAATGAACCCCCAAAACAGCACGTTAGAGAATACAAACATTTCCAAACAAAGCCAATATATTGGATTACAGATTCCAACCTCAGCAGAAATGCTACAAGACAGGAGCCAAACATCATACTATTAATAGGTATAAACATATTAATAGGTATAAGGGAAGACACTCCAAATATAAAACCAGAACCAGGAAAAATTAAAAAATATATATATTAGGCGTAAAAAAAAAAGTGAAAGTTCACATGCAGAATAAAATAGAACGAATAGAAAAATAAATTGGTAAATTGCAAAGATAAAATGTAGAAATCTTTCCAGAAAGTTTTGAAAAGTCATAAAAAAGCTAGTATGGCTGTATAAATATCAGAGAAAAGTAGATTTTTTTTACAAGAAATACAGCTGGCAATGAAGAGGGATTTTCATGATGAAGACATAATCATCTCAAATGTTGTGCACCTAGTAATAAAACTTCAAAATACATGAAACAAAGACTGATATACATTAAAGGAGACATAGGTAAATCCACAATCATTGATAGAATAACCAGGAAAAAATGTTAACAGTACAGTTACAGAAGATTTGAACAACACTCTTGACGAGGCAGCTAGTCGGGCCTAATCAATAAAGAATACTACGTTCATGACCACAGAAAATATGTGGTCAATGTGTCTCATATATTTCAAGAGGTTGAAATATTACAAAGTCTTGCCCAGCACACCACAGAACTATGTGAGAATTCCATTAAAATGTGATATCTTGGAAAGCTCCAAATATTTGGAAATTAAGTAGCACCCCTCGAAATCTCGTGAATGAATAATAAAAACCCTGAAATTTGGAGATATTTTTAACTGAAAAACATAAATATATGATACAGAAATGTATTGGACAATGCTGGGGAATAGATGCTTATGCTTCCCAATGCTTATGTTAGAAGTTTGAAATCAATAATTTATCTGGATAATTAAAAATTAATGATTTAAATTTTTACTGTTATTTTTGAGAGAGAGAGAGACAGAGCACAAGTGGGGGGAGGGGCAGAGAGAGAGAGAGGGAGACACAGAATCCGAAGCAGGCTCCAGACTCTGAACTGTCAGCACAGAGCCCGACGTGGGGCTCAAACCCATGAACCGTGAGATCGTGACCTGAGCTGAAGTCAGATGCTTAACCGACTGAGCCCCCCAGGTGCCCCAAAAGTTAATGATTTAAATAAAAATCAAAGTAAATTAAATTTAAAGTTGTAAAAATAAGGAAAAATGAAGTGACACACAGAAAACCAATCAAGGAATTAACAAAGCCGTAATCTGATTATTTGAAAAGAAAAACTAAATTGGTAAAAGTTTACCAAAACACATCAAGTATAAAGAGCAAGTAAGAATTGCCAATATTAGGCATGAAGGAGATGACATCACAATTAGATCCTTTAGCTATTAAAAGGATACCAGTGAAGCGGCATGAACACTTTATTGTAAAAAATTCAGCAGCTAAGATAAAAGAGAAAAAATCCAGGGGCGCCTGGGTGGCTCGGTCGGTTATGTCCGACTTCACCTCAGGTCATGATCTCACAGCTGTTGAGTTCGAGCCCTGCGTCAGGCTCTGTGCTGACAGCTCAGAGCCTGGATCCTGCTTCAGATTCTGTGTCTCTCTCTCTCTCTCTCCTCCTTCCCTGCTCACGCTCTGTGTCTCTCTGTCTCTCAATAATGAATAAACGTTAAGAAAAAAAAATTTTTTTAAAGAGAAAAAATCCTTTAAAAGCCATTGAATCAGGAAGGCAGAGTAGATAAACTTTTTCCTCATTTCCCTTATTAAATACAACTAAAAACCCTATATGGAGTATAGATAATAAATATAATAAAGGTCTAAAATGTGGAAAGGAAACAGAACTTCTAGGATCTCAGGATGCAAGAAAAGGGATAGCAGTGGGTTCGCTGGGTTTTCTTTTACGCCCAGATTGGATCTAGAAGCCATTAACCTGAAAGTGTCCATGGGCACAGAAAAGAAAAGTCCCAATGAAAGTCTTTTTACTTTAGCCAAAGGACCAGCAATAACACCTGCGAGGCTGACCCTAGCCCTCTGAACACCATCCTGGGGAGGGGGGGAGGGGGGCGGCGGTGAGACAGGGCTTAGTGGAAGCCTGGGCCTTTCATTCTCACCGGACAGTAATAAGCACGACGGCCCCGCCTCTCCTTGGTCTCCGTGGGAATGAAGTAGAGAGCCTAGATTCTACTACGTGGCAATAAGGCGGTGGTCCCGCCCTACTCACCACAGGGGTGTTGTCAGAGGACTCTCAGTGGACAGTCAAGGATTTCAACACCTCCCAGGAGTAACAAGGCCACCTTCCTGAATCAAGGTGTCCATGGAGGCCAGACAGAGGCCAGTAACAAGGTGATCCTACCCCTCCAGAGAGGGAAGTATCAGTGGAGACCTCGTGGAAGGCTAGAACCCCCATTCCTACCCAACAGTAATGAGAAACACGCCCACTCTTAGGTGTCCGTGAAGCCCAAGTAGAGAATGTGGATTTCTATCTGTACTAGGAGGTAATGAGGCAGTTTCCCCCTTCTCCTGTCAGGGTGGTGTGAGAACAAGCCAGTAAAACAGAAAGCCTAAGTACTATCGAGTTTCAAAACATAATATCCCCAGGGTGCAAGTTTAATAAGAAGCACCTAGATATCTCAAGCTGAATTAAGACAAAACAAAATAAAACGAAAAATCCCCCCCCCAAAATAAAACCCACGTTATTTATGACAACATTGAGATGACAGAGATTATAGAATGATCTGATGAAAGTTTTAGTCATTATAAAGATGCATAAAGAAGCAATTATTAACATGCTTGAAGCAAAAGAAAATAATAGAGATTCTTAGCAATAAAAGAAAGTCCCCGCTGAGGTGCCTGGATGGCTCAGTCAGTTAAGTGTCTCTTGATTTGGGCTCAGGTTATGATCCCAGGGTTGTGGGATCAAGTCCCACATCCAGCTCTGTGCTGAGCATGGAGTGTGCTTAAGAGTCTCTCTCTCTCTCCCGCTCCCTCTGCCCCTCCCTGATTAGTACATGCTCTCCCTCTCTCTCTCTCTCCCTCTCTTTTATTTTTTAACATTTATTTATTTTTGAGAGACAAAGAGAGACAGAGCACGAGTAGGGGAAGGGCAGACAGAGAGAGACACACAGAATCCGAAGCAGGCTCCAGGCTCTGAGCCATCAGCACAGAGCTCAATGCGGGGCTTGAACCCATGAACTGTGAGATCCCGACTTGAGCCAAAGTTGGATGCTGAACTGACTCAGCCACCCAGGTTCTCCGCCTCTGTCTCTCTTTCTCAAGGGCAAGAAGAAAAGTCCCAGTAAAGAAATAAAAGACATAGAGAAGAATCAAATGGAAATTTTAGAACTGAAAAATATGGTCACCTAAATTAAACAAAAACCTCGAAAGATGAATTGAAGAGGAGAATGAAGAAAACAGAGGAAAGAGCCCGTGTATTTGAAGATAGAACTATAAAAATTATTTAGACAAAATAATACTGAGAAAATAGACTAACAAACAGAACCTCAGACCCCTGTGAGGCTATAACAACAACAAAAAAATAACATCCATTCCATTTGAGTCCCAGAAAGTAAGGAGAGAGCAGCACTGAAAAAGTAATGAATAAAGAGGTAATTACTATCCAAAAGCCAAACATATTTAAAAAATACGTTTAGGGGCGCCTGGGTGGCGCAGTTGGTTAAGCGTCCGACTTCAGCCAGGTCACGATCTCACGGTCTGTGAGTTCGAGCCGCGCGTCAGGCTCTGGGCTGATGGCTCAGAGCCTGGAGCCTGTTTCGATTCTGTGTCTCCCTCTCTCTCTGCCCCTCCCCTGCT
Source organism: Prionailurus bengalensis (assembly GCF_016509475.1). Classification (NCBI taxonomy): domain Eukaryota; kingdom Metazoa; phylum Chordata; class Mammalia; order Carnivora; family Felidae; genus Prionailurus; species Prionailurus bengalensis. The sequence continues at coordinate 33,807,041 of NC_057344.1, read as the reverse complement.
CATGCTCTGTCTCTCTCTGTCCCAAAAATAAATAAAAGTTGAAAAAATATATATATATACGTTTAATGCTGCTAGGACAACTGCATAAATACGTGTAAAAACAAAGCAAGAAATATCAAGAAAAGTAACTACAGTAAATAAAACAAGGTACTTTACAATAGTGCGAAACAACTCGCAATAAATCTGAAAGCCGTGAAGAATGTTTACAAGAAAAAAACTATGGTTTTTTTAGATATGATAAAATCATTACTAAACAAATTAATAGATCGATCATGATCTGGGGTAGGAAAACAATATTTTAAATATACCAACTATCCAAAAATTGATCAGTAAAATTTCAATAAAATTCCCAGATTTTTTTTTTTAATTTCAAAATGATTTTAAAACGCATGTGCAAAGGTGTGGCAGAGAAAACACGATGCATAACTTTTTACACTCTTGTCAAGAATCAGAGCCTGTTTCCCGTTCTCTTACACGGTGTTTTGGTGGCCCCGCCCATCGAGTGATGTTAAGCCATTGGTAGGCTCAGCCTTTAAGGGAACTCACAGCTTTTGGCTTGGTCCTCCTGAAGTTCTAAGCCACCATGACAGAAGTCTGTGTACTCTAAGTCTCCCATATACTCTGAAGAAGGCAAAACTAACCAGAGACAGACCGTAATCACCTGATTACTTCTGGCCAGCCCCTAACCATTTGGGTTAGTTCAGCAGAAACCCCAGGGATATCATGGCATGGAGGCAAATTGTACCCTGTCTAAATTCCGGACCTACAGAGTAGTGGGAAATAATTAATAATAATAATAATAACAATAATAATAATAAATTCTTGTTTTAAGCCATGAAGGCTTTAAGACAGTTTGTTAAACAGCAATAGGTAAGAAGAACCATATGAAGATTCAGTAAGATTATTGCAAAAAGGAAAGGAAAGGAGTGATGAACACAGAATTCGAGACAACGCTTAAATTTAGATCGGGCAGCAGGCAAATAGATGTGTCAACCTGATGGATGGGGTGGGAGGTACGTTATCGTCAAAGGTTGTAGATTTGGTTTTGGGTGGTGGTTTCGCAAGTACTGACACATTACTAAAAATGAATAACTGACAAACTAAATCTTAATCTTTATTTTAAGTGAGCTATGTGTAGACTGATAAGAATGTGTTATAAACCAAATGTTGCAATTAATCCAACTTTCATCCCATGATATCCAATAAAAAAAAGATCACTATCCATGACAATAGTATATTAAGTTGTATAAAATTTCAAGTCTCGAATGTTATTAGGTCCTAGTAGAATTTCGAGTCTTTTTTTTTCTTACTCTTTTTGTCTTTTAGTACCTTTTTTCAGGGTCTTTTTATTAGTTAACAGTGCTTTCCCAAGGAAAATAAAATGCACACTTAACTTCCTTAGACTGAAATTGCAGAATGATTATAGGAATTTCAACAGATGGAGAATGTTGGCAGAATTTAATATAACTCTTTCTTGATATTAATATTTGTTTTATCAGACATGCTAATCTTAGGGATAGGTTAAATCATTATGTTCCTTCCAGGAATAAATCTGGATGAAGTATACGCATTTGAAAAGATATAGTAATTTCCTTTAGTGAAAGCCTAAAGTGTGTAGAGGCTCATAGAAATGTTTTCTTTTTAAAGAATGAAGATTTCATAACAGCCTCTTTAAAATGCATTCTTTATTGCATAAATAAGCCTGTAGCAATAACAGTTTAAAAAAATTTTAATAAAGTACCCAATAAACCAACTGTTTTAAATTGTTGCTATGCTATTCAAGACAAATATATATACATAAATACAAATGTTAAAAATTTTATAGAGGTGATATGCATATGAATATTCAGAAAAATACACAAAATTTCTCATGGTGCAGCTCAATGAATTTTTACAAGGCATATATCCCATGTAATAACACCTCCATTAAGAAATGTAACATTAGAGCTGCCTCGGTGGCATAGTCAGCTGAGCCTCTGACTCTTGATTTTGGCTCAGGTTGTGATCCCATTGTCTTGGGATCAAGCCGTGCATTGGGTTCTTCACTTAGTATGGAGCTTGCCTAGGATTCTCTCTCTCTGTCTCCCTCTGTCCCTCTCCCCCAGTCATGTGTGCTCTGTCTCTGTCTCTGTCTGTGTCTCTCTCTCTCTCTAAAAAGAAAACAGAAAAAAGAAATGTAACATTAACATTGCCCTGGAAGACTCAGTCATATATCTTTGCAGTCACTATAGTCCTTCTTTCCCAAAGGAAACCATTATATGATATCTAAAAACTGATTTTTGCTAGGTTGGGAATGCATTACAGTAGAATCATAGAGCCTGACTTTTTTTTCAAAACATGTATGTGATATTTATCCATGATTCTGCATGTGGCACTTGGTAGACTTTCATTGCTGTCTGGTATTTCACTGTGTGGATATATCAAACTGTACCTTTCCTTCTCACAGGCGGTTAGCATCAATGTCGATCACTCTTAGTACAACCTGGGACTAAATTGACCAGAAGCTAGTTTTCAACCTCTGTAAAGACTGGAGTATTTTTTGTTTGCCTTTACTAACATGGTGAAGTCTTTCAGAGATCCCAACTAATCCTGGGAAGTTAATTAGATTCCTCTCCTTCTTGGGGGACACCTAATTCCAATTTTTGCTTTTTTTTTAGTACTTATAAGACCACTGAGAACTCTGCTCAGCTTCTTAATGTCTTAGTTGAAACCTATGAATTGCCAAGTGCCTGGCTATAAACAATATACTATAGTATATACTATAGTATATATATATATATATATATATATATATATATATAAACTATAAAATATATATATAAACTATAAAATAGTACATATATTATATATATTGTATATGATCGTATATAATATATATTATATATAATGATATAATATATATTATATATAAAATTATATAATATATATTATATATAATGATATAATATATATTATATATAAAATTATATAATATATATTATATAATGTATAATATATATTATATATGATCATATGTACTATATATTATATACGATCATATATAATATATTTTATATATGATCGTATATATAATATATATAGTATAGTATATATAGTATATCTATAAAATAGTTTATATATATAAATGTATACCATATATGATATATATACATATGATATATATGTACATATATGTATGATATATGCATATATGATATATTATATATCATATATACATATATACATATGTATATATGATATATATGTATATGTATATATATGATATATACATATACATATATATATATATCACTTGCGGAGGACTGGTCTGATTCAAGTTCATCCAACAGAGCTGGAAGCATTCCTTCATTGATACCCATAATACCCCCTTTTCCCCAACTTTATATTCTCCCCTTTTGCATTGTTCCACTTACTGTTCAGAGTAATTTTCTCCAAATTCTTCAATCTCACGTCCCCCAAAACACTTGCACAAAACCTGGATTATAAATAGTTCTACATACTTGTTGACTAAATGGGCAAACGCTGCGGAACCCTCTCTCACTCCTTTTACTGAAATATCTAGAGATCTTTCTTCACTGCAAACTCACCCCTCATCTTCAATTCCTTTACCATCCATAATACCTGAAATCTCACTCTCCATGCAAAGACCTTGTTACCTTTCAGGGATATTTTTCTCATACTCTGCTTATTTCCCACATAAGGGGCAAAACTACAAGTTCGCTACAGATGGTTTTAAAACTTGCTTTTTCACTTCTATTTCCCTTGAGTTTCACATTGCTCAGCTATATCACCTTCTGTTCTTCCTCATCTGTGGTACCTAACAACTTTTTATTTAACAAACACACATTAGAGCTGTGTGGCATATTTGTTCATCAAACCCATCTTCTTTTCCTCTGAGTCCTATAGCTAGACTGTTGTCCCAGCCTCTCTAACTGCTCTGTGGGACCATGCATGCGACTGAGTCTGGCCAGTGGTGTTCCACGGATATGATGTCATCATTTTCAGCGGAGCCTCGTAAATGCTCTATTCTTTCTCTTTCCCCGTCTTCCAGCTGGGTATTTATTTCCATAGTAACATTGCAAGTTACATGTGGAAAATGGCACCCCCTTCCCCCCATCATCTTGTGTCTCTGAACAACTGTGTGGAGCAGAGCCCCTTGCTGCTGGTGGGATTTTCAATAAACTATAACCTGTATAATCACTGGGATTTGAAATTTACGTGTCCCTACCCTTAGAATTACCTTTGGTTATGTACCATGCTACTTCTCCATATTGATAAATTCTGCTATAATTCTAGAACTTTTTAGGATTTTAAGACCAAAAAGCACACTAGCATTATAGTTCTTGGACCTTACCCTGGGAAAACTTTCACTCTAACGGTAACAAACTTCATTTCCATTTCTGAAAACTAGAGAACCTAACACATTCTCTAATGTGAAGCTCCTATACATCTAATCCTTCCTGTGATTTGTAACCTTAGTTATTTTATCAATACTAACCAATCTTTTCACCCGTCCTTGGCTCTCCTTCCATTGTTCTCAGCAATTATTCTGACTTCTCTCTTCTCATCTCAAAATTTTCACCCAGCCCACTAATTCCTACCCTCTCGTATTTTCACAATAGGCTTCCTGAGGCATTGAAACCATCATAGATCTCTCCCACAATAAAATAAATATTTGAATGACTTCAGTTCTCATACCAAACCCTCTTCTACCTCCGTGACTTGGGAAATATATTGCAGACTCTGTAAATCATTTGAAGTAAGTCACATAATCTCTTTGACTCGTCTGTAAAATGGGATCTGAAATCTTTGAACTGACCACTTAGATCTATTATGATGACCAAATAAGGTAATATGTATGAAAATCCTGACTTTTTAAGGGATTATTGCAATTTTTATCCGTGATACTGTTGTATTTTCATTTCTAGTTAGACAATGTTTAAACACGCACCCCCCATTATCAAATATGCCTTATTATGAAAAATTCCAGATTGTGAGTTGTAAGTTTTATGGGAACAAAATTCTCTGTGGTCAGGAAGTGGATCTGATTTCTTAGTTTTATCATGATAGAGTAAGTCCTATGTTTAGTCATTCCTTGGATATTGTACTCATAAGGGTACACATATATGTCATTCCTCATTGCCTCCAGATGCAGCAAATAAACAATCTCTTCACTGTTGTGTTCACAGTTTGAATTTATAGGGTGGTAGTTAACTGTCTAATAAACAACATTTGTATTCCAACCAGAAAGTTCAGTTTACAAACCTCTCTCACGATGTGTGTGTTCAATGAACATATTTGAACATCTATTATCATTGAGGAGATGCACTTCCAAAGGATATATCTTTAGGAGATATAACTGTGGAAGATATAACTAAAATGAAACTCCCGTCAACTGACCAGACTGGAGGATGCCATCTATAAGATTCACACAGTTGCTTTGGCCACCCTTAGAACCCATTCCAGATTCCTCTAGCTCCCTTACTTGCTACACCCCATCAGTGAGCAAGTCTGACAATTTTATGAGCTAGATGTTTCTCAGATGTGTTCCTTTTTCTTTAAGGTCTTCATCATTTGTCTCCCCGTAACGACCCCACATGTATCACAAGTTTTATGTCATATGCCTGTTATTTCTAATGTTATATCCAAGTCGTGGAGAACATATTATAGTCTACAAATCTAATATGATTTTCTACATACCCATGGCTTTGCTCACATAATTTTCTCTCACCAGAATATCTATTCTCCTATTTGTTTTTCAGTTAATATTATTTGGTTCTTTCCACCCACCAAATGAAGTGCTTCTAAAATCTACCTGTACTCAATGCATAAACCTCAGCCATCATGTTTACCATCTGTATAAATTGTATCTGTTTTAAGTTTATCTTAATTAGTAGACTTGGTTGCGGGGATATCTCAATAGTATAGACAGTATCAGGATCATCTTAGAATGCCCAGAAATGTAGTATTAACTTAGTATGAACTCAAACTTAACATGGTCTCAATAAATATTTAACTTATCTTGTAATACTTAATAAACAAAATAATCTCAATGAATAATTATTTAATAAAATAAATTCCACTTAATAGATTGAAAGTAGAATTTTCAACTCTAACAATAGTTGTCAACAGATAATAAAACAGCTCCCAAATACTGAAAGACATTAATTGCCATTCTAAAACTGTATTCCAGCTAAACTATCATTAAAGAAGAGGATGAAACAAATGTCCTCTCAGCAAAAATTTAAAAAGAAACAATTAAAGTGTTTCTCTAAGTAAATTTTAATGCAGTGTTTATCAAAGAATACAACTGACCCAGAACAACACAGGTTTAAATTGCATGGGTCCAATCCAAATGCTTTGGGTTTCAGCAAAAGCAGTCCTGAGAGGAAAAGACATTGCAATCCAGGCCTATCTCAAGAAACAAGAAAAATCCCAAATACAAAATCTAACAGCACACTAAAGGAACTAGAAGCAGAACAGCAAAGACACCCCAAATCCAGCAGAAGAAGAGAAATAATAAAGATCAGAGCAGAAATAAACAATATAGAATCTAAAAAAACTGTAGAACAGATCAATGAAACCAAGAGTTGGTTTTTTGAAAAAATAAACAAAATTGATAAACCTCTAGCCAGGCTTCTCAGAGAAAAAAGGGAGATGACCCAAATAGATAAAATCATGAATGAAAATGGAATTATTACAACCAATCCCTCAGAGATACAAGCAATTGTCAGGGAATACTATGAAAAATTATATGCCAACAAACTGGACAACCTGGAAGAAATGTACAAGTTCCTAAACACCACACACTTCCAAAACTCAATCAGGAGGAAATAGAAAGCTTGAACAGACCCATAACCAGCGAAGAAATTGAATCAGTTATCAAAAATCTCCCAACAAATAAGAGTCCAGGACCAGATGGCTTTCCAGGGGAATTCTACCAGACGTTTAGAGCAGAGATAATACCTATCCTTCTCAAGCTATTCCCAAAAATAGAAAGGGAAGAAAAACTTCCAGACTCATTCTATGTAGCCAGCATAACTTTGATCCCTAAACCAGTCAGAGACCCAGTAAAAAAAGAGAATTACAGGCCAATATCCCTGATGAATATGGATGCAAAAATTCTCAATAAGATACTAGCAAATCGAATTCAACAACATGTAAAAAGAATTATTCACCATGATCAAGTGGGATTCATTCCTGGGATGCAGGGCTGGTTCAACATTTGCAAATCAATCAATGTGATACATCACATTAATAAAAGAAAAGGTAAGAACCATATGATCCTGTCAATCAATGCAGAAAAAGCATTTGACAAAATTCAGCATCCTTTCTTAGTAAAAACCCTCGAGAAAGTCGGGATAGAAGGAACATATTTAAACATCATAAAATCCATTTCTGAAAAGCCCACAGCTAGTATCATCCTCAATGGGGAAAAACTGAGAGCTTTCTCCCTGAGATCAGGAACATGACAGGGATGTTCACTCTCACTGCTGTTGTTTAACATAGTGTTGGAAGTTCTAGCATCAGCAATCAGATGGAAAATCTGATAGATTCCACCAAAAATCTGCTAGAAACAATACATGAATTCAGCAAAGTCGCAGGATACAAAATCAATGTACAGAAATCAGTTGCATTCTTATACACTAATAATGAAGCAACAGAAAGACAAATAAAGAAACTGATCCCATTCACAATTGTACCAAGAAGCATAAAATACCTAGGAATAAACCTAACCAAAGATGTAAAAGATCTGTATGCTGAAAACTATAGAAAGCTTATGAAGGTAATTGAAGAAGATATAAAGAAATGGAAAAACATTCCGCGCTCATGGACTGGAAGAATAAATATTGTTAAAATGTCAATACGACCCAAAGCTATCTGCACATTCAATGCAATCCCAATCAAAATTGCACCAGCATTCTTCTCGAAGCTAGAACAAACAGTCCTAAAATTTGTATGGAATTACAAAAGACCCTGAACAGCCAAGGTAATTTTGAAGAAGAAGACCAAAGTGGGAGGCATCACAATCCCAGACTTTAGCCTCTACTACAAAGCTGTAATCATTAAGACAGCATGGTATTGGCACAAAAACAGACACATAGACCAATGGAATAGAATAGAAACCCCGGAACTAGACCCACAGAAGTATGGCCAACTCATCTTTGACAAAGCAAGAAAGAATATCCAATGGAAAAAAGACAGTCTCCTTAACAGATGGTGCTGGGAGAACTGGACAGCAACATGCAGGATTAAACTAGACCACTTTCTTACACCATTCACAAAAATAAACTCAAAATGGATAAACGACCTGAATGTGAGACAGGAAACCATCAAAACCCTAGAGGAGAAAGCAGGGAAACACCTCTCTGACCTCAGCCGCAGCAATTTCTTACTCGACACATTCCCAAAGGCAAGGGAATTTAAAGCAAAAATGAACTATTGGGACCTCATGAAGATAAAAACTTCTGCACTGCAAAGGAAACAATCAACAAAACTAAAAGGCAACCAATGGAATTGGAAATGATATTTGCAAATGACATATCGGACAAAAGGCTAGTATCCAAAATCTATAAAGAGCTCACCAAACTCTACATCCGAAAAACAAATAATCCAGTGAAGAAATGGGCAGAAAACACGAATAGACACTTCTCTAAAGAAGACATCCAGATGGCCAACAGGCACATGAAAAGATGCTAAATGTTGCTCCTCATCAGGGAAATACAAATCAAAACCACACTCTGATATCGTCTCACGCCAGTCAGAGTGGCTAAAATGAGCAAAACAGGAGACTATAGATGCTGGAGAGGATGTGGAGAAACGGGAACCCTCTTGCACCGTTGGTGGGAATGCAAACTGGTGCAGCCACTCTGGAAAACAGTGTGGAGGTTCCTCAAAAAATTAAAAGTAGACCTACCCTATGACCCAGCAGTAGCACTGCTAGGAATTGACCCAAGGGATACAGGAGTGCTGATGCACAGGGGCACTTGTACCCCAATGTTTATAGGAGCACTTTCAACAATAGCCAAATTGTGGAAAGAGCCTAAATGTCCATCCACTGATGAATGGATAAAGAAATTGTGGTTTATGTACACAATGGAATTATACGGGGCAATGAGAAAGAATGAAATATGGCTTTTTGTAGCAATATGGATGGAATTGGAGAGTGTGATGCTAAGTGAAATAAGTCCTACAGAGAAGGACAGATTCCATATATTTTCACTCCTATGTGGATCCTGAGAAACTTAACAGAAGACAATGGGGGAGGGGAAGAAAAAAAGTGGTTAGAGAGGGAGGGAGCCAAAACATAAGAGACTCCTAAAAACTGAGAACAAACTGAGGGTTGATGGGGGGTGAGAGGGAGGGGGGGTGGGTGATAGGTATTGAGGAGGGCACCTGTTGGGATGAGCACTGGGTGTTGTATGGAGACCAATTTGACAATAAATTTCATAATAAATAAATTTCATGGGTCCACTTTACTAGGATTTTTTCCAAGAAATACAGTACAGTACTGTAAATCTATTTTCCCTTTCTTATGATTTTCTTAATAACATTTTCTTTTCTCTATCTCACTTCAGTGTAAGAATACAGTATACAACACATATAATATACAGAATACAGTATACAACACATATACAAAATATGTGTTTATCCACTGTTATCGATAGACTTCTGGTCAACAATAGGCTATCCATAGTTAAGTTTTTGGGTGGTCAAAATTTACACACAGATTTTCAACTGCATTTAGGGGGTCAGTACCCATATGCCCTGCATTGTTCAAAGGTCAACTACATGTTTTACTAGGAAATTTCTCTGAAAAAACAAACAAACTGATGTTCAAAAGATTTGTGAACAAAGAAATTGACATATATGTGATTTCAAATGGCATCATCTGTATAAAACATACAACTAATGATAATGACTAACTTGGGCGTGAGAATCATGTCGGAACTAAAATACTTGAGAACAACGTGTACGGAGGCAAGGGGTGGGTTGTGGTTAAGTGTTAAACACAAAAAGGCCTTGTGTTCTTTGATAGTGGAGATGTTAATTAAGGTTGTTAAATTTTAATGGCAACCACGCTAGGATGCATATAGAATGTGGATCTTCTGGACCAGCAAAATGTGCATAAAATTACAGAGAATATTTAAATGGCTCAAAAGGATGTAAGAGGACATAAAAGAGTATAGACATAGAGAAGTTTCTACAAAACTTGCATTCAGGAGCTAGCAAGTTCCCAAACCTATTGGTGCAAAGTAGACTCAGCAGTTAAAAAGCATAGCTTTGGGGCGCCTGGGTGGCTCAGTCGGTTAAGCAGCCGACTTCGGCTCAGGTCACGATCTCACACTCCGTGAGTTCGAGCCCCGTGTTGGGCTCTGTGCTGACCGCTCAGAGCCTGGAGCCTGTTTCAGATTCTGTGTCTCCCTCTCTCTCTCTGACCCTCCCCCGTTCATGCTCTGTCTCTCTCTGTCTCAAAAATAAATAAACGTTAAAAAAAAAAAGCATAGCTTTTTAGATTGGGAAAACTATAAATGGAAATGGAACTTGGCAACAATTCTCTGAGAAGTACCAGGTCAATGGATACAAAGAATCTCACGTCGATTTCCCTATTTTAACTACATAATACCATTTCTACTGATATATCTGAAAGAAACCATTAGAAATGGTACTCAAAGAAATACACGCAGAGACGTACATGAATGCAAAACTGCTTCATGCTATGCAAAAATATAACAGGTTCCCCGAACCCTTTCTTACTACAATAAGAACTAACAGTTATAAATTTTAATTTTCTTTTATTTCTTTTCTTTTATCAGTACATAAAAAAGAGGTAAAAATGCCACAAGGTTAGCAGAAGTCCTTTCTTGAGAATGAGCCATTGGGTGATCAATTTTTTTATGCAATATTCTCTTGATATTTGTGACCATGAAAAAGCATTATTTTTGTAATCAGAAGTAGAGGGTAATTTTTCTGCAGTAGAACTCATAGTATGCTGCGAGTGTACTTCATGTGCAGTATAATTTGGTTGAGTCCAACGCTGCCAAGGGAATTTACATTTGCACGTTTCTTTAAAGTCTTACATGTATACGTGTGCATGCACGTGTGTGTGTGTGTTGCCTTCTACAAATTTTAAAAGAAGCTTGGGGTAGGTATTGTTATTAGCCATTTTCACAGACAAGGAGACTAAAAGATCAGAGATCGTAAGACTTTGCCTAATGCTTGCTGTAGAGCTTCTGTGTTCTCTGTGCTGATTTCTCAAAAATGTACGGACCACTAATATACTTTCTAAATGTGTAGATCAATTTCTATAAGGATACTGAGCGGCAATTGGGATGGTTCCGTGTGGCGAATATGCAAATATATGCACAGGCATCCCAGTCTCAGTGGGTTCTTTCCCACCACTATAGGAGCATGAGAGCCAAGCAGTTGTCCAGATGGAAATTCCTTCACAAGCTGTAGCCACAGATATAAACACCTCTCTTAAATGAGGAACATTCTCATGATGTGGTCACTGCAATTTTTTCACCATTTCCCAACACCATTAGGAAACATTCCTCAATCTCACAGAGAGTACTTGAGGTTTTGTGCTTTTTTTTTTTTTAATTTGTAAAGATAAGTAGGGGAAGATAAAGCTGGACAGCTGGGGAGACCACAGTTTCAGGCTGTGTGCGACTTCTCAGCTACCTGCAGTAGGCAACATGCCTTTGGTCCTACTTTCTATCCTCTGGCTCATCACTCCAACTCAAGGTAAGCACCAAAATACTGACATTTTATACAAAAGTCAGATTGCTTAATGCATTTGGAAGTACTTTTGAGAAAATAACATGCTCATATGACCCAAAGATCACTGCATTACTTAATCTACATATACTCCACGCTCATACTTAAGGTGTTATGATTGGTATAATAATCTCATTAGGATGCACCTCAAACTTTACCTCTTATTCAATATGCTACTGGATCTATAATTTTATTTTCTAAGGCACACAGCCTAAATGACACCAGAGAATTAACTTCCAGACCAGAAATGAAGAATTTCCTCCCCATCTCCAATGTTATCTCGAATAACATTGATATTTTCTACCCCGTGAGGAGACAGTCATTTATCCAGACACAATTTGACCAAAAACTGTGCTAGAATGGATAACTCTTAAGTGAAATTAGCATCAAATTAGACATAATTGCAGCATTAAGCAAAATTAGAAATTAATTGGCCAACTGAAAATTTACTAATGGAGTTAAGACTAAAAGCTATTAAAATTTATTCTATTCTAAATCCCACAACTCTTTACATTGATTGGATTCACATTCTCCATCGTTAAAAAATTTCTAGTAATAAATTTATAAATGTCCTGTTTTCCTATGTGATGAATCCTTTCTAAGATAGCATCGTAGCAGAACTTTGGGGACTGGCTAGGAGAAATTTTTTACTTGAGAAGTTTCCTTCCGGTTCTTCACATCAGCCAGGTGTAAAACTGCTTGGAGTTCCCAAGGCCACGCTGTCTGTCAGTGGGAAATTGTCTTTAAGCACAGACATTGATCTTTGAAAATGGGAGCATTTAAAAACAAGACTGACCTTACATCGAACAATTAAAAGAAAAAGTACATAAGGTGTATATGTCATCTTCCTAGACGGGCGCTGCATAATTTGGTATATTTTATGTCATTCAATGTTTACACCGACCTCCGTTTTTTAAATAAGTAACCTGATTGGAAAGAAAAATAGCTTTTATAAGGTCATTTGGCTAGGACTTAAGACCACATCTTTTGGCTCCAATATCAGCTCTAGGAAATGGTCTATGTAATATTATACCAAGTGTATCAAGAAGGACACTAAGTTCACTTAGTCTACTTGCTATCTGGTTTTCCTACTTGCTATCTGATGCTTTAAAGTTGCTTCGGCAGGGATCACAAAAACTTTGTCTCCCTATGAAATCTGGAGTCTTGAGGGCAAATGCTGATGAGACAAAGAACGTAACGGTTCATTGTTATGCTTTGAAAGAAAATAGCGGTCAGTAGGGTCTTCCCTAAGAATGAAGTATTGTCTGTTTATAAAAATTAGATTTTTGCGGGGTGCCTGGGTGGCTCAGTCGGTTAAGTGGCCGACTTCAGCTCAGGTCACGATCTCGCGGTCCGTGAGTTCGAGCCCCGCGTCGGGCTCTGGGCTGATGGCTCAGAGCCTGGAGCCTGTTTCAGATTCTGTGTCTCCCTCTCTCTCTGCCACTCCCCCGTTCATGCTCTGTCTCTCTCTGTCTCAAAAATAAATAAACGTTAAAAAAAATTAAAAAAAATTTTTGATTTTTGGAAGGGGTAGTCTGAGGTTTCACCACAAAGAGAAAAAGACATAGAAAGAGAAAAGGAATCTCTGAGAATGCTGAGAGAAAAATCCTCAATTTTGAACCAGACTAGAGAAGAGAAGAGGAGGGAACTGGACTACAGGGAAGGATTCCTGCTTCCATAATCTCCCACATATTGAGAGATCATCCAACACATTGCCATATCTTTCCAGAATAGGTAGATAGAGCAAAAGAAAAATTCTTTGTTATCCAAGGTGATAAGGAGAAGGAGGAAGGCATAACTTGTTTCTCCTAAGGTTTACCTTCTGGACGGGAATTCGGTCTTCCATACCATTTCAACAAAACCAACCAACCCAAACCAAAACAATACCAAAGACTTTAAATGTGTTATATCAATATTACCTCTCTCTCTTTCTAGCAATGGCCATAAAGCAAACACCTGAATTAGAGCTCTATGAAGTAGTTCGCCCTAAAAAACTACACATTTTACACAAAAGGGAGATACAAAACAACCAGACAGAGAATGGCAAAGAGGTAAGCAGCGTGAATGACTATGGGATTTTACAAAGAACCAGTTAAGAGCCTCTTCACCCATGGAAGCGATGTCTAATAGTTGACTTTTGAAGCCCATATCCACAGGTCCCCTTTGTCCAGGAAAGAACGCAGGATTTCTCAGAATGCTTTTACAATTAAGCCGTAAGAAGGGAGTTGACTGTTTCACTTGCTCAGAAAGAACAAAGCTGCTTGGACATCTCTCCAAATTTGGAGGATAGGGGGAGAGCATAGGAAGGCAGTCATTTCTAGAAGGTGTTTCTTACCAAGTTCACCAAACCTGTGTATTCCCCCTACCCTCACCTCCTGTCCCACTGAATTGCCTTTTCCATGGTCATCTTGTCTGTAATGGAGAACTCAACATTATCCCATTAAGTAGCACGATTTACAAAATTTATTAAAGATGGGCGCCTGGGTGCCTCAGTCGGTTAAGCATCAGACTCTTGGTTTTGGCTCAGGTTATGATCTCACAGTTCATGAGTTCCAGCCCTGTATGGGGCTCCATGAGGGCAGTACGGAGCCTGATTGGGATTCTCTCTCTCCCTCTCTCTCTCTGACCCTCCCCCACTCATTCTCTCTCTTACTCTCTTTCTCTCTTAAAAATAAATTAATTAACTAAAAAAAATTTTTTTAATTGATTAAAGACATTGACTCTTCGACTATTACGTTGTTGCAAATATTTGTAACTTTTACTTTTAATATATTTTTTACTTTATTTAATTCTTAGTAGGTTTTTACTTGGTTTTCTTTAGTATATTTGGTTTGGTTTTAAAATAATAAAAATAGGGGCTCCTGGGTGGCTCAGTTGGTTATGCGACCGACTTCGACTCATGGTTCATGAGTTCCAGCCCCGCGTCAGGCTCTGTGCTGACAGCTCAGAGCCTGGAGCCTGCTTCCGATTCTGTGCCTCCCTCTCTCTCTGCACCTCCCCTGCTTGTGCTCTGTCTCTCTCTGTCTCTCAGAAAAAGAAATAAATGTAAAAAATTTTTTTAAATAATAAAAATATTACTTTATTATTATACCATTAGTGATCAATTAGGATACATAGGACAGTATAGTGTATAGTAAGGTAAATAATAAATCCTTATCTTACATCTTAGAACTAGTTTAACCTGTGAATATTATTGAATATTATTGAATAATAATAATATTGAATATTATTGCCTATGTTGAATAAGTCTATTACTTATCACCATTACTGCGCTACTGGACTTTTTGCTATTCCATCTTAATGTACAATTTAGGGGCGCCTGGTGGCTCAGTCGGTTAAGTGTCCGACTTCAGCTCAGGGCAGGATCCCATGATCCGTGAGTTCAAGCCCCGCGTCGGGCTCTGTGCTGACAGCTCAGAGCCTGGAGCCCATTTCAGAGTCTGTGTCTCCCTCTCTCTCTGCCCCTCCCCTGTTCATGCTCTGCCTCTCTCTGTCTCAAAAATAAATAAACGTTAAAAAAAATTTTTTTTAAATGTTCAATTTATGTTTTGTTTTATATATTTTGTATAGATAAAAGAATTATTTTATCCTGTATGCATTTGTAATTATTCTTCTATGGATACCACATGTATCATTTATTATAATATAATATAAATTGATATCATTTTTATATCAGACACATAATTGATATCAGAAATATAAATCGATATCTTTTTATTATTAAATATTTTTAGGACAGATATGAACCTGAACTTCAGTATCAGATTACATTAAATGGAGAAGAAGTTGTTCTTCACCTACAAAAGAGCGAGTAAGTTGTACTTCCTGAGTCTAACCAATAGATTATATTAAGAGAATGTGGAAAAATACACCTTCTTGAGACTCTATTTCGTGTGATTTGAGATAGAAGGCATGAAGTATATTGGGTTTTAGATGTTATTAGGCTGTGCTAATGTTATCTAAGAAGGTTGATGCTTTCTGAGGAAATTACATGCAAAGTATAAAGAAAGGGAAGAACACAGATAATGCCTTTTTTCCTTCAAACTTCCCCTGATTTACTGAAAATCTTTTCTACCCAGATAAACTCAAATCTTTGACGTGACCTCCCATTACTTTTATAAGAACATACGTGGGACGTCTAGGTGGCTCAGTCAGTTGAGTGTCCAATTCTTGATTTCAGCTCAGGTCATGATCCCAGCGTCATGGGATCAAGCCTCGCATCGGGCTATGAGCTGAGCGTGAAGCCTGCTTGAGATTTTCTGTCTCTCTTCCTCTGCCCCTCTCCGCCTCTGGCGCTCCTTCTCTCTCTAAAAAAAAGAACATATGTAGGAGTCATTCAGGACACACAGCCTTGAGATAGATCCCTAGGGATGGGGCTCTACCGAGTTCTACGTCTGTCAGTAAACTTCTCCCTGAATTCAATGGTCTTTTATGCATATTTGTGACCCAACACCCTTCAGAGACCCTGTGGCGACTGTGTCTTTGCTGTAAAGAATCTAAAAATAACGCATTTGAGGATAGAGAATTTGCAGCTGAAAAGTATCTGGGGGTATTTCTTCCCTTGGATCTAGTGGGTATAACTAAGGCTTTGATTGACTTCAGCAGCAGAGTTCCAATGTTAGAAAAGAATCAGTGGGTCACAATGTTCTTTCTCATCATAGACATAATCATTCTTTTTGTGCTGCAATGCATTTCAAGAACATTAGCCCTTATTACCACCTTACGTGTATCATGCGACTTTTTGAACTTTGCAGACATCTCTTGGGGCCAGACTACACCGAAACGTATTACTCACCCAGAGGGGAGAAAATCATTACAAGCCCTCAGAACATGGTAGGTTCTGAATGCTTCCTGGGACTTTTTCTGGGATCTACTACTTATGTTGTACCATGCATAGATGCAAGGGCAAATAAAAAAGAAATTGAAGGACTAGGAACAAAGGTGCTCATCTATGACCAATGAGAGAACAAATGAAAAAATCACAGTCAGCTTTTTAGAAAGGTAAGGATACAGTAGAAGGCTTTCAAGTATTATATTTCTAGAAGCAACTACCAGTCCACTTTCCCTTAGACCATCTTATCAAAAAGTTAGAAATATCTTCCCTAGTAGCTTCTTGAAAAGTCATGTAGCCATTTATTATTTTTGAACAATCTATGCATATATCCTGAGGTCAGTAATGGGACATCAATTATTTAATTCATATAACATCTGGTTACACCACCATGCTATAGATAATGCCAAGGCCTAGAGGTCAAACATACAAAATTAATGCCAAGGAAAGGGCAGGAAGAGAATACAGAAAGACTCAATCATGGAGTATTAAGAAGTTAAATGAGTTTCTCAGAGCCGCTCTCCTTGGGCACCCGAAACATGTCTCTATAAAAAGACAAAACTTCTGTAATAAAATGGCTCTTTGTTCCCTTCTCACATCAAAACTCTCATTTCAAGGATATCTTGATTTTTGCTAATATTTAAATTAATTCAGGCTCAAATGTGAATGGCTGATGGCATATTAATTTGGTACTTTTTCCAAATCCTCTACAAGAAAATGTTTATGATGACAAGGTTTCTTCCAAATGCAAGAAAAACATAGACGGAATTTCAGACCCTGAGACCAGTTTATTGTGACCAAGGGTTTCTTCAATGGCTTTGTTGGATCGTTCTACATAAGGGACCCCCTACTTTGCTCATATGGAGCATGAACCATGTCTGAATCTCTAGTTGTAGACAGATTCTCTGTGGTTTTAATGCTGATAAAGGGATTCCACTAGCACACAAATTAAAATGATGAGTTGGACCAGCTAATATGAGGGGCTCAGGAGTGGTAGTGTGGCTTCTTGAGGAGCCTGGGATCTAGAAAAATGCTTTCCTCATTTTATACACATGTGACACACAGTGTCTTAGGGACTCAGCACAGGGAAGCCAAATTCTCAAAAGTTGGTCCTCCAACTTGAGAGCTCTCTGGGAGCATCGTCGATGCCAGGGAGACTCGCCAGTGTCCAAGATGCAGTGTCCAAGTTCACCATGAGCCCACTTAGGTTCATACTCCCTGGACTTTTCTTTTGTGCCATGAGCGCCAGAAAGAGAACATCGCCGTCAAAGATGGAGTTTCCAGGGTGAGTAGTGGAGCAGTTCCTAAAATCTCTGAAGTTCTCACTGTTTTTGTGTCTGGGAACTGGTCTGGCCACTGCCACTAGGTGAAGAATTTTCCTACATATTCAAAATAACAGCTTTCACCCCAACTGTGATACATTTATTCTTACAGTTTAAAAAAAAATGTGTATATTTCTCGTTTCCAACTTTAGGAGCATTGCTACTATAAAGGACACATCCTCAATGAAAAGGATTCTGTTGCCAGCATTAGTCTTTGTGATGGGTTGAGGTGAGAGCCATTTGCAAAAATATTAAACAGCAAGCACCATTCTAATGGCACAAAACTGAGTCTTCCTGGAAATCATGTCTTCCTATCTTGGTAAAATCTCCTGCAGGGGTAAAACGCTATTAAAATGAAGAGTCAGGTATCACTCTTGGCATCATTTTATAATCGGTTAAAAATTATGCTGAACGTAATTTTGAGAGTGTATGTGTGCACACGTGCACTTGTGTGTGTGATATTTCTGTTTGCAAAGAGAATTCTTGCCAGTTTGGAAAAATTTGGGAAGTAAGAAAAAGCACCAACAAAAAAAATAATAACCACTGCAAAATTGTGCTTGTAAGTGACACTATCATTAACTATTTGTCATGCTTGCAGCCTTTGTGCATGTAGACATATATTTTCATCATGTGATCTCACAAGCCTCTTCCCATATCACCAAATATCACATATCCCCCATATCACATATCCCCCATATCACATATCCCCCATATCACCTATCACCCATATCACAAGCCTCTTCCCATATCACATCTGCATTCATAGATGTAATGTTTGATGACTATCTATGTTGTATTTGTCACATTCCATCATATGGATTCACTTTATGTTTCTGAACTGATTTTCTTACCAAAAAAGACAACTTCTCTAAGTTACCACTTGTTCCAACCTGTTCCTCTGGCTGATTTGCTCATCATTTTTTCTCTTCTCTGGGGTTCTTAGTATCTCAATACTCTTTTACTCCATCTTCCATTATACTCCTAGGAGCTTACAAGAAATATTTGTTAGGTGGATAAATGAAATATGGACAAACATTCCCTGAGCTTATGCTCTGAATGTCAAATCCTTTGGGACAGCTTCATCTGAGCAATTCTTGTTTAGAATTTTCTAGTAAATAATATAACCCTCATTTAAGATTGACAAGTATGGATTATAATTTAAATTAGCAAAAGTTGGCTGGAAGGCCTATGAATGAAAACTATGTGCGTGAGCTTAGGATTTAGGGAGAGGTATACTCCATTCTGGTCAGTTTTGTGACTTTGTGTGGCAGAGAATCTTGAAATACGATTCTCTGTGTTTCACAGAGGATACTTCGCGTATCATGACCAAAGATACATGATAAAGCCTCTGAAAAGTACAGACCAAGAAGAACATGCTGTCATCACATATAACCAGGAAGAGCTTGACCTGGCTAATCACACCTGTGGTGTAAGAAGTGTTGGCAAGAAACAAGGCCATATTCGAACCTCTAGGTCACTCAATAGCCCGGAGGTAAGTGTAGCTTTCCTATGTCATCATTTCTTCCACTGTCTCAGCAATGATGTATGATATACCATTGTGTTCAACAGTTACTGCTATAGGTAAAGGCTATAATTCATTTACTTATTCTTTGATGGAATTTCCCCCTGGCAAAAAAAATATTGTAAGTTTTTCCAGTCTTTAGGATAAAGATGGTTATTAATGATGTTATTTTACTCTTTGTAAAGCAGGAAGACTTTCTTCAGGCTGAGAAATATATTGATCTCTTTTTGGTGCTGGATAATGCCTTCGTGAGTATAAAATATGGGTGCTTCTGGGGCAGTTAGGTCAACTGTTAAGATTTCTCGGGGCGCCTGGGTGGCTTGGTCGGTTAAGCGTCCGACTTCGGCTCCGGTCATGATCTCACAGTCCGTGAGTTCGAGCCCCGCGTCGGGCTCTGTGCTGACAGCTCAGAGCCTGGAGTCTGTTTCAGATTCTGTGTCTCCCTCTCTCTCTGCTCCTCCCCTGTTCATGCTCTGTCTCTCTCTGTCTCAAAAATAAATAAACGTTAAAAAAAAATTTAAGATTTCTTATCCAGTGAACACAAGCCATAAGCTATTCTAGCTGAAAACTCAGGCCCTGCCCACCTGAATGTCATGTCTTTTCCACCTGCCTTGTGGGCAATGGTTGTCACTTACCCACCCCCTTTAATATCCACCTGCTGCCAGTATATTCAGATATTGGAAGCATACTCAATACCAGATAGCTCCAAGAAATCAACCATAATCAATGAAAAATTTAAAGAATGGGTTATTAAAATATTTTTTAAATTCTCACTCCGTTATGTAAACATAAAGCAGATAGAAAACTACATATATTTTACAAATTATATTTATATTTACACAGGTACTAGAATCTGTGATTCTAGCTTAGCAAATACTGCTTTATAATCAAATTTTAATGTTATTTAATTGGTTAGAAACATTGAAATTGTTCATTTGATTTCTTCATCCTTACAAATGAAAACCACTGAACACTAAAGAATTCTTACATTTAGAAAGAATTTGTTGAAACACAGAGTGTTATATAAGTCAGACATGAATGAATACACGTTTACTTATGTTGAAATTTGTAATTTTTCTTAAAATGTTAAATTCTGTGCCACATCCACTTTATTTTTTAATCGTGTTTGCATTTTGTATTTTACAGTACAACATATATAAGGGGAATCTAACTTTGATAAGAAGCTTTTTGTTTGATGTGATGAACCTACTCAATGTGGTAAGATATTTGCCCTGTAAACATGTATTTCCACATAGAAGCCTGGGGACTCGCCACAGAAGGAGTTTTCACCAAAGAGGGAGTTGGGAGGGTCACAGTGGCTTGACATCAGCAGTTTTGGGAAACTCAGCAGGCAAGGATCAACAAGGTAATATCACATACACTGTAGCAAAGGCAACTTCTAGGATTTCTATTTGCAAAATAGGATACACTTATCCATCAGTGGTGATCAGCACAAGATCTAAGATAATAAAGAAACCGTAAACATTTTCATGAAAAAAAGATGCTCTTCCCACAGATCTATAAAACAATAGATGTTCAAGTGGCGTTGGTGGGTATGGAAATCTGGTCTGACGCTGATAAGATAAAGGTGGTACCCAACACAGGTGCCACCTTTAACAACTTTCTGAATTGGCATCGTTCCAACCTGGAGAAAATGAAGATACACGATCATGCACAGCTACTCAGGTGAGCACGTGCTGGCCAGGGCAAGGCGTAGGTAGGCAGGGTGGATAGTTATCCCCAACGGCTCTTCGTAGAGATTTCTGTTCAATGCTATCTCCCCAAGCCGTTGTCGGGGAACCTGAAGTTCTGCCGTTAGGAGTTCACCTGTAAGAATGTGGAGACCCATGTCAGGTCACCAAAATGGACTCCTGGATGTGGGATAACCATCTGTGATCGTTACAGTGCTGTGGAATAGCAGAAGACTTTCTGGGGCCTACTGAATATGAAGAGGGTAGAGAAACAGGAAATCTAGAGCATAACTGACAAAAGCTAATGGTTCCAAAGACTTACGTTGTGACAATATGCCTGTAACTTTCACACAGTGGAATTGACTTCACCAATCGACGTGTAGGAATGGCAGCCATGAATTCCTTGTGCTCCCCATCTTCAGTTGCTGTTATTGAGGTTGGTAAACTCATAGTAAGGCTCCCTGTGGTTCCGTATCCTCTATGATAGACCAGAATAATGCCTTCTACAGAGTTAGCACAACGAACATTTGCTGAGTCAGTAAATAAAAGTAGAAATTAACCTACTGGTTGATCATTACACTGAAGCTACCTTAGCTTATACAATAGAATACTTCCTTAGACTGGCCCTCCCAGAAGTATTCATTCTTTAGTTGGTATTAGAGAATAAAAACAGGAAATTGGAACAGAAAGGGAACCAAGATGCCCTCTGTGGCCTGAGCCATCTTCAAATTAATCATCTTCAGTATCAATGGCCAGAGAGGTCAGTCACGGTGCATTTTGGCGTCATTTGGCCAAGCATTACCAATGCCAACCATTCTGGCAATTGTTCTTAGAGGGCTTTGAAAACATAGTATTGTACCTCCTATGAAGAACATAATTACTTCAATTTAATCATGGTTTACCAAGAACTCCTCATTAGCTCAGCAAATATTTATTGAGCACTGACTAGATGGTTGGATTCACAGGAGCCAACCAGTTCAAATGTCAGTTCAACATTTTACGATAGCCAATGGCAGGGAAAAGAGCTTAATGACTCATTATTTTTCATCTGTCAAACTATTTTTTTAGCTAGGAAATAACTAAATATCGTAAGTAATAGATGTTTCTGGTTTTTTTGTTTTGTTTTGTTTTTGGGTTTTTTTTTTTTTTTTTGCTTCTTTCTAGGCTAAGAGAAAGAATAGTGTGTCTCTTGTAGGAGTGATGTCACATGAATTAGGTCATGTCCTTGGTATGCCTGATGTTCCATATTACACCAAGTGTCCCTCAGGGAGTTGTGTGATGAATCAATATCTGAGGTGAGACTTTGTCACGCTTGAGAAAAAAAAATATATTTCTTAATTCTTAAATTTAAATATTTCTTAAATTTTAAAGAATTCAGATACAGTCTATATAGTGAATGGATTCTTGTGTTTTGGGGGCTTTTGCTTGTTTTTTTGTTTTTTTGTTTTTTGTTTTTTGTTTGTTTTTTTACTAAGGGCTGTGAATCCCGTTAATTCACACTCCAACCTATTGATGCACAGGTTTTACTAGCTTATCGGGGCTCATTACTTCAGATTTCCAAATATGCCAAGTTAGAGATTATGAGTATGGTAACCATGTTATTTTAACTTAAAAGACTTTTTAATGGCCAAGATATGGAAGCAACCTACATGTCAATCAATAAGTGAATGGATGGGGCACCTGGGTGGTTCAGTCGGTTAAGCGTCCGGCTTCGGCTCAGGTCATGATCTCACGGTTCGTGAGTTCGAGCCCCGCGTCAGGCTCTGTGCTGACAGCTCGGAGCCTGGAGCCTGTTTCGGATTCTGTGTCTCCCTCTTTCTCTCTGACCCTCCCCCATTCATTCTCTGTCTCTCTCTGTCTAAAAAATAAATAAATGTTAAAAAAAATAAAAAAAATAAGTGAATGGATATATATACATACATATATATATACATATATATATACAATATAATGAAATATTACTCAGACATTAAGAAGAATGAAATCCTGCCATTCATGTCAATATGGATGGATTTAGAGGGTATTGTGCTAAGTGAAATAAATCAAACAGAAAAAGACAAATATCATATTATTTTACTTATAAATGGAATTTAAAAATCAAAACTAAGGAACAAACTAATAAATGAATAAACTAACAAACAGACAAAACCAGAAATATATTCATAAATACAGAGAACAAACTGGTGGTTGCCAGAGAGGGGAGGGGAGGGGGATGGGAAACATAGATGAAGGGGATTAAGATGTACCTACTTATTATTATTAAATAGGAATATATTTTCTTAAAATATCTAAGTAAGATGATGACATCTAAGTAAGTCAGTAAGATGATGACAACATTCTTATATATCCCCATCACTAATCACTCCATCCATTTTTATGTTGTTATTAATTACCTTCTAATGCCAGGAAATTTGCAAAGACTTGGGATAGAAAAATGAAAAAAAAAATACTTTGCTCTTAAAAGTGGTCATGAATAGGAAGAGAAATATGCTCATAGAATTGGCTCATTCATCACTCCTGCCATTTAGGACAGTACGGAATCCACACAGGAATTTAAATTCTTCCAGTTCTACAAGCTCAGTCTAGGAAAACAATTTTCCAACTAGCATAGTATTTACGCCCTTTTGCCCTTCACATATAACATAGTACTGTCCTAGACAAATACTGAATTTGGAATTTCCATTGAACCCGGGGATATAGTTAGACAAATCAGTTTCTCACTATATATATATCATGACTTTTCTTCTGGTTACAGCTCAAAATTCCCAAAAGATTTCAGTACGTCCTGCCGTGCACATTTTGAGAAATACATTTTATCTCAAAAACCAAAGTGCCTGCTACAAGCACCAATTCCTAAAAATATAATAACAAAGCCAGTGTGTGGGAACCAACTTCTGGAAGTAGGAGAAGATTGTGATTGTGGCCCTCCTCAGGTAGGAAAATATCCACGGTTTGAAATTTATTATAGAGTTATTGCAACATGAGAATTATGCTGTTTCCTTTTCCTTCTTTAAAAATGTTCTTTTGGGGGCGCCTGGGTGGCGCAGTCGGTTAAGCGTCCGACTTCAGCCAGGTCACGATCTCGCGGTCCGGGAGTTCGAGCCCCACGTCGGGCTCTGGGCTGATGGCTCAGAGCCTGGAGCCTGTTTCCGGTTCTGTGTCTCCCTCTCTCTCTGCCCCTCGCCCGTTCATGCTCTGTCTCTCTCTGTCCCAAAAATAAATAAAAACGTTGAAAAAAAAATTAAAAAAAAAAAATAAAAATGTTCTTTTGGAAAGTCTTTCTAAAGATAAGCTCGGCATCACAGTAAAAAAGTGGGCTTGTGGTTTTTTTTTTTAATTTTAATTTAATTTAATTTAATTTTTTAATTTTTTATTTTTTTATTTTTATTTTTTATTTTTTTATTTTTATTTTTTATTTTTTTATTTTTATTTTTTATTTTTATTTAAAAAAATTTTTTTAACGTTTATTGATTTTTGAGACAGAGAGAGACAGAGCATGAACAGGGGTGGGTCAGAGAGAGAGAGGGAGACACAGAATCCGAAACAGGCTCCAGGTTCTGAGCTGTCAGCACAGAGCCCGATGCGGGGCTCGAACCCACAGACTGTGAGATCATGACCTGAGCCGAAGTCGGATGCTTAACCGACTGAGCCACCCAGGCGCCCCGTGCTTGTGTTTTTAATACCGATTTTAGACATATTTTGAAAGGCATTTCAAAAGCCAGGATACACTTATGACATGATTATATAAAGCTCGATGTAAAGAAGTAAATCATTAACTATAACATGTCATTTATAATCTTTCCTAGATATATTAGTCAGAAATCCTTAAATCACCTCAAGTCACAGTTGATCATTTGTTAAGCAAAACCAATTACAGATCTAGACGTAACTTCTTTCCATAGAGAGAGCTGGCCTTCACTCAACAAGCCAGTGTATAAACCAAGCAGTAAATGAAACAGAGAAGGAAAAAAAAGAGAGAGAGAAAATCGCATAAGCCTGTAGAAAATTAGCTGTTAATATAAAATGTCTGAGATAATTACTGTAATTCTGCTAATCTTTACAAAAATCTGACCCCTGTCGGGCATCAGTGTCTCTGAAAGAATATTTGCCAGCTATCCCACATTAAATCCCATTCATAAACACGTTCATAATCGCCCTATGCCTCTGCTATTAATGTAGACATTTTAAGCTGTTGAATTACATTAGAACATTTCATGGTGTAACAATCATTTGTAAAGGATATTATAAATATTCTTTTAATTATAATGAGAAATGAAATTTTACAAATAATGTGGTGCTTTATAATGCATTAGCTTTAAGTTTATCTCATTCCCACCTTGCTTACACTCCAGTAAACCTGCTTGGGTAGAAGACAATTGAAATCAGGGGCACCTGGGTGGCCCAGCTGGTTGGGTGACTGACTTCGGCTCAGGTGATGATCTCACAGTTTGTGAGTTCGAGCCCCACATCAGGCTCTGTGCTGACAGCTCAGAGCCTGGAGCCTGCTTCGGATTCTGTGTTTCCTCCTCGCTCTACCCCTCCCCTGCTCACGCTCTGTGTCTCTCTGTCTCTCAATAATAAATAAACGTTAAAAAAAATTAAAAATAAAGAAAGAAAGAAAGAAGACAATTGAAATCATTTACGGTCTTAGATGCTTCTAATGTCAGCAGGTGCATGGCATATAGTCAGTGCACACAGACAGAGAGATGAGAGAGAGAGAGAAAACACTGTCTATGTTATGTGAAAGATCTAATATTCTTTAAGTGTATCAGCCAACTCCTATATCGTTTCCATTTTGTGTTGATTTTCTTCCTTAGGAGTGGAATACAACTAGGAAGTCAAGCTTATGAACAACTGAATTTTTCAACAGCTGTTTTCCTATCCAAAAAGTAGTATATAACCTTTATATAGTATTTTTTAGTGAATAGTCTTATTTTCTATGATCTAATATGCTATTTCACTGTTTTGATCTACATATTTAAGCCTTTTTCTAGATCTTAAAAATAACCATAATATCCATCGGTCTAAATATTATCACAGCATCGTGCTATTTTAATGACTGTGACTATGCAATGCATTTTAATACCTTCAGTGGCGAGCGTGTTTACTTTTTCTTTTTAGTTTATTTATTTCTTTTGAGACAGAGAGAGACTCAGAGAGCACAACTGGGGGAGGCAGAGAGAAAGGGAGAGAGAGAGAGAGAGAGAGAGAGAGAGAGAGAATCCCAAGCAGGTTCCATGCTGTCAGCACAGAGACCGATGTAAGCTCGAACTCACCAACTGTGAGATTATGACCTGAGCTGAAACCAAGAGTTGGACATTTAACAGACGGAGCCACCCAGGCGCCCCAAATGTGTTGATTTTGGGGGGTGGGATTTGTGTAGTCATTCCTCAGTGTTCATTCTTCCATATAATTCTTGGTATTTTGTCAGTTTTCCCACAAATAGAATTGGGATTCTGATTGAAACGCATGAAATTCGTATTTCACTCCGAAGGCCACTGCCACTTCCACAGTATTATTGTTTTAGACTAGTTGTGTTTTGAGTTTCTCGGGACAGTTAAATATAAAGTTCTTCTTGTAGCTCTTACTTTATGATGAAAGCTTATTCTGAAGTATTTTCTATTTTTCTTTTTTCTATTAGTATGTGTAATGTTTACTTTTTTATATTAGGTGATTTGTTACTTTTTTAATGTTATTTTATTATCTTAAAGAGCTATCTTAGTGACTCATCCAATGTTTTTAGAGTTGATTCTCTGTTTTTTACCAGGTCAAATATTTTATTACATACAAGGGATGAAAATGTGATTTATACTTTCCAATTATTGTTACATTTTCATATCTTTTCTTTCTCTCATAGCATGTCAGAATTTCCATAAAAATATAGACTATCAATAATCCATGTGTTACTGTTTATTTTATTGGATATATTTTTGCTATTTATCAGATAGATTTTCTTTCTTTCTAAATTATCTTTATTTTCTAATCTTTGCCATCTATCACAATAATATTAGTTTTTTTCTACCCTCAGTCTCTTAATATGATGGATTATATTACTTTATTCTGTATAGTTGAGGCACCCTTGTACTTTTGGTGAAAAAAAAACACACCCTGCATCGTTGTAATGGAGAGTTATTATATTAAGAAACTGGTGTTTTACTAATATTTTATTCAAGCTTTTGTACTTCTATTCGTAAATGAGAATTGGGTGTGCATACACGTGTGTGTACGTGTGTGTGTGTGAGTATTCATTACCAACTCTCATTACCAGAATTATGGAGGCTTGGTAAAATAACTTGAGAATTAACATTTTTTCCCCTACCTTCAAATAGTTTGAGTAGTAGAGAAGTATTCTCCCTTGAAGTTTTAAATTAACTTACACGTAATACCAGCTAGAGCAAATTTATTTGTGGTAATTCTTGGAGAATTCTCTTTTTGTCCTTTTAAGAAGTGGTTTTCATTGGACTTAACATGTTTTTCTACTATGACATTTCCTTGGTCATCTCCTCTGTAATTTGTAGAGCAGAGTAATTTAGCTTAAAAATTGAAATTTCTTTGCCATCTTGTACTAAAAATTGTATGAACCTAGTGTGTAGGAAGAAATGCTGAACCAACTTTCCCTGTCTGTGTGCTTTAAAGAAATGTTCCAATCCTTGCTGTGAGGCCATGACCTGTAAATTAAAATCTGGAGCTGACTGTAGAGGAGCCACTCTGAACCATATCATGTAAGACCCTTTTTTTCATTCTCTGTTCCCAAATACGTTCTCATTTTTATTTCAGAGTTGAGAAAGATGGGCCACTAAGTTCGATAATACAAGAAAACACAACTCACTTTATATTTTCGTTTAATTCATTTGTTAAACTTTATTTTATGTATTTATTTTTTTACTGCACATTTTTCAAATGATTCCATTTCAGAAAGAAAAAAAAAAACCCACCATAGTGAACAAAAACAACTTAGGGTTTCGTGTCTACTAATATACTAATGAGAAAAGTGGCTATGTGGTCATCTGGGAGTTTAAGACTGCTTCAGTCTATGCTAAAAACTATGAATTTCTCTTAGGTAGTGATGAGTTTAATACAAACTAAGATGAGAGTAAGAAAAGTTCATTTTTAAGAAGTCTCTTTTATTCTTGGTAAAGAGCTGATAGTTGTAATTTACAAGGTAGTCTGAAAATTAATAATATTTAAGAACATACTACACCATTTGGTGACATTTCTTTTAAGGTGTCTCAATAAGCTATAATCCATGTATTATTTTTGTGTTTTATAGAACCCTACATGAGTTGGGTTAGGGAACCCAACTGGGCCGACTGAATATGGTATTTGTTTCAGTGAAAAATAGTCCCTGAACAATGAAAAAATCGTAAATGGGGAAAAACTCAGGATAAAATACATGGAAAATATTAATCCTTCCCAGCCCCTTCCCTGAGTCTTTTCTGGAGTTAAACCTGTGGAGAGATTATAAAGGGAATAATCAACTCAGACACCATCAACTATCACTTCCTTAAGAAAAAAAAAAAACCAGCGAGGTTCTAAGATCAGGAACAATACTCATTTCTTCAGCAAGCCTCATTTAACAAGGCCTGCTCAACCTGACATGTGATCCCCTCGGCAGGGAGTTCTGGAAATCATGCCCAGCTTCTTATACTGTCACAGAGACCAAAACTTTAGCATCTCAGAAGATATCCATTCAACTCCTCAGGGACTTGGGATGCTAGGTGGGCATGTTCCATTACTGGGAAGATTGACAATCTATTATCATGGAAAGGAAATTGGGTTTGGAGTCAGGAAACCATTTTTCTTAGTTCGGCCCCAAACTAGCTATGGGACTTCAAGCCTAGTTACTTAATTTGTTTTCTCACCTGTGAAATGGACCTAATGCTGTTCTCACTCAGGAGGGTCGTTAGTATTACGTACATTTTTATAAATGTTAATTATCAATTACATAATATTTTATAATTTATAATAACCATGACTTCCAAATTTTTTTTTTTCTTTTAATCAGACAGTGAATCAAAAAATCTCCTTCATTGAGATGCTACTTGCCGGGACAAGAATCAAGAGATCTAAACTCACCAGAAATCTTGTGTATTTTCACTGTTGCATTTAGATATATTTTGCTTTCCATTTGGAATTGTACTTCTTCTATTTTTATCAGCCTAGCCAACAGGTAAATAGAGGAGTTCAGAGAAATTGCCTGTTTTCTAAAGCCTGATCTTTAATGTATTTTTAAGGATGGTGAAGCTAACTCTGCTCTTTGGGGAACAAAAGAAATTAGCCTTTGACCAAAACGCCTCAAGGTGCCTCTGAATTAAACAGGCTTAATTAAGAACTGTGAAGCTACAAGTGACTGACATTTTTACCCCAATCTCATTTTGCTTGTATAGCCCATGGCAGAGCAAGTCCACTTGATGAGAGAAGCTTTGGCAGAAGAAGGGAGGACAGAATTCACGTGTCATTTTATTACCCTTCAGTATTCTACTTATCTTGTTCTTAGAAGTGTGGTATTTGTCCATATCATGTCAAGACTAATTACATAGAAACGTATTGCATTTTATCATGTATGATCCTTTCTCACCATCACATGTAATGCTAATTTTGAGAAGGCTTCATGCTCACATTTTGATTTACTATCAAAGAATGTTTTATTCATCCATTGATGGAATATACACCTTACTGTCAATGAGTAAAACCGCAAATGTTTGAGACTTTTGTGTGTGGTCATTTTTTTTAAGTTTATTTATTAATTTTGAGAGAGAGAGAGAGAGAGAAAGCACACAAGCAAGGGAGGGGCAGAGAAAGAGGGAAAGAGAGAATCCCAGGCAGGTTCTGCACTGTCAGCGCAGAGCTGGATGCGGGGCTCGAACTCATGAACCAGGACATCATGACCTGAACCGAAACCAGGAGTAGATGCTTAACCGACTGAGCCACTGTGTGGCGCCGCTTTGTGGTGATTTTCAAGCATGAGTATTTTCAACCTTCCGTGTAGGTTTGCGTTAGGTGTTAAAGCCTCACATATTTAGACTATTTTTTCCTACAGTCCTCTAACAGTGTTGCCATAGATAACCAGGCATCACAGTGTGGAGATGAGATGGGGAGATGTGGAGATGAGATGAAGGTCACAACATCTTTTAATGTTCACAGTGAAATGACTTGAGGTCAGCCACGTGAGATTGGACTTCTTCCTGAGGTTTCTGTATTCAAATGCTTAATAGTTACTCCAAACATTACTCAAAATTCCATTGATGCTTATACTAGGAGAACAAGAATTTAAACACACTTCTAAAGATTGAGCTTTGAAAAGAACAGCCTTCTGGAAAGCCCTGCTTACTGGTGTTGACTGTCTTGCCATTATTGGTGAGTTTGGCATGAGCTGGGCTACAGATAAAGCCGCATGTGCGATGTCACTGAAAGCCATGGAACAGTCCCAAGGCATGAATCGTCCATATTTTCATTGTCCGCTGGTCTGATACAAATTTCCAGCCAATTCCTCCAAGGCCAAAAGGTTTTTTTTTTTTTTTTTGGCATACTTCCCTCCCCTACCTCCTACTCAGGTAAAGGTTTCTTATAGTAAAACTGTCTGAGCTGCAAAAATTATAGACCGCGCCATGCTGGAAACAGTGAGTAGGTGAGTGCCAATTGTTAGATTTTCGGGACTATTATGAGCTGGTTATGAAACCCAGACGTTACTCAAAAGCAACCTGTATAACTGTAACTGTATACACCTGCTCCATGTTCAGTGATGTCATATTGGTAGCTTGAGATGGACCGTGGTGGGAAAATTTTATTACAGAAAGAAGCAAATGCTACGAATCAATTGATTTGCTTGTTGTTTATACTTAAGAAAGTGACGCAAAAGTGTTTGTAATGCAGAGTGAATTTTTAAAAATGAGTCTTTGTAGCAATTATGATGTGAGTCATACAAAAACCTGAGATAATGCTCTTTCAGTGTTTGGAAACGATTGTCGAATTTGTTGCTCGCATCTTTGACATAGGAGTGAAATTCCAATATATATCTTTGTCGTTTTGATTTCACTCATTTGCAGCGAAAGCATTCTGTGAGAGTGATTGTATGGAATTTACAACAAAGAATTATATGTTTTATTATCTTAAAATTATATGCCACATATCCTTTATACGAATAACATTTATAGTAAACATATGTATTTATGTGCATACATGCATTTGTTATTCCAGAGAGTCAATTATTAAAAAGTTACCAGCATACAACTGATGAGAGGACTTAAAACAAAGTTTTTAAGTCATATACATGCAGCCATTTCTCCAAAGCACAACGGTGTATTCAGAATGGCCAGTTCATGGAATAGGTTGGATTCTATTAGCCTAGAAATATGATCACCAACCCTACTCCACTCTTTTCTACCCTACTGAGTAAATACAGGTACATAATCATGTCCTTGTCTCTTTTTTTTTTTTTTTGTCCAAAAGATCCCTTGTGTTTTTCTGAAATTTGTTTTAATCAAGGCTACTCCAGCCTATACAACATGGAATTATATCTATAAATCTCAAAGACAAGGAGTCAGGATTCTGATTCTTTTCCACCTTCAAAGAATGTTTTACCGCAGTTACTTGAGACAGTATAAGATATATGGGCTGGGGAGTGAGGTACAGAGGGCACTTTCAAATTCTAATTAGTGGCATCCAAGCGTCAAAAACTGGTGGCATCCAAGCGTCAAAAACTGGTGGCATCCAAGCGTCAAAAACTGGATGGCTCAGTCAATTGAGCTTCTGACTTCAGCCCAGGTCATGATCTCCTGGTTTGTGAGTTCAAAGCCCTGCATCGGGCTCCGTGCTGACAGCTCGGAGACTAGAGCCTGCTTCCGATTCTGTGTCTCCCTCTCTCTCTCTGCCCCTCCCCCACTCATGCTCTGTCTCTCTCTCTGTCAAAAATAAATAAACATTAAAAAAAAAGAAAAAAAAACTGGTGTAGATCGTGGGGGAGGGGGAAACACCTAACTACAAGTGGCTTCAGTGTCTGAGTCCCAAGCCCCAGCCTAGTGCCAAAGACCTATTACATTATTTTCAACTTTTTATTGACTCTTCATTTGTCATGAAAAGATACGCGTCTTCAAAAAAATGGCCTGGAGGTTTGGGCAACTTTCAAAGCTGTGCATAACTGGCAGATCATCAAATAACCAGTTTAAATGAAACTTTTTCCATTGAATTTATCAGGTATCATAGAACTATTCAGGGAAAAAAAAAGCATCGCTATAATAAAGACTTAAATAACTCTTTTTTTGAAAACCTCCAGATGGTTGACATATTGGTAGACCAAACATCTGAATAGTTTCCTTTTGGTGTTTGGCAGCATGCAAACAGTCTAACAGTTAAATGTGATGTGTTTTTATCCTCTGGAAATTACTTTCAAAAGCAGAATTTTGTTTCCAACCAGAGCAAAATCAAAAGACTACCATATATCTGCTCCGCGTTCTAAGTTTTTCAAAGTATGTTTACATCTTTTACCAAGTTTGAGTCTTAATGAAAACATTAAGAGACAGGCATAACAAGTGGTAGTGTTTTCATTTCATAATGGAAGAATCTGTGGCCAAATAAGCTGTTAAGTGACTTATCCAGGGTTCTATAGAAAACATACGGAAGGCGCACAATTCACTGCAGTGCCCTGAGTCCTGAAGCAAGTCATTTACAAATAATTTAGGCTTCTACCATTTTGTTCTCCATTCTGATGAGGTCATCTCTTGAAATGGTCGAACCTCACGTCTTACAGCACTTTATTGATACTTACAATAGGTCATAAATCCTAAGAGAACCCGGGATGGTGTTGGAAAGTGCACATGAGCACAAAGGACAAATGTCTATGAATAGCGCTCAGTAATTTGCTTTCTAAAGACACTGATTGCTTCTTTCCCTCCCCACCCTTGACTAAATTGCCTGGCACTAGGATTGTATTTTTATTTTTTTCAAAATTTTTAATGTTTATTTATTTTTAAGAGAGGGAGGGGGGAGGGCAGAGAGAGAAGTAGGCTCCAGGCTCTGAGCTGCACAGAGCCCAACATGGGGCTTGGAGTCATGGACTGAGAGATCATGACCTGATGTTTAACCAACTGAGCCACCCAGGGGCCCCTGGGAGTTTATTTTTAAAGTGAAAAATATGGATTCTTGAAATTTACATATAAAATTGACAATATAGTAAGAGAAGAAAACTGAATTCATACAAGGATAAACAAATGTATACCTGTTTAGTCATTGAAAAACACATGTATTCAAATAGTTTCAACCCTAGTAATAAATAGATTTGTCATATAATGGAAGCTATTTGAGCTAGTATATATCTAGTACATTATACTGAGTATATTACTAAGTAATTAATGAATGTAGAAAACAGGTAAAACATAGTTATTTTTCTCCCTGGAAATTTTTTTTTCATTTTTTAAAATGCTTATTTATTTTTGAGAAAGAGCCAGAGTGCGAGCGGGGAAGGGCAGAGTGAGAGGGAGCCATGGAATCCAAAGCAGGCTCCAGGCTCCAGGATCTAGGTAGGCTTCAAGCTGTCAGCACAGAGTCCCACATGAGGCTCAAACTCATGAACCACCAAATCATGACCTGAACCGAAGTGGATGCTTAACCGACCGAGCCACCCAGGTGTCCCTTTTTTCTCCCTGGAAAATTTTAACTTTGTGAGAACAATGGGCAATCCACATAGCCTAGAAGAGTTGAGCTTCTGGAGGAGATACGGCTTGACCTAGCTGTTGAGGAATAACACGATTTGAAAAGTCAAAGTGACTTTTGGGGGTGTCGACACAGTTTCCGAAAAGGAGTGCAAACTTAGAGACAGAAATGAGAATACTAAGCATGGGACAAGGAGGAACAATGTGTTCCCTCCTGGCCCATTTTCATCGTGGTCTTGAGTAAAATGCCACAAGGCAGAATGTAGAGTTAGGTGAGCCACGGATTGTCTTTAGGATCCATGAGGCAGGGGACAACATTTATTCTAAGTGCCAACAAACACTACATTAGGTTCTGGCCACCCATTGCCTTACTTCATTTTCATCATACGCATTCCAATTTCGTCATTTTTACATTTTGCAGGTGATCACATTAACATTCAGAAAGATTTAACCAACGTCACACAGCAAATAAGTGGGTAACTGGGGTGCACCCCAGATATGACATTCTAGTTCCATGGTAGCTTGCTGAATTTTCAGAACTTGAAAGTTATTCCTTGAAATTTATTGAAATTTATTTATCATGTATTTTAGAATTTAATAATAAAGTGAAAGAATAGTTAAAAACGTGGCATGAAGAAAATGATTCACGTATTTAAATAGTTGTTGCACCAAATCACCTTGTCAGTGTTTTGTAGAAATTTAAAAAGACAAGAGAGCAGCATATAAAATATTTCTGTGCAGAGGATGATGACTAATTATACTTTTTCATCCATGAAGGGGCAAAGAAAGAAATAAGGAGTTAGATATACCAAGTAGCTTTAAAGGCTTTAAAATATTTTTTCCCCAAGGAACCAGGAGAGAAAAGTAGGTTATTTTAATGTTTCTTCTAATCATCTTATTCCCTATAGTAGAGAAGGGATTTAAAATGAACAGTAGAAGCAATGGCACTTGGTCCCTGAGGGTCCCCTCAGTGTTGAAAGGCATCCAGGTACTTGGGCCTGGATTTCATCCAATTCCTAGGATTCTCTGGAAACGTTCATGTCATAACAGCTGACCAGGAGAAAAGTAGATCTAAATGGCTCTTCATTCATATCATAGTTTTTTATATGTGGTTACTTTCTTGGTCTAGAAACAAACCAGCAAAATGACCTTACTAACTTAACTAGACTGGATGAAGAGAGACTGACCTAAGCAAGCCATAGACATCACTAGAGCCAAGGGACTTATCAGTTGCGTGTGTGTGTGTGCATGCACACAGGCGCATGCATGCATATGGGCGTGTGCATGTTCTCAGAGCATTCCATTCAAACATGGAAAGATCAGGACACAGCCAGACAACGGAGAACTGAAGGACAAGCTGTTCCAGGACATTAGAGTGAGTGAAGACCACAGAAATGATCAAAGCAGAGTACAGTCACCCATCAGAAGAACGCAAGGGCCACGTGGGGCCAGGGAAGGGAAGTGGCATTGCTGTAAAGATTTTACTGATCAGGGGCGCCTGGGTGGCGCAGTCGGTTAAGCTTCCGACTTCAGCCAGGTCACGATCTCGCGGTCCGTGAGTCCGAGCCCCGCGTCAGGCTCTGGGCTGATGGCTCGGAGCCTGGAGCCTGTTTCCGATTCTGTGTCTCCCTCTCTCTCTACCCCTCCCCCGTTCATGCTCTGTCTCTCTCTGTCCCAAAAATAAATAAACGTTGAAAAAAATTTAAAAAAAAAAGATTTTACTGATCAAAATGATTTCCTGTGGATGGTGACAGATGAAGAGAGTCCAACGTACAAAGACAGGGAGAGGTTAAAGAGAGCTTCCTGACTCAAAATGGCACTGCATGGCAGATAAGGAAACAAAGTCAGAGACAAGGCAAAGACCTTTTGGCAAAGGAAGTTGCATGATAGATAGATAGATATAGTTTTTTTTTTTTTTTGGAAAAGGAAGTGACAAATAAGACCATGACCATTTAAAGGGGGAGACTGAAATATTTTAATTATTTAAAAAAATTTTTTAATCTTTATTTATTTTTGAGAGAGACACACACAGAGTGCCAGCAGGGGAGGAACAGAGAGACGAGACACAGAATCCGAAGCAGGCTTACGGCTCCAAGCGGTCATCACAGAACCTGACGTGGGGCTCGAACTCACCAACCGTGAGCCGAAGTCGGACGCTTAACCGACTGAGCCACCCAGTCACCCCGATTTTGAATTACTTTTTAAATATTTTAAGTTTATTTTATTTTTTTTTTGAGAGAGAGACAGAACAAGTGGGGGAGGGGCAGAGAAAGAGGGAGAGAGAGAATCCCAAGCAGACTCCACGCCATCAGTGCAGAGCCCTACGTGGGGTCCGAATCCACAAACCTTGAGATCGTGACCTGAGCCCAAACTGGAACTTGGATGCTTAACCCACTGAGCCACCTAGGTGTTCCTGAAATATTTTGAATTCTTAAGGAGTCCATGTTTGAAAAGAAGAAATATGGTTTAGAAGATGATCTTGTAAGGTCAGTTTTAAGATGGTCAAAACCAAATGAGAGATAATTTCAATAAGCACGGTAGAGAGGACTTTGCCTGCTGTTGACATACTGGAATAGATCATGGAAAATGGCTCTTCATTCATATGATAGTTTTTTATATGTGATTACTTTCTTGATCTAGAAACAAACCGAAAAAAGGACCTTAATCACCAGACTACATGAAAAAAGACTGACCTAGCCAAGCCACAGTCATCCCTAGAGCCAAGGGACATATCAGTTGTGTGTGTGCGGGTGAAATGAGCACTGTGTTTTAAGGGACGTATTCCTAGGTGAGCATTCTGGAATTTTATACTAGAAGACAGCCCTGGATTGGACTTTCTTACGAAAGCTTTCTTTAGAATGAAGGTTTGAGGAAAGCGTAGCATGGTGTCTATAGGCCTAGCACCTTAACACTTAGCACTTACTTTAATACCGAACATGTAGCTTGGTACCAACCAGGCACAAAGAGGAAGGAAGGAAGGAAGGAAGGGAGGGAGGAAGGAAGGGAGGGAGGAAGGAAGGAAGGGAGGGGAGGAGAAAGAAGGAGAGAAAGAAAGAAAGAAAGAAAGAAAGAAAGAAAGAAAGGGAGAAAAAGAGAAAGGGAAGGGGAGGGGAGTGGAGGGGACGGGAGAAAAGGAGAGGAGAGGAGAGGAGAGGAGAGGAGAGGAGAGGAAAGGGAAAGGAAAGGAAAGGAGGAAAGGAAGGGAGAAGGAAGGAAAGAGGGGGAAGGAAGAAGAAAAAAAATCATGAAAGAATGGGAAAAGAGAGTTGTACACAATGTCTGAAGAAAATACATTTCCAATGTATAGGAAAGAAAGAAAGAAAGAAAGAAAGAAAGAAAGAAAGAAAGAAAGAAAGAAAGAAAGAAACATGATTTTGACCTCTCCTGAGAGTGGGGTAGAATTCTCAAAGAAATAAAGTAAAAACCAGAGAACAAATTATGAAATGCAACTCCCTATGGCCCAAGTCTTGTGTTCTAGAGTGAAGGGGGATCAGTTATCTGTTGTTGGTAGAGGCCACCTTCAAGAGTAAGAACAAAGTACAATAAAACCATGTTCACATGAACAAATTTAACATTGATAATTTTGACAATTTGTAGAGAAATGAAATGGTCCGTGAAAATGGACTTCTGAGGTGAGCATCCCAATCTGTACAAGGGCTGTGGTGGAAAGCAAGCGCTTAGCCAGGGACTTAGCCAAGACAAGTGTCAGACTCGATGACCTCACATGATATATTTGGTCATACTAGTGTAGAAGGTTCAATCGTTCCTTAGAAGTGACAGAGAGCTAGAAGTAAAAGAGGCAGAGAGAGACAGACAGATAGTGAGCAGTAGGGGGACAGAACCCCGAGAAACCTTGAGGGAACCTAGATTGACTTGTCACCACCAACTGCGGACACAAGTATATGGCAGGAGGTAAGGCCTTCTCTTCTCTGGAGGTTTTTCTGCAGAATACCATATTTGGGGTCCATTAAAGCCTCAGCATTGAAATCTTCTCCCTCACACATCACAGTAAGTATATATACACACATATAGATACAGAGATCTCACTTTTCCTGTCATGTTCTACCTAACGGAGGGAGGAGAGTGGCTTTCCCTCAGCCCTTCTTCATTATTTCTAGATCTGTCCCCTCTTCTGTGTTGTTTACAGCATCACTTAGTATACCTCTCGGTGGTCTCCAACACCCTTCCATCTGGGTCATAGAGTCAGAGATTGCCTCATGTTCCCCTTCCTTAGCATTTTCCATGCCAATGCTTCGCAAAAGCAACACAAATAATTGCTCAGACATTTTTAACTGAATATACTTCAGACGTCCTTAAAGACCAGTGGCATGCAACTTCACTTCTTGGAGCAAACCCTTGGAGCAAGCCTTCAGCATGTCTTGAATGCCTTGAATACCATCAATTAGAAATGACTTCTTGGGGCACCTAGGTGGCTCAGTCGATTAAGCCTACGACTTCTGCTCAGGTCACGATCTCATGGTTCGTGAGTTTGAGCCTCACATCGGGCTCACTGCTGTCCATGGGGAGCCTGCTTTGAATCCTCTGTCCCCCTCTCTCCACCCTTCCCCCACTTTTGCACTCTCAAAAATAAATAAAACATTTAGAAATGACTTCTTTCTAAGGATTTGGAACTGGAACTTGCCTTCTATGACTGTTTCTGCCTTATTTTCTCATGCACTCTCATGCCCGCCTATTTTATGATGGGATTTGCCTCCACGTACTGATCTTCTTGTAATTATGTACACCTTTTCCCTCTCTTGACTTTCTGACCCAGCTGGAATCCCATAATTCGCCATTTCAGTGCTGTCTCCCTTATTTTAGCCTGTCCTTTCCAGTTAGGCTTATGTCATGTTACCCACACCTGACTTTGGTATTCTTACCATCCAGTTCTCAGATTGGCCGCAAGGTGCTGGTCAACCAGGCTACCACAAAATCGCACCAAATTGAGCAGGGCTCTTGTTACTGTTCAACATTCCTTTTATCGATCTCACATTCAACTCCTGAAACCTTCCCTCATGTTGGCTGTGTCAACTCATCCTCCCTCCTTTTTGGTTTAAGGACCGCTCTTCCCATGATGCTGAACTGAAGCATTGGAAGTGAATTCCAGTCCCCAAATCTTCCTCCACCCATGTTTCGGGCCAGCTCTGGGTCCACATTCTTTCTGCCAGGACCAAATCTCCCTGGCGTCTGTGACGCTCACTCTTCTATTTGGTGCCTCGGGGAGGATGACTTCTCTTCATTTTCGACTCTCCTGTCTGTGTTCTCCTGTTTTTCTGTCCACTTCCTTCTTGATTGTTTCCATGTTGACTTGGATGTTGATTCCATCTGCTCGAATGGCTTTAGCGATCAGCATCCTTCTTCACTATTCCTGACACCCTCTTCAGTTACTCCTCCCCCCCCACCTCATTCTGTTCCCGTCCCTCCACCCATTCCCAACACCTTCACCATAAGACTCCCCCACCTGCTCTTGTGTTTCCAGTGGCCCCTTGCTTCTCCCTCCCTCCACTCTTCTCCCGCTACAAAAAGGCTTAACAGAGAACCAATGGGGGAACACTCTGAGCCGGCAACTAACTGCTTTTCATCAAGAAGAGGAAGAATTAGGTAGAGAGTAGAGCCTTCCTTTCAGGTCTGACTGATATCAAAGAACGAAATTAGACTGCTATTAACGCTAAGTTACCCGAGATGGTGGTCCTGAAAATTACCTGGAGTGGAGTGAAATGTGGCAGGAAGGACCTGGAGTCTTCCTTGACCATCTACCTGGGAGGGGGCAACTTGGAGGGCTCCCTGAAGGTGAAGGAAGCAGAGAGCCAGTAGTGGCCAAAAGAACCTTTTGTAATGCAAACGTCTGTGAGTGTGTTTGAACTATAGTAAATGTTTATTTGCACCGATTATATTCATAAGTTCTTAATGTTTTTAAAATAAAGTATTTATATTACTATTGGCACATTTGTATATAAGCCATTAGTATTGTCATTTTGTCTCCCTCTTGCAACAACCATTTACGCACAGCATGTCAGGGTCTCCCTGAGCCCAGACAAATTTGCTCTCCACTCTGAATGCCCCTTCTCCATTTCATTTAACTTCTGCAAAGGATAGTCTACGATCACTGCCTCATTTTCCTATCACCCTGTCCTTCCTTAGCTCTCTGAAATCATGTTTTTGACCCCACCGCACTGCTGAATCTCTCCTCTTTCCAAAACCCCCGACAGCCTCCTCGGTGCCAGAAGCGTTTGGCTTTCTCTGCTCTCTTCCATTTTTGCAGCTGAGGACTCTGAATTTCCTTTTTGAAACTCTTCTCCCCTGTATCTCACGATGCTGTAATCACATCCCTTCCTTCTCAGCCCTTTATTCTTGTCTGCAGCTCTTCCAAGTTAAGAAGGCATCGGCCATCAACTTGACCCACTTGAGCTCTGTTGAAATCAGCATGGGTTTGTGTGGACCCGCTCTCTGAACTGCAGGCCACCAAGATTCTTTAGCCCTACTAGGCATCTCCACCCAGCTGTCTGGTTTTCATCTCAAATGCAACACCTAAGACTGGATTTTACTGCTTTCCCCCCCACAGAACTTGCTTTTCAAATAAATGCTTCAGGACACCTTAAAACATTGGAATCATTGCCTTTCCCTCGCCTTGTGATCGCACACTTAGTAAATTCTAAGAAATGGAGGCAGAAAAAAGGTCACCGAGAGAAAGGAGGTAAGAGAAGGTGAAGAATGAAAAGAAATCCATTCTCCACAATTGCAAGACCAGAAAAGCTCCTTTCTGGGCAGATACCCCTCTGTTGCAGGAGACTCTAAAGTCATTCTTCATTTAGACCATTAAATATCAAGATATAATATTAGGGAGTTACAGCTTTTCAGCTTCACCCATCTCCAAAACCACCACCACCTAGCGACAACCGAAAACTGACAGACCTTTTCATTTCTGAAGTCACATTAACCTGGACTTTGGTATCTTCATAGACAAATGACAATAATCAAGAACAGATAAACCCATAAAAAGAAGAGATTTCCCCCCCACACACCCATTTCCGGAGTAAAAGAAGTACTATTTCCTCAGATAAAACATGGTCCGTGGGGTATAAGAAAGGGCTGAGAAATCAGGTAAAGTAAGGCAGTAAAGCAGATAGGAAGAAGCTGAGAGGGAGAATCCAGTCTGAAAGATCAGTCCTGTTGAACCAGATTAGAACTCCGCAGTTAGATCAGCTTTATAGTGATTACTTATAAGTAACTGAGTCCGGGGGCACCGGAGTAGCTCAGTTGGTTAAGCAACTGACTTTAGCTCATGTCACGATCTCCCAGTCCGTGGGTTCGAACCCCGCGTCGGGCTCTGTGCTGACAGCTCAGAGCCTGGAGCCTGCTTTGGATTCTGTGTCTCCCTCTCTCTTTGCCCCTCCCTTGCTCATGCTCTGTCTCTCTCTTTCTCACTCTATCTCTCTCTCTGTCTCTCAAAAATAAATAAAATCAACATTATAAAAACAGTATAAAAATTTTTTTTAAAAATAAGTAACGGAATCCATCATTTAGAAAAAAATCCATAACTCCTCAACTATTCTCATGAAGACCCCCGGGTATCTTCCTGAGTCCTCCTGTCCTCCCGGACTGGACTCGCTTATTTTATGTCTGCTGGCCCACCAGGCCAGTCCCTAATATAGTTACTCCTCCTCTGTGACAAATATGTCTTCAATAATGAAAACTAAAGGCTTCTTCCTTGGGTTTCTCTAAGCAGAGTTAAAAAAAAAGTGCTTTCCCCCAAAACTAACTTTATTGTATACTTCATAATAGCAAGAAATAGATAGCAGTATAAATCCATCATATAGGATTTATGCAATGCAAACACAGAAACACAAATATAAACATAGCCATCTTCCTCAAGTGTAGATCTGCTCTTTCAACAAGCTCGAGCCCAAAGGACTGGTACGTCTGTGCCCACCTTGTCCGGTTCCCTCACCCCTCTTCTTTATTTCCATGGAGAAGATTCCATTTTATGACTTACTAACCTTTCTTCCTCAATCTCTGATCCTTGCTCATCCCTAAAAAATCCCACTTGTGAACCGTCTACTAGGCCCCTCCCCATAAATTGGCAGGAAAGCCACTTACTTCCCTACAGGAAATACTTTTGACTAGGAGCCCATTTAGCCGGTGACAGAAAGCCTGAAGCAGATTCCCTTAGCCCAGCGGGCCCAGGGATTTGGGGGGCCGATCTCAGGCCCTTCTTCTGGAGAAAGGACTTCTTGACTTCCTGTCTTGGCATCTCATTCTGCTCGACTTCTCTCACGCATTTGAGGGGCTGTGAGCAGTGAGCTGTTGCTGAGCAAAGCAGATGATTCCAGGGTCAGAGCAAGCGGGCTTTAGTCTGAAGCTCTGAACCTTAGGAGCTCAGCCGGGCCTTTGGTTGTTTTGTGGACCGTCAGCTGACGCGAACCCTTGTAGACAAAATCTTGGGCTCTGGGCGCCCTCCTGTGGGTGTGATGTGGACAGGTGCGGAGCCTCTGGCAAATTCTCTGTTCCCCTGGTATGTCCCCACGGCTACCACGGGGAGAATGCCCTTACTGGAGGCCTCAGGGTGGGTTGGTTGGGCGGTGTGCGACCATGGCAGGTGGAAGAAACCCAGCTCCACGGAGAGATTCCGTAGGACCTGTTTCTAAAGCAAGTCAGACCTGCAGCCTCTACCACAGCGAGGTTTGCATCTCCCTCAAGACCCTTTAGCAAAGTTGATCCTTTCAGGCTGAAAGCTGCAGAGCTGGCCAAGGCTTATCCATTCAGTCTGACAGCATCAACGGCCCTCTTGTGAACTATCGAGATGAGTAAGTAGTTGACCTGTGTCTTCACCCAAATGCGCTTGGTTCTACACTTGATTTGAAACCCCATGGGGGACTTCGAGTTTCCAATAAAGCTCTTCCTTATTCATTTCAGATTAGAATCGCTTTCTCCCTGAGCATAGTTCTTGAAGGAGGACCGAGGATGGAAGGGTGCCGCTAATGTTCCTCACAGACGCACACAGTCGCACGCCAAGCTGAGTGGCACTGAATCATCTGTGGTCACCACCGTGTTTGCAGATTCCACACAACTGTGCCCCAGGGCCTGTGCGGAGCACGCAGATATTTTCTCCCCGGCCCAAACTTGCGTTGTTTGTTTTCTGAATGCTCTTTCCATGGTTAGAAGTTTTTAATTTTAATGAAGTCTAGTTTGTCATTTTGTTCCTTTATGATGGTTATGTGCTCTGTATTACGTCTTTATTCCCCTTGATTGTTAATTTTTTATCTTAGGTTTTCTTCCAGAGCATTTATTGTTGTAACTTTAACGGGTAGGTCTATGATGCATTTCGAGTTAATTTCCACATGTGGCGTTAGGTGAGCGCCAATGTTCATTTTCACCATATATGTAGCCAGTTGTTCTGACGCAATTTGTTGAAGATAATGTCTTTTCCCCAGTGAGTTACCTGGACGCAATTCAAAGGCAACTGTCAATGAGTATGCACGTACAAGTCAATTTCTGGACTGGGTTCTGTTCCATTGATCTTCGCCTCTGATGTATGATCTTGCTAAATTAACTTGTTAGTTCCAGTCGCTTGTGTCTCCTAATTTTATACACTTTTCCTTGTTGTACATCGTCTGTAGGACTGCGAATGCCAATGCTCTTCATTGACTTGTCACATCATCTAGACACCAACGGCCATTCCTAAATTGGTTTGTGCAGCCGGTTCAGTGACTGCCAGTCCTTAATTAGTCTGGGTTTGGCGTGTGTGTCCTGTTCCTTGTCCTGACACCTCACTTCCCTAATCCTGCTATGGGAGGGCTCTGCTGTTCCAAACCCAGTATCCTCCTACCCGGAACCAGGCTGCTATGATCATCACTCTCTTTTCCCCATCCTCCAGGCCAGTGGTATCATCCATATTTCTCTTAGGCAACAGCTTTAGCCCAGTAATTCAGTTTAGAGGCTGGATCTTTCAGCTTTTACCCTGGAGAGGGCTAGCTCTATGGGAGGAAATATCCCATATTCATTGGTAATTTAGTAATTTAAAGGAGTTATACTTTTTTGCCTTATATTATTATTGTTGACGTGTTTGATTACTTAGGGTAATAGTTCTTATCCTTGTGGAATAAATAGAAGTAGAGAAGAAATATATTTGAGGCAGATGTATCCGTGCCTGGAATACGCCAGGGTATTTTTCATAGCGTGGCTATTGGAGGACATCTTTTTTTGACACAGTACCCATAGATCTCTTGTTACAAAAGAACATCCACCAAGAAGGATGATAGTCTTA
Organism: Prionailurus bengalensis; assembly: GCF_016509475.1. Taxonomy (NCBI): domain Eukaryota; kingdom Metazoa; phylum Chordata; class Mammalia; order Carnivora; family Felidae; genus Prionailurus; species Prionailurus bengalensis. The sequence goes on along the minus strand of NC_057344.1, from coordinate 33,762,983 downwards.
GCTAAACTGAGGGACCCAGGATTGAGTGCAGAGATGCATTATATGAAAAATTGAGGGCGAATTTACTTAAAAAAAAAATAAAACAATAGCAAAACCTTCTCTAAGAATGGGAGCAAAGGAAGATAGAGCCTCTGCTGAACTGAAAGATGAAGTTTCTCCTGGTCTCTTGCCATAGTCGGGATGGATGTTGTCCAAAGATTATAAGCTGGTTTATTTTCCCAGCATTCATTGAGCTCTTAGTATAGGCCAAGTAGCAAAACAGCAGGCACTTGCTACAGGTTCCTGTTATAGACAGCAGAGAGAGTTCCTTCTTTCTCTCCTACCTATGCCAAAACTGCAAATGGAAAGGAGAGTACTAGCTCCTGCGTCCCTCAGCAAATACCCGGTGACCGCCACCGTCCTTCACGATCCCCAGCCCTGCCGGCCTCAAGGTTCTCTATTGTTTTCACGAAGCAGGGGCCAGCGGAGGTATTAGCACTCAGTTGACGCTCTCCAGAATTGGAATCTCTGCAAGGAAAATGGAACGGGACAGACGTCTGGGAAACTGGGAAGCAAATAGCACGTGGTTCGTTACTACATTTCCCTGGTGCTAAAGGTGACATTCTCTCACATTTTTAAGATTTATTAAATTGAGATACTGCGTGTCGTATATATGGATACGATACACGGTTTTACACACACATGCATGCGCACACAGACGCACACATCTGATGAGGTAGCATTCCCTTTTTTGCCCTCTATAACTATCATGAAATCAATGCAGTAGCTTACCAGCCTGTTGCTTGTCAATGGAGGAAAAGTGCTCATTACCACGTCAATTCTACCATGTCCATGGTACTAACTGAATGTATTTTAAAGCCGTATTTTAAGGTGATTATTGCCTTTCTCTTTTGCATTAAGAAAACGCACTGCTTCTCTTTTATTAGGCAATTGTGACACCTGCTGTCAGAAATAGAGAACTTCTCTCCGGCTGCCAACTGGCCTTGCTGATCGCTAAGAAATAAAGATGCCTAGGACCTGAAAACTTCTAGAAGACAATGAGCAAATCACAATTTTCATTTTTGTACTCTATTAAAACAACCCTAATTGTTCCGGACCACTGAAATTCCAGTTTTAAGCAGGTAGCATTTGTGTTGGAACACTGTAGGCAGCCCAAGGCCTGTCTCTGTCCTGCCCCAATTTTTTTCCCAGAGATTTGGTGCTGAGTGGTTGATTTAGTGACCACCAGACGGACAAATATTTGCAGGCATCTACCCATGCTTTGAGCGTGTAGATATCACCTTTTTTTTTAAGTTCGGGGGCCCCTGGTTTGTTTCTGTTTTTTTTTAATACAATTTTATTGGGTATGATTTACATAAAATGTACTTGCTTTAAGATGCAGTTCAATGAATTTTGACAAATGTCACCACTACCAAAATCAAGATATAGAAAGTTTCCATTGAGCATTCTTTTCTACCTCTCTCTGGTGAGCCCTGACCTCCCCTCACCCCCCCTCCCCATCCCCAACCAGGTCCCAGGCAATCACTGATCTGCTTTCTATTACTATAAATCAAGTTTGTGTTTTCTAGTTTCAAGTAAAGGGACTCATACAGTATGCATTCTTTATGCTCAGTGTCTTTCACTCAGCATATTTGGAAGATTCACCGAATCCAGTTATTATTAATGTTATAACTACTTACCTCAAAACTTAGTGGCAGAAAACATTTTAGTGTGTTCCCTGACTCTGCGGGTCAGGATTTCAACAGGGCACAGTGGAAACAGCAAGGCTTGAGAGGGTCCTGCGCTCAACAGCTTCTGTTGTCATGGAATTGGGGTGCATTGGTCTCCTGGGATATGTTTACCAATTCTACTGTCTATTGTGCATTGGTCTCCTGGGATATGTTTATGGGTATGTTTACCAAGCTGGAAACCTATCAAGCCACCTACGATTTGGATTTTATGGAGGATTCCTCATGTAGGCAAGATCAATTTTTAACTCCTTTTCCAGCCCCTGTCCCCTCTCTGGAGAAGTGGGGGGAGGGGGGAGGCTGAAAATCCCAAGCTTCTGATCATGATTTTGTCTTTCTGGTGACCAGCTCCCCATGCAGGAGTCCTCCCAGAGTCACCTCAATAGAATGATCCTCTTACATTTAGTGAGCCTTGTTTTGTGTCATGATGTGATCTATCTTAGAGAATGCCCCATATATACTTGAGAAGAATGTGTATTCTGTGCTTCTGGCTGAAATGTTCTGTATATATCTATTAAGTCCATCTGGTCTAATGTATCATTTAGGGTCACAGTTCTTTATTTTATTTTATTTTATTTTATTTTATGTTATTTTATTTTTTTATTTTATTATTTTATTTTTTAAAGCAGGTTCCAACCTAGCATGGAGCCTGACATGGGGCTTGAATCCACCACCCTGAGACCAAAACCTGAGCTGAGATCAAGAGTCAGATGCTTAACCAACTGAGCTACCCAGGTTCCCCTAAGGTAACAGTTTCTTTATGGATTTTCTGTTTGGATGGGATATCCATTGATGTAAGTGAGTATTAAAGTTCCCTACTGGTATTGCATTGCTTCCATTTTCTTCTGTTAGATCTTCTAATATTTGTTTTATATATTTAGGTGTTCCTATGTTGAGTACATAAATATTTACAAACATATGCTCTTTTTGGATTGACCCTCTTATCATTATGTAATGTCCTTCTTTGTCTCTTATTACAAACTTTATTTTAAAGTCTGTTTTGTCTGATATAAGGATAGCTACCCCAGGTTCTATTGGCTTTCATTTGTAAGGATTATCTTTTCCCATCTCTTCCCTTTCAGTCTTTATGTGTCCTTATATTTGAAGTGAGACTCTTATGGGCAGCATATAGATGGGTCTTGTTTTTTAATCAATTAAGTCACTCTATCTTTTGATTGGAGAATTTTGTCCATTTACATTTAAAGTAATTATTGATAGGTGTGCACTAGTAAATATGAATATCAATCAATATTTGTTGTTTCTCTTTCTCAGTCATCTAATGTATCATTCTATCTACACCAACTTACATATTCCTAACTACATAGTTAAAATAATTTAAAGGTAACTCATGATACATGATGTACAAAACAAAAATATAAATTTGAAGTAGATAAGAAGAAAAAGTAAACCTTTGAGTTTTTAAATATTCCTCTTTTTAATTTTATTCCAAATGTGAATAAGAGGCATTCTGGATCAGTGAAAGATTATTTACTAGTATTTCTAGAATAATAACTGTGTTGCTTCCTTTGTTTCAACTCCTGTCCTGAGACAACACAGAAAGAACCAGGTGGGAAAATTTATTTGGGGAGCCAAAATACCTTTATGCAAGGGCCAGAGAAAAATGGACTTTTTCTGCTTATGTATAGGAGAAAAATACATCTTTCTCTCCACTCCATAAAGAAGGGAGAAAATACCTTGCTCCTTAGAGACATAATAGAAAGGATCCTGGGTTCTCACTCTAATCTTTTGAAATATAAATACACCACTCCAGTCGGTTAAGCTTCTGACTCTTGGTTTCAGCTCAGGTCATGAACTCAGTGTTTGGTGAGTTCAAGCCCCATGTCAGGCTTTGCATTGACTGTGGGGAGCCTGCTTGGGATTCTCTCTCTCTCCCTCTCTCTGCCCCTACCCCGTCCCCACGGTCTCTCAAAAATAAATGTCTTTCTCAAAATGTCTCTGTCAAACTAAACAAACTAAAACAAATCAACGTAATCAGAAAAAGCATCTGACAAAATACAGAATCCTTTCATGATTAAAAACCCTCAAGAAAGTAGGGATAGAAGGAATATACCTCAAGATCATAAAGGCCATATATGAAAGACCTACAGCTTATATCATCCTCAATGGGGACAAAACTGAGAGCTTTCCCCCTAAGGTCAGGAACAAGACAGGGAAGTCCATGCTCACCACTGTTACTCAACATAATGGAAGTCCTAGTCTCAACAATCAGACTACAAAATAAATAAAACGCATCCAAGTCAGCAAGGGGGAAGTCAAAATTTCACTCTTCAGAGATGACATATTCTCTATGTGTAAAGACTTCACCAAAAACTGCTAGAAATGATACATGGATTCAGCAATGTTGCAGGATATAGAATCAATGTACAGAAATTGGTTGCATTATCTATACACCAATAATGAAGCAACAGAAAGACAAATCAAGGAATTGATCTCATTACCAATTTACCAAAACCCATAAAATACCTAAGAATAAACTTAACCAAACAGGTGGAAAATCCATACACTGAAAACTATAGAAAGCTTATTAAGGAAATTGAAAAAGACACACAAAAAAATGGAAAACCATTCCATACTCATGGATTGGAAGAACAAATATTGTTAAAATGTCGATATTGTCCAAAGCAATTTACTTACTCAGTGCAATCCCTACCCCAAAAGCACCCAACATTCTTCACAAAGCTGGAACAAATAATCCCCAAATTTGTGTGGAACAGAGAAGACCCCGAATAGCCAAAACAATCCTGAAAAAGAAAACCAAAGCTCGAGGCATCACAATCCCAGACTTCAGGATGTATTACAAAGCTGTAATCATCAAGATGGTATGTTACTGGCACAAAAAACAGACACTCAGATCAATGGAACAGAATAGAGAACGCAGGAATGGACCAACAAATGTATGACCGACTAATCTTTGACAAAACAGGAAAGAATATCTGATGGAAAAAAAGACAGTCTCTTCAACAAATGGTGTTGGGGAAACTGGACAGCAACATGCAGAAGAATGAACCTGGACCACTTTCTTACACCATGCACAAAAATAAACTCAAACAGGATGAAAAACCTAAAGGTAAGACAGGCAGCCATCAAAATGCCAGAGGAGAAAACGAGCAACAACTTCTCTGACTTCAACTGCAACAACTTCTTACTAGACATGTGTCAGGAGGCAGGGGAGAAAAAGCAAAAATGAACTATTGGGACCTCATCAAGATAAATAGCTGTGTACAGTGAAGGAAACAATCAGCAAAACTAAAATACAACCAACAGAATGGAAGAAGATATTTGCAAATGACGTATCAGATGAAGGGTTAGTATCCAAAATCTACAGAGAACGTGTCAAACTTGACACCCAAAAAACAAATAATGCAGTGAAGAAACGGGCAAAAGATCTGAATAGACTCTTTTCCAAAGAAGACATCCAGGTGGCTAACAGACACATGAAAAGATGCTCAGCATCACTCATTATCAGGGAAATACAAATCAAAACCAATATGAAATACCACCTCACACCTGTCAGAATGGCTAATATTGACAACTCAGGTAACAACAGATGTTGGTGAAGGTGTGGAGAAACTGCTGGTGGGAAAATTAAAAATAGAACTACCCTATGACCAAGCATTTGCACTACTAGGCATTTATCCAAAGGATGTAAAAATGCTAATTTGAAGGGCACTATGGACAATAGGCAAGGCATGTAAAAAGCCCAAATGTCCATCAATGGATGAATAGATAAAGATGTGGGGTGTGTGTGTGTGTGTGTGTACACACATATATATTGTATGTATACATATACATAAAATGGAACATTTTATTCATCCATAAGGATGAATCTTGCTATTTGCAACAGCATGGATGGAACTTGAATGTATTAGGCTAAGCAAAATAAGCCAGTCAGGGAAAGACAAATATCATATGATTTCACTCATATGTAGAATTTAAGAAACAAAACAGATGAACATAGGGGCAAGGAAGCAAAACTCAGGTAAAAACAAAGAGGGAGACAAATCATAAGAGACTCTTAAATACAGAGAACAAACTGAGGGTTGCTGGAGGGGTGTTGGTGGATGGGTGGGCTAAATGGGTGATGGGTATTAAGGAGGGCACTTGTTGGGATGAGAACTGCGTGTTATATGTAAGTGATGAACCACTAAATTTTATTCCTGAAATCATTATTACACTATATATTTACAGACTTGGATTTAAATTTAAAAAAAAAAAGAAGAAGAAGACACACACACACACACACACACACAATCTAAATAAATAAATAAATAACTCCAAAAGCCAGATATGCTCCAGACTTTCAGGCTTTAATGACCTACAGGAATACCGCCCAAGCCTCATCTTCCCTTCAAATATAAACTCATATCTATGGTATAAATTAACTTGCCGAGACTTGCTTTTAGGTCAGAGTTTGAAGTTTCTGCAAAATTGATTCAGAAAGCCACACATCTGCAGAAACACAAAAAATATTCACTCACATTCCTTAGAAACATAATGGTAAGGTCATAAAATGTATATTCCCATGAAACATAGGAGAAAGTAGTTTTAGGTAAAGTCCTTGAAGTTGCTCCCTTCAACTTATTGTTCCAGTCAACCCCAGACGTTTCAACTCGTTTCCTAGTTAATTGACTCTTTTTAATTTTTTTTCAACGTTTAATTTATTTTTGGGACAGGGAGAGACAGAGCATGAACGGGGGAGGGGCAGAGAGAGAGGGAGACACAGAATCGGAAACAGGCTCCAGGCTCTGAGCCATCAGCCCAGAGCCCGACGCGGGGCTCGAACTCGCGGACCGCGAGATCGTGACCTGGCTGAAGTCGGACGCTTGACCCACTGCGCCATCCAGGCGCCCCAACTGACTCTTTTTAGAGTAAATACATACATAGATCATCCCGCGCATGTACACATACACAAAACAAATCAGCAGAATAAACCCGTTATTTTTACACCAAAAACAATGACCATGTTTTGTTTTTTGGTTTTTTGGTCTTTCTGGGTTTTTTTTTTTTACTTCCACTTGGGAAATTAAAATAGGCTTCAGAGAATTAGAGACCCAAACTACTTTATTGTAAAATGGGAGAAAACTCATTAGGTTGCCTTAAAATGTTCTTTGGGTGATTGTATTCTTTCAGAATAAGTGCTTTTGCCCAGGGCATGTGGTTGAAGTCAGATTTCTTTATTAGGAACGGAGCATTTTAGAGCTAGGAGAGACTTTCAATATCTGACAACGCTAATGGATTTAGAGCTAATTTTAGAATAAGATACGTCTGGGACACATATTGATTTGCAGTCCTGATGGCGTTTGCCTTTCTTCAGAAATATCTCCTTCCAGGTATTTTTCCATTTTCCTATAACCCAGATGAGATTTCTAAAAGCTTTGAATCACAATTCTTGACAGAAGATAGATGGTAGAGGTGTTGTTTTTAAGTTACCTTTGTTAGAGACAATGGGGTAACCTGGAAAGGATTGGCTTGGTAGAAGATACACTTGGCTTGGAATCCTCTGCCGGTTACGACTTGCGTGGAATTGGAAGGTGCAATTGCTTGAGTCATCTGTGAAATCGTACCCCCCACCCCTGCCCCACCTTTTACAGAGGAGGACGCAGGATGCACACCCGCTAAGTGAAGTATGGTTCCGTGCTGCAGTCTTTGGGAAGTTTAACAGAGATGTACAAATTGCCTAGTAGTGTGAGCAGTCGGCATTCAACAGGTAAAAGATAATACATAACAATAATAAAAGCGTTTTCCTCTTTGTCCTGCCTCAGATGGAATATCTAAGCATTGCTTATCTTCCATAGCACCACCATCTTCGTCATCAACAGGAGGGGGACTCAAGATGCCACAATCATTTGTACACTTTCAACAAAGAGTGGTACCCCAGAGTCCATGGAAAGAATGCCTGGAAACTTTATTATAAGGTTAGATATTCTGAGACACAAGTTTTCCTTTTTTTCTTACAAAGAGATACAGCATTAGCTGACCCAGTGGACAAAACAAATAGTTCCATCCTGGTTTCATCGTGTTTTTTTCTTCTTTTTTTCTTGTCTTTTCTGTTTCTTGGTTTGTTTGTTTGTTTGTTTTCTGTCTATGTGTGTGTGCACATGCTTGTATGCATATGTGCAGTACTCTGTAACTTTGGCTATTTGAGAGCCTTTTCTTCAGATTTCCATTTCAGCTCTTCTTAAGAGCTCTGGGTTGGGGTGCCTGGGTGGCCCAGTCACTTAAGTGTCCGATTTCAGCTCAGGTCACCATCTCGTGGTCCGTGGGTTCGAGCCCTGTGTGGGGCTCTGTGCTGACAGCTCAGAGCCTGGAGTCTGCCTCGCATTCTGCGTCTCCTTCTCTCTCTGCCCTTCCCCCACTCATACTCTGTCTCTCTCTCTGTCTCTCAAAAGTGAATAAGCATTAAAAAAAATTTTTTTTTAGGGCTCTGGTCAGTGGTCAGTAAAAGGCAATGCAGGGACCATCTAAGTACAGTAAATACTTTGAAACAAAACACATCTTTAGAAAAAATGATTCCTTCTTCTCTCCCCTATGCCTTCCATGTAATAAAATAATGAGTTATGGTTGTACCTACATAATTAGCAGAAAATCTATTTTAGAAGAAATAACCTGAAGCAAAGAATTTCATAGCTATACATTTATGCTGGATATTTATTTCCTTGGAGTCTCGTTTGCTTGGCGTTAGTTTTTCTCCTTTGACTGGACCATTGCTCTTAGAAACAACTAAGAGCAGATATTTTTATAAATCTTAGGTCCACACTTAGTTTAAAATCCTTCATAAGTCTGCCCTTACTGGAGTTAACCTGAAGGATTACACTCTTGCCTGACTGCCAAACACATTTATCTTTCACTTGCGTCTCGAGAGTAAGGTCCCGAGAGCATAGAGCATCTGCTTTTGGATTAAAATACATACCCCTAATCCCTACTTCTTTTAATTGCAATGCTTCGCCTGGTCATCTCTGATCTTAATTTAATCAACAAATATAGTCTCTACTATAAATTGTCAGACAACCTCCAAGCACTAGAGCTAGAACAGTAATCAAGCTGACAAAATTATCTTTAGGTGATAAAGTCAGGGAAGTAAGCAGGGGTCAGATAAGCAGGGCTTTGTGCATCAGGATAAGACATTTGGCTTTTGTTTTCAGTGTGTTGGAAAGCCTTTAGAAGGTTTTCAGCCATAAAATAAATTGACGAGGCTTATATTTTAAGGAAATCATTTAGTTGCTGAATGCAGATGACTTCTTGGGAAGGGTTGGAGGGAGAGAAAGACTAAGTGCCTTTGTGGGCCTCCCATAAATGGAAGGACTGCTCATCTCCCAGGATGCAAGATCGCACCATGTTTCCAGGCAAGGGCTCTTGAAGCTGGTTACAGATACAAATACTGGTTTATTGCTCGCTATTGACCTCTCGACTTCATGACCCAAAATGGAGATAACAATTTTACCTTCTACCAAGGGTTCATATTAGGATTTAATGCTGATATATATCAAGCTGGAGCAGTTCCTGGCACACGGAAAACTTCAATGAACAGCAGCCTTAAGAAACTTGATCCATAAAATCTATTGGCTTACTTTCTGTTTTTGTTGTGTGGACTTTGGAATATTTTGCCACAGAGATTGCAATTCCTCCCAGCTTGCTTAATCTCTTAATACTCACTCGTTCTTGCCTTGTCTGAAACATCTTTCTTGGCTTGACCGATTGCCCAACTATATGATTACTACACTGCCGTCATATTCTTCATCAAAGTCGGGTTTTTTTTTTTTAATTTTTTTTTCAACGTTTATTTATTTTTGGGACAGAGAGAGACAGAGCATGAACGGGGGAGGGGCAGAGAGAGAGGGAGACACAGAATCGGAAACAGGCTCCAGGCTCTGAGCCATCAGCTCAGAGCCCGACGCGGGGCTCGAACTCACGGACCGCGAGATCGTGACCTGGCTGAAATCGGACGCTTAACCGACTGCGCCACCCAGGCGCCCCAAAGTCGGGGTTTTAAACTTCTTTTTTTTTTAAGTTTACTTATTTATTTTTGAGAGAGAGAGAGAGCATGAGCAGGGAAGCAGCAGAGAGAAGGAGAGAGAGAGAATCCCAAGCAGGCTTCGCTCTGCCAAAGCAGAGCCCCATGTGGGACTTGAAGTCACGAACTGTGAGATCATGACCTGAGTCGAAATCAAGAGTTGGCTGCCCAACCTACTGAGCCACCCAGGCGCCCCCAGGGTTTTACACTTCCCAATCCAACCAGGGCTTTGCTGCCCCCACTGGAAATCTACACTTACACTCTTTGCATGTTTAATATTAGAGATATGTTATCCAACTTTTGCTGCTATAGTATCTTTAGTGTCTGAGAGTCATGTTCTCATTTTAACCATACATTTTCTCATGTCCGTTTTATAATGAATTGTTTATATCATCAGCTTAGTTGCTGATTTTCCCCATTTGTGTCCTTACTTTTCCCCTGTAGACTTGAAGACAAAAGTTCTAACTGCTTCCTTGTGTTTGGGGTGCTTTAGAGGCTCAGTCTAGCAATATGTTAATATAAAAGTCATTGATTTAAATATAGAGGGGGTGTATGTAAGTGATCTCATCCAGAGAGTTCTGAGGGAATAGGCTGAATTAAATCACAATGTAAGAATGGGCCTCCCAGATGAGATGCCTGAAGTTCAACTTGTCTCCTAATTTCACTGTCGTGACCCTCCAGTGTAGCCCAGCTCTCTATGGTGGTTCATGGTCTTGAAAAACTATAATATTTTGTTCTTTTCTCTTATCCTGAAAGTTTGGAGAAGAGAATGCCTTTTGTGACTATGGTTGTCATGCACATTTGAATTTGAGGTTAGCAAGAGATTTTCTGATTAAATAAGTTCACATTTGTTTTTACATCGACTAATTGGGTATGATTTAAAATTCAATGCAAGTCGTAAAAACAATTTTTAACCTTTTCTTACATCACAAGCACTGTACTGTGCATTTTATATGCATAGTGACATTTAATTCTATTTTTTTCAACGTCATATAAAAAGTTAGTAGAGATTGAGCAGCAAGTATAATTATTTCCATGAGAGCTCCAGTGTCAAATAACACAATTGCATTATGTCTATCTGTCCTTGGCCTAAAATGTATTCTCAAAAGCTGACCCAGGATCTCAACAACATAACTACTGTCGAATATTTATCTTTTCACTGATTCAAAACTCTTCCAAACTTTAGAAGAAGAGACAAAAAGAAAAATAACACGCACATATAAAAATAATATTGTTTAAGACAGGAATTGGTATACATTTTCTGTAAGGATCTAGATGGCATATTAGCACTTCATGGGCCATGTGGTCTCTGATGCAACAACTACTTGGCCATTGCAGCATGAAAACAGCCATAGAAAATACACAAACGAATGAGTGTGGCTGCGTTTCAATAAAACTTTATTTACAAAACTGGCTGTGGCCCATAGACCATAGTATTTTGACCCACTGGCTTAAAAAATACAGTGAATATGATTTTATTTCTTAATTTTGTAGAAAATCATAGGGCAGTCTTCCAAATCATGTGTTCCAAATCATTGCACTTAGTAGCTCATACTAAGTACAGCTGGGATATGTTTTCTCTAACAAGGAAAAGTCCCAGGAATGGAATTCCTCAATCTGAGGAATAAGACTAAAAACTTCTCAAGGTGAATGAAACCAACATTATTCTTCCTGGATGGAAGGTCTGGCCCAATCAAAACCACTTTCTCCTTTCCGCCCTCCAATGCATTATCCTAAATACCCTTCTCATTCAAGAGAAAGAACCAACAATGTTATTTCTGTGTTTAAAACTTTTGCGAACATTGCCTTCCGGATAAATTAGCACCTTCGTACTCTGGCAAACAGACCTCTTCCCAATCCATCTCCAACCTTCTGGAGAGCTTCATCTCATGGCACGGCCCACCTTCCCAATCCCATTTAACCTGGCCCTTTATTAAACACATCTCCACTGAGCACCCAGTTCCAGAATCGGTCAGAGTTTCAGATGTGAGGTGACTTCATGTACACTGTTTTTTAAACAATTTCACTTCAATTCATAGCAATACTCGACTAGAGAATACATCTCAGCATCTTACTAGTATCTAACAATATTTTTTTGGCCCTGTGTCAATGACTGTTACAATGGCTACAAGTATGTGTTGTTCCGTGGAAACAACCGAGAAAGTTCAGCAGAGGAAATGGGAGGCACAAAGACGGGAGGATCTCGAACCATAACAACAAACAGAAGTGAGGGACGGTGCCACTGTTCCACACCACACCACACCACACCACACAGGCAGGCTTCCTGACTTCATAGGAGGAGAGAGAAAGGAAGTAGTTTTCTTGTGAATCCTCCTTAACAATTAGGGATAAAAGAGTATATATATATATATATATATATATTTTTTTTTTTTTTTTGAGAGACAGAGTTTGAACAGGGGAAAGGGACAGAGGGAGTTAGAAGGAGGAAACCCAAGCAGGCTCCACATTCAGCGTGGAGTCCTACACAGGGCCCAGTCCTACGATCCTGGCATCATGACCTGAGCAGAAATCAGGAGTCAGCAGCTCAACTGAGCGAACCACCCAGGCGCCCCCCTCACCCCTTTTTGGAGTATTATTTTTAAAAGAAGAAACTCTGATGAAAGAAAATTTTGTTTTTTGAATGTTTGTTTATTTTTGAGAGAAAGAGAGAGCACACATGCACTAGTGTGGGAGGGCCAGAGGGAGAGGGAGACAGAGGATTTGAAGAGGGCTCTGCGCTGACAGAAGAGAGCCTGGGGTGGGGCTTGAACTCGTGAGGTGCAAGATCATGACCTGCGTGGAAGTCGTGCTTAGCCAACTGAGCCACCCAGGTGCCTCGAAAACAAATTGAAAACTCTTGAATTTTTATTACTATTTCTAACCATGGGCACGAATAGGCAGCGCAAAAGAGTGGAAGACAAAGGTTCCAAATACTTTACACGACTTGTGGCTGGTATTTAAAGTTGAAGGGGAACGCGTTCCTTGATTTCAAACCTCCTGCAGATGCTGATTACTCCGAGACTAAAACATTTTTCTGTGTGCGACTGTCACTGGCACAGACAGGCTCTCTCTGTGATCCTCAGAAATAAGAACGGAAGAGTGGGAACCTCATAAATTAATAGCCTAAGATAATTGGGTCTATACAAAGTTCCACCAGTCGCTGGTTACCTTCGAGCAGGCAAATTTCCCTCTTGGCAGAACTGAATGTCCAAGTGCCCCACAGAGTAAGTGCTCAAGGGGTTAAGTTTTATTGCATCATGAGGTCGTAGGGCTCATTTCAAGCCTGAATCAAGGCTTGGAAGTGTGTTCTGAGTGAAGGAACATCTGGGTGCCAACATTTCCTGCCTCAACTTTCTCTTTGTAAGGAGACAACCTGGATGCGGGGAGTTTCTGGCACGGGTTCGACGGCCATACCACGCCACTTCCTCATGGTTAATGGAGCCCTGCTGGTACAGACTGTACTGGAAGGTTCAATTGTGGGTGAAAGCAGTCTGCCGAATTTGAATGGACAGACTGTAGAGATGCTATCGTATTCATTCCTAGGCATGATGGATAGTCAAGCTATTAGAAATCTGAATGTAACCTCAACTCCCAGTACTTGATAGTCCTTGAATAGCTGTGGGTCACGGGTGCGTCTGGAGCTGTTATGCAGCCTTGGCTTAGCTATAGAGAGACCCAAAGGAACTTGATTTTCGGGAAAATAAGAGTTGTGGAAATTTGTTTTCGGTCACAGGAAATCTATAATGTTTACCACCTTTCTGCAAACTGAGCGCAGCAGCAAAGTTATGCTAAAGTAATCACCTCCTTAAACTACTGTTTATTGAATCCCGACAACGTGCAACGTCTAGAGATGTTGGACCCCGCAGGGACACGTGCGTCTTAGCCCAGACCTCTGATTTCAACAGGTGTGTACATATTTCAGAAGATACAGTAAAAATTTCACGAATAATTCCTGACTTTGCAAATGTTAAGAGGCAGAAGGCAAGCAAGTTCAGATATATCACTTAATTAGGGTCTAGATACTTCGAAGATACCTTTGGCTTGGCACAGAAACACCTTAGCCTTCACTATATTTAGCCTACAGAAACAAGCAGACAAAAGCAACAAAACTCCCTCAAAGGTACTCACATCCCTTACATACAGACTGTAGGGCAGAAGTAAGCATTCTTAGGATTCAGCGAAAGGAAGGGGCAGCATGGGCTATGTTCGGTAACAGAAGTATCCTGAAGAATGTAGTACTGCATGTGTGGATTCAGGAAGGGTGGGCAGGCCCTCACCCCAAAGTGACTTATCATATTTGTCAAATTGGAGGAGGAGAGTGGCCTGGAATAAAGAATATGATTGCACCACAAGGACTGATAGGTATACTGAGTTGTGTTCAACCAACCCTGAAAAAGATGGTTCACTTGAACCTGTAGGAAGATGAAAGGAGAGCTCAGCAGGTGTGCTGATAAAAAAAAAAAAAAAAAAGCAGGGGAAGGGGCGCCTGGTGGCGCAGTCGGTTAAACGTCCGACTTCCTCTCAGGTCATGAACCGGCGGTTTGTGAGTTCGAGCCCTGCGTCGGGCTCTGTGCTGACAGCTCGGAGCCTGGAGCCTGCTTCAGATTCTCTGTCTCCTCCTCTTTCTGCCCCTCTCCTGCTCATGCTCTGTCTCTCTCTGTCTCTCAAAAATAAATAAATGTTAAAAAAATTTGAAAAACAAAAAAAAAGCAGGGGGAACAAGACCTGAGCAGGCCAACCAATCAGATGATCTGTTGGCGAAAAGCAGTCTCTAGTCTTTTCTAGTTTGTAGTCTTAAAATATTACACATACAGTGTCTGGTTATGACAACTTAGGTTTCCTTACATTTAGCCATCCAGGCTACTGGGAAACCCTCTTCAAAACGGCAGAAGAAGACAGAGTCTCAGTCATTCATTGGTAATGTTCAGTTTCTTGGAAAACAAACAAAAAAAACATAAACTATAAGGACAAGATCTTCAAATGAACTTACCCTAAAAATATTTATTGGGAGTCTCCCTTGTGTGAGATACAACTCTAGGTGTTGGGGACATAGCACTGAACAGACACAAAAGATTGTATTACATCCTAGTGCATGTACATAAACAAACAAACAAACAAACAAACAAACAAACAAAAAACAAGTGCATAGTTAAAAGTCTTTCTTCTGATCATGTGCTTACTCTTCAATGACCAAGTGGGAAAGCACATAAAGAGATCTTAGATGTTTTTATGAAGAGCGTGCATCTAAAATTGAGCAGGCAAAGAAGGACTTGCTGAAAAAGCATATTTTTTTTAATTTTATTTTTTTAAATTTACAACCATATTAGTTAGCATATAGTGCAACAATGATTTCAGGAGTAGATTCCTTAGTGCCCCTTACCCATTTAGCCCATCCCCCCTCCCACAACCCCTCCAGAAACCCTCAGTTTGTTCTCCATATTTATGAGTCTCTTCTGTTTTGCCCCTTCCCTGTTTTTATATTCTTTTTGTTTCCCTTCCGTATGTTAATCTGTTTTGTCTCTTGAAGTCCTCATATGAGTGAAGTCATATGATTTTTGTCTTTCTCTGACTAATTTCACTTAGCATGATACCCTCCAGCTTCATCCACGTAGTTGCAAATGGCAAGATTTCATTATTTTTGATTGCCGAGTAATACTCCATTGTGTGTGTGTATATATATATATACATACATATATATATATATACACATATATACATATATAGATGTATATATACATGTGTGTATATATACATATATATACATATATATATACTATATATATATATTGTGTGTGTGTGTATATATATATATATATATATATATATATCTTCTTTATCCATTCATCCATCGATGGACATTTGGGATCTTTGCATAATTTGGCTATTGTTGATAGTACTGCTATAAACATGGGGGTGCATTTGTCCCTTTGAAACAGCATCCCTGTATCCCTTGGATAAATGCCTAGTAGTGCAATTGCTGGGTCATAGGGTAATTCTAGTTTTAGTTTTTTGAGGAACCTCCATACTGTTTTCCAGAGTGGCTGCACCAGCTTGCATTCCCACCAACAACACAAAAGAGATCCTCTTTCTCTGCATCCTCACCAACATCTGTTGTTGCCTGAGTTGTTAATGTTACCAATTCTGACAGGTGTAAGATGGTATCTCATGGTGGTTTTGATGTGTATTTCCCTGATGATGAGTGATGTAGAGCATTTTTTCATATGTTGGTTGCCATCTGGATGTATTCCTTGGAGAAGTGTCTATTCATGTCTTTTGCCCATTTCTTCACTGGATTATTTGTTTTTTGGGTGTTGAGTTTGATAAGTTCTTTGTAGGTTTTGGATACTAACCCTTTATATGATATGTCATTTGCAAATATCTTCTTCCATTCTGTCGGTTGCCTTTTAGTTTTGCTGATTGTTTCCTTCGCTGTGCAGTTTTTTATTTTGATGAGGTCCCAGTAGTTCATTTTTGCTTTTATTTCCCTGCCTCTGGAGACATGTTGAGTAAGAAGTTGCTGAAGCCAAGATCAAAGAGGTTCTTGCCTGGTTTTTCCTCGAGGATTTTGATGGCTTCCTGTCTTACATTGAGGTCTTTCGTCCATTTTGAGTTTATTTTTGTGTATGGTGTAAGAAAGTGGCCCAGGTTCATTCTTCTGCATGTCACCATCCAGTTTTCCCAGCACCACTTGCTGAAGAGACTGTCTTTATTCCATTGGATATTCTTTCCTGCTTTGTCAAAGATTAGATGGCCATACGTTTGTGGGTCCATTTCTGGGTTCTCTATTCTGTTCCATTGATCTGAGTGTCTTTTCTTGTGCCAGTACCATACTGTCAAAATGATAACAGCTTTGTAGTAGAGCTTGAAGTCTGGGATTGTGATGCCTCCTGCTTTGGTTTTCTTTTTCAAGATCGCTTTGGCTATTTGGGGTCTTTTCTGGTTCCATACAAATTTTAGAATTATTTGTTCTAGCTCTGTGAAGAATGCTAGTGTTATTTTGATAGGGATTGCATTGAACATGTAGATTGCTTTGGGTAGTATTGACATTTCAACAATATTTGTTCTTCCTATCCAGGAGCATGACATCTTTTTCCATCTTTTTGTGTCTTCTTCAATTTCTTTCATAAGCTTTCTATAGTTTTCAGTGTAGAGTTTTCACCTCTTTGGTTAGATTTATTCCTAGGTATTTTATGGTTTTTGGTGCAACTGAAATGGGTTCGATTCCTTGATTTCTCTTTCTGTCACTTCATTGTTGGTGTATAGGATTGCAAACGATTTCTGTGCATTGATTTCACATCCCGCAATTTTCCTGAATTCATGAATCAGTTCCAGCAGTTTTTTGGTGGAATCTTTTGAGCTTTCCATATAGAGTATCATGTCATCTGCGAAGAGTGAAAATTTGACCTCCTCTTGGCCTATTTTGATGCCTTTTATTTCTTTGTGTTGTCTGACTGCAGAGGCTAAGACTTCCAATACTATGTTGAATAACAGCGGTGAGCGTGGACATCCCTGTCTTGTTCCTGACCTTAGGGGGAAAGCTCTCAGCTTTTCCCCATTGAGGATGATATCAGCGTTGGGTCATTCATATATGGCTTTTGTGATCTCGAGGTATGCTCCTTCTATCCCTACTTTCTTGAGGGTTTTTATCAAGAAACGATGCTGTATTTTGTCAGATGCTTTCTCTGCATCTATTGAGAGGATCATATGGTTCTTGTCCTTTCTTTTATTGATTGATGAATCATGTTAACTGTTTTGCAGATATTGAACCAGCCCTGCATCTCAGGTATAAATCCCACTTGGTTGTGGTGAATAATTTTTTTAATGTATTGTTGGATCTGGTTGGCTAATATCTTGTTGAGGATTTTTGCATCTGTGTTCATCATGGTTCTATAATTGGTCTATAGTTCTCCTTTTTAGTGGGGTCTCTGTCTGGTATTGGGATCAAGGTAACACTGGCTTCATAGAAAGAGTTTGGAAGTTTTCCTTCCATTTCTATTTTTTGGAACAGTTTCAAGAGAATAGGTGTTAACTCTTACTTAAATGTTTGGTAGAATTCCCCTGGAAAGCCATCTGGCCTTGGACTCATTTTTTTGGAAGATTTTTGATTACTACTTCAATTTCCTTACTGGTTATGGGTCTGTTCAAATTTTCTATTTCTTCCTGTTTCAGTTTTGGTAGTGTATATGTTTCTAGGAATTTGTCCATTTCTTCCAGATTGTCCATTTTATTGGCATATAATTGCTCATAATATTCTCTTATTATTGTTTCTATTTCTGTTGTGTTGGTTGTGACCTCTCCTCTTTCATGCTTGATTTTATTTATTTGGGTCCTTTCCTTTTTCTTCTTGATTAAACTGGCTAGTGGTTTATCAATTTTGTTAATTCTTTCAAAGAATCAGCTTCTGGTTTCATTGATCTGTTCTACTGGTTTGTTTTTTTTTTTTTTTTTTTTTTGGTTTTGGTAGCATTAATTTCTGCTCTAATCTTTGTTATTTTCTGTCTTCTGCTGGTTTGGGGTTTTATTTGCTCTTCTTTTTCCAGCTCTTTAAGGCATAATGTTAGGTTGTGTATCTGAGATCTTTCTTCCTTCTTTAGGAAGGCCTGGATTGCTATATACTTTCCTCTTATGATCACCTTTGCTGTGTCCCAGAGGTTTTGGGTTGTGGTGTTATCATTTTCATTGACTTCTATATACTTTTAATTTCCCCTTTAACTGCTTGGTTAGCCCATTCATCTTTAGTAGGATGTCCTTCAGTCTCCAAGTATTTGTTACCTTTCCAAATTTTTTTTTATGGTTGATTTCGAGTTTCATAGCATTGTGGTCTGAAAATATGCACAGTATGATCTCGATCTTTTTGTACTTACTTAGGGCTGATTTGTGTCCCAGTATATGGTCTACTCTGGAGGATGTTCCATGTGCACTGGAGAAGAATGTATATTCTGCTGCTTTAGGATGAAATGTTCTGAATATATCTGTTAAGTCCGCCTGTTCCAGTGTGTCACTCAAAGCCATTGTTTTCTTGTTGATTTTTTGATTAGGTGATCTGTCCATTGCTGTGAGTGGTGTGTTGAAGTCTCCCACTACTATTGTATTACTATCGATGAGTTTCTTTATGTTTGTGATTAATTGATTTATATATTTGGGAGCTCCACATTTATATATTTGGGTGCATAAATGTTTACAATTATTAGGTCTTCTTGGTGGATAGAGCCCTTGATTATGATATAATGCCCTTCTGCATCTCTTGATACAGTCTTTATTTTAAAGTCTAGATTGTCTGATATAAGTATGGCTACTCCAGCTTTCTTTTGGCAACCATTAGCATGATAGATGGTTCTCCATCCCCTTATTTTCATTCTGAAGGTGTCTTTATAGCTCTAAAGGGGGTCTCTTGTAAACAGAATATAGATGGATCTTTTTTTCTTACCCATTCTGTTACCCTATGTCTTTTGATTGAAGCATTGAGTCCATTGACGTTTAGAGTGAGTACTGAAAGATATGAATTTATTGCCTTACTGATTCGTGTAGAGTTGGAGTTTCTGGTGGTGTTCTCTGGTCCTTTCCAATCATTGTTGCTTTTGGTGTTTATATATATATACATATTTTCATCTTTTCTCCCTTCAGAGAGTCCCCCTTAAAATTTCTTCCAGGGCTGGTTTAGTGGTCATAAACTCCTTTAATTTTTGATTGGGGAAATTATAATCTCTCCTTCTACTTTGAATGACAGCCTTGCTGGATAAAGAGTTCTTGGCTGCATATTTTTCTGATTCAGCACACTGAATATATCCCACCACTTTTTTCTGGCCTGCCAAGTTTCTGTGGACAGGTCTGCTGCAAACCTGATGTGTCTTCCCTTGTAGGTTAGGGACTTTTTTTCCCTTGCTGCTTTCATCATTCTCTCCTTGCCTGAGTATTTTGTGAATTTGATTATCATATGCCTTGTTGATGGTTGACTTTTGTTGAATCTAATGGGGGTCCTCTGTGCTTCCTGGATTTTGATGTCTCTGTCTTTCCCCAGGTTAGGAAAGTTTCCGCTATGATTTGCTCACATAACCCTTCTACCCCTATTTCTCTCTCTTCCTCTTCTGGGACCCCTATGATTCTGACGTTGTTCCTTTTTAATGAGTTACTGACTTGTCTAATTCTTAAATCGTGCTCTTTTGCTTTAATCTACCTCTTTTTCTGCTTCGGTATTCTCCATAAATTTGTCCTCTATATTGCGGATTCTCTGTTCTGCCTCGTCCATCCTTGCCACCGCTGCATCCATCCATGATTGCAGCTCAATTATAGCATTTTAAATTTCATTCTATTTTTTACTTCTTTTATCTCTGCAAAAAGGGATTCTAATCTATTTTCGACTCCAGCTAGTATTCTTATTATCGTGATTCTAAATTCTGGTTCAGACATCTTGCTTATATCTGTGTTGGTTAAATCCCTGGCTATCATTTCTTCGTGCTCTTTCTCTTGGGGTGAATTCCTTCCTTTTGTCATTTTGAAGGGAGAAAAGGAATTAACGAGGTAGAAAAATTGAAATTAAAAAAATTATAATTAAAAAAATTAAAATTAAAAATTAAACACACACACACACACATCGAATAGATGATTCTAGATCTTAGGTGTGTTTTGGTCTGGGTGTTGAAACTGGTTTGACAGATTAGAGGAAAAAAAAGGGGGCAAGGAGAAAAAAAAAGGAAAAAGAAGGAAATCGTTTGGGAATTTGAAAAAAAATGAACACACTGAAGTAGACTAAACTGAGATAATGAGGGCAAATAGAATTTGAAAAAATATACACAAAAGTAAAGAATATAGTAGAAAAAATAAAGAAAAATATTTTTAATAAAAATTAAAAATAAATATGAATTTTTCATTTTTTTGTATTTAATAAAAAGGAAATGAAAAAGAGAAAAAAGATAAAAAAGGAAAAAAAGAAAAAAGAAATTGTTTGAAAATTTGAAAAAATGAGTACACTGTAATAGACTAAAATAGAATGATGGAAGTAAACAGGATTTGAAAAAATATATATAAAAGCAAAAACTATAGTAAAAAATTAAAGAAAAATATTTTTAATAGAAATTGAAATTAAAAATGAAGTTTTTCTCTTTCTGCATTCAGGAAAAAGAAAAGAAACGAAAAACAGAAAAAAGAAAAAGAAAGGAAAAAAGGAAATCGTTTGAAAATTTGAAAATGTGAATACACTGAAGTAGACTAAAATAAAACGATGGAAGTAAAAGAATTTGAAAAGAAATTGCTCAAAAGTAAAAAGTATAGTAACAAAAATTAAAGAAAAATACTTTTAATAAAAATTGAAAATAAAAATGAGTTTTTTCTCTTTCTGTATTCAAGAAAAAGAAAAGAATTGTAAAAGAGAAAAAAAGAAAAAAAAGAAAAAAAAGAAAAAAAGAAAGAAAGAAAGAAAGAATAAAGAAAGAAAATTGAATAGATGGACCTGCTAACATATTGAAGTAGGACTGAAATTATTTTGTTTTCCCCTAGAAGTCAGTCTATGTAGCACTTTATAGTTCATAAACCAAGCCGGTGTTGAGACCTGTGTTCTTGAGAGCGAAATTGGCCCAGGTGGGCGGGGCTCAGTGTAAGATCTCCATTCTCCACTAGATGGTGCTGCTAGCCCCACTGGGGTGGATTGTTGTGGAACTCCAAGGTGTGTATGCACATGTGCAGGAGTGGTAAAAATGGCGCCACCCAGCTACCCAGTCTGTTCTCCTGGATCAGCAATCGTGCACCCGTCCTGTCTTCAGCTTTTGTCCACTCCCCACTTTTTCACTCTCCATGACCAGGCCCCAGGGCAGTACCTCTCTCCAGAGTTTTGTCTCAGATGCGGCTGTTTTCCCTGGCCCCTTACTTCTGAAGGACTGCAGCCTTGACCCGTTCCACCCCTCTGCAGGAGGTTCTCACCGAGCAATGGCCAAATGAGCAATGGCTGAATGTCGGCTGCACCCAGGAATGCTTGCTGGACCCTGCTGCTGCCAGTGCCCTGAGACTGCCCAGGTGCCAGCCCGTCCCAGAAAAGTTCGCGAGACAGTGTAGCTGCAGCGTTTCAGGGATGATGGAAAATCACAACACACACCTGGCACCAGGCTTCACCCTTAAAGACCTTGTTCCAGCACCAGCGAATATGGCTGTTTTCTGGGGTCTGCTGGGACCAGGTGGGTTCAACAGTCCTTCCAACAGTGGAACCGCTTTCCCCCGTGTGGCCCGAGAACCTCCCAGACCCCACTCTGCTCCTGGGGATTCGCCCTTCCCACGAGGGCACCGCCAGGTATGGAGCTGCGGAGTTGCAAACTTTGCGCTCCCCTTGTTTACAGTCTTAATGGAATTTAAACTCCTTTCTCCCTTTTTAGTTTAGTCCCTGAAGCTGTTTCCAATTTCCACCTTCTCTCCAGCTGCTTTTGGGGAGGCGTGCTTTTCCCGTATTCTCCCCCCACCCCAGTCTCCGTCCTCTCTCCGCTCACAAAAGCACCTGCCTTCCTGCACCTTTTCACTCCCCAAGTTGACTTCTCCACGCCGTGTACCTGCTGCATTCTGTGGTTCAGGTTGTGCAGATTGTTGTGTTAATCTTCCAGTCGGTTTTTTAGGTGTGTAGGATGGTTTAGTGTTGGTCTGGCTGTATTTCATGGACGCGAGACACACAAAAAAACTTCCATGTTGTTCGGCCATCTTGGCTCCTCCTCTGAAGAAGCGTATTGGAGGAAAGAACTAACAGAGGTAAGGGATGGAGCCCTGAACTGACAACATGTTGGCATATTGGTTCTGGGTAGAGCAAAAAGGACAGAGTAGCTGAAAAGAGCCAAGGAGAAGAGTAAATGATGAGGTTTGAGAGTAACAGGGCACCAGATCATACAGGGACTTGAAGAGTGTTACAAAGAATATAGCTTCTATTTGGTTAGGTGGTAAACCACTGCAGGATTTACAAATTTTTTTTTTCAACGTTCATTTATTTTTGGGACAGAGAGAGACAGAGCATGAACGGGGGAGGGGCAGAGAGAGAGGGAGACACAGAATCGGAAATAGGCTCCAGGCTCCGAGCCATCAGCCCAGAGCCCGACGCGGGGCTTGAACTCACAGACCACGAGATCGTGACCTGGCTGAAGTCGGACGCTTAACCGACTGCGCCACCCAGGCACCCCAGTTCTTCCATTTTAAAAAGATTTCCAGGGGCGCCTGGGTGGCTTGGTCGATTAAGCGTCCGACTTCGGCTCAGGTCATGATCTCACGATCCATGGGTTTGAGCCCCGCGTCGGGCTCTGTGCTGACAGCTCAGAGCCTGGAGCCTGTTTCAGATTCTGTGTCTCCCTCTCTCTCTCTGCCCCTCCCCTGTTCATGCTCTGTCTCTCTCTGTCTCAAAAATAAATAAACGCTAAAAAAAAAAATATTAAAAAAAAAGATTTCCAGCTGCTTCTGGGAAATAGACTATTAGGGAGAGGCAAGGATAGACAATGAAAGCACTGATCAGGGGTTTGTGGTAGTCCTCCGGCAGGAGGGAGATGATTGTGGATTTGTTCAGTGTGGTATCAGTAGAGGCGATGAGAAGAAGTTAGATTCTGAGTACGTTCTGAAGAAAAAGCCAGCAAGATGTCCTGACAGGTTATGTATGGAGTGTGAGAGAAAGAGAGGGCCCAAGGACAGCTCCACGGTCTTTGGCTTGAGTGGTTATATTGATCCACAGCATTGTTATTTTCTGAGATGAGCAAGACATTTAGAGGAACACTTTTGGGGATGCAGACGAGGAGTTTGGTCTTGGTATAAATTAAATTTGTGGTGCCCAGTACACATAAAAATGGAGATGCCAAATAGACAACTGAAGCTAAGGAAATATCTCTGGGACATATTAATTTGGCAGTCAACAACATAGCCAAAGATTTTAAGATGTCATTTTTTTAAAAAAAATTTAATGTTTATTTATTTTTGACAGAAAGAGAGACAGAGCATGAGCAGGGGAAGGGCAGAGAGAGAGAGGGAGACACAGAATCTGAAGCAGGCTCCAGGCTCCGAGCCGTCAGCACAGAGCCCGACGCGGGGCTCGAACTCACGGACCGCGAGATCGTGACCTGAGCTGAAGTCGGATGCTCAACCGACTGAGCCGCCCAGGCGCCCCAGACTTGTGATTTGTTGAGATCTCCAAGGGAATTAGTGTAGACAGAAAAGAGAATATGTTCAGACAGTGAGCCCTCCTAGGACTTTCCAATGATTAAAGGTCTAGGGTGTGAGGGAAAGGAGTGCAGTAAAGCAAGAAGAAATGGCTAATGAGGGAGAAAATGCAGGGCTAGAAGTCCAGTAATAAAAGTGTGTCAAAAAAAAAAAAAAAAGACAAAGACAGGCTCAAATAAGAAACCAAACATGGCAAAGAAGTGAAATTAAGACTGACACTTGACCATTGAATTTAAAATGTGGAAGTCATTGGTGACATCCGTGAGTCATTTCAGAAGCGTAGTGGGGACCAAAGAGATTGTCTCTTGTCCCTGATAGGAGTGGCTTAAAGAAAGAATGAAGAATCTGGGGCCGTGACTGTATTGAGAGCATTTTGTTGTAAAGGGATTCAAAAAAAATATTGAAACTGCTGGGCGGGCAAGTAAGAACAAGAACCTTACTCTAATTTGTTTAAAGATGAAGAAAATTACAGCTTGTTGAGGGGTGAGGAGAAGGTGTGGCATAGTTGTGTAGGAAAATGGGACTGATGAATGGAAACATGAGAGCCATCATCTTGTGCCTGGTTATCCAACAGGAAAAAATCTAATTATACTGCATTTCATTTTCTATCCTACCACCAGTTAGTTTTACGTCTATGTTCTTTAAACCATTTTGGCCTTGCTGAATTTAGTGCATTTCTTAAAGTTGGTATGAAACAGGTTGAGAGTAAGAAATAATGTCAACCCTTCGGTAACACAATTCATTAATTATCTCACTTAGTCTACACAACAATCCTATGTAAAAAAAAAACCACTCTCGTCCTTAGTTTATCATGAGGAAACCCAAACTCTAGGAATATCAAGTGATTTGTTCAATGTCACTAGCTAAGCAATGTGATTATCAGAATAAAGAGGTGAAATTATTACACCTTCTGTTCACTCTGGGACTGCCATTCCCCAGGAATAACTTTGTCCCTCTGGGTGACAGAGTGAGTCAATTTGTTATGACTCTTGTTGTATTTGTTACATGATGTTTTCTATGCATATTATTGGTAAACCTGTAGTTAGAAATAAAAAAAAATATGATAGTGATAAAAAAGTCCCAAATGTATCATTATTCTCCCAAATCAAAATTCCCACTTACAGTGAAGGTGTTAGAAAAGGGGGGAAAAACCCCAACAAGTGTAAGCGTGGAAATAGGATTTTGATATTAAAAAAATAATCTTAGACTTCAAACAGTCTGACAATCCCAATTTATAAATTAGGCAGTGGAGCCAAGAAAATCAGTGATTTGCCAAAGGTAGTAGAATTAGTCACAGGAGAACACAGAGCTCCTGATTTTGAATCTAGTGTTCTTTTCGATGCACTTAAAACACAGTTAATAGGCTGAAATCAGCGTCTACAAAGAGAATCACAAGTTTCCTTTGATTACTGTGGTTTTGGAGTACTTTATACTGCTATTTCTTTCAAAGCCAGACAGAAAAATGCTCATTTTTATTCCAGTATTTCTCTGTGGAGCTTTTTCCTTGTTACAATTTAAATGTTTTTCTTTATTCACCTTCTTCTCTTCATTCGCTTGTATTTAGTGCCCCTTTCCTTCATGATTCTCTTCACAAAGGTAGTCACAAGAGTAAGCATTTGGGGTCTGCTGCTCATTTCTGATTTAGAATACGTTCTGCACCATCTATCATCCTTCCTGGGGCCTCCATTGTGAACACACTCCTTTAAGTTTTTACGAGGGTCTGGGGGTTGCTCTTTAAGTCACTAGCGAGGAGAGTGGGAACAACATTGAGGAAAAGAACAGCAGAAGGGAGCCCCAGAGGGCAAGCCCGAGGAGTATCTGGATTGTGAGGGAGGTCAAAAGGAGAAAGTGTACAAGGTCTGCACAAAGCTGGGGGCCTCCAAGACTATTTCGCAAAGAGCTGATCCTAGTGGCAATAAGGAATGAACACAAGAATCTATAGCCTCCAAACCACTCGTGGAAAGCAAGATAAGAGTAGGTTAGAGAACCTCTAAGAGAGGCTGCTTCGCTAATTTGTAACGGAGAAATAGGAAGAGAACAGAACATTCTCATGCATGTCTAATCTTTCTTTCAAATCGGCTGTTGTCTGACATTTGGACTCCCTTTGATATTGAAATCTGTTCCAGGGTTCATTGCTTTTTGGAAACAAAATGTTTCATATACTTTAGTGATCATGCTAATTTAAACAGAAAACTGTGAGCAAGAGTGAGAACAATGAATGAACTAGTTGTACTATGTTGCACTATTTCGTGCTAGCAGCTTGGTAGAGTTTGGAACTGAGTGCAACATTCTCCAAGTTTGAAAGATTGGTTTGAGTGTGATTTGAGAAAGAGTAAAGCTTGTTTCCCTCTCTAAAAAGGGACACCAGGATATAATAGAAAGAACACCGAATCAGGCAGACATTTTCTTTTAATCTCTGCCTTCCATTTGTTGAGCACGCTTGAGTAAGTTACAAAAATGTTTCTTCTTTGAAAGTGCTTGTTTGTTTCACCTGGGTTAACCATAAATAATACTGTATCTGTAATACTTTAGATATGGCAGAGAGTTAGTCTAGTTGTAACTCGAACAAAGACACCAGACTAAGGCCTCAAAGCCTTATCATTTACCGTGACACTATAAATAATTGAGATTCCACAATTTGTATTTTTTTTTAATTTTTTTAACGTTTATTTATTTATTTTTTTTTTGAGACAGAGAGAGACAGAGCATGAACGGGGGAGGGGCAGAGAGAGAGGGAAACACAGAATCCAAAGCAGGCTCCAGGCTCTGAGCCATCAGCCCAGAGCCCAACGCGGGGCTCGAACTCACGGACCGCGAGATGGTGACCTGAGTCGAAGTCGGAGGCTTAACCGACGGAGCCACCCAGGCACCCCTCACAATTTGTATTTTAAAAATTGTTTCTTCTATCTCCCACAACTTTGACTGTAACAAAGGCAAGTTCAATATAGTTTCTGTCACCCAATTTAAAATGATCTTTTTCACTGTCATGACGAATAAGCTGGTAAGTTCCATTTGATGTGTGGCTGAGTATGTGTTTGGTTTGATAATGGGTCGAATACCCTGAGGACACTCATCAGTCTTCACCTCTCTTTTGCACTGACCTGAAAGAGTGTCATAGACTCTACTGGTAGAGATGATCATTTGCATTAAAGCTGTTTCAGTGATGTTCGAAATTTCTGGAAACACATGAGGGTGTAACCCGGCAATAATGATGCTGCCAATTATGTTCTTGCATTCAACAATTTTATATTAAATGTCGTGTCTATCTGCAACACGCTGTTAGGTTTGTGGTACCAGAGTAAGCAAAAACAAATACAATATTTGCTTTCTGGAGATTATAGTCCGCTGGAGGAGGTAGATAATCAAATACTTAGATGAGTAAGTGTGTGATAAACTAAGTTTTCAGAAAAAAAGAGAATCTTGTTTCAGAATGAAATTCGGTCGATTACGAGAGATATCAATGATGGCTACCAGATTTCAGACTTGCAATGTGGAATGGATATTGACATCATTAAGAAAGACAGAGAATGGGGCGCCTGGGTGGCGCAGTCGGTTAAGTGTCCGACTTCAGCCAGGTCACCATCTCGCGGTCCGTGAGTTCGAGCCCCGCGTCGGGCTCTGGGCTGATGGCTCAGAGCCTGGAGCCTGTTTCCGATTCTGTGTCTCCCTCTCTCTCTGCCCCTCCCCCGTTCATGCTCTGTCTCTCTCTGTCCCAAAAATAAATAAATGTTGAAAAAAAATTAAAAAAAAAAGAAAGACAGAGAACAAGTTTTGTACCTTCTGAGTTTGCAGGGGCTTTGAGCCCTCCCAGCGAAGATGTTGAGTAGAGAGTTGGATGTAAAGGTCTACCATTCAGGTGGCTAGCTGTGTAAATGTGAGGCATCGCAGAGAGATGATAATTAAGCCGTAACTGATGATAAGATGGCTTTGGGACGGGCACACAGTTAGAGGAAAAGAGGGTATAGGATAATACCATGAGGAGCTCCAAAATTTAAAGGTTGGGTAAGAAAAGAAATGCACGCACAGGTTTCCAGAGGGCTAGGAAAACATTAAAAAAGTCTGTGTCAAGGGAGTCAAATAGAGTATTTCGATGGCGAAGATGTGGTCAAGAGTGCCAAATGTTGTTAAGAGGGCAAGTAATATAAGGAACCAAAATAGCCATTGGATATAGAAATTGTGAAATGGTAGGCAAGATTGATCAGCTATATCAGCAGAATAATGAAGGCAGAGTACAATGTGTTAGGATGAGCTGGAAGGGAGAAAATCACCAGAAGAAGTACAGATAAACTTTGTGAAAAGTTTAGTTGAAAAGGGAATGAAAAACCAGGTGATGGTAAGGGTCTGTGGAATATAGGATTGAGGGGAGGATTTTTTGAAAGGAAGAGACTTAAACTTATTTAAATATTAAAAGAATGCTTCTAGTTATCATAGATTGGTTCAATTTATGGGAATATTAGAGGGATAATCAATAATATGAGATGGGGGAGGAGACAGAATCCCAAACACCAAAGGATGATATTGGCAAAGGGATATCTCTTCTAACATAAGAAGAGATCGTAGGCATAGAGATAGGCTTATACAGGTTCTTCGCGCATGTGTCTATTAATGTCTTATTTTTCGTATTGATTTGAAGGAGCTCCATATTATAAGGATATTCACCCTTACCCTTACCCTTACCTTGCATACATTCCTGGAGTTTTTGTCTTTTCATTTAAATTCATATGTGATTTAGAGAGTAGATGCTAAGAGCTCTCATTACAAAGAAAAAGCCATTTTTTTGTGTGTGTGTCTCCATCTGTAGGGGGATGATGGATGTCAATTACACTTACTGTGCTAAAACTTACAATAAGAGTAAATCAAGTCATTGCACCATGCACCTTAAACTTACACAGTGCTGTCTGTTAGTTATATCTTGATAAAACTGGTGGGGGGGGGAGATCAAGTTATCTCCCCTCATTTTCTCTTCTTGCCTCAGGACTCTGGGTTCTTTTATAAGGGTAGGAGTGGAGGCTGGGGGTGGGATATGAATTAATATCTTGTGTTTGGGGCACCATTAGAAAGGCCATTATGCCCCTGCCCCACGTGGCATAGGCTTTTCTTTAATAGCTAGGGGAAAAAAGGCTTCAGTATTTCTAACTGGTTTTAACAAACCTTCCTTTACAATTCCTACACATGGCATTCTTCCTATGCACCTTCATCAACCCAAGTTTATATAAACGTTCTTTAATGTTTTTTTTCTAAGACCCACATGATTTTTTTTCACTTTAGGATTTTTAGTACCTCTAGAATTGTTTTTATATCAGGCACGAAGCAGGGATCTCTGCCCAGTCCACCCCCATGACAGCACCTCAGTAGTCCTTTTAATTAGTACATGATGTCAACCCTCCGGGTTTTAGCCTCAGGCACCTCACAAATGATGCAACACGAGCAAGGAACACTTCCTTGTGCTGCATCAAAACTGTCTGTCCATCTGTTGGGCTCTTTGACCCCGCTGAGGAAGCAAGGGCGGGAGCTGTGTGCATCTTTTCTCAAGCACCTGTGCCCCCTTCCACCAGAATCCTTCAGAATGTTCCCCGGGACTTTGCTTTTCATGATCATACTCATCTCTCAGATTAAAGGTATGTCTTAATCTTTTTATTAGGGTTTTCTTACTAGGCTATGAGGTGATGTCTCTTTAGTCACAAAATTGAAACTGTAAATGATAAAAACAGGAATTCCCATGGATGATTTCGCTGAGAACATAGCGTAGGACTTGGGCCAGTTATGACAAATACTGAGATTCTATGAGACTCGGTCTCATATATTCTGATTTACACCAAGAAGGAGGAAGGAATGGACATTTCTGGATATCTGCAACATTGCACACGTAGAGCTGGCCATTGGCCACTTTGTACATTAGCACACGTAAAATTCTAAGTTACTGTCTCCACTTTATAGATAAAGGAATTGAGAATAATATATACAGATCAGAGAGAATGGATATAGTATTTATGGTCACACTGCTAATAAACTGGTAAAACTTATTTGATTCAGATAAGAGCAGATTCTAAAATCCTATGGTCTTTCCTCCCTATCGCTCTTCAGGGAGGTTACCAGGGCTCACCTCACAGATGGCCACCGGTTGTGTAGACTATTATGTCCAGCACTGATTCAAGAGTACCTCAAACCTTTTTTAGCAAGAGAAAGGCCTGTATGTATCTAAGAGGGTCAAGGTTTCAAATGCAAATGTTCCTGAGAGACAAAAATCGGTAATTGACACTAAAATCGGTAATTTACCATCTACGATCCATCCCAGGGCAGGCTGGGACAGGCGGCGGAATCCAGAGACAGGCGTGAGGAGACAGGCAACCGCAGAACAAGGTGGAGAGATGGAAAAAGCCAAAGGACCTCATGGTTTTTTGGTCTACTTTCCAATTTTGCTTGTATTTTCCCAATTTGGAAATGACAGTCTCAATTTCCTCACCTGTGAATGGGGATCTATTTCCTAGTGATGCTGTACATGACTGCTAACTGGGGGCAAGTGAACTCTGTGAGACTATTCGTTCTCCAGTCGCTGTGGGTGAACGTTAATGCCGGATGTATTTTCCCCCTTATGTTTCCTTTTAGAAAAGGTAATCCTTGGAGTGGAGGGCCAAGAACTGGTGTATCCAAAAAGGCTTCCTCTGATGCAGAAGAGAGATGTTTGGCACATCCATGATTATGACATACAGGTACACGTTTGGATTGAATAAATTGGATTTATTGCATTCACAGGATATGTAGAAAGCCAGCTCGTGCTCCAATCCGAACTGAACAAGAGAGGAGTCTCGATGTTTCTGCGGACTCCCCCCCCCCCCCCACCGCCCAGGGTACAGCGTGTGCTTGGTGGGGGCGAGGGTTGTGGAGGCAGCAAGCTTTTGATGGATTAGGACATAAGATGGAGTAAAATTTGGATTTTAGAGGGTGCCATTTAAAATCTTCCATTAACAGAGGATTTCCACTAACAGCTTTCCGGACTGATTTAAGGCAACTTCGTTTGTTCTGAGCTGGTGCCCGTGGAATGTAATCTCTGAGCATTTTGCTTTCTCAGAGGTGTAACATGCAGGTTTGTTTGCTTTACAGCAGCTTTCTGCAGCAAAGTTGGACAACTTTCACGGGAACACATTTGGCCTGTTGCTTAGAATAGTGTTTATTCAGGTGTTAAAACATAAGCATTTAAGATTTTATTTAAAAAAAAAACCCAAATGTTTATGCAGACAATATGTAATACATATAATAGGAAACAAGCTTCAAAATTAGGTAATTTTTCAACTCCCGCTACTATGAAAGGCATTCAATGACTGTCCTTAGATATTTATTACCAGGCAGTTGCATTGTGAGCCTTAGGTTTCTTACTTGGTCCATGGAGAATACTGACTGTCACTTTGCTCCAACGTTTTTTGAGTGGGTAAACTTTTCCCAGGGCAGCTGCTTTTCTTCCCTCCAAAACTAGAAGAGCCAGCCCTCCATGCTCTCATTTGTTAGGTTTCTCAGTCATAAGCATGACACATTTCAGCATTCCAAAAGATCCCACCTAAATGTCTTTCCCATGGCTTGAGATCATGAAAATGCAACTCTCCACCTGCGGCCATCAGGAGATAACGTCTAGCCATTTTTTCTCTAGTTATCTCCTTACAAATAGTGTATTCTCTTGATCTCCAATTCCTTTATCACCTTCTTAAACGTTTTATTAATATAACATTGCAGGTCAACAATAAAAAAAAAAGCAAAACTTTTATTGGTTGAAGTTTGGTACTCACCCAAGAGGGCAAAGCCAATCTTTTACCACCATTGTGCAAATCAGGACTTATGTTAAAAGTCCCATATGGGGGCACTTGAGTGGCTCAGTCAGTTAGGTGTCCAACTCTTGATCGCTGTTTAGGTCATTATCTCACTGTTCGTAAGATCGAGCCCTAGATCTGTGTTGTCAGCACAGAGTCTGCTTGGGATTCTCTCTCTTTCTCTCCCTCTCTCTCTGTCCCTCCCCCTCTTCTCTCTCTCTCTCTCTCTCTCTCTCTCAAAATAAAAGCTTTAAAAGTCCCATTATGAGTATGCAAGATGAGCCTGGCCTGGGGCAGGAATTATACAAGATGAGTTTGAAGCATCTTATGCTACCAGAAAGTGAGGAAATTCTCAAACAACCCAAATTTGCATCGATGGGAGTGTGTCAAAAGAACATAGGAGCCAAAGGAAGGAGCTCCCAGTAGCGAAAGAAGGGACAATTTGAGCAACAAAATTAATAACATAGTTTTGGACCATAAAGAAAGATAAATTAATGCTCATGAACCCATATCCCCCCCATAAATTGAGGGGGGATAGACAAATCTATTCATAAGAGTGAAAAAATTGACATAGGCACTACCCTTTCCAGGAGATGGACATAACTCCCCACCCTTTAAGCATGGACTGTGCATAGTGACTTCTCCATAGAGAAGAACATGGAAGGGGAGAAACACTGTTACCTTGAAGTGGAGAAAGGCTGACAAATGTCACCTCAGTGAGCCGATCAAGGTTAACATCATCAGTAATAACTCATGTTGATAGTAGGTACTTTTAGTATGATGCGATGAAAATGGCACTTTTTTCCCTCAAATCTCCACAGTCCCAATCCAGTAATAAGAAAAATTTAAGAAAAACCTAAGTTGAGGGACAACCTATAAAATACTTGATTGTTACTCTTCAAAACTGTCAACGTTTTCAGAAAAATAAAGAATGTCTGAGAAACTGTCATAGAGGATCCTAAAGAAGCATGACTGAATGTAATGTGCTGCCCTGGATGGGATCCTAAGACAGGACTTTAAACAAAATTAAGGAAATCTGTATAAATGTATACATTAATTGATAATGGTAGTCTTGGTTCATAAGTTGTGATAGGTACATAATAGTCATGTAAGATATTAGCAATATGGAAATCTGAGTTGTGGGGTCCATGGGGATTCTCTGTATTATCTTTTCAACTTTTCTCTAAGTCTAAAATGAAAACAAATTTGGGGCCCCTGGGTAGCTCAGTCAGCTAAGCGTCCGACCTCGGCTCAGGTCATGATCTCGCGGTCTGTGAGTTCGAGCCCCGCGTCGGGTTCTGTGCTGCCAGCTCAGAGCCTGGCGCCTGCTTTGGATTCTGTGTTTCCTCCTCCTTCTGCCCTTCCCATGTTCATGCTCTGTCTCTTTCTGTCTCCCAATAATAAATAAGTGTTAAGAGGAAAAAAATTAAAAAAAATTGAATTAAATAAGATTAATAAAATTCTAAATTAAATATAAAATCACAAAATTCTGTTCATGTAGAAACAATAGTAAGGACAAGAATAACGATAATGTCACATTTAACAATATTAACAATAGTGTCTGAATATTAGCTAATACACAATGTATACGGTTCCTCGTGTTTGTAAAGGCAATTCCACCCTTCTTATTTGAATAAACACACAGGTTCTTGCTGGCCCACTGTGAATTATGTGTTTATGCTAAACTCCTAATTTTACGTTAAACTTGCAGTCAAAAATGCCCTCATGCACACCTCACATTCAACAAACACAGAACTCCCCTCTCCTTTCCTCAAAGCTGCCCCTTTTCAGAAGACCCTCATTTCAATAGCATAGTTTAAACAAACTAGAAGCCTGAGGGAATTCTTCACTCCTCACTTGTGCCTCCCCCATCAAAGAATCACTGAGCTGATTCCAGCATGTAAATAAATATCCTTTGAAATTATTGACCCTCCCCGCCTTATCATTGCTTCCACTCCCCTGCCCAAGTGACCTATAATCCAGCAACAGTCTTTAAATGCTTTTCCTGCCTACGGTTGTGATTTTTGCTGATCCATTACCCATAATAAGTAAACCACCTAAAATACCATACCTACTTCTGCTTTTTTTCTTCTCTTGGCTCTTAGGATAAGGTCCAAATCTTCTTAAGTGACTAGTTGTTACCTGATTTGGCGCCTTCCTACCTTGGCGTTTTTCGTATTTATTCAGTTTACATTTGCTTTTCCCGCCATGTTGAACTCTTCTGGATTTCTCAAACATGTCGAGCTCTTTCTTACCTCAGAGCTTTTGCATGTGCTGTTCTCTGCCCCTGACTCCTCTTTCTACATCCCTCACACAGTCACTTCATTTCTCCTATTATGATGCTTAATAATACTCAGTTACATTTGATTGATTTTCGTCTTTGCCAAGCTATAGCTTCCATAAGGGCAGTGACCTCTATCTTGTGCACCATTGTATTTTCCATATGATCAGTATGCCTGAAATGACAGCTATTGAATACATGGGTGAACAATAAACTAAAGAAATGTGCTAGACATATGACCTAACTGTAAATCCTGAAATTATAAATAGTTCTTATGGGGGCGCCTGGATGGCGCAGTCGGTTAAGCGTCCGACTTCAGCCAGGTCACGATCTCGCGGTCCGTGGGTTCGAGCCTCGCGTCAGGCTCTGGGCTGATGGCTCAGAGCCTGGAGCCTGTTTCCGATTCTGTGTCTCCCTCTCTCTCTGCCCCTCCCCCGTTCATGCTCTGTCTCTCTCTGTCCCAAAAATAAATAAACGTTGAAAAAAAAATAGTTCTTATGAATTATAAAGAAAGAAAATACCACAAAAGAAAATAGTTAAAGGATATAAATTAGGAAATCATATACGAGTATACAAATAACAACATAAACTAAATGAACAGAAGAAAAATGTCACTCCCAATGGTCATCGAAGAAAACAATTTGTCACAATAAGTTATCAATTCATTACTGTTAACATCTAAGGCAAAAAAACAAGAACCACTGTAAATTTCTAGTGAAATTCTAATTTTGTGCTTCCTTTCTTCAGGTTATTTTGCAGTATTTCTCTAAAAGCTTTGCATTTTTTCCACCTTGCCAATAAAGAAATTATGTCTAACTACAGTGAATACCTCAAATCAAATTTCTGATATGGATATAGTTTAAATAATTTAACATTGTGCTTTTCAGCCATAAAATACATACTATGAAAAACATTTATTGGGATAGGAAAATGGTGATGGTCATAATTTATTTTTATGTGAGACAGTAGACTATAAAACACTATACCCAAAATTGTTAAAAATACATAAACAAAAGCTCTATGAGCAGAGACTATAAATATTTTCCTTTCATTTCATTTTATTTTATAACTAGAAAAAATGCCCATCAAAAAATTTAACGAAAACATAACTTACAAGCAAAATCCTCCATATATTGGTTCTCGTTCACTCAGTCTAATCCGTATTGATCATTTTGTCTGGCCCTTACTGCTGGGTTGCCAGATTGATTGATAAAGTCTAATTTATCCCAGGATCCACCCCACTCCCCATCCCAACACACACCAAATGAGCACACGTTTAAGCCATGCAATGGATATTGTTTTGCAGGAAACTTATGAAGAAGAATTGTTGTATGAACTAAGGCTAACTAGAAAAACCTTAATACTTCACCTTTTAAAATCAAGGTAAGTTCTATTATAATTCACCACGTTATAGAGGTATTAGTCTGTAGTATCTCAGCTTTTGTAAAAACTGCCAGCGAAGTGAATTCGTCAAGTCACTGTTACCTGTATATATTCTGAATTCCTAGTCTTCTAATATAAGCCCCTTGCATTTCGACATCTTAACAACAATTACAGACACTGCCCTTCAGTTCCCAAGTTACTCTTTATTTGGAAACTTGGAGTCCTTTGTGAATCAGTGGAACAAAGGAAATTTGAAAAACATGGCTTTTTAGAGTGGACTGCTAAGTTCTTTAAAATAGATATCAAACCAAGTTCCGTGGGAGAATAAACCAGAACTGGGAAGAATTTACTTCAACAGGTTATCTTGTGTTAGCTAAATAATTCTAATGGCCTTCATTTCTTCCTTAGCTTTCTTTACAACTTCTGTGTTGTTATGGTTAAATTTCCATCAGTTTTCTTTGGGCCATTCCTACACACGATAGCTCTGCCTCCCAGACCCAAACATTAAAATCATGAAGAATTATTAAATGCTAAGTGGAAGGGTAACTCTACTGAAGGTTTGGAGGGCACCTGGGTGGCTCAGGTGATTGAGCATCAGACTCTAGATTTTGGCTCAGGTCATGATCCCAGGATTGTGGGATCAAGTCTCATGTCTGGCTCTCTGCTGAGTGTGGAGCCTGCTAGAGATTCTGTCTTTCTCATTTGTGGATCTTGAGAAACTTAACAGAAGACCATGGGGGAGAGGAGGGGAAAAAAAAGTTACAGAGAGGGAGGGAGGCAAACCATAAGAGACTCTCAAGGACTGAGAACAAACTAAGGGTTGATGGGGGCTGGAGGAGACGGGCAAGTGGGTGATGGGCATGGAGGAGGGCACTTGTTGGGATGAGTACTGAGTGTTTTATGGAAGCCAATATGACAATAAATTATATTCAAATTAAAAAAAAATAAAAACAACAACAACAAAGAGATTCTGTTTTTCTCTCCCTCTGCCACTCTCCCAATTGCATGTGCGCACGCGCTCTCTCTCTCTCTCAAAAAAAAAAAAAAAAAAAGAATTGAGACTCTAGCCTATTAGCTAAAAAGAACAACAAGAAATATAAAACAAAGAAACAAACAAAAAACCTTTCTTCTACTCCAGAGTTGCCCACTGGACAGATGCACAGAAATAGAATTAATCTAAGAACATAATTCTATTGATAATTTATTCAAACGCTGCATACATTCTCAGGATGGAAGAAGGCTAGCATTTACTGAGCAATTTCTATATGCCTTCTCTCAAAGTGCTCTCTTAATTCCCACAATATCCATACAAGCAAATATATGATTTTACTTTTATTTTACCGAGGAAAAATCATAGGTTCACTGAAGCAAAAACCTGTCAGGGTCACAGTGCAGATGATGGTGCTGATTCTCTAACTCAGATCTACCTGTTTTCGAAATTACTCCATGCTGCCTATGCCTCAAGTAGCCAAATCTCATTATATATTAGCTATTGTGTAATTCTGTTAATCAGCCTGGAGTGGCATATTATAGACTTGTGGACATATCAAGTAGTTTAATCTAATATTGATACTTCTGATGGACCACATTACTTCAGTCCCCTCCAAGAAGTAAGTGAATTTAGTACATACCATGGAGCCTTTCAAATCTGTGAATACTACTTATTCAGATGTTTTCATATCTTATGGTAACAAACAGAAACTTGATCTTATTAATTTAGATTTTTGTCTTGGGTTTTGCTTTTTATAGCCACTTTTTCCCATATTTCCCCTGTGAGTTTCATCTGACTTGGTTTTAACCATACCAAATACTCATTTTATAAGCTGATATTGAGAAATAGAGGTAAATCTTCATAGACCAACCATGTCTGATCAGATTTTTATTCATCCAGTGGAAACACTGATTGGGTCAACTTAGTTTTCACTACAGTAAATCCAATAATAGGTGAAAAGTTATATATGTATGTATATATGAGGCAAAAGAAACATTAATTTAGAATATGTTATATAATCAAGCACTTTACCAAAAGTTATACCTATGTGTTTTGAAAATAACCACAAATATGATTGTGTTTTATTTACCTGTTGTATGTCTTTCATTTTTAACCAACAGTTTGTTATAAAAAAATTTCACACAGAGAGCAAAGTTGAAGTTATTTTATTTTATTTTATTTTATTTTATTTTATTTTTAGTTGAAATAATTTTAGAGTGAACATTTATATACCCACGAATACACATATACCCATAATCCCAAGAAGATATAGATATAACATATACCCATTAACATTTTAATATGCTTGTTTTATATCCTATTTTCCTGTCTATCCATTCCTCTATCCATCCATCCATCCATCCATTTATTCATCCACCTATCCATCCATCCATCCATCCATCATCTTATTTTTTTTTTAATTTTTTTTTCAACGTTTATTTATTTTTGGGACAGAGAGAGACAGAGCATGAACCGGGGAGGGTCAGAGAGAGAGGGAGACACAGAATCGGAAACAGGCTCCAGGCTCTGAGCCATCAGCCCAGAGCCCGACGCGGGGCTCGAACTCACGGACCGCGAGATGGTGACCTGGCTGAAGTCGGACGCTTAACCGTCTGCGCCACCCAGGCGCCCCCATCATCTTATTTTTATACATTTTAGACATTAACATAACTTCCCACTACATACTTCAACAAGCAGCAGATCATTAGAATTTAATATTTGTTTACAGTTTTTTTCTTCTCATTTAAAATTTTTATACAAAGAAATGCACATACCTTAAGTGTATATTCATTGAATTTTGGCAAATGCGCATACCTGTGTTACCCAAATTTTTACAAAAATGAACTATAGAAGAAGTGTCACTCAGAAAATTTACTTCTGTTTTTTCCTAATCGATTCCCCTCAAAACCTGCTCATAGAGGTTCATCAACTGCAAATTATTTTTGTCCATTCTGGAAGTTCTTATAAATAGGTTTACACCACATGTACTCTTTTGCATACGGCTTCTTTAATTCAGCATTGCATTAATGAGACTCGTTCATGTAGTTCCACGTATCAGAAGTTTGAGTCTTTTACATTCTGAGTACTATTCCATCATATAAATATACTACAGTTTATTTATTTAGTCTCCCATTGTTGGACAGCCTAAGCTCTTTCCAGGATTTGGCCATCACAAGTAAAGCTTAAATGGGCATTCTTGTATAGCCTTTATATGATACGTGCTTTCATTTCTCCTTGGTCAAAGCCAAGGAGTGAAATTTCTGGGTCATAGAGTGTTACTTAAAAAAAAAAAAATTGGGGCTGCCTGGGTGGCTCAGTCAGTTAAGCATCCGACTTCGGTTCAGGTTATGATCTTGAGGTTTGTGAGTTCAAGCCCCACATCAGTCTCTCTGCTGTCGGCACAGAGTCTGGAGCCTGCCTCGAATTCTGTGTCCCCTCTCTTTCTGCCCCTCCCCTGCCTGCACTCTGTCTCTCTCTGTCTTCTCTCTCTCTCTCTTTCTCAAAAATAAACATAACAATTTTTAAAAAAGAATAAAAATAAATAAATAAATAAATAAATAAAAGGCTTCCAATCAGTTTCCAAAGTGGTTGTACAATTTTGTATATTACAATGTATGAGAATTCTAGTTGCTCCCTGTCGTCTTCATCATTATAATTTTTTTTTTAATTTATTTGTCTTGAGAGAGAGAGAGGAAGGTGAGGGACAGAGAGAGTAAGAGTGGCAGAGAATCCCAAGCAGGCCCTGCACTGAGAGCACAGAGCCGGATGCAGGGCTCAATCTCACTAAATGTGAGATCATGACTTGAGCGGAAATCAAAAGTTGGAGGCTTATCTGACTGAGCCACCCAGGGGCTCCCCTTTATAATTTTAGTTACACTAGTAAGTTTGTGGTAATATTTCATTTTTAATAAACTTGCAGCCCCTGTTGAAAACTTTTTTTAGTATCTTTTTATATCTTGAAGATCAGCTCTTGGTCAAATATATCTGTTAATGGCGTTTTCCATTCTGTGATTTTTTATTCATTTTCTTAATTGTGTCTCCTAAAAAGTAAAAATTTATCGTTTGAAAACAATTTTAATTTATCACACGTTTCATTTATGGTAATTGCTTTATGTGAACTGTCTTCTAACGTCTTCATTGGTTTGGTTTTTAGATTTGATCTGCTATTGTCGTGAATGTGTGCCTGTGTGGGCAATTTGTGGGAAGGTCAAGGTTCTTATCTTTCCGTATGCTTAGCTAGTTATTCCAGCCCATTTTGTTACATTGCCTTTCTCTGCATTGGATTGCTTTCATACCTTAAATAAAACCCAATGATTATTTCTGGGATCTCTCTAGTGTATCCTGTTCATTTACTTTTCAATCCTGAATCCATGACCACATTGTCTTGTTTACTGCAGCTTTATAGTAAATCAAAAGCCAGTTTGGGTAACCTCTCCCAACTTTGTTCTACTCTTTAAGAAATTAAAAACTCTAGATCCTTTCCATTTTTCTAAAATTTAGAATCCATTTGGTAATTTTATTTTATTTATTTTTAATTTTTTTAATCTTTCTTTATTTTTGAGACCGAGAGACAGAGCATGAGCAGGGGAGGGGCAGAGAGAGAGGGAGACACAGAATCTGAAGCAAACCATAAGTTCATGACCGGAGCCAAAGTCGGACGCTTAACTGACTGAGCCACCCAGGCGCCCCATTTGTTAATTTTATTTTTTAAAAGCCCTGGAATTTTGTTTGGAGTTTTATTGAATGTGCATATCAATTTGGAGAGAATTGATATCAATAACATTAAAACTCTTCATGTCGTATCTCTATATTTACTTAGGTCTTTAATTGCTATCAACAGTGTTTTGTAGTTTATAGTGTAGAGCTCTCACATGTCTTTTGTTAAATTTATTTCTACATGTGTAATGTTTGTGGCGTTCTTGTAAGCAGAACTGCTTCTCATTATTTTATTTTTCTATTAGGGTTTCATCTATGAATCTATTGATTGTTCTGTAGGTTGCTTAAGGATTTTCAACAGCAAATATGGACAGTTTTACTACTTTCTTCCTAGTCATTATTCCTTCTATTTCTATATCTTATTCCAATGATTAAGAACTCCAGTATAATTTGAGTAGAAGTAATGAGAGTTGGCAACCATTCATTATTTTTTATTTTAAGGGGAAAGTATTCAATATTAAAAGATTAATATGATATTGCTAAGAGAATTGTCACTGGTTTACCTTACTAGATTAAGATAGTTGCCTGAGAAATTTGCTGCAAGTGTTCTGTCTTCAACTATTGAAATGTCCATATGTCAATTTCAGTAATTGATTTGTGAATACTAAACCATCTTTGCACTCTTGGAAGAAAACTCTTTGCTGTATTCAGTTTACTATTATTTTGTTAAGGGTTTTAAAACCAAGTTAGTGATTAATATTATTCTGTATTTTTCATTTTTTGTAATGTCATAGTCAGATATTTATATTAGGATTATGGTGATCTCATAACATGAATTAGAAAGTATTCTCTTTTCTTATATTTATAAAGGACATTTTTGGAATGTTTGTTAGAATTCCTAAATGAAACTTTCTGTGCCTTGAGGATTTTTTTGTGTATGTGTGGGAATGAGGTTTTATGATTACAAATTCGATCTTATTAATAAAGGCTTATTCAGATTTCCTTCATATTGAGTCAGTTTTAAGTTGTAATTTACAAGGAAAATGTATATTTCATCTAAGTTGTCAAATTTTTGGCATAAGGTGTTTCATAATATTCTTACTATTCTTTTTTTCCCTCATTCTATTCTTTCGTTCTACTCATTCTATTCTATTCTTTTAATGTCTGTAATATCTTTAGAGATAATCTCTTTATAATATCTAATATTGGTTATTTGAGTTCTCTTTTTTCTTTGACTAATATAAAGGAGTTTATCAATTTGATATTTTCAAATAACTAAAATTTTATTTTACTAATGTTACTGTTTATTTCACTGATTCATTTTATTATCTTTATTATTTTATTTGTCCCACTTATTTAATGGTTACTTTTCTCTTTTTACAGAAACATTTCATGTGTTCTGTCATAAGTATTTAAAGTATTTAAAGCTATGACATTTCTTCTAAACATAAATTTAGATGCATCTCAAAAATCTTGATATGTTGTATTTTTATTATCATTTATTCCAAAATATTTTGTAATTTCTTTTGAGATTTCTTCTTTGGCTCATGTATTACTTAAGAGTGGCTATTTAACTCCAGCATTTGGAGTTAAAAAAATTTTTTTAATGTTTATTTATTTTTGAGAGAAAGAGAGACAGAGCATGAGCTGGGGAGGGGCAGAGAGAGAAGGAGACACAGAATCTGAAGCAGGCTCCAGGCTCTGAGCTGTCAGCACAGAACCTGATATGGGGCTCGAACTCACAGACCATGAGATCATGACCTGAGCTAAAGTCAGACACTTAACTACTGAGCCATCCAGACGCCCCCCAATATTTGGTGTTTTTTAAAAAATATATCGTTGTGTCAAATTTTTCTATTTTAATTCTATTTTTGATGAAGAATATAGTTTTTATAACATCATATTTTAAAAAAATGTATTACAATTTTTTATAGCCAAGCATGTTTCTAACTTATTAAACATACATGTGCACTTGAAAAGAATATGTATTTTACAGTGTTGGGTGAAGCATTCTATAAACAGC
Source organism: Prionailurus bengalensis (assembly GCF_016509475.1). Taxonomy (NCBI): domain Eukaryota; kingdom Metazoa; phylum Chordata; class Mammalia; order Carnivora; family Felidae; genus Prionailurus; species Prionailurus bengalensis. The sequence continues at coordinate 33,720,924 of NC_057344.1, read as the reverse complement.
AATTAGAAAAAGTGGTGGATTATTCAGAATTATTTTTATTTAATTTATGTGTCTATTTTCTCTGTCCATTGCTGAGAGAGGAGTGTCAAAATATTTAACCATGGTTTTTGAAATTGTTTTTCTTCTTTCCATTTTTCTCTCTTTTCCATTCCTTTAATATTTGTTTCATGTATTATGAAGCTTAGCTATTAGGTTCAGACATATTTATAATTTTTTTACTGTGAATTGATTCTATTTTTCCTCCAGTTCCCAGTAACTTTTTTTTTTTTAATTTGAATTTCAGTGTAGTTAATATACAGTGTTATATTACTTTCAGGTGTAGGCATAGTCACTCATCAATCCATATATTACTCAGGGCTTATCAAAATAAGTGTATCTTAATCCCCTTCACTTATTTCATCCATTTCCCCCCTCCCACTTCCTTCTGATAATAATCTGTTCTCTATGGTTAAGAGTCTGTTTCTTTGTTTGTCTCTTTTATTTTATTTATTTGTTTTGTTTCTTAAGTTCCGCATATGAGTGAGATCATATGATATTTGTCTTTCTCTGACTGTTTATTTCAGTTAGCCTTATACTCTCTAGATCCAGCCCCGTTCTTCGAAAATGGCAAGATTTCATTTGTTTTCATGACTGAATAGTATTCCATTGCATGTATAGATATCACTTCTTTATCTGTTCATCTATCAATGGACACTTGGGCTGCTTCCATAATTTGACTATGGTAAATAATGCTGCAGTAAACATAGAGATGCATATATCCTTTAAAATTAGTGTTTTTGTATTCTTTAAGTAAATACCTAGTAGCACCATTACTGGATCATAGGGTCATTCTGTTTTTAATTTTTTGAACACCCTCCATACTGTTTTCCACAGTGGCTACACCAGTTTGCATTCCCACCACCAGTGCAAAAGGGTTCCTATTTCTCCACATCCTTGTGCTTTTAGCCATTCTGATAGGTGTGATGTGATATCTCATTATGTTTTGATTTGTATTTCCCTGATGATGAGTGATGTTGAGCATCTTTTCATGTGCCTGTTGGACATCTGGATGTCTTCTTTAGAGAAATGTCTATTCGTGTCTTCTGCCCATTTTTTAAATGGGATTATTCATTTTGTTGATGTTGAGTTATTTAAGTTCTTTATACATTTTGGATACTAATCCTATATTAGCTATGTCATTTGCAAATATCTTCTTCCATTCAGTAAGTTGTCTTTTAGGTTTGTTGATTGTTTCCTTTGCTGTACAGAAGCTTTTAATATTGATTTCCCAATAGTTTATTTTTTGCTTTTGTTTCTCTTGACCCTGGAGACTTACCTAGAAAAATGTTGCTATGGCCAATTTCAGAGAAGTTACTGCCTGTGTTCTCTTCTAAGATTTCTATGGTTTCAGGACTCACATTTATATCTTTAATCCATTTTGAGCTTATTTTTTGGGGATGGTGTAAGAAAGTGGTCCAGTTTCATTCTTTTGTTTGTAGCTGTCCAGTTTTGCAGCACCATTAAAATTGTTTTTTAACATTTTATTCATTTTTGAGAGACAGAGAGTGACAGAGTGTAAATACGAGTGGGGCAGAGACAGGGAGACACAGAATCCAAAGCAGGCTCCAAACTCTGAGCTGTCAGCACAGAGCCTGAAGGGGGGCTTGAACTCACAAACTGTGAGATCATAACCTGAGCCGAAGTTAGATGCTTAACTCTCTGGGTCACCCAGGCACCCTTATAGCACCATTTATTGAAGAGACTTTTCCCCATTGCACATTGTTGCCTCCTTTGTTGATTAATTCACCATATAATTGTGGGTTTATTTCTGGGCTTTAGTCTGTTCCATTGATCTATGTGTATTTTTTTATGCCAGTACCATACTGTTTTGATTACTACTGCTTTATAGTATAACTTAAAGTCTGGATTTATGACACCTCCAGCTATGTTGGTGAATTGATTCTTTTATCATTATGTCATTATACAAGATCTGTCTTGTCAGGAAGTGTATTTTACCTGATATCAACATAATATCCTAGCCTTCATATATATACTCTTTGTGTAATGTATTATTTTTCATCCATTTCCTTCAACATATCTGTCTTTCTATTTAAAATGTGTCTCTTGTAATTTGGCAAGTAGTTGGGTCCTGTTTTTTAACAAATTTTGACAATCTGATTTCTAATTATAATGTTTGATCCATTAACATTTAATGTTTTGAATGCTATGTTGTATTTAATTTTTGATATCTGTCTGAGTTTTTTATTGTTGTTGTTTGTTTGTTTCTCTGGTCTTCTTTTTTGGATCTTTGGATTATTTGATTTTTTTATTACCTTCCTTACTGGCTTTTTATTTATCTATTGGGTTTTTAGAAATATCTCTCTGCTTTAGGTTTAAACTTTTATTTCAGATATTACAATATTTATTTAAAATTAATATTGTATCATGAACTCCATGATGCATGGCTATAATTTTGGCTTAAAGTGGTCATGTGTACCTGAAAGAAATTCAATGAAAAAACAATTTTATTTCCTGAATTATTTATCATTTCCTATCTTTCTATTCTTAGAAATTCAATTTTCCATCTTCTGCCAATCCCTTGAGCCCGAAGGACTTCTTTTACTGATTTTTGTAGCACAGGGTCTGCTGGCAGAATTTTACCTTTGAATTATCAGACAAAATTTCAAAGCATCCATCATAAAAATACTTCAGTGAACAGGGACACCTGGGTGGCTCAGTCAGTTAGGCATCCAACTCTTGATTTTAGCTCGGGTCATGATCTCACAGTTTGTAAGACTGAGCTCCATGTCTGGCACTGTTCTGACACCGTGGAGGTTGCTTGGGGTTCTCTCTCTCTCCCTCTCGCTCTGCCCCTCCCCTGCTTGCTCTTTCTCTCTCTCTTAAAAATAAATAAACTACAGGAGGGCTGATGCATAAGGGCACTCGTACCCTGCTGTTTACGGCAGCACTCTCAACAATAGCCGGACTGTGGAAAGAGCCTAAATGTCCATCAACTGATGAATGGATAAAGAAGCTGTGGTTTATATATACAATGGATTCCTCCTTGGCAATGAGAAAGAATGAAATCTGGCCATTTGTAGCAACATGGATGGAACTTGAGGGTATTATGCTAAGTGAAATAAATCAGGCAGAGAAAGACAGATACTATATGTTTTCACTCGTATGTGGATCCTGAGAAACTTAACAGAAGACCATGGGGGAGGGGAAGGAGGGAAAAAAATTACAGTGAGGGAGGGATGCAAACCATAAGAGACTCTTAAGGACTGAGAACAAACTAAGGGTTGATGGGGGGTGGAAGAGAGGGGAAAGTGGGTAATGGGCATGGAGGAGGGCACCTGTTGGGATGAGCACTGGGTGTTGTATGGAAACCAATTTGACAATAAACTATATTTAATATAAAAAAGGAAATAGACATTAAAAATAATGCTTCAGTGAACAATTATAAACATTCTTGAAACAAATGACACAAAATAGAATGTCTCAGGGGATGAATAGAAAACCTCAGAAAAAAATAGAAGATATAAATAAGAATCTAAAGGAAATTTTAGAACTGAAAAGTAAAATACATGGAAAAAATAAAACTTTCAATGCATGGGCTCAATATCAGAATGGAGAGGGCAGGGATGCTTAGGTGGCTCAGTTGTTAAGCATCTGACTCTTGATTTCAGCCCAGGCCACGAACACGATTGTGAGATTGAGCCCTGCATTGGGCTCTGTGTTCAGCCTGGAGGCTGTTTGGGATTCTCTCTCTCCCTCTCTGTCTGCCCTTCCCCTACTCGTGCACATGCTCTCTCACTCTCTTTTTCAAAGTAAACATTAAAAACAAAAAAGAACAGAGACGGCAGGAGAAAATAATCAGTGAATATGGAATAATAGAAATTACACAATCTAAATAACAAAGAAAATTTTCTGAAAAAAAAAAGCCACTCTCAGGAATATGTGGTAATAAAGTAAAAGATGAAAAACTGAGGTCATCAGAGACCCCAAAGGAGAGGAGAAAGAGTATGGAGCTGAAAAAATATCAAATGAATACCTTGATACTGAAAATACCCCCATTTGGCAAAGGAGACACTAAAAACTTACAGGTTCAAGAAGCTGAACAAATTCAAAACAGGATAAACTCAGACAATCTCCAATATATAAATCTCAAACAATTCCAAGACATACCTTGGTTCGTTTTATATATACATACATACACATGTATGAAATGTATTATCTAGAGTAACCACTAAAAAACCTATACAGGGAGGTATGCTGAAAAACGCTATAGATAAATCAAAATGGAATTTGAAAGTATATTTAAGCAATCCATAAGAAGGCAGGAAAAGGAAACTAAAACATGAGAAAAGAAGAAACAGGAACAAATGATAAAATAGCAGACTTAAGTCTTAATATATTAATAATTACTTCAAATTGTATAAATACTGAAAATGGCAGATGAAAAATATCACTAAACTTTATGGTGTTTATACAATGTCTTCCACAAAACACAGAGGATACTTCCCTTCTCATTTTATGAAGCCAACATTACTTTGATACCTAAACCAGACAAAGACAGTATAAACAAAATTAAATAGAATTCAACAATGCACACCAAGAGTCATACACCATAACCAAATGGGATCTTTTCCAGGAATACAGTACTGGCCCAATATTCTAAAATTAATCAACATAATTTACCATATTAACAATGGAAAGAAGAAAAAAATCACATGATATTATTAATTGGCACAGAAAAAAGCTTTTGCTAAAATACAACAATCATTTATGATTAAACATTTCAGAAAATTAGCAATATAACAGGATGTCCTTGACTTGATAGCGAGTATTTACAAAACCCTACAGCAATAGGATTATCATAGGTGAAAGACTGAATGTTTTCCTCCTAAAATCTGGAACCAGGCAAATACGTACACTCTCACTACTGCTAGTCAACATATTCCCAGGACATCTAGTCAGTTCAACTAAGAAACAAAAGTAAATAAAAGACATATAGATTGGAAAGGTAGAAGGAAAAAAAAAAAGTCCTTACTTGCAGGTGACATACAGTGGTTGGCATAGAAAATTCTACAAAATCTGACAAACAGGCTAACCAAACATCAAACAAAAAACATCTTCTGGGCGTAATAAGTGCATTCAGCAAAGTCACAGAATATTGCATCATAAAAATATCAATTGTATTTAAACACTCGCAATGAACATGAGGAAACTGAAGTTTAAACTGTAACACCATTTGCAACTGTTCAAAAAGAAATAAAACTGTTACAAATCAGAGAACTAAATACAAAGCTTGTTCACTGAAAACTACAAGATTCTGATGAAAATCATCAAAAAGATGTAAATAGGTGGGGTCTTATTTTGTATTGCTATATTGGAAGACCACATGGGAAAGATGTTGATTTCTCCAGTGGATATATAGGGTTATCACAATTCCCATTGAAATTACTGTAAGACTTTTTATAAATATAGAGAAGATTATTCCAAAACTTATAGGGGAAGACAAAGGAACTAGAGTAGCTAAAAGAAATCTGGGGGCGCCTGGGTGGCGCAGTCGGTTAAGCGTCCGACTTCAGCCAGGTCACGATCTCGCGGTCCGTGAGTTCGAGCCCCGCGTCGGGCTCTGGGCTGATGGCTCAGAGCCTGGAGCCTGTTTCCGATTCTGTGTCTCCCTCTCTCTCTGCCCCTCCCCCGTTCATGCTCTGTCTCTCTCTGTCCCAAAAATAAATAAACGTTGAAAAAAAAAAAATTAAAAAAAAAAAGAAATCTGAAAAAAGAAAAAAAAACCAGGAGTAATCACTTTGAGAGCTATTATGTAGAGAGTCAGACTGTCAGGACAATAGACACAGAGATCAATGGAATCAAATAGAAATCTCAGAAATAGTTCCACCCTAGTAAAGCCAACTCTTTTTTGACAAAGTTTGTAAAGCAAATCAATGGAGGAGGTAGAATCTCTTCAGCAAAAGGTCCTGAAACTATCCAGCAAAAAAATACAAAAAAAAAAAAAGAAACTCAACCTAAATCTCAATGCTTTTACCAAATTCATGTCCAAATTAACTCAAAATAGATCATGGGTGTCAGTGTAGAATGCAAAACTATAATACATTTAGATGAAACAGCAAATATCTTAGGATCTTGGGCTAAGGCAAAGAATTCTTCCACTTGACATCAGTTCATTTGACATGACTAATAAAATAAAAGACAAAGTTGATAAATCGGACTTCATTGAAATTGAAAATGCTTAACTCTACCGAAGTCTCATTATGAGGATGAAAAGACAAGCTGCAAATTGGGAGGAGACACTGGCAAACCGACAGAGGACTAGCGTCTGGAAAAATAAAGAGTTCTGAGAACTCAACAATAATAACCCAAGCAATTCAATCAGAAAATAGGCGAAAGGTAGGAAGAGACATCTCACCAAAGACAATATACGGGTGATAAATAAGCATTTGAGAGATGTGTGGCATCATTAATCATTCAAGAAATGCAAATGAAACTATAATGAAATATCATTTCATTCGATTAGAATGGCTAAACCTAAAACAATAATTACGTCGCCAGAAAGCTGGCAAAGGATATAAGGAATACTGGATCATTAATACATTGCTGACGGGAATATTAAACAATATAACACTCTCGAAAACAATTTGGCAATTTAAAAAAAGAACAAACATGCAACCTCCCTCAGGGGAAGCAATTGTACTCCTGGGATCAGTGAGAGAGATGAGAGGTCATTTTCTGGTGGAATAGTTCTGTATCTTGATTGCAGTGGTGCAAATTACACCTATGACAAAATGCCACATGAACACAAACATGCAATAGACTAATGTGTATTTCTGGTTTTGTTATTGTACTATAATTATGTGAGATGTAACTACTGGGGAAATTGAGGGAGGTGTGCATAGACATCAGATTCTGCTACGCTATCTTTGTAACTACCTATGAGTCTATAATTATTTCAAAATAAAATTTAAAAAATGAGATACTAGTACTTTGAATTCATACATCGGAAAAATGTGGGATCCTCTGTTTTCTAAGAAAATAAAATTTTTGAATATAGTTTTGGGGAAAGAAAAGCGATGCCCACGATGATTCAGCCCATTAAAATGTACATTCTGGTTGCACGCTGAACATATAATCCTACCTTTTGGGAGTTACTGAGAATGAGGCAGGTTGTGTTCACGAAGCATGGACATAAAGGGAAATCTACTGACTCTGCTCGAGTAGGGCAAATTGTGACTGTTCTGCCAGCTCTTTGAGGAAGGGTGAGTAACAACGCACAGGTGGATATGTTTAATTTAAGTTCCATATTTTCTTTATTGTGTTTTGTAACTATCTGTTTTCAAATTCATGAGATAACAAAGTAAGATTGTTGGGTAAACAACTATGTCGAGAGGATGATGTCAACTTTAATAACGAACGTGTTTATGTCTCTACAAACTACACAAATGTTTGTTTTTCACGTTCATATAAGATAGTGTACATATTACCTCTCCAAAGTGATTTTGAGCTCGTTCTATTCAGTCAAACCCAAGTGATGGTTCTGATACTAGGGCTTTCTCTACCCCATCACCATTTCCTCTCTAAGAGAGCCAATATTCCACTTTTCTTCTTGGGGCCTCGTAAATCTTAAAATAGAATGGCTATTATCCACATAGGGTAATTCAGATAGAACTAGGTAAATTACAGAACGGTGTAAGAAGAATCCAATGATTCCCTATGTACTTCTGTAGCATCCATGTACTGAGAGAGTTGAGATATACGACCTTAGTTCTTGGTCTGAGGATGCCCATGGGATTTGTTATAGGGCATGTGGGTAAGTAGAGTCATTCTACTGATTACTCAGAATGCCATCCCTTAACGTGTGCAGAGAAAAAAAAAAACTATAAAGAATTACATGAAGGGGAACCTAAGTGGCTTAGTTGGTTGAACATCTGACTCTTAAATTGGCTCAGGTCATGATCTCAGGGTTCGTGGGTTCGGGCCCCACATCGGGCTCTGGCCTGACAGCAGGGAGCCTGCTTGGGATTCTCTTTCTCCCTCTCTCTCTGCCCCTCCCCCCCCTTTGTCTCAAAATAAACAAATTAACCTAAAACAAGAAGAGTTACATGAAGATATTAGCAGAGGTTGTCTCTCTGTAGCGAGTTTCATTGATACTTTTCTGTGTTTTCTAAATTTATATTATGATTAATACATACTGCTTTTATCTGAATATATAGTTGTTGGGTTAATGTATGTTAAGATATATGCATTTTATGTATATTTGATATACACATCAAATATATTTCTTATCAAATATATATATGACTTTACTTAGATAGTATTTTCTCTAGTTTTTTTCTCAACTTGCTCCCAGAATCTCTTTCAGTCTCTTCTAGTGTTTACCAAATCATGAAATCTGGGCAGAAAGCCTTTTCGTGTGAGTGGGGTTGATTCTGCTTATGTGTTTTTAGCATGAGAGGAACGTGCTGAGATTTGGAAACAGCCTCAAGTCTTCTCTTCCCCATAATTGGTTTTATCTGCTATCTTTGTAAACTGACTAAATCTCACTACCTCTCTGCCCTCTTTTCCAGGGAGTTCCTAGCCTCAAATTACAGTGAAACCTACTACTCTACAAAAGGAGAGGCCGTCACCAGCTACCCTTCCACCACGGTATCTTATGGAACCTTCCCTTGTCTTCCGAAATTTTCTCATGGGATTTTGAAACGCAATCCAGCTGTACAGGCAGCTTCTGAAAATGTTATGTCAGAGGCGAATCTTACATTGAATACTGTCACGAATCATTCTAGAATAGAACACATGACCCTTCAAACTCTAAAGGAGGCTGACTACTGTCTCACAAGCAGATTGATGACTGTTAATGTATTTTTTCTTGACTAAACTGACTTCTGTGTACCCCAAATGGTGTTAAGTCTGGAGAAAGGGTAAAGCAGGAACCAAAGAAGTAGAAGGCACCCTGATGAGATTGTCATCGGGCTAAAGGGATAAAAACTAACGACATGAAACTATTTTAAAACCTCCATCTAATTGAGCCTTATGTGAGTCCTATTCCCCGGCCTAGGCCTTCTGCTGCACCAACATTGTGGTCTCTCCTTCATTCTCCAAATGAATTTTTGTTCATTTATCATCAATAATATTCCAGTGGATACAGGTTCTACTTTTACGGCCTTCCTTCCCTTTCCATGCCCTCTGTAGCCTTCTAACCGAAGATGACATTATTCCTTTTCACCAAAAGTATACTTTCTAAAAACCTATTTCCTGGTTAAGGCATGTGTCAATCATGGAATGTAAACCTTCAGCCAATCTTTGTAAAATAGAAATGGAAGAAAACTGGGCAACATGCTTTTATGCAGGGGGTGGCTGTTGGCCTAAGAGGGTCTGAGATCACATGGGGAGTGTCACTCATGGACAAAATGGAAAAGGTGATTACCTGATGGAACCATTACAGGCAGAGCACCACGTAGGGAGTGACAGGGATATCAACTTGACTGAAGCAAGGCCGCAGGAGGAAAGGGCTTGAGGGGACCTGGCTGGAGAGCGAAACCTAATTTTAGCAATCATCAACAACGTTGGCATGGGGCGCTTGAGTGACTCGGTCCGTTAGGTGTCCAACTCTTGATTTTGACTCAGGTCATGATCTCACAATTTCGTGAGTTTGAGCCCTGCCTGGGTTCTGTGCTGATGGGGCAGAGCCTGCTTGAGATTCTCCCTCTTTCTCTACCCCTCCCCCACTCGCACCATCTCTGTCTCTCTCAAAATAAATAAATGAACTTAAAAAAAAATTTTTTTTTAAAAATTGGATTGATTTCATAGGCAACTGGGGAAAAATAGTAATAACAACACGAGAAGGGTAGTTTGGTAGACATTTTAGGGTGGATGAAAGGAGAAATACTTAAGTGGAAAAGGGTCACATTTCGGAGACGGGATTCATCAACTAATACACTCCTAAATCTGTGAGGAAAGAATCCACATCCTGCTTCATACAAAGTAACGATGCAATTACAATAAAAGGATTCTGAAGGAGTTCAAAATTTTCCAAATGGCAGAGTGCAATGAGCGAATACATGAAGGAGCATGGGTGTAATTTGTGAGAATGCAGTGCTGATACATTGTGAACGTAAAATATGTGTATGGTGATATTTATGCAATATGAGCATATGTATTTATACCAATAGTCTCTTCATCTATTTTAGGATCACTGTTTTTACCAAGGATCCATCATACATGAATTTGATTCTTCTGCCAGTATCAGCACATGTAATGGTCTGAGGTATTGCACAGTTCTCTATTTGGTTTATAAGTTTGCTTAAGGCATTTTCAGAGACATTTGCTTTTCATCTTTCAAACAGCCTTATAAATGGAAAAAATCACGGGAAAAAGCTACTGCATATTTTCAGCATGAGTAGCCCTTCTAGCCCATCACTGATGTCCATTTCTGACAAAAAGATGTCTAATGCACAGCCCTAAGCAAGACAAATTTTTTGTCAAGGGATTCAGAGACTGCTGGGAATAATCTAGCCTGTCCTCTCATGTCAGAGACACTGAAATCAGAGACTAGCCTCTGAACATTCAATTTGCTGGTGATAGAACTCAATGGAAAAACCAGGTCTCCTGACTTCTAGGCCTGTGAATTCCCACCACAACACAAAAGTTCACAGCTTTTTGCTCTTCAGGAGTTTAGAGTCTTTAGAAATCAAAAAAGCCAGAAGTATAGTCTGTATCAGTTCCTTATAGATCTTGGGCTCAAGGATTAAAGAGGAAATGTGGGGTAGCAGGGCAGGAGAACAAGACATTTCCGCCTTCATTTATGAGTACTTTACTTAAGTAGATCCCAATATATTCAAGAATAAAGACTCTTTTAATGACAAAATTGCCATGTAATAGTATTTGTGCTTTCATATAGTTACTCTACAATTAAAGCATGATGGACATAAAAATTCACAAAATATTTGTGAGAACTCTGAGATTTCAAAGTAGAGATTGGGCTGGTAAGCTTCTGAAAATCTAGAGGAGTTGATTCTTACGCATGTTATTGATTCAAAGGCCACATATCACCTCACCTTTTTATCACTCAGAATACGTGTGCAGCCACATGCTCATGAGGCCTTGGTCTTATAGTTTCCTTTCTTAGCTAAGGAAAGTCAATAAAATGGAACAGAGAAATATGGTGAGAAATAAAGTAGTAAAATGGTATAGATCTTGAATATACATCATATTTCCATTTTCTGTAGGGGATTCTTCAGGGTATATAACCAAAGGTACCTCATCGAACCAGTGAAATATTCAGATGAGGGACAACATTTTGTGTTCAGATATAATCCAAAGGCACAGTTCGCTGCCAATTATTCTTGTACGGAACTCAATTTTACCAGGACAACTGATCCGAAGGATGCTATTAAAATCGTGGAAGACCTCAAAACAGAAGTAAGTGCCTTTTGGAAAAAATCGTCTTAATGTCAAGATAAGCCCCTTTTATTTCCTTTCTGATCTCAAAGGAGAGAAACGAGCACAACTAGTGAAATATACATGCCACCTGAGTCTGACTCTTCGTTGTTTGAAATCTAAAATGTCAAACTTTTTATCAACATAGAAAATGTTCGTTACCTACAGCAAATCTCAGTTTGTCCCATCAGTTTTAAGGAACGGGAATTTTTGCAACCCTACATGTGATTTATACCATCAGGGCTACAAGTGGTTGGAAAGAATGAAATTTGCAATGTCGTAAAACCTACCGAGCTATTGTTTCCCCTTGTCGTCACTGCCATCCATTTGTTGGGAGAGGAGGGATTTGCTGATGATAAGTCAAGGTCTCCCCCTTTCATCAGGCCAAATATTCTAATTATTAATTATTAAGGACAATTAAGAGTAATCGCAAGTTCAATTTCTGGCAGATGATTGCACCATGAGAGTCCTATGTGTTTTAAGCTTTCTTGTATGACTAGTGCATATCACCTCAAATCCTCACGAGGCGTTAGCCTTTAAAGATCCATGAGTGCCCATCTGCTTCACATATCCGTGGTCCAGATTGTGTCTGAAACTTACTAGGTGCCTAACTGATGTTTTTGATGGACTCAATCAATTAATAGATGATCACTAAAAAAAAAGTCCCCCCCAAAATGACTTAGTTAGATCTTTGAATAATACACCTCTGGTTTATTACTCGGAGAATATGCATGTACCTCAATAGATGACATTGAAAGCTGAAGACAGAATTTTCTGGTATTGTTGATTTATAAAAAAATAAGGATCTGTCATTAGCAACCTTTATACATTTCTTTGGAATTGAGACTACCACAAAGTAGGGGATTGAGAGACAGGAGAGGAGTAGAAGGAATACAATCAGTCCTATTAGCCAGTCCCACGATTTGCTCTCCACTCTTGATGAGTTGAGTGCTTTTTATACGAGCTATTTAGTAAGCATTTACTTTATAAATGAAAAAAAATTTAAAAACTGTATTCATGATTCTTTATTTATAACTCTTCTATTTATTTATTTAGAGTATAGCTGACAATGTTACATCAGTCTCAGGTGTACAACCTAGTGATTGAATATCTCCATACATCATGCTACACTCACCACAGGTGTTGCCACCCTCTGTCACCATGCAACGATACCGCAATGCCATTGACTATATTCCCTATGCTGTGCCTTTTGTTCCATGACTTATTCATTCCATAACTGGAAGCCTGTGTCTCCCAAACCCCTTCACCTATTTTGCCTCCTACACCCTCCTTCCCTATGACAACCATCAGTTTGATCTCTGTATTTATAGGTCTGATTCTGGTTTAACTTGTTTGTTTATTCGTTTATTTTGAATTTTAGATTCCACACCGAAGTGAAATGTTATTTGTCTTCCTCAGTCTGACTTATTTCACTTAGTATAATACCTTCTGGATTGATTCATACCGTTGTAAATGGCAAGATCGTATCCTTTCTTATGGCTGCATAATATCAGTGTGTGCGTGTGTGTGTTCGTGTGTGTGTGTCACATCTTCTTTACCCTTTCATCTACCAATAGCCACTTAGGATGCTTCCATATCTTGGCCATTGTAAATAATGCTGCAATAAATACAACTAATTTTACCCGAAAGACGATCTGATGTAAAGGGCCACATGTTTTAATAATATATGGGGCTTTCTTTAGATAAATTCCTGGAATTATTAGTTATACTCCTCTTCCTCACCTTCCCGGATCAATAATACTAACATTTCTTACCATGAAAATTTTAACGTCAAATGAGAAACATTGACCATAGTCTATTAAATTTTTCATAAATTTCCAGAACACCCACAAAGAAAAGTATGTGGAACTGTTCATTGTTGCTGATGAAAACGTGGTAAGTTTTCAGAGGAATATTTGCTCCTCATTCATACTTATAAAACTACAGTGATCCTAAAAAAGAGAAAAAAATATTTTAATCGGAATTCCATTTTGGGCTCAATGTTGTTTTTAGCTTCCCCAAACAGATTTATATAAGAGATGATAAGGTCCTTTGGCAGTATAGAAGACTAAGCCAAAATAGAATTCTCCTCCTTTTACTGAGCATATGGAAATGATGAACAACATACACAAAATTGAAAAAATGTGCACAATCTCTAGTTGAGCTCAGAAGAAAACACAGGAAATCTCCAAGTCCTAAAAATGAGAAGAGAATCTCTTGTCAGAGCAGTAAGTCAAATTCACAGGCTTGGTGACATATAGTATATAGAATGTGTTGAATAATGCCCAGAGCCATGATGAGCTGCCCCATCTCTGAAAAGGGAACCGGAGAATGTCTCCCTACTGAAACTGCAAAGAGAAAAGGAATGTTCTGTTTGTTTGTAGCGATAGGAAGGGGATATATTATGCACAGGAAAGCAAAAATGTTAAACACGTGTCATATAATGATGTGGAGCGTGATATATTTTTCTTTAGATACAGAAATGCCAAGCAAAGCTTTTAATGTAAAACTTGATTAGAAACTTGATAAACTGTTACAGCTCAAGTCAAAAATGTTCTATGAAGACATTTTCAGAATCTAAGATGCAACTAATCACATGAGGAAGAGTCAACTAACACAATGGGAAGGAGAATAAGCTCTCCAAGAACTGTAAACCAGCCACTGATATTTCATATTATATACCTAACAATAGAGTCAAAAAAGATGTGCAACAAAAAATAACAGAGTTACAGGCAGAGTAAGTTTTTTTCAGTTCTCCTCTATCAGGAAATTTTAGGTAAAGTAGGAAAAAATTCAACACAAGTAGAAAAGATCTGAGTCACATAAATATCGTTTTGATATAATCAATTGGTAGAATCTCCAAAACACACAAAATAGACAATCTATAATCTTTTCAAATGCAAATAAAATACTTCCAAAAATTAAACTGGTATTTGACCACAAAGAAAGTAAAAAGAAATAGAAAACAATAGATATAGGGGCGCCTGGGTGGCTCAGTCGGTTAAGCATCTGACTTCGGCTCAGGTCATGATCTCACAGTTCGTGAGTTCGAGCCCCGCGTTGGGCTCTGTGCTGACAGCTCAGAGCCTGGAGCCTGTTTCAGATTCTGTGTCTCCCTCTCTCTCTCTTTAACTCCCCCCCCCCACCCCGTTCATGCTCTGTCTCTCTCTGTCTCAAAAGTAAATAAACGTTAAAAAAAATTAAAAAAAAAAAAGAAAAAAGATATATATAATAAAGAGCACCCTTTTGTTTTTAAACCACAACCAAATTGGAAGTTATAACAAAAATTGATATATTAAGCCACTAAATGATCATTGGTTTGGAAACTAAAGCAAAGTACATTTCCAAATATTAACTGACTGAAGAAGTCAAATCGGAAATCATGAAACATTTATAACAGCAAAAAGAAAAGACTGGTATAGAGAAAACTTTAGATGCAGGAGGCATAGCAGTATTTGGAAGGATATTTGTAGTCTTAGACATTTCTATGAAAGAGAAAGAAAAATTTAATGAACTAAGAGTCTAACTGGAAAAGTTATAAAATGAAGCAGAATAAATCAAAAAAGGATAGAAAGGAGAAAAAACTCTTAATAATGCATGAAATTAATAAAAGACATGAGTCAAAAAGAAGCAATTGGTAGGTCAACAAAGCCAAATGCTCATTCCTCGAATAGATTGGTAAAATAGAGAAATCTCTGACAATAATTATTAAAAAAAAATAAAAGTACAAATAAAATTAGAAGCAAAAGGCAGCAGAACTATAAATATAGTACAGGTTACACATCAATAAAAAATATACGTACAACCTGTGCCAATACAGTTATGAGCAGAAGCATGCAGTAAAATGTTACCAAGCTGACTTGAAAAGAAATAGTAAACCCGAAAAAGATTGTAATGAATTTTAAAAATTAAATAAGCAGTCCACAGTCTCTCAACAAATGAAGACACTAGGCTCACATCCATTTAAACACAAATTTTGCCGAAATTTGCTTTAACAGATAATATCTCTTACAAACAAATTTGAAGAATAAGCAAAAGGAAAAATTCTTCGCACATGTTATACAGTTATTATACCTTTCGCATTAGATATCTACTGCTGTGTAACAAACAATCCCAAGCTTAGTGTGGTTCGCTTGTATAGCAGTTCCACTGGGCTAGCTGGCTGGTGTAAAAATGGCTTCAGACACTTGACTGATATGTAGTACAAGTATCAGTTGGCCATGTAAGCAGTAGGCTCACCTGTGCTTCTCATATGATAACTGGGCATCAAAATATCAAGAAAGATGCCAGGCTTCAGTATGTAAGATTTTTAAGCTCCTGCTTGTACTACAATTATTAATTAATGTCTCCTTAGCCAAACTAAGCCATAGAGTCAAGCCTAGAATCGATGTTGGAGGGAAATACACAAGGGTGTGGATATCTGGAAGAGGGATTTCTTAAGGATCATTACTGGAACGATCTATGATGACTTTGATAACAAATCCAGACAGGAAAGTAAAATTGTAAGATGATTTCACTTACCAAACCAACTGCAAAATCCTAAAACAATAGTTGCAAACCCAGTCCTTGCACAGATTCAAAGAAAGTTTACATGGCAATGGTTTATCCCAGGAATGAAATCATCTCAAATATTTCTGATAAAACTCTTAGCAAGCAAAAGATGGAAGAAAATAAAGAACATTTACCAAAATCATTCTATCCTGTATAAATATTAAACTTAAACTGTAATATTGGAAGTTTTTTCCTCCAAAAGTGAGAATAAGATACATTTATTTTCACTGTCAATAAATTTTATTTTAACATATTCACTGAAATTTTTAGTCACCATAATAAAACAAAATAAATGGGATCTATGTTAGTTTAAAAGAAAGACACAACATTATTGCATATTTTAAAAAATGAGTAGAAACTACAATTGTCAATTTTATATAAAAAAAAAGAAGTTGGTAAGATTTGGGCACTAGATAGGCTTACTTTAACATGTTTATGAGAACATGTTAACTCACTTTTAAAAGAGTGCTAAAATAATTTCTTTGCTCTTAACAATAAGTTATTAGTAAAAAGTAAGAACAATTCATTAAATTTAATATTTTACCCCAGGTACCAGGCAAATATTTGCTTGATATGATTTAGGGGCATTAAACTGGGCATAACTCTCACATAGGCTGCCTTAATATTGTCTTTAGATTTTTAAGTTTTTTTTAAAGAGAAGTTCCTATAGTAAATCATTCATTTTCATTTAACAAATAGTTAATGAGCATCTAATATGCTAGATGCTGAGTGTTGAATGTATATATTTACAATTATATGAGTAATATATTCATACATACATACATGTATATGTTAGCTGAGTATAGAGGGTAACAGCAAGAACAATGTAGAGTTATTGTATTCTGGTAAGACAGAATAGAAAAACAAAGGCAGCTTTTGGAAAACATGTTGAGGAGTTTACATATCTTGAAGACGATGTGATGAATTTTAAGCAGGTGAGTAAGGATATGGATGTATACAACCATACCCAGCAAGTTGAAAGGATAAGCAGAACACAGGTATCTAGATACTGGGGAAGACTAACCATTAATAAAGACTAACCATTAATAAGGATGCAAAGACTCTGTACGCATTTGTCTTCCTTACCCCCATCTGTGGAAATCACTGATTGATAAAGTACCCTATCCCTATGATCTCTAAGATACTCTCAGAGCCCTTCTTTCTTGGGGGTTCTGGGTGACTCGGTCAGTTAAGTGTCTGACTCTTGGTTTGGGCTAAGATCGTGATCTCATGGTTCATGAGTTTGAGCCCCATGTCAGGCTTTGTGCTGACAACACAGAGCCTCGTTGAGAGTCTCTCTCTCTCTCTCTCTCTCTCTCTCTCCCCCGCCTCCCCTGTTCACTCTCTTTGTCACTCTTTCAAAATAAATGAATAAACATTTTAAAAAATAGAAAGATTTTAAAAAATTTTAAGTGTATTTATTTATTTTGTGAGAGAACGTAAAAGCATGAGCTGGGGATGGGCAGAGGGAGAGGGAGAGAGAGAATCCCAAGCAGACTCCATGCTGTCCGCCCACAGCCCAACTCAGTGTTTGAGCTCATGAACCTTGAGATCACGACCCGAGCCAAAATCAAGAGTCCAACACTTAGCCAACTGAGCCACCCAGGTACCCCAGTCTCAGGATCTTTCTCAACTGTATTTTAGGCAAGCTCTACCAACTGGTCACCAACAATTCTGGTGTGAAACCATATTTGCCATCCAGAATTTAAGGGAATGGTGGAAAAAAGGAACCTCTGTACAATGAAACACTAGGAGTGATAGGGTATTGGACACAAAGGTGATAAGAAATTTCTTGAAAGATAAAATGGTCAATATTAAAGGTAGATGAGATGACTAGGAAGATGAGGAAAAGGTGTTCAATGGACTGGATAAGCAGGAGGACATTTATGTGCCTGTCAAGAATAGTTTCTGTGGAATAGAGGCAGTTAAACTAATGAGTATGGGTTGAGGGATGAATGAGAGATAAGTGAAGAGAGTCTAACGTTATATCTTTGAGGTATTTAGGTATGTGAGACAACAGGAGAGCAATGGAATAGTAAATAGAGGATATTTGTAGGATTCAGAAAAGCCATATTTCTTTTTATTCTTATTATGAAACAAGCTTGATCATTTGCATTTATCCCTACAGGATACTTTTGTTATTATAAAGTATATTTTATCAGGTCTCAGTCGATAATGCCAACAACAAGGTCCACAAATGGGGAGTCCATTTCTTAGAAAGGAACAAAAGACAGAATAGGCTGGAGCAGGAAGGTCCGCTTTGTTTTCTCAGCCTTTCCCTGGAGAGAAGGGGTGTCACAGTTTCCTGCCCCTCTCCATCACATCTCTGGCTGCAGGGTGGTCTTTGATTACATTCCGTAGTTTGTTACTACCATGGATACAGAAGGGCTGATAAAGTTTCCGGAGTTTTTTTTGCAATATAAGGATTTCTGTGACACTTTAATATGTTTTGCTTCATCAGCATGATAAATATGGACTCTAAAGAACACTTATCAGTTGGTTTAATAAATCAACGTAATGCAATATGTTGTGATGTGAAAAGGGAACGAGGTTATGAAGAAAATCTTAAAAGTAGTGCTAAGCTGAAGCATGTCTTTAGAAACTGCTGTATGTAGTGATTTCATATCAAAAATGTAATTCTGCATAAATTGCCATGATTTTTAGCTGACCAGAAAGAATACCAATAAGTTTCCCCCCCACCCTGGAAATATCTCACAGTAGGTGATTTTGTTGAGTTTATATCATCTGTTATTAATGAATGTTGATCTGATGTTTTATTTCCAGTGTCGCAGGAATAATCATCCTCACAGTAAAATAAGGAATCGAATTTGGGGAATGGTCAATTTTGTCAACATGGTAAGATCTGATAACGTTTGAATCAATCTAAGAATACAAATGGAAAATACCTTTTAGGGTAGATATCTCCTGGGTTTTGTGGTAAGCTCAGTATTGAGAAGGCCCAAAACACAGAAATTCACTGCATAGACTAACGAACCAAAATCCATTGAAAACTGTAAGGCGATACAGGAAACACAGCTCTGAGATTTTGGGTTTTGAAGTGAATGACATTTAACATCTAAATAAATTTCAAATATTGGTTAGTAACCACAAAATTTATAAAGCAACATATAAAGACTTGAAAACTCATCACGCATAAATCAAATCCATTAATACATTTAAAATCACTGTTCCAGAACCTAGCACTGTTGGAGACTTTGTCCCTGCTTCACCCACCTTGTCCCTGCACCCTCAACTTCAGGCCTTTGCTAAGAGCCAGAGCTGAAAGGTCTGCACTCACAATTCTTATCTCTCCTTCAGTAGTAATCTGTTTTTGTTTGCTAATTCAGTGATCTCTAGCCTGGTTAGGGGACCCAGAGAGTTTTGTTACTCTGATCTATCCTGTTTTAGGAAAGCTCTGCCCATGGGGTCTTTGGGTAGATTATTCTCATCGTTTATGTTCTTCCTTCACTGGTAGGAGACCTCGAAGGCTCTGGCCTTAGGACAGCTTCCTGTCTGTCCTCCAGGGGCAGAAGGTTTTTGTTTGTTTGTTTTTCTGGTTTTTCTTTTCCCTTCTTTCAGTAACAATAGGTTTTCACTTGAGTTCTGGGAGAATAAAAAAAAAAAAATGCCCTACCCTCAGCAATCGATATGCCATCCAGACAGATCATCAATAAAGACTGGATTTGAACAACACTATAGACCAAATGAAACCAACAGGTATATGCAGAATTTTTCACCCAAGAGCAACAGAATACACCTTTTCCAGAGCAGAAGAGGCATTTCATGATATATATTATAGAGTAGGCCACAGAGCAAATCTCAACAAATTCAAGAAGATGGGAATGATACCAAGTATCTTTTCCTGCCACAGTGGTATGAAACTAAAAAAGCAACGCCAGCCAAATTAATGGAAAATTTATAAATATGCAGAAATTCAAGAGCACATTCCTGAACAGCAAGTGGACCAACGGATAAATGAAAGGCATAAGAAGAAAATCTTGGTACAAAAAATGGAAACAAAACCTACCAAAACATATGAGATACAACAAAAGGAGCTCTGGGAGGAAAGTTTATAGCTACAAATGCAAACATATATCAATTAAAAAGAAAGTATCAATAAACAACTAACCTTCTGCCTTAAGGAACTGCAGAAAGGGCAAACTAAGCCCGTAGTGAGCACGAGGAAAGAAGGGACAATGAGATAAGAACAGGAAAAATATTTCTTTCTGAAGGTCACACAGCAGCTTAGTGCTTTTGTTTTTCTGGAGAACAAGAGTCTGGTAGGTTTAAAGATGTTCCCAAGTCAACAGTTTCTCTCATCCTTCAAGCCTATCCCACCAGAGGAGGGGACCTCCAAGTCTCCCATTCTGCCCTCCATGGTTTCATGGGGCATGCAGAGGAGGCCCGTGGAGAAGATTCTGAGCATAGGCGTGAGATTCCTTATGCCTGTGTCTCTCAGAGGGTCCTACACTCATTCTATCACATGCCCTTTAGCAATTCCTTAAAAATGTCTGGTAAGTTCTTCTTATGTCTTGTATGGCGCTCAGCATCCTCTGCTGCTGGGAGATACTCCAGTACCATTTCTGCCTTAAAGAAGCAATCTTTCCCGAGATTTCAGGCATCATCTTACTTGCCCTGTTACCTCAGCTAACTTACGGTCCGATCTGATATGACTTTGTAGATTCTCTGGCTTTTTCTTTCTGTCAGGGTAGAAGCGATATTATTTCCAGTTTTGTACATCTGAGCCAGAAGTAGATATTCTCTGAGCTTTAAGCCTATTTCTATGGCTGTTAAAAACCCTCCCCATATTTTTCTAGAAGGGAGGAGCAATGTGGTGTGAAATAGTTATATCTCATAGTCACCTATGTGGGTTTTTTTCCTGTTTCTTTTTATTGATTGATTTTCTCCCTTTTCTCCACCTCCATACCAGCATCTGTTGTCTCTTGTCTTTTTGATGATGGCCGTTCTAACAAGCATGAGATCATACCTCATCGTGATTTTAATTTGCATTATCCTAATGCCTAGTGATGTTGAACATCTTTTCATGCACTTATTGGCCTTTCATGCATCTTTTTTGAAAAACAGGTCTGTTTAGGTACTTTGCCCATTTTTGAATTAGGTTATTTGTATTTTTTTTTTGCTATTGAGTTGATGGGTTGTTTAGGTGTGTTGGATATTAACCCCTTATCAGATATATGGCTTGTAAATATGTTTTCCCATTCCATCTTTTCACTTTTTTAATGGACTCTTTTGCTGTGTAGAAGCTTTGAGATGCAGTCCCGTTTCTTATTTCTTATTTTATTGCTTTTGCTTTTAGGCATCATATCCAAAAAATCATTACCAAGACCCATGTTAAGGAGCTTTAGTTTTGTTTTCTTCTAGGATCTTCATAGTAAGACTCAACATGTAAGTCTTTAATCCACTTTGAATTCATTTTTGTGAGTGGCATAAGTTACTGGTTCATCTTCATTCATTTATTTACATGTGAATACCCAATCATCTCAGCGTCATACATTGAAGAGATAATGTTTTGTCCACTGAGTGTTCTTGGCTTCCTTGTCAAATATTAGGTAACTGTATATGCCTCGGTTCATTTCTGGGCTCTTGCTTCTGTTCCATTGGACTATTTGTCTCTTTATATGCTAGTCCCATACTGTTTTGATGACTTTAGATTTACATAAAACTTAACATCAGGAAGTGTGATGCTCCTGCTTTGTCTCTCTCAGGATTTTTTTTTCTTGGCTATTTGGGTGTTTTTTGGTTCTATATAAACTTTAGGAGTTTGTTTTCTACTTTCATAAAAACTGTCACTGGAATCTTGATAGGGATTGCATTGACTATATAGATGGCTTTCAGTAGTATTTGCATTTTAACATTATTAATTCTTCCACTCAATGGACAGAGGATACCTTTGCATTTATCTGTGTCTTCTTTGATTTATTTTATCAACTTATACTTTTAAGCATACATATCTTTCAGCTCCTTATTAACTTTATTCCTAAGTATTTTATTATTTTTGACGTTCGTGTATGTGGGGGATAAATATTTTTATTTCTTTTCAGAAATTTCCCTGTTATTGTCTAGAAATGCTACCAAATGTCTGCCTGCTAATTTTGTATCCTGCAACTGTACTAAATTCATTGAGTAGATCTTACCAATTTTGGGTTGTCTTTGGGATTTTTCTATAGATAAAATCATGGCTGCAAATAGAGACAATGTTACTTTCCTTACCAATTCTGATACCCTTGTTTCTTTTTATTGTCTGATTGCTGTAGCTAGAACTTCCAGTACTATGTTGAATAGGGTTGCTAAGAGTGGGTACTGGTTTTGTACTTGATCTTAGAAGAAAAGCTTTTTCACCATTGAGCATGATGTTAGCTGTGCGCTTGTCATATATGGCTTTGATTATGTTGGGATATGTTCCACCTATGCCTAATTTGGTAAGAGGTTTTTTAAATAATGAATAAAATGTTGAATTTTGTCAAGTTGAGATACGATTCTTATGATTCTTTTCTTTTGTGTTATTAATGTAATATGTCACATTCATTGATTTGTTTATTTGAATGACCCTTGCATCCCAGGGTAAATTCCACTTGACCCTGTGAATGATCCTCTTAATGTGCTGCTGAATTCAATTTGGTGGTATTTTATTGAGATTTTTTTTACATGTATACTCATTAGGGATATTAGCCTGAAGTATTCTTTTCTAGTAGTATCCATTTCTGGTTTGGGTATCAAGGTAATGTTGGCCTTGTGAAATGAGTTTGGAGTGTTTCCTTCCCTTTGAGTTTTTTCTTTTTCTTTTTCTTTTTGGAAGAGTTTGAGAATTATTGGTATTAATTCTTTAAATGTTTGGTATATTTACACTATCTGGTCCTGGGGTTCATTAGGATAGTTTCGATTATTATTTCAATATCCATACTAGTAATTGGTCTATTCAGAGTTTCTATTTCTGTTGATTTGGTCTTGGTAAGTTGTATGTTTCCAATTTTTTGCTTTTCTCCTAGGTGTCATGTTTCTTGTCATATAGTTGTTCATAGCAGCCTCTTATCCTTTAAATTTCTGTGATATCAGTTGTAACACCCCCTTTTTCATTCATAATTTTGCTGGTTTAAGTCCTTTATGTTTTGCTTAGTCTAGCTAGGGTTTGTCCATTTTCTTCATCTTTTTAAAGAACTGACTCTTAGTTTGGTTAATCTTTTCCAATGTTTTTCTGTTCTCTACTTCATTATTTCTCCTATAATGTTTATCATTTCGTTTCTTCAGCTAAGTTTGGGCTCAGTTTTTATTGTTATTGTTTTGGTTTGGTGTTTTTTAAATATGTATAGTTCCTCAGTGTGTAGAGTTAGGTTCTTTATCTGAGATCTTTCTTACCTCTTAATGTAGGCATTTATGGCTATGAACTTTCTTTTCTCTTAGAGCTGCTTTTGATGTATCCTATAAGTTTTTCATGTTGTGTTTCCATTTTCATTTCTCTCAAGAAACTCTTGTTTCCCCTTTAGTTTCTCCTTTGATCCATTGATTGTGCAGGAGAGTGTGCTTAATTTTCATGTATTCATGAATTTCCAGTTTTCCTCTTGTTATTGGTTTCTAGTTCCATACTTTTATATTCAAAAAAGATACTTGGTATGATTTCTGTCTTCTTGAACTCGCTAAGACTTGTTTTAAAACCTAATATATAGTCTATCACAAAAATATTCTATGTGCATATAAGAAGAATGTGTATTCTGTTGTTGGATAGAATGTTCTATATATGTCTGTTAGGTCCATTAGGGCTAAAGCATTGTTCAAATTCACTGTTGACTTATTGATTCTCTGTCTGATCTATCCATTGTTCAGTGTAGGGTATTAAAGGCCCAACGATAATTGCTTTACTGTTTATTTCTCCTTTTATTTCTGCTGGCTTTTCTTTGTATATTTGTTTTCTTTTTTTCAAGTTTTTTTTAATGTTTATTTATTTTGAGAGAGAGAGATAGAGAGAGAGAGAGAGAGAGAATGTGCACACAGCTGAAGAGGAGCAGAGAGACAGAGGGAGAGAGAGAATTCTAAGCAGGCTCTATGCCATCACCAAAAAGCCCAAAGCCCAATATAGGGCTCGATCTCAAGAACCATGAGATCATGACCTGAGCCAAAATCAGGAGTCGGACACTTGACCAAATGAGCCACGCAGGCACTCCATTTATTGTATTCCTTTGTATAATTGCCAGAAAAATTTCCCTTGAGGTTATCATGAGGTTTACATAAGATATCAAACTTATCACATCCTGATTTAACCTGATAACAACTTAGAATTCATATACTTTGCACTTCTCCTTTTTCTCCTTACATGTTAGATTACTGCTGTGATAATTTACATGGTTTTTAAATATTTTGTAACAACTAGCATTGTGCACATTGTACTTATGGGTTTTTTTGCTATGCTCATTCTTTTTAGCTTTTAAACTAGAGTCATGAATTACATACCACTATTACAAAATTGCAGATTCTAACAATGACTATGTATTTACCATTACAAATGAGATTTATCAACAGAAACTTTTTAGGCCAAGAGAGAATGTAATATCAAAATAACTGTCAACTAAAAATACTATGACTGGTAAAGCTGTCCTTCAGTAATGGAGAGACAAAAACTTTCTTGAACAAACAAAAGCTGAGGAAGAGAGCTCATTACCACCAGACCTGCCTTACAAAAAATGCTAAAGGGATTTCTTTGAGGGGAAGAAAAGGAATGCTAATTAAAATCATAAAAAAACATAAAACGATAACATTAATCTCTTACGTAACTAAGAGTCTCTTATGGTTTGCCCCTCTCTCTTTTTTCCTTTCCCCAGTGTTCACCTGTTTTGTTTCTTAACTTCTATATATGAGTTAAATCATTGTATTTGTCTTTCTCTGACCGACTTACTTCACTTAGCATAATACATTCTAACTCCATCCACATCATTGCAAATGGCAAGACTTCATTCTTTTTGATGGCTGAGTAACACTCCGTTATATACCATATCTTCTTTATCCATGAATATCACACTTCGTAGTAACGATTGCATCCTCTACTAATTCTGTGAGATCTCCATTCATAGTTTCTTATTCATTCTTTCTTTCAGTCTACTTTGTATTGGCTGCTATATACAGTTTTTGTCTCAAAATCCTCATAATGTGTACTTAAACTTTATCTTCTTTTGTGATGACATCAAACTATCTGCCAGCTTAGAGTTTACAAAAGCAAATGGGAATAGGGGTGAGAAGGCTTATGGGCTACAGCTATTGGTGCCTGTTTTGAGCCATCTCCGGTAAGATTTCTCAGACTACAAAGTAGTTCCAAAAATCAAACAAAATATGGCAGCTAAGCTATTGGTCTTTGAAAATCAATATCAACCTTCTAATCTGCCTTAGAACCAACTAATGACTTAAATGGAGAGATAAATAAGGTACATTTAGTCCTCGGTGTGTCACTGTTAGTGAATTCACGTAGGTTAGTTATAATCTCAGAGCCTTAATAAATTATTTATTCTAGGCACATCTTGAGCCCAGTGTCTGTAAAGTTTATGACAGCTCAAAGGGAATCTGATTTATTTATTGCTTTTAATGTTTATCTTTTGAGAGAGAGAGAGAGAGTGTGCAAGTGGGAGAGGGGCAGAGAGAGAGAGGGAGACACAGAATCCGAAGCAGGCTCCAGGCTCTGAGCTGTTAGCACAGAGCCCGATGTGGGGCTAGAACCTGCTAGCTGTGAGATCATGACCTGAGCTGAAGTCGGACGTTCAACCGACTGAGCCACCCAGAGGTGCCAAGGGAATATGATTTTTCAGTCAAGTGTCTTTGTCGGTCATGATAATTCACCCAGGATTCTGGCCAATTTACTCTACATTCTGTTTCAATGTAACCATTTGTAAAATAAGGCCTGTGCTTTTTTTGTTGATGTACCTCACATATTTTGTTTTGTTTTTTTTTATAAAATGTTTATTTATTTTTGAGAAAGGCAGAAACAGAGCATGAGTGGGGGAGGGGCAGAAAGAGAGAGGGAGACCAAGATTCCGAAGCAGGCTCCAGGCTCTGAGCTGTCAGCACAGACCCCGACTCGGGGTTCAAACCCACAAACCGCGAGATCATGACCTGAGCCGAAGTCGGACACTCAACTGACTGAGCCCCCAGGCACCCCTGTACCTCACATGTTAAAAGTACTTATTTTAATATAAAGGAATGTAGTAACAATGAAGGATCCTTCTGTAACTTGACTCTGTGAAAACTTACTTCCCCTTTGAACAGATTTATAAAACCATGGACATTCATGTGACATTGGTTGGCCTTGAAATGTGGACAAATGGAGATAAAATAGACATAGATTCAAATATGGAAAATACCTTATTGCGTTTTTCAAGTTGGCAAGAAATATTCCTTAAAAAAAGGAATAATTTTGATCACGTTCTGTTACTCAGGTACGTAAGTTCTCTATTTTCCTGCGTAACTTAGGTGGATTAAAAAAAAAAGAAAAGAAAACAAATGAACAGCAACCAAATACTTTTTAAAACAATTGACTTTTGCATAGTACACAGTGACAAAATGTTACGTCTAGCCATACGTAAAATTTCTACGTGAACTTTTTCATATTCTTTCTTTCTCGTATTGGTTAATACTAGAAAGTAAACATATGATATATTTCCAATTCTGGGCAGGGTTGAAAATGTCATTAGGTAAGCAATGTACTTTTAGAATTGATTCACTTATCAACATCCAACACTAACTCCTTCCATGTTATGCCATTCCAATGCGCCACCAAAACCAACCTTTCCGGTGGAAAGGAATATCCTCATTCCCTGGATATTTTCCCTCAACAGAGTGTCCCTATCCAGTGACTAGCCTCTCAAGAGCATCTCTTCTGCTGTTAAAGATGACAAATAACTAATCTATCACAGCGTTAGTATTCCTAAGTAAAGGTTGGGATTTACGTACAGTATTACATCATTCTTTAAAGCGGGGTGGGGAGCACTTTTATCATATTTTTGTAATTCAAAATACCTATCACACTACTCAGCCTATAAGAAAATGATAAATAATTGTGGAGCCGAACTGATCTTCACCTTGTGTTAGCCATAGTCCTGTTATCCTAATTAAATTATGAAAACACACCTTTGGAGCAATGGAATCTTTCGGCAATTCTTCTGGTGCCCTTAAGGCTACTATGTATATAACCATGGTACCCACTTGTCCCACTTCATTTTCCTATAGTAGCAGTGCTTCTCCTAAGGTCTGTGGATGGCCAACAAATGTGCTTCCCGCCATCACATAAGTGTTAACTTTCAGTTTGAACTCAGAACAGTGAACCTTCCAAAGCCTATAGTTGGAGTCCAGCTCTTTGGCAGATTGATGAGAGTGTAATGCACCTCCAAAATAATATCATTTCTGATTTTTATATCTGGAATGGCCCCCAGCACACATATGCAGGGGGTCATAGTTGTACCTGACTTGGACTCAGATATTCATGCACCAGTTTGCCCTAAAATTACAGAGGTTAAAGTAAAATATCACCATGACCTTTGTTGTGGGCAAGATTAATCTCTTTGCCTATTTCTTGGGCCTGTGTTTTAAAATAATAAATTAGTGTAGAAATATTTACATGGCTGTAAATGGAAAACTTTGCTTTCCTCAATGTCTCTTATCCTGAGCAGTAGCTTCTTACCCTAATAGTACGTCTGCAAATACGGAGATGAGAAAAGTGCTACTGAATGTTTAACCGGACATCATATTTGAGACTTCTTATGTGTTGAGCTTCTTGGACGTCTTTTTGCCTATGTTCACAGAGAACCGGAAGGGATGAGACAATATATATGGCATTATCATGGTGTGACTTTTGTTCTTAAGTGACCTTGAGCAAAATCAGACCGTGCTCGCTCTGATGCTTTATTTCCATAGGTGGTGTTCTTCCAAGATCTCCAGAGTCTAGCAAGACCAGAATTCTAAGTTCTTCCAAGATGTGTAGCCAAACACTGAGACTAAAATGTGCAACATTTCGAAAGCAAAGAAAGAAATAGAGCATATTTCTGTTTTGATCTTCTTGGTCAAAAAAGTTAAAGATTAAAGGTGGTCATCTAGCCTGACCACCTTCCTTGTATTTGAACCTTCTTAATTAAATTCCAAGTGTGGTCCTCCAGCTCATGATCACTGTCTTTAAAGTGGTTCAACTCTAAATGTTCTTGAAAACGTATCAGGTCTGGTTTCCCTTAACATACACAACTACATCTGTCTTTTTAGGTAATCCAAGAATAGTTCACGTGACAACTGTTTAAAATATTTGATTATAGCTATCAAGTCCTCTATGAATTTCTATGGTCGATTGAAATTTTCTAAAAATTTTCAACTATAGCTAATTAATTAGTCATGGTGTTGAGTCTACTCACTGTGTTGTATTTTTCCCTCCAAACATTTTTTAGCTTAATTGTTTGGTCTTTTAAGTGGTTTTATCCAAAGCTGAGTATAGAGTAAGCCATGTAAAATTGGACTCTCACCATATTATGTTTTTAGAAAGTACATTTTTTATGACTTCAACTTTAGACTGTACTGTTTCAATGCCTCTAATATACCACAGGTTTTAAATGAGCTTAATAACAACTAAGATCATCCTCAATTCTAGAACTCTAGAACAAAAGGCACTTTTATGTGCAAAGGTACTAGCATCGTGAGGGTTCGTAGCAATTCAATCTTTGTGTTAAACTATGACCTCAGACTGAAGAGTGTATTTGCACCTTGTTTCCAGTGGGAAGTGGCTCTACACAAATGCACAAGGAATTTCTTATCCAGGGGGTATATGCCTGCCTTATTATTCCTCCAGTGTCGTTAAGGTAGGCTGTGTTTTATTGAAGTTATGTTACTTAATCAAAAAGTTTGAATTAAACTTTTGTAAATTTTCTGCGTCCCGCTGAAGAGAACACACATGCATTCTGTCATATATTCCCACCAAGATATGTCATGATGAAGCTGTTATGTTTCTTTGATCAAATCAGAAAATAATCTTTTGTAAAAACTATAGATGAACAATGAAAGTAAACGAGTGTTGTTCAGAGCTTAAAAGAACACCACACACAAATGAACATACAAAAACTAAGAAAGCTTTTTGGCATATTAAATATAATGTGTCTTTATTTACAAGGACACGTAAAGTGCACAAAACTTGATGGCTGGTGGGAAGTGATAATTGTTCTCGTGCTGAAAAGGGAGTGCATAAACCATTTAAAATAGCATAGCAAGACAACCTTGCAATTCATTTTCAGGAAGAATAAGGCCTTCAAACTGCTGACTTACCTATTTTATCTGGTATTTTTCCCAAGTCACTAAGCTTCTAGTAAATGGTGGCCAAGTAATCTTATTTCAGTCTTATTAAGACCTTGAAATTAAAACCTAGTACATGATCTATCTCTTAAATGGATATTTTTATGATTATGCCTTGACTCCGGTATTTTAATAACACAAATTCTGCATAGTGGAGTCTGTCTAACCTAACACAGGCTGTCGCCACTCCAATTATGACATTGCAACTCGTCCAGAACACATTTTAAATTTCAAACGAGTGCAATGAGAGGGCCAAATTAGAGGAATTTTACCTTTACAGTAGCCTAATATCCCACTCCTTTCTGGAAATTAATTTTTTAGTCATTAACATAGAGATAAAAACATGAAATAGAGCTAAAAACACAGGTAACAATCAACCCTACCTGGGATTTCAAATCACTGAATTTCTGGGTTTTTTCGTAGCAGAAACTTCCTCCGCAAGGATCGCACAACATTGTTGTGCAGTGTAAGACTGTACTTTGAAAACATGAACCTCGCATACTTATTTTTACCCTCTTTGAATATCTAGTATATAAAAGGCAAATCAATAATGCTTATTGTATTGTGTAGGACATTCGCTTATCGTTTTTAGCTATTTGTAAGAATGAGTTTATAGAAATCCAACAATGACTATTACTGTGCCACCAAAAAAGAATTTCAAAATGTTAGTGTTAGAGACACTCAGAAGGTCGTTTGTCCAACATCATTATATAATTAAAGGACCCGAGGGCAAGATAGGGCGATAACTAAGTCCATGGCCTCTCAGATAAGTACTACTTAACCAGAAGCTAGAAACTGGGTCTCAACCAATATTTCAAAACACTATGTCCTAGAGTGCATTATCTTATAGAAATTTCTGATGCACATCTTTTCTTGGCCTTAGGATCTTTTACCTGACCTAAATGTAGTCGCAAGCAGAATTGCACATCAGCTGGGGCATAGCCTTGGGATGAAGCATAATGATTACCCGTGTACTTGTACTTTTGAGAGATGTGTGATGGATCACGGTGGAAGGTGAGGCTCAAACCATGCAGAGAAGACATTTCGATATTTTGCAACTGGCTCTTGATTAGATCTCCATATCATAGGGATATACTGTTATTATGTGAAAATTTTCCCAATATATTCCGTAAATTCTCTTACAAAACCAGCCGTGATAGGCTTCCCTTTGGGGTCTAAATCTTATCAGTTGGTAGTGTCTGTCCTAGTGATACAGTGAGAGAAAATTTAAAACTCCATCTGACCATACTACAAAAGTATGCAATGACTAATTAGTAAATTGCACTAAGGTGCATAGGGGAGGGATACACTCAACGTGCCTCGTTTTATCATCTTTGTTATAAACTCTAATTTCCTCCTTCAAATCTTTACTCACATGTTATTCTCAGCCAAGTCTCCCCCAGCCACTTGATCCAATTTTTCAATCTTGTCTCCTCATAACACCCTGTCGGGAATTATCTATCCCCTCTTCTTTGCATTTCCCCCCCATTCTTAGTAGTAATCACTATTTAATATAGTCTGTGCTTTAGCTATTTAGCTTGCTTATTATTTTATTTTTCCAATAAATTATAAACTTCATGAAGGCAGAGGGTTTTGTCTGCTTCGTTCACTATTTCATCACACTATCTAGAAAAGTCCCAGATACACTCTATAAATAGTTACAGAATACAGGACTGTATACCCTGTGTGTGTGTGTATATATATATGTGTGTGTGTGTGTGTGTGTGTGTGTGTATATGTGTGTGTGTGTGTGTGTGTGTGTATCCCTTCATCATGCTGTGAATTACGTGCATCCAGGTCCTAAACCTTACATGTCTTGGAATTCCTTCACAGAGGGGATGCAGTGCATTGCATATAAGAAAAGTGTTTGCTGATGATGGTCAGTGCTTCTATATATTGATTAAATGAAGTAAAATCGTGAAAGCCCCAAATTACGGTGACTGGCACAGAATAAGAACTAAGTAACTGACAGCTGATTTTATATCGTTATCTACATAATTAGTAGTGTTTTTCAGAACCCCACCATCCCAAAGTAACCCACTTAAGGCTCAAAAAGTACATCTGTACCCAATCGTGTCAATAATGGCAAGGGAGTCAAAACAAGAGGAAGACAGAAGGGAGGTGAATATCAGTTTTGTGAATCTTTAAACTTTTCAAAAGTATAGGGCATTCCTAGGATGTGTGAGATGTTACCAAATGAATCCTTTGTTTCAACAAATGTTTACAGAGACCTACTCTGTGCCAGACACGGCGTTAAACTAGCGCTTATTGGAAAAGAAGAAGAAGATCTATTTCTTGCTTTGAGAAGCTTGTAATCTTGCATGAATGATAAACAATTATATAGATGATGGCAAGAGGCACAAGCAAAAAGTGATATGGGGCACCAAGCCATTCAGTCTAAACTGTGGGCTTCAGGGAGGACTTTCTGGAGGAGATATAGTCAGAGTATTTTCACCAGAATGGCATGCGTTGCCTGTTTCAATAGACATTGCCTATTATAAAAGCCCAGTCGCTACTCTCGTATTCCACTAAGGCAAGAGTAGGAGAAGTAAATGGACTTTTAGAGTTGATCGTTTATATTTATTCTTTCTAAAGCCCTCATAAAACTTTCATAGCTGTTCCACCAGTGTGCATGGATAAAATTAATCTTTATTTTTCGCTCATCTAAACTCTAGCATTCCGGCACTAAAATTCAGTAAATGCAACAGAATTCGGTACCTGCAACACGTGAAGGATTACAATCCGGCGTGCCTGTTCAATGTCCCATTTTCTGATAAGCTAAGTGATTACCCGTATTGTGGAGACAAGAAGTTGGACGAAGGAGAAGAGTGTGACTGTGGCCCTGTTCAGGTATTTGCAAATGATGTTGTATTTAAATTACAAAGTTCGTGCTCAGCTAGAACCTAGGCAGGTAAGTAGCCTTTCATCAACCATATTTCTTGTAAAGTGTTAAGTAATGTGTTTTTTTGTCTCATTTTGAAACAAGTTGTTGGCGTAGCCTCATTGCAAGGCCTCTTACCAAGTCATGAATTACGCATAATGATCTTGCTGGAGACCCACAGTATCACATTTGCCTCGTTTATATATTAACTGGCTCTTCTTGTGAGAAAACCCCCTAGATGTCATTAAGTCTGATCTCATGCACAGTAAGAATGTGTTCTCCACAGTCAGTCAATTGAGTTTTACTCAGGACCTTAGGAAGCTTGTCTATATCCCAGTTGGACAGTTCATGTGATTAGAAAACTCTGTCTTAATTGAGCAGAAACCTTCTAACCTTCCACATATTTATTACAGCCTTGGTCTCTGGAACACTTAGAAGAAGATTTAAGACAAATGTTTGAGTCATTCTTTTTTTTTTTTAATTTAAAAAATATCTATTTTGAGAGACAGTGAGAGAGAGCATGAGTGGGGAAAGGGCAGAGAGAGAGGGAGACAGAGAATCCCAAGCAGGCTCCATGATGTCACCTCACAGCCGGATGTGGGGCTCAAACTTACGAATCTTGAGATCGTGACCTGAGCCGAAAGCGAGAGTTGGAGGCTTAACCAACTGAGCCACCCAGGTGCCCCTAGAGTAATTCTTAATCTGCTCTTGTCCAACATAGAGGCTATTTTGGTTGAGAGCTTCTCATGTAGGTATGAGTCCTAAACAGCTACTTCTCAAGTTATGTGTATGTATATCACCTGGGGATGTTGTTAATTGTGGATTTTCTAATTCAGGAGGCCTGAAGTGAGGCGGAGATCCTTTATTCCTAACAACCACCAAGGTCACGTTGATACTACTGGACTGAAGACCGTATTTGTGGTATACACACAAATACTACAGTTCAAAATAAATCTAATTGTGCGGCGAACCAGAGACTGCACGATCGGAGTGGGGACAGTGACATGTCCAGAGTTTTCAAATGTCTCACCTTAAAAGTGAAGAGGCTCTTAACTTTGGAAATTGATGGCGTCTGCCCATGCCTGTTCTTTAAAATAGTTCTACAGTTTCATTCTAACATATGAAGTGCTGTCCATGACAGGATGCAGACAATTTCTTTTGCAATTTTTTAAAATTTTTTTTTAATGTTTATTTATTTTTGAGACAGAGAGAGACAGAGCATGAACGGGGGAGGGTCAGAGAGAGGGAGACACAGAATCTGAAGCAGGCTCCAGGCTCTGAGCTGTCAGCACAGAGCCCAACGCAGGGCTCGAACTCACGGACCGCGAGATGGTGACCTGAGCCGAAGTCGGCCGCTTAACCGACTGAGCCACCCAGGCGCCCCTTCTTTTGCAATTTTAATTTCATTTGAGGAGACAGGGCCTAAGTGTCCATGAGGTTTTTTTTTTGTGTTTTTTTTTTTTTCAATGTTTATCTATTTTTGGGACAGAGAGAGACAGAGCATGAACGGGGGAGGGGCAGAGAGAGAGGGAGACACAGAATCGGAAACAGACTCCAGGCTCTGAGCCATCAGCCCAGAGCCCGACGCGGGGCTCGAACTCATAGACCGCGAGATCGTGACCTGGCTGAAGTCGGACACTCAACCGACTGCGCCACCCAGGCGCCCCATAAGTGTCCATGAGTTTTTAATGAAGCGTTAACAACAGCAACAAAATCCAGCCTGAAATACTTAGCATCTTGAGAAAAATGTTTAATTATGTCTTCAGAAGTTCTATTATTTCATATTAAACCCTTAGTATAAAGCAGTAGCAGGACCCTTCCTTCCAAAGAGTGGAAAGGAAAATGGAAGGTCAGAAGCTTTGGGCTTTGTACCCTGCCAGGGAAAATTCACTGAGTGTGGAGTACTGAATGGCCAAACAGGAAGGAAACAAAGTAAAAGTCCCAAAGACTAGTTACGAGGAATCGTCTTCACATACATGTCATAACCAAGGATAATGCATTTGCATTTCAAACCAAAAGACAAGTAACGATAAGTTATATACACGCACAGCTTATTAAACAGAAGCCTAACTACCAACCCATTTCCGATCTTTAACTTTTGCTTGTTGCCAGGAGTGCAGCAATCCTTGCTGTGATGCAAACAAATGTGTGTTGAAGCCAGGGTTTACTTGTGCCGAAGGAGAATGTTGTGAATCTTGTCAGGTAAGGACCTTTGCTAAGACTGGGTTCTCCGTTTTCAGTTTATTAAGGATACAGAGGACCACAGAATTGTCTGTCCATTACTAGTTACATTACTAATCCCAGATTAAGGTTATGCTTGCTTGGCCCCAATAAAGCTTCTTCTGAGATGTTCTGGCGTCTAAGCCCTGGCAGTGATCTATGGTCTGGGGAGTGAAGAAGCAGGTATCATATGGTCTGTTAGGAATAGAATTATATGCTCAACATTACTCTTGTTCTTGGCCAACCTTTACGAAATCATTACCAACCTATTTAACCTCAGCTTGGGTGTCATTCTAACAACAGTGAAATAGAAGGGAAAAGGATTATACTGGGATTTAAAAGTGGGGAATAACTAGTACATGGAGATCTATTCCCAGAAAGGGCAATCAGAAGTCCAAATGACTCTGTCCAAAGGTTTAATGACATTTCTTTCACCCACTATGTTCGGAACTCACAAAGGAAAGGAAACATGTCTTCTTCATCTTCAAATCTTTCTAGAACTCATAGCAATTCAGTGCCTATTGAATGGCTGAATAAGAGAATATTTTCATGCACTTTCCTCCAGCAATGAGTCAGGGCACTTTTCTGGTTCATACGGAGAGATCTGATTTCTTGGGAGTGGAGATGCCTCATTACAGATACCGGCAGGAGGGGGCCCTGGTTGTGTGTGTGCTGGGGACGGAATGTACTAGAGCAGGATGAGCAGAGCACTTGCTCACCTCTCCATTTTATGTCCTTTCTGGTTCTGCCCAATGCTGTTCTAACCATCCTGTCACTCCTGAAATTACATAAGCACCAAGGCATTTCAATGCCTTGATAACAATGATAACCATTCTCAGTGGAATGGAGAAGAAAGTCACGATCCAACCTTCAAACTTTTTTTTTTTACGATAAATTAAATGGGTCAACCCTCCCCTGCTGACTTAACCTTAAGCTACCTGCATGTGCCCAAGATTTAGTCTTTTTTGTTTTTCTTCAACAGATGAAAAAATCAGGGTCCATGTGCAGGCCAGCAAAAGATGAATGTGATTTTCCTGAAGTGTGCACAGGCCACTCTTCTGCATGCCCTATGGACAAATTCCAAGTAAATGGCATTCCTTGCAAGAATGCAAAAGGTTACTGCTTCATGGGGAAATGCCCCACCCGGGATGATCAGTGCTCTGAACTCTTTGATAATGGTGAGAGACGATTACCGCAAATGGCTGATAACGATAATAGCCATTATTTCTATTATTATCCTGTAAAAATTTATGGGCAAGATTGAAGATAACGCCGTTTGTGGCATTCTTCCCAGATATCACGTAGAATCTCTCTGGATATTACCTTTAATATTAGTTGATATTACCATTAATGTTAATTAACTGCCTCGGTATGTGGGTTAAGGTATGTTTGTTACTTTTTTTTACATCCACACTCTGCCGTAAAATATCTTCCTGATGCAATAGAATAGTTTTAAAGTGATTTATTTATCCCATTCTGCCTCCCTGCCCCGTGATACTGAAATTTCAATTAGATTAGAAAAATAAGGTATTTTGTGATGTATA
Source organism: Prionailurus bengalensis (assembly GCF_016509475.1). Classification (NCBI taxonomy): domain Eukaryota; kingdom Metazoa; phylum Chordata; class Mammalia; order Carnivora; family Felidae; genus Prionailurus; species Prionailurus bengalensis. Next base: position 33,684,969 of record NC_057344.1, on the reverse strand, counting down.
ACATTCATGTTTTTATTGCGTTACTTTAATCATACTACTTTGGATCCTAGAGGTGAAAGACAGTTCTGATCTCTGCTATGAGATGAATAAAAAGGGAAATAGATTTGGATACTGCAAAAATAAGGAAAACGGATTAATTCCCTGCGAAGAGAAGTAAGTACCAGGTGAAGAAAAGCAAGTGCTTTCTAAGAGCGTTTTTGTGAAATCAGAACCATAACGGCTCTTGTTCTGACAGCTGCTAACCTCTATTGATTGAGATTAGGAAGAGAGGGAGTGAGGCAGCAAGGACACAACCCTGGGAGTGGCACTGGCATTTATGTACTGTAGTTATGAGCTGAAGGTCGTGGAATATAAGGAAGAAAGATGGGCAAGAGTTAAAATTCCTAGGAAAGAAAGGGAAGAAGAGAAGCTGCAAGAAATAGGAAAGAGCAAACAGGAGGAGGAGGAGGAAAGTAAAGTGGGAAGGGGTGGAAAGAAGCAGAAAGAAGGAAGCGAGTGAAGCCATATCCAGAAAGAAACGTAGAACTTGAAACGGGAAGGAAGGGGAGAAGTGAACGATCTGATTTTAGAAACCATGAGCTGTGTCATTCTTCCAGACTTGTTACGCTCAGAAAGGCTTTTTTTTATGTGCCACAGAGGGATATGGACTGAAAACAAACGATTAAAGACTTAGGTTGAGTTTGACTTTGCTCCTAAATATACTAGGTGAAACTGGGCGATCCCTTAACCTCCTCTTCCTTCTAATTGTTGCCCAATCTGTCAAATGGGCGTTATAATAATAGCAAAGACATAGGTTTGTTGTGAGAATTAACTGGGTGCTCTGTGCCAGAAAGAGATTCGAATGTCTTGATTAACATTATGCTAACTCAAATGACTAATAGGAAATATTCTTCTGGGAACGTGAGCTAATGTTGATTTGTGACAATCACAGAGATCTAAAGAAATACGATCATTCTACCTCACAGTTCCCAGAGTCAGGACTGTGACTGTCCAACCTCTCCTCCTGCCTCTCTCGGTGCTTCGGCAGCCCACTGATAAGCCTGGGTCTACAGAAAAGTGACCAAACTGCTTCACTGCTGGTCTCGTCTCTATGAAATCCTTATTTCCTGGTCCCAAGTCTGAGAATATTCTCCCTTTCCTTCAGAGATGTCAAATGTGGGAAGATACACTGCAGCAGAGGGAAGCACTCGTCTCTACCTGGAGAAGAAAAGATCAATCACCTTAAGAAGGTTTCAAAGAAGAATGTCACTACTGAGTGCAAAACTTTTAGTTCATATCACAATTCTAAAGATTTGGGCCTGGTTGCTTCTGGAACAAAATGTGGAGATAAAATGGTAAGACGAAAGCCTTTTGTCCTATTAAAACTTCTTGGTTCAGTCACTTGAAAACATTACTTTTTGTAATTGGTTCCTGAGGGCCTATATATGAGAAAGCAGAAACAAATGGGCAACGTTTTTATTTTTTATGGAGCAAAGTAGTAATAACAAGATAATAAATATTCATTTCGCCTAATCTCTGTTAGACAAAATGATGTGTAAATGTTATAAGTGTGCTTAATTAGTATCTTACAGTAGACATCTAGTGAAGTTATAGGCATAATTTTTAAAATTAGTTTGACTATGACGTAGCTATAGGTTCTTCAATTATGTTATTCATTCAGCCACATTTATTGGCCATTATTATCACCATACTGTGGTGCCAGTGACCATGCTGTACACAAATGATTTAAAGATGAGTGTACTTGAGAACTTCATAGACTGCATTAAATATTAAAATCAAACACAAGTGGGGCGCCTGGGTGGCGCAGTCGGTTAAGCGTCCGACTTCAGCCAGGTCACGATCTCACGGTCCGTGAGTTCGAGCCCCGGGTCAGGCTCTGGGCTGATGGCTCGGAGCCTGGAGCCTGTTTCCGATTCTGTGTCTCCCTCTCTCTCTGCCCCTCCCCCGTTCATGCTCTGTCTCTCTCTGTCCCAAAAATAAATAAATGTTGAAAAAAAAAATTTTTTTTAAATAAAAAGTAAAAAAATAAAATAAATAAATAAATAAATAAATAAATAAATAAAATCAAACACAAGTGCTTTCATAGTGTTGTGACCAATATACATTCAAGCCCAAAGGAAGAAGTGATGGACTTCACTCGTAAAACACAAAAGGCATCTTATGATGCCATTAAATGAGTGACGTTTCAGCTTTGACGTAATGAATATTTTTCAATGCAGACAAAATGAGAAAAGACTTTAAAAAATTGTTTTGATGTTTATTTATTTTTGAGACAGAGAGAGAGAGAGAGAGAGAGAAAGCGGGGGAAGAGCAGAAAGAGAGGGAGACACAGAATCCGAAGCAGGCTCCAGGCTCAGAACTCTAGAATCTGACACAGGGCTGGAACTCATGAACGTTGAGATCATGACCTGAGCCCAAGTCAGATGCTTAACCAACTGAGCCACCCAGGTGCCCCGAGAAAAGACTTTTTAGAAAGAAATACTAACATAATAAGCGAAGATACAGTGTGTATGGCATAGTCAGATAACTGGGAAATTTTGGTGTGACAGGAGCTTTGGGTGAAATATCAGAAAATGAAATTGAGCAGCTAGAATAAGGCCAGATTAGAAAGGGTGTATTATTCCAAGATGAAAAGTTGAGAATGGACACTAAAAATAATAGCCAACTCATCAAGGTTTATAAACACAGGAATATATGGAAAACATAATACTTTCAAAAAATCAGTTATTTTGAAATAGTATGGCTTCTTTCTGTAATACACCTCCTTTCCTCCCATACCACCACCCCCAAACATTACAGTGTCATTCATATCGTGTGATAGAAAAATGAATTGAAAAACAAAATTCATAATGTAAAAAAGGGAACTCGAATTTTAATAATTTAATGGAGCCCTATATTCCAAATCCATATTCTTAACGACTACAGTTTCCCATTATAATAACTAAATATCAAAATGGTGAGGAATGTGTATTTGTGAAATTTTAGGTATGTGTACCAACCACATGCTAGAAAGTTCAAGGACTTTCAATGGTAGAGTATATGAGGCACCACGTTAAAGAAAATATCAAATAATTTCTTATTCACTCCAGATAAGAAATGTCATCCAAAAATACCAACAAAATTGTTTTTTTTAATGTTTATTTCTGAGACAGAGAGAGACAGCATGAGTGGGGGAGAGGCAGAGAGAGAGGGAGACACAGAATCAGAAGCAGACTCCAGGGTCTGAGCTGTCAGCACAGAGCCCGACGTGGGGCTTGAACTCACAAACCGTGAGATCATGACCCGAGCCGAAGTCGGTCGCTCAACTGACTGAGCCACTCAGGCGCCCCCAAAATTGTTTTGTTTTTTAAGAGATAAACAAAATTGACAAACCTTTAAATAGGCTGACCAAGAAACAAAGGGAAGAGGATTCAAATAATGAAATTATAAATGACAGAGGAGACCTCACAGCTGATATCACAGAAATAGAAAGTATCATAAAAAATACTATGGATAATTCTACAAGTTGAATATTTAAACGAAATGGATAAATTCTGAAAAACATACAATGTACCAAAATTAAATGATGAAGAAAGAGAACATCTGAATAAACCAAGAGAGATCAAATCAATAATTAATAATCTCCTAACAAAGAAAAGTCCTGGATCAGATGGTTTCACATGTGAATTCTATCAAATATTTAAAGAATTAATGCCATTCCTTCTCATCATCTCAAAAAATCAAACAGGAGGAGACACTTCCAAACTCACTTTATGTGGCCAGCATTATGCTCTATCAAAGCCAGAAGAGGAAACTATAAGAAAAGAGAATTATGGGCTAATATGGTTGATGAACATAGATGCAAAAATCCTAGCAAACATATTAGTAAACTGAATTCAGTAGCACATTAAAAGGATTATACACTATAATCAAGTGAGATTTATTCATGAGATGCAAGGATGAGTATACTTACACAAAGCAATCAATGATACACCTCATTAAGAGAATGAAATACAAAAATCATATGACCATCTGAATAGATTCAGAAAAAGTATTTGGCAAAATTTAGAATCTTTTCATGATAAAAAGTCTCAACAAATTCTGTATGGAAGGAATGCCCCTCAATATTATAAAGGCCATATGTGGTAAACCCACAACTAATATCATACGCAATGGTGAAAAGTTGAAAGATTTTCCTTTAAGATCAGGAACAAGAAAAGTGTACCCACTCTCCCCACTTCTAGTGAGCATAGTACTGGAATTACCAGCCAAAGCAATTAGGCAAGAAAAAAACAACAGGCATTCAATTTAGAAAGGAAGAAGTTAAATTTTCTGTTTGCAGGTGATATGATCTTATATATAGAAAACCCCAGGGATACCTGGGTGGCTCGGTCGGTGAAGTGTCCAACTCTTGGTTTCAGATCAAGCCACAATCTCAGCTTCATGAGTTCAAGCCCCACATTGGGCTCTGTGCTGGCAGTCCAGAGCCTGCTTGGGATCCTCTCTCTCTAAACTCTCTGCCCTTCCCCCACTTGCACTGTCTCTGTCTCTCTCAAAATAAATAAATAAACTTAAAAAAGAGAGAAAACCCTGAAGGCTCCATCAAGCAACTATTAGAACTTATAAGTGAATTCAGTAAAGTTGCATGATAAAGAACAACATAGAAAAATTAGCCGCATTTCTATACACTAAAGAAAAAAAAACCTATCTGAAAAAGAAATTAAAAAAAACAACAACCCCATTTATAATAGCATCAAAAACAATAAAAATGCTTAGGAGTAAATTTAACCAAGAGGTGAAAAGTCCATAGACTGAAAATTATTAAAGACGATCCAAAAATATGTAGGAACGACAAAAGATCTTGAATCACCAAAGCAATCTTGAGCAAAAAAGAACAAAGCTGGAGGCATCACACTTCCTTATATCAAACAATATTACAAAGCTGAACAGCATGGAACAGACATTTAAAACATGCACATAGAGACCAATGGAATTGAATAGAGATACCAGAAATAAATTTATGCGTATATGGTCAACTAATCATTGACAAAGCACCAACAATACACAATGGGGAAAGGATAGTCTTTTGAATAAATGGTTCTGGGAATACTACACATGCAAAAGAACGAAACCGGATTCTTAACTTACACCATGAACCAAAATGAACTCAAGATCATTTAAGGTATGAAACAGTAAAGCACCTAGAAGAAAACATAGGAGAAAATCTCCTTGTCATTGGTCTTTGCGATTTTGTTTTGTTTTGTTTTGTATGTGATGCAGACAAAAAAGCAAAAATAAATAAGGGGGGCTATATCAAAGTAAAACATTTCTTCAGCAAAGGACACAATCAAGAAAATGAAAAGGCAACCAATGGAATGGAAGAAAAGATCTCCAAACCATATATCTGATAAAGAGTTAATATACAAAAGTTTTAACTAATTCATACAGCTGAAGAGCAAAAAACCCCAACAGTCCAATTAAAAAAAAAAGGCAAAGGACCTAAATGGACATTTTTTTTCCAAAGAAGATATGCAAATGACCAACAAGGAAATGAAAAAGAGTTCAACATCATTAATCTTCAAGGAAAAGTGAATCAAAGCCACTAAGAGATGTCACCCCACACCTGTTTGGATGGCTATTATCAAAAAGACAACAAATAAAAAAATGTTGGTGAAGCTGTGGAAAAAAGGAAACCCTTGTGCACTGTTGGCGGGAATGTAGACTGGTACAGACATTATAGAAACAACAGTAGTTCTTCCAAAAATTAAAAATAGAACTACGCTATGATCCAGCACCCTCACTTTGGGCACATAACCGAAGAAACTGAAATCAGGATCTTGAAGGGATATCTGCACTCCTAGTTTCATTGCACCATTATTTACAGTAGCCAAGATATGGAAACAATTTAAATGCCCTTTAACAGGAAAATGGATAGTGAAAATGTGATATGCATATAAAATATCACAATAATATATACTACATAATTATGGAATATATATAATGGGATCTTATTTAGCTTTGAAAAAGAGGGAAATTCTGTCAGTTTCAGCCACCTGGATAAACTTGGAAGACTTTTCATGTATGCTAAGCAAGATAAAGCCTGACACAGAGACACAAATTCTGTATGGTTTCACTTACATGTGGAAGCTAAAGAAGTCAAAGTCACAAAAGCAAAGAGTAGAATGATGGTTGCCAGGTGGGGAAAATGGGGAGATGTTGGTCAAAGCATACGAATTTTCTGTTATCAGTAAATTCTGAAGGTTTAATGTAGAAGGTGGCTATAGTTAATGATGCTGTAATGTATACTTAAAATTTTCTAAGGGGGTAAAATTTTAAGTGTTCTCAACACACACAAAAAAGTAACTATTTGAGGGGATGGATGTGTTCATTGTTTTTGGTAATCATTTCACAATGTATACATTGTATATTAAATCATTAAAATATGCACTTGAAATATATACAATTTTTATTTGCCAGTTATACCTCAATAGAGTTGGAAAAACATTTCCTGATACACGTTTTTTAAAAGAAATAGGCAAAAATCGGAGTGACTGGGTGGCTCAGTCAGTTAAGCATCTGACTCTTGATTTTGGCTCAGGTCATGATCTCATGGTTTGTGGGATTGAGCCCCGAATCTGCTCTGCACTGACGGTGTGGAGCCTACTTGGGATTCTCTCTCTCTCTCTCTCTCTCTCTGCCCGCCCCCCACCCCCCCCCACTCACATACTCTCTCTGTCTCTCAAAATAAATAAATAAGCATTAAAAACATAAAGATAAAACAAATAGGTAAATATAAAAATAACAGTTAAAAACTTAAAAATTGGGCAGGGCGCCTGGGTGCCTCAGTCAGCTGAGCATCAGACTTCAGCCAGGTCACGATCTCATGGTCCGTGAGTTCGAGCCCCGCGTCAGGCTCTGTGCTGACGGCTCAGAGCCTGGAGCCTGCTTCGGATCCTGGGTCTCCCTCTCTCTCTGCCCCTCCCCCACTTGTGCTCTGTCTCTCTCTGTCTCTCAAAAATAAATAAATGTAACAAAATTTTTCAAAAAGAAAAAATTTTAAAAATGGGCTAAGATAAGCCAGGCAATAATTATAAGCAACAAAAACAACAATAATTTTGTTATAACATGTACAAAAAAATAACAAGCAAAATGGAAAACAAAGTTAATAAGCATAAATAAGAAGATTAATTGATATTAAAAATAACCAAATGCACAGTTGACAATGGTGGTATAGGAAGCATGGATCTTATTGAATCAAAAGAAAACTTGCAGGATGCCTGGGTGGCTCAGTCGGTTCACCATCTGACTCTTGATTTTGGCTCAGGTCATGATCTTGCCGACGTGGAATCAAGCCCCAGGTCCAGGTGCGCGCTGAGCATGCGGTCTGCTTGGGATTCTTTCTCTCTCCCTCTCTCTCTCTCTGCCTCTCTCTCTCTCAAAATAAATAAAGAGAACAAATACACTTTAAAAAAACAGAAAAAGAACACTTGATAGAAATAATAACATAAATTGTTGCACTTACAACTGTAGAATCTTTGATAGGTTAACATTTGAAGAATTAGTAAGGATACAGGTATTTGAATGATGAGTTTGTATATAACAGTGTTTGATTGTACGCTGCATTAATTTCAAATATCTCATCAAACATTTATGGAGGATTTCTTCTACAGAAGATTCTACATGTGTTTTTTTTTTATAATAGAAAAAAATCATGTAAATTCTAAGAGCAAGTCATTAATTCATACTGGTAACTTTATTTCCAGGTGTGCAGCAATGGTGAATGTGTGAAACTCGAAAAGGTCTACAATTCAACCAATTGCTTGTCTCTGTGCAGTGAAAATGCTGTAAGATTTGGCTCCTTTTTAAATTAATGTCTTGCCAGTCATTTGCTTACATAGAACTTCATTCCTGAGCGTGTGTGTGTGTGTGTGTGTGTGTGTGTGTGTGTGTATGAGTGTTGATTTTTAAATAAAATACACATTTGGGATCCATGTTTTCATGTATCATCCATAAAATTGATCTAAAGACCCAAACCAGGTATTACTTATAGATATTGTCAATATTACAAGTATATAGTTTATCATTGGACTGGTAATCTAGAAACCTAGTAACTTATGTACATATGAAGTTGAAACCTAAAGGATCTATCATAATGTCACTTACAGTAAAATTATAACAATGTCAACATTAATTGAAAGCTTTTGACCAAATAACAAAAATTATATATATGTATATGTATATGTATATGTATATATACGTATATGTATACGTATATGTATATATACATATATACATATATATACATATACGTATACGTATATATGTATATGTAAATGCATATATATATATATATATATATATATAAAATTACTCAACACTACCTGATACCACCAGTACCTAGCAGTTTGCATTTGTGGGTAACATTTTTCCTTCGTGCAATTAATCAGTAACACTTATATATAAGTTGTATGTGTATCAGGTACCCTTCCAAGTACTTTACATATATTACATTTTAAACACTTCACAACAGCCTCAAAAGTGAGTACTATTCTTATGCCCAATATTACAGGTGGAGAATAAGTCACATGATGTTGTGTTGAAGGAAAAGCTGAAATATAAGTGCAGAAAGAGTGCATATCCTTAATCATTACACGATGGTCTTTGATGAAGAAAACATTGCACCACTCTTTTTTCTCATATTAACGCTATATCGTTATTACTAAGGCTAGTTAGAGCCAGCTGTGTGGCTATGACATGTCTAACTCTAACAGGGCTGTTCTTTTAATAACATTCATGTCTTCTAGAAAGATAAGTAAAGCCATCTAATTCATCTGGTTTTAAATTTGTTAGAATCATTCTCTTGTCCAAAGGCCACCTTCAAAAGTTGCTTCTTCTTGCAGTTTCATTTATTTATTTGTTTCCAATGTTGATTTTGATACGCAGTTTAATTAATCTGTAAAAGTGTGTGTGCGTGTGTGTGTGTGCGTGCGTGTGTGTGTGTGTGTGATGTTGAAACAGCCCAAGCTAAGCGAGGTACAAAACACACATATAACCTGATAAAATTATATGATTATTCTTCCAGGTGGATGGCCCTGAACTTCAGTGCCAGTGTGAGGAAGAACAGGAACATGTGGACTGGGGAGAAAACTTAAATGCTACCAGTGAGCATTCTAGAATATAATATCAAAAGCCTAGACAATGAGAAAGCTCGTTTTCCTTATTTCCCAAGTCTAATACATGTATGTTGTGTTTCCGTGTGGATTTGTGTGGTCTTTTTACTATTTTGCATATTTAAACACCTAAATTTGAGTATACTACAATTGCTGTTTCAATTAATGTATCTTCTTCTAGTTATATTTGGATAGGATCTTCTAAGAAACTGTAACACAACAAGACCTTTTATAGTCAATTAACAACTAACAGTCAACACATTTCCTGCCGATTGTTGTTCTTAAACATAACGGACTCTCAGGTTGAGTGTCAGTTGTTAATACACATGATAATTTGTATAATGGTTTGGTCTTTTACTTTATATTTTAAGAAAATGGAGGAAGGGGACATTAAAGTCCTTTAAGTAAGGGAGAAGCTGGATTGTAATAGCTCAGTTAATACTCTATTGTCCTAAGGTTGATGTCCTGGCTAAAGCTTATGTTTTTTAATGTTGCAGATATATCCATCCTGGTTGTTGTGCTTGTCCTGGTGGTTATTGGTGTAGGGGTTGTCGCATTATTAATTCGTTACCAAAAATGTATTAAGCTGAAGCAAATCCAGAGGTATGTATTTTCTGTCTAGTGAAATGGGACCACTCCTAACGATATATAAGCTCTGTCACTGTAGACGATATTCCCTGGGGGAGAAGTCTAAGCCTCTTACTGAAGACGAAGTAAGAGTAACAGTAAATCAAGCTTTTACATACTTAGTTCTCATCTCCAAACGCTTATCCCGATGGTTCCCAAAGTTTGCTACACATTGGAATCCTAGAGATTTTTTACAAGAATACTAATTTCAGTTTCTCCCTCTGATTAAATTGTTATGGGGTGCAACCTGAGTATCAATCGTTTAGAAATCTTCTAGATGATTAAATATTAACCACAGGCATACCCCGTAGCTTATGTCAATATTCAACTTCCTCTTGACAGCCCACCGAGAGAGACACTGGGAGTGGAGAATAAAGGATACTTTGGTGATGAGCAGCAGACAAGGACTGAGCCCATCTTTCCCGACATTCATCCCCTCCACGTAAGCCAATGTCACTTGCAACAGCTGACTGATTTCAAAAGTAGTTGCATGTGTATTCGAAGTACAACTAGCCCTAAGCTAAGTGATATGGGAGGTGCTAAAGAACAGTTTAACGTGATTCCACACCAATGAAGCCTTTGGTCTACATGTGGGGAAGGAAAAAATGGCAGGACATAAGCAAAGCAAGACACTATTTCACAGCAGAATCTATGAGTTAAATAAAATATTGATTTGTGCACTATCAGAAAAATTTACAAACGTAAACTATATTTTGGGGCATAAAACAAGTCAGTAAATTTAAAAGAATGGGAGTCATACACAATGTTACCAAAACAAAACTTTATTAAAAATCAGTAACAGGGGCGCCTGGGTGGCTCAGTGGGTTAGGTGGCCGACTTCGGCTCAGGTCATGATCTCACGGTCCGTGAGTTCGAGCCCCGCGTCGGGCTCTGTGTTGACAGCTCAGAGCCTGGAGCCTGTTTCAGATTCCGTGTCTCCCTCTCTCTGACCCTCCCCTGTTCATGCTCTGTCTCTCCCTGTCTCAAAAATAAATAAAACATTAAAAAAAATTTTTTAAATCAGTAACAGAAAACTATCGGAAAAAATCTCCAAATGAAAATTAGATAATAAATTCTAAAGAACACCTGGGCCAAATAAAAAATCAATAGGGAAAATGGAAAATACTTTAAAGGAAAATGAAACAATACCTACCCAAATTTGTGGGAAGTAGTGAAACCAGTAAAGGAGAGTTTATAGCACTAAATACTTACGCTAGAAAAGAAGAAAGGTATCAGATCAATGACATCAGCTTTCATTTTAGGAAACTAAAAAGAGAAAAGCAAATAAAACTCCATACAAATAGAGGACAGGAAAACAATAAATATTGGTCACCAATGAAACTAAAAACAAAACAAAACAGGGGCGCCTGGGTGGCGCAGTCGGTTAAGCGTCCGACCTCAGCCAGGTCACGATCTTGCGGTCCGGGAGTTCGAGCTCCGTGTCGGGCTCTGGGCTGATGGCTCAGAGCCTGGAGCCTGTTTCCGATTCTGTGTCTCCCCCTCTCTCTGCCCCTCCCCCGTTCATGCTCTGTCTCTCTCTGTCCCAAAAATAAATAAACGTTGAAAAAAAAAATTTAAAAAACAAAACAAAACAAAATCCTGTAGGCAGACAATAAAAGCAAAAGCTGTTTTCCAGAAATTAATAAATCTTATAAACTTCCAGTCACACGAAGAGAAAAAGGTACAAGAGTCAAAATGACTATCTGGAATCATAAAGGTGACATCCCAGGAGAGTAATGTCCCTTATTAAATTGACAATATTTTGAATATGGAGATTAATTTGAAAAATTATTATTTTAACATATATATATATTTGACAGTGTAATTCAATAGTAAACTTTTTCAAAGTTTCAAATCACCAAAGCTTACTCATGAAGAAAGAGATTACCAAAATATCTCCGTGTTTAATAGAGAAATTGAATTTGTAGTAAAAAACTTTCTACAAATAATAATAATAATAATAATAATAATAATGGGTGAATTCTACCAAACATATAATGATGAAATATTACCAATTCTACATAAACTCTTCCAAAAAATGGGAGAGAATGGATACTTCCCAACTCTTTTAACAAGGACAGTATTTTTCTGTTATCCTTCTAGAGAAAAGCATTATAACACAGAAAACTGTTTGCCAATATTTCTAATAAATATAAGTGCGTAAGTACTAAATTTTAGCAAATTGAATTTCACAATGCATAAAAAGGATATGGTATTGTGACCAAATGAGGGTTATCCTAGGAACGTAAGGAAAATTTAACATTAACAAACCAATCAAGCTAATCCACGGTATCATTTGGCAAAAAGTAAAATTATATGACCATCTCAATAGATGTGGGAAAAGCATTTGGAAAAGATGTAATCTATGTTCCTGATAAAACTCAGTAAATTAGGAACATAAGGGAACTTTCTGAACCTGGTGAAAGTGTCTACCAAAAAACCTATAGCTGATATATTTATGCTTAAAAAAACTGAATACCTTTTCTATAACAACAGGAATAAAGCAATGATGGACACTTCTATTGAACATTTTACTTGAGACTATAGCCATTACAATAAGGCAAAAAAAAAAAAATCAGAAAGAAAAAGAGTAAACCCTTTTGATTTGCTGAAGACACTATCATCTATAAAAAATCCTATACTAGGGGTGCCTGGGTGGCTCAGTTGGTTAAGCACCTGACTCTTGATTTCAGCTGAGGTCATGATCTCACAGTTTGTGAGATAGAGCCCCATATTGTGCACTGTGCTGGCAGCATGGAGCCTGCTTGGGATTCTCTCTCTCCATCTGTCTCTGCCCCTCCCCCACTAGTGCACTCGCTCTCTCTCTCTCTCTCTCTCTCTCAAAACAAATAAATAAATAAATCCTATAGTAAAAAAAGTGAATTTAGTAAGATTTTTTTTTCAATATATGAAATTTATTGTCAAATTGGTTTCCATACAACACCTAGTGCTCATCCCAAAAGGTGCCCTCCTCAATACCCATCACCCCCCTCCCCTCCCTCCCATCCCCCCATCAACCCTCAGTTTGTTCTCAGTTTTGAAGAGTCTCTTATGCTTTGGCTCTCTCCCACTCTAACCTCTTTAAGATTTTAAGATATGAATCTGTGCACAAGAACCTATTGTGTTTTCATATACAAACAAGAATATAGCTGGTTATGGAATTTCAAGCATTCAGAAATTGACTTTACATTCGGATGCTAAAAGATCTGCCTTGGTCAATTCTTACTATAATACATAAAGAAACTCCCACTCTTCTCCAATGTAAGTTTGTTTTGTGAGTTCTTAGACTTCTTCAGTATAAGAGAATAACTTAGGGAAGAATATTTCCCCGTGTGTTTTGATATTTGTACATTTACTAGGTGTTTTCTAGAGATAGCTAGAAAATTTATTGTGCAGGCTTAGAAAAGGGTCATACTTGCCAGAACACTTAATTGCAAGGATAATAGTATCTCTTTTTCCTAGCAAAGAACTGCAGAGTCCTTGGAGAGACTTCCAACCAGTTTTTCAAGTCCGCACTACATCACACTGGTATGGTCGCTTACCCCCTTTCTGTTGGGTTGTGCTAGTCTGTGGCCATTTCAGTAATAATTTCGGTGTCACTTAACTATTTGCTGGTTCCTTGAAATAGTCAAATAATATAACAAAGCTCTGAAAGCACCAAGATTTTCAATTGTCTATTTTTCAAATGAACAATTCTCATTATGCTGTCTATATTAGTAGCTAAAAGGGTGTGATTAAGATAGCTTTCAGTCTATGGTTCCCCAGAATCCTCCTCTCCCACAAAAGGATCTCGGAGCGTGCCACCCAGTTGGGATGGGGCTGAATGATCATTTCTTCCCATACCCCACTCAACCAGTACCGTCCATTTTGACAAATTGTTTTTACTGGGGTTTCAACAGGGATGTTTTCGCAATGGAAACTCCAGCGCTTGAAAAATGTTTGGAAATCTCTTACCAAATACAGGGTTGGAGAGATCCACCACAAAGTTTACAAGGAAAAAAAAATGGCTTCGGATAAGGCTTCACTAATCAGGACTATCTCCCCATCGTCTCCCATAGCAATGTACAAACTTTCTTAGATTGTTCACGGATCAAGAAGAGACTGTCTGCATGTGATGTGCTTGTGTGTATGTGTGTCTACTTGTGACATCTGGTACAGTTCCTGACACAGCACAATTTGTGTATTCCAGAAATCTGCAAATAAAGACCTAAGAGGAATCGCAGATCCCAGTCAAAGTGCCAAAGAGGTAGGTTCCTGTGACAGATGGTACCCCCACCCACTATTGATGGAGAGGGGACACCCTCTGTCCTTACCAGAAGAATAAGATGGTTGGAATTGTTTTCTCCCATGTGCTAAAATTTCTAAGAGACAATTTAACAGAGTATGTTTCAGTCTGAGAATTTCAAGCCTGACTATGGGAGCAAGCTAGGATTTAACAGTCTCAGAGTCTTGGGCATTTTTAGACATAACAGAAACAAAACTTCTTTCTTAGACTTTTCTTGCCCAGAGTATACACACTTATGGTTTCTCATGAAGAATTTTTTTCAAATGTTTATTTATTTTTGAGAGAGATGGAGTGTGAACATGGGAGGGGCAGAGAGAGAAAGAGAGAGGGGAGACACAGAATCCGAAGCAGGCTCCAGGCTCTGAGCCATCAGCACAGAACCCGACGTGGGGCTCGAACTCACAAACCGTGAGATCGTGACCCGAGCCAAAGTGGGGATGCTCAACCGACTGAGTCACCCAAACACCCCTCTCATGAAGAATTTTAAGGACCAAATAGCACTGGTAATTACGGAGAAAGTACCATTCCTAATGGAAAGTTATTTCATGTTTGCTTTATCAAAGTTTCACCTACTAAATCAGTAACTGACTCTATCTGAGGGATGATTTCACTTTTTAAGTGCAATGGCTATATTAGAAAATTTATCAAAAAGTTGTGATTTTTGTCAAAACGAGACAAAATGAGCACTGTGGCTACATATCAGAGTTTCTGTTTTCATTCCTTCATTCATCCATTCATCGATTTCTATTGAGTTTCTACAATGTACTGGGTTAATCAGAAGTTTCCCACACAAAACATTCTTTTTTCATCTTTTTTTTTTCATTTCAGAGAGACATAGAGAGGGTAGCGGGGAGGGAGGGAGAACCTTAAACTGGCTCCACACTCAGTGCAGAGCCCTACATGGGGCTCAATCCCAATCCTGGGATCAAGACCTGAGCCAAATCCAGAGTCAGCACTCAACTGACTGAGCCACCCAGGTGCCTCCCCCGTAAAAACATTCTTCACAAGAAATCTTGCCCAACACACTTTCTGTGTTGGAAAGGGGAAGGAAGGACATTTCTAATTGTCCTTCCACTCCTTAATGATGGACATGTCTCATACTGATGAATGGAGAGAGATGCTCCTTAATGCAAACAAACTGTTTGGCATCCTGTAATGAAAAACAAAATGATTTTCTCTCTTTTGTGATAGGCTTGTTCATTTTATAATGACTGCTTAATTAGCCATGGCTAAGGAGATCTGGAAAAAATGTGAACAAGCATAGTACAACAGAATCCCGGAAAGTTACTGTAATTAGCAGATAACAATGAGTAACTGAAATATAATGTGCCGTAGACTTTAGAGAAAATAACTTCTTTTTACCCATCTGTTTCTATTTAGAGCTTGAAACTGGATATCCAAAATGGCTGTGCAAGGCTAGGCTGAGGATTCTGGATGAAAGATCTTCATAACCCTCCCTCGATACTTGCTACACAAATTTCTGGCAGTTTTTCCAAAGTTCTTATCAAGACAGAAAATGTTGATGAGAAGCAACTTCTTTCTGTAATCTTTACCTGTAGAATTTACAGCCTGTAGTGTAGACATTTGCTACAAAAAGATTCTTGGCGTTTTCCCAATGACTAATACAATATAATACAATAACAAAACTAATACAATAGACTAATACAAAATAGTCTCCTTGCTCTAGGATTTTCCTAAAGAATGTCAATCTGGTTACTTTAAAAAAGACTCTTAACCTTGAGGATATTAAATTACAGCCCCGAGTCTAAGAAGCAAAACACTTCTTATAAAAGTTTATTTCTTTGGAATCATAAAACTACTGAACCTTAATTGGAATATGACACGATTGCCACTAATTCTGCTTTAAATGAAGTTCTCTCCTGCAGAAATGCCAAGGAATTCAGTGCAGGAAGTCATCTGATTCCACTAAATAATTAAAAGGTAGAGGGCTGTCTGGCTCATGTCTTGTCAGTGAAGGAGGCAGGAGAATAGTCCTCTTCGCTACAGAATAAATCTTAAAATCGTGGCAGCAAAGGAGGACATGAGATGCTTCTGGTTAAATTCCTAGAATCTCATCTTAAATTCCTAAATTTTTAGAATTCCTTCTAAACCTGACAGAGAAATCAGAGGGGTTATAAGAATTTCAGAAAGTTAACTCCAGCAGAGAAGAAATACTCACGGCTCCCCTTAAGTGCTTGTGAGATCTTTGTAGTGCACAGATTTGCGCAATTACTGTGCAATTTCTCTTCCGTCTCTAGCCTTCCCTGATTCTGGTGTGTGGGGCTGTCCAAGGAATGATGTCAGATATTTCTTATGCCCATGTTTCTCAGCACTTTCTCTTGTATTATTTTCTTTTTGTTAACGGTTAAAGCTATATCAATTGTTTCTTTGTATACTAAAGTGAAGTTTTCAAGTGCTAAATGAGAATTATATGATTCAATAAATAAATAAATAAAGCAAGGAAGAGAGCTGGGTTGTTCTTGGTGAGATTCTTCTTGCTTTACTTGACTGGCTGATGTGAGGACACAGTGAGATCAGCAAAGGACAGCAGGGACTCAGCATTTCACACCTAAGCAAGAATTCCATAAGCGTTTGTTTTTCTGATTAAAACCACTCATTTGAGAAAGAGTGTTGACGATTGCCCGCTGAAAGCAAAAGATGCTAATTTAACTGTTTTATGACTCTTGAGGATATAGAACAAACTGAGGGTTGCTGGATGGGAGGTAGGTGGGCTAGATGGATGATGGGCATTTAGGAGGGCACTTGTTGTGAGGAACACTGGGTGTTGTACATTAGTGATAATTCACTGAATGCTATTCCTGAAACCAATATTACACTACATATTAACAGACTAGAATTTAAATAGGAACCTGAAAACATTTTTAAAAGACAAATGTTTTAGGCAAACTTGTGAAAAAAAGAAATTGTGTGTCATATATACTCCTTAAAGCAAACAATAGTCTTCTGATGTCCAAAACGAAGGGACAGTCACATACTTGTACTTGCTTGAACAATACATATGTTGCCGAACAATATATATATCTCGCCTTCTTGATTCACTATGTTTCTTCTTGCTCTCGTATTTCTTCCAAAAGACTCACCATCATCTCTGCCTTGGGTTCCACATTCAGCCAACTACTAGTTTCCAGTGATTTTTCTTTCTTTCTTTCTTTCTTTCTTTCTTTCTTTCTTTTTTTTTGCAAATTTTTCTTCTCTCTCTCAAATTATAAATATGCCTGGCACCACCTGAGTCCTCCTGCTTGGCTGTTTCATGCCTAGATAATCACTCTGGACTTCTAGTCTGCTCCCCCATTCTTCAAATAACCCCAGTGGCCCTCAGCCGGGTAAGCTTCCTTTTTACTTTAGGGTGTATTTTCCGTGCTTGTCCTTATTACTTATCCGAGGCCCTAGAGACTTGACCTACACTTCTTTCAGATGCTGCCACCCTGTGCCGTGTTTCTTAGGGATCTTCTTCCAATGCTGTCTGCAGATTAGGAAGCAATTTCATGGTTCCCTTGGAGGGAACCAGCAGGAGTGCTGTCCCTGTCCCCAGTTATGGAGCCAGGTATGATTTCATAGCCCTAATATGTATGGCTCTTATCACCTTGGACCGTTTGAGTCTTTTCCTTTGAACCAACAGTTGCAGACAGAACTCCTGTTGTGAATGAACAGACCTGCAGGACTTACGGGCTAAGGAACTCTGTCTTCCTCCTCAGCCTGTGAACTGCTTCCTTTCCCACCCCATACACAGATAGAGAACCTTCCTGATGCTGGAACTTGCCTAAAGTAAGACAGAGCTCGTTACAGCTCTGGGATGTTGTGTTTTGGGGTACTGAGTTACTCTCGGTAGCTGGGTCCCTGTACCCTCTGCCCTGGACAGAGGTGGATTTATCCAGAAGCTAATAAAGCTTGAGCTTCAGGGTCTAACGTGTGCATTGCTCCTTCCCAGACCTTTTATCTAATTTGACATTTACATTTTTTAATGACAGTGGGCTGGTTTGGGTTGGGAAGTGAGAACTCAAATGAGTGCAAATGATGTGTCCACAATAGGGCCTATATCTAAGAAGCAGACAGGACAAAGATGCCCTGTGTTAGGCAGAAATTGGTGGTTCCAGGAAGGGCAAGGAGACGACCAGC
Source organism: Prionailurus bengalensis (assembly GCF_016509475.1). Lineage (NCBI taxonomy): Eukaryota > Metazoa > Chordata > Mammalia > Carnivora > Felidae > Prionailurus > Prionailurus bengalensis. The sequence goes on along the minus strand of NC_057344.1, from coordinate 33,666,771 downwards.
CAGAAATGGGATGGGGGGATCTGGGAATGAAAACAGCACGGCAGGTGTGAGGAACCCTCAGCAAACCCATGGCCGACTGGGGAAAGGCTTGGGTGGAGGTGAGTTCCCAGACAGCACCACAGAGAGGAAAATCCAAGAGGGGAGCGAACTTTGACTGTGCTCCCCAATCCACCCACAGATAATGGCCAAGGGCCAGGGCTTTACCAGCATGCTGAGTTTGAGCAAAACCTGTGCGCAAATCACCAAACCCTGAGTGATGCAGACCCAGCGCGACCCATAGAAAAACAATACAGAATACAAAACTAAGGGACGCCTGGGTGGCTCAGTCGGTTAAGTGTCCGACTTCAGGTGGGGTCACGATCTTGCGGTTCACGAGTTCAATCCCCACATCGGGCTCTGTGCTGACAGCTCGGAGCCTGGAGCCTGCTTCCGATTCTGTGTCTCCCTCTCTCTCTCTCTGCCCCTCCCCCACTCGCCCCACTCGTGCTCTGTCTCTTTCAAAAGTAAATAAATAAAAAAATAAACATTAAAAAATTTTTAAAAAAATACAAAAATAAGAAGCGAAACCCGAGCAGACATATCAGCAGCTGTACATCCCAGGGGGCAGAGGGTGGGTGATAGATTCTGCAGTTTAAGTTCGGACAAGTGCCTTTAAAAAACACTCAGAAGTAAATCAGAATTCATACTTGTTGCAGTAGTATTTGAATCTCCCATATACGTTCACGTCAGTTCTGCCAGGAATGCAGTGATGGAGATCCCACACAAACCAAACCAAAAATCAGCATTCCCAGGACAGCATCCACTATTCTAAATACCGGCCAGCTCCACACGACCACGTTGCCATTCTCAGAAAGCATCGGTGCTTCCAAATGGTTGTGGAATTTAAAGGCACTCGGGGCGTGCTAGAATTGGGAAGTCACATCCTAAAAGACCAGTGATCGCTTCCTGATCTGGGGCACAAATACATGCATGGGCCCTGGCAGTCCTCACGGCGCAACGCATGGATGAAGTTTCTACAACGACCACTAGGTGGCCACCTAACAATCTAAATCTATGAGCTGGAAACTCGCCCAGGGAACTCACACAACACCAGGCCTGCAAAATCCGGACTTGAAATAAACTTACCAAGAAGTTTGTTCAAGTCCGTTGCTGGTTACGGAAGACGTAGCTCTGGGAGAATTTTGCCAGACCCCTTTCTTCTCTGCCAGGGTTGTGGGTTGGGTTAGGAAAATAGAAACGGAGCCCCTGAGCAAAGGGGAGTTGGGTGGACAGCCTGAAAACTTTGAATGAAAAGAAAAAAAATTTAATGTGTATTACTTATTTTTGAGAGAGAGAGAGAGAGAGAGAGAGCCAGGGGGCGGGGGTGGCAGAGACAGAGGGAGACACAGGATCCAAAGCAGGCTCCAGGCTCTGAGCTGTCAGCACAGCTCAGGGCTGGGGCTCAGGGAACCAGGAGATCAGGACCTGAGCCAGAGTCAGACGTTTACCTGACTGGGCCACCCAGGCAACCCGAGCCTGCAAACTGTGAATGAGGGCTTTAGATTCTGAAGATAAATCCTGTTTGCTTTCAGTCTTGAAGTCCAGTGGTGTTGAAGCTGACATGTCAGTAGCTCCAAATGACCCCATCTCCTGAAAACTACTGGGGGAGGGCCGGAGGGATCATTTTGTTTTTGCTTTTTACTTTTATATGATCTGTTTATTTATTTTAGTTTTTTGAAGGCCAGCAAATTAGCCACTGCTGCTGTGGACACCGGAAGAGCTCCCCCTTTCCCCAGGGATATGTAACGGCTAGTAAATACCAGGAGGAGCCATAGCCTGTGTGACTTCTATGACTTTGTAGTGGGACATTCATGACAATCGACGTCCACCTACTAATCACCACCAAGGAGTGAGAAGTATCGATTCGACTCCTGAGCTTATTGGACGCTTCCTGATCACTTTCTGACGGAAGCTCAGGCTTTTAGGAAAGTCGAGAGCCATTATGCAAGGGAAATGGCTGTCTCCCGGCCTTGACAGAATCCATTAGTATATTTCTCCAGGAAAAGCTGTAATTGGGAACTATATGTAATGGATATTGATCGCTAAGAAAAGAAGATACACATAACTTTAGACCTCAGGGGTCTCCGGGAGCAAAAGGTACGTAAAAAGGGGTCTTCATAGGATCATAGAAGTGCTAGCCGGAAAGAAACTGAACCGGAGTGGCTTTAGAGCTTAGGTAAGTCAATTCACGAGCCAACAGCTGCTTGCTCAAGGATATCAGTGATTTGCTGCAAGGAGAGCAAATATAGCATTTACTGAGTACATACTATTTGTCAGGCATTTTTCTAAGCACTTCGTATGTAGTCTTTTATTTGACTTAAAATAACTCTAGGAGTTAACTACTGTTATTATCGTCATTTTACGCTTTGAGAAAATCAAGCCCAAGGTAAAATAATTTGCCAAAAGAGAGACAGTGGACGGAAGAGCTTAGCCAGAATGTCAACCCAGGGATTCAACCTCCAGAGAGTGTGTTTCCCATCACTACCACGCTGTTTGGTGTGAATATAATTTTGAGAGGGAGGAAGCACAGGTCCTTCCAACATTCACAGTGGTGCAAGGGAAACTAATATATCTTGCTCCCATTCCCATTTCCCGCGCACCAACTTCCCAGTCTTTGCAGCCACAGCCACAGCCACAAGGATGCACGGATTTACACAGCAAGGCAAGCCGGGCAGGGGCCACCTCCCAATTTAGCCCGACCCTGGCTGCCATGCTGCTGTCTTGGTAGAACCATATTTGGGCTGCACCTGAGACTTTAGCACCTTTAACCCTTCTCCTGGCCCATCCCAAGGGGGGTGCTTGTGATCTGGAACCTTTTCTGTGTTGTACTACTTCAGGTTCTGGGAGGTCTTACTCAGTAGAACAGGGCTCTGCCTGGGCAATGTTTTAGTTCGCTTTAGCATGCCTGGGAAAGATGTCTGTTGCTTCCTTCATTGTCAGCGTGCAGGGAAGGAAAACCAAAAGAATTATTGACATTTGGCAGCAACTTGTGGATCGGGGGATGGCAAGAGTCAATGAAGGGGCCGACCCGCTCTGAGGAAGGCTTCCTGGTTCTAATCAAATGAAGAATGCACAAGACAAGGGGTCACATTTAACATGTGGGGAAGGAGAGAGTATCCGTGCCGCACCTTTCAGACTCCACACACCTGCCAGACCTCTCCGTATTTCTCATTCGATGCCCACTGCAAAGCCCTGTGAAAGTATTCTCTTACAGACAAGGAAGGTAGGGATAAGAGGTGCCCTGCCACCCAGCGGTCAAGGGTGAAACAGAAATCCGCACATAAGCCTCAGACCAAAGCCACGATCCGAACCCACTCCAGTTTCTAAACTGACCTATTATACCCCCAGGGTGACAGTGACATCACAGGTGGCCACTGGAGCTGATTTCTGGGAGAGGCAACTTTGATCTAGAAAGGGGCGGGCCAACCCAAGGCAGTGGGTGGGCCTAGGTTTTTTGTCGTAAAGAACAAGGCGTCCGTTTCATTTCCCAGTCTTCTCCAGGTTTTCAAAGCGATGATTAGAAGGAAGAAAATGTTCATAGGTCTACTGTCGTTCCAACAGGGTTCAAAGGGGATTCACTGGATGGAAAAACGCAAAGGCTTTTAGATAAATCCTATGGCACTTAAAGTCCTTCTTGTCCTGTATTTTTTTTTTTTTCAGCGTTTATTTATTTTTGGGACAGAGAGAGACAGAGCATGAACGGGGGAGGGGCAGAGAGAGAGGGAGACACAGAACCGGAAACAGGCTCCAGGCTCTGAGCCATCAGCCCAGAGCCTGACGCGGGGCTCAAACTCACGGACCGCGAGATTGTGACCTGGCTGAAGTCGGACGCTTAACCGACTGCGCCACCCAGGCACTCCTTGTCCTGTATTTAAACGAGTCCTTTTCTCTCCCGTTGTCCACATCAGCCTCTGGACGTAAACGTTGACGTCCATTACCCAGAGACGGTAACATTTTAAAAACAAAACCGCCCAGAAAACTAGAGATCGGGCTCTGGGGTGTGCCTCTTCAGGTCTACCAGGGAAAGCCTCTGGATACTAATTTGACGTTCTTAGAAATGTGTCTGATACTCTCTCTGCAGGAGCACATAGTTTGAAATATCATTACCTACTGCCGTCTTTAGGCTGGCGGAGGAAAGGAAGAAATAGCCTCCCAGGTAGCACATTGCGCAAACCGGATACCTCAATATTGACGCACCGCCAACCAATTCAGAAGAGAAATAAATCGATTTGCTCCATCTTGTTCATGCTGCTTGGTTGCGTAACAGGTTTCCATGCTGAAAATAGCACCAGCTGGACACTGTGCTACTCAATATCCCACCTTTAGAAATGAAGAATCAGACCCAAGCCCAACCCAGCGTCATACTGCTCCCTGAGTCCCCCTGCGTTTTCTAGCGAGGGGACACTCAGAAAGCAGCAGGATAAAAAGGCGGATCTCACAACCCCATTTCCAGCCAAAGCTATAATCTTCCTCCTGAGGACTCTTCAGTGACCCTTTGGAAAGCCAACAAACCAAAACGACAAGCAGAGACCAATAGTACTCTTAGATTTCAAAGGGGGAAACATGGCATAAAAGTAATAAAATAAATAACGAATATGGATTGATACAATTTAGGCTCTGTTCGTTTAATTATTCATTTACTCCATCGTTCAACAGGTGCTCACTGCACATTTGCTGTATTCGAGGTATCGTTCTAGGTGCCTGAAGATAGATGATGTAGAAGACTCTGCCCAAGGGGCCTCAAGCCTCACAGGAAAGCACCCAGGCTTCTAAATGGATGGCCTCGAGGTCACGCGATGACCTGCACAGACGAAGAAGGCGGCAGATGTGACTGACAGGAGAAGAGAGAGGAGGTGTATACTATTTGGTACAGTGGAGAATCTTTCAGAAAGGCAAGCTTTTTATCAAGAGCTTAACAAATGGACAAAGTTTGGCCAAACAGAGAGCTAGCATTCCAGGGACAATCAGCCAGTCTACGCACACCAGAGTCTGTCAGGTCCATTCGTGGTGAGGGGTTAGGATAGCTCAACTATAATGCATGCAGAAACGTGTGATATGAGGGCAGGTTAAAAGTAGCCTGTATAGGATATACTCTGCTGTGTTTATCTTAAAGGTAGCGGGAATTATTTAGGGGACTTAAGTGACAGTGACATGATCAAATTTGTACTTGAGGGGGAAAAAGACAGTCACAATTATGAAAGGTGGATTGGCGAGAAGCTAGTGGACTGTCCGGATTAGAAGACACCAAACTCTACAGAGACCAGAGTTGGTAGAAAACAGAGAAAACGGAGGACTTCACATTGCTTCGTTCTTACTGATGAGGGACTTACAGGGATGGGGTAGATGAAAGCATTGATACTGGATTGTCTATTTCTGTTTCACGTAGATGAAGCTCCAACTGTTCCTTCACCAGAAAAGAATACAAGGAATAGAACCAGGTTACCCTGGAGGTGAAAATGGGTTAAATGTGAGCCATTTTAACTTCCTCTTAATGTAAATACGTACAGTGAATTCATATGATATGAAGAGCAAAGTGGGAAAAACTACTCAGAGAAGTTTTCCTTTAAAAAAAAGTGATTTAAAAAAAAGTAAAATAAAGATCGTGATTTACTCAACTGTTGTGCTAGAAGCTACTGCCTAGAACAGCACCCAGGACCAGTAGCACAGGGTAGAATATAAAATGGGCTCATCAAATACTGGCTTAGATTTAAATGAAATGTGTTACGTTTTTTAGGCAATGGAAAGAAAGCGCAGTGACGATAGATCAACTAGTAGGAAATAACACGGATCAAGGTAATTCTGAGAGTCGGACTCTTGATTCCCTTAGCTGCTCATGCAGCACCTGGCCCCTGCCCATCCTCAGATGCTTTGCTGGATCAGAGGAGCTCTCCTCCAAACTCCACAGATTCTGGGACTCTCCCTGCTAAGCTGAGGACACAACTTACTTCCCCTGAGCCCCAATAAGAGTCCTTCAAGGGAGAAAGGCAAGGGAGAAGAAGCATTACTCGTTGAAGGACACTTTTCATTTTTAATGTTTATTTATTTATTTTCAGAGAGGGCACAAGTGGGGAAGGCACAGAGAGAGAGGGAGAGAGAATCCCAAGCAGGCTCTGCACTGCCAGTTCAGAGCCCAGCACGGGTCTCGAACTCACGAACCATGAGATCATGACCTGAGCCGAAGCCAAGAGTCAGACACTTAACTGACTGAGTCACCCAGGAGCCCCAACTTTGAAGGACACTTGAAGCCAATTCTATACAACAAAATCGTCCTCCTCTCTCTGACTTGAAACAATGCAAACATCTAATACCTTTTGTATATTCTATATCTACAATTAAATCTTCAGACATATGAAATACGATAATAATAACTGTTGCAATATCCTTGTCCAGTCATTTCAAAACTCTGTGTCAGTTCTAGTTTGGTTTTGATTGAGCTTCCTACTCATAAGGGTCATATCTTTCTGCCTCTTTAAGGCATGGTCATTGTTGATTAGATGCCCATCCACTGTGAACACCACCCTTACTGGCCCTGGATTTTTTTTTTTTTTTGTATTCTCATAAATATTCTTGAACTTTGTTCTGAAAAGCAGTTGGTTATTTGGAAACAATTTGATGCTTTTAGGTCTTGCATTTAAGACCGTTACACAGGCCCAGAGCAGTGTTTAGTCTAGGGTAACTGATTCCTCACTGCAGAGAAATACCAAGTACTCAGATGCCCATGAATTATGAGGTATCTGATGGAGCTAGCAGGTAATTTTTCCTTGGACTTGTGTTATGGGCTGAATCATGTCCCCACAAAGATCTTGCACTCCAGAATTGCAAAGGAATAAATTTTTGTTGTTTAAATGATATGTGTTATCAGGGTTCAAGGTAAGTGATAAAATATGGTGCTGGGACGGGGGTGGAGGGGTGCTTCTGTTACAAAAACCTAAAAATGTGGAAGTCGCTTTGGAACTGGACCATGGGAAGAGGCTGGAAGTTTTGAGATGCATGTTAGAAGAGGCATAGATTGCCTTCAAAAGGCATTCGGCACAAACGTGACTGTTGAAGATAACTCTGGTGGAGGCTGAAAAAGAAGAAGAGAGCTGTTGAGAAAGTTTCTCTGAGAGATACATATGTCATCACAAATAGAATGTTGTTAGAAGTATGGATGTTAAAGGTGCTTCTGGTGAGGTCTCAGAGGGAAATGCTGAACACGTTATCGGACCAGATGAAAGGCCTTTCTTGTTATACAGTTGTAGAACTTGGTTAAATTGTGTCCTAGTGTTTTATGGAAGGTAACATTTGCAAGTGATGAACTTGGTTATTTAGCTGAGGATATTCCTATTCAAAGTGTTGAGGGGGGCACCTGGTTTCTCCTTGCTGCTTGTAACAAAATGTAAGGAGTCAGAGAGAGAGAGAGAGAGAGAGAGAGAAAGAGGAATTGAAGAAACCATTGTTAAGCATAGGGGAACCAGAACTTGAAGATTTGGAAAATTCTGAGCCTATCTATATTGCGAAACTAAGAAAGCATATTTTGGAGAGAACATCACGAGTGTGACTACATAATAATTTGTTAAAAGATGACTGATGTGTGATTTATGGATCCAGTCAGCCATCTCAGCAGAAGCCGGGGATAGGCATTGGGTTATCCCTTTAGAAACACTGCAGAGATGGGATGAAATGAAGGAAGGCTGTTGGACTTCTGAGATTCTATAAGATAGACTACTAGAGCTTTTCTGGTGTAACATGCTATCCTTCAAGAAAAGGAACTAATGACCCTCAGGGTGGTTCAAACGTGGGCAGGAATGGTGATTCTACCAAGAGCCAGAAGGCCAAGGCCTGAGGGGTCAGGGTCACTGTTCACAGTCAAAAGAACAGAGCCACTCCATTTGGACTGGTTGGTCTAAAAAGGCAGGGCCACTAACCAGGTGCATCGAGCCAAAAAGGATTATTCCTGAACCTTAAAATCTTAGGGAATTTTCTCTGCTAAGTTTCAGACGTGCTTGGAACCCATCACCCTTTTCTTCTTTCTAATTTCTCCCTTTTAGAATTGGAATGTTTATCCTCTACCTGTCCCACCATTGTATTTGGGAAGCAGTTAACTTTTCTAGTTGCACAGATTCATAGCTGGAGAGGGATTTCGTCTCAGGATGAATCATACCTTGAGTCTCACCCACACCAGATTTAGATGATATTTAGATGAAACTTTAGAGTATATGATAGAATGAGTTAAGATATTTGGGGCTGTTGGGATGGAGTTAATGTATTCTGTATGAAAGAAGAACATGAGGGGAGCTTGGGTGGTTCAGTCAGTTAAGCAACCGACTCTTAATGTCAGCTCAGGTCTTGATCTCAGGTCATGAGTTCAAGCCCTGCATTGGGCTCCACGCTGGGCATGAAGCCTATTTTTAATAGGCTTTAATAATGCAGCTTCCTTTTCTGGCAAAATGGTGAACTAGAACGCTAAAGAAATATACCTGGTACAGAATACCAAAAGGTTTTGGAATACCTTTGTCTTTCCTGATTCACTGTTGTATTGATAAGAAAGCCAAGGAAAATTTCAGAGTCCAGAAACACTGACAAATGTGAATCGAGAGCTAGATAAAAGCCACTTTCATGACAAACTCAATTTTTATCTCACGGTCAGGGTCCGATGGACAGGATATGACATGTTATAAAATTGCAAAGCAGAAGCGGAATTAAGTCGTCAGGAAGAAGAATCAGTAGAAAAAAATAACCGGCAGATGAAAGTTTCCAAAGATAATTGGTGTTGGAATGAACAGATTCAGAATAGAAAAAAGGCCCATACATTTAAAGAGCTAAAAGACCAGAGAACAACAGAAATGAGAAACCAAACTAGCCTGTAGATTTAAATATATCCATAAAACAATTAAGATTAAAAAAAATGTGGCTGTGTTCAGCAGCATATCCGGAAGGCAGCCTAATGAGATAGGGCTGGAGGAAAAGAATGAAAGAATAGTTTAAAGATGTAACAGAAGGTGAAAAGATTAACCCGTATCTAGCTGTAGTCCCAAAGTAGACATTATTCATAAAACTACAGCTAAATATTTTCCAGTAGGGAGAGAAGGAAGGAAATGGCAAGGGAAAAAGAAAAAAAAAATCAGCACTCGAGCCTGTGACTTCCCAGATGTGAAGTAGCTGTCTTAAAAGTTACACAGAAATTTCAAATCGTCAGGTTTAAAGGGAAGAACTCAAAACCTTCAGAGGGAAAATACAGGTGGGAAAGAAAGACTGGAGAATCAGGGAGGGCATTATATTTCTCAATGCAGGGCAGAAGGTTATAGAAGTAAGACGATCCGTATGTTCAAATGTTGAGGGGAAATGTTTTTCAAACCTAGAAGTCTAAACTCAGCCGGACTTAGTAATCCAGATGAGCAGAAAATAGACATTTTCACCATACGATTCATCCAAATTTTACCTGTTGTTCACTTACAGGAAGGTAGCAGAGGTTGTGCTTCAACATGTTAGAGGATTAAAAACATAAAGGAGACAAAAGATTTGGTAAACAGATGATTCAGCAGAGGGGAAAGCAAAGGCGTTTCCCAGAGATGGGTGAACGGAAGTTTCGGGATGACTGCCGTGCTAGGGAGCCCTAGGGGGCACCTCTCAGATGGCAGCAAGACCACGGACAGCTAGGGGGCCCTAGGGAGCACCTCTCATCGCAGCAAGACCACAGACAGCTCCAGAAGAGCCGTCCCCAAGAGGAAATCAACAAAAGTAGACCTGATTGAGAACAAGGTGTCTTTATGATTCTGAGATGTGGTTTCTAGTTCTTCTGGAGCAGTAGTTCTCAATGAGGGTGATTCTTTTCTTCCTCAGGAGACATTTGACAACGTCTGGAGACATTTGTGGCTGTCGCAACAAGATGGGGGTGTCGCCGGTATTGGGTAGGACAAGACCAGGGATGCGCCTGAACATCCTACCGTGCACAGGACAGCCTCCTGCCCATTAGCATCCCATCAAAGAATTCTAGGACCAAAATGTCAGTAGTTCCAAGGTCAAAAAACCCTGAGTTTCAGACAAAAATTTTAAATGAAAAAAAAAAAAATGGACAAGGAAAGACATATAATCCCACGTACTATGTTGTTCAACTAGGAGCAATATTTAAAGCAGTTGTGCTATAACTGTTTTGGAAAGATTAGGAAACAGAAATGGTGAGAAAAAGAAGGTAATCTTTATCTCTCTTAGTTAGAAGACAGTAGATAATTCTTAAAAGTGACATGTGTACGGACAGAAGCCAAAGTAACTTATTTAGAAAATATGGAGGTGCTGGTCGTGGAAGTAACTTAGAGTATGGAATGTTTAGGATACAGTGAATGGAGACCAAGAATGAGAAAGTAGGAGACAGAGGCTCCTGTCTTTCATTGTAAATCTTTACGTATCATTTGATATTTGAAACTATATTTGATACTATCATTTGATATTTGAAACTAATGAAAAAACAGTGTGAAAGCAGATATGGCAATCATGAGATTCAGGAATCTAATTAAGAGATTAGAGTTCTGGGGATGCCTGAGCGACTCGGTAAGTTGGGCGTCCGACTTCGGCTCAGGCCATGACCTTGCAGTTTGTGAGTTTGAGCCCCACATCAGGCTCTGTGCTGACAGCTCAGAGCCTGGAGCCTGTTTTGGAGTCTGTCTTTCCCCCCCTCTCTCTCTGCCTGTCCTGTGCTCATGCTCTGTCTCTCTCTAAAAAATAAATAAACATAAAACAATTTTTTAAAGAAATTAGAGTTCTGGTTCACATAAACAAATAAGTGACTTGATCAAACTTTAACATCCTGATTTTCTGATTGATATGCCAAGAAATGCAATTTTTTTTCTGACCTTCACTGTAATCTTTCCTCATTATTTCAAGTTGGTTTCCCTTAGGGGAGAGCCCAGGCAGGCAGGCTGAAGGCAGTGTGTTCAGGGGCTGATTCAGCAAGCAGCAAGATGGTCCCATCGTCATCCCTACATGGTGCTACAAGGACAATGTAAAAATGCAACTGAGGGATAAAACTGAGGCTGATCCAAAGAGACGTGTGCAAAGCAGGTCCTTCACTCTGTGACAAAGGATGCCTGTCTATTGAAATCAACTGGAATGGAAGAGTGCAGCACTTCGTGGAGAAGTGGCTGCCATGAGCGAAACAGGAGGTGGTCTAGAATAATTCCAAAGAGGGGAGCCCAAGTCCACCACTCCTAGATGCATTCTCCGTACGTGGGCACTTGAGAGTTCACCCATTAAAGGGGCTGGGATGTAAAAGAACACCACGAAGGGAGGATTCAAAAATTAAACAAATGCACATGCACACACACACACACACACACGAGGGTAAATTGTCCTCTTATTGTGAAATGCAATGCACAGCCTCTGGGAGCCACCGAAATAAATGAGGTAGATGAGATCATCCGTCTGCAGGTCGAGTGATCAAGACGAGAACCCTGCTTTGCTGCAGGGCTGAAACAGCATCGTTCATGGGGCTGGGCTTCTTCGTCAAAAACAGTGAGGCTGTCATGTGTTTGTGGGTCATGTGCTTGTTTCACAACTCTTTGCTTTAAGGAGCACAGCTAATATAGAACTGTTACGCTCAAACCTTCGATAATAACGTGAGGGTTTTGAAAAGTGATTTACTATTTTAATTGGATGCGTTCATGGTTGAACTCTTTTGCATTACTCCACAATATTGCGAAGATGACAGTGCAATTTTCCTTCTATCGCTAGGAATAATTTGCGTTCGTGGATTCAGAGAACGCACACACGTGTAAGACCAGTCGTGATGGTTTTCTGAAAAGGAACAGCCGTATCACATGGAAGAATTTCAAATTCAATCAGCTAATGATGTTAATATTTGCAATCGTGTGGTTAAAACCCTTCCCTTTTTTACACTCACATTTTTCTATTATGCGCATGTTCAGTATATGATATCTTCCCTTAGTTACAAGAGGTACAAAGTTGTCCTTCAGGACAGGTACATTTTAACAAGATATTAGAAATATAAGAAATTACAAGTTTGGTTTATTTTAGCTAGTTAGGTTTTATTTTTTTTACTTATTTTTAAAAATTTTTTAATGTTTATATATTTTTGAGGGAGGGAGAGAAAGAGAGACAGAGTGTGAGTGGGGGAGCAGCAGAGAGAGAGGGAGACACAGAGTCTGAAGCAGGCTCCAGGCTCTGAGCTGTCAGCACAGAGCCCGATGCGGGGCTTGAACTCACGAACTGCGAGATCATGACCTGAGCTGAAGTCAGACACTTAACTGACTGAGCCACCCAGGTACCCCGTTAGTTTATTTTTTATAAAGCCAACGATAACCAAGGAAATTTCAGTATTTCTTTTTTTTTAATGTTTATTTATTTTTGACAGAAAGAGAGAAACACAGCATGAGTGGGGGAGGGGCAGAGAGAGAGAGACAGAATCCAAAGCAGGCTCCAGGCTCCGAGCTGTCAGCACAGAGCCCAACATGGGGCTCGAACTCACAGACTGCGAGATCATGACCTGAGCCGAAGTCGGCCGCTCAACCGACTGAGCCACCCAGGCGCCCCAGAAATTTCAGTGTTTCTTTTTTTTTAAATTTTTTTTTTAATGTTTATTTAGTTTTGAGAGAGATAGAGACAGAATGGGAGTGGGTTGGGACAGAGAGAAGAGGGAGACACAGAATCTGAAACAGACTCCAGGCTCTGGGCTGTCAGCGCAGAGCCCGATGCGGGGCTCGAACTCACGAGCTGCGAGATCATGACCTGAGCTGAAGTCGGACGCTCAACCGACTGAGCCACCCAGGCGCCCCTTCAGTGTTTCTAATGGTAACCAGAATGTGGTTGGAAAGGCCAAGATGGGGTCGGCAACTCATTTTGGTGTCGTGTGGGCTAGGGTGGGTTTGGGATGTGGCAATGTATTTGACAGGAAGCACAGAAAACCTTTAAAATCATCCTTGTTCTCAAGGCCCTTATACCAGCTTGAGATTTAAGATTAATGTGTAAAGAAAAAAACCCCGTGTGAAGTGGCAAGCACTAGCCTTAAAAAGATTAGGAGCACAGAGTGGACTACATCATGTGTGAACATATGGGGGTCTGAACCTGAAGGACCTTGAGAAAGACTATCTCTCAGGCTCTAAAGTTTATAATTATTATGGGCCAGAGAAAATAAAAGAGACAAGGCGATCATTAAATTCCTCTGTATTCTTTTGCATCATTTACTAGTTAAGGCCAAATGGAGATTACTTTTTGTAATTTAAAAAGAAATAATGTGTTTTTTAGATGGAAAATGAGTGACGTCTGAATTTCACCTCCATCGTCACCATAGCAAAAGGCTGTCCGAGGCCCTAGAACAGTGAGAACCAGAACAAATGACCTTCTTCCATAACAAAGGCATCACGTCCTTGTTCTCTGCCAGCGCCCAAGGGAGATCGTTAAGCGCATTTTCAGCCCCACTGCCCACCTGTCTCCTGGGCAGAAAGCTACTCAGGGTCCTGCCCTCCACGTTCTTGGAGAACAAGGATGAGGATATTGGGCCCCTGTTTCCTTCCATGCGGCTTCCGCAATGAATAACATGAGAAAGAAATCCTAGTTAAAAAACAAACATACAATGGAATACTAAGTGGCAATGAGAAAGAATGAAATATGGCCTTTTGTAGCAATGTGGATGGAAGTGGAGAGTGTTATGCTAAGTGAAATAAGTCATACAGACAAAGACAGATACCATATGTTTTCACTCTTAGGTGGATCCTGAGAAACTTAGCAGAAGACCATGGGGGAGGGGAAGGGAAAGAAAAGAGAGGGAGGGAGGCAAACCATAAGAGACTCTTGAAAACTGAGAATAAACTGAGGGTTGATGGGGGGTGGGAAGGAGGGGAAAGTGGGTGATGGGCATTGAGGAGGCACCTATTGGGATGAGCACTGGGTGTTGTATGGAAACCAGTTTGACAATAAATTTCATATTAAGAAAAATAATAAATAAAATAACATAGAAATGAAAAAAACACATACTGGGTGGCTCAGTCGGGTAAGCCTCCGACTCTCGGTTTCGGCTCCGGTCCTGATCTCATGGTTGCCTGGGTTCAAGCCCCTGACAGTTCAGAGTCTGCTTGGGATTCTTTGTCTCCCTCTCTCTCTGCCTCTCCCCAACGTGCACTGTCTCTGTCTCTCTCAAAATAAAGTTAAAAAACAAACAAGCAAACAAGGGCGCCTGGGTGGCTCAGTTGGTTAAGCGTCCGACTCTTGACTTTGGTTCAGGTCATGATCTCAGGGTTTGTGAGTTCGAGCCCCGCGTCGGGCTCTGGGCTGATGGCTCAGAGCCTGGAGCCTGTTTTGGATTCTGTGTCTCCCTCTCTCTCTGCCCCTCCCCTGTTCATGCTCTGTCTCTCTCTGTCTCAAAAATAAATAAATGTTAAAAAAAAAAAAAAGAAAATGTAATAGCTTTCTTTCCTGTTAAGTGCATGAACAACTGGGAATGGAGATACCCAGAAAGCAGCTTCTAACAACTCATTTATAGATACTCATTTGCATCTTTATGTGTCATTCACTAGAAAGTTTATGCGGATAAGATAACCAGAAGCAGCCAGTTGCTTTTATCTATCTGTCTCTATCTATCATCTATCTATCTATCTATCTATCTTTCCATCTATCATCAACTGATTTTATCAAAATCTTACTTTCAAAGGCTGTTAAGCCATCAGCAAATATATAATTGCCATGTGCTCAGTCCTTAAAGATATTACATATATATGACAAATGTGGGAAAAATAGTTCTCACCCTTCGATTTAGATAGTGAAAGTAATATGTACCAATAAATAATACAAAAGTGTAGGCCATTCAAACCTGGTCTATAGGGCACAGAATAGGAAGTGTTCTACAATCCACATGTCTCAAGTCTCTCTGTACTGTACAAAATAGAGACAGAAAAGTAAAGTCCCCACACTGCAGACTCTGCAGCAACACCCCCCACCCCCTGCCCCGTTGGACCTCTGGGCTCTGACACAAGGTAGTGGTATATTTTTGGGTCTTACTGGACCTCTCTGTGCTCTTCCCTTGAAGACATTATCCGACCTCGAGATGCCCTCCAGTTATTTCTGGGAAGCCCCCCTGGGGTTTCTCACCAGCGGTCAACAAATCCCAGGGTGCCTTCAGTCACACCCACTCACCTCCTCGGGGGCATGCTCGATTGTGTCTCACCTCTGTCACCTGTGCTGTCCATTCCTCTCCTGCAGGTCTCGCAAGACTTCCAATCATCAGGCCGCTGGCCCCTGGTACTCTCCGCGGGCCCCTGAGATTCACTTTCTACCCTCGCCTTGCCTTTGGGTTTGTCTAAGTGGAGACAGCAGACAGGAATTTAGGGAGAGGGCAACACAGCAATCCGTTTATGTCTCCGATCCTTCCACACTGGACTGCAGGGCAGCGGGTGCTATGCAATGCAGCCCTCTCCCACAGCAGGCTCTCTCCCGGCTCCCCTCCCCTCCCCTCCCTCCCTCGCAGGAACAGTGGCCTCCTTTGCCCCTTCAGACTAAAGATGGTAAGGCCTAGCTCCTCTTGACATTCTCGGGATGCTTTACCATCCTTTTTGAGTCTCCTGAAACCCTAATCACACCTCTTTATGAAACAGCAATTTCTCCCCCCGTGTCCCCTTTCAGTAACACTCACCAATGACCCCATGTATGGCGTCTGTGATCGGCCCAGACCCTGATGGCTACAGTGTCCTAATTCTGCTTAGTTTCATGCAGAAGCAAGGGGAATATTCATCCTCCGCCCCCCCCGACCCCCTTTTTCCAGTGCAATTACATGAGCCCTAGAGCAGATCAGCTTATATCCAGTTAAGTCAGTTACAACACATCCCATGAAACTCAGTTCCCTACAGTCTGGGAAAACAGGCAAAAATAAATAAAGAAATAAAAGCATCCCCTCTGTCCTTCTCTTTAGGCCCTGCTCCTATTCACAACTCCCCTTCCAGGCATAAAACCTGGATGCAAAGTTGTATGCATGGCTGGACCGTGCATAAGAAGGGAAGGGGCCTGGCTTACAGAGCGCTAACTTATCCGAGCAAAACATTCTCAGTTCCAATCATAAAAGTAGGTGTGTTTGGGGTGCCTGGACGGGTCAGTCCATTGAGCATCTGACTCTTGGTTTCGGCTCAGGCCGTGATCTCATGGGGGTAGGAATGAGCCCTGTGTCAGGCTCTCGCTGACAACACGAGCCTATTTGGGATTCTTTCTTGCTCCCTCTCTCTCTCTGCTCCTCCCCCACTCACACTTGTGCGCTCTCTCTCTGTCTCTCTCTCAAAATAAATAAATAAACTAAAAAAATGTTTTTAAAAATGGGTGTGTTTGCAGGAGGTGGGGGGATAGGGGTTGGGTAAGAAACTCAGAATTACAAAGGTTGGACTGATCAGAAAAGTTTTTATGGGGGCACCTGGGTGGCTCAGCCGGTTAAGCGCCTGACTTTGGCTCAGGTCATGATCTCACGGTTTGTGAGTTCGAGCCCCATGTCGGGCTCTGTTCTGACAGCTCAGAGCCTGGAGCTGCTTCAGATTCTGTGTCTCCCTCTATCTCTGCTCCTCCCCTATTCACGCTCTGTCTCTGTCTCTCTCTCTCTCTCTCTCAAAAATAAACATTAAAAAATTTTTTTAAAAAGTTTTTATGAACAAGATGAGACCAATTTGATCTGTTAAAAAAATAATTTCTTAAAGTTTATTTATATATTTTGAGAGAGAGAGAGAGAGAGACAACGCACGCACTCTAGTGGAGGAGGGGCGGAGAGAGAGGGAGATAGAGAGAATCCTAAGCAGGCTCTACACTCAACATGAAGCCCACCCAGAACTTGATCTCAGGACCCTGAGATTATGACCCGAACCGAAATCAAGAGCTGGACACTTAACCGACTGAGCCCTCCAGGCGCCCTGAAACCAATTTTATCTTGATAAGAGAAAGAAAATGAGGCTACCTTAGCGTCAGAGAAATGTAACATTTACAGAAGGGTAACAAAGTAGAACATTAATAGACGGTGGGCACCATGTACTGAGGAGCAACGAAAGTTGGGGTTGAATGGGTGGATGAAGCCACTAGACAGAAGAGCTTAACATCTAGGTGGAAATATTTAAATTTGATGTAGATGGCAATAGGAAAACATTGAAGTTATACGCTAAATGTAGACAGACCACAGGAGAAATTCTGTGTTAGCAATTTCAATTACTTTAACTGGATTTTGGATCCGTGTTGGTGTTCACCTCAGAATGACTACAGCAGACCTCCAGGAAAGTGTGGAAACCAGTAGAAGCCAGGCTAATTCTCCCAGTATGGCTCATGTGGAAATACTGAAATCTTTAGTTAAGGGATCTTACAGATAGTTATGGTGCTTCTCTAAATCTTTGTTCAGCAGAAGAGAGATGACAGATAAATAGGTCTTCAACATAATTCTGCACTTGGAAACTGAGAAGCTGTCCAAGTGTTCAGAAACTGATGCAGAAGCAGTTGTCACACAAGAACAATTTTTTAATTTCCGTTTCTTGAAAAATGGGTCAATGATAATTCTTTAGGCCCATGCTTCATCTCTAAGGACACACTGCTTGATTTGCAGTCTAGAAGAACCACTAATGGAGAAAAGGGCAGAGAGATGAAAAGGACCAGAATTGGCTACAAACATGTCCATTTGGCATGGACTCTGATGAGATTACAGGTCATATGGAATGGAACAGATATTTGCAAATGATATATGGGATAAAGGGCTAGTATCCAAATCTATAAAGAACTCACCAAACTCCACACACCCCCAAAAAACAAATAATGCAGTGAAGAAATAGGCAGGAGACATAAATAGACACTTTTCCAAAGAAGACATCAGAAGGCTAACAGACACATGAAAAGATGCTCAACATCACTTATCATCAGGGAAATAAAAATCAAAGCCACACTGAGATGCCACCTCACACCGGTCGGAGTGACTAAAATTAGCAACTCAGCAAACAACAGATGCTGGGAGGATGTGGAGAAACGGGAACCCTCTTGCACCGTTGGTGGGAATGCAAACTGGTGCAGCCACTCTGGAAAACAGTGTGGAGGTTCCTCAAAAAATTAAAAATAGAAATACCCTGTGACCAGCAATAGTTCTGCTTGGAATTTACCCAAGGGATACAGGAGTGCTGATGCACAGGGTCACTTGTACCCCAATGTTTATAGGAGCACTTTCAACAATAGCCAAATATGGAAAGAGCCTAAATGTCCATCAACTGACAAATGAATAAAGAAAATGTGGTTTATATATACAAAGGAATACTACTTGGCAATGAGAAAGAATGAAATCTGGCCATTTGCAGCAATGTGGATGGAACTGGAGGGTATTATGCTAAGTGAAATAAGTCAGTCAGAGGAAATAAGTCAGTATGTCTGAAGACAGATACCCTATGTTTTCACTCATATGTGGATCATGAGAAACTTAATAGAAGACCATGGAGGAGGGGAAGGGGGAAAGAAAGTTACAGAGAGGGAGGGAGGCAAACCATAAGAGACCCTTAAATAGTGAGAACAAACTGAGGGTTGATGGGGGGGTGGGAGAGGGGGGAAAGTGGGTGATGGGCATTGAGGAGGGCACCTGCTGGGATGAGTACTGGGTGTTGTACGGAAACCAATTTGAAAATAAATTATATTTTAAAAAAAAGATTACAGGTCACAAAATGGCCCAAGCTTTGGGGTCATCTAAATGATCTGCATACGACTTTTTCTTTTTATCTCGTAGAAATACACAACTAGTGGAAGGGAAAAAAATAATATACTTTTGAACATTTAAGCAGAACCAAGCGCTGTGCTGCATTCTTTACATTTGCTCATTTAATAACAGTTTTATTACGCACAGGGGTATGAGGTGGTTGCATCAGGATCACACAGCAAAAGGCGTTAAAACAGGATGCCCCATCAACAATCAATGCCTTTCATAGGCTACTTACTGGTATAATTGTGCAGAAACAGTCTCTCTGGATGTGTCTAGGCTCAACCCCGTAGATCGGCGTTTTCTTCCAAGAACTTTCAACGGGTGTGCTACAGAGCTAAGTTCCTGCCTGCCTGCAACCAGTCCTCTATCTCTCTGATCTAAATCAAACCTCTGGTTGAAGGAGATCCATTCTGTTTTCCTTTCCTGACACTTTCATGGGGTTTGTTTATTTCTTTGTTTGCCTTTGTTCCTTCATTTGCGTGTGTTCGAAAGAAAATAAAATTTAATGTCATTTATTCACTTCTATTTTTATATATTTTTGCTCTTATGTGCAAGGTGTTAGTGAGGACTCAAAGAAAATTGAAACAGAAATCCTTCCCTCAAGGAGTTTTTTTTTTTTTAATTTTTTTTTCAACGTTTATTTATTTTTGGGACAGAGAGAGACAGAGCATGAAGGGGGGAGGGGCAGAGAGAGAGGGAGACACAGAATCGGAAACAGGCTCCAGGCTCTGAGCCATCAGCCCAGAGCCCGACGCGGGGCTCGAACCCACAGACCACGAGATCGTGACCTGGCTGAAGTCGGGCGCTCAACCGACTGCGCCACCCAGGTGCCCCGTCAAGGAGTTTTTAAAAAGATAGGGAATGGACCATTGTGACCTCTAATATTGTATGTTCGTTGAATATTGTATGTTGAAAGTAACCTAGAAAATATATCATGTTGATGCGATAAATAGTATGTTGTGAAGGATTTGAAGGCCAGGTGTAAGGTACTTGAAATTTATCGAGATGCTGGGAAGTCATTTTATAGTTTTTGGTACCCCTTAAATCTGTGTACTTTCCAAATACAATTGTGGGATTATCAAAAATTCCAATATATATGTAGAATGAAAGCATAGAATTTAGAACTAGAACATAGGAAACTAAGATAAGACATCCTGCTAGACACCTTGTTCCACTGTGTCATTTGTCAAGGAGGATATTCAAGTTCAGAGAGGTGAAAATTACTTACCTGCATCTGATAGTGTCCGAGTTAGACTTCTTTCTAAATTGAAATCTCTTGGTAGACTGTCATTGCACTGAATGCCCACTTATTTCACTCACAGATCAGTGTTTCGCAAGATCTTTGTGACCACTGATTCATTATCATATCGACTGAATAAACAACCGAGTACCCGTGCTACGTTCCATGCATAATGAGGAAAGCAACCCAAGGTCCCTGCCCTAGAAAAGGTGCATTAATGTGGAGGAGGCTGAAATGCCAATGGAGGCGTCTAACGCATTTGGATTCACAGGGTGTTGGGAAAGAACAAAAACGCATTGCGGGATCTTAATACACAATAGGCTTTTCAAAATGCGTGGGTTGTTTCTTAAAAATATTCCACATGAAATGCCTGTTAACTACAGATGACTTTGTTGTAAAATCCTCAAGGTCTAGAACAATTCTATTAATGAAACGGCCAAACATGCTGCTGCGTCTACATTCAACAATTTCATTTGGAGGAAGGTCATGTTTGCTTTACTCTTCAGTGATGGAGCCCCTGCTTGGCCAACAGCCAGTGCTCCAGAGAGTGCTTAAGCTAAATTCACATTCGGGAAATGACAGAAATCAGTGTCTTGCCTGCTCTGAAAGCTCATAGCAATTCTTTAGCAACTGACCTTTTTTCTGAGCTGCAGAAAATCTCTCTTTCATGAAGGAATTTCATTGCACAAATTTGAAGAATGGTTCAGGGCTATCAAGGTCATTGGGCCATTTTTTCTCATTTTTTTTTTTTGTTCAGGAGAGGAAAGCGACACCCCCAAAGGCTGGAGGATGTGCTAGCAAACAGATGCAACCAGATCCCCGGGCACCTGGTGCTTTTCCAGTATCACTTCCACGGCACCATGTGTCTTTGATGTCTTATCCAATGTAATTTTCTCATTATGAATGAACTTCCAAGGACCCATTACGGAGCAGTATCCAAAAGAGTCAAGACGAGTTCCCCATATTCATTCAACACTATTCCGGGGCCACATAGATTCTTATTCCAAGGAGAACAGCTAGGGAGAGAAAGAAGGACACCAACAGGGTTTCCTCTTCTTTTGTTAACAACTCTGCTGGGATGAACCACTTGTTGGCCTGTGTCTTAAACTGAGCACCGCCCACTCTAATAATTCAGAATTTCAAACATTAGGAAAACTAAGATAGACATCCCGCTTAACATTTTGCCTGTGTTATCTCATTCAGCTGTCACAAGTCTCTGGGGGTATGAGTGTGTGTGTGTGTGTGTGTGTGTGTGTGTGTGATTACCTTTATTATGTAGATTAGATTAGGAAACGGGCTCTGAAAGGTAATCTGTCCTGGTCTTATATCCAGTAAGTGGCAGCGCTGAAAATAAATTCTGGTCTTCACCAGTTTACTCCTCGAATGCGTCAACTCTTCCCCTAAATTAGGCAAAAACAAGTACTTGCTTTCATGCAAGGTAATCATATGTGTATAGTTCTGGCTTTAGAATGAACAGAAGTGTGCTTAAATTTATGTAGCATTTTGCATTTCCCAAATGCCTCCTTTTTTTGCCTCCTTTTTCATTGCTTGGTTGAAGAGGAAAATCTTTACAAGCAATTTTTGGAAGTCATAGTGATTTAAAAAGAAAAGAAAAGAAAGAGAAGAGGAGAAGGGAAGGGAAGGGAAGGGAAGGGAAGGAAAGGAAAGGAAAGGAAAGGAAAGGAAAGGAGAAAAGAAAAGAAAAGAAAAAAGAAAAGAAAAGAAAAGAAAAGAAAAGAAAAGAAAAGAAAAGAAAAGAAAAGAAAAGAGAAAAGAAGGCAAGACACAGGGAGGGGCCCTAAGCAGCGATGGTTCTGGCATTGTATGGCTTCAGAGGCAAGGAAAGGATTACAGTGCTTAAAGTTCCCCGGGGTTTTGTCACTATCCTAGGTTGATAAGCCCATCAGTTTTAAGTATAAAATTGGTATAGCATTGCCAAGGCCACTGAGAACTAATCTCTAAAATACCAGGTCTCCCTGTTAAAGCGGAGAATGAAAAATGCTACAAATAGAGATCCGGGAGTCACAGGATCTAATGTTTGTGATTTGTGGAAGTCTCATTACCACCACGGAAATCTGAATGATTCTATGCAACCTAACAGCCATCAGCCCCAAGCCACCTAACAATGCATAATGTAATAAACCCCTACTGGGTGGAAGAACAGGAGACGATGTCCCAGTGTCACAACATTTCTATGCAGTAGCCGACACGCTGACTGCACTCACACCCTTTTCCTTTGGCCGTATTGATTACGCTGTGTGAACGCACTCACACACAGCATAGACGTCAGTCTGGTTTATACTGCAGGTGCCTCTGGTTAGCAACACCAGTTCTCCAGAGACTCTGGTCTCATTGTTCGCAGAACCGAATACTTGCAAATGGTCTCTTTAAAGGGTACTGAGGGGCTGCAAGGTTGAACGAAGATGTGGGAGTCTGTCTCCTCAGCTACCTCCAGCTATAGAAATAGGTAGACTGTAAAAGTCTAGTTCGATCATGGGCAAAATGCAAAACAAGTCATGGAACAGTGCCAAAACACTGCCGTCAGCAGGTATGAGAAATTTGCGGAAACCAAGTCTTCTGTAAAACGTTGTGGCTAAAATCGACTGGGTTACAACTGAAGTCTAAGCCAGGGGCTAGAAACACCCGAACTTGCTCCTAGTTGAGCGCTAACTTTTTTTGAGTAATCTTAGAATCAAAAGCTGGACTTGGGTACCTTTCCATGTCTGTAATTTGGGGTATATATCTCTATACCTTACTAACAACTTGTCTGACATATATTTATCACACCTAGAGCACAGCTCAGTGTCATAGAAGATCGTGAAGTCAGGTCTTTTGAATAAATTTGAATTCGGTCTACTTATTGCCTATAGCACTCGGGCATCATTAGGAGGCAGGGTGTATATAGTGGTTAAGTGTATAGATTGGACCCAGAAAGCCTGTGTTTGAACTTTAACTATACTATTTACACATGTTAACCTCGTCCAGTGCTCATGTCTCTCTGTGCCTTATTTTCCTCAAATGTAAATGTAATAATGTACCCACCCAATAAGGTTATTGTAATAATTGAGTTAATATATGTAAGGCCATTAGGACAGAGTCTGTATATGGGAAACACTAGTACATATCAGCAAATACTACCATGTTAAAAATAGCTTCATGAACTGTATGATTCCCTATTTTTATTCTCTTCCACAATGTTCTATTAAATATATTTATGAACACTGAAAGGCCCAGTGGAAAACAGGGAAACCTGAAAGCAAAAGTTAATCATTAAAAAGCAGGAATAGGGGTGCCTGGGGGGCTCAGTCAGTCGAGCGTCCGACTTTGGCTCAGGTCATGATCTCACAGTTCGTGAGTTCGAGCCCCGCATCTGGCTCACTGCTGTTAGCACAGAGCCCACTTCGGATCCTCTGTCTCCCTCTGTCTCTCTGCCCCTCCCCTGCTGGTTCTCTCTCTCTCTTCCTCTCTCTCTCTCTCTCTCTCTCTCAGAATTAAAAAAAAAATGTAGGAATAAATATTTGACACATCCCCAGATCCCCCAGGTCACTCTCACATCCTAGAGTAAAAACGAATGCCCTGATCATACGACAGTTATTATAAGCTTTGCTTTTGAGGCCATTAATTTTCTGGCACTTCCTGCCTGTGTATACCCACTGCAATTAATTTACTGGCACGTCCTCCTCCTGTACGCTCGTTAGAGTCCCACTGGGGAAGCGCTATTTCTGATTCTATGTCTTATGTATAACTCTTATGTATAATTGTACCTGTCTTGATTTCACATGCCACTGAGAAGAGAAAATGGTTTCCAAAGAGTAAGGCAATAAAACTCCCAATTTTGTCTTTGAAACAGGTACTCTACTTAGAATTGGACCTCCTTTGAACACATAGGGTTCGAAAACTTTGCAATATGGTGACGATGAGCCCATTGCTGCCTTAACCCGTCAGGCTTTGCTGTAGCCCTTGGCCTAGCAGGCAAAGACTCAGCTCTGAACGAAATTAGACAAAACCAAAAAAGCCTCTAAAGAAACTGGCTGCTTCCCTTAGGGAGGGTCCAGGATCAGTCTTACTTCACCAAGCCCAGGGGCCGTTCTGTCTGTCGTTTTTCGCATTCAGTTGTCCACTGAGCAGCTGCACTAACCTCCACCATCAGTCCCCAGACCTTGGCCTGGGCTTCCCTCTCTATTTCCTGACTGGTACTGCTGTCCCCAGTGGCATTGGAAATCGGAGCTGAATCCCAACTGAACTGGATAGGATTCTGCCCTACGACTTACGCTTCATTGGTATTTACGCTGGCGGCTGGAACTGTGTTCTCTGCTTCGTTTGTTGGTTTCTGTTTTGTTTACACTGAATAGACCACCTGCAAACACGATGCTCATTTTGTTTGACGAGGTGTCTGTCCACGATCTAGAAGTTCTCTTTATCTGCAGCATTCGGGATCCGACTCCCTGTATAGATGCCACCTCGGATGAAGACACAATTAATGTGGGCGCGCCTGGGTGGCACAGTCAGTTAAGCATCTGAGTCTCGGTCTCGGCTCAGGTCGTAAACTCATGTTTCGTGAGTTCAATCCCTGCATCAGGCTGTCGCTGATGGCACGGAGCCTGCTTGGGATTCTGTCTCTCCTTGTCTCTGCTCCTCTCCACTTGTACTCGTCCTCTCTAAGTAAATAAATGAAGTTAAAAAATAAATCAATAACAATTAATTAAGTAACGTTGCTTGTGGATAATCTCAGTAAGGTTTATTTATGTTCTCAGAGATTAGGACTAGATTTGGGTTTGTCAGTTGTGATCCAGCCTATGTCTACTTACTCTCAGTAAGAAGCTAAGATGGTTTAACATGCCCCATAACAGGCTCTCTTATAGCCATGCTTCGTTAAAAAATAGAATGACAGGAGCTCCTGGGTGGCTCAGTCAAACGTCCGATTTCGTTCAGGCCACGATCTCATGGTTCGTCAGTTCGAACCCCATTTCGGGCTCTCTGCTGTCAGTGGAGAGCCCATTTCAGATCCTCTGTCTCCCTCTCTCTCTGCCCCTCCCCTACTCTCTCTCTCTTCCTCAAAAATAAATAAACATTTAAAAAAGTTAGAACTACAGGGGTGCCTGGGTGGCTCAGTTGGTTAGGTATCTGACTCTTGGTTTCAGTTTAAGACGTGATCTCACAGTTCGTAAGTTTGAGCCCCACATGGGGCTTTGCGTTGACAGTTCAGAGCCTGCTTGGGATACTCTCTCTCCCTCTGCCTCTGCCTCTCCCCTGCTCATGTGTGCTCTCTCTCTTGCTCTCTCTCTCTCTCTCTCTCAAAATAAATAAACTTTAAAAATTAGAATTACAGGGGCACCTGGGTGGCTCAGTCAGTTGAGAGTCTGACTTGGGCTCAGGTCATGATTTCATGGTTCATGGGTTTGAGCCCTGCATCAGGCTGTGTGCTGACAGCTCAGAGCCTGAACCTTGCCTCAGATTCTGTGTCTCCCTCTCTCTCTGCCCCTTCCCTGCTCATACTCTGTCTCCCTCTCTCTCTCTTTCAAAAATAAATAAACACTAAAAAAATTAGAATTACACATGCACACATTTATATGTATGTATAAGGGTAGATGCATGTACACAAATATACAATCTGGGTTACTAGGAGGTATTTTCTCATGTATTCATATGATCAATCCACTTCTAAATCATTTGTTCATTTACTCATTAAATACAAATTAAATAGTATTAGAGCAATTACAACATGCCAGGCATTGGAAAACAGGGGAAGAATAAAAGATTAAGGAGACGTGGCCCAATACAAGAAGAAATGGAAATTCTGAATATTAAAATAGTTTTAATATTTTAAAATATTAATATCTAAATTTTAAAATATTAAAGCTAGAGTTTACAAAAATGTAAAACTTCCCACAAAGTAAGCCCTAAATCCAGATGCTAAACCAGTGAATTCTACAAAGTGTTTAAGCGATTAACTGTTTCAATTCTACACTAACTCTTCCCATAAGTAGCAAGATGCAAACTCTCCCCCATATTATTTTATGAGATGAGAATAAACACGATGCCAAACACAGAAAAGGATATTTCCAAATGGAAAATTACAGGCCAATCAAGAATACGGTTGCAGGGGCGCCTGAGTGGCTCAGTCGGTTGAGTGTCTGACTTCGGCTCAGGTCATGATCTCACAGTTCATGAGTTCGAGCCCTGCGTTGGGCTCTGTGCTGACATCTCAGGGCCTGGAGCCTGTTTCAGATTCTGTGTCTCCCTCTCTCTCTGCCCCTCCCCTGTTCATGCTCTCTCTCTCTCTGTCTCGGAAATAAATAAACGTTAAAAAAAAAAAGAATATGGTTGCAAATGTCAAAAGCAAAATAGGTTCAAATACAATTAATTCAGGTATAAAGAGGATAATATATCACAATCAAGCTGGCTTTATTCTAGAAAGAAAGGTTCATTTAACATTAACATTTAATCAATATAAAGCACCATACTAAGAGACTAAGGAAGAAAAATTATGCAGGCATCTTGATATAGACGGAATGTCATTGGATAATATGGAACATCCATTTATGACAAAAATTCTTAGTCGAATAGTAATAAAAGGATGTTTATTTAATCTGATTAAAGCAGCTACAACCATCTAAAGCAAAATTCGTATTTAATAGTTAAAAATATGTAGCTTTGGCTCTGACATGAGAAATGAGGCAAGGACCAATCCTACTGCTACTCCTATTCAACATTGTATCGGCAGTCTTAGCTGGTATATTAAGGCAAGTAAAAGCAAAAGAAATACAAAGACCCAGAGGAGGCAGTAATTTGCTTTGATAATGTGACTTTGCATTGTTGAATAAACAACAGAGGCTACAGATCGTTACAATTTTTTTAAATTTTTTTAACGTTTATTTATTATTGAGAGACAGAGAGACACAAAGCTTGAGCAGGGGAGGGGCAGAGAGAGGGGGAGACACAGAATCCGAAGCAGGCTCCAGGCTCCGAGCCGTCAGCACAGAGCCCGACGCGGGGCTCGAACCCACGAACCGTGAGATCACGACCTGAGCGGACATCGGTTGCCCAACCAACTAAGCCACCCAGGCGCCCCCAGATTGTTACAACTTTAAGTGGATTTAATAAAGCCACAGGATGCTGTATAAACATGCAGATATAAATTGCGTCTCGTGACACTAACAAAAACTATCGAGACAACTCAAAACTGTGTGATTAAGACTGAATCTAACAAAAATGTATACAAACCTCTACACCGGAAACTATAAAACATTTTGGAGGGAAATAATAGAAAGTCTGATAAATGAAGAAATACATCATGTTTATGGCTTTGAAGACTCAATATTTTAAAGATGTGTGTTCTTCCTAAACTGATTTGATACAATGTAAAAGGCTTGTGTGTGTGTGTGTAAAATAGGAAGATAAATTTTTTTTAAGTTTATTTATTTTTGAGAGAGAGAGAGAGAGAGCAAGAGCAGAAAAAGGGCAGAGGCAGAAAGAGAAGGAGAGAGAGAGAGAGAGAGAGAGAATCTCTGTGCCATCAGCTCAGAGCCTGCTCTCCAACTGGGAGATCACGACCTGAGCCAAAACCAAGAGTCAGATGCTTAACTGACTAGGCCACCTAGGGGCCCCAGGAATGTGATTTTAAAAACTATTTTGCACCTGGAAATGTGAAGAGCTGAAAATGGCCCAGATAAACTTTAAGAAGACCGGAACGCTTCCCAATATTACGAACGTTGCTAATCTGTAGGAATTAAGACAGTGTTAGCTGACATCAGGATTCTTTTATGAAGCTAAAGTAATTAAGCCAGTCTGTAAAGGGGCGCCTGGGTGGCTCAGTCAGTTAAGCATCCAACTTCGGCTCAGGTCATGATCTCGTAGTTTGTGAGTTCGAGTCCCGCGTCAGGCTCTGTGCTGACAGCTCAGAGCCTGGAGCTGCTTCACATTCTGTGTCTCCCTCTCTCTCTGCCCCTCCCCGACTCATGCTCTGCCTCTGTCTCTCAAAAATAAATAATGAAACATTAAAAAAAAAAAGAAAGTCTGTAAATATGGAAGGATGGAAAAAGAGAGTGATACAGACGAACAGAGGGTTCACAAGCAGAGCCACAGGTGCTAGGGAGGAGGGAAAACGGTAGTCTTTCATTAAACACTGCTGGGCCCTTTGATATCTATTTGAGAAAAGGTAAATATTGACCCCTATCCCACTCTATATACAAAAGTCAACTACAGGTGATTTGTAGATCTAACTTCGAAGTAATAAAAAAAAATGTACAGAAATCTCTTTACAGTATTGAGGTAGAGAAAGATGTCTTCAACACACGCACATGCCCAAACACACAAAACCATTAATGGTAAAGGAAAAGACAGATGAGAGGAATAAAATTAGCAATTTCTGGTCGTCGAAACACGCCATCAAGCACGTCAAAGCACAAGCCATAGTGTAGGAGATATGGGCAAAATGTAAAGCTTATGAGTGTTTGCAACATAAATATACAAAGGACTCCCATTTATCAATAAGTATAAAATAGACAACTCAATCGAATATTAGGCAAGAATGCTAAACAGGCATTCACAAGTGAGAATGACCAAATTACCGAAGGACAACAAATGTATACAAATGTGTTCAACTTAAATTCTTCTTCATCAGGGAAATACAAACTGAAAGCACAAGGAAACACCACTGAACTCTCCAGAATGGCTAACATTAAAAGGCTGATACAGTGTTGGCAAAGAGGTAGAGCAGAGTTCTCATATATATTCCTGGTGAGATTGTTAATTGGTACAATCACTTTGCAAAGCTCTTTGGCGGTATGCTAAAGATGTATCAGTGCGTGCGCAAGTGTGTGTATGTGTGCGTGCATTTTAAGACCCAGAAATAACACTCCCAGGTTTTTGCCCATGCGTACACACAGCTGATGCACAAGAATGTCAAAAATGTGCAAGAATAACACGCGTGAGAGTGTCTTTTTCATTTCAAGTCACTGAACAGCAGATTGTGTAAGTAAATCGTGGTGTATTTATACAATAGGATGCTACACAGGAATGAAAAAAAAATGGTTTGCTGCTACGTGCAATATCATAGATGAGATGAGTTTTCAGGCATAATTTTCAGTAAAAGAAGCCACACACAAGAGAACTTATATTAGATGGTTGTCTTTATATAAAGGACAGAATCAGGGAAAACTAAGAAGGAATTAGTGTTTATCTCTGGGGAGAAGAGGAAAATCAAGGGGACATGCGGGTGCCTTTTGGGATGCAGATAATGTTTTCTTACCATTGCTCTGTGAAAAGACATTTCCACATTTTATATCTGTGCACTTTGCCGAATGTATGTCACATCGTAATTAGGTATCATTAAAACATAAAAATACAGTCCCTGCACTCAAAGTCCCTTCTCCTTACTGTGGTGACTACAGACGTATCAATACTACATGATCTTTCCCTTACCCATTTATCCACCTTCATCCTGGCAGTATTTTCCTATGGGCAGATGATGCTAGAATCTATAGTTGTAGCACCAACATGGCTGCCCTCTTGTCAACCAGACTCGATACAATGTGGTCACTTGAGCACTCCCCCACCTCAGCCCACAATATCATTCTCTGAGCCTCTACAATCACGTGGGTCCATTCTGTCGTCCCTGCCCTGACCATTGTCATTCTGCTTGACACTCTCATGCTTTTTCCTGGGCAACTGCAGCAGCCACCTGATTGGTCTTTACAAAGGCACTTTATACCTACCGTAATATAATTCCTTCAAGATCATACGTACAACGATGCCATTCCTTTGCTTAAAAAGGTTATCATCTCTCAATTGCCTGCTGAATGAAATCGAGGCCCCTGAACTGCGTGGTCCTTCTATGCGCATTTTGCTTCCTTTGCTCATAATATCCCCTCTGCCAAGAATATCTTTCCTAATATTTCCAGAGACGTAAGTCCGCATGGCCTACGATCTCCAAGTCAAATGCCATTTCTTCCGTGATTTTTTTCCCCACTTCCTTCCTGATGCAATTCTTCCCTCCTTTCAAAGACCATCATTTACTTTTATAGCTGTTGTGTGCGTCTATCAATTTGCATCTTACATCAGGGGCCCACCTTACGTGAAAATGTGAAATGTGTAATCAGAAACTACGAGCTTGAATCCGACCTTCGCCACCTATCAGCTGAGTGATTTGAGGCAAGTCACTTCCCTTGAGCCTCAGTTTTCCCTTGTGTCAAAATGTGGGAGAGGCATCAGACTTCCTAGGACACCTGGCAATATAAACCTCATGATAAAATAAATGGCGTCCAGGTCTCTAGGGACCTTCGGGAGCCAAATAAAAGTCTGTTAGGTGAACTCTAAAGTTACTGCAAATTGCATGACTGTCTCCAAGTTTTCAAAATATTTGTGCATGCTTTCCCTCTGCAGAACCACGAGCTTCTGAAAGATGGAGCTTGTGTTTTACTCACGTTTACTCCCTTAGTACAAGGTCAGTGCCTTGCACACTGCGCTTGCTTGGAAATAATCTGCTCTTTAAGCAAATCATGCAAAAGATCCATATGTTGACAGCGTGTATTTGTCTTACATAGAGACAAGTGACTAAGGAATTTGAGAATAACCAAAGATGCTGTAATCAATGACAAAATGAGGATCTAAACCCAAGTGTCGTGCCTCAGAGGCTAAGACTATAACTTGATGGTTCATCCAATAAAATAGCGAATGCAGTTCTGCTGATGATTAGCTCAAGCATGTCATTTTATTGGCGAGTTAGCCTCAGTGCTGAAATGCTTTTCCCACGTACTATGGTGAGAAAGCTACAGCTAGAAGCAAGGTTTCCTCTCTTCTCCAGAGACCTCCTCAGTATGTCACATTGCTTACCTCGGGAAGCTCTGTTGCTAGGCAACCATGAGCTCTTTCAACCACTTAAGTTTTAAAAGCGTTTTATAAAATTTCTCTGCTTGACATACTTGAATGATGGCGGGGTTTACCAGCGAGAAAGAACAAGCCTGAAAATGGCCAGTCGTGAGCTTGGGGCAGCTAACCCAATCCATTTCTCCAACTGGAAAATGGTACTGTCCTGCCTGCTGGGAATAATGATCAGGATAATGGCCTTAATGGCATCAAACATGCCCTGGGAATCATGATTGAGGTGCTCACATGTTTTCCAAGGGCAGTGGATATTAATCTCAGGATGTCCTTTTAAAATACAAATTTTACACAAAATTACTTTTGATTGCTTGCTTTAACAGGTTTTTCGTTTGGGAACTTCTGCATCGAATCTGATTTTTAGAGTAACTTAAAGCAGTGTGGAGGCTTTTCTCCGTCACCTGATTTATCACCTTTCTCTGAAAAATTTGCCCCAGGGGGTTCTCTCTGGCCAGTTGCTGAACTCTCCTTCTCTTGGCTTCTTTGGCTGCTTGACCAAGGTTGCAAATGGGAACTGAAGCTGACTTCTATCACTGGATTCATCATTGCTACTCATATTTCTCTGCAATGCACCACGAATCTCTTCCAATCAGAGCTAGCCCTAATCCCGGTAATGTTCTCATTCTCGTATTTTTTAAGGTATGATCTATTTCAATTTTTGCATATGGAGTACATTAAGAGGGTGGCGTCTGTTCTTCAAACGCCTGGATATGATGAGCAGATTGTATCCGACTGCTTCCCTGGCAACTCTTTTGTCCCTTAAGCAGATTCTGGACAAGAGTTTATGTCCCCCAGAACTGATGGTAATTGGGTTCTTTTAAAGATCTTAATTCAATCCTGCAAATAATTCACCTTTCGGTTACAGGTGATACACAAGAGCTGCGAGGAGTACGTCTCTACCTAAAAATATGTGAACGGTGCCAAGTGCCATACACATTTTCTTAGGAGTAATTATTAAATTCTTTGTAATAAAACATGCTAGGATGACAAGTTATAATCATTTACTTTTAGGTAGTATTTTTTGGAATAGAGAATACTTTACTCTGATGTTTACAGTGACCCTGTGAGGTAGACATTACTGTGTGAAGGTCAGCATTGCTCTGATTTATGCAGAGGAGGAACTGAGACTCAGAGAGGTGATGCAACTCGCCCATGGGAAAGCTAGGACCTTCACCCAAGGCTTGTAACCTCGAATCCAACTCTGCTACCAGTGACTCTCTTTGTCAAGTGTCCAGAAATCGTGCTTATTGAGCTGTTTATTGCATCTTGTACTTGGTAGAAAGAAATAAAATTCTAATTATCTGATACTAACGCCAAAAGTAGATAAAAATATTTTTGGAAAGAATGTTCTATATCTCAGAGACACCATCATCATCCTTCCTTTTTTTACGTTTGTCAATTCTTGAGAGAAAGAAAGATAGAGCATGAGTGGGGGAGGGACAGAGAGAGGGAGAGAGACACGTGGAATCTGAAGCAGGCTCCAGGCTCTGAGCTGTCAACCCAGAGCCCGACATCGGGTTCGAGCTCACGAATGGCAAGATCGTGACCTGAGCGGAAGTCGGAAGCTTAACCAACTGAGCCACCCAGGCGCCCCATCCCTTTTCACTAATGAGAAAAGTCAGGCGAAGACAAGTTAAGTAACTTGCCAAATACCGCGCACTTAAGAAGAGAAGGGAGCTTCAAACCTAGGCCTGTTGGTGACTCCGAAACACCACCCCTCTGTTCGACGTACCAAGTATTAGGCAGCTATCTAGAAACAAGTTATGGTGGTGACGATTCAAGCTCACAGGTTCCTTGGGGGACCCATCCTGCGATCCCAAGTTCATGATCACAGTATTAACTAACTGCAAGTTTCATGCAAAGGACTGTTGGGTCTACGCAAGAAGAATCATTGGGGGCTATCAAGACTATGCGGCTAAAGAATATTAGACTTGGGCACTGGAGGTCTGAGAACAGAGCTGCAGGTGGTGGGAGAGCAGAGAGATGGCCCTTCCAGCAAGCTGGTGATAGGGACACTTGCCTGCCATCCTTCTCCAACTTATTCCCACACCCTTTTCTTTTTTTGTCACATTTTTTAAATAAAACATGGTTAAGTAGCATGCCCGCACATCCTGGTTTTCCCAGGTCATTTCTCTTTGCTGTCTTCTTGTTCCATGGTAGTTATCAACAGTGCCGCTTTGTGGTCTCACATCTTCTCCGTCTGGGTAGCGGATGACGCGGTAAGAAGCTTGTAGTCTGGGCACGCCTCAAATGTCTGGCTTTGGGCCAAAACCTACATTCTGTTATAAAATTAACTTGCGTGTGGTTTGTTGCCAGCTGTTTTCGTTTGGTTCAGTTACGGGAGTTATTTCAGCGCCGTATCGTTCATTTGCAAAACAGGGATACCAAAATACATCCTGCATTTATCATGAGGATTAAAGAATATAAGGGGCATCGCCTCTCGGTAAAAGTTTGTTCCCACGCTTGACTTCCAGATACTTTTGGTATCGCCTATTTAATATATTTTTTTCTAAGTTGAGTTATGTAGACTTGAGACAAGGTTACCTTAGCCTCAGGTGCACAGCTTGGTGATTTGGCAAGTTTATACTCCATGGTATGCTTACCCCAAGTGTAGTTACCATCTGTCCCATTGCCCGGCTATTACGATATCATTGACTGTATTCCAAGTATCTGCTCTTTATTCCCGTGACTCACTTGTTCCCTAACTGGGGGACTGTATCTTTGTCTCTAGTGTCACTTATTGAATATTGAACTCCATGCTGACACTTCTACTTTTCCATAGGTGCTGCTTCTCTTCCAAAGTAGAAAAGTCCCTCAGCGGTCATGATCACGTGTGAAATCACTGTCTGTCCCAAGCGCTCAATATGATTCCTTGTACTTGCTCTTTGTGTAATAAACATTTATGGATAGATCTGTCTATAATTTGATCTTGCTGAAATACTCAAGCATCCGCAAAACACAACAGTGTCGCAGAAGCCATGGTAATGCTGGAAAGGATTCAACGCAATCCCTTCATTTCAGAGAAGGGAAAATCGACAATCAAGGAAGAACAAATTTTACTCTCTTGGACTCGAGCAAGCCAATCTCGATGGTCATAATATTTCTTTCATCCCAGTAGGGTATCCCGTAGCAAGCAGCTGTAAAAATATTGGTCATGTGGGTGTAGGATGCATTGCAGTTAGTTAGTTGGAAGTATTTTCTCATGTGTTATCTCTTAGCAACACTTACCTCTCACCAGTATTTACTATTTGCATTTTGCACATGAGAAAACAGTGCATGCCTGATTCAGAAAGGGTATAGTACAGCAGGGAACCTCAAGTGAATCAAGTTCCTTAAGAAAACACGGCACTGTATCTTAAGAAGGCATCCACATGGTCTAGCCACAGAGAAAGGCAATTTCAAGTCAAAGTTTGCATGAAAATCCATTTGCAGAGAGATCTGTGTAGCCTAACAGGCTGATATGTGCAGGATCCGGGGACTTTGGCAACATGAACTGAGGGGAAGAATGAAGCACAGTGGTATCCCGAGGCACAAATGCCAGAGCCCTGCTGGAAGTAACTGGATTGGCTACGCAATGGCCACGCAGCTCTGAGCACAGTGAAACAGGGAGCCAGGCCTCAATTACGAATTTCAACGTGGTCAGTGTGGAGAAATAGCATCCGGAAGGGAGGACAAGGTGTCGGGAAATCGAAGAGGGAGGAAGTCCTGGTTGCACAATTCTTGGCAAGCGGGTCAACTGTTGTTAGGGCTCTAGGAAATTTCCTCACTGAGCACAGGTCGAGATCAAGCCCCTAGCGGAGACAGCAGCTATCATTCTAGTAACACTCATTACATTGATAGTAATGTCTTGTTAAAGATCTATCACCTTGGGGCGCCTGGGTGGCTCAGTCGGTTAAGCGTCCGACTTCAGCTCAGGTCACGATCTCGCGATCCGTGAGTTTGAGCCCCGCATCGGGCTCTGGGCTGATGGCTCAGAGCCTGGAGTCTGATTCTGTGTCTCCCTCTCTCTCTGCCCCTCCCCCATTCATGCTCTGTCTCTCTCTGTGTCAAAAAATAAATAAACGTTAAAAAAAAAAAAGATCTATCACCTCAAACTCCGTGGTGGAAGGGGAGTCTCTCCTTGTTCCTGCTCTGACCCAGGACCTAGCTGGCCCAGTGTAGTGGTTCACATAAATATTTGTTGCAAAAATAGATGAATGAACAACCGACACAGAACAACAGGATCCTAATCCTGGAGACCAGATAGAAGAGAAAAAAAGAAAACATTTCCGAATCAGGCAGAGAAATCTCTAAAATGGAAATCACGTTGGTGTCCTATGGGCCAGGCTGAAATTCTGGCTGTGGTATGGGCTCACTTCCACTTACAAGATCCGTGGTCAACTTGGCGCAAAAGGGGATTCCATGGGACCATTAAAATGCAGGCTGGAGAGTGTGACTTAATCTCAAGTCTAACAAGAGAGGAGTAACTGTCATTTATGGTCCCTGTAGTTATTAGAGCTGGCTCAGGGTCCAACAGGCTTACTGCAAGTGGGTCGAGCACTGGAGAGTCACAAGGACTTCAGGGTATTTGTCCCTGCATTAGGTCATTTTAAACCGACACCCTTGGCAGTCTCTGTAAAGTCTACATATTGGCTTGATGCCTTATCATAATTTGAGGGAAAGCAGGGTATTGACTTTTACAATAAAAGCAAGAAATACTTGGAAAGACTTTGATTACTTCCATTTACTTAATTAGAACTATAAGAAATCAGCCATCTATTAAAACTAGAATTGTGTAGAGAAGACAGAGTCCTGCATTAAATTTGCTTTGGCTCATGCTCTGCCTCTCACTAGGCAAGTGCAATATGTTACTTAACTAGACTTCTAAAGATTTCTCTGTGCTAGCTTATTTTGTTGGTCCCTTGTTTATACTGTAAATAGTTCTACTTAGGAAAGATCATTTGCCATCGTTTTGAGGTGAATTAGGTTTCAGGAAATTTCCAAAGTATTCAATATGCATTTGGATCTGTTAACAACATTTTCTTCATTTCCCATTTGAATATCTTTTCCTGTAAACAGTATAAGGTAACATTTAAGGATAATTCAAGCTCAGCTATGAGTCATGTTGGGATAAGTGCAGTAGGCAGTAAAGCTGAGACATGGTCAGATCAAAACCAGTGGAACTGACTAGTATATTTAACTCTGCATCCTAGCACTTAGGCAAGGGTGAAATAGAGTTAATGTTCTAAGGAAATGGATGAAAGAATGGATGAAAAAATGAAACGTGAATGAATTAACTAAGCTTGAAGGATGCATTTGCTAATTGTCTGCCTAGAAATCCAATGTAATGCCCGAAGACATGAAGACAAATAGTTAGGAGCAGTGATAATGTAGAATCTATGTCAAGCCCGTGGTTAATGACATTAAGTCCCCATACTTTGAGAAGAGAGTGCAGCCCAGTCTAGAGGAAGGCCAGCTGCCAGCAACGATGTTTAAGTCCTAATAAAGTAACTGCACCCGAGGTTAAGACCCTCACCTCAACATGGAGCTGAAGCGTTGAGCAGGAAACAAGACACAGCCATTTGGAACAAAGAGGCCTATAAGTCAGAGGTAAAGCTGAAGGCTATAGCCCGGTGACATTCATATGCTCAAGGTTCATCATGGATGAAGTAGGTCAATGACGACAAATGTAATTCGGAATCTATTAATTCACAAGTTGGATGCCACCAATAAACTTCTTCCTGTCTTCGGGGCTTTGGCTAGAGACTTAGAAGAAGGTTAAGCCACAAGTTAAATGCTTCAGCATCTCATAGCCGAGCAGGAATGAGTAAAGTAGGAAGTGATCCCAGAAAGTTCTTGCTAAGTACCAAATTTTCTTTCTCACCATCCAGAATGAAGAAGTCTCACCCAAAGTAAAGGAAAGATGGTACAGAAGATGGCAAGGTGGGTGGATCTATGCACCTTCCCTTAATCCTTACAACTATCTTGTGAACCAGGCTCCATTTTTTCCCGATTTTCTCCCATATCTTCCTAGATAAGGAAGCTGAAGTTCATGATATTTAAATAGCTTACCCAACGTGACAGTACAGAGAGTGACAGAGCTAGGTGTCAAATCTGGATCTTTTCTAAGCTCATTACACCTTCAGCAACCTGACGACTGAGCCAACAGACCTGTGAACTGAAAAAGAAAAGAAAATCCAGGTCTCCTTTTCTGGAGTGGACTGTCCCCATTCTGTTAGCCAAGACGTACGGTTATTTTTGAATTCTTTTGCTCAAGTTCTGACTTGAACCCTCACCACATTGACTGGGCTTCAGGTACATATTGTGCTAGGTTCTCTGAGGGAGGTGCAAAACGTGTAACTCCTAAATCTTGATCTCATAGGATTTGCAGTCTAATTGACGACATAAAAAGTTATTCGATGACAATATACTAGGTCCCAATATTAGAGCCGAACTGCCATGAAACAGAAGAACAAAGGTGAGGGGTCAAAATGTGGGGTCAGACTAGTGACAGCTGCTTTAAATAGAATAAGTGAGATTTTACTTTTGCCTAAAGGATCCATGGGATTAGAAGGACAGGTAAAGGTGTTCCTATAACCAGAAGAGAAAATATCTGCTCAGGAGAAACAACAGGAATTCTCCACCCCTGGATCCCTTTAACGCTCTTCCCATCGCTCAGCTGCGATGGTCGTTTTCTTCCACCTTTCTTCTATTTCTACTCCCCTCTCCGGCACTTACACCCAATGCTAACTCTTAATTTGACAAAGACGAATGTGTGGGGAGGCATCACCCGTGGAAAATATTGGCTATTTCAGAGGCCCCAGCACACAGAGCAGAGCATCAGTTTCTGGTTCTCTTTGCTCTTTTTTTTCTCAAGGACCGATATTTTTCTAGCATGCAAATAGAGATATTATGATTCAGCAAAAAGAAAATTAAAAAAAAAAATTTTAACTCAAGTTGACCATTATACAGCTATAGGTTTTGGATGGAAGGAAGTGGCATTTGCTTCTCTAATTTAATCATATATATTACATCGCATAGAATGTCTTTAGAATCTAGTTAGGTCCAACACGGCACTATGCAGGGTTTATAAACACAAGGGTTAAAGTATTAGAAACTATTCTAAAGCTACTTGGAAAGTGAACAGCCAATGAAACGCTCTTGCAATGAGGTAATGCTATGTGCTTGAGCTTCATTGGTTGAGTCTAAAATTCCTGTTTCCAGGAGTTGGAGGACAAGTTTCTCTGCAACCAGAAAGAACTGGATAGCCTCCAGTTGCTTATATAAGATATTTTATGATCGCTCAATAAAAGCAGGTCCCTCCTCAACTTGCCAATCGCCTCCTCTGACTTATTTCCCAACAGCACTCATATATAAAGTAGACTGCAGAAGTTGCTGCTGGTTCCAAAAGAAAACCTACATAAGAGATTAATAAATACAGAGGGAAATGCTCACTGGCTATATTTGTGTGCTGTGGTGGGAAGGATAGTGAGCTACAAGTTTCGATGGTTCTTTGTTCTGGCTCTGGAGCAGTCACCTTTGCAACCTTGTGCCGCTACTTACTACTTCTGGAATTTAGTGCCTTCGCTTTTTGGGTGTTTTGTTTTGTTTTTGTTTTTGTTTCTGTTTTGCTCCAACTTTTGGATTTCGTCACGGACAGTGACGATTGTGGTAGTCCAACCCATTTCATAGAATTTTTGCATGCGAGGGCATCTAATTAAATACTGTATGTGCAAGCGTTCTGAAACATGTAAATGTTTATTGCAACATCCCGAGTTGCCTATTATTTTAAGAAAGACGGCATTGATGGGTTCTTTTTGAGGTGATGTTAGCACCCTTTACAAGCGAGCACAGAAAGCCTCTTTGCTAGAAGTGGCACTTCCATATGTTAAAGAATCTCAGGGGCTAGGAAAGCAATCTGTGCTTTAATACTAGGGAGAAAGTCACAGGCTTACTTTGGGCCCTGTTCTATCCAAGCCAAACTGCCTTGAGGCTTAATTAATTAGAACATTGTTCTTATCCTTGTGAAATTTTGGTAGGTTGCCATGGCATTGGGAGACTTCATTCCCATCTCTAAACCCACTAGGCTCTGATGAAAACAGCATACTTCATTCACATTGCAATGGCAAACCATCCAGCTCTACAGCCCCCCGCACGGGCACGTCTTACTGCTGGAAAGAAAGGAAATGCAAAATGCGAAAAAGAAATCCTTCCTTTTCTGGGAGATAGGGCTGGTTATAGATAATGAACATATTTAAAAAGCAGAACTCCGGATATCCTTATGACCCAATTCCTACCTTCCAAAGCCATCACTCCTGCCATGCTTGTTAGTGGTAATCTCCTTATTTATGCTGTTCCGACTAAACACCAAGGAGTCACCCTGCTTTCTTTTTTCTCTTTCCACTCAATCATGAGTCTATAAGAAAATCCTGTAGGCCAATCTTCAAAAGATAGCAACAACAAGGCCCTCTTTTACTACTTGCTTTGCTACAGCTCTGGTCGAAATTTCTGTCACCTTCCCCAGCGTTATAACAAGGAACTCTCAACTATTCTCCCTGCTCATGCCTCTGCCCTCATACAGTCTACTGTTCACACCACAACCTGAAGGAGTCTTTTAAAAGAGTAAGTCAGGGGCGCCTGGGTGGCTCAGTCGGTTAAGCGTCCGACTTCAGCCAGGTCACGATCTCGCGGTCCGCGAGTTCGAGCCCTGCGTCGGGCTCTGGGCGACGGCTCAGAGCCTGGAGCCTGCTTCCGATTCTGTGTCTCCCTCTCTCTCTGCCCCTCCCCCATTCATGTTCTGTCTCCCTCTGTCTCAAAAATAAATAAACGTTAAAAAAATTAAAAAAAAAAAAAAGAGTAAGTCAGCTATGTCACTCTGCTCCCAACCCGCCGGTGGTCCCACCTCACTGAAAATAAGAGTCAGAGGCTTTACAGTGAGCTGGCCCCACCACCATCTGTTTTCCAACTACCTACATCTTCTCTTACCATTGCCTCTTTCGGCTGTTTGAATACTTTCAACTTTCCCACCTCACCTTCACACTGGGAATTTATTCTGTGTGGGACTTCCCTCCAACCAATCCTCTCTCTCTCTCCTTCTGTGTGTGTGTGTGTGTGTGTGTGTGTGTGTGTGTTTCTATCTTTCTCCAGGTTTCTCCTCTATGATTACTTTTTTTTTAATGTTTATTTGAGAGACCGAGAACAAGCAAGGGAGGAACAGAGAGAGAGGGAGACACAGAATCCGAAGCAGGCTTCAGGCTCTGAGCCGTCAGCACAGAGCCTGACTCGGGGCTTGAACTCACAAACCGTGAGACCATGACCTGCGCCAAAGTCGGATGCTTAACCAACTGAGCCGCCCAGGCGCCCCTGCCTAGGATTAGCTTTTTAGAAGTCTTCTCAGACTACGCCATATAAAATGGCATCCTCTATACAAACCGTACCTCTTTTATTTTTAATTTTTTTTAACGTTTATTTATTTTTGAGACAGAGAGAGACAGATCGTGAATGGGGGAGGGGCAGAGAGAGAAGGAGACACAGAATCGGAAGCAGGCTCCAGGCTCTGAGCCGTCAGCCCAGAGCCGGATGCGGGGCTCGAACTCACGGACCGTGAGATGGTGGCCTGAGCTGAAGTCGGACGCTTAACCGACTGAGCCACCCAGGCGCTCCCAAACCGTACCTCTTTTAATTGCTGTGGTTTTCCTCCACATTTCTCACCGTCATCTGGTAGACTTCATATTTTCTTGTCTATTGTCTATCGTTCTCTTGCACTATAAAATAAACTCCATGAGGACAAGAACCTGGTCTGAATTTTCCCCTTACATTCTCAGCATCTAGCAGTAAGATTTAAAAAAATATTTAACAAGGTACCAATGAAAGGTGTTGTTTTACTATCTAATTTGAGGTATGCATGGCATATTTTAATATTTAAAGAAAACCAAAGTATAATTATGAAGTGTTAGGATTGGTTCTAAAAATATTACAATTTCTACGTTCCCAGAAGAGACTTCTGGCATTCAATCAGTGTCAAAATTATCAGAATAAGTGTACAACTGACTGAGGACATTAAGGACATTATTTTGATTAGGGAAAAAAGAGAAAGCAGCGTATGATGAATGCTCATGATTACTCAGACATGGGTGATTTTTTTCTTTAGCCTTTTTCAGGGAATCCCAGTGGTCAATAATCATTTAAATGTACATATTCTTCTGCATTCTTTATAAAACCAGTCCTCCACATGTTTAAGTGTGAACACATATATGTGCTAATGAGATCATTTAAAAGTTTATCTAATGTCTTACATATGGACACATCCTGACGTATGAGTAAGTCACGCTCTGAACGGAAGTTAAACATCATGGAGGCTGAGAAGAACATTTAGCTAAGCTCAGTTATGTAGACAGAAAGAGGTCTGGAACGATCAGCAGACCTCTCAGAGGTCCTCATGTATGTCCAGAGGGTAGCATCTTCATAAGGATCAACATGGCATATACTAGAGAAAAAGAAGACTTGATTCAGGACTTTTGCAATAGGTGTCAAGATTATGGCAATAGGGGAAAGAGATGAGCCTTAATTCTGCATGAAAAAAAAAAAAAAGACGCCTAGGGATTTATAGCCAAAGAGCAGAGGGAGGGGGTCAGGGGATGGAAAAGTACTAAGAGAAGACGTAAAGGGTAGTGAGACTCTTGCTAAACCGTCTCAATAGGATTCTTATTGAAGGCAGGCCAGAGGTTTATACATCAAACATGGGGGATCAGGAATTTGATCAGATACTGTGGGTAATAAAACATCAAGGGTAGGGAGATTATTGCTGAACTGACTTAGCAAAATTCTTGCTAAAACTGAACTAGGCGGGCCAAGGACAGGACCCAAGGTCAAGTTCTAGCAAAAAATAAATAAATAAATAAATAAAAATAAGTGGGGGGGGGGGGGGGGGAGGGATGCTGAGAGGAACCTGGCTAAAGTTGGGTCAAGGGGAGACTTTTTGTCACATAAAAGGTCACCTTAAGAGCCCGTCTGAAGTCCCTTTGTCTACATATATCAATAGTTCAGTAAGAATCACCCATTATTTAATTCAACCATTTGCATCCACTGACCTTGCTGTAGGCACCGTGCTAAATATGGAGGAAATCAATTTGAGTACGATCCCATCCTGACTTGGGAGTCCCCACTCTAATGGGGAGACGAAGGTGTTAAGTTAATGATTAGAGTGTAAGACAACAGATGCCTTAGTAATGTGTTGAGGAAAGCGTAAGGGAACACAGGGGCAGGGATGGAATTAATGCTAAGCAGGAGAGAAAAGAACGGGAGTTAAGCAGAACTTCTCAGACGAAGATTTTTTTTTCAGTCTGGTCTTGGAGGAAGAGTCAGCATTTACCAGTGTAAGGGAAAAAAAAAGATCAGGGAAGGTCTTTCAAGGTCAAAGCAACAGCACTTAAACGGGTACAGAAACCAAACATCAAATATGACATGGCTCACTGAGGAACACAGCAAGACGCTGGGCCCAGCGCTGGCAGTCTGGAGGGGATGGGAACACATGAGGGCAGTAGTCACCTAGAGCCAGATTGTGAAGGACGTTGTACTTTAATATTTAATACTTCCTGTACTTGGGCTTGACCTTTGAGTGAGGGAGGGGAACGAGGGTCAGATTTCTAGTTTAGAAAGCTCTCCCTGGCAGAAACAGAAGCGTACGGATCGGAGTTGGAACAGACCAAACCCAAGTCAATGGATTTGGGTAGTTCCCAGAGCCTAGGAGAACAAACGCTGATGTTCTCAAAGTGGGCTAATGGGCCTGGAAAGAAAACTACAGATTTTAGGGGAGACAGGCTTCCATTAGCCAGGTAATGTTAATTACAAGGAAAAGGTGGGATTAGTAGTGGCTCCTAGATTTCAATGCTCTGATGCTTGTGAAAACAGCGGCGGCATGAACAGATCTAAGGAGCACAAAAAGAAACTGCAGGATGTTTGCGGGATATAGTAAGGTTGCTTTGAACGTGTTGAATTTAAGGCAGTGGAGGGGCTTTCATATCCAGAAGTCCAATATGCCGATCTGGGTGTGGGTTTGCACTGCAGGAGGAAGAAGCTGAGACAGGAATTCGCAGGTCACTCTAATAGAAATGAGAGTTCGAAACACTGGAGAAGGAAAAGGGTATATAGGAAGACCGCCATGAGGGGGCAGTCAAAAATGTAACCCTGGATGCACTAATGTTTGGAAAAAGCATTGTGTGTCCAGTTAAAAAAAAAACAAGTTTTATATTATATAATCCCAACTATTCTTATGTGCATTATGTTAATGAGAAAAGCCTTATGTCGAGCACACATTGATAGGCTTGGACAAGCAAATTTGGGATATGCAAATTCGCTGTATTACTCTGCAAATTGAAAGAAGAACTGAAATGCTTTAGAGAAAAATAGGGGGAAAGAGAACAAGAAAGAAAGGCCAGATGCTTAGTGAGACCACAGAAACCCCGGCAGGAACATGGCGAAAGAGATTTGAAATTCTATGCTCAGCTTTAAATTCCTGTCCTCACGTGAAAGCTTCACTAAGTCCAGAGTTCACTGATGTCTTTGTGTTTGCGGGTTCAGTGGCATGGCAGGAAGGGCGTGGTCAATTCTCAAAGATCTATTGATTTCCACTTTGCCTACTTAGTGCAATTAAAAGACAATGTACAAGATAGAGGAGGTCATGAGAGACTGGGCCGTAAGAACTGACAAAAAAATTGTTTAGAGGGCTCCCTGCTTCCCACAGGGACAGGAAATTTCCAGGTGACCTTTGTGTTACACAGTATAGACGTACATAAATGATGCATGTGGATGAAATGTATTTTAATGGATTTAGCCAGCTGGCTATGTGATCTTAGGCAAGTTGCAAATATTTATCTCCATGTCAACTCATTTATCTATGCGCCTATATTCACATATCAAATTCAAATTCAAAATGATAGCCTTATCGAGATGTTTAGTATGAACCATATTTGTCTATATATTTAACCGCCTTTCTACTTCCATTACTATGTATATATGCAAAATGCTGCTTCATTGTACATCCCAAAATAATACAATAGTATATGCACTCTTTTTAAAGCTACATATCAATCTCTGATTTTAGAAAATGACAATTTTAATTTTATGAGGGCTTTGCGATTAGGCAAACCATGTAAAACAGACAAACGAAGCTTAAAAACATTTCCATGACACAAAGGCCTTTACAGCAGAAAGGCTTTTCTATAAACTATAAAAGTCAGCACAGCAAAGCAGCCCTTATGTTCATTCTGCAGGCAGCCCAGTGTCAAGTTTTCTTGTTGCCCTACAGAGCCCTTATTCATGCTGCAGATACGGCAGAGATGTGGGTGTGGTTTTTAATACAGAAGCTGACTATCTATGAATATTCATAGACACACTCTAGCTAAAACCTTCTAATGGTTTTCTCGGAACAGTTAAAATAGTAACAGTAAATTTTGAGCTTACCAGATACAATTAGTTAAGGAAAGATGCTGACTTCTTTGACAATGAAAGCATACAGCACCTCCCTCCAAAGCCTTGCTGACCACAGAGCAAGTCTACTGATCAGCCTCCTCTGAGTTATG
Source organism: Prionailurus bengalensis (assembly GCF_016509475.1). Classification (NCBI taxonomy): domain Eukaryota; kingdom Metazoa; phylum Chordata; class Mammalia; order Carnivora; family Felidae; genus Prionailurus; species Prionailurus bengalensis. The sequence continues at coordinate 33,622,379 of NC_057344.1, read as the reverse complement.
GGGGCATGTGACTTGAAATGAACTGGTAAGAAACAAGACGTGCAGTTCAGACAGCTACCAAATAATAGAATCACATTCTTTCTTAAAATAGTGTCTGTAATTGGATATTTCTAGATCCCCAGGAAGAGTTCCAAAACTCAGGCAGCCTCAAGCTTACTTTACATAGTATTTATTTTGACCTAGAGGTGTCTTTGCCCCCACCAATCCCGACGTGATCTTTGTACAAATTGGGAAAAAAGACAAAGCTGTATGAAGGGAGACAAAATGTTTTAAGTCCTTAAACCAAAATCATAAATACTGTAAATACAATAGACATTCACTTATCATAGATAAATTCCATTATGCAAATTTACCTATCTGCTTATCTACCTCATGTGTACGGCAGATGAACATATACACAATATTTTTAAAACTTGTTACAGAGCGGTTTCAGGTTCATAGCAAAATTGAGAGAAAGGCAGAGAGATTTCCCGTATACACCCCACTTTCACACACGTATAGCCTCCCCCATTATCCACATTCCACAAAAGAATGCCACACTTGTTAAAACTGATGAGCCTACACTGACACAGCAGAACCACCCAAAGTCCTCAGTTCACATCGGGATTCATTCTATACGTTTGGATAACTGTTTCATGAATGGCATGCATCCATTATTATGGTATCACACAGTTTTTTCACTGGCCTGAAAAGTCTGTGCTTTCTCTGCTCATTCCTCTTCCCTCCCAACTCATGACCACACCGATCTTTCTGCCGCCTATATGGTTTCACTTTGTCCTGAATGTCACATAGCTGGAATCAAACCGTAGGTAGCCTTCACAGATTGGCTTTTTTCACTTAGTAATACGCATCTTTGGTTACTCCGCATCTTTTCATCCTTGATAGCTCATTTCCCGTTAGTGCCGAATAGTATTCCATTGTCTGGGTTGTTCATTTATCCATTTACCTACTGAAGAACATCTTGGTTGCCACCAAGTTTTGGCAATTATGAATAAAACTGCTATAAACATCTGTGCGTAGGTTTTTGTGTGGACATAAGTTTCAACTTCCTGGGTAAATACCAAGAGTGTGATTGTGGGATCATATGGTGAAATTATGTTTAGTTTTGTAAGAAACCACCAAACTGTTTTATAAAATGGCGGTACCATTTTGCATTCACACCAGCAGTGAATCAGAGTTCCCATCGCCCCACATCTTTACTGGCATTTTGTGTGATCAGCATTCCACATTTTGTCTATTCTAATAGAGGTGTAGTGGTATATCATTATTGTTTAAATTTGCATTTCCCTAATAAGATATGATGTGGAACATCTTCTCATATGCTCACTCTTCCATCTGTACCCTCTCATCTTTTGCGAGGTGTCTGTTGAGATAGATCTCTGGCCAACTTTGAAACTGATTTCTTTTCCTATTGTTTAAAGAGTTCTTTGTAAATTTGGGATGATACTTCTTTATCAGGTCTCCTTCCTCGTCTGTGACTTCTTTTATTGTTTCGACATTGTCTTTGCCACAGCGCAAGTTTAATTTTAATGTAGGCTAGCTATTCATTGTTTATTTCATGGATTGTGTCCTTGGTGTTGTAGCTAAAAAAACACACCACATATCGAAGGTCATCTAGGTTTCTCTTACGTTATAGTCTGGGAGTTCTGTAGTTTTACATTTTACAGTTAGATTTGTGCTCCATTTTCAGTTAAATATTTTGTGCTTTTATAACCGTCTTTATTACATGTGTCTTTAAGGGCTTCTCTGTGTGCCTTACAGAATGACTATCACATCCATTCCCTGACACTTTTTTGAGTAAATTTCTGGGAAGATTGTAAGTCCTGTGTCTAGATTCTTTCATTTATAGGTGGATGTACTATGTTCCACTACCATTTGTAGAATATCATGTCTTTATCATGTTATATTATCTATGTTCCTGTGTCAAAGGTAGGTTGAATATATTTAACCCAGGGTCAATTCCTGGGCTCTTTATTTTCCTCCATTGATCTATTTGTTTATTCTTTTGCTAATATCACTCTGTCTTCATTACTGTAGGCTTATAAGTCTTGAAATCAGGTAGTGTCAGTCTTCCAGCTCTGTTCTTCTCTTTCAATATTGTGTTGGCTATCCTGGCACAATATTTTTAAATGTATCTATTGTAAATGTGTCTCTTACTATATACTGTTATTTCTTTTCATGGTATATCAAGATCATTTTGCCAACTCCTTAGGAAGGATCTCAAAATTCCACATTATGGATAGGCTATCATATATTTAAATGAACTTAAGTCATTGGATATTAAAGTTTCCAATTTTTGTCATCATAAATAAAAATATATTGAATATTCTTGCCCATAAGTCTTTGTGGGCATCTTTGATGATTTCCTATGAATGAAGCTCTTGATTAGAATTAGCCAGGAGAATTTTCACAAACTTTTGGAAAACTTATCAGAATTTTTGGTCATAAATGGTTATTTATTTCCTCACATACTCAACACCACTAACAACAATGATGATTATGACCATGGCCATGATAGCAAAAAAACTTTAATCAGCATTGCTTGAGTAGTAAGGAAGGCAAACATGTCTTTATGGTGATTTCCTCCCCTTTCCTTTCTTTCTTCCTTTCTTCTTTTTCTTTTTCTATATTTTGGTAATGGTCGTATGATATCCTTGGCCTTTTATGTCATGGCCTTTTAATAGTTCTAAAGCCACTTTTTATCATATTTACTTTAGAATTTGGGGGTTATATTCTTAAATAAGTTTCTCCCTCTCTCTCCCTCTCTCTCTCCCTCTCTCTTCCTCCCTCCTTCCCTATCATTATAAGGTATATGCTTTAGGAATATGCAAATTTGGTCAAATGAATTGGAAAACTTTTTATCTTGTTTTTCTTATAACCTGACATAAGTTTCTTACGGACATTCGATCTTCTTGGAAATGCATAGTAAAAGTGGACTTAGAATTATTAGTAGGGACTACAATATTTTTCAGATGTATATATATATTTTTAATGTTTATTTATTTTTGAGAGAGATAAAGACAAAGCGCGAGTGGGACTTATGGCAGAGAGAGAAGGAGACACAGAATCTGAAGCAGGCTCCAGGCTCTGAGCTGTCAACACAAAGCCTGACACAGGACTCAAAGTCACAAACTGAACCATGAGATCATGACCCGAACTGAAGTTGGCAGCTTAACCAACCGAGCTACCCAGGGTCCCTCAGATATATTTTTTAAATTCCATTTCTGCCATCTCCATGGTCAATTAACATCTTGTACTTTTTTCTTGGGACAATTGAAGTCATAAAATTATCTGAGACAATTGGACATATCTTCTTCCAATATTTCAAAGGAAATAAAACTTACTGTTGCAGAGTTCTACAAATTAGATTATTTATTAAAAATCCCCCTTGTTCCATTAGTTATATACTCTTTTTTACTCATGACTTTGTAGATTTTTTTCAGTCATTTTTAAAAATAGATTATAAAAGTTTACTCTAGTGAATTAGCCTTTTCAAAAGACCTGTACTTCATTTCCTGGGGGGTTGTCATTTCCTTAATTTATAAATAGTCTTCTTTTTTTGCATTTAAAGGTTTTGCTCTGCAATTCTGTATCAGTTAACTAACATTGTGTATACTTTGCTTCAGTATTCTGTCAATTATTCTTGGTCTAAAATAGTCTATCATTTTACTGATAATAATTTTATCTCACCCTATTTTAGAAACATCTATTTTGGAAAACACAGTTGCTCATTGTTTTTGTTATCCAGTCTATAAGGGTGATCAGTATACTGCTCTTGATTAAATGTTTTACCATCACTCATGTTTGGTCTTCTTTTTTTTTTTTTTCTCATTATTTTTTCCTCTTTGTTCTTTGAGCTAAGGGTCCTTATTTGGCTTTGGTTTTCTCCAATATTTGGAGAACTTATACCCATTTATACATTTCATGTGTTAGCTGCAAGTTTTAAAACTATACTAGAAATTTATTTCTTCAATAAGTAGTGTAAGAGGTAGAAAAATATGAACTGTCTTCCATATAAAAGGAGGAGAAAACGTTACTTTCTATTTCCTGTCATTCTCTGCTTGTGTTGCCATTTTCTTGGTTTGTAGACCTACCGGATTTGTTAGTTAGCTTCTTGCTTGGCCTTCTCTTTGCCACTAGATTCGAATTTCCCAGACTTACCTGACGATAACAATCACACTGGGCTTTGGCTGCAAATCTGGATTTCTTGGATCTAGCCACACGTACTGAATCGTACCATCCATGAGCAAACCTGGGAATTAGTATTTTCGACACGTACTCAAGGTGTGCTCTTGAGTTATTTTTTAAAGGAGATAATGAGCTTACTTTCAATGTTTTTACTAAATGGATCCTTTTCTCTGCAAACTGCATTTTTGTTCAAGAGTCATTCCTATATTATCTATTATTACTGCTACATTTGTCTTTCTTTTCATTCAGTGCTATTCATGCTAATTATCCGTAGATTGCGTTCTCGGAGTTTGTAACAAAACTTTCACCTTTTAACCATTTTGAATGTTTTCACTTTTAACTGTGCAAGTTTTCACTCACCATGGCCACGTTTTAGTGATTTGAATGTCTGCTTCATGATTGTTCTCCTGAACCTGATTATTTTCATTCTTAGTCAATTTCCTTTGCTCTTTTTGATTTATTTACATTTTTAAAGAATGTATTGGGATGTGTTTATTCTGTTTAATTTATTTTATATTTTAGAGAGGGAGAGAGAGCAATCCAACACATGAGAAAGCACACAAGCAGGGGAGGGGCAGAGGGAGAAAATCTCAAGCCGCTTCATCCTGGAATCCTGACGTAAGCCAAAATCAAGAGCCAGACAGTAACCAACTGAGCCACCCAGGTGCCTTCTATTCTATTCTATTCTATTCTATTCTATGTCCTGTTTTCAATAATCAATTGTTCTCAAATATATATTCTTTCCTTAAAGGGGCGCCTGGGTGGCCCAGTTGGTTGGGCGACTGACGTCGGCTCAGGTCATGATCTTGCAGTTTGTGGGCTCGAGCCCCGCATTGGGCTCTGTGCTGACAGTTCAGAGCCTGGAGCCTGCTTCGGATTCTGTGTCTCCCCCTCTCTCTCTGCCCCCTCCCCTGCTCACGCTCTGTTGTCTCTCTGTCTCTCAATAATAGATAAATGTTAAAAAAAGAATTTAAAAAGGCAAGAACTGTGACCGTGGTTAAACCTGTGACCCATCTTTGCCAGCAGCTGTGATCGCTCCAGGTAAGAGCCTGATGGTGAGTCCCCGCTGTGGTCTGTATGTAACAGAATATTCTCCATTCAACATTGCAAGTTAGCCCTGTCTTCCTTTAAACTCAGTCCCCTTTGTACTCTTTATTGTAGATACCTTAACTGTACTAACTGTACGAATTTGGAATCCTGACACAGTGGCAAAATTGCTATGTTGACTATTACTAATTATGATCACGGACCCTCTGAGAGACAGAAGCCAAAGTGCTTTCTGTTCTACTCTATGTTTTTTATTAATTAGATGGTTGAACATATTCACACCATAACTTTCTATTTGAATTTATTACAGTTTTTCTTTAAGTAATTGTTATGCCCAAGGTGGGGCTTGAACTCACAACCCCGAGATCAAGAGTCACGTGCTCTACCGACTGAACCAGCCAGGCGTCCCTATTGGAATTTCTTTTTTTTTTTAAGACTTTATTTTTAAGTAATCTTTACATCCAGTGTGGGACTTGAACTTATAACCATGAGATCGAGTGGCTTGCTCTACTGACTGAGCTAACCAGGCACCCCAAATTTCCTAACTTACCTACTCAAATCTCCTGTGCACTATTCATTTATTTAAAAAATAGAATGTAGGGGCGCCTGGGTGGCACAGTCGGTTAAGCATCCGACTTCAGCCAGGTCACGATCTCACGGTCCATGAGTTCGAGCCCCGCGTCAGGCTCTGGGCTGATGGCTCAGAGCCTGGAGCCTGTTTCCGATTCTGTGTCTCCCTCTCTCTCTGCCCCTCCCCCGTTCATGCTCTGTCTCTCTCTGTCCCAAAAATAAATAAAAACGTTGAAAAAAAAAATTTTTAAATAAAATGTAGCACCTACTACATGCCAAACACTGTTCTAAGAGCTTACGACGTAGAACACATTTACTGTCGCACTGAAATAACTTCAGCTCTAAGAGATTTAATTTGTCAAGGATATTGAATCTTTCTCTGCCATATAATTTGAGGATGAATTTCCCCAGTTTATGGTTTTTCAGTTTGATTTATCATGATTACTACTTGTTAAAATGATGGTCAAAACTATCATTTTTCTGCAGAGTTTTTCCCCATAATGCCACACTGAGAAATTATAATAGTCACTTAATATTTGCTACTATTTAATCCTTAGGTTTTCAAGTACATTTTTAATCGGTCTGGGATTTATTCTGGGTTGACAATGAGGGAACTGACTTTATCTTGTCGACATGCCTAACCGTTTACCCAAATGTAATGTATCGGTTAATCAATTCTTTACTTACTGATTTGGAAGCCCATCCCAAAGTGTGCCTGCAATCACAATGTTTCACAAAATGAAATGTACAGCGTTATTGTACACCTTTTAGAGATGAGAAAAACATACTTAGGACTACAGATGAATGTAGCCAATGCACTGTTGGAGGAAAAGAGAAGCCTCTAAGCATTCACTTCCCACATGACAAAGAGCACGCGTTACATTTCAGCCTTTTTTTTAGAGTCTGCATATTCTCAGTGACTTAGACTGTAGAGTTCCTGATTCACTAAGATCCACCAAGATGGAGGGCATTGAATGCAGAAGGCTTTTTTTTTTTAAATGTGTACTTATTTATTCTGAGACAGAGAGAGGGAGAGAGCAAGTGTGAGCAGGGGAGGGGCATCGAGAGAGGGAGAGAATCTCAAGCAGGGTCCTCCCTATCTGCTCTGAGCCTGACACAGGGCTTGAACCCAGAACCCACGAACCATGAGATCATGACCGAACTGAAATGAAGAGTTGGATGCTTAACTACCAGGTGCCCCAAAAGTAGAGGTCATAGAAAGCCATGAAGAATGAAGCGAAAACCCTGACAATAATATGAGAAAGAGAGATGTAGGGCAAAAGGCAGGCAGGAGAAATAAAGAACATGATAGTCTAAGTGGCAGTTTATTCTGCTCACTTCAAAATGTTGCAAAAATTGGTTTTCATGGCATTCATGATGAGCCATAAATAAGCAGTACATGATACTCAGTTTAAGGGGACAAAAAATCAAATAATTCATCTCGTAATAACTGACTTAAATAAAATGCACATGAATGCTAAAGCTGTAGTATCTCAACATGTGCTTTTGCAGAACATGTTTGGAACTGCTAGACCAGGAGCGTTTTCTATCATTCGAGGTAGATGCAGTTCTATTGCTAAATTCTACTGCTATGCGGTAAAGGGTTAATTCAGCGGTATGGGGGGTGCTCAAACCCTGCATATGCCAAAGGAAAGATTGGCCCTTCCCAGCTTCTGCAAAATAACCTGTAAGCCCCTGTGACTGTTCCTAATAAGAGTGTCTTTATGTACCGGAGGACTCGAGATAAGTCAGATTTATGCCAACAATGTGACTTATGATGAATATCTTTTTTTGTTCCCTTGGGGCCCTGGGCCATATTGTATCAGTGTGACCTTTGAGCAGGGGTGGGAGGGCTGAAGCCTGAACAGTTAGGGCCAGTCGTGCAAGCGTGCTATGCCTATGTGATTGACCCCTAACAAAAAAAAAGCCCAAAAACCTATGTGCTGAGAGAATTAAATTCCGTCCAATAACTTCGCTGGTAGAGTACAACTGGAAAGTTATGCCTGGTTTTTCCTGGATGCTGACCTAGGTACCTTTTTCCTTGGATCATTTTAATCTGTACCATTTTTTTTGTAATAAATATTCACCATGAGTACGATGGCTTTATTGAGTTCTGTGAATCCTTCTACCAAATCATTGTACCTGAAGGTACTCTTGGGACCCCTGACACAATTATGGACAGCGTTAAAAATCTTCAGTAAATGCTTATGGAGTGCTTTTAGAGTTACTTAAACTTAAGTTTGGAAAAGGCATCACATCTATCACTCTATACTTAGAGTGGAAGGCGAATGCCACAATTATTATACCCCAGAAGCAGACCCTATGTAACTGTGGATTAACCCAGAAAAATTCAGAGAGGCCCAGCAGGGCCCAGCCTGGTGCTGAGGGTGGGAAGTGAGGACAGTACAGCTTTGAGCGAGATATTTGGCTTTATCTACTACTTCTCATCTCTGTTGAAATGGGCAAGTTCATTAATCTTGCTGTGCCTCTGCCTCTTACCTGTAAGATGGGGATAATAGTAGGTTGTTTGAATATTGATTTAACACATATGTAAGTAACTTAAAATAGTAGGTGATAGAGCCCTTCCCTAAGGAATGTGCCTAAGGAAAACCTCAAGACAAGGGAAGGCAATCTGTCCATGTGTGCTTGTGTGACATTTCTCCCAACTCTGTAACATGGACCGCCCATTCAGACTGCATGTTACCATGTATGGGAGACAAAGGAGCAAAAATTGTACAAAAGGCTATACCCCACTGTGCTTGGGGCTCAGTTTTTTTGGGTACGAACCCACTGAGCCCGTGCTGGCACAACAAAGAAGGCTGCTTCCTGGAAAGAGAAGCCTCATTGTCCGGACTCTCTCTGTGTAAGAATCCTGCTACAAGCATATAATTGAGAGCTCAACTACTGTTAGCTATTGTTATCACGATTGTATTGTTTGTGGCTAAAATTCCAGGGAACCTATCACAGAATTGACCCGAAGCTGAAATTATTGAGTCATTTAGGAAAAAAAATTCCTCGGTGACTAGCAAAGATAGCCTAGTCTTGCGGAACATTGAATATACATCAAAACAAAATTTCTAAAAATACATATATAAACATTTATAGAAAAGTTCAAAAAGGAACCATCAACCATGTTAAGACAGGGAGATATAAATCTTGATTCCCATAAGCCTTATCTGTTTGTCTTTCTTTTGAATATTGACATGCGAGATTTGTCATACACACATTGTGTTTTAAAAGGAAACAACAGGACCAAAATGGAGTCACTTGGGCTAAGCCCACAGAGGCTTAACCTAATTGAGGTTCCATCTTCCCCGGGAATATAATCTTAACTATTCAGTCTAGAATTTTCTGGTCAACTCCAGTAAGGTAATCTGCCGCATAAGCTCTTTCCAATCCCTACAGGAAGATGAAAAGATCCCCTAATAGACCTGTTCATTCCCCCAAAGGAAGGTGACCTCATCGAAAACAATCCTTTTGTTCACTTATGACTTCTTCGTTCTGCCTTCAAAAACCTTTCCCTTTGTGTAGTCTTTTGGCTCTCCTGTCTTCTTGCTAGATAGGGTGCCACCCAATTCATGAATTGTTCCATAAAGCCAGTTAGATCTTCAAAATTCACTGGGTTGAATTTTTCCTATTTACCACGTGGCTTCTTTATAAAATTGTTCCCATTGGCCATATTGCTGGGGGTAAGATTACTGTTGTAAAGGATATTAATGTTTTTGCGATTGTGCTACATATAGTCATATGGCTTTACAACAAGTTCACACCACAATTCAGTGCCAGGGAAGCAGAATGCATAACAATGAAGGCTTTGCTATCGTCAAGATAAGGTGGTTTTCCCTCTGGTAAGGCATTAACATTAAGGCAGTAGGGGGGGTTCCTGGAAAAACTTTATACTCTGTATTTGCCTCAAGTATTTGTCAGTGGGCTGCAGGTTATAAGGAAATTTAATTTTACCTGCCATTTCCTTCCTTTGCTCCCCACATCACTGTGGAGGGGAGGGTGGTGTTGGGGCTCCAGGAAACTGAGTCTGTAAATTTCTGGAGCTTAGGCTATTGATAAGATTGTCTTGTTCTTGTAATTTACTAAGACATTTGTAAATGATGGAGACTCGTATCCTGCATGACGGTGATCTCTTATCGGTTAACCACCAACCACCGGGTAACCAGTTAACCCGTTTGTTTTATCTTTTCCTTTGTGCTTGGGTAAGGAGTGCCTGAGGCATGTCACTCAAATCTCGCCTGGGTGGGAGGGGGTGTTGCTAGCTTGTGCTCTGCCCTCAGCTTGCCTTTGGGGCTCCTTCATTCTAAGGATACAAGGACTTAGCAAATATTTAGATATGGTTAAGCGTAAGTACATAAGAATGAAAATAAAAATAAATGTGTGTCAAATTGCTTGCAGTTCAGTAGGAAGGCAGGCATATATAATGATATAATGTAGCAGAGACAGAAGAACCTTCTCCTGCCCAGCAGAGAGCACAGAGGTGACAGATAAATTGAGGAAAGGGCGGGGCGCCTGGGTGGTTCAGTCAATTAAGCATCCGACTTCCTATCAGGTCAAGATCTCACGGTTCATGGGTTCCAGCCCCGCAGCAGGTTCTGTGCTGACAGCTCGGAGCCCGGAGCCTGCTTCAGATTCTGTCTCCTGCTCTCTCTGCCCCTTCCCTGCTCACACTCTGTGTGTCTCTCTCTCAAAAAATAAATAAACATTAAAAAAATAAATAAATAAAATAAATAAACTGAGGAAAGGCATTTGAGGTAGAGGGTAAAATCAGCCACGGTTTGTGCAAAGGTTATGATGAGCACGTTTAGGCACAATGAAAATTAAAGTTTCCAGTGGCTGGAAACGAAGCTGTGAGTGGAGATGAGGAGGGTCAGAATGGACACCCGGGTGTCCATTGAATATGTTTCCCCATAAGCTCATCAGCGTTTTCTCAGTTCCTTTCTTAAAGGTGGGGAGTTTGCAGGCATTTGGAGCCTCTGCCCTTAAGCTCTTGCTTCCCCTTAGACTGCACAGCCTGTTCCTTCAGAAGCCAGAGCAAATTACCCGTATTGGCAGATGGCTGAGACGGCTGCAGCTAAGGCTGTCTGGCATGCCTGCATTTCCAATGAGATCCTTCTGATTTATTTCATCTGCAGTAATTAAACTTGCCTTTCTTTGCAGCAATGACTTAAAAATGTCAGGTGCTCTGGGTCTCATGGAAGATGTTGTCACTGTTGGGTTACCCAGGGACGACTTCAGGTGCGTCTCAACCTTTGCCGTGGCCATTTCAAAGGTTCACCTCCCAGCTACGGGGGAAGAGCTCCTCGGCTACAGCCGTGGGGTGCAGCTCACGTCCACATCATCCATTCGAACCAAAACCTGATCATACTCTCCTCCTCTCTTTGCATCTAGACAGAATGATGACAGAGCAGTGATGGAAGCAGGGCTCCATCAGACGATGGAGAAAAGAACCACCTTGGGATATTGTATGCCCCTAAAGGATGCAAAATATAGAGACCTCAAACCAAATTAATAATAATAAACCCACGAACTGCAAGATCGTGACCTGAACCGAAGTCAGACTCTTAACCACCTGAGCCGAAGTCGGACGCTAAACCGACTGAGGCACCCAGGCGCCCGGCGAAAAAATAAACTCAAACACACACAAAAACAGTGCAACGGCGCCAAAATGCCATTTAAGAAACGCACAGACAGTGAAACTAAGATGATGCTTTGTCTCCTTGAAGACTGCAGACACATCAGGAACGGTGCCGAAAAGACAAAGGAAGCCAAATGGAAAACACATGCAGTACAGCCAGGCTTTGCACAACGTTTGCTGGAGCAGATCAGCCTTCAGATAAAACTCAAAGGAGTTAGCCAGGCATGATAGTGTGGTTTATAATAGGAAACGTACATTTGGTCTTTGTCCCTATTGTTCTCTAGCAGAGAGCTTCTCAAAACCCTTGAGATTTCCTGTAATGAGAGCCAGCAATAAAGCTGCCTTTTGTTATGTTAAATGAGGTTGCTTTTGCCAAATACCTAAGGATGGGGGTTGGCTGTGGGGAGCCCATGAGGAGATGAGAGGGTTGGAACTTTCGGTCCCATCCCCCACCCCTACTCCCCGCGACCGCGCGACCTCCGTGGAGGAGAGAGGGTCTTAATTACCAATGGCCACTGATTTAATGAGCCACGCTATATAAAGAAGGCTCAAGAAACGCCCAAAAGGACAAGGTTTGGAGTACGGTGCACCCTAACCCCACAAAGATAGAAGTTCCTGCCCTGGGGACCCTCCCAGACCTAGCCCCGTGTAGCTTTTCATCAGGCAGTCACCTTTAATATCCTTTATAATAAACTGGTAATCCAGTAAGTCAACTGATTTCCTGTGAGTTCTATCAGTCACACCAGCACATTAACTGAACCAAAGGAGAAAGTCATAGAAACCTCTGATTCATAGCCGGTCGCACAGAAGCGCGCGTGATAACCATGGACCTGTCACTGGCATCCGAAGTGGGGGGCAGTCTTGTGGGACCCAGCCCTTGATCTGAGGAACCTGATGCCAGCTCCAGGTAGGTAGGGTCAACCTGGGAGTTAAATTTGTGGGACGGTCAGTGTCCTCAGGGAATTAAATTAATTACTTGATGTGTTAAAGTAAAAACACACATTGGAAGGAGTGCCAGAATCATACCAAAGTAATAGGCTGCTGGAAGGTGGGAATAGGAGAACGAAAGGCACTTTTGACATGGCAACCAGGAAGATTCAGTAAGACTGCAGGGGGAGTGTGGGCTGGGGGTGGTAGGAGATAAGAATAATAATCATAAAGTCAGTGTTTTGCTCACTTGTTCCAAGCCAGGCACTGAGTGAAGCTTTATCTCCTTTATTTATTTATTTATTTATTTATTTAGAGAGACAGAGAGAGCACGACAGCACAAGGGCATAGGGGACGGGATGGGCAGAGAAAGAGAGGGGGAGAGAATCCCAAGCAGCCTCCATGCCCAGCTCAGAGCCAGATCTCACAAGGGCAAGATCACGACCTGAGCAGAAATCAAGAATCAACAGACTAAGCCACCGGAGCGCCCCAAGTCTTATCTCTTTTATTTTATTTTAGTTTTAGTTTTAACGTTTATGTATTTTTGAGACAGAGAGAGACAGAGCTTGAACAGGGGAGGGGCAGAAAGAGGGAGACACAGAATCGGAAACAGGCTCCAGGCTCTGAGCGGTCAGCAGAGAGCCCGACGCGGGGCTCGAACTCAAAGACCATGAGATCGTGACCTGAGCCGAAGTCGGACGCTTAACCGACCGAGCCACCCAGGCGCCTCAAGTCTTACCTCTTTTAATCCTCACCAGGGCCTTTTGCGGTAGGAACGTCATTATCCCAGTTCTGCCAAGGAGGGTAAGGAGATGCAGAGGCTATGATAGGTTGGCCAAGCTCATTCAGGTCAGTAAATGGGCAAACGCTAAGCAATGAAGGATCTTATGTGACAAGCCAGACTTCGAATTTCCCCCTGAAATCGATGAAGAAACATGGACGGACTTTAGCTAAAAGAGCGGCACGACCACATCTGTAGTTTGTAAAGACAGACCCAGGGCTGGGGTGAAGGAGGAGATCAGGGACCACAGGCAGAGAAAGCAAATTAGGACCAAATAGAAAGGTGTAGCCAACATCTGGGGGTAAATATTGAGGCAGAAGCTGGGCAGCTGATGAGAAGAACATCTATCTGAGAGATGTAAACAAGGTACAGTACACCATGGTAGGCAATTCGAGAGTTAAAGCAATGAACAAAAGCGGATATTAAAAATTTTTTTTCTTATTTTCTATTCCCCAAAGGAGGATGGGGATCTTCCTGATTATACAGGACTTATACCACAGTAAATATTTACTTGGCAATCCGGACCATCCAATTAGTGATTAATAGACCAAGTTATTTTCAACTCATGGGCCACCGCCATGAAGAGAAAGAAAATTGCCTCTCTTGTATTATGTTTTAATTCCAAGCAGAAAGATTTATTTAGCAGCCTTTGTTACAAAGCTTATAAACAACAGTTTGAAAAATGGGACAATATAAACAGAATATCATTCTGACACTGCATGAGTCAGCCGCTGCAAAATAGGACAAATTTCTGTAGCCCTGGACCAATAGGCAAAGCTTTTACAGATAAAGACCTAGTGTCTATTTTCACCTCCTGGCTCACGTTTTTTGGGTTTTGGTTTTTGTTTTTTTTCTTTAATTTTTTCTAGTCTTTATTTATTTCTGAGAGAGAAAGACAGAGTGCGAGCAGGGGAGGAACAGAGAGAAAGGGAGACACAGAATCCAAAGCAGGCTCTGAGCTCCAAGCTGTCAGCGAGGCTCGAACCCACGAACCGTGAGATCATGACCTGAGCTGAAGTCGGCCGCTTAACCAACTGGGCCACCCAGGCGCCTCTTTTTAAAAAAAATATTTTTTTTTAATCTTTATTTATTTTTGAGAGAAAGAGTGTGAGCAGGAGAGGAACAAAGAGAGAGGGCTGGCTCACGTTTTTGTTTTATTTTTTTTTTATGTTTTTATTTATTTTTGAGACAGAGAGAGACAGAGCATGAGCAGAGGAGGGGCAGAGAGAGAGGGAGACACAGAATCCGAGGCAGACTCCAGGCTCCGAGCTGTCAGCACAGAGCCCGACGCGGGGCTCGAACTCACAGACTGTGAGATCATGACCTGAGCTGAAGTCGGACGCCCAACCGACTGAGCCACCCAGGCGCCCCCTCACGTTTTTAAGAGAAAATAAAACTTACAAACACATTGCTATGGGGATTTCAGTTAAAAAAAAAAAAAATCGGTGACTAGCCCCAGATATAGTTTCCCTCTATTTGTCTCTCATATGTCCATGAAAACTAGTCAAGAACAGTTTACATCAGTCATGGCTTTCCCTCTACAAGGAAAATGAAAGCAATGGCTCCAATGGCTCCAATTTTCCAGGGAAAGCAGGACCAGAGAAGTGGCAGAATTTGAGCCCAGTTCACCTGACTCCAAACACCTTTCCTCATAATAATATGAACAACCATGTCAGGATTCAGGGCATGGACTAGAAGGATGCAGTATTTTGCAGAAAGGCCACCTGGAAAGTTCCTGCTGAGTCCCTGTTTTCGTTATATTTTTTTTTATTGTATTCCGTACATAGGTTTATTGCTTGTGTTGAATTTTCATAAATCATGTTCAGATGAAGGCTTCATATTTGAAAGGCTGGATAACTTTGAAAAATGCAAAATAAGCCTTCTTAGAATGGGAAGTGATTAAAGCAGATGTAGACGGTCTTGACATATCTCCTAAACCTAAAAAGAAACAAGAAGTCATGAAGTTATAATACATATATGAGGGACATCATGCAGAGTTTTCTGAATAATTTGTGTTTAAAAAAAAACACAAACATATAGGGGCCCCTGGGTGGCTCAGTCGGTTTAGCACCCAACTCTTGATTTTGGCTCATGATCTCGCTGTTCCTGAGATGGAACCCCCAGACGGCAAGAAACCTGCTTGGGATAATCTCTCTCCCTCTCTCTCAGTCCCTACCCTGCTCGCACATGTGCTCTCTCTCAAAAGAAATAAACATTTAGAAAAATAAGTAAAACATAACATATATACCAAAATGTGCACAAAGCGTGTACAAGCTGATGTATTTCTACAGCATTCCCTTCCATGGACTAGTGACCAACCAGTTCAAGAATTAGAGTTTGGCCAGCATTCCAGAAGCTCCCTGGTGCCCACTTCTAGCACTACTTGCTTCTGAACAACAGTGTTACTGGACTTAATGTCTGAATCCTCTCAAAGTTCATATATGGAAACCCTGCCCCTTAATGTGATGGTATTTGGAGATGGGCCTTTGGGTTGTAATTAGGGTTCAATGGGTTCGTGAGGTTGGGGCCCTCATGGTTATTGTCCACAGAAGAAGAGACTCCAGAGATTTGCTCTCTCTCCCCATACGTGCACAAAGAAGTGGTCACGTGAGCACACAGTAAGGTGGTGGCCACCTACAAACCCTGAGAAGAGCCCTCAAATGAAACACCTCTTGATGATACCTTGATCTTGGACCTCCCGGCCTTCAGAACAGAGTAAGTTTCTATTGTTTAAACCAGACAATTTACACTATTTGTTATGGCAGCCAGAGCAGACTAGGACAAACAGTGGGCATTGTTCTGACTTCTAACAGCACAGATTACTTTCCCTTGGTTTTGAATTTTAGATAACTATAATTATGCTGCATGCATTCTTTGTCTGGCTTCTTCACCTCCGTATAATGAGAAATTCATCCATATTTACTAGAATGAAGAAATGCTTTTTCTGTTTCTAGTTTGCTGAGAGTTTTTTTTTTTTTCTTTTAGCATGAATGGTGCTGAATTTTCTCAAATGTTTTTCCGCATCTAGGAAAAAGATCATAGGATTTTTTTCCCCACTGCCTTCACCCCCCCAACCCCGCCATTTTCTCGCTCAGATGAGAATTACATTCGTTGATTTTCAAATGTTAGATTACGCTTACATTTCTGGAGTAATATTAGTTTAGTCAAGAGGTATTATTTTATGTATATATTTCGCTGGACTTACTGAGCTAAAATTTTGTTACAAATCCCCTCTGGTTAGCAAGTTTTGGGATCAAGGTTATATTAGCCTCATTAAAAGAATAAGAAAGTCTTGCCTTTGCTTGTATTCCTTGGAAGAATTTTATGAGGTTGGTGCTATTTGCTTTCCTTAAGTTTATTTGGGAAAATTTATTGAAGTTTATGAGTATGTGTGTATATGAGTTATATGAGTATTTTGGGTTTTCTTGTGGTTATTTTTGCTTAATGCATGTGTAAGTTATTTAGCAACAGATTTAATTCATTTACTAAATACTATGCTAGGGATTTTTTTTTTTTTTTGGTCTGTTTCAGTTTAAGTTTTTTCTTAAGGGACTTATCTATTTTGTTCCAATTGTCAAATTAAAAAAATGTTAATGTGTATTTATTTTTGAAAGAGAGAGAGAGACCGAGCATGAATGGGGGAGAGGCAGAGAGAGAGGAAGACACAGAATCCAAATCAGGCTCCAAGCTCTGAGCTGTCAGCACAGAGCCTGACCCAGGGCTCAAACACACAAACCATGAGATCGTGATCCGAGCCGAAGTCGGATGCTTAACCAACTGAGCTACCCAGGTGCCCCTCAAATTTTTTTAGCAAAAAAGATTATTTCTAATATTCTCTTTTCACTTTTATGTGTGTAGGGTACGTGGTGATGTTTATTTTTTCATTGGGTTATCTGTTTTCCTCTCCCTTCCTTCTTTTCTTCTTTCTTTCCATTATGGTTCACTCTTTCTCGGTTTTGATCAATGATAATTGTTTAAAAGAATCAACTGTCATCTCAGTTGCTTCTCTCTATGAAGCTCCTATATTTTATTATTACCCACTATTAACTTTACTATTTTTTTTCTATTTTACTTAATTTAGTTTCGCTGGTATTTTTGACTAGTTTCTTTTGTTGCCAAGATATGCACATAAAACTAAACATTTGCCTCTGGGTTTTACTTTAGCTGAGGCTCACAAGATGCTTTTTGAAAAAGAAAATGTTGTAGCTTTTCTGTAATTCAGTTCAGACTATTCTCTAACTTCAGTTGTCATTTCTTCTTTGATTCACATATTAGTTGGGAATGCAGTCTTGAATTTCCAAAAGGTTGAAGATTTTCAAGTGAACTTTTTTATTTACTTTGAGCTTAATTCCACTGGGGATCAGACATCATCCTGCCAATGATATTAGTTCTTAGAGATCTGTTAAAGCTTTCTTCAATGGCCCAGCATGTGATCATTTTAGTAAATTTAGTATATTAGTAAATTTAGTGAAGTCTGCTGTTATTGGGTGGGGTATTCTGTAATGGTCAGTCAGAACAGGTTATTTATTGTGCTGTTTAGGCTTTCATGTCCTGATTGGGTTCTAATTGTTCGATAAGCTATAGAGAGAAGTTTGCTAAGTCTACATCTAGCACTTTGGCTTTGTCTTTTTGACCTTTAAATAGACATGTCTTGACCATTATAAGATGTACGTCTCTATTTTTAGCAATATTTACCTTAAAATGTATTTTGTTTGATATTAACAAAACTATGAGAGCTTTTACTAAATATTTACATGGAATATGATTGTTTGGTTAATTTATTACCTTTACATTTTGTGTTTTTAAATATAAGTGTTTTTTAAATATTTAATTTATTTTCTAAGTTTATTTATTTTGAGAGAGAGAGAGAGAGAGAACACAAGCTGGGAAAAGGCAGAGAGAGAAGGACAGAGAGAGAGAACACAAGCTGGGGAAGGGCAGAGAGAGAAGGAGAGAGAGAGAGACCCAAGTAGGCTCCGTACTAACAGCACAGAGCCCGATGCAGGGCTCAAACTCATGGACCATGAGATCATGACCTGAGTGCAAACCAAGAGTCTGATGCTTCACCTACTGAACCACCCAGGCACCCTTTAATACTTAATTATGTTATTTAGTTGAGCTTATATTGACCACTTTGTTTTCTATTTGACACACGTTTTCTTTTTTTCTTTTTTAATTTTTTTTACGTTTATTTATTTTGAGGGAGAGAGAGACAGAGCACGAGCCGGAGAGGGGCATAGAGAGAAACACAGAATCTGAAGCAGACTCCAGGTTCTGAGCTGTCAGCACAGAGTGGGACATAGGGCCTGAACTCACGAACCACAAGATCACGACCTGAGCCGAATTGGACGCTTAACCGACTGAGCCACCCAGGCGCTCGCTGGCACACGTTTTCTTTTCTTTTCATTTTGAAACTTTTTATTTTTCAAATGTGATTTTTATTATTCAAATTTGCCCTATTTACTTATTCACTTTTCACTGCGTTTATTACTTTTAGTGGTTACTCCATACACTGTAACAGACATTCTTGAGTTAGGGCAAGATAGCATAAATACTACTTTTATCATTTCCCAACAATTCTAGGACTTACAAAAATTAAACTCCATTTATCCGTCGTACCATTCAGGTTGTTTTTGTCACACACTTCGATTCTACATATATTTTTAAATCCGTAAGACGTTATCAGCAGCCTTTTCTGCAGTCAATATTCCTTCACATTTATCCACATATTTACTCCTTCCAGTGATTTTTTTTTTCTTCCATGCACGTCCATGATTTCACTGGCATCAGGAATTCTTTCTACAGAATTCTTTTCTATTTTTTTAAAAGATAGGCCTGCTGGTAATGAACTCACTGTTTTGTTCTGAATGTGTCTTTACTTCTACCTTCATCTTTGAAGGATATATTTGCTGAATATTGTGTTCTATGTTGGCAGTTCCTTGGGTATCAGCATTTTGAAGATATCATTAGGATTTCTTCAGACTTCCTGAAAAGTGAACTGCCTGTTCGTTCTTTAAAGGTAACGTGTCTCTTTTTCTATAACTTCTTTTAAGGTTTTCTTCTTTCTCTTTGGTTTTCAACGATTCGACTATGATGTTCTCAGGTATTTCTAAATTTACATTTATTAATCTGGCTTTGCTCGAGCTATCCGAAGCCACGGGCTGATGTCTTTCACCATTTTAGGAAAACGTTTAGCTCTTACCTCTTTTAAAAATGCCTACCTTTCATTTTCTTTCCTCTGTCTCTTGAATTCCAATGACATATACGTTACACTTTTTGAGTTTGACCTGTATGTCTCTTCTATATTCTTCTATTTTTATAAACTCGTTTTTCTCTCTGTGCCTTACTTTGGATATTTTTTATTGACTGTTTTTCCTATTCACCGTTCTGTCTGCGAACACACAATTTGCCGTTAAAATCACTAATTCAGAGATTATATATTTTAGTTCAGTAATATCCATTTGGTTTCCTTGGAATAGAAATTCCAATTCTGTATTAAAATGCTACATTCTTTCTATCTTTCCTCTTTTCCTCTCTTTTCTTGCACATCCTAAACGAATTCATTCTTAACAACTTGTGTGCTAACTCAGCTATCGGGACAACTTGCCGACGTGCTTCTGGAGTCTATGGTGTGTTTTAGGGTGTAGTCCCATGATTGCCTTCTCACACACCTAGTACTTTTTTATTAACTGCCATATATTGGGGAAAATAATTGTAGCTGCCTTGAATGGTTTTATTTTCAGGTTAGGAGGGTTCCCCCCCCCCTTTTTTTTTTTGCCAAATGGTCGGGAGGTTGATTACTCTAATCCAATCAAGACTGCTCTGTACCCGCACTGTGTGGCTCTTATGTTAAGACTCTGTCCCCTTTTTTTGTGCTTCTTCCTAGGGTATACGTATGGCCCTTAGGGCTTCCAGTTGAGATCACTGGGGGTCTCTGTCTCTTCCGAAATGAAAAACTGCAGGAATTTCTGCTCTGATTTTGAGTTTATAGCCCCAGTCTTCAGCTTCTCATCCCACACAACATCACAGTTTGACAATAGTCTCGAGGAGGAGACCAGCTGTGTTTAAAGTCCCTCAAGTTTCCAATTTTATCACTCCAATTCTGGGTAAATGACAAAAGCTCTGCTGGTTTCTCTGTCTACAGCAGCGGCGCTCTTAGATTGTAGGTGTTCCCAGATCTGCAAGTGCCTCCAGGAAAAAAGCAACTGGAACTTTGCGTCCATGTTAATTCACCATTGCTCGGGAGTTTTCCATTATCGTCTCTTGCTTGGAGGTTTCCTGTCTCTAGTAAGTATTTATTTTCTAAGTATCAGGAGGCTGTGGAAAATTCCACTCAGCTTTTCTGAGATTTGGGCTTAGCTCCTCAGTGTCCTATCCTATGCAGGAAATGTATTAAAGGGGAAACTGGCCATCATTTGTAGACGTTCCCATCTCTAAGCCTGTCACTCAAACTCAGCCTCAATCACTTGAGTAGTGAGAGCTTGGGCCGAGCCCAGACTGTCAGTCCATGTCCAGAATCTGATACTGTCCACAGGGAGAGCTGAAAGCCTTCTTTAACCTTCTTGTTTAAAAGTTGTAGTCATCAAGATAGTATAGTACTGGCACAAAAACAGACATATGGACCAATGGAATAGAATAGAGAACCCAGAATTGGACCCACAAATGTATGGCCAACTAATCTTTGACAAAGCAGGAAAGAGCATCCAATGGAAAAAAGACATTTGCTAAAGCCAATGGGGCTGAGAGAACTGGACAGCAACTTGCAAAAGAATGAAACTAGACCACTATCTTATACCATACACAAAAATAAACTAAAAATGGATGCAAGACCTAAATGTGAGACAGGAAAACATCAAAACCCTAGATGAGAAAGCAGGGAAAAACCTCTTTGACCTCAGCTGCAGCAATTTCTTGCTCGATACATCTCCAAAGGCAAGGGAATTAAAAGCAAAAGTGAACTATTGGGACCTCATCAAGATAAAAAGCTTCTGCACTGCAAAGGAAACAATCCACAAAACTAAAAGACAACCCACGGAATGGGAAAAGATACTTGCAAATGACATGTCAGATAAAGGGTTAGTATCCAAAATTTATAAAGAACTTACCAAACTCCACACCTGAAAAACAAATAATCCAGCGAAGAAATGGGCAGGAGACATGAATAGACACTTTTCCAAAGAAGACATCCAGATGGCCAACAGACACATGAAAAGATGCTCAACATCACTCATCACCAAGGAAATACAAATCAAAGCCACACTGAGATACCACTTCACGTCAGTCAGAATGGCTGAAATGAACAAATCAGGAAACTACAGATGCTAGCGAGGATGTGTTGAAATGGGAACGCTCTTGTACTGTTGGTGGGAATGCAAACTGGTGCAGCCGCTCTGGAAAACAGTGTGGAGGTTCCTCAAAAAATTAAAAATAGAACTACCCTGTGACCCAGCAATAGCACTGCTAGGAATTTATCCAAGGGATACAGGAGTGCTGATGCAAAGGGGCACATGTTTATAGCCCAACGTTTATAGCAGCACTTTCAACAATAGCCAAATTATGGAAAGAGCCTAAATGTCCATCAACTGACAAATGGATAAAGGCGATACCTAAATGTCCATCGACTGACAAATGGATAAAGGCGATGTGGTTTATATGTACAATGGAATACTGTATCATGAGAAAGAATGAATAACAAATGAGAAAGAATGAAATCATGCCATTTGCAGCAATGTGGATGGAACAGGAAGGTATTATGCTGACTGAAATAAGTCAGTCAGAGAAGGACAGATATCATATGTTTTCACTCATATGTGAATCTTGAGAAACTGAACA
This sequence comes from Prionailurus bengalensis, assembly GCF_016509475.1. Taxonomy (NCBI): domain Eukaryota; kingdom Metazoa; phylum Chordata; class Mammalia; order Carnivora; family Felidae; genus Prionailurus; species Prionailurus bengalensis. Next base: position 33,600,390 of record NC_057344.1, on the reverse strand, counting down.
GAAGACCATGGGGGAAAGGAAGAGGAAAAAAATAGTTACAAACAGAGAGGGAGGGAGGCAATCCACAAGAGATTCTTAAAATCCAGAGAACAAACAAGGTGGATGAGGGGGTGGGAGAGACGGGAAAGTGGGTGATGGGCACTGAGGAAAGCACTTGTTGGGATGAGTACTGGGTGTTGTATGGAAACCAATTTGACAATAAATTATATATATATTTTTAAAATTTTTCTTCTCCCTACTCTGTAATCTCATAGTTCTGTGGTTCTCTTACACTTACCAAACTTCTAAAAATTATATCTGACTTTTCTAGTGGTTTCCGTAGGAGTATTGGTCTGCTATGAAATCCTCGATCCTACCCAAAGCAGAAGTCCTGACTCGGCTTTTTATATAAGCCAAATAAATGTCATTCTTCATCTTTTTACTTCTACACGGGATTTGCTTTCAGACCTTCTGAATACATATCCAGTGGCTTTTACTCAGGGCTTCTTGGCACATAAAAGAAGGCTGACAAAAGTTTTATTTCAAAGGAAAGGAAAATCCATACACTGTAATTTATTTCATCTTTTCCAAAAGTTGCTAGTTGGTTTTAATGTACAACCAGAAGTAACAGAAGCCATCAAAACCAGTTTTTTCTATAAACGTTTTCTTTTAGACTACATGATATCTATATTTATGATTTCCGAACAAGACTTTCTTTACACACAGGCTTTGTAAAAGAGTGTTTTCCAATTACTCACCCACAGATTGGTAAAATCAAGCTACACACTCCTGTCTTTTCTGTCTCCTGTCATCCCTTCAGTGACATTGATTGTAGATTAACTGCTCTTGGCCCACACCTCTACTCCAAACATCTAAACATTCCCTTGTTCCCCAGAGTGGTTCATAGGAGTCTTGATGCTTTTGTGTTTCATAATGAAATGTTACTTGGGAAACATGTTTGTGGAGGGATTTGAGACTTCAAAAATATACAGGCGTCTGATATCAGCCCGGTATCATGCAACCCGAGGGTTCTGATACCTCTTTGCTTCTGTAGGACAATAGCAATGACAATATTAGTATAGCATCTTCTGCTTACAAAGTGGCTTTCCATAATATCACACTTACATCTCAATAAGCATATAACAAAGTTATTATTATCTCCATCTGAAAACTGAGAAAACTAAAAATCTGAGACATTCATTCATTTCCCCAAAGTAAGGTAGCTAGAAGTAAGCTGAACTGGGGCTGAAATCCATATCTTTCTTTCATTTAAAAAAAATTTTTTAATGTTTATTTTTGAAAGAGAGAGAGAGAGCATGAGTGGGGGAGGGGCAGAGAGAGAGGGAGACCCAGAATCCGAAGCAGGCTCCAGGCTCTGAGCCATCAGCACAGAGCCCAATGCAGGGCTGGAACCCACAAACTGTGAGATCATGACCTGAGCCAAGCCAGATGCTTCACCAACTGAGCCACCCAGGTGCCCCCAGATCTTTCAATTATAAAATCTATGCTGTTTCCTTTCACTTAATTTTTTTGTAAGGATAGCTAGCATAGCTAGAATTGTGCTAGGAACTGGGGAAACTTGACATATCAGGTCCTGCCCTCAGGTCTACATTTCCATGGGGAGACATGGACTAGTGACCCACACTTGTCAGTGCGATAAATATCCTACTGTGCAGATGATGGCATGGGAACATACAGACTTGCACTGAAATAAAAAAGGACAGATTAATACAGGCTTATCCAGCTTGTGCTGGACTTTCAAGGTGCAAAGATTGGGTGAAGAATAAAGAAAGAACGTGTTTCGGAGGCAACAATAAGTGGAAAGACACAGAGGTATAAATCAGAAATGCTCTAATATTCTCAATATAATATTTCACTTGGGAATAGTTCGGGAGGTAATGATTAGCTTATATTCTATTAAAGATTCGAAGAGCTGGAATTGTTCCCTGGACTCTGTCTAGCCAATCTGCTTGTTAGGCATCCACACGGCATCGTAATGATACCCGTCAAGTGGGCGTTAGTCCATAAAAGAAACCTTTACAACATCTACTATGATTTTTCCATTGACTAACAGCACTTCTTTGATTTCTGAGTTCAAGAAATGATGTTCAGAGCTCTTATACTACCCTGGGTAGGATTATCCCTAAATCATCAGAGACAACTGAGAGCACAAAGAATAACATACCGATGTTTCCGTTTGTTAGATTCATCGTGTCTTTTACCAACAAGCCCTGAGAAAAGTCATTGCAATCTTTGAAGACATCAGTTTCTCACCACTTGGAGCGGGTCCATCATAAACGTTCAGCTAAATGTGCCTTCTATTTAATGGAACAAAAGGTACAAGCTTTTATCTTATCTAGTTCTACGTTCATTTAGTGACAGTTTCCTAATCTGAAGGAAAGATAAGTAAAATAATATAATTGCCATTTCTATCTCACTGATCCAAGTGTAGATTGAAGCAGTTTGTCAGTCGTAAGAATTGCGAAGCTTTTATTAACCTGTGTCCTTCTCCAAGACGTCACAGATCTTATTTGATTTTATTCCTACATTTGATGGCAGACCCTGAGCCACAAGCAGACATTGTGTCTGCCTGGCACTTGGTCACAAGTGCTGAACCAGAATTAAAATCAGTTTCTAATCCTGTGGTTTTCCCATTACCCCATGCTGCCTGACCCAGTGGTCTCCCTCTCTTCCTCTCTCTCTTTTCCTTTTACTGACTCTACTCCACAATCTTATTGTACCTTGTAAATGCCGCAGTGAAAGATGGGCGTTACCTTCCCTGGAGTTTATGCTGTTGATTAGGGTTCCTGAATTCCATAACCAAATGACAAATGACTTTGGCTTCAGGGAGCTCTCTCTTTGTGTCAATTACTGAATATTCCCTTTCTGAATCTGAGATTCATTTCTTATCCCTGACACAGAAGTAGGACCTGACCTACTTTCTAAATTTATATTACATTGCACTTTACCCTCACTTCCAACAGCCCAATTTATCTCGCTGCTTTGAAGAAAAAAAAAATGATGGGAACATATTTCTTGGTGAATTTTTAAGTGAAACTGTTAGCAAGCCCATCAGTTCCAGATGAGCTATGTGAAACCACTAGAAAAATAGCAAGAGACAAAAAATGACAACTTAGCATAGTTTGTCACTTACCTGAAAGGTTAAGCCTATCGAAATAAACCATCATCCTCATAAGCAAGTTTGAGGAGTCACATTCTGATAAATTATTTCTACCTCCTGGTGAAGATATTATAAGATAGAAACCAGGATTAAGCAAAACAAACAAACCTAGAGGCCCAATCTAGAAGAATTTAAGAACAGAGAAAAGGGAAAAGAACCAGATAAAAACAATACAATTTTCAGATATAAAGTAACGAGTTTCCCGCTTTAAGATGACCACTGAGTTACTACACAACACAAGAAGAAAATTCTGAAAGCTTCCAAGAGAAAGAATATATGGGGTGAGAATGTTTTCAGACTTCTAATCAACTATTGTTTCACACAGAGAAATGGTATCATCTTATGCACGATTTTGTAATTTTTAATGCTTATTTATTTATTTTGAGAGAGAGAGGGAGAAGGAGAATGGGAGAGGGGAGGGGCAGAGAGGGAATCCCAAGCAGGCTCCATGCCCCCCAGTGCAGAGCCCAATGCAGAGCTTGATCCCACAAATGACGAGATCATGATCTGAGCCAGACGCTAAACTGACTGAGCCACCTAGGTACCTTTATTTATGGTTTTATGATTCTGGATGCTGGTAAAGAATGTATTGGAAAGAGAGCATGGAGGCCAGGTAAGGGATCCTCACAGCCCTCCAACTAATATGAGGAGGAGGAGGAGGATGGAGAGTTGTTATAGATTTGAGATAGAATCAAAGCGGGTGTGGAAGTAAGGAATTTTAGGGGAGGGAAAAATCCATTGATTGCCGAAATCATTGCCAAAATCCATTGGTCCTCCTTCTATAGTCTCATTGCAACAAGAAGTGGTCCAAGGATTGTACCTACAGGTAAGCATGGTTTGGGGATTGGGAATTCCTGTCATGACACCAAGTAACCTTTACTTTTCTCTTTCCCTACATCCCATACATACACTGTTTTGGTTGAGCTTATCTTTATAGTGAGGTGGCTTTCCACCCAGTTCGCTCTTCTCTCCCCACATTTTCAACAGAATAAAGAAAGAGAAATGACAAAAGTTGGCAACCTAATCAGTATGCCATGGTCTCTGCCCTTAAATAACTGAAATTCTAAATGACACAGTAATTTAACTATTATTATAGGTGTATAAACGTTGTTGGTGGTAAACGGTGGTATGATAATATTCCTCAGGGGTTTGGAGGGAAAGTTTGCAGACAGAGTGGCCACAGAGGTGGGGACTTGGACGGGGCCTTGAAGTATGGGTGTCTGGTAGGTGGAAAGCACATGAGAGGCATTGCAGAGAGCACAGCGTAAGTAACAGGGAAGACATGATTTTCATGATTTGTAGGTAGAGAGTAGAAGAGCCTGGTTGGAGAGGTGCTTGGTACCATTTATAACAAAGAAGAACCCATTTTGTGTTTGAGTAGAGCCCTTCGCTGGCAATTTGGGCGTCTGGCTGCAGGATCCCAATGCAGTTAGTAACTCCTCCTAGAGTTAGCCCTGGATCTAATTACATTCGGATGACCGACACGGACGTAATTGAGCATCCCAAATTTTGGAACACTCATTCAATGTTATATTCTCTTTTTTATGGTAGGATGGAGTTGAGGCCCTTAGACCCCTCCTTTGAAGGAACCCGATGTCGGGTGCGTAGATGATTGACAACCTCCAGATGCCACACCTGGAGATAGATCTTCTTGTTCACACCAGGACACATTTTGCCTGGGCCTCTTCCAGCCAATAACTGCGCACAACGAAAATACTCGGACGTGATACTTATTTTTTTTTGCATTTTGGAATGGCCATAACTTCTCAGAACTACGGTGACTCAGAACCCCCTGACTCCTCCTTCTTGCTCCATTTGCACAGGTATATAATAAGCATTACAGTTCGAAAGCTGCCCCTACCTTCACAGGCAATTTCTGTGAAGTTCTGGTATATCTAATTCTATCTTGGTAGTCTGCTTCTCAGAGGACCAAACTGATATACCTAGACGTGTCTCTTTGAGAATCAAGATCAACAATTATTCCTATCAGAGTCACTGGAGGATAAAAAATCTTTCAGGGAACACTCTTCTGAGACAAAAGACTCAACGATTCCTTTCCAGTTCAATTAACTTTCTATTCTTGGATAGAACAGGTCTTGAAAGGTCATCTGTTTAATCCCATATCCTGATGTGTGATCGTGACGTAGACTGGTTACAAAAAAAGATCTCATTCTCCACCTCTCCCCATATCCACATCTTTTGCAGTGTAATTTTGCAGCACCTCCAATCAAGTGGTGAAGACTATTCATGCCCTCGCACAACGTGTCTAGACTGGCCTCATGACTTGCTTGGGATAAATAGTATATGAAGGAAGGGACACAGGGCCAGTTCCAAGCTTAGACCCCAGGAGACCTTTAACACTTCTACTTTTCCTTTTGGTCCTCCACCTTCACAAGAGAACAAGATTAAGGCCACCTTCTAGAGGGTGAGAGACCATATAAGACGGAGCAACGTCAGTTTAGTTGCCCAGAAAAGGTCTCAGAACTGTGAGAAAGCCCATCCGGGATGAGCATGACCACCTAGTTGATCTGCAGCTGACCACCAACATATAGGAGAGCCTCACTGGCCCTAGACGAACTATCAACCTGACCTGTAGACTCACGAGCAATAATAAACGTTCTTTCACCCAGTGAGTTTTGAGATGGTTTATTATGCAACATTATCATAACAAAGATAACTGATACATACATCTTCTCTGGTCACCTTTTAAGTGACGACCCATTCGCCTTCTGCTTGGAATATACCAGTGACCGGGCCTTAAATAATTGATAAGAAGTTGTTAAGATTTAATTTTCTTCTTGTTTCTTAAAGTAAAAACAAAAAATCAGATAACGTGGCTATTGGTTATCCATGGACCTCAATACTCAGTAACATTCATACTATACTCGCCTCTCCCACCATTGGTTTCCAGTTCAGTGTATTTCAGAACATTTCTGGGTAAGATATTAGGACTGATTTTCCCTAATGCCATTATATCCAGTCAACCTAGTACAATGAGTGTTTGATGAATGAATGAATTTGGAACATATTTTATTGCATATATTGATATGCATATTTTATTGCATACCAAGGACTGTTTTTGAGGAGTGGGGATTTCTTATTACTGAATTTGGTTATTTTCGTAAGATTCCGTATTTCAATTGTAGAAGTGATTGTATGCTGTATCTAAGACTGTGTGGGGCTGTGTATCAGTTAGGAAAGCATGCAGCTGCAATCAACAGAGAGCCTAAAGAACATGACTGCAACAAATGAGAACTTTTATCCCCCTCATACCATGAAAATTCTGGAGTCACTCTAACTGGCTTAGCAGCTCCACAGCAACCCCGAATCCCTGGGATTCTCATGAACCCAAGGTAACTATCTTAGATCCAAGTATTTTATCAGGGCAGGAAGAACAGATGAAAAGGTAATATCAGAGTTAATTTTTTAATTAAAAATAAGCCCCCGGAAGATTTTGTTTTGTGCAATTGCCCAGGATGGTACCACATGGCCACCGCTGTTGCAGGGAACACAATAAACTGTGCAGTTAGCTCCTTCATCCTCTGCGGAGACAGGAAGGGTGACAGGTGGTTGGGAACAGGGACCGGGGTGGCCAACCACAGTGTCTGCCATAGCGTATGCAATCAAACAAAAAGCAAAGTGCTCGGGAAGTAGGTAGGGCATGTCGACCAATACGGGATTTGCACGTAGGCATTCAACATGCACTCGACAATTTTTGAAAAATGTTAAAAATTCTAAGACTTTGCCCAGAGCCCCTACAATTGCGTGAAATAATAGTGGAGGGTATCGATATTGTGGATGAGGAGCTTTACTCGGAATTATCCAGTCAGGCCAGAGCTTGAGAATGCTCAAGGGAAATAACCTCGTGCATTTCAACATGTTCATACTGAGCTTACACCCCTAACCCCTGACCCCACTCACATGGTCATCCTCTTTCTCACCGCTCCACCTGCCAATCCTCAAGTGCAAACAACTTTACCTCGCAAAGAGGACTCAAACCACTCTTCCTCTCCCGTCGTATCGATTTCATAGTAGGGCGCTGGTTACCCCCCTGCATTACTACAACGGGGGCCTTCCTTCTCCTTTCCTCTGGCATTTTTTTCGGGAGGAATCAATACACAACAATCCTGTTGGGGTCATATTTCTAAATTCGAATTGAAGATTTCACACTAGCTTTCTTAAAAATCCTTTCCCTTGAAGACGAAAGCAGGTCTCCTTTCGCAAACTTAAAAGCCCCCCTCCTTTTTTTATTCCTTTTTTGGGTTTCGTTAACACAAACACAATGGGCACATCGCTGTCTGTCTATTCATTTTCTTCACTGCGCAGAATGGCATTCTTCACTGGATTGGTGACTCTGATGGCCACTGGGCTGATTTTTCCACCATGGCTTGGCAGGTCTCGAAAGACGCATTGTGACAAGGGAGACGTTGTGCAGTTCTCGAAGGAGACATCCGCACTCTCAGATTTGTTGCACACCAGTGACACTTCAAGCCCCTTGACATGGTGAACTAGGAGCTTCCAGAAGCCACTGGGCAGCATGTGCTTTGTTGTTTTTTTGTTGCTCCTATAACCAATGATAGGCATCAAGACCTGTCCCTTGATCTTCTACATACCTTATCGTCAACGCCTCTGGGTTTCTGCCGGTTGTGCTTAATTTTGACTTATCAGTCTGACTGGTGCTGGATGAACTTACTGGTCCTCTTTTGAACAATCTGGGGCTTTACCAGACGCCTGAGGGCATCCACGATGCCCACTAAGGGATGATTCTAAAAGTCCCTTTCTGACCTGGTCTTCCTGATTGTCCTCTCCTAACTCATTCACCTTACCTAGTGCACCCTTTGCCACCAAGTGGCTGGAGTCCCCTGGATGCCACAGACATACCACTCATGTTCTTCTCCATGTTTCCTCACCTGTTCTTTGGCTAGGAACAGCTTTAGGCCATTACTCGCAAAGCTCACCTCTTTTGCGTTCTTAAGCTCACATCTCAATGGTACCGTCATCCATGATGGTACCCTTTCAGGCGCCTCTCTAACGGGCTCCTACAACAACCGTGTTCTAATCACCCACTTCTCACCATCTAAGTGTGTCAGGCAGCTGAATGAAATGCTGCAGTGTTACCTACGTGCTAGCACTGCCCTTTACTCTGACACAAAAGTTGGGAGCAGACTAAGAACTATGACCTAACAAAGGCTGTAAGTCCAGGACTGTGTCCTATGTCTTTACTTGCTTCACTGCCCAACATTTAATACAGTTCCCAATACACTATGGGTGTATTTGTTACATTCTCGAAAGGAGAAAGAGGGGTTAGCTTGTCACAAAATCTCCCATAATAAATCATGGAAACTCCACTCCCTGAGACTGGCCCCATGACTCCGGTTACCCCTCAAAATGTTAATTGCCAAGGCAGCTCTTTACATCATACGGGTGTAGTAAATCATCTACCTTAACGTGGGTGCTGCATCTCGGAGGGAGATTTGACAGGCCCATTAGTAAGGGAACAGGGGCTCAGTAGGGTATGAATAATTGGATGGAACAGTAAATAACAGCTACTTGGCTTGCTTCACATTTCCACAGATTTTTCCTGATCCCAGACTTCTCAACTCTTTCAAATGATTCCCTACACTTCTTTCTATATCAAGCTTAATCTTTACTTCTTGTAGATTACGTAAGTACATAGCTAATACTTTTGTCTTCAGAAATGTAGATGTAAACGTCAGCCTAGTACGCCCACGTTATGGAAAATTGCAAACGAATAGCCTTTGGGATTTATGACATTTTACTAAAGCGATATTCCCAATTGTAACTTTGGCATTGCTGGTGCAGACAGAGTAAATAAAAAAAAAATTTTTTTTAATGGCAATTTGGCTTTCTATCCTCATGCATTACATTTCCTGAACGGTAATACAGATTCTTAGGAACCCCTGCAGTTTGGGAGATCCAACATGACCGCTGAGATGAACAATTTTCTTGTCGGTCACTTCATGGAAAGGGTGTGAAGTGACTCAACAGTGTTTCAAAGACCACCAGCATACCTTAAAGACCAAAGCAGCAACGCTTACGATTTAGATATTGACCAAGCGCTGGGGATCCAGAAAGCTCTTGATAAAAGAAAATGTAAGTTAGTTTTCTTGCTGAATCAGATCATTTTAGAGTATGTTACATAAATTGCAAAAGCAGTAATTGAAATGCATACATATATATGTATATAATGCCTGTCCTATTTAATGGATTTTATATTTTATTTTTGGAAGACAGGATAAATTGCAGCTTGCTTTTTAAGCAAAAAACACCTTTGTATGAATAGTGCTGTTCATCATGCAAGTACTGGGACAACCTAAATCTCTTACAAGTCCCTGGGGCTTAACCTTGAGTAGCTGTTTCCCTGGACGTGCTTGGATTCACACAGCCTCTCTTCCAGCTTCTCGGTGGGTTCCAATAAGACCACGCTCTTTTAATTTCAGACGCCCAATCTGGAGTGATAATCCCAGTCTTCTTGAGGGTTAAAAATTAGTACTTTATTCAGGGGCTGAGGAAATAGAAGATGGTCACCCATTCGGACACCACTGTCGAGTTTTACTTAGATAAATCCCTTAACTCATTACAGCCTCACATTCTTCATCTGTAAAAGAAGGTCAGAATAGAAGATATTGTTTCCTATTTGTATACCGTCAAACAATTTGCAAATCCCCTCAAGTGTTTTCTAACTTGGTTTTTAGCAAAAACGTGATGTGAAAGGCTGGGCTGGGTGGCATTGACTGTCTTACGTTAATGACAAGGGCTAAGGGGGAAACTACTTTTCTTCGGTTCCCTCGAGTCACTAGCTGGCTTGAGCAAAAAGCAGCACTCACAAATGCGTCTTTTGGCTTCACTTCCTGCTCTTTTTCCACTGTGATGGGCTTCTTTACGAAATTCTTTCCAGTCCTCACAGTTTTTAATTTTAATTCTTAATGCAATATGGCTTAAGTCCAGCAATCCCATTTTATGAAATGAAATTTATTGTCCTTCAATTCCACCAAGTGGTTGAGCTCCAATGTACTAGGCTCTGTGTCAGGTGATGAGACGGACAAAGCTGAATAAGGCTTGATTTATTTTCACTGCATGACACGCTTTTATACAATCACCAAATTATACGAACATAGTTTTTTTCTCAGAACGATGCTGCCTCTCCTGGGTATTTTTATCTTCATTTTACAGTAAAAACAAAAACAAAAAAACCAACCAACCAAACAAAAAACAAAAGAGGCTCGGGGGGAGGGATAAAGAAAGACTCAGGGCCAAAATATTTAGAAAAGAATATAAGTTTACTTGCGAAGGGTGTAAAGGAAGTAAGATTGTTGAAGGACTAGCTGCTTGAACAAATAGATATATTCACTAACTATTGAAAGGAAAGAACACACACACACACACACACACACACACACACTTACACACACACTCAACTACCAAAATTACCATATTTGCTTTAGTCTTTTCACGGTAGACAAACAAATTTTCATCATATTCACAAGTTCAGAATTCGAATGAATATCAGTATGCTCAAACTCAAGGATGAAATCGTTTTTGTTAGAGAATCCAGGATTTTGCCATGTAAACTTTCAGCTAATTGTTGTAGTGCAAAGTGGCTAACTCTTGTTTTATTGAGCTTGGATTAAGTAATTTACTTCTAAAACAGAAGTAGCTTTGGAAATTGTCACTTGGTTCCTTTGTTTGGCCTAAAGGGTACGCCCATGTTGGTGATGCCAACTCTACCCATGAAAATATTTCCTGAAGTATCAATAGTTAGGAGAATGCAATATGTTCTTTACTGAATTATATTAAAATCCTCCTCCCAAAAATTTCATTTGAATCTTTAGCTCATATCAGGACCCCTTAGGTAAATGTAACCCCAAAGCAGAAACAAACCGTGGAAGACAAGACTAAATGACTGTAGTTGATTAATTAAAAGATAATATATTTGCGTCGTTTTCTGCTGTTACGTTTGTGATACGTTGTTACAGCAACAACAGAAAACTATTATGTGGCACAAACACCTTGGAAAACTCTTTACCATTTTCTTTAAAGGTTACATAAACCTCGGGGTGCCTGGGTGGCTCAGTCAGTTAGGCATCTGACTTTGGCTCAGGTCACGATCTCGTGGTTCGTGAGTTCGAGCCCTGCGTTGGGCTCTGTGCAGACAGCTCAGAGCCTGGAGCCTGCCTTGGATTCTGTGTCTCCCTCTCTCTGCCCCTCCCCGGCTCACATTCTGTCTCTGTCTCTCTCTCCCTCAAAAATAAATAAACATTAAAAAATAAATAAAAGTTCCATAAACCTACCCTATGATTCTTCCATTCCACTCATAGGTATTTACCCAAAAGAAATGAAAGCACACATTCATACCAAAACTTTATTGAAAACAGAAAAAAAAAACAAGGAAACATTGAAAAACGTGTATCAACAAATGAGTACATAAACAAATCTGGTATACCCATATGATGGAATGTTGCCTAACAATTTAAAAGAATAAACAATTGATCCATGTAACAATATGGATAAATCTCAGAGTAGTTGTGCTAAGTGAAACACAGCCGGACGACAAAAGAATACATACCATATGATTTCATTTGGGTAAACTGTAGAAAATACAAACCAGTCTCAACAACAGATCAGTGGTAGTGATGGGAGAGGTGGCATGGGGAGAGGTGGGTGAGGAAACACAGACACGTATGAGAAAATGCTTCCTGGTGATGCATATGTTCACTGTATTGATTGTGGCGATGGTTTTGCTAGTGTAGAAATATGTCAAAATTTATCAAATTATATTTTAATCAGTGTCAGTTATATCTCGACAGAGGTGTTAGAGAATAAATGCAGAACACCATGGTTGCGATGTTTGTGGTAACGTATTCATAAATAGAAAATACCTTATTCCTAAAAGTCATGACCCAGTTTCAGGGAGCCCCAGCAAAACTCCAGGACAACATTGGGTCTGTTAGAAAGTTCAGGATCCTGGGAAATAGTCAACAACTCATATGCAGGGTACCAGAATCACAGAATCAGACAGGATGACTCTTAATTTTGATTTACTATAAATCACAGTATTGGTTTTGTTTGTTTGCCTGGCTGCGGCATAAAAATTGCTTTTGAAGAGGGACAATGTATCAGTTTTGGCTTCTTGGGGGCCAAATGATTGGCTGAAAGTCACACAGGATCATAGCAAAAGTTGTAAATAGAATATTAACCTGTGTAATTCCAAAGCCCTCTCTTCTAGTCCCTACTGCTTCGATGTCCCCTGCCTAGTTTGACTGTGACTCTCAGATTAAAGGGCAAGAGTATGCCAACATTTTAACTTAGACTTTAAAAAAATAGAAACTTGAAAAAACTTGATACATTGCTTTATTCAAATTGCACCATACTCCTTTTCCAGGTCTTCATTCTGTCTGTTCTCCTCATGATAAATCTTGTTTTTTCTTTCCTAACACCAGGACATTTCTAAAGATGGTTCTAGAGAAACTACCATCCCACGACTTTTGAGAGTTTTATATTCTTCCTGGAAAATTCTAGAGCCTTCATGGGCTGAGCATGGCTGTAGTTCTCTGACTTCTCTGAGCTGCCAATCTCTCTCATTCCCCATCTTTTCTTCAACATGGAGATGAACTTGTCTTGTTTCTATGCTTTGCCCATTCTTCGTGCAGAGGCTAGGCACCCATTTTCAATATATTCAAAGAAATTAGTATCTATTTTATTAACCAGTGAGACTAAAGAGATGCCTCTTTGTTATCCACTAGCACTAGCTTATTAAAATGAAGCTCAAACACATTAACATAATAATATTAACATAACATTAAGATAATTATTGTTAATTGAGCATGTTCTATTTCTTTGTCCTATACCCTTGTTCTATGTCTGTGTGCTATCTGTTAGAATCTTCAAAGCTTTCTGAATAACTATGATTATCCTCATTTTACAAGGGGGGAAAATGGTCCAGAGAGGTAATTTACAAAATTGTCTACAAAGAAATTTGCCAAGCGGCTCAGCTCTTAAGTATTAGAAACAAAATTCAATCTCTTAATGTCTGGCTCCAAAGAGCCTCTATGCTACATAACCTATGAACAGAGACCTCCCTGTGACCTGTTATGCACCCAGACTCAGAAGTTGATACTGATCAAATGTGAATATTAAATCAGTGTCTGACTCAAAAGAGTCTAGTGGTATGTATGTTTTTTATCCCGATATTACCTCTACAATATTCCATCTGTTTTCAAGGTTCTTTTGTATCTGGGCCCATCTCTCCTTTCAGTTATAAGAATTACCAAAGAAGGGATATCCTGTGGTATCAGGGTCCACAGAGCTATTGTTGAAATAGCACTTTTAAACTCTCAATTATTCTTTACTAAAACCCCATCATTATAGGTTTTGAGCAGAAATTTAGGGCATGAGATAGGAGATTGACTGACAAAGAAAGACTTCATTTTGTGAATTTTTTTTTCCACAATGACTAATTTTAATTTTCATATTAAATGTCATTTAACATTCATCCAGAACCTTTCTTCCTTTTGGATGAGATTCTTAAAACATCCTTTGAAGAGGTTCCTGAGGGAGAGGTGGAATACGGCTATGTCCTAATCCATCTACGATAGCACAAACCCATATGCTAGGTAAGACCATGCCATGACTTCAGTAGGTTTTAGTCATGCCTAACCTCAATCCCTTACTCAGCTCCCTTCTCCCTGTTTAAACCCAAAGTCAACAAACCTCTTGTTTCAGCTGTCACAATAGAGAGCTCAGCGTTTTCAATGCCATCCTTATAACACAAAAATAAATCTGGACAACCCAAAAAGCAATGTTTTTTTTTTTTTTTTTTTTGATATAGCAGAGAAACAAAGACAAAGGTCAAACTACCAATCCTCAAACAGGAAAGAAGTGTATTCAAAGAAATGCAGCAGCTGAGATTGTCTTACTGGAAGAAAACACACTGGAGTCATTAACTGGCAGGAAAATTCACAATTTTGATGAATTGTTGGAAGCTGAGTTTAAATTAGCATGGAAGTGAGAAACTCCTAAGGCCACAATCTTAGTGGGGGCATACTTCTCTGTGCTTTTCCTTAGAAGGATCTTAGAAGAAACTACTTTAAATGTTTATTTATTTATTTTGAGAGAGACTGGGTGATATGAGTGGGAGAGTGGCAGAGAGAGGAAGAGAGAGAATCCCACGCAGGCTCCATGCTGTCATCACAGAGCACGATATGGGGGTTGATCTCATGAACTGTGAGATCATGACCTGAGCCAAAATCAAGAGTTGGTCACTCAACTGACTGAACCACCCAGGAGCCCCAGGAAGAACTCCTTTAAATGTAAATGGATTAAATTATCCAATCAAAGACACAGTGACACAACAGACCCAATAAGACCCAAGTACGTGCTACTTATAAGAGATTCACCACAAATTTAAGAACATGCATAGGCTAAAAGTGAAGGCATGGAAAAAGATAGTCCGTGCAAATGGAAATCAGAAGAGAGGGTGAATAGCTATACTTATATCAGAAAAAAAATAGACTTTAAGTTAGCCAATATAACAAAAGTCAAGAAGATCATTATATAATGACAAAAGGGTTAATTCACATAAGGACATAATAATTGTAAATATACATACACCTAACATTAGAGGACCTAAATATTCAAAGCAAATATGAATACAATCATAGCAGAGGACTTCAATACCCCATTTTCAACAATGAATAAATCACCTGAACAGAAGATAAACAAACAAACCCATTGGACAAGAACTTGCTTTAGCCCTAATGGAACTAACAGACACATACAGAACATTCCATCCAGCAGCAGCAGGAAAGGCATTCCTCTCAAGCTCACTTGAACATTCCCTAGGATAAATCATATATTAGGCTACAAAACAAGTCTTAGCAAATTTAAGAAAATTGAGATCATATCAAGTATCCTTTCAAATTACAATGATATGAAACTGGAAATCAATTACAAAAGGAAAGCAAAATATGTGAAAATTAAACAACATACTCCTAAGGAACTAATAGGTAAGTGAAGAAATCAAAAAGAAAATTAAAAAAATCCCTTTATCCACCCCAATATCAACCAATGTAGAATTACTGTTTTAGAGAGATTATTATATAAATTACTTATTTTTAAATTTTTTTTCAATGTTTTTTTATTTTTGAGAGACACAGAGAGACAGAGTGTGAGTGGGGGAGGGGCAGAGAGAGAGGGAGACACAGAATAAGAAGCAGGCTCCAGTTTCTGAACTGTCAGCACAGAGCCCGATGTGGGGCTTGAACCCATAAACTGTGAGATTCTGACCTGAACAGAAGTCAGATGTTTAACTGACTGAGCCACCCAGACACCCCAATAAATTATTTTTTTCTGAAGATATTTTGATCCTAGAGCTCAGGCAGGATTCTTCACACTGGTTATTCAATTACAAACTACAACTGACACGTGAACAACATGAGGGTTAGGGGCATTGAATCCTCATGCAGTCGGAAATCCATGTATAACTTTTGACTCCCCCAAAACTTAATTACCAATAGGCTACTGTTGAAGGGAAGCCTTGCTAAAGCACACACAGTTGATTAACATATATTTTGTATGCATGTTATATACTATAATTCTTAAATAAAGTAAGGTAGAGGCAAGACAGTGTTATAAATAAAATCATAAGGAAGAGAAAATACATTTATAGTCTTGTACTGTTTTTGCCAAAAAATATTCACATATAAATTCAAGTGTCAACTGTAATCTCAGCTAGTTAGTTGATTTATCTTGGTCTTAAGTTTTCCTACTTGTATAAAGACAGGATAAGAGTAATTATGAGCATCATGAGCATTATTGTGGAAAAAATAAATAGGTATATATTTTATATATGTATACTTAATACCTACCTATGATCGACACATAATAAAGCCTCAATAAATATTGGCAATTATTAGAACTATAGAGCATATTTTTCTATGGAGGCCTTTGGTTGAGAAGTATAAGGAGTACTACCAATTAGGGAAAGGATAAATTCAAAATTTAAAAGTTAGAAAGCTTGACAGGTTTTCAACTTTACCAGCCAGACTAGGCTGGTATATTGACTAACATCAAATTAAAAATGTTCTGGCTTTTCAAGATGTTCTTCATTCAGGAAGACTTTTACATTTTTAGCACTGTGGTGCCCAAATGGATACTTCTACTATAGATCGATATCAACGTCAATATCAACACCAATGCATAATTGGACAAATTAATCATGCCTTAACCTCTGGATCCAAGCATTAACAAAAGCTTTCAATAAACCACTTATTCCTGGTTACTTTAGTAGATCTACCTTTGCACTGAAACATGGAAACAGTTTTTATAGTGATCTATATTCTTTTCATTTTCCAAATTGTTGTTTTCCTTTTTCACATTCAGCATAAGCTTACCTCATTAGCTCATTGATTTGTGCCTCTGATGTATCAGCAAATGCCTGCTTTTAAGGGGTAAGAAGATTTTCAAAGGCAATTAATTGGTGATCTATCAAATGTCTTGGCACTGGGGGATGGATGGGCCCAGAGCTGATATACTGCAAAACTCCAGCACAACTCACAATGTACTATGTATGTGAATATGTATGTGTATGTGTATGTGTATATGGAGTACAATGTACATGCTTCAAGCCCTTCTCAGTAAAGGCCCCACATTGATGACCCACCATAACAATTCCATGATGGAAAAAAATGTAGTTCTTGTCCCATTCTGCTGAAAGGAAAAAGTGAAATAAAAGATGTTCAAAATATATGTCAGAAAATCAGTGAATGTAGCCTTCCATTTTCAAAATTCTTTTGATTGAGCTCCTGGCTGTGAAAGTTCCAAAATCTCCCCCATGATTACGATATATTGTGTCAATTTGTAAAAGTTAAGAAGTACTCTGTTATTTCCATCTTACTCTAGGAAAGGTATTTTATTTGGCTTAAGATATTTATTACTGTGAGAACTTCGATAATTCTGAATTGGAACAATTTGTCTTCTTCATCAGTATTCAAATTCTATGTCATTCCCCACTCCCCAATTTCTCTATAAAGTTTTTTTTCCTCTGATCTTTCTAGGCCAACTCTTTGAAAACTTATAGAACTTCTTTTTTGGTATCATTCATTGTCCTTTGAACAATAAAATATTGTGATTTTATGTATTATTATTATGTATTATTATTTAACTTTCCAAGTGATACATTAAACTCTCATTCCCTTATGAAGATTTTACTGCAGACCAAGATTCTTGGGCAAGTTTTGGCCATAAAAAAAAATACAATGCAACTCCTGCCTTCAAGGAATTCATAGATATTGATGGACAGGTGTCATATGATAAATAGAAAAATTAAAATATACATTGCTTATGCTATAACTGAGGAATGATAAGATACTGAAGAAATCTGGAAAAGTGAGCCATCAATTCTGCCTGAGGAAGTTGGAAGAGAAGAGAGAGACAATTCATAGAGTAGATGGCACTTCTGGAGTTGGGTCTTAATAAATGAAATAAAATAGCACGATACATAGTGAAAAGGTGGGAAAGAGATGCCAAGTAAGAAGTAATTTGACTCAATTTGTATTTTTATTTATTTTTTTTTTTTTAATTTTTTTTTCAACGTTTATTTATTTTTGGGACAGAGAGAGACAGAGCATGAACGGGGGAGGGGCAGAGAGAGAGGGAGACACAGAATCGGAAACAGGCTCCAGGCTCCGAGCCATCAGCCCAGAGCCTGACGCGGGGCTCGAACTCACAGACCGCGAGATCGTGACCTGGCTGAAGTTGGACGCTTAACCGACTGCGCCACCCAGGCGCCCCTCAATTTGTATTTTGACTCACTAATATTTTCTACTTTTGCTTGTGTTTTTGTATAAGTGCTTGCTTTTTTTAATTTCAAATTTAGAGAATGAGTAACATTCTGGTAGTATTTTTATACAAAAAAGTTCCTAAGACACTTTTGGCCTTCCAAGACTACTCTGAAGTACCTTGTTTCTAGACAGATGCAGAGTGAGCTATGAGACATACGTCAAATTTATGAAGCCTCCAAGCTCTGAATATAATCTGGAAATACATGAAGATGTTAGCATCCATATTGGTGGATGGGAAAACTGAGGCACCAAATGACCTGGTGGACATGATCATCTTTTTTTTTAATTTTATTTTTTATTTTTTAAAATTTAAATCCAAATTAGTTAGCATATAGTGCAACAGTGATTTCAGGAGTAGATTCCTTAGTGCTTCTTACCCATGTAGCCCATCCCCCCTCCCACAACCCCTCCAGTAACCCTCAGTTTGTTATCCATATTTAGGAGTCTCTTCTGGTTTGTCCCCCTCCCTGTTTTTATATTACTTTTGTTTCCCTTCCCTTATGTTCAGCTGTTTTGTCTCTTAAAGTCCTCATATGAGTGAAGTCATACGGTTTTTGTCTTTCTCTGACTGACTAATTTCACTTAGCATAATACCTCCAGTTCCATCCAGGTAGTTGCAAATGGCAAGACTTCGTTCTTTTTGATTGCCGAGTAATACTCCATTGTATGTATATACCACATCTTCTTTATCCACTTATCCATCGATGGACATTTGGGCTCTTTCCATACTTCGGCTATTGTTGATGGTGCTGTTATAAACACGGGGGTGCATGTGTCCCTTCGAAACAGCACACCTGTATCTCGTGGATAAATGCCTAGTAGTGCAATGGCTGGGTCGTAGGGTAGTTCTATTTTTAGTTTTTTGAGGAGCCTCCATACTGTTTTCCAGAGTGGCTGCACCAGCTTGCATTCCCAGACATGATCATTTTTTTAATAAAATTCAACTCAAATAGCTATATCTATAATCACCCAATCATGGAAACACTTCCATTATAAAACATTTCTTTGTTCAAGAAAAGGTGCTGGGTGAGTACAGGGTTTGTGAACCACCTACACTGCTGTCTGCTGTGTTGCTAACTTGTATCACCAGGCAAAAGGGCCACGGAGGAACACAATCACTTCCATTTTTCAGCCATTAAATGACAAAGCTCAACTTCACCACTTGGCCAAAAATCAATTTCACACATGTAAACTAGGAAATAAAGAAGTTTAAAAAACAAAATTTCGCATAGTATCTGGAGCTGTCCTATCCATAGCATGTCAAGACACTTAAAATTAACTGCATCCACTGATAGTTTTGGTTTAAAGAAGAGTCGGTGTCCAAGTGAACCATGGATTTATTTTCTCCAGATTTTCTCTTTGAAAATATGCTAAAGAGGAGATGGTAGGATGCCAAAAGTGATGATTTACACATTTTACATTAGCAATTATATATTTGGCATTAGCTCTATCAGAAAAAAAATTACATTTAGGTTTGGTTTAATGACTTTGATATTGATGGCCTATAAAATTGCATTGAAAAATCAATGTGTTAAAGTATGTTGGTGACTGTCAAGGAAATGGAGAAGCCATTATCATTTCCAATTGGTTTTCCATTCTAAATTCTAAATCCATTGTTGCAATATGTCTATGGTTATAGAAGGATTTTTTTTTCTATGAATCTCTGAATATGAACACTTTCCGCACCGTTGTGGTTTTTTTTTTTTGTTTTTGTTTGTTTGTTTTGTTATTGTTGTTGTTGTTTTATAAAGGGCTAATGTTGACAGAGAAAAGGTGTTAGAGCTGGATCCATGAGGAAAATTGTGTTCTTGATTTTTTAGAAGTCATGGTCATTGGAGAAATTACTAGTGTTCAAGATATATAAATAGCTTTGCTAGAATTTGCAGAAATGGTTCCTGGCCTTGCGTGAACAGAATGTAATATTGTTTGAACTTTTTACTACTTCCCCTTGGAATAGAGCTTAAATCGGAAATATCCTGTGTTCAGAAAATTCTGGTTATCTGATGAGGACTGTAAGCTCACTGGATACTGTCTCTAAAATAGTGCTTCCCTAACTAACCCATTCATGCACAATAGTGATGAGTTTCTTGAAAGAGAGAGGTCACAGAACAAATTGCAGAATTATTTTATGCTATTTTCTAATGAGTTCTTGATCTGTGGGAGAATTTGGTCTGAAGTTTACTTTCCTCGTAACTTAGTCGGAAGGGTGTGATAGAGGAACACTAAAGGGTAAAGACTTCACCCAGCACAACTATCCCAAGTATCTCCCCAAAATATTATGCACGACCGTATTGACATAGGCCAGTTAGCAATCTATCCCTGTTTCAGATCAGGCCATTTGTATTATTCAGCTCAGGCTGCCATAACAAAGTACTACAGACTAACTGTCTTAAGAAACAGAACTTTATTTTCTCACAGTTCTGGAAGTTGGACGAAAGTATTGGCAGGGTCTGCTGAAGCCTCTCTCCATGGCTTGTAGATGGTCGTGTCCTCCTGTCTTCACATGATCCTCCCTGTGTACATATCTTGTCCAAATTAGACACCAATCCCATTGAGTTGGGGCCCACCCTAATGACCTCATTTTAAGTTAATTACATTTTTAAAGACCCTGTCTCTACATATTGCCAAATTCTGACACACTGGCAGTTTAGGACTTCAACATATAATTTTTGGGCCAGGGGTGGGGCCCTGTTTATTCCATACCAGTAACCTCAGTGCAATGTGTAGGAAACGGTTTGTAATTCAGAGATGGAAGAACTGTTCTCTCTGTCTGTGTCTGTCTCTCCATGTCTCTCTCTGCCTCCATTCTCTCCCCGTCTTGCTTCCTTCAGTCTCCCTGTTCCATGCTCTCACAGAAGGTGGGCTGGAAGACTTTCTGTTCACCTCAATAATATCTCAATGGTGGCAGGTTTTCTTTATTTTCTTCCATTCCAGCCCCCATGAAGAGTAGCGGCTTCTTGTTCACACTGTGTGCCTGGCATCTAAATGACGACTGCCTCTCTTACCATCACAGCACTTTAGGGGGTTTTCCGTGAGCCCTTGAATTCAGGGTTTCTATAGGGACAGGCCTCTTTGCCTTTCCTGTCCCCTTTGCCACCAGGAGACATTCTCTGGGCCTCTCATTGGTCTCTTCCTCTGCTCCAATGATTAGTCCCTTGATGGGGTGGGGAAGTGGCCAGGGGCCACTGCCTCTAGCCTAGAAATCTCCAACATACCAATTAGCCTTGTGTCGTAGGTAAACTGGTGATAGAGACTTGTGTCCTCTCACCGGCGACCATCTCCTCAAGCCTCTTAAAGTACATTTTGGTGGCAGCAGATGGGTCTACAGGTCCTAGGCCTCAGAAGACAGCTGATGAAAGAGATGCCACATTTTCTCACATTATTCCCCAAATTTTATGCCGAGCCATGTGCAGGGTGAAGAGAGGAAGGCAGGGATGCCTTTATTCCACATGAGGGGAAGAGTGGAAAAAATTAATCCCTAATGTTTACCAAACATTTCCTGTCTTCTAAGATGCCCCTTCTGGATGCCTGGGTGGCTCAATCAGTTAAGCTTCTGACTCTTGATTTTGGCTCAAGTTATGATATTATGGTCATGGGATCAAGCCCCATGTCAGGATCCATTCTGGGTGTGGAACCTGCTTAAAAATTCTCTCTCTCCCTTTTCCTCTGCCCCTTCCCTGCTGGTACAGGCTCTGTTTTTCTCAATCTCTCTGTCTCTTTCAAAAACAAAAACAAAAACAAACAATAACAACAACAACAACAAACACTCTTTCTCCCTTTTGGCTTCAGACAGTGAAAATCTAGTAAAAGAAATAAAAAATCCAAGCCTTAAAATAAGGCAGCCCAAAGATGTAGAGTAATCATGGAAGCTCAGAGAACATAAAAGCTTCACCAGACTTAATATGTAAATGCTTTCCAATCAATCTGCCACTGTTTTCCTTATTTATAAAAATAATAAATATTTTAAACAAAACCTGCCAGTCATTTAGTGCATTGAGTTGCTTAGAGAAAAATACATGATGAATGAGAATGGAAATACTTCCCTTTATGTGTTTCTTTCCTGCTCACTGTCAATCCAGTTAACTGAGCACTCAAGGATTCAATATTGCACAGTAAAAACACAGTGCAGCAAGAAAAAGACTGGAATTCTAGAATGTCTTTAATACCCCAAATCCATAACTCATTGAACCTTTAATGTTTCTGGTTCAACATCTATAAAATGATAGGTTGGATGAAATAACCTCAAAGGTCCCTAGTTCTTTTAAAACAGTAAGAATGGGATACTGTCAGTAATGGAAGGACTCTGGATTAAAACTTCACTACTAGAAGTGTGATTTTTATTTTTAACTTTTTTAAGTTTATTTATTTATCTTGAGAGAATGAGAGAAAGAGCAGGGGAGGGGCAGAGATAGAGCCAGAATCCCTAGCAGGGTCCATGCTGTCAGCGCAGAGCCCGATGTGGGGCTCGAACTCCCAAGCCGAGAGATCATGAGCCTAAATCAAAAACCGGATGCTTAACTGACTGAGCCACGCAGGCGCCCCAAAAGCATGATTCTTAACTGTAAGCTAGACTCCTGTGTTACAAAAGCAACACAGTGCTTTATAAATAGAACACTGCTTTACCATGTTCTCCTTGTGAATTGGGTACAAATAACCTAGAAATGGCCAAGCAATTTCCTTGTATCAGCTCTTCATTTTACACGCAATGATGGAAAATACATTCGTAAAGATGCTGCTGAAAATAAGGGCAGTCATGATTTCACAGTTGACATTGCCCAAAGGGTGCAAATTACCAATTTAGTGAACCAATCTCTAAGTAATGGTTTTCACTACACTGGTCTCAACCCATTAGTGAGTTGTCTCCACAATTATGTGTTAAGTAGAAAGGAATACAATAGAAAGGGAAATTTTAGTGTATGTCACAAACCGTAAGAAAGAGTATTGTTCTGTGATATTCCATTTTTAGTTTCACATATGCATATATATCTTATGTGTATATACAGCATGTATTTGTATACACACGTGTAGCATATATGTCATGTTTGTATATGCATATATAAGAATATTAGGTCATATTATAAAATGTATATTTTACTGTAAATCAAGTAAAAAACAAAAAAGAAGAAGAAAGCCATTCTTCTAGGGCAATTTAAGTCTTTCCCAATCTCACTCCCGCCCTGCCCTTGTTGCGCAAGAAGAGTTGCGACATTGCACAGGCTTCTGGATAGAAATGGAATATGTAATAAGGATGAAGCATTTATGTTGTAGCATAATCTAACCTCCCTGAAACACTACTTCTTTTCTTTTCTTTTTTCTTTTCTTTTCTTTTCTTTCTTTCTTTTATTTTCTTTTTTTTCTTTTCTTTCTTTTTTCTTTTCTTTTTTTTTCTTTTCTTTTCTTTCTTTTCTTTTCTTTTCTTTTCTTTTTTCTTTTCTTTTCTTTTTCTTTTCTTTTCTTTTCTTTTGTTTTTTCTTTTCTTTTCCTTTTTTCTTTTCTTTTCTCTTTCTTTCTTTCTTTCTACAATTTTTTTAAGTAGGTTCCATGCCCAGTGTGGGCCTTGAACTCATGGCTCTCTACTGAACCGAGCCAGCTAGACACCCCCTTGAAAGACCACTTCTTGATTCTTCCATTTGTGCTCTTTTTCTGGAGGCCCTGCTCTGTTAGAATCGTTCTTTTTATGTGGGCAGCTTAAAGTTTCTGACTATGCGGATGATACAGAAAGCGTGGCCACATTGTTGGAGGCCACATTGTACTGTTTGGTGTCTCTTAGTGAGTTAGGAATGGAGGGCGAAGCACAGGAAACCTACTCAGACCAATTACTGGTGACTCTCATGGACATGGGAGCAGGTAGGACGTGGAGCAACCTAGAGCACTAAACTAGAGACAGAGAAAGAAGCTCCCCATGTGTCACGCTAAGGATTTTGGACGCAATACTATGGGGAATGGGGACATAGGAGTGGGGTGTCCCAAGAAAGGCCACGAGAGGTTTTAAGTCAGGAAAGGCAGGAATGCATGTGCATTTAAGGAAGCACCCTGGAGGCAAGGTGAAGAGCCAGAGACAATGGAGGAGATCACTTCTTTAGCTCAGGCAAGACAATAAAGCAATGAACGTGTGGACTAGGATCCCAGCAGGGAGGTTGGAAAGGTGGATGGGGTATATTCAAGTCCTTTTTAAGAGATAGAGAATCTGGTCCCATGCCTTTAATGTATTGTTCTCACTTTCACATTCTACTGTATACACAAAGCATCTAAAACTAAAATATTTTTTTCCAGAAGGAAGTCTTTTCCCTTCTTGACTTGATTCATCATTAGCAGGAGCATCATCTGGTCATTCAGAGGGAAAATATAATTATAATCTTCTTGGGAGTTCACAGGGTCCTTTGGCCTTTCTTCTTTATTCGTTGCCTCGCAACTCAAAGCCGTATTTCAATTGTTCTTTCCAAGCAGCCTCTTCTTCTGCCCAAATCATCATTAACCAGTGGACACTACTGAAATAATTTCTCATCTGCTTTTCTTGCATCTTCTCTTTCTTCCCTCAGTCTTTTCATTCTCTGTTTTCAAACTAGTCTTTTTATGACACTACTCTATTTTCCATACCTGTCTAGTTATAGACTTGCAGTGGGTTCCAGGGACTAACGGAATAAGGTTAAAATGCTCACCATTCAACAACCATTGCAATCGCTTTCCACCTTAGCATGCCTACTTCATTTTCCAAACTGTCTTTAACAGATATCCCACTTTTCGTTCATCGAACAAATAATGGGAACATTTATGTCTCAACTGCTATTTAAGTGGTAGGTTGGAGCCAAGGTTAAAAAAAAAAAAGCTATGTTACAAATAATTGCATTTTTTTTCAAAGCATGGCAAGAAGCCAGCCAAGTTTTGTTTTGTTTTTAATTTTGTTTAATGGTATTTTTAAATCAAGACTCACATGACTTATTTCTGCATCGAGTCTTTAAAGGGTCACTCTGGACCCTGCGTGGAGAGTGGATTCTCAGGAAGCTGCAAAGAAGTAAGGTAGCTACTATATTATTGGGGAGAAATTATTGCACTTGGACTAAGATGACAGAGGCAGAGATTGAGAGAAGTCAGTAGATTCTGGATATCTTACGAGTAGAATTTACGGAACCTGGCTTATGAACTACACATAGGAAACATGGAAAGACATGATTCAGGAGGGACTTTGAGTCAGACATACTCATCTGACTCTGAACAAACTGCCTAACTTTTATGAGACTAAGTTTCTCTAATAAATACAACAAGATTTGCTTAGACCATATGAAATTGCCCATTTTGACTATTGGTAATTTGCAAAAGCCATGTTTATATGCTTCAATCTAATACCAAATGCACAGAATTATTGCAAGAATTGATGGGATCAAGTATACGGAGAAGCCAACTTAATCAACGTTGTACTTAGTAGATGCTAGTCTCCTTCTCCCCTTCTGTTTCCTTCTTTCCATTTCAGGATCCAAATAAAAATCTTTTCATTGTAGTTGTCTTGGATTAACTAGTACACATTGATCTCTTTGTCCTCAGAATTCTTTTTTTTTTTTATTTTTTATTTTTGAGACAGAGCATGAGCAGGGGAGGGGCAGAGAGAGAGGGAGACACAGAATCTGAGGCAGGCTCCAGGCTCCGAGCTGTCAGCACAGAGCCTGATGCGGGGCTCGAACTCACAGACCATGAGATCATGACCTGAGCCGAAGTCGGCCACTCAACCGACTGAGCCACCCAGACGCCCCTTTATCCTCAGAATTCTAATGAAAGAAGCAGACTGCTTTAGCATAACAACCCTCCACATCTACCTTGTTTGCAAAAGAGTACAGACAGGCCAAAGGCTTTCACAGTGTTACATGGTAAGTTAATGACAGACTCAGGCCAAAATACGATTTTCTGAACTCTAGATTTTACCATATCAATACTACTTTGTTACTATTTATTAGGGTGTCTATAAATACTACTATTTATTAAGGTATCTATTTTATCTCTCCAAGTAGATTATAAATTCTGAGGGCAAGGCAGGTATCCAATTGTTTGACATCCAACATTCCCAGGCATTTAGTGAGTATTCAGTAAATACTTTCTGATTTAATTCAAGCTAGATATCATATACAATGTATACTAATGAAAGAGAGAGAGAAGAACACGTGGAAAAGAAGATAAAATTGCTTGCCAGATTTATGCATGACTGAACTCTAAAACAGAAAAACAAATAAAAGAATTGTTGGAATAAAATTGGGGTGATTAGGGCAAGTGTCCTACAGAGGAAGGTCTTAGGGCTACTAATTGTACGAGTTCTCTTGAGGTCTTCGGGCAATGTGTTACTTATTAAAAGTATTTCAAAAGCAGAGAGTTGGATATATCAAATCGGAAACAATTGTAAGCAGTCATTCCAATTTGTAACAGGCATCTGTTAGAACAGCTGGAATCTAAAATTACCTGTCTAATTATTTACGCCAAGGTCTAATCGACATCATGAAATTGAAGAGGTCTCATATTTTACTTATGCTCCATTAGTTTGAATGTAACAGTAATTTTTTTTTATCAAAACTGCTTATATTTTTAGACATAACCAGTTCAACCAATTTGACCAAATTGACTAATCAACTCATCTTTTTGATAAATGAACAAAGAATATTGCATTTGTTTGTAGCAATTTTATTCACCACAAAGGCACTAATACAACATTAATTGACTTCAAGAGAAACGAAGGTTAGCATGAATATGGAGCTAGATGTAAATTAGTCACATCACTATGATCATATCATATTTCTTCCTGACTCACAAAAATAAGAAGCAACTATCTCGTTACTTCAGTGATCCTGGAAGTACAATCCATTATGTATATGGCATAATTAACCAAGGCTAAACAATTGAAAATATTTTGATTGAGGGGAAAACCAAGGTGTCATCCATAGGAATCCCGTTTCCTGGACTATGTAACATCTTACGAGATTTTACTGAAGGGTTTTATGATAAATGACGGTAGTCAACTGCAATGATAAAATAATCAGACTATTTTTATTAACATTTGACCATTTCCACATGCATATATGAAATAAACATGTGGGAAACATGGGTTTTTCAACACGGTTTTTAAAAATTTACGATGTTCCAAGGTGAGGGTGACCAAGTGTCCCAGCTTCCCCGGGACCAAGTGGTTTCTTGGGGTGTGGAACTTTCAGTGTTAACACAAGGAAAATCCGAGATGAGAAGGTCATCCTTTCCAAAATAATTTCGATGTACACTCTGAAAATCCTTGAGTATTCAATGAGTTTAAGAGTTCCAATGAGGGGTAGCTGGCTCCTTCTGCTAAGCATCTGACTTCGGCTCTGGTCATGATCTCCCGGTTCGTGGTTTAGAGCTCCACGACCGGCTCTGTGATGACGACTCAGAGCCTGGAGCCTGCTTCAGATTCTGTATCTCCCTCTCTCTCTGCCCCTCCCTGACTTGTGCTCTGTCTCTGTCTTTCAAAAAACAACTAAAATGTTAAAAAAACATTTAATGAATTTAAATTTAAATATGTTTAATGTAAACTAAAAAAAAATTGAGGAGTTTAAATGAAGGTATTCCTCACAAATCTTTGTTGGGCAGTAGTTGTTTAGATGGAAGTAGGTATATGTAGTATGAAAAGAGCCTGATAGCTATGGGGAGTAGTAGTTCCCAAATAAATGGGAATTCAATATTGAGCAATGCAATTGAATTTGATGGATATGTGAAGACTATCCACCTAGTTCTGAGTTCTGGTTAAAGGCTGCAGGTTTATTTATTTATTTTTTTAATGTTTATTTATTTCTGAGAGAGAGACAGAGCATGAGTGGGGGAGGGGCAGAGAAAGGGAGACACAGAATCAGAAGCAGGCTCCAGGCTCTGAGCTGTCAGCACAGAGCCCGCCGTGGGGCTCGAACTCGCAAACCATGAGATCATGACCTGAGCCGAAGTCGGTTGCTCCACCGACTGAGCTACCCGGGCGCCCCATAAGGCTGCAGGTTTAAAGATGAGCAAGGTTCCTCCCTGAACTGGAATAATCAGCAAAATGTAGCATGTCTATAAGAAACAAATATGTTTTTTTATAATAACTTCAATATTTCTCAATGTGCCAAAGTCAACACTAGAGAAAAGTACAGAATTGTACGTGCAATGAATGTGGCTGTGCAGAAATAAAACATAAAGGTAGTTCCATATACAATGAAAACATGCACAATGTTTAAAGAAACACTACAAAACCATTTTTAATAAAACTATTTGAGAGCAGCCCTTTTTTATTACAGACACGTTTTTGCTCTTTTAGATATACCTAATTTGTCTTTGAGATAGTTTTCTCTTTTCTTTTGGAGAAGTAGAAGTAGTTTTCCAGTTCTCATAAAATTGTTGACTGAGAATCTGGTACTTAGGGTAGATGTAACAAACAGAAATAAGACGTAAAAAAAATGAATAACACTAAAAAACTACTTCACCTTTATTTTACCATCTTGGCAATTTAGGAAGCTGCTATGTCATAAATGCTAAGAAAAGACCACATTTCCAATGAAACAGATTCCCTTTAGTATCACGTTGTCTTTTCTTTCTTTTTTTTAAAAATTTTTAATGTTTTCTTTATTTTTGAGAAAGAATGAGAGAGAAAGGTGGGGGGAGCGGCAGAGAGAAGAGGATTACAGAATCTGAAGGAGGCTCTAGGCTCTGAGCTATCAGCACAGAGCTGGACCCGGGCCTCAAACTCATGAACTGCAAGACCATGACCTGAGCTGAAGTTGGACCCTTAACCGACTGAGACACCCAGGCACTCCTCTCTTTTCTTATTTAGGTACTCCATTGCTGTAATTCATCTTTTTTTTTTTTTACTTTCATTATTTTTTCCCAACAGGAAAAAGAAAATGTTATCAATGCCATGTTGCAGCTAAGGCTTTTAAAAAATGTTATAAACTATTGTGATAATAAATATTTTGTAAGTAGGAACTTGAGTTAGGTCTTCTCGTGATGATATATGTGCGAGGAAGAGAAAGATGGAATCAGGTCCTGGTTGAGCTGCCTGTATTAGACCACAGTAACATTTGTGGGCAGCTGACCTGCTACAAGGAGGCTCAAAGTGGACAAAAGTCATTGAGCTTCATTGTCTCCCGGATGATAATTAGCATCAAGGCTTCCAAAGCACCTAGCAGAGAAAACTGTTGGGAATCCAGAAATAAATAAACTCCAGTCACCCCTTTAGAGATTCTCTGGAAATACCTTTCCCAGTTAATATTTTATTTGGTGCAATTTAATATTTAATATATATAACTATATATCCAATATAATATATATAATTGCTCAAAATCTAATTCCTATTCATATATATATGAATACATATCTATATGAATACATATATATGTGTGTGTGTATATATATATATATATATATATATATATATATAAAGGTTGTAAAAACAATATTTGGACAAAAAAATGGGATAAGGAAAAATTTGTCTATTCTTTTCTTTTTTTCTTCAAAGACTGAATAGACCTGATCAGACAAAGGTTCTAGAATAAGAGTAGATGCTGAACTTACATTTTCAGAGAGAGAAACGATTAAATTGATGTCCCAAATCAGCTGAAAAAGAAAGAAGCTGGGGTTCAGGGTGTTGCAGACAAGAAGGAACAAGAAGCTAGGTGAGCGTGAAGACAGATGTTATAAAGTTGAGAAACTTTCCATCCAAAGACTTATGTCTTTTTCTAAAAATGAAGTGAAGCTACATAATAAAATGGTGCAGGAGGCTTGAGAATAGGAAAGAAGGCTTGAAATAGCTTCTGAGAAAGTGGGAATGAAGGCCGACTTGGAAAGCATGAGTAATTGCTAAGCAATGGGGAAGCATGTGAATTTGTAGACCTTGATTTCCTGAAGGCACCAATTAGCATGTTTCAGTGCTGAACAATCCCGAACATATGGCCCTGCAGAGTAATTCTCAGTTTGGGCTTTGTTAAATGAATACAACAGAAGAAGAACAAGACAAATGAGCTGGGGATTGTACAAACATATTTTCAGTGGTGGGCCATGAGTTTTACAATGAATAGAGTGTGAGATAAAGGCAGAAAGGGACTCATAGGAAAAGAAGAGAAGGTCTAGGAACCAAAGAAATAAACTTTACAGAAAATTTCTTTAGGAAGCATTCCAGAGTCAAATAACTTAATTAGATGTTACAATATTTCAGCCAATTGCTGAATTTAAGATTTTAATTTGGATCGGTAAGGGATATAATCAGGATCCTGGGTAGCTAGTGGAGAGGCCAATGTAGAAGGAACCAAGAATCTATACTAACTAAGGGCTACTTGTATAGACGAAGAATATAGGAATAATAGAAGTTTGGTACCTATAACAGCGAATTTTTCAGTGAATAAGAGGCATTCAGGAAATCAGTGATAGTCATGAGTGTGAGCACAAATTAGAAGAGTCAGCTTGAATAAGTCTCAAAGTTCAGATTAGCAGGAGCAGATAGGATTATAATAAAATTTAATTCCAATGGAATGGGATGCAGTTTAATTGCAGAAGGCATTATGGATGACTTGGGGAGAAAGAGAAATTGACTTGGGCTAGGAAAGAAAACAAAGAACTGCACGTGAAATTAAAGACAGGAAGGATAATGGAAGACTTCTCTTTGCATGGTGACCAGAAACTACTAAAACGCTAGGTTTCCAAGGCAAGTGTTCCCAGGAGTCTCATTTGGATAGGCTGTGCCCTTGAAGGAGAGTTATCCCGAGATTAAGATAGTATTATTGTTCTTGACATCCATTCCCATCTGCTTCTGTATTTGTGCCTGTTTCACAGGGGCGGGGAGTCCAAACACTACCTCTCTGAGTCCCTTGGACTCTGCATGAGAACTTGGTTCCAGTAATGAGATGCACTTCAGGAAGTCTGGAAGGCAGAGGAGAGCCGGAGACCACAAACCCGCATCTGTGACAGGGGACAGAAGTTTCTTGTAGACATCCATGTCTGGAAGTGTTGGGTCATGCATTCCGCTGCCCAGTCACATTCTGCAGGCAGTGGCAGGAATGGTAGCATTAACAGCTTTCTGACATGGAGACCTACGCATTCAACAATATCCCCCTATTTCTGCTTCTTTCACCCTTCAGATGATTTTGTAAGTCTCCGGTTCCCTGTGTTAAATCCAATCTGTTTGGAAAAAACACTTAAGCAATTTCTATTTCCTATAACCATAGCTAATACTGATGGTCAGCAAGAATATTCACCTCCGAGGATCCTCATTACGTGTTAAAAACTGAGCTCATGTTCTTGAAAGCGAAGGCTGCTTACTCCTTCTTTGTAAAGAGTCCACTTGAACCTTAATTGTGATCTAAATGGTCTAAATGGTCTTGTGGTCCAATTAAGGAAATGCCATAGTTCCTAAGAATCTTATAGGTAGAAATTGCAGCCACTTCCAGGGCTTGGGAACATGAAGGCTGCAGAGAGAACACAAGGCGTGGTGAGGAATCAGAGCCTTCTTCATATATCATCCCAAACCCAAGATAGGAGACGATTTACTTCCCACTCCTTACATGACATTTTATTCATTTTATTGGTTCGACTTTGGTTTTCAAAACTTGCAGCTTCATAAAAGGTTGCAAAGAAATGTATAAGGAAACTCTGTGCACACTTTCCCAGCCAAAATTAACTTCCAACACATTAACATCAAAATCAGGACACTAGTATAATCCATAGAGTTTATTCCTATGTCACCAGTTATACATGCATTCATTTGTGTGTGTGTGTGCGTACGTGTGTGTATCTTCACAATATTAGCACATGTTTGCCTTCCTAACAACCACCCAAATCACCTGTAACAACTGTGCCCTCACCGCACAGTTACCCCCTAAAACCAATCTTTTCTCCTCTCCCATCCCGAGCCCCTGACAACCAGTAACCTGTTCTCCATCTTTATAATTATATTATCTCACCATATTACATACATGAAAATGTGTAGAATTTATACTTTTGAAACAGTTACTTCTCTTAATGAAAAAAGCAGTCTTTCTGAAAAAAAAACCCACAATGTTTTGCACATTTTGTAGTGAAGTACAATATTGCATAAAGAGGATGATATCTAGGGACGCCTGGGTGGCTCAGTCGGGTAAGCATCCGACTTCGAGTCAGGTCATGACCTCACAGTTCGTGGGTTCGAGCCCCGCGTCGGCCTCTGTGCTGACAGTTCAGAGTCTGGAGCCTGCTTCGGATTCTGTCTCCCTCTCTCTCTGCCCCTTTCCTGCTCGTGCTCTGTCTCTCTCTCTCAAAAATAAATAAACATTAAAAATTAAAAAAAAAAGAGGATGATATTTACAACAACTCTAGTGTCTGGATATAAAAGCAACTTAAATACCAAGTGTCATTTTAAAAATATGGTTTTATTTAAAGTTCAGAAATGACTTTCTTTTTTTTTTAATTTTTTTTTTTCAGAAATAACTTTCAAGTAACTGAACAATTTCTGTAACAAAAGACTGGAAATTATTTTCAAAAGAAGGTAATTTCTGTAGTATGTGGCCTCATTTCCTACAGTAAATAACTGCACAGATCCAATTATAGAGACTTATAATATGCTACCTCTTGTTTTCAATATTTGTACTTTCAAGCAAATGAGCTTCAAGTTATTAATATGACCTTAACATTTATGAGCCTTGACGGTACTTACTTTGGGAGAGGATATAGTCCACCCACCTTGCTTTGAAAAAATGGAGGAAACCCAACAGAATTCAGCAAATTTTGTATCCATGTGGGAAAAGATGAAATTAAGATAGAAACCCTGAGGAGAACACCTATAACACCGTCCGATAACAGGAGAATCAAAGTGAATTAAATTATTAGCAGGGACATATAAAGACCGGAAGCTCATTTTCAAAACTCTTTCTCTCCTGCTGGGGCCCTGTATCTTGGGACAAATCACAAAACTCCACAGTTACTCCAACCCAGGAGCCCACGAACCACCTGAGCCACTGACTAAACATGTGAACATTTTTTTTTCCCCCAGACAAATGAGCTCACGTACACAAAAGAATTTTGCACCACTTTCAGCCAGGTAGGACGACTTGGAATATGTAAGTTAGATGATGAAATATTGTGAATCTTCAAGTACTTTTAGGGTATGTGATAAAAAGAGGAATTTTAGAATCATTACCTAAAACCTAGGATAAATATCCAATACAAATGTAAGAAGGTCTAAGAATACTTTTCTGTGCTGAGGTTTTTTTTTTTTAATTATTTTTTATGTTTATTTATTTTTGAGAGAGAGAGAGAGAGAGAGAGCAGGGGAGGGGCAGAGGGAGAGGGAGACACAGAATCTAAAGCAGGCTTCAGGCTCTGAGCTGTCAGCACAGAGCCTGACACAGGGCTCAAACCCATGACCTGAGCTGAAGTTGGATGCTTAACTGACTGAGTCACCCAGGTGCCCCTAGAGTTGATTCCTTCTGATAGCTTTGAGGGGAGGTTCTGTAACAGACCTCTCTCCTTGGCTTCTCGATAGCCATTCTCCTGACGATGTGGATTCTGCCTGTCTGCATGCTGTGCCCAAATTTCGTCCTTTCATAAAGGACACCAATTATATTGGCCCACTCTACTCCATTATAACCTCATCTTAACTAATTGCATCTAAAACAACCTTATTTCCAACCTTATTTCCATTCCAGGCTACTAGGGGTTAGGATGGGGACACGTGGAAGCAGGGGGTGGGGGATAAAATTCAACACGTAACAGGTTTCATATTATTTGATGAAAGGCATCTTTCCCTGTGCTTTATCCAAATTTTTTCCTGGCAGGAATTGGTACCTGCAGAGGAGAGCCTGATTGAGCTGAACTGCAATAAACTGCTGATCACTTTAAGTAGAAATAAGTCACTTTGGACCACATTTTGTTGTTCAGGACAGAGTTACTTATGGGGCTCTTTCTAGCTTTATTGCGTGAGGTAAGCTGACACTTATTACCTTGAGGATAAAATGTGACAAGGCCTTCACTGATTAGTCTGACAAAGACAGCTTCTTTCAATAACCTTTGGTAAGTGGACCATGCCTGAAGAGAAATATTGCAAAATTATGGCAGAGTATCCTATAAGGAAAGTGATTCTGGATGTCCTCAGATGTCATCAGGACTTTGTAGTTTACCCCCTATTCCCTGGTTCGGATTTTTGTTTTCAGTGGTCCCTTTACCACCCATTCTTTCCTCATCCCAGCAATATGACTTACATCACAACCTCTCAGCAAGAATATTATCTTTAGCTCTGACTAGTCAGAATCTTTCGTTTTAAATTAATACTGAATTTTAATTAAATATTGAATATTTAATTTTAATTTCTCTCTTTCATATATTCTCTCTTCTTCTGAGACCACAGGGAATTCACTGGTTCCAGGCTAGTTTATTTATTGGCGGGGGTGAGGGGGTACTGTTTGATATGATTAAATATGAATTAGGACTCCAACCTGAGTGTGATACGGGCCAGAGATCCTTATTTCTTACGGGAGTCTCTTTTCCCAACCACAGCAATCTTCCTTACCACTTCCGTAGGCCAGGGGAAGAAAGTTCTCAAGTTCCCATTTATCTAATGATAGGTTAGAATTTGGTACTTTAAACTTTACACAGACAACTCAGTATCAGCTCCCAAGTACACAGAAACTGAAGCCTGAAAACCACCCTCTACATGGATGCCAGAATCTCATGGCCTAGACATTAAGGTCTAGATCAAGTCTGTACATCTCCATGCATCTTTCAGCCATGATTCTTGATTACTGCTCTTAGAAATTATTCACCATAGCTGGCTTTTAGGGGTTTCTTTCTCTTTTTTAATGGCTATGGATCAAAAAATTATTATTTTACCTAGCGATCATATACGCTTGATTCAGAAAAGATGTTTTCACATTAGCTCAGTATGCCAGGGTTTTAGTGGTCTCTTTATTCATTTGCAACTTCCAGTAATCTTTGGTGCATCTAAAATTAGACACGCTGTCTATTTTGATCACTTCAGAATTTAGCACTGAGTTGAGCATATAGTAAGAACTCAATATATATTTTCTAAAAGAAAGAGAGGCAGTAGAACACAGGTTTAAAATTTTGCTTGAAACCACATTGCCTGAGTTCAAATCCTGTTCTATCACTTACTAACATGAGCTGTGTTAACTTTGGCATGACTTTGGACCTCTCTGTGCTTTAGTTTTCTCATGGGTAAGTAGAATAATAATGGTTTACCTGTTCATGAGATTGTCATAGGGATTAAATGAGTTCATCTATATAAAGCACATAGACCGACATCAGGCATATAATAATTGCTAACAGAGTGTTAACTCTTATTATTTGTATTTTCACTATTAATAACAAATTCATTTAGGAGTAAGTAAGGCTTTTAATACTACATAGTGCAAACAGTTATTTCCTCTTCCTATATATAGAAGGGGGTCTAGTGCAAGGGGGTCTATATATAGAAACAGGTCTAGTGCAAACAGTTATTTCCTCTTCCTATATATAGATCTGGCATTGGGATCAAATCTTGAAAAATGTTGCTGAAAAAATAGCTCAAAACTGAGTTCTGGTGTTTGTAAATCAAGTGTGATAAATTACAGTGAAATCAGCAAGTTACTGTAGGCTCAGCGCTATGTTCTTTCATCCCAGCAATCAAGTGGCCAACTGGGGTGAGGTGGGTGGGGACTGGAGCCAACAAAGGCAAAAAGAATGTTCTAGTGTCTTAGAAATGCTCCAGAAAAAATTTAAAAGAAATTCATATTTCTTGCTAAGTATTAAATTCCTTCTTTTTAAAAAAATTTTTTTTCAACGTTTATTTATTTTTGGGACAGAGAGAGACAGAGCATGAACGGGGGAGGGGCAGAGAGAGGGAGACACAGAATCGGAAACTGGCTCCAGGCTCTGAGCCATCAGCCCAGAGCCCGACGCGGGGCTCGAACTCCTGGACCGCTAGATCGTAACCTGGCTGAAGTTGGACACTTAACCGACTGCACCACCCAGGCGCCCCATCCTTCTTAAGGAGTAATCTACTTGTATCAGAGTCAAGAATTTCAAAATATTTCTAGTGATCACGTTGGTAGAATCATCTTTCTAGATTGAAAAAGAAAGAGGGAAAGAAAGAAAGAAAGAAAGAAAGAAAGAAAGAAAGAAGAAAGAAGGAAAGAAAAGACCTACAACTAGAAACACTGATTTGGGAAAAAGTGCTTCAGTCCTGAGAACTGCCAAACATTTAAGTTCAATAAATTCAACAATTGCCCACTTCCAGCTTAAAAATATTCATGCTCTTGTAATATACAAAACTCACAGTTGGGGGAGTCCTACTGCTGAATCCCGCTTGATTTAGATGAACCAATGTTGGAATCATATCTCAAAATAGAGAAAACTAGGCATGGACGATTTACGTTTCAACAGTACTGATGCTATTTCTACTCCCAACACCAACTGTATAAAAGGTTTCCATTGCATATACACATTTTGGCCTTGGCTGCTTTCAAAACTATTTTTAACTGATATATTTAGCAAAATAATGGGCGATCATCTTCCCTAGATTATGACAGAGCACCTGAAGTTAAACTACCCTCTCTGATGAACTGGCATGGGAGAACAGCAGAGCCCCCCCTCCCCCATTTGTTCTTTTCATAGGTGAGAAACGTAGAATCGCAGAGAAACAATCAAAATGCCCACAAAATTATTTCAGTTGGTGTCTTTCTCACTTTTCGGAGAGCAAATGGCAGAATGAATTTACTTCAAACTATCATCACCAAGGTTTTAAGTGTTTTCAAAAAGATGTAGGGGAGGCAGAATCGGTGAATGAATAAATTCATATACACAGTATAATCTTCTATTAGATTCAGACAGCTTCATTTAAGAAAATATTAACATAATAATTACTTGTGCTCGCAGAAAATGATCATGTACATAATATGCTTCTCTACAAGTCATTAATGGAAAAAAATCTACATAATGGTTATCTGGAATATATTTAATAGCTCATCCAATTTAAACATATTAACACAGCTGTAGATGTTATCTGAAAAAGATGATATAACAGAATGCAGAGTTAGAATAGCTTGGCATTATTGACTTTGTTTTTTATTACTAACTATAGAGAAATTTACTAGTGTAATCGTGAATCAAGGCATAAGTTAAAAATAGTTTTATTTTTTTATTGTTTTAAATAGTTTTAAAGAAATATCATTGAGCAAATACTTTGAGTAATATTCACAGGTTGTGTTTCACTGTTAGAATTATACAACGTGAGAAACATAAAATTCCTAGAAGTAAATTAAAGCATTTTGGCTTACAACTTACATTAAATTTGACCGGGTGTTATGATAGAGCTTTTTTACTTTACTGAACATAGAAATGGGTTAGTGAATAGCTTTAGGTGATGTTTTACAAACACATGTATGTAGCTGCATGCATGTAGCCACTGACGATTTTTTTTTTCAGCCATTGATTCTTGAATGTTCTGCACACACTCGTCACTGCTGAGCTTAAGGTTCACCACTGTGCATCTTGCAATGTGTGGCCTGCAAAAGCGGTGGCCTCGGCTACCCACTGAGGTGCAGGCAGATTTTGATTGCTAGCGCTACAGTCAGCCCTGGCCTTTGGCAGGAGATAATAACACCCCAGAAGCTTTCCTTTAATTTTAAACATGTAAGCAAACAATAACAAATAACAAAGGTAGAAAATCCCGTGTTCTTCTCCCCCTATGTTTCACTGTAATTGTTGCCCTTTTTGCCCCACCCCTAACAAGGTGGGGCACCCTGGCATTGCTTACCATTTCCTAATCCCTTAAGCATAGACTCGCAAATACATGGAACAGTAGATAATGTATGCTATGTTCAGAAACAGGGCAAGATGTTGGTGAAGGTGAGTCCTGTTCTTAGGAAATTGGCCAGAAATGTTGATACGAGGCCACAAAGACAAGCTGTAGTTAGATTGTAAAGAAAAGTGTTGGTAGACTAAGGAATTTGGATTTTTCCAGTAACTGTAGTAGTCACAGATTGGAGAATTCTACGCATTTATAACGATCGCTCAAATGACAGGCTAATCTGTGGGTATATACACCTTTACTGGACTTCTTGCAATAGTTTAGGTGTGGGTTGATGAAGGTCTGTGCTAAAACAATGGCCATGGAAAAAGAGAGAAACGGATGAACGGAAAAATAATAGAGAGGAAGTAGAGAAGTCTTGGTTTGCGAGCATAATTCATTCCGGAAACATGCTTGTAATCCAAAGCACTTGTATATCAAAGCGAATTTGCTCCTAAGAAATAATGCAAACTCAGATGATTCATTTTACAACCCAAAAGTATTCATATAGAAATGATTGCAATACTGTAATATAATACAAATAATAAAGAAAAATAAGCAAATGAACTGGCACTTACCTTTGAAACCCTTCGTGGCTAATGTGAGGGGAACAAGAGAGAGGAGGGCTATTCTCTAGGATGACTTCCAGTTTCATTAATGAATGTTGCCTACAGTACAGTATTAATAAACTCTTGTTGTATGCTGTTTTTTTTTTAATTTTTTTTCAACATTTTATTTTATTTTTGGGACAGAGAGAGACAGAGCATGAACGGGGGAGGGGCAGAGAGAGAGGGAGACACAGAATCGGAAACAGGCTCCAGGCTCTGAGCCATCAGCCCAGAGCCCCACGCGGGGCTCGAACTCACGGACCGCGAGATCGCGACCTGGCTGAAGTCAGACTGCCGCAGACTTAACCGACTGCGCCACCCAGGCGCCCTATCGTATGCTGTTTTTAATATAACTGGCAACAAGGCAGCAGAGGGAAAGATCTATATCTGCAGACAGCCTGATCTAGAATGAAGCAAAGCATTCCTATGCTTACTCTTGTACAGAAAAGCAAAGGACTATCCATAGGTGCTTTGAAGTGACAAAAAATACGCTAGTCCCAGCTGCGGGCCACTTCCAATGTTCTGAAAAATCACTGATTTCTGCCAAACGCCGCGGCGTGAGACCGAGCATCTGAGCGTGGGAGACGATCACCCACAATCCCGCAGAGAGATAAAGAGAGAAGAATCATTGGCTCAGTTGTGATCACGTGATGTTCGGCGCCACGTACTACTCCTATTGCAAGACATCACTCGTTTGTCGGGCAAAACTTACCAGAAACGTTTGCCCGTCTTGCAGAACGCTCACCGAACAAGTTCCTCGCAATCCAAGTACAGGTTTTACTGTAATAGTATTTGGTCATTGATTGGGACACTGGAAGAGCGCGCACGCCTTGGAGTCGGGCAGATGTGGGCACAAGCCCTGATTCCACCACTTACTGCCTATGACTACTTGGACATGTCACTTAAATTCCGTGGCTCAATTTCCTCATCTGTAAAACGGAGAAAGTCACACTACCTACCTCCTAAGTTTGTTAGGAAGACAAAAAGTAATACATACGAAGCACGTCGCGCACTGCCGACTACAAAATGAAAAGCCCATCAATGTAACTTCGCGTAGGATGGGCACAAACTTAAGGATGGCCCCGAATTTTCCGCGCAGGCACTGTGATAGGGATGCCATAGAGGTGATTAACACACCATACGCGGTGAGAACCCATGATTCATCGAGCAGAAGAAAATACAATTCTTTGACACAGTTAAAAACTATTTTACAGGGCTCAGTTCTTTCTTGCATTTGGTATTAATAGCCTGCAGCAGAATGTCCGGGTTGCTGATCTTACTCCGGGCGACCTGTCCTGCTTCTTTGATTAATTGATCCTTGTCGAATTCTAAGAGACAACATTTGACTCTGCAGCTTTACAGGCAATCCTTTATTTTCAACACTGGCTGATCATTTGAGGCTCGGTTTCCAGCCTCAGGTCATGCCCTTGTCAGGGCACCCCAGCTGCTCCACACCAGGAGGCACTTGGCTCTCCATTAAATGCATCACGGGAAGCCCTAGTAACCATGGTGATAATCCTCAGAAGGCACAGCCCCCTCCCCATCCTGACCTTTTGACCGTCTGTAGTGAAAACCACAAGTCCTTCCTGTTTGAAGGTTTTAAATCATACACTCCTGCCGTCTGCTTTCAGTCCAGGGAAAATACCACTTGTTCATGCTGACAGCTGCCTCGCATCCATCAAAGCAAGATGCCAATGATAAAATGCTGTTCTAACATAATTTGGGATAAAATGCAATCAGGCTTTTATCTCCAAAGGGCAGCCCACGTCTTTCAAATTCTTGTACCCTTCTGGGGTTAGGGGTGTCTGCTCAGCGCTTTAAAAGATTTGTTGTGTGAAAAATGTTTTCAGTGTTGCTCTGAGAGGAATAATAGAAGTAGAGAGTGTTGTAATTAACATGAAACCTGACGAATCTTCTAGCTCTCCCCCTTAGTTTTAAATAAAAGGGCACTGGAGCGCAGAAATAAGACAAAACGTCTGGCTCAAAACAGCGAGCTTCTGAGTGGTCATGCTGAGGCTTGGAATTTCTCTCTGGATTTCTCCACATGCTCTTTTCTGCTGCTGACTGGGCAGCAGGAGAGTGGTAAAGCCGATTCTGCTGTCATTTTTACAACTGGGTTTTTTATATTTTAAAGATCAACACCAGGAAAATATACCCACTAGAGTGGGAAGAACAATCTTTAGAGTTGGGCAGAGGAGCTCAAATCCGGCTTCTGCCGCTCTGAGCCAGTTTACAGTCTTTTAAGTTTTCCATTTCCTCACTTACACTTGATCTTGGCCAAAAGGCCGAGAAGCGATTCCATTTCCTCACTTACAAAGGGCAACAAGTTATCTGCTTACAGCGCCAGTGTGAGAATTAATTGAAGCCATCCATATAAAGTGCCTAGCATGAGGGCAAGTACACAATACACGTTCATTTCTCTTTCTTAGTGTGGCGATGGGGAGAGAGGAAGAGGGCGAGAGACTAATTTCAAATTTAATAAAGTGCTACCATGGCTGCATTAAATAATTAAAAAATTAACATCAGATTATCTGAGGTTTCTTG
Source organism: Prionailurus bengalensis (assembly GCF_016509475.1). Taxonomy (NCBI): domain Eukaryota; kingdom Metazoa; phylum Chordata; class Mammalia; order Carnivora; family Felidae; genus Prionailurus; species Prionailurus bengalensis. The sequence goes on along the minus strand of NC_057344.1, from coordinate 33,559,434 downwards.
GGTTATTAACAGCCTTCTTCCGGAATAGATTATTTACCTTTCCTGGAATGGAAAAGTTTATGACTCCATTTTTTAATTGTATGGCTATATTAAATCCTGCAACCGGAAGCTATATTCCCCCCACCCCCACCCCTGTGGCAAATGTCTGAGAAATAACGGGTTCGTCTCTCTGCATCCAAATCTTCCACAGCTTTCTTCATTACTAACTATGCCAAGTCTTTGAACATGTGCTTTGCACCCCTTTTTCTTGAGAAGCAACTTTAGCTTTCTTCATAAGCCCTACTCGTTAGTGTTAAAAGGATGTTTCAATAAATACCGAATTACTGTATCATCCTTCTCCAGTGTGCTATCAGAGGGTGCTAGCGTCTTACTGGAACCAGGGCTCTCATGAGCTTCTAGTTCTGAATCTTTGGTCCAGCAAGATTATGGATTGTTCAAATTCTCCTCTGTGCATTGCATAATGCCTCCGGAGATGAATGGTCTGGTGATGTAGGCGGCCCAGCAGACAATCAGCGTTAGGAGAGGACCGCAATGCAGGCTTGTGAAATATCAGAATGGCTTTTGCGCAAAACCCGTCTTGACCAGCCTGAAAAGCAGAGGCACTCTTTTTTAATGCCATATTTAAAAAAAAAAAAAAAATCTATAAATCCTCCTTATAGAATGTCTTAAAACATATTTTGAGCATGGTAGGGATAAAACCACTTAAGGCTAAGAATCAAGAGTCCTGGGTCCTGAGCCCAATTCTTCCACATGATATGACTTTGAAACTCATTTGACCTTTGGGTGTCTCATCTCCATCATCAACAAAATGAGATTAACACTGCTGTTTGCTACCTCACGGGACTGTTGAAAGACCCAAGAACAAGAAATATACTTTGAAAAGCTTAAGAAAAAAAAGTGCAAATACAAAGTAAGGTGATTTTTAAAACTTCAAAGGTCACTTATTTATAGGCCATAGTTTTTACATGTTTGGAAAAAGAAAGTGCTTTTTTAAGCAGTGTGATCTGAGAAATTATATCTTTTTTTTTTAATTTTTTTTTTCAACATTTATTTATTTTTGGGACAGAGAGAGACAGAGCATGAACGGGGGAGGGTCAGAGAGAGAGGGAGACACAGAATCGGAAACTGGCTCCAGGCTCTGAACCATCAGCCCAGAGCCTGACGCGGGGCTCAAACTCCCGGACCGGGAGATCGTGACCTGGCTGAAGTTGGACGCTTAACCGACTGCGCCACCCAGGCGCCCCAGAAATTATATCTTTTAAGGAGAGTCAACACAACAGAATAACTTTTTTTTCTTAATCTTATCAGTCGACACTAATATTTTTTGACTTTCAGACCCAGCTGGGTCAAATGGGGTATATCAACTCTCCGATAAACTTCAAATTAGAAGTTAAATGTTTGCTACAAGTTTTTCCCTATGCAAATAGGGCTGGAAGGTCTACGTAGACACCTGTCCCCAGTTGTCAGGGAGAATGACATTATTAACAACTCCCTGGGATAGAATTCTAAAATAAATAGACTGGGTCCAACTCAACACCATGAGGTGGGCCACTTTCATACGGAGATCTTACTTAGTTAGCACTTCCTTTTATGTCTGCTTCCTCCCCAAATCATAGATTCCTTGGGAGCAGAGAAAGTATCTTATTCATCTTTTATCCCTCCTTTTTTTATAATATAGAGTTGTGTGGATTGAAGACACAAACGATAGTCTGTTAAATAAATAATGACCGGGGCGCCTGGGTGGCTCAGGCGGTTAGGCAGCCGACTTCGGCTCAGATCATGATCTCACCGTCCGTGGGTTCAAGCCCCGCGTCGGGCTCTGTGCTGACGGCTCAGAGCCTGGAGCCTGTTTCGGATTCTGTGTCTCCCTCTCTCTGACCCTCCCCTGTTCATGCTCTGTCTCTCCCTGTCTCAAAAATAAATAAAACGTTAAAAAAAAAATTAAAAAATAAATAAATAATTACCATTTCTCTTCTGCTAACTAGCACATACAGTATGCTTGGTCACTATGCTAAAGATGTTACAGGCAAGTCTCAATTTCTTTTTTTAAATTTTTGTAATGTTTATTTATTTTGAGAGAGAGAGAGAGACAGATCACAAGCAAGGCAGGTGGTGGGGTGCAGAGAGAGAGAGGGAGGCACAGAATCCGAAGCAGGCTCCAGACTCTGAGCTGTCAGCACAGAGCCCGATGCGGGGCTCAAACTCGTCAACCATGAGATCATGACCGGAGCCAAAGCCAGACACTCAACTGACTGAGCCACCCACGTGCCCCTAGACCAGTCCCAGTTTCTAAGAGGGGGTTATAAACAAAGATTCGAACACAGTAAATTAGAACCCTTAGTAAATGCTGGCTGTGGTTGAGATAATGATCATTGGTATCATTCCCCTTTTTTTTTTTTAATTTTTTTTTCAACGTTTATTTATTTTTGGGACAGAGAGAGACAGAGCATGAACGGGGGAGGGGCAGAGAGAGAGGGAGACACAGAATCGGAAGCAGGCTCCAGGCTCCGAGCCATCAGCCCAGAGCCCGACGCGGGGCTCGAACTCACGGACCGCGAGATCATGACCTGGCTGAAGTCGGACGCTTAACCGACTGCGCCACCCAGGCGCCCCTCATTCCCCTTTAATGGATGAGGAAATTGACTTTCAGAAATGTGAAGTTGCCCAAAGCCCCATGGTCAACAAATGATAAAGCGAAGACTTGCATCCAGCTCTGTCTGATGGCAGACCTTTCCGTAACCATTTTACTCTACCGTTTCTCCATAGGAAAATGTGGGTTTGAGACTAAAACGCTGCCCCAGACAAAAGTGCCATCTCTGTCTATTATTTCAAAACTACCTACCCCTCCCTCTCTATGATTGTATAGTCCCTTTAAAGAGTCTGTGAATAGTTTGAACTCAGATCTAGTTTCAGGCTGTCTACTCCTCCGCGTATGCTCCTCATTCTGGGCTTTGTCGCATCACATGCTTCTGTGTTTCTCACAGGCTGCCTTTCTGCGTAGGTAGCTTATGATACCAGCGTGTGTGCTGTGAGATTTCTTTGTTCGGTTGAACAGAGCCCCAGCTTTTTTGTTATTTTATGAAGTATCATTTCATTCTATTATTATAGAGAACTTGATGATACGGAGAAGCAACAACAACCAAAAAAGAGGCTCTTCCACGATCACACCGTTTACTGCTGCCCACAATTTAATAGATGTCCTTTTCTATGTATGATATATACGTGCATGCTTGTATGAAGAGTCAGGGTCAGACACTTTCAGCATGGTAGGGATAAAACCATTTAAGGCTGAGAATCAAAAGTCCTGGGTCCTGGGTCCTGAGCCCAATTCTTCCACATAATATGACTTTGAAACTCATTTGACCTTTGGGTGTCTCATTTCCATCATCAACAAAATGAGATTAACACTCATATATAACACTCATATATATATATGATATATATATGATATATATGATATATATGATTGATATATATGATATATATGATATATATGATATATATGATATATATGATATATATATGATATATATATGATATATATGATATATATATGATATATATATGATAAAGGGGAAGAAAAATGCATTTATTGATTTGGCTCAGCTGTCTCGATTTGGGAGCTGTCCCAGTAATCTCGTATAAATATCTCATATATATATATATATATATAACCATACATACAATGGTGTTAGGCCACGCAAAACATACACATTAGGTGCATTCTGTTTTCTAACTTGATAATCTATCTTGAGCCTCTTTCCATGACATGAAATATTCTTTTAAATTATTATTTAAGTGCTTACGTAGTAATGCCTTGTAGATACCTATCATGTTATTTCAGCAATCCTCTACTAGTAAGTGCTTTATTTTCTATTGTAAACCTAACATTGCAAGGCTTACCACGTAGCTGATTTTTTTTCATATCGTTAATGATTTCCTTCAAATTACTTCTAGATCGTTGCCTTCTCCAAGCTTCCAGTGTTACACAGAGGGGAAAGAGTTTGTTTTAATCTGTAGTAAAGTGTCTACAGAGAGGCCACACAGCTAATGCACAGAGTGGCTGGGATTCTAAATTTTCTGGCGTATGACTTAAAAGTCTCTACACACTCCGCTGCACCATATGGTCCCCTGTCGTGGCATACTAGGCTATGCACAATCCACATACCCAAAATGCATCGGGGAATTTTCACAAAGAGAAATAGGAATGCTTACCCCAGGGAAGTTGCAATTTTGATGGTGTGGTCATATTTCAGCATCATCCTCGCATTTAAATTTTTAATTTGCAAAATGCTAGAGGGAGCTGGACACACAGTCTCTTAAGTTCCAGAGGTCTAACCGTGAAGCATATTGGCCTTTCTAATGAGCTCGGCAATTTTAAGGGGAAGAAAAATGCATTTATTGATTTGGCTCAGCTGTCTCGATTTGGGAGCTGTCCCAGTAATCTCGTTACTATGGTATGTATGCTTTTATTCCCTCAGCATCAGAATTAAGTCTATATATAGAGCCAGCAGCTGCATTCTCAGCAAGACCTCAAGGTATCAAATGCACCCACGAGCTCTCAACTACCCATTTTCATTAACACAAGGCACTAATGACAAATTTCTTTACCTGAACGTTATTTGCAGCCCATGGATTTTTTTTTTTTTTGGCTCCTTTATATATCTTTGTTTAAATGAATGCACAACTTTTATGATTTCCAGATTCAGGCCTTATACTCTTAGTTTTTGGCAGAGATCTGAATATATTCAAGCAAACCTTTTTAATCTGACTCATGAAATTACCATATTGGCCCTCACAATATTTCATGATTCTAATACAAGGAAACTGTAATAACTAAAGAGAGACACCATATACCTTAATTCATGTTCTTTTCATCACAAAAATAGTTTGAAAGTAACTGTGATTTTTTTTCTCACCAAGACAACCTTTCTACAGTGCTATTCCTTTACATTTTCTTCTTTTCTGCAAGGAAAAATATGCTTATATACAGAAGGTCTCGCTTGCTAGAGTCTCCAATTCACCATCACTTGCTATATGCAGTGCATAAATTTATAATGTGTTCAGCTTCGAGAACAGCTGATGACAAATTTCAGCTTTCCGACCTAGGTTTAATTCCACCTAGGCTCTCTGTCCCCTTATATTAGCTCTGTGTGCTGTGAAGTGCTTTTACGACTAATCAAATATCTTCTGCTGCAAAGATTTTAAGGGCTCTTAGGGAAGATGAAAACCTGTATTAATAACAACTTGTGAAGTGCTAATGAATTTTGTTTGTCTGAATACCACTTTTTTTTTCTCCCTTATCCTTGCAAGGTCATGGGCTTTCGAACAGAGGTTTTCCCTATGACCAAATTCTATGACATTCAAGTGAAATGTTGGGTTATAAAGTTACCTTCTTAAATAGTAAGATTAGTCCTTGCATTATTACCGTATGTGTTCTAGTGTCCCAAACAGAAACTATGTTCAACTTATTTCCAATTGCTGGAAGCAAAATGTGGCATCTTTAATCTCTTGCTACTAAAAATTAGGCAGTTTTAAAAGGAGGAAGAGACTGTATCCACAACCTTATTTATAGATAAAACAAAGGGAAGTTTAACCTGCAGTTAAAGTGCAGGTCTCCCAAGTACCTTTCAAAATAACACATAGAGATACATTTGATCTTCCTTAAATGCTAAAGTATAAGTAGAAAACCTATTTGCCTATTTAAATTATCATGGTGTCTCGGGGTGCCTGGGTGGCTCAGTCTTGATTTCAGCTCGGGTCACGATCTTGCAGTCATGGGATCGAGCCCTGCATCAGGGCTTAAGATTCTCTCTCTCTCTCTCTCTGTCTCTCTCTCTCTCTACACCACTCCCCTGCTCACACTTTCTCTCTCTCTATAATTAAAAAAAAAAATTAAAGTGTAAATTATCATGGTGTCTTAAAAGAAAGAGAAGATTGAGAAGATCACATTCAGAAGCCAAAGAAAGTGTTTTGCTTATTTGATTAAAAATCTCTCCCCAAGTAATGTGTCCAATCAAATCCAAACTGGGCACCTCCTAATCGAAATTAAGATAAAGTGAATCTGGGAATGGCAGGAAAATGACGTAAATTATGAGAGGAAAGTAAAGATCCAGAATGATTCCAAACAATAAATCATCATAAACTTGAGAGTTTGAAATTAGTGAATGAAGATGGTGAACAGTTCATTAAGTTATCTAGAAAGAAAATTTCTTAAAATGAGAGATTAGAGCACTCCCTAGAAAGGTGGCCTCTTGGGGCGCCTGGGTGGCGCAGTCGGTTAAGCGTCCGACTTCAGCCAGGTCACGATCTCGCGGTCCGGGAGTTCGAGCCCCGCGTCAGGCTTTGGGCTGATGGCTCAGAGCCTGGAGCCTGTTTCCGATTCTGTGTCTCCCTCTCTCTCTCTGCCCCTCCCCCGTTCATGCTCTGTCTCTCTCTGTCCCAAAAATAAAATAAAAACGTTGAAAAAAAAAAAAAGGTGGCCTCTTGAATGAAAACATCTAAGCCACTTTTTACTTAAAAGATGCTGCAACGACCAGAGGAATATAAAAGTTAGGAGAAAATATGTTTCATCTTTGGAAACTAAAAAATAATGCCGTCCACCTCCCGTGAAACATGAAGTCACAGTCTGCTAAATACAAAGCAAATAGGAACAGAGTGAGTAGAAACAGAAAGAACCCACTCACGACCACTCTCCTCTGGAACACAATGTAATTTCAAATGTACTAACAAACGATATACAAACAGAACACTGCTAACAAATCCTCATTTTTCAAGGGCAGAGGCAAGATATTGATGCGCGGCAAAGCGTTCTGAACCAAGTGTGCTAGAAAACCCTAGAGACAGTTTTGCTACAGCAAGTTGTGAAAATGAAGCCTCTGTCCCAACTCTATCTCCTCTCCGTGTGGCCTCCGTTAGTTCATTACCCTTTCTGTGACTTTCACTTCCTCAAATGTAAAAGAACGATCCTTTCCTCATAGGTTGGTGGAAAGGGGTAGATGAAACAATATGTACGAAGCTTTCGTCGTGGTGATTAGCTTAAAATAAGCACTCAGTGTATGTCAGATGCTATGACTGTTACCATTACCATCATCGTTATCACCATCACCACCATCATCATGATCTTCACCACCCGAAGAGGCGTGAACCCCCCCTTTTTAGAGCAGTGCAAGAAAAAAAAAAAGCTAGGCAAGCTCTCCTGTGTGGAGACAGGACAGAACAGAAGATTAGCACCAGGAAACGTTTCCCTGGTTGTGGATTTATGCATCAAAATGGCATGAAGGGAAAGTTCCCCGTGCTACAACCGCACCTCAGGTCCGTCGCCATTTTTCTTCAGACTGTGGGGATCAAAGTGCTGGGGATATAAATATGTATCAACCAGCCCTTCAATTTAAAATCTGAAAAGAGGATTCTAAAAACACTCAAGTGAGGAGGCTATTTTAGAACATGCTTCCAGAAGAGAATTTTCATCCTATCCAAATACCAAGGAACAAAAATACAAAATCAATATGGAACCTGGGGTAGGCTGACTAAGGCATGCCCCTAAGATGTCCACAACCGAATCCTCAGAACGTTTGGCTATGTTGTTATTTTACACGGTAAAAGAGAACTTGCAGGTGTAATTTAATCAGGAGTCTTCAGACGGGGAGATTATCCTGGATTATCCAGGTGAGCCCAGTGTAATCACAAGGGTCCTTTTAAGAGGGAGGCAAGACCATCAGGTCAGAGTAAGAGATGTGACAACAGACGCAAGAGGTTAGAATGGTGTACAGAGAGAGTCATCAGCCAAGGAATGCAAACAGCCTCTAAAATATGGAAAAGGCAAAGAAACCTATTTTCCCCTCAGATCCTTCGGAAGAAATCAGCCCTGCAAACACCTTGGCTTTAAGGTAGTGAGACTAAATTTTGGATTTCTGAATTCCAGAACTCTAAGGTAATACATTTGTATTATTTTTAAGCTACCAATTCTGTGGTAATTAGTTACAACAGCATAGGAAACTAAAAAAGCCTTTGACACTATTCTTCAAGAAAAACATAGGTTATAATATAGCACTTTAAAAACATAAAGGAACATTCTTGGAAAAAGGACTAATGCAAAAAAAAAAAAGATAAAAAAAGACAATCCTCCCTGTGTTGTGAGCAAAATTCAAGAACACTTGGACATTATGAAAAAGATACAGAAATGAATATGAAACTATAAGGAAAAGGGAAGGAAGGGGCTCAACAGAAATAATGAAAAAAAAATGAAAGTAATCACTATGATTGGAATGTTTGTGTTCCCTCCCAAATTTATATGTTGAAATCGTAACCCCCAAAGGTTATGATATTAAGAGATGGTCCTTTGGGACGTGCTTAAGTCATGAGGATGGAAGTCTCATCAACAGGATTAGTGTCTTATAATGGAGGCTCCAGAGAGATTCCCTAGTCCCTTCGGTTATGTAAGGATACAAGAGAAGTCAGCAACTCAGAAGAGGGCCCTCACCTGACCACACTGGCACACTGATCTTGGGTTTTCATCCTCCAGTACCATGAGAAATAAATGTTTGTGGTTTATAAGCCACTATAGTATTTTGCTATAGCAGCCTGAACAGACTAAGAGAGTAATTGATAATTGTAAAGCAGAACTTAAAATGCTGTTAGGAACAGCTAAGTGCATTAGGGACACTGCAGAAAAGAGATCAGCTATACAAAAGAGAAACATAAGCAATGATCTCGGGATATAAAATATAGATGAAATGAAAATGCTAGATAGAGAAAGATAACAGAGATCTAAAACACATGCTCTCTTTCCTAAAGAAAATGGTGTATCAAAGAAAAGCAACAAGAAAAAACACAATAGAAGAATATGTTTCTGAGGAAAATCTTGGTTGCTTTAAATTAAGCTAATATGATTAAAGAACCTCAGACAAAATACTTGTATTAATGATCACAATTTACACAATCCAACACAATCCAACTTAGCGTCACTAATTGTGTGACAACATGGAATTATGCGCTTCTTGATGAAATGCAATATAAAGAACAGAATACTATCTGAGAATAATTCTTACAAAAAATGTTGAGCCTGAATCTAATCGAGACTTTGGACCTAACTTCCAATTTATTGGGGAATATATAAGAAAGACAAATAAGATAAATAATACCACAATCAGAGATGCAGATTATAGGCCATTCTACAATGCAACAGGTCTCACCACATCAAAAGTAAATGCCATTAAATTAGAATGAGAACTGTTTAGAGTACAAAGTCAAAAAAATCACCTATAATTTATAAATCCTAGATTTTGTTCGAAAAAATATAACTGTAGAAGTCATTTATGGAACAACTAGAGAACTTTAAAGATGCATCAGTTATAGGATGACATTAGGTAGATATTACTGATTTTTAAAGGGGGATCACTGTATCATAGTAGTGTACAAATAGTCAGTTTTTTAAAAAAAGATGCATGCAGATGCTCTAGGTGGTTAAGTCTGTAACTTCTTTGAAATGGTTCAGCATATAAACACATACACATACATATTTACAAATAGGTACAATGAATCTTAATGTGATTATTTCTGAGAAGTAAGTTTATCAATATTTATTGTATTTTTCTTTATCTGTTCTGTATCTTTGGGAATAAGTGCAAAGCAGTAGAAAGGGTAATATAAATAAATATCAAATTTACAAAAATAACAAAATAATGCCTTTGGAGTTTGAAGTACATCTAAATGAAATGTATGGCATTAGTAAGACATTGATAAATGCAATTGAAGGGCTCTATGTATTTTAGCATTATCAGAGAAGTGTTAAAAGTAAGAAATTTTATTGTATTAAATCGTAAGTCATGTTGTCATCTTGAAGGTAGCCATTGAAAGAATAAAGACATAATGCCATGTTAATAAAAGGAAATGGAATGTAAAAAACAAGTTGGTTAATTGCCTTTCCCCCAAAACTCAAAAAATTAAAAAAATACACATAATGTTAAATGGAAGGGTAAAATAGAAAATAAAAAGTAGATGGAAGATAAAATCTAACTATATCAATAATTACACTAAATGTAAATGATCTAAATGTTCCAAGTGAAAGAGTAAGACTAACAAATAGATCAAACAACAATAACTACAAAACCGACACAAGCAATTATATTTTCATTAAAAGAACATTCCTTACCTTTAAACATTTTTTTTCTAAAGTTTATTTTTGAGATAGTGACAAAGCAGAGGGGGAGGGACAAGGAGAGAGGGAGACACAGAATCTGAAGCAGACTCCAGGCTCAGAGCTGTAAGCACAGAGCCCAATGTGGGGCTTAAACCCACAAACCATAAGATCATGACCGGAGGTGAAATCATATGCTTAACCAACTGAGCCACCCAGGCACCCTAAGAATACTCCTTAACTTTAAAGACAAAGAAAGGTGAAAATAAATGGATATATATGTATATATACACACACTATATATATATATAAACATATGTATAGAATTTATTTATGTTATATATTGGTGTATATCAACAGGTTGATATATGTGCATTAATGAAAAGAGAGTTGTTGTACCTACACAAATATCAAACAATGTAGATTTTGAGGAAAAAATATTAATTCAAAGAAAGAATCTTTTGTAATGATAAAAACTACCAAAAGATATCACATCTAAATTTCTATGTACCAAATAACTTAGCTTCAAAATACATAAAGCAAAAGTTGATTGAAATAAATCAAGAGACAAATCCACAATTGTAGTAACAGAACTCTCTTCATAATGATAGAAAAGACAAAACCCCAGTAAGCAGTAGATACACTGAAATCCAAACTAAGTTAAAAATGAACTAATTGACATATATACAATATTATATCAAATAACTAAAACATTTATATATTTTTAGAAGCAGATATAGCAGTTATTAAAACTGAATAAGTGTTGAGCCATTAAAAAAAAAGTTAGCAAAGAATCTCTTTAAAAAATAAAGAGCAAGGGTGCCTGAGTGACTCAGTCGATTAAAAGTCCAGCTCTTGATTTCAGCTCAGGTCATGATCTCACAGTTCATGAGTTCAAGCCCCACACTGGGCTCTGCTCTGATAGCACAAGAGCTGCTTGGGATACTCTCTCTACTTCTCTCTGCCCCTCCCCCCTCTTTGTCTCTCTTTCTCTCAAAATAAACAAATAAACTTAAAAATAAATAAAAAATCAAAGCAGTCATCCTGGAACAACTGGCTAATGCACCAACTAACCAACAGGGACAGTATCTTGTATTCTCCTATCACCACTCAGACCAGAAATTAGTTGTCCCTAGCTCCTTCAGTCCAAGCTCGTTTGTTTTATCAGTGCATTCTTTGAATACTCTTTGGAAGGAAGATGTTAGTTACTTTGGATCTGGAGAGGTAAAGACAAGAGAAAAGTATTATTGCTGTTGACCATGATGGTTTATATTTATTCATATGTTAAGATGAGAACTTTCTTCACTGCATATTCCTCTTATACGCTAATAGACAACACTATGACTGGAATGTAAAAGCACATCTCACAAGCTTATTATGTTAATATTGATAACAATACTTTATTAAAAATGGAAAAGTCTAGGACAAATAGGAAACCAGATAAGACATTAGGACAACAGTGGTAAACTCGGACTTTTCCGGAAAAACTAGAACATATGGTCAAGGTAATCTTGGCTCAATCTAAAAAAAAAAAAAAAAAGTAGGATTTGTTTCTCAACTTGTTATTTACCAAAATACAGGATGAGATTTGTCAAATGCCTTTATCCCTGTTCTCTTGCCACATGCTTACTGGACATATTTTCTTGTCTGTTTAAGAGCTGGAGGGCAGAATGGCAGGCAAAATTCTCAACTGACTTCCTCTTCTTATTCTTGTTTCTTGATTGTCATTATTTTAAGCTGGGGTAGTATACATATGTAAAGCTAAATTCCTAAATACATCATTAGTAGAGTGCGTTAGTGATTTCCTTGTAGGAACTCTATCGCCTAAGATGCTATCAGCCTTTATTGTTATCCTAAATGCAAGTTGTTTTCTAGGTGCCCCAAATAAATAAATTTATTTAAAGAGGAAGAAACAAAAATAACCTAGATGCTCGAAATGTAGCACCCATATTGCAGAGGGACCATTTTCTAGCAGGAACAGACCTTGAGTGCCTAAGAGTGTTGGGCAGGGGGAGAGAGGGAATACAGAATGGCAAAGTGTTTTTATGAAACTCTTTCTTTTGCATAAATTATTTAATGCTCTTTTTTTGCATAAATTATTTTCATTATCTTAGTTTAGTTTGCTCCCAATTAATTCCTTACAGATTCTGGTAGGTTATCTGTAAGTCTTAAGCTTGTATTCTTCTGGGGTTTCATAGGTTGCCTTCATAAGCATTTAGTGGGAAATTGGAGAAAATTCACCAGAAGCTTATACCCAGATTCCATTTCAAAGTATTAGTTTCTAAATCAATGATTTTTAATCAGAGACCATGAGCAATATGCAGTAGACCTGATTAAAACTCATTAAAATACAATTTTGTTAAATATAGTGTTTCTGTTTTACTCTCTGTCTTTCACTGTATTATCACAGGCCATCAGTTAAGCTAGGAAATAGTTATTGTTACCAGAATTAACACTGACACCATCTAATTACAATTCCCTTGCACAGAGGTTTACAACTAGTTTGGTACCTCCCTTTATAGTTTCCCTTCCACCTCAAGATATAAAACATTATATTTCTCAGTATGTTTGATTAATTGCAAAAAAAAAAAATAGAATTTTCAAGTTGCTGATTTAACCAAAGGCTTGGGGAGACATAATTCATAGCAGTTTGATTTTTTCCAGTAATATTGTTCCCAGATATAAAACAGAGGTAGAGCTAGTTCTTTCTTTAATTTTCCATTTCCTCTGAGACTTTTTTGTCATCAATGGGAGCGAGCCCTGTGAACATTGCATAGGTCCCATTTGAACCATGTGAAATACACAGACTCATGTATATCTTGACTCTGTTAGTAAAACCTACACCAATTAACAAAAATACAGACATTTGGACACTCTCTGTATTAACCATTTCTATCTTATGACTGCAATAATGTACAGCATTACTCAAATCTGCTTCTACTGTGTTGTAAAAGATGACTCATAAGCTGTCCCTCTGACATTGAATGCATTACCGGGCACATGGCATTTTCTGTTCTTGTGTGCTAGAATTTGTAAAATTCCAATTTATAGTTATCTTTTCTCATTTATTTATGCTTTCAATTTTCTCAAAAAAACCTAAGAAAATACGTTCGACTCCTTTTAATAGGTCTCCAGAAGGTAATGCAAAGTCCTTTGATCTAATGGAAGGAGGACAAATGCAAAAGGGCAGTCATCGTGGTTTATATTTTGATTCTGTTGCCTTTTCCCCAAAAGGCTGTGGAAATAGATTCTTACGAGGACCCAATTTTTATCAGTTAAACAAACACATTTATGATATTGCAATCATCATCAATCTAGTAAGGTTTTCTTTCTTATGTGTTTGTCCGATAGAGGAAAGTATTTGACATTATTTTTGTACACATTTCATTATTTGACCCACATTTGTTAAGTACCTAATATATGTTAGCAACATGTGATGCAGATCCACATATATGTTCTCTCATTCCGTCCTTGTAATCTCTAGGTAAAGTAGGAATTTTACTTCTCTATTTAACTGGGGAAGAAACTGACACTCAGAAAGCCTCAATACTTTGCAAAAGTTCATTTAGCTGTTGAAGGACAGAGCTAGAATCCATTCTTCCAAAGGAAGCCTGATGTTATTAATGTCATAAACCCATGAATTCCTATCAGGTTAAAAAATGAAGACGCCTACAGCTAGAATCGTATTTAATGGTGAGAAACTAGAAGCTCTCCATTAAGATCAGGACCAAGGCAAGGAGTCTTAGATGAAAGGGACCAATTCCTTGAAAGACACAAGCTGAAAAAAAGCCATACAAGAAGAAATAGACAACTTAAATAGGCCCCTATCAATTAAAGAAATTGAACCAATAATTAATAAGTCCTCAAAACAGAAAGCACCAGGACCAGATGGGACCATGATCAATTCTATCAAATATTTACAAAGAAATTCTGTCAGGGGCACCTGGGTGGTTCAGGCAGTTAAGTGTCCGACATTGGCCCAGGTCATGATCTTACAGTTCGCGGGTTCAAACCCTGCATTGGGCTCTGTGCTGACAGTTCAGAGCCTGGAGTCTGCTTCAGATTCTATTTTGCTCTCTCTCTGCCCCTCCCCCATGCGTGCTCTGTCTCTCTCTGTCTCTCAAAAATAAAATAAACTTAAAAAACATTATATCAATTCTCTGTACTCTCTTTCAAAGGATGGAAGCAGAGGGAATACTTTGTAACTTTTTCTATGAGGCCAGCATTACCCTAATATCAAAACAAGACAAAGATATTAAAAGAAAAATAATCTACAGACCAATAAGTCTCATGAATATAGATGCAAATATCCTCAACACAATCTTAGCAAATTGAATCAAACAATGTATAAAAAGAGTTATACACCATGATCAAGTGGGATTTATCCTAAATATGCAAAGCTAGTTCAACATTTGAAAATCAATTAACGTACTGCATCACATCAACAGGCCAAAAGAGAAAAATTACGTGATCACATCAATAGATACAAAAACAAAACAAAATAAAACAAAACAAACAAACAAACAAAAAACCCTGTCAGCAAACTAAGAGTAGAGAAAAACTTTCTCAATTTGATAGAGAATATCTACAAAAAATCTTATAGCTAACATCCTGTTAATAGTGGGAAACTTGAGGCTTGTCCACTAAAATCATGTACAAGGCAAATATATCCCTTTTCACCACTCCTTTTCATCATTTGGAAAGTCACAAGCTATAACTGGAAGTTATAGATAAAAATATAAGATAAGAAAAGGAAATAAAAAGTATAAAGGTATAGGTATAGGAAGAAGGTATAGATAAAGGCATAAGAGGAAATAAAACTATCTGTGTTTGCAGATGACATGATTGTCTATATAGAAAATCCAAAAGAATCAACAACAAAATTGTTGGAATTAATAAGCATTTATAACAAGGTTGCAGGATACAAGCTTAACATGCAAAATTCAACTGATTTCCCATACACAAGCAATGAACAACTGGAACATTTATATTAGCAACAAACAAGTAATAAATATTTAGGTATAAATTTAACAAAATATGTACAAGATCCATGTGAGGAAAACTGTAAAACTGTGATGAATGAAATCAAAGGAGAACTAAACAAATGGAGAGGTATTCAATGTTCATGGATGAGATGATTCAATATTGTCAAGATGTCAGCTCTTCCTGAACTGAACTACAGGTTCAATGTAATCCGTATCAAAACCCCAGCGAGTTATTTTGTGGATATTTACAAACTGATTCTAATGTTTGTATGAAGAGGCAAAAGACTCCAAATAGATAATACTATGAAGAAGAAGGAGGAGGAGGAGGAGAAGGAGGAGAAGAAGGAAAGGAAGAGGAGGAAGAGGAAGAAGAAAATGTGAAAAACTAATGCTACCTGACTTGAAGACTTACTATAAAGCAGGACACCTGGGTAGCTCAGTCAGTTAGGCATCCAACTTGTGATTTCAACTCAGGTCATGATCTCACAGTTCATGCATTTGGGCTTCATACTAGACTCTACAGACAGTGCAGAGCCTGCTTGGGATTCCCTCTCTCCCTCTCTCTCTCTGCCCCTCCCCCATTCATTTTCTCTCTCTCCCTCTGTCTCTGTCTCTGTCTCTCTCTCTCCTTCTCTCTCTGTCTCTGTCTCTGTCTCTCTCTCTCTTTCTCAAAATAAATAAACTTAAAAAAAAAAAAGATTTACCGTAAAGCTACAGTAATCAAGACAGAATGGTATTCGTGAAAGAACAGACAAATCAATGGAACTGAACAGAGAGCCCAGAAATAGACCTACAAAAATATACTCATTTTGTCTTTGGCAAAGAATCACAGGCAATATGATAGAGCAAGATCAAGGATGATCTTTTTAACAAATGGTTCTAGAGCAAGTGGACATCCATATAGAAAAATAAATTCATCTAGACATGATCTTAACACCTTTCACAAAAATTAACTCAAAATGGATTATAGCGCTAAATGTAAACCACAAAACTATAAAATCCCTAGAAGATAAGAAGAAAAAAATCTACATGACCTTGGGTATGTAATAACTTTTTACATATAAAACCAAAGGCACAATCCATGAAAGAAATATGAATAATAACTTCATTAAAATAAAAAAATTCTGCTCTCTGAAAGATAATACCAAAAGAACAAGAAGATAAGCCAGAGACAGAGAAAATATTTGCAAAAGATCTGAAGTATACAAACAACCCTTAAAGCTTAACAATAAAAAAACCAACCACCCACTTAAAAATGGGTGAATGACCTTAGCAGATACCTCACCAAACTAGATATGCAGCTAGAAAAGGAACATGTAGAAAGATGGTCCACGTTATATGTCATCAGGGAATGCAAAATAAAATAACAATGAGCTACCACTGCACACACACCTATTAGAATGGACGAAATCCAGAACACCAAGTGCCCTTGAAAACGTGGAGCAACAGGAACTCTCATTCACTGCTGGTAGGCATGTGAAATACAGCCACTTTGGAAGACAGTTGGGAAGTTTCTTACAAAATTAAACATACTCTTCCCATTACGATCCAGCAATCACACTCCTCGGTACCATCCAAAGAAGCTGAAATCTCATATTCACACAAAAACCGCACAAAGGTGTTTATAACAGCTTTATTTGCAATTGCCAAAAACTTGGAAGTAGCCAAGATGTTCTTCAAGAGACGAATGGATAAATAAACTGGACTACATCCACCCAATGGAAAACTATTCAATTCTCAAAAACGAATAAACTACCAAATATGAAAAGACATAGAGGAAAATTAATCGCAAATTACTAAATGAAAGAAACTACTCGGAAATGTCTATATACTATGTGATTCCAACTGTATGATACTCTGGGAAAGGCAATACTATGGAGACAATAAAAAGATCATTGGTTGCCAGGGGTTTGAGGGTGGAGGAGGGGTGAATAGATGGAGCACGATACCAACTTGGGTGATGATGAAATGTCAATATGGGGAAACTACGCATGTGTGGAAGCAGGGATATATGGGACATCTCAGTACTTTCTGCTGTAAACCTGTAACTACTCTAAAAAAAAAAGTCAAAAAAAAAAAAAAAAAAAGGAGCCAAACCAAATGTGATAAATAAGAGGGATGTTTAAATGGACGAACTGAGAAGAATTCTTCCAAGATCAAATGTATAAAATGTGAGAGTGAAAGATTAAAAGTATCATTAAATATAAAAAATATAAAGATTTTTCAGTTTTCTAGGACCCCTACTGCTCTATGCCTACGCCTGCTTCTCCACCTGTAGATTTTATAATTATAGGCTTTAGTGTTGTAGTGTAAGCCCTGACAGTTGGCTTTTTCATTTTGTGATGTAAGCACCTGGTTTGAGCTTTGATTCTTCAGCCGTCCACTTTAACAAGGGCTCTCTCAAATAAACACATTGCCAGCCACACGATTAGAGGAAAGGCCAGGCTACCCCCACCACGCAGGATCTTTGTTTCAGAGATCTTACTTGATTTCCATAACGGACCATTTGGGCCACTGTTTTTTTTGTTTTTGTTCTTTTTCTTTTTCCATGCTTTAAATTCCCACTCTTGTGTTTTAAATTCACCAATAAAAAGTGAACTGATGAAACCTTCGGCTCTTATCCTTGACTCCAGTAAAGCAGAACCCTAGATCTGTGCACTCTCATTCTTCTCTCCCTCTGCCTGTGACCTTGCTATGTGATCCAGAAGTGTTGTTTAATTTCCAGGTACTATAACTACAAACCTTAATCTTTTTTTTCAAAGTTTCTTGATGATTATTACTGAAGGGCATCTTGCGATCATAATAAGAACCACAAGGGCAGGTCAAACCAGGCACGCAAGAGTTTCACAGCAATTTTTTTCCGACCTTATCAATTCTACTTATGCTGCTTTATTTTTTCTGTCTTTAGCAATTTCCAAAGATCCGTGTACATGACTGAAATTCAATAGTCATGAGTTCTGCTATGGCTTCTTTTCTCCAGTGATCCTTTTGTCTTTAAACCTTGCCAATACTGTCTGCAAATATGCTTTTATAGAGATATATTCTTTGACGGGTGTGAAATAGGATTTAAGAGACCTGTAGCCAGAGAAGATCGAACTTAGGTGACTTATAACCTGGAAGGAAAGAGATATTTGATTTGCAGTAGCTTGGAACAAACCAGCACCCAGCAGCCAATGGTTCCGGCCAATGGAGCAATGTGAACGTAAGCATCCCAATAGGATCAAACCCACAATCTTGCCCTCACCTGTTCCCTGTGCTAATAGAATTCACCCACCAACAAGGTCCAAGAGACCAGCTCCGCAGTAACCTCAGCATTATGTTAAAGCTATTTAACCTGTGACTTGGGTAGAACAACTAAGTGCATATTTGATGACGCACAAAAGTTTATTTTAGTATTACCTATTTATTTGTTCATCAACTGCCCCCAAAGTATCCAATTCTCCCCTAAATGCTATAGCTGAAAGTGTAATGGTGCCGATAAATGTGAGTCAGGATCTTTATTAGTTCACTTTATACACATTATCTTACATAATCCTAACAAGTACTCTCTGAGGTTGAGATGTTTTTCTTTTTACTGATAAGGGCACAACGGCTCAGACAAATTAAGGAATTTTCCCAAGCTGATGTGGCAAGAAAGTGGCCAAACTAGAATTTGCACACAGCTCTGGCTTGCTCTAGAGCCTTGTTTCTAAGTGTCATGCTTTTTCAATACAGTTGATTGCAATCAGACACGGAAGAAACCTTAGAATTAATCTAGTCTACACCAAAACTCAGAGACATGGAGCTATTTTTCCAGTGATCCAAAGTCAAGGGCAGGGTTTGGACTAGAACTCGGATGTACTCATGCCAAGACCTGCAATCTTTCTACTGCAATATGCAAGGGTTATTTATTGCTATAATCTAAAGCTCTGAGAAGAATAAACACTTGTCCCAGGACCTATTATGCCTTGACTGGAATGACCATAGCCTTCTTATTCTTCCTTTAAAACCCAGGTAGATGGCATCTCCTTTGGAAAGCTATTCTTTTTTATTTATATTTATTTATTTTTGAGAGAGAGAGACAGTGTGAGCAAGGGAGGGCAGAGAGAGAGGGAGACCCAGAATCCAAAGCAGGCTCCAGGCTCCGAGCTATCCGCACAGAGCCTGACGTGGGGCTCAAACTCACAAACCACGAGATCATGACCGACCGACGTTGGACACCTAACCAACTGAGCCACCCAGGCGTCCCTGGAAAGCTATTCTTTTTTTAAATTTTTTTTTTCAACGTTTTTATTTATTTTTGGGACAGAGAGAGACAGAGCACGAATGGGGGAGGGGCAGAGAGAGAGGGAGACACAGAATCGGAAACAGGCTCCAGGCTCTGAGCCATCAGCCCAGAGCCTGACGCGGGGCTCGAACTCACGGACCGCGAGATCGTGACCTGGCTGAAGTCGGACGCTTAACCGACTGCGCCACCCAGGCGCCCCTGGAAAGCTATTCTTGATACTTCATTCTGAAGTATCTGTTACTCTCTCCTTCCTACGTACATCTATTATTACCTTATCAAGTCATCTAAATCATATCATAATTTATAAATAACATGGCTTTATCTCCTTTAAGATTGGGCCTCCTGAGAGCAATCAGCGTATCATTCATCTCCATATCTTGTATAAAATAATAGGCATAAAAATAGTGTATAAAAATAGTCATGTAGCCTGCAATAAATATTTCTGGAATTGAGGGGTTTTTTTTAGTTTCCATTCCTTGAGAAAACTATGATTAATATAGCCTTCTAAATTTTATCCAAATGGAATCAAATAGAACTTTAAAGAAATCATATTATCCATTGTTTTTTAGTCAAGTATTTATTAAAAATAGATAAGTTTACATGTCAACGTGAGCCATAAAAATCTAAATATGTTAATTATTCTAAATAAAACTGCAATGAAATCTTTTAAGTTATTTATAGGACCCACCAATATTCCAAATTTCTTAGGAGGAGACACCCTGTCACAGACTATGAGTCTGGAGTTCCCTCTTGTCCTGCAAGAGAGAGGACACAGAACTGAATACGAGAGAGCTAATGTCCAGGAGGAGACAAGAGCCCTGAACAGGGCTTTTGTCTCTGTATTTATTGAGCTCACAAGATATTACCCACATGGTGAATGTAAAGAAAACAAGACCTTACACACAGGAACGTGGAGAAAACAATCAGATAGTTATCATTAACTTGTGTGTTTAAGTTAAGAAACAAAAAGTCTGGGGGCGCCTGGATGGCCAGTCGGTTGGGCGTCCGACTTCAGCTCAGGTCACGATCTCGCGGTCCGTGGGTTCGAGCCCCACGCCGGGCTCTGGGCTGATGGCTCAGAGCCTGGAGCCTGCTTCCGATTCTGTGTCTCTCTCTCTCTCTGCCCCTCCCCCGTTTGTGCTCTGTCTCTCTCTGTCTCAAAAATAAATAAACATTAAAAAAATTAAAAAAAAAAAAAAAAGAAACAAAAAGTCTGGGGGTGGGGGCAAGTGGAGTTTGTGATCAAGGTACATTGGAACCAGCTGGAAAGCAATTTCCTGCAGGTGATATAACAAGTTACTCGTGATCCCCTTAACAGCATCTCTAGCTGACCTTGGGTGGTTTCACCCCGTGGTGGTGGCTTTCCTGCCCTAACCCTTCTTTCTAACCCATTTATGTAAGTAGAACCTATTTCCCCACAACATCCTTTTGCTGTCTTACCGACTATCCCTAGTAGTAGGGATAGTATTAAAATGTGCTTTAGGCCAAAGATGCTCAGCCTACCCCAGGTACAGAGGTTCTCTTTCTGCATTACTGTCTGTCCATGTAGGTTTCTATTCCCTCCAATACTCCGTTAAATATTGGGAGAAGAATAAGATCTATATTCAGAAAACCTTATTTCAAGCTCCAAATCTTCCCTTCCTAAATGAATGTGTATAAATCTACAACGTTTGAGCCCAGCAAAATGAGAATAGTATCTGCTCAGGCTGCTTCCTGGCAAAATAGAGCAAATCAACTGAGTAATGCTTGTAAAAGTTGTTGGGTCAGCTATTAAGTATTGGGTTAGTTCTAGTTATTATTATGTGTTTAGATTTTGCTCATAGGCATGGCATCTACTATCCTAATAACACCATCTTTCTTCTTTGCTACTAATAAATATACATACATATATATATATATGTGTGTGTGTGTGTGTGCGTGTGTGTATGTGTGTGTGTGTGTGAAACCTCATTTCATCTCAAACTTTAGAGAAAATTTGCTAATTATTTACTTTTTTATAAAATGTTATCCAAATTAATGATATGGAGAGAAATTGTGCTCCAAGGACAGATATTAGAGGAACCAAGAACCCTTATAATGAGTGGTCAAGTTAAAAAGTAAAAAAATAAGTAACTTGGTTGATAGGGTCCTCTTCCAGGGTCTTAGGTCTGTTATGTTATTTTGGTGAGTGCTACTGAAGCTTACGATTTTCGGATGAGCGTGTTTCGTTTGGAAGAAGTCAATGAGCATGCGTGGGGGAGTGTTCCTTGTGGACAAGAAAATTGTGGAGATCAGCATCATTACGAGTGTTCCCCCGCTCATCCTTTTCACAATCCTTTGTGCACAATCAGCACAAAGATCCTCCAATAGACACCTTACAAAGACTGGCAGGGACAGAGCAAGCAACTTTGCACTGTTGGACCTTTCAAAAAGTTATTGTCTCTAGATCAAGGAAACACTCTTTCCATAGGCAATTACAAGAACAAAAATGTCACCTTGTAGTACCAACGACTTCTCTGAAATTTTATTACATTTAATGTAATTAATATGGGATGTCATCTTTACATGCGTTAGCTACTAATATTGAACTAGAAATGATTTGGATGTTTACTGTAGATTTTTCCTCAGGCATTTAAAACACCGAGGTTTTAAAAATTATGCAGATTTTCAAATTGCACCCTGCATTTATGAAATCCATCCAGGTTATGAAGATTGAATTTTAGACCTCCCATTAGACTGCAGAAAACTCAAGTCAAATGAATACATCAGCCCACAAGTGTTCCATATGCCACTGTAATTTTAAAAGACTGTGCTTTTTTTTTTCCTGAATGTCAAGAGAATGGGAATTGCATGAGAAAAGTCTTTAGTTACAATTCCCCAACTGCGGGCTTGGGAACATATTGATAAGTTCATCTTTATTATGACATCTTGATGTACCTTACCCATATTTGGGAGGTCCAGAGTGACCAGAAAGTTAACTCTGATTTTCATGTCACATTTACGGGGTGTCTGGGTGGCTCAGTTGGTTAAGCATCTGCCTTTTGATTTCACCTCAGGTCACGATCTCACAGTCCATGAGATCGATCCCCATGTCGGGCTCTGTGCTGACCGTGAAGAACCTGCTTGGAATTCTGTTTCTCTCTCTCTCTCCCCCACCCCGACCCTCCCCCACTTGCTCTCTCTCTGTCTCAAAATAAATAAATAAACATTAAAAAACATTTTTAAAAAAGAATCATTAAAAAAACTTCAATAAAAGATTTCATCCCACACAAGAAGTTATTTCTTCAACCCCAGATTATTGATGGGATCTTATAAAATGTCAAAGGGCATTTATTCTATGAAAGTAAGAACAACAGTGAAGAGCAGTACAATTTGGTGAACGCATATATACTCATATACTCTTGTAATTTACATTTTTAATTTAATAAAAAACTTTGCTTGAAGGAACAATATTAGTACGGACACCAACGTAACTTATTTGAAATGCCACGGTGAATCGCTGTGGTTAGCAAGAGAAAGATAAGGAACTTGCTTGGAGAAAAACAGATAGGAAAGAAGAAAACCAAATGTTACTTGCATATTTGAGACTACTTGAGGGATATAAAGAACAAATTGAAGCTCAAGCAAGAAGGGTAAAGAAGAACTATGAGCATGTTACTCCTAGAAACCCAGTGACAGAGTTACCTGGTCAATTTAAGGATATTATAATTAAGCATGTAGATGAGAGAGAGAGAGGGATGGCTGGATAGAGGGACAGATGGATGGAATGGATGGATAGATGATAAATAGGTAGGTAGGTAGGTAGACAGATAGATAGATAAATGAAGTAAAAACAGCACTTAATTATGAAGTACCATACAGTTTTGTTTTCGTTTTTAGTCTATTTAGTTCTAGTTTAGGTCAAAGACTATGAGTGCCCTTTTGCAGTAAATAATAAAACATATGTCCTCTTGGAGTGGAGTTTCGGAAATTCTTATGGCTACCTTGGTTGCATACCTTTCCTGTCATGTGGCTATCTTCAAGTAGAGTCAATCTTATCAATGAGGGATCGTAAAAATGGAATTTCACTTCTATTATTATCAACTAATATTCACTGAGAACCTACTAGTAGATGCCATCATGTGTCCCGTTTCGTTTCATCTTCACAACAGCTTTGCAAGGCAGGGCTTATTGTCTCTTACCAACACCTTATGAATGAGTAAACAGCTCAGGAGTGGTAAATAATTCACTCTGAGAAAGTGTTATAACTTCAGTTTGAACTAACCCTTATATGTCTTTTCAGTAGCACATACTGACCATTTTTTATTCACTTAACTGGCATTTATTAAATCAGGTGTTGTAGAGAAAGTGATAAGGGCATAGTTATATGCACAGGCTTTCAAGTCAGACAAGTCAAGGATAAAATTCCAGCTTTGCCATTTAGAAGTTGTTTAGTCTTAGGGAAGTTACCTACCTTCTCTAAGCATGAATTGCCTCATTTATAGAACAACGATTCAAAACACACCTACTTCAGAAGATTGTAATTAAAGACGATATCACAATACAAAAGACTTAGCTCAGTGCCTAGGTCATGGCCAATATTCAGGAAATGGTAGCTGCTGTAATTGTGATAAATATGCCAGGCGGCCCCTGCCCTCAAGGACTGTAGATTTAAGGAGGGAAGATTAGATATGCATCGAGTGACTGTAATACATAATTGAAAATGACATTGTTGAGAAAAGAGAGTGATAAATTCAGTCTAGGGAGATCATGGGCATCAGTGTGGAGGAGGGCACCTTTTATTAGGGCCTTGAGGAATTGCCCTATGCAGATTCAGTGACAGGGCATCCCAAGGAGAGGCATGAACAAAGCTGGAGGCAGAAAAATAAACAAAGAGGAGTGAGATTGACTTGAACATATGCTCTATATCGGAGCAAATAGGAGACAGGACTAGGAAGGGACATCAGAGACTTGAATGTGCTGCTAAGGAATCTGGTTTTTAGTAGAGGATGATATAGCACCTCAGGATTTTTAAGAGAGGAGTCACAAGAATGTGATTAAACCAGTAAGTAAGATATAAATGCAAAATGTAGGCAAAAAGGAAAAGGAAAAATAATAATCGTGTTTTTAAGCGTAAAAAGAATGTACGGAAATCAAAATGTGTAACCATGGTGCTTGAGAGCATGGGAGGGTAACACAGAGAAAGGGACTGTCTCTGAGGGTGACAGACATAAAGGGACAGGAGCTGACAAACTAATCAGGTAAAAGGAAAGAGGGAGAAGAAGGGAAAAAAACGACTGAAATTGCAAGTGAGTTGAGAGGACAGTAGAGGCACTAAAAAAAGAGAGAACAATTAGAAAGACCAGCTTTGCAGAGCAGGAGACGAGCCCTCTGGGGAACACACTGCATTTGAAATGGAAAAGCCTAACAGAGGTACCAAGGGACAGCTTGTGTGACTGCAGCTCAGGAAAGACTTTAAACCACGTTGACTGATTTGATTCAACACAACGCCAGGAAGTGGAGTGCGCTTCACTGAATGAAATTGCCGAGGTAGAGAGAAGAAAGATATCAGGAACCAAAATTCCACGCGGGGAGGCGGAAAGTGTCACAGATAAGACATGGGAGAAATCAGAATGTTGAAGCATCACAAAGCCAAATGAGAGGAAGTTGTAAGTAAAATGGAGAGACATCAGTGCAAAATGGTATAGTGTAGTCAATGATAAAAATAAGTAAAAGGCCAATATTAACACTGGAAAATATTCGTTGGTGCATTCTCTTGGGAAAATACTTTAATGCTTCTCATTGTGTTAAACGTAGAGACCCTATGAACCAGAAAGTCCACCTGTAGGCATCTACCTGGAGAGAAAACATATGTCTGCACAAAGATTTCTACACAAATGATCATAGTAGCATCGTTCATGATAGGCAAAGACAGAAACACCCCAAAGGTCTATCAATTGATGAATGTATAAACAAAATATGGTATATCCATATATAGTATATTATTTGGCAATACAAACGAATGAAATACTGATATATGCTATAGTAAGGTTGAGCCTCGAAAGCATCATAATAAATGAAAGAAGTCAATTATGAAAGACCAAACACTTCCTGCTTCCATTTATATGAAACGTTCAGAATAGGCAAATCCATAGAAATAGAAAGTAGATTAGTATTTGCCTAGGGATAGAGGAGACTGAGCAAAATGGAGCATGACTGCTAATGGATATGAGGTTATTTTGGATGATGGGTAATTAAAATATCCTAAAATTATATTGTTGTGATGGATGACGAAAATGCTTTGTAGATATATTGAACATTGAACTGGACACTTAAGTTGGCTGAATTTTATAGTGTACAAATCAAATCTCAATACATCCATTTCAAAAGATAAAAGAATCCATTGGTTAAGTTTAGAAGAATTATTTCTGAAGTAGGATTCAAAGGAATAAAATATTCCAATATGAACTACATGTAAGAAAGTTTGTTGGTGAGGCATGACCATTGGGTAATAAATCGAACGAAACCTTAAATATGACTCTAAGACATTACCTATTGTCTCTGCAATTCATTAATGTTTTACCTGGAGGAGAAAGTGAAAGAAAGTTTGGGACGCTTCCACATGCTTTTTTGAGGTACTTATTTATTTTCAACTTACTTAAAGTACTTCAACGTAGCAACCCATAGACTTTTGAGAGGAGCCTCAAAATTAGTTGTTAGAACTCAAATAGTTTCACTAATTACTGTGAACATCTTACATTCCATCACCACAGTTGATAATGACACTCAGAATTACCCAGTTGTCCCTTCAACAGACACTGGTCCATAGTATACAATGGAGCCACTGAGAGGATGATGAATTCCATGATGATTGCCCTGACTTACCTGCCAAGGACATCACCAGGAAGTTATAGCAGTCCCCCATGGGATACTGGCATATTATCAGGTGTGGTGCATCAAATCTACACCCTGGGACATTTGGTTGGGTTTGGGTGCTTTTAGCACTAAAAGTATGTTAGAGTCATTACAAGACAGGAATAAATGTGCCTTAGTACAAAAGGAACATTGATATGAATTTAATAATGTGGGTATTAATATTAATTAAGTAATAACTGAAAAATTTCAGGAAAAATATTAAGATTAAATAGAGGTATGACATTGTAATAAACATATATCCTCCGTGCAATAGAAATCTTAAAAATTAGCAAAATATCTAAAAAAAAATAGTTCAGCCTCTACTGGGGAAATAATTTCTCTTTTAAATATGTTTTTGGTTTGGAGTACCTGGGTGGCTCAGTCGGTTCAGTGCCTGACTGCGGCTCAGGTCGTGATCTTGCGGTCCGTGGGTTCGAGCCCCATGCCGGGCTCTGTGCTGACAGCTCAGAGCTTGGAGCCTGCCCGGAATTCTCTGTCTCCCTCTTTCTCTGCCCCTCCCCTACTCACGTGCTGTCTGTTTCTGTCTCTCAATAATAAATAAACCTTAAAAAAATAAGTAAATAAATATGTTTTGGGTTCTTATGAAATGGATGAGTGAATAAAGGGAGTAAATGATAAACATTATTTTGTGTAAATGAGTAAATAGATGATGTAGTCTTGTTAAATTCCCTGACTCCAAACCACTTATACTCACCAAAACACAAAGTGTTTGAGGATAGTCTTTGCTTCACCATTCATGAGTGACCCAAACTGATTAATATTTATGGAAAACACCATTCTTGGTAGCTTTTCCAAAACAAATTGCTACCTCTGAAATTGTAGGACATATGCCTCAACACCTCAGAAAACTTCCCTTCCACCCATGTTCACCTTCTCATACCAGCATTTTGTTAGCTGTTCAGAGAAAATAAAAAGTTTTGATGGCTAGAAAATGATTAAATTTACCATTTTGTTTCCAATTCTATGAGCTGTCTCAATATAATGGAATAGGCACCGCATTCCCTCTGATTCTAAGATTAATGTGACAGGCAGAGTCCTTCAGCAAGACGCATAAAGCAGAAACGTACTGAAGTTAATCAGCTCAATGGGTTGAGAATTAATTCACTCCAACCAATTTTTTGAGTGCCTACTATGTGCCAGCTACAGACCTCATTGTTCTAAAGGGTGTAGAGAAATGTAAAATAGTAGCTCTATTCAAGAAATCATTAATATATAGCAAAGGAGGTGAGATTAAAAAGATAAATAAATTTAATTTTAGGGAATATAAACACTAAAAGGGCACCAAAAGAAAACATATTACAAAGTCTTAGAGTAAGAACTCTATTTGGAAATTAAAAGAAACTTTCAATCAAAAAATTATCTTAGACATGAGGGCACCTGGGTGGCTCAGTCAGTTGAGCGTCCGACTTCGGCTCAGGTCATGATCTCCCAGTTCATGAGTTCGAGCTCCCTTCGAGCTCTGTGCTGATGGCTCAGAGCCTGGAGCCTGCCTCAGATTCTGTGTCTCCCACTCTCTGCCCCTTCCCCGCTCATGCTCTGTCTCTCTCTGTCTCTCTAAAATGAATAAACGTTAAAAAAAAATTTAGAAAATTATCTTAGACATAAAGCTGGGATAATAATATCTTTAAGCATTTGTGTGATGACCCTATCACATCTGTTTTCGTATTTAATGCCAGAAATATCACTCTGATGTGGGTATGAATATCTCCATTTTACAGACGAGAAAACCAAATTTCCAAGAGATTGATGAATTTCTCAAGTTCACGTGCAGTCAACACATAGTGGAACCTGCATTCAAACCCAAATCTATCTAGTTCCAAAGGTTTAACGGGGTTGATACAGTGGCTTTAAAAACGCAGAAGGTTTTGAGAAGCAGAACTGGTGTCATAGGTGGGGGGTTAAAATGCAAAGATACAGGCACAAAAGACCATAGGGATGTCAATGGATTGGACGGATTGTCAGTCATCCAAAGGCATGCCAGCAGAGGACAGAAGATTTGAGGGCTCAAGGGGAAAGAAAGCTTTCATGCTACTTTGTAATTTTTTGGTAAAAACTGCAAAACTGCAGGAGACTTTGCCGAAAGGGGGAAAAAAAAACAACCAAAGTCTACTTCTAGAATACGGTCCAGATGACAGTCTATAAAACAGATTACATATCAAGCAGTAACTGTGAATATTCATGCAGAATACCTACCCCCAAACTAACACCTTTGCAGTAATTTGAAGTAGCTTGTTTCTTAGAAAGGTTGACTCTGGGTAACAAGAGGGGCAGTCTGGGAGGTATTTGGCATGAAATAATCATTTAGAGTGCCACTAAAAGAATGGTAAACATGACATCAAGTGAAATGGAGAGATTGAAACTGAGAGTTGCTAAGAAATATTTATAAAAAATTCTGTTGGACGCACTGTCTTGTGCTATTTATCTTTATTGAACTACTAAGAGCTAATATAGTCTCTGTCACACAAATATTTTTTTTTTCTCTACGGGTTGCTGTTTTGCAGAAGGATGTGAGCGTTTTTCTTGTACTGGTTCCTTAGATGCTTTACACATTCATCCCAGATGAAGCACGGGATGAAGCATGGGATTGATGAAGCATATGTTCAGACTAATATTCACAATCCATTATTTATTGAACACTTTCCAGACTAGGCACTGTGCTGGGCCCCGGGAACAAAAAGAAAAATTAAAAAAAAAAGTTTATTCAGCATGCCAGGGGATGTACATATGTAAGCAAAGCATGATAATACGTTGTATTATGGCTCTATAGTAGAGGCATCCAAAAAACGCGATTTCATTTCCATCGGGATCTCGCTACAACCATTTCAAGTAATTGTAACAGAGAAAAATTGATATAAGTCGTTGGTGGCCCAGAAGAGGCAGGTTCTGAGGAGTTGAAGAGTGGACAGTGAGATAACACAAAAATTATCCCACAACAGATGCCTGGGTGGCCCCGACAGTTAAGCGGCCAACTCTTGATTGCGGCTCAGGTCATGATCTCACGGTTTGTGAGTTCCAGCCCCCAAGCTGGGCTCTGTGCTGATGGTGCAGAGCCTGCTTGGGATTCTCTCTTGCCTCCCTCTGCCCCTCCCCCGCTCATGAGCGAACGCGTGCATCCTCTTGTGCTCTCTCCCTCTCTCTCTCAAAAATAGGTGAATATACTTTAAAAAAAAATGTAAAAAAAATTATCCCACAGCAGATAGACTCTACCAGCCACAGATTGGAGAAACAGAGAAGAGATAGTTGTGGTGAGTTGAATGGGGCCCCTGAGAAAATACGTCCACATCTTGATACCTAGATGCAGTGACCCTATCACCTTATTTAGGGAAAAGGTCTTAGAGATATAATTAAATTAAGGATTTTTGAGATGAGATTATCCCCGATGCCTCAGGAGGACCCTAAACCCAATACAATTGTTTTTGTAAAAGGCAAAAAGAGTGGAAGATTCGGAGAGAGAGGAGAGGCCATGTGAAGACAGGGACAGAGATCGGAGTGACGTTGCCACACAAGTGAAGGAGCCCCTGGAATTACCAAAACTGGAAGAGCCAAGGAAGGATTCTCTCCTGCAGCTGTCAAAAGGAGCACATCCCGGATGACACCTGAATTTTGGACTTCTGTCCACCAGAACGGCGAGGGAATACATTTCCATTGTTGTTCTTTTGATTTAATTTTCTTTAAACATTTATTATTGGGAGACAGAGAGAGGCAGAGCATGAGCACGGGAAGGGCAGGGGGTGGAGAGACACAGAATCTGAAGCTGGCTCCAGGCTCTGAGCTGGCAGCACAGAGCCCCACACAGGGCTCGAACCGGTGAACTGTGAGATCGTGACCTGAGCCGAAGTCGGCTGCGTAACTGACTGAGCCCCCAGGTGCCTCTACATTTCCATTGTTTTCAGTTTGTCATTGGCATTAAACCACTACAGTAGCCCCAGAAAATGAATACCATGGTGTTACCAGAGCTGGAGTCCCCCCCACCCCCCCATGGAGCTGGAATCAGAGCGAGCATGTCCAGAGGGAGCTGGGATTTCCGAGGGAACTAGAAAAGCCACTAGTGCAGATAGGGAGGGGAAGACCTTGGCTTCTGTCCTCCCAACGCCCATCTCCTGCCATTGCTTCTCCTTGGCTGACACCAGCCATAAGTCAGGTGACACAGGAGTCCGGGAAATGCACCCCCAGAAAGGCCACCCCCACCCCCACCACCAGAAAGGGCAAAACCAAGAAGGACAAAGAATATGTCTCAGGGCCACAGGCTCAGGGACAGCATACGATTGTGCACACTGGATGCATTAAGCTTGATATATCAGGATGTTTTCACAGAGAAGCTGACGTTTACTTTTTTTTATGTTTACTTATTTTTAAGAGAGAGAGAGAGAGTGTGTGCGCATGCATGCAAGTGAGCAGGAGAGGGGACTGAGGGAGGGGGACAGAGGATCCAAAGCAGGCTCTGAGCTGACAACAGAGAGCCGGATGTGGGGCTCAAACTCACAAACCATGAGATCATGAGCTGAGCTGAAGTCGGATGCTTAACCAACTGAGGCGCCCAGGGGCCCCAACATTTACTTTTAATCTAGGTGATTGAGTAAAAAGTCATCAGGCAGTAGAGGAAAGACATTTAAGGGGTGAGAAAAACATGTGCGAAGTCAAGTTCAGAACCCTGTGCAGACGTCCTTTCCTCCACTTCTGTGCTTCTGACCTCACGTACAGAAAACAAATACCCATTGGGTCTACTCTCTGGGGTGCAGGCACCCAGTAATCAGTCAGGGGTCTACTCTGAAGATTTAGCCATGTTAGGTTCAGGACAAGGGGGGGCGCAGAAAATCCCTCTGGGGACCCCAGGCTTCACCTGCACTCTCCAAATCAGTTTTGAGAGCTGTGTTTTTAAGGGATGTCTGGGCAGCATCCCCTTTTGAACATCTAGCTCTTGATATCAGCTGAGGTCATGATGTCACGTTGGTGAGATCGAGCCCTGCGTGGAGTTCCAAGTGGGTCTCTCGTTTGGACCCGCATCATCAGCCGTCATCAGTTCTCCCCCTGGAGCATGTTTGGGACTCGTTCTCTCTCTCTCTCTCTCTCTCTCTCTCTCTCTGCCCCCACCCCCCCACTCGTGCTTCACACCCTCTCAAAATAATAACTAAACATTTTTAATGTTTATTATTTATTTTTGAAAGAGAGAGAGAGACAGGGTGCCAGCAGGGGAGGGACAGAGAGAGAGGGAGACACAGAATCCGAAGCAGGCTCCGGGTTCCGGGCTGTCAGCATAGAGCCAGACGCGGGGCTCAAACCTGTGAACTGTGAGATCATGACCTGAGCTGAAGTTGGACGCTCAACTGACTGAGCCACCCAGGCACCCCATAAATAAACATTTTTAAAAAGAGCTGTGTTTTTCAGAGTTTCAAGAGCCAGGCAAGTTCTGTATTAAGGCTGTTAGGTGATAGCCAATCTATAATAGAGGAGTATAATGATTCCTATTTGGTTTTTCACCTTGTATGATACATTTATACCTTGTGTATAAAGAATCCTAGTACAGGTGAAGGGAGAAGCAAAATTGTCAACCCCCTACCCTATTCCCCAAAAGAGAGGTTAAGTTTTGGTTCATTTAATCTACCCATATATAAGTGTTCATTACTTCTGAAACATGATTCAGAAGTTCAAAAGAAATGTCTGGGCATGAGATGAGAGGTTTGGAAATCATCACATGATGATTTTTTTTAGTAAGTTCTTTTTTTAATTTTTTTTTAACATTTATTTATTTTTGAGGCAGAGCGAGACATAGTGTGAGTAGGGAAGGGGCAGAGAGCAAGGGAGACACAAAATCTGGTGCAGGTTCCAGGCTCAGAGCTGTCAGCACAGAGCCTGATGTGGGGCTCGAACTCACAAACCGTGAGATCATGACCTGAGACGAAGTCGGACACTTAACCGACTGAGCCACCCAGGCGCCCCCAACACAGGGTAATTTGAAACCTAGTATTAGATGAGATCATCTAGGTAGCTGGTAGATGAGGACTGAGCTCATGCTGGAGGGAACCTCCCAGTGAGAGGCACATTGTCATTGCTCTTGGAGTATTCTAGCACTCTTCGTCAGCCACCTACAGCTATGTGGGCTCTCTCACCTTACCTTAGACTGAGCAGAAGCTATCAAAAGAAGCTTAATTTTAAAACATTAGACAACCCTTCACTGCAATACTTATTCTACCAGGTACTGAAATGGATTAGTCTGAAAATGATACTGCAAAGCCATCACAGCTCGGTAACATTGGTTTTTAATCCATCAATTCCACGTGGATTTCAGCAAGAGAGATGAAGAGAAAGGGTGCCATTAGGTCACTTGATTTACACCTCCTGCAGATATAACTCGGTTTTTAAAGCCTCCGCTTTTGTATTTCTTGCGCCCTTTATCCTTTAACAAACAAAAATGCGGTGATATTTTCTTATTCTCCCTCCCCTCTTAAGTGACCTTGAAAGGCTAAAGAAGATGTTACAGTAACGTGTCTTTTCTTGGTCGTGGTAAAAGAGAAGGAAAATGCTGGCTTGTCAACTAAAAGGCATGGGATGGTAATAAATGAATGCAGCCTTCCTCGGGGGACAAGGCTAAACCCAGGCAGAGGCAAAGCCCTGCCACGGTGATGCACTTCAATGAGAAATGCACTGCAGATAAAATGCAAATCAACCTGTCTTCTGGGCGGTGAGCCTGTTCAAGGAAGAAGCCTCGCTCTTTACTGGAAGCACTCCATCCTCCTTGTCCACATTCCCCAAAGGCCTGTCATTTCTTCAAGAAAACATCAGATAAAGGACTGGCCTTGGTGAAGAAGCCACAATCCTAAGAGGGGGGGGACGTTGGCCTTTCAGAGCCGTTACCAAATTCCACTTTCTGAAGCCAGAATCAGCTATGAGGATTTAGATGGGGTGAGAGTTTTGGTTCCTTCACTGATTCACTTCAAAAGATGCCTCTCAAACACCCCGAGTAAATTTGGCTGAGAATATTTCTGTTTTCTGGCTTTGGGAATACCGATTGTAACTTTAACATCTGCAATCCTGTACTAACTAAGATCTTAAAGACCAGAAGGATTTCAGAGAGCATTTAGTCTAATAGCATAATCTATTCCTAGCAGGAAATTTCCTTTGCGATATTTTTGGACAATCCCGCTTTAACTGTCTGGGAACAGGAAACCCACCATCAAGACAGCTCATCTCTTTGATGCTAAGTTCTAATTGACAGAAAGTTCCTCCCGATAGAAAGCCAGAGTGTGCATCACATATCTTCCCTGCCCCCACTGCCACTCTATTGAATCCTACCCGCTCTTCTCCGTGGTAGCTGTTTTCATGTATTCCAAAGATACTTCTGATTTTATGGAAGCACGGCATCCACACCTCCAGATGTATTACCAAGAATGCGTTATGCTGCGAAATTGACCAAGATCGTGCCTGCCCTGCAATATTGCACTTGTGTCCCCTTAAAGTCCCTTTAAGACTAGTCTCTGAAATTTAAGTAGCACTTCACCACGGGAAGGGACTTTTACACACTCTCTTAATTATGTATCTCCACACAGTGAAGAGGAGGGTGCTATGGTCTACGCTTCTCCATTGAAGACACGTGTCCACTCAACACGTGCTATGCACTGTTCTACGTGTTCAAACTGACACCGAGAAAATAGGACATCTGTTTCGGTTCATACATCTTCGAAGGGGGAGATTCAGGACCCTGCATGCACGTCTTCATATACTAAATCCCGTGGACTTTCTACCACATCACTTATTCTGTCTCTGCAAAGATAGAAGAGCAAAGAACTCTCTGGTCCTGGGTAGTGTGGGGTTTAGTGAGAGAGAAACACCACTCGTCGTTGCCAAGCATCCAGTCGGCTTTTCAGTGGCCCACTCTTAAATGGAAATTGACAGTCAATAATTACCACATATTTGAGGAAAAGTTCGCCATCAGAGAGAAAGAACAAAACACAGAAAGCAACAGGGGGACGCAGAGATAGTACAGGGGAAAAACCTTGGAAAATCTATAATGATACCCTCAAGGGGGTATATCTATATATCTATATATCTATATATCTATATATCTATAAAGCAGAAAGAGGCTGCTTCAAAGACGACTATTAAGAGAAGAGCCAAAAAGAGATGTTAAGAATTAAAAATAAAAAATGAAGGAGGGGCGCCTGGGTGGCTCAGCTGGTTGACTGTCTGACTCTTGATTTTGACTTAGGTCATGATCCCAGCCGGGGTCATGGGACGCAGCCCCGCATTGGGCTCTGTTGAGCATGGAAACTGTTTAGTATCTTCTCTCTCTCTATCTCCCTCTGCCCCTCTCCCCCGTTCACACTGCCTGCCTTTCTCTCCAAAATAAAAACAACTACATAAATGATAAAGAACGAAAAAAAAAAAAAAAAGAAAAGAAAAAGCAAACTTGAAGAAACCTTTCCGAAAGTGGAAACTAAATATAACACGTTAGAAATTGGAACAAGAAGAAAATTGGGCAATCTTTTTAGAATACCCAACGCACACATAACAGGAGTCCCAGAAAGCCAGGGAACAGAAAGTTGAAGATCAGAAATTATCCACAAAATAATGGAGTTGTAGGATATACATGTCCATATTGGAAGAGCCCGCGTCAGGCTCAACACGATGGCAAACAGACCTAGACAAGCACCCCTGTAAAATTCCAGAACATCAGGGATTAAGAAAAGATTCCAAAACTTCCAGTCAGAAAATTATCTTTTACAAAAGGATCGAGAATCAGATGGTGACAGATTACCCAATAACAGCCCCGGAAGCCAAAAGACCGTGGAACGAGGCTTTCAAAAATGAATTATCCTCAGGACAGAATTTTTGTTCAGCCTACATTCAAGCAGGTGTGAGGGCAGAAAAGGACATTCTCTGATACTCATCCCATCAAACAAAAATTGCAAAAGCTACAAGAGCTAGAAAGTAGAGTATACAACCTAGCAGCTGTATGGGACAGTCAGAAAAGACGATCTAGTTCGAAGAGTGCACTTGTCTTGAGGTGACGCCTGAAACTGCCAACTCACTATATTGCACATCTGAAACTAATATAACACCGCATGTTTCGAAAATAAAACGAGCTGGTCCACATTGGAGCATGTCAAACAAACTCTGGGATATTTATTTTTTAAGACAATGATACTGAAAAATGCCTCATGACTCTGAACGTATTAAGAGATTACTTGGTATTCAATAGTGAAGATTTTATTTTTGAATTTTTTTAATGTGTATTTATTTTCGAGAGGCAGGAGGGGCAAAGAGAGAGGGAGACACAGACTCCGAAGCAGGCTCCAGGCTCTGAACTGTCAGCACAGAGCCTGACATGGGGCTCGAACCCACAAACTGTGAGATCATGACCTGAGCTGAAGTCAGTCACGCAACAGACTGAGCCACCCGGGTGCCCCGATGGTGAAGATTTTAACTGAACGCCAACATCTGTAGAAAAGCCGGGCACCGTACCTTTTGTTACTGAGCATGTTAAGATGTGCCCTATTGCATACACGTATGTGATTAAATGAAATTAAAGAGATCCTATATATTCATGTGCGTGTGTGTATGAATAATCTCACTTAACCCCCATAACAGTCTACAGACGAGGGAACCTTGGCATCAAAAAGTATTGAAATTATGTAACATCGCGCAGCCCCGGATGCGCCTTCCGCGCCCCCCGGTTAAACTGGATTTAGATTGTAATTTATTTGTATTGCAACCAGTCAGACGGTGCAGCATCCGCAGGAAATTGCAAAAGGCAGAGGACTCCATCTTTCCGCTTTGCTGCAAGGAGCTCGGTAAATTAAAGGAGGACGTGGACCCGTGAAGTTTTCTACGTGATTTTTACCAAACAAAATATTCATCGTCACAATGTCACAGACAGTTCACCAGCCGGCGGCGGTGTCTTCTTCTAAAAAAGCATCAGACCCAACTCCACGTGCGGAGTGACTGAGGGAGAATCGAATTCTTTGACCCTATTGCCTCCTTAGAATTCCGTTTCAGGTTCCTCCAGGCAGAATGAACACTGGCCTTGTGGACGCCGTGTTGCAACCCTAAAGGGCCCACCTTGTTTCCTGTCCTATTTGGAGACAGACTTGACTCTAAATAATGCGGTGAGGTCGGAATCCGCCCTGCCTATAAGATCTGACTGACTAGCGAAGCCAAGGAGATTGTTAGACTCTCAGGCTGGATTTGTCTCTCTTTTTAAAGTAAGGATCGCTTGACTCCCTTGCACTCTGCTCATATGCAATCCTCTTTCTGGACCTCCGTGCACATGTCATGTTTCCCCCCAAACAAGCAACCGTGGCCCTGACTTTGGAGCCAATCTTACACCCCTAGCCTGTACAGCTTCTCGGCCTCTGCTCCTGAGCCTTGCTCTCTGCCCTGGAGCCCCCTTGGCTGCTTCCACTCAGGGTATCCCCCGGTCTGGGTGCCGTGCTTTCCTTTGTTGAGGACGCATCCCCCTCAAGGTGACTTAGTTCAATTGCACGTCTACCCTGGAACGTTTGCCCTCAGTGAATTGGGGGCAGACACACCTAATTTCCCAGATGGGCGGGCCCTGAAAGAAGGTCAGAAACCACGCGAAACGATTACTAACGATTTTGGAGTGCGATCGACTCCGTGTTTGGGGCCCAGCTGAAAATAAGGATGTTTTCTCTTCATGCTCTGGATAGAGAGGGGTTCTTTCTATTGACACGAGAGAGAGAAAGATTGGAGACTCCCCAGAGGCAAACTTGCTAAAATGATTCACTAGCCCTTTATTTCTTTGTCAAAGCAGTGTCAAACATCATCCACATCATTTCCAGCTT
Organism: Prionailurus bengalensis; assembly: GCF_016509475.1. Classification (NCBI taxonomy): domain Eukaryota; kingdom Metazoa; phylum Chordata; class Mammalia; order Carnivora; family Felidae; genus Prionailurus; species Prionailurus bengalensis. The sequence continues at coordinate 33,522,351 of NC_057344.1, read as the reverse complement.
TTCTCTCATCTTCTGCGCCAAGGAAAGATCCAGGCATCTCCCCAGTGGCCTAGGCCTCATATCCCGCTCGGATCACTAGGTGACAGGGCAGACGGCCGGCCTGGCTGGCCCGATTGGCATCCATTCCAATGGGGGCTGAGATACATAAGGAGGATGGGAATCAACCCTTCTAACCCCTTCCATTATCTCCCGCATCAAAGAACTTTGTCTTCTCAATAGGACACTTTTCTTTTCTTTTTTTAAACTCTGTATGTGTGTGTGTGTGTGTGTGTGTGTGTGAAATGTAAAATGCGGCATACATACAGAAACATTTACAAAATATAAAAGCACTGTTTAATAAATTCTTGGAAGCACTCCTAAAACGACCTCCAAGGACAAAGCAAACAAACAAACCCAAACCCCCTTTGGCATCCTAAAAGCGTTCAGCTTACTGTTCTTAACCAAAAACGCTCAACTGTACCTGAAATAACCCTCCTCTGACTTTTATGGTCATCGCTTTTTGCCTTTTGTTGTAGTTTGAACACTTAGTGGGAGCCCCAAATAGTGTGGGTTTTGTTTGTTTGTCTGCTGGTTTATTTTGTCCCTTTCTGTAAATGGGATTATACAGCCTATATCTTTGGTCTGGCTTCTTTGGCTCGTTGTTATATTTTTGAGCTATTCCCATGTGTTTATATAATAAATATATAGAAGACATTCATTCTCACTCATTGGTGTATAGTGTTTCCTCATATAAAATACTAAATTGGGGGCACCCGGGTGGCTCCGTCAGTTGAGTGTCCAACTTTGGCTCAGGTCATGATCTCCCGGTTCCTGAGTTCAAGCTCCGTATCAGGCTCTGTGCTGACACCTCAGAGCCTGGAGCCTGCTTCAAATTCTGTGTCTCCCTCTCTCTGCCCCTCCCTTGCTTGTGCTCTCTCTGTCTCTCAGAAATAAATAAATAAACATTGCAAAAACATTAAATTGTATCCTTTCTGTTGATGAATGTTGTTGATGTTTTCTAAATGGGGCCATTATGAATAACACTGCTTGAGAACATTTTTGTACATATCCCAATTCACTCTGAAAGTCATTTATAAACATAAAAAAATACGCCAGTCTGAATTTAAAGACAAAGAAGACTTCTAAAGAGAAATTTCAGATCTTGTACATTTTTTTCCCTCTTATTACATTACTGGGGAGGCATGTACCAATTCTTACTGCCTTACTAGTCTGTTTGTCTCACCCGATTTCTGTAAAACGGAAAAGTCTTTTCAGTGACAAGGCTGGAGGGATTCAAGTTCCTAAAACCCTTTTTTACCAAGGGAACCACATGTCACCTGGATTCTAGAACTGCGGTGCCACGATTTGCCAGTGCTAAAACCTAGGAAATGTGATTTGTCCACATTAAGCTCCAGGATTTTTTTAAAGACCAAATTAAAAGGAAACAAATTATTCTTATGCATAAGTTATATTATGCACAAGACATTTTGCCATTCAGTAGCTAACTATCTTATTAAAGCACTTCTAAAACAGGGTGAAATAGGGAATATTAATCATATTTCTACTTTGCTATTTCTATCTGCAGATTGTTTCAGATGAATACGTGAAATAGTATATGCAAAGTGATTAGCAGAGTTGAAACTAAATACATATTCACATGTTCATTATAATTAATCTTGCCTTATCACTGTCTGTGCGTGCATTTTTTTTTTATGTTCCCAGACACTAAATTCATTGTATCCACATCTGACCGAATCAGTGCACTTGATTTTGTAATCATATTTGCTTCTGTCTGATCCCTGTAATTTTTATTTGTGTCAGTCTAAACTAAGTGTGGGAACAAGAAGGCAAAGAGAAACGCAACTACTATAGGATATAAACTGAGTTTTCACCCTAACTGAGTAACTTTCTTTAAAACATCTTTAGTTCCCTGATTAAAACACAGCAAAAAAAAAAACAAAAAAAACCTGGAATCCAGATTTTAAAAGTAGCTCTTATTTAAATAAATCCCATGTCCCTGGAAAGCACTGCTCAGAGCTGAGGATCACACTGGATCTCCATTTAGGTTACTAAGAAAAATGACGAGAAAGATGCCAGGATTTTTGCGGCTACATTTCAGATCTATTTCTTCTCTGTTTCAGGTTGGGGCTTTAGCACATTATTTCACTGTGCCGGGGAAATAGAGCAGTTTCTGCAGCACCCGTTTGCAAGGCTCGTCTTGCCACAGGATTAGGAAGGGAGCGCTCAGTCACGTTGAATCCACTTCTCCGAATAGGAGGAAGCTGTCACAGAAGAGGAATGAAGTCATTACGGAGCAGCCCTCGTTCCCCCCACCCATCCCTGCTGGTTCCCAGCTGTTCTGTTTCAGTCTCTTGGTGGCCAACAAGATAATGCATCTCGCTAACAAGACGAGGACCGCTTAGGTATCACGGCTGCTGACGCCAAGCCAGAGGACAAAGAAGTGTACGAGAGAGCCATTGTGCAGGGAAAATATCTCTTGAGTATAAACTGTGTATATCACGCTACGTGCAATATTAGCCAGCAGGGTTCAGCTGTCATTTCACAGAGTGACTGCATAGATTTCATCATTCCTAATAATGGTTTTAAAGAAGAAAATTAAAGAGGCGCCTGGGCGGCTCAGTCGGTTAAGCGTCCGACTCGACTCTTGATCTCGGCTCAGGTCATGGTCTCACAGTGAGTTCAAGCCCCACATCGGGCTCTGCACTGATGGCATGGGGCCTGCTCGGGATTCTCTCCCTCCCTGTCTCTGCCCCTCTCCCACTCGTGTTCTCGCTCTCTCCCTCTCTCTGTGTCTCTCTCTCTCTCAAAAGAAATAAATACAGTTTTGAAAAAAAAAGCAAAAAGAAAATTAAGAACATTTATCCTTCGGGTGCCCATCCGCCCTCGGGGTGCTGCAGTTTCTGAAATCTGGTTTACTTGGCTTATTTTTTTTTTCCAGTACAAACTTAGTCTCTTGAAGCTAATCCCTTGGGCAGTTGTGTCAGAATCTTTAGCTCACGTCTGTCTGAAAGACTGATTCCTGAGACTTCTTTCACATCATGTGAGGGCCTGCAGCAGAGATGGCAACCAAGGGGAGCAGTGGGGGTGATGTTCCAGTATCTGAGCAAAAGGAGCCCGTAGCAGAATCCAACACTAAGCTGCAGCCATTTGGACCTGGCTGTGCCCCAAGCCAGTCCTCCGATCATTAGTGCGACTCCATTTGCCAGCCCTGGAGTGAGACACAACACAATAGAATCCCTGGCAAAGGACTTGTCTGGGAGCATAAAGGAAGGAGGTTGAGGGGATGGTATGGCTTATGTAATCTGTTCTATTTCCTTCTGGCTGCCTTGAGACTAAGGCATCCACGGTCCAGGGTAAGACTGGCCACGCAATGTCACCAAATTGTCAACAATTCGCTAAGAAAAAATGTGAGTGTGTGAGTTTCAAGAGGGAGTTGACGATGATACCATTGGAATCTGTTTCCTAAGTTGAAAGTTGAAAACTAACGTTCGTAACAGCAAGCTTCGTTCCGGTCAGCAATGTAATAGGGTATCGTTTTTGAAATGCTTCATAGACGCGGGAACCACAATGCATCTTCTCGGTGGGGGAAAGACAATAAACAGGAGAAAATAAGGCGTCTAAAGGAGCTGGGCAATTTTAGGAAAACCCGGTGTTCTTTGCAGCCAGACTCCAAGTAATTTCAATACTGCAGCTAGGAGCCCAGAGGCCAAAATCTATCACTCTCCATAAAGGAACAAGACTTTCAGGAGTTTTAACCTGAGGGTAGAAAGCAATCTCCATAGCAACTGCAATTACTCAGGTACTTACTTTTTGCCAATCACTATACTAACAGCCAGCTCCCGCGAGACTTTGCAAGGTTAAGCCTTCCTGTGCCCATTTACGTCCTCCAAACTGAGGTCCAGATTGGTTAAATAACTTCCTGAGATCACACAACTAAGAAATTACAGAACTGATGTTGGAAATCCAATTCTGCCTCTTTCCAAGTTCCACTTTATTTTTTGAATGTTTATTTATTTGGAGAGAGAGATAGAACATGCACCCATGCTCATGTGTGGGGCAGGGGCAGAGAGACAGGGAGAGAGAGAGAGAGAGAGAGAGAGAGAGAGAGAGAGTCCCAAGCAGGCTCCATGCTGTCAGCCCAGAGTCTGACTCCGGGCTCGATCCCGTGAACTGTGAGGGCATGACCTGAGCCAAAATCAAGAACCAGATGCTGAACCAACTGAACTACCCAGGTGCCCCACAAATTCTATTTTATTCATGTTCATGATGCTACCTTAGCTTTTCTTTCTCTGAAGAATTCATTCATTTGTTCTTTTATTCAAAAATTACTCAATGCCCAATATGTCATAGACACTGTCCTAGATCTTAGTATTATAGCAGTGAATGAAACGAAGCCCCCACTCACATGTATCTCACACTCCAGTAAATAGTCTGTAAAGAAACACAAAGTAGAAAATGGGATGGGACTAATGGAATACTACTTTAAATAGGTGGTCAGGGGCGCCTGGGTGGTTCAGTCGGTTAAGCGTCCAACTTTGGCTCAGGTCATGATCTCGTGGTCCGTGGGTTCGAGCCCCGTGTCGGGCTCTGTGCTGACAGCTCAGAGCCTGGAGCCTGTTTCAGATTCTGTGTCTCCCTCTTTCTCTGACCCTCCCCTGTTCATGCTTTCTCTCTGTCTCAAAAATAAATAAATGTTAAAACAAATTAAAAAATAAATAAATTAAATAAATAAGGGGTCAGGAAAGGTCTCCCCAAAGACATAATATTGAAGTGAGTAGGTAAGACAAGGGAGAAAGATAGCTATATATCGGGGGGGGGGGGGGAGATTTTTCCAGGCAAACGAGAGAGAAAATAAAAATGCCCTGAGAGAGAAGGGTGCATCCTCCAGGGAGAAAATGACCAGGCAGGCAGGGAAAGAGTAGAAAATGAAAGCAGAGAGGGTAGCAGGGACCTGTAGGGAACCCTAAAGGCTCTTATTGGCTATAGTGAGGAATGTGGATTTTATTCTAAGTGTGATGCGAAGTCATGAGATGGTTGAAAGTACAGAAGGGGCATGATCTCATTTCCTTTTGAAAAGGATTACCAGGGCTGCTGTGAAAAGTATAAGCTTTAGGGGGTATAGGTTAAGAAGAAAGGCAAACAGAAAAGTTGGGCAGCTGTCTCAGTGGTCCAGATGAGTAACGATAGTGAAAAACTGGATACCCAAGAAAGAGAAATGACAAGAAAGACTCCAAGGTTTGGGGCTTGAACAACCGGGTGGGATGAGGTAGCATGGCTGACGCTGAAAGGCTGGCGCCTGTGTAGATTTGATGGAGGAGGTGTGGAACCAAGAGCTCAATCTGAACGTGCTCAACAATGGCAGCCTCAGACTTTTAGCAGAATATGACAAATAAAAAATTGATTGGAATATGAAATCCAAGATGATATTGGGGATAAAATTAGCTCTTTCAGTGGAACATTGAAGAGTATCTCTTTGTATAACCCTTTGCCATGTGTGATCTTAAGTTAATCCAACACTCCATTCTTATTCATTATTAGATAAATCACTATTAATAGCAACTGTTACCATGTATTAAGCACATGTTGTAGGTGAGACGTAAGTGCTTAAAATGCATTATCTTCTTCAATTCTTACTATACATCAGAGGAAGTTTCTATTATTATCTACTTTTAATAAATTTGAAAATTGAGGAACACCTGGGTGGCTCAGCTGATTGAGCGTCCAACTCTTGAGGGTCATGGGATCGAGCCCCGTGTCTGGCTCCACGCTGAGCACGGTGCCTGCTTAGGATTTGCTCTCTCTCTCCCTCTGCCCCTCCCCCCTTCTCCCTAAAATTAAAAAAAAAAAAAAACTGAGGCACAAGGAAAATTAAAATATTTTAACTGGTATCCTTCAGCTCATAAGTGATGGAACTTGTCCTTAAAATCTAGGACAAAACAGACCACGACGGGACATCAACCTAATGGTAGAGTAAGCAGCTCCCAAACACTTTCACAGAAACATCACAAAAACAAGCAGAGAGAGGAACAATCTTTTTTTTTTTTTTTCAGAAATCTGGAAACTAGGTTTACAAAAACTAAGCAAATACTCAATGGAGAAACAAGGAAACTTTAAAATGCTGCTGTCAGGGATGTCCACTCTTACCACTGTTATTTAACACAGTACTGAAGTCCTAGATTCAGCAATCAGACAACAGAAAGAAATAAAAAGCATCCAAATAGGCAAGGGAGAAGTCAAACTTACACCATGTGCGGATAACAGGATACTCGATATAGAAAACCCAAAAGCCTCCACCCCAAAATTGCTAGAACTGGTACAAAAATTCATTAACGTCACAGATTACAAACTCGATATACAGAAATCGGTGGCATTTCTATACACCAATAATGAAGCAGCAGAAAGAAAAATCAAGGAATCAATCCCATTTACAATTGCACCAAAAATCACGATACCTAGGAATAAACCTAACCAAAGAAGTACACGATCTGTATTCTGAAAACTGTAAAACACTGATGATGAAAGAAATTGAAGATGACACAAGGAGATGGAAAGATAGTCCATGATGATTGGAAAAACAAGCATTGTTAACATATCCATACCACCCAAAGTAATGCACAAATTTAATGCATCCCTATCAAAATACCACCAGCAATTTTCACAGGGCCAGAGCAAACAATCTGAAAATTTGTGTGAAACCACAAAAAACTCTGAATAGCCAAAGCAATCTTGAAAATGAGAAGCAAAGTTTGAGGCATCGCAATTCTGATGTCAAGTTACAGTACAAAGCTGTAGTCATCAAGACAGTATGGTACTGACACAAAAACAGACACATAGAGCAAAAGAACAGAATAGAAAACTAAGCAATAAGCCCACAATTATATGGTCAACTAATCTTTGACAAAGCGGGAAAGAATATCCAACGGAAAACAGTCTCTTCAACAAGTGGTGTTGGGAAAACTGGACAGCGACATGCAAAAGAATGAAACTGACCACTTTCTTACACCATATATAAAAATAAACTCAAAATGGATGAAAACGTAACTGTAAGACAAGAAGCCATCAAAATGCCGGAGGAGAAAATAAGCAACAACTTCTTTGACCTCAACTGCAACAACTTCTTGCTAGACATGTCTCTGGAGGCAAGGGAAACAAAAGCAAAAATGAACTATTGCGACCTCATCAAGATAAAAAGCTGTGTACAGGGGCGCCTGGGTGGCGCAGTCAGTTGGGCGTCTGACTTCAGCCAGGTCACGATCTCACGGTCCGTGAGTTCGAGCCCCGCGTCAGGCTCTGGGCTGATGGCTCGGAGCCTGGAGCCTGTTTCCGATTCTGTGTCTCCCTCTCTCTCTGCCCCTCCCCTGTTCATGCTCTGTCTCTCTCTGTCCCAAAAATAAATAAAAAACGTTGAAAAAAAAAAAAGCTGTGCACAGTGAAGCAAACAATCAACAAAACTAAAATGAAACCAACAGAATGGGAGGAGAACATATTTGCAAATTACATATCAGATAAAGCATTAGTATTCCAAATCTATAAGTATTCCAAATCTATAAAGAACTTATCAAACTCAACACCCGAAAAACAAATAATCCAGTGAAGAAATGGGCAGTCAGTTGAGCATCCAACTCTTGGTTTTGGCTCAGGTTATGATCTCACAGTTCATGGAATCGAGCCCCATGTCGCACTCCATGCTGTCAGCATGATTAAAATATTTACTTTGGATAGTAAACAGAGAAGAGAGAGCCATAAATTATGCCTTGGATAGAATGTCATAGATGTCTTTACCAAAACAATGATATTCAGTTTGAACAAAAGGATGTAAGGATACATATAACCAAAGTATATGCATGCCTCAGAGACTTGATTTCATACAAAAGCCAAGGTTAAAAATATAAATAAATTTATGGGCACCGGGGTAGCTCAGTCGGTTGTGTCTGACTATTGATTTTGGCTCAGGTCATGATCTCCCGGTTTGTGAGTTTGAGTCCCGCATCGGGCTCCACATTGACAGTGTGGAGCCTGCTTGGGATTCTCTCTCTCTCTCTCTGTCTCCCTCTCTCTCTGCCCTTCCCCCATTCTCTTGAAATAATTAAACTTTAAAAATGAACAAATAAGTTTATATATACAACTATAAATATAATATACTGAATGTAATAGGTGAAATAGAATATAAATTGTATACAATAAAACATAATAAACGTACAATGTATTTAAATATAATACATTAAAACTGTATAAAATATAATTAAAATATAATACATATGGTATATACTGTATCATATGTAACATATTGTAAGTTTTCCGTCACCAGAATCTTTGCAAAGATAAAACCTAAAAGAAGTGAAGTGAAAGGTCTTCATGGACTATCAAGTTACCTTCCAGAATGGTTAAATAACGTTATGATATTTCTAACGTTTGACTCAAGCTCAACGTGTTAAAAATTCTTAGAGGAGACACTTATACTTTCCTCCACATGGACAATCTCCATTTTAGACTTTTTAGCTTCAGCTAAGCCAGATCCCTCACAGTTGTGAGCTTGCTGGATGACCCTAGAAATGGCCCTACCAAGTGGGGCTCACCCTGCAACACATACGTGGGAGATAGAAAAATGAGGCTGTGAAGGAAATTGTCCCTAGATTTCTTTCTAGTGCTGTCTACACCACCACCTCCTCCTCCAGATTGCACTAGCTTGCTTCCCCTTACCACCTCCTGCCTCCACTCATCTCCCTCTCTCTCTCTCTCTCTCTCAAACACACACACACACACACACACACACACACACACACACATCTCCTAGTCTTCTCTCTCATTTGTGGGCCATCTGTTTAGCAGAAAAAGATTACTTGACAAGACAGGAGCAAAAGCGGGTACTTTTCCCAAAAGCTAGTCGCGTTGACGTCCCCTTACGATCCTATCTATGTGTGAAGAGCCATATTTATTCTTGTAGTTTCCATGCCTCCTTTCTTGGTTGCTCCAGCCTGTGCTGTCCTCCCTTCCTTGAACTCTGGCTGCAGTTGGAGTCCGTATTCTGCCTTTTATGGAAATAAATAGAGGGGCTTTTTCCTTAATATCACTGACATTCATGTTCTCTTGTGCACTGCTCTTCCATCTCTGGAAGGATTCTGCATTTGTAAAGTCTTCCCCTATAAAATCTCTGCCTTGCAGAATATTGTCAAAATTAAAGATAATAAAACATTGTTAAACGAAGTAGCACATCTGCCACGCAGAAGGTGTCAAATAAATAATTCTCCTTCCCTTCCCTTCTTTTGTATCTCCAATGGCCAGCACAGCTCTTGGGTAAAGAGTAAGCGTGTCAATAAATAGAATGAAGAGGTATTGATTGATTGTATCCATTCATACGCTGGTCTTTTCTATACCCTTTGGCATTAAATCATTTTTCAAGGCCATAGTGAAAGAACCCAGTGCTCTTTACGCTCCTTCCCTCGATTAATTTCCTCTCAACTATTGTTCTGCCTAATGATAGAGCGCCTCTTCAGGCTCATCTGCAGTTATTAGCTGATTCCAAAGCTTGTTTGTGAATTCCATTTAAATTTTGACTTTAAGGGCTAATTTCTAATGATGTCATTAAAGTAAACAGTTCAGGAAAGCTGCCAGCGTGTGTACTATGAATGCACCACCGGTGCCCAGCATACACTGAATGCATAAAATATCCAGAATGTACGCTCCGTTGCTCATGTAGCAGACAATATCCCAGCAGATCTGCAGCTCAGCGTGCAGTAGCAAGCAAAGACTCGAGCCCAGAAAACTCTATCACATAAGCCTGGGATTTCTATTCATGATACAGAAGGAGCAGAAACCCTTGGCTGGGCTTAGGCATGACCTGGGATCTCGGTATTATGAGAAGCTCTATGAGTGGACGCAAGCATCTTGCTCACTAACGGGGCGAGAGCGTCACAACCTCCCGGCAATCCCTGTGTCCCACAGACCTGATGACCGTTCTCAGAGTCAAGGAAGTCAGCCCACCGCACACCCAGCACAACCAACCACTCTAACGGCCTGCATGTTCTATGGCCAAGCTGTGTAGGTCATGAGCTTTATACTGGAGGACATTCAGCTAGTGAGCTTGCCCTCTGCTTGTCCTTGTGGCCACTCTCCCCAGAAAGGCAGCGTTGGCTATTGAGACAGGGATGCTTTCAAACGCTAAGAGCTATTATTCTAAAGCTCATATAGAAGCGGTACAGGTGTCGGGAGTCCGGCTGCACAGAAGCCACCCACATAGTTAAAGCCCCTGTGAGCTGTGATTTCTGCAGCACTGGAAAGCCTTCCTTCCTTCAACATGACAACTCCTTCCCGCCCAAAGCTCCTAAAAGTGAGCGAGTGGATTCTATTCTTCAGTTAGAAATAGGATCAGAATCGTACCTTGCAATCACAGCAGAAAGAAACCGCAAAGCCCTCTCCCCCCAGACTGTGAGCCTCCTCCATGCAATCAAGGAGACGACGTCTTCTTCATCTACTTGTCACGGCCAGTGCTCACCAATGATAGCAGAGCGTAGCTTAGAGCTGCTTTAGAAAAGGGACAGAGGGGCGCCTGGGTGGCCCAGTCGGTTGAGCGTCCGACTTTGGCTCAGGTCATGATCTCACAGTCCGTGAGTTCTAGCCCCGCGTCAGGCTCTGTGCTGCCAGCTCAGAGCCTGGAGCCTGCTTCCGATCCTGTGTCTCCCTCTCTCTCTGCCCCTCCCCCGCTCTTGTTCTGTCTCTCTGTGTCAAAAATAAATAAACATTAAAAAAAAAGGGACAGAGATGAAGGCAAATGTGGCTTCGAGCAACAACCATTTCTATTTAACTTTTTCTCATTTCTGCTCTTTTAAATCTCTATAACATTCACAGGATAACCAACAAACAGAAATGACTTTGAAGATGCTGGCTCAAGGTGAAAAATGGAGCCCGTATGTTGAACTGTCCCTGCCTCTCAAATCCCACCAGTATGATAAAAGGAACGTAAGAAAAGCAAAATCGACACCTGTGTCTAAAACAAAGAAACAGCACCATTCGCTTGTACAAAATTTCAAGGGATTTCTGCAAGAAACCATGCGGACAAGAATAAGGTGAGGGGTCCTTGACCAGCACCCGGATCACTGCATGAAAGGAAAACGTGCCCAAACGTGCCCGTGAGGGAGGCAGGGGGTGCAGGGAGCCGCAGCAGACTCCACTAACCATTAAAGTCAGGTCTGGGGAACATCAATGCAGATTAGATCATGATGCCTCCACTGTCGCTGGAAAAGCTTGCCGTGCTAACACCCAAGAAGAACCACGAGCATCACAGCCCCCTCTCGGCTTTCATCTTGCAGGGCCTTGGGCTAAGCATGGTCATGGGGAGGCAGTGAGAAAATTCAGCCAAGGTGCAGGTGAAAAATCAATAAAAAATGAAATTCCATCACTTCCCTAAGTGCTGGCAATACAGAATATACAGTTAAAGGAGGAGAAACCTCATTGCTTTAATAATAGAATAAATTAAAAAAATACTTTATTAAATATATAATGGCTTTATTATTAAAAAATCTGTTGGAAGAAAATAGAAATATTTATCTATATATCATTTATATTTTAGTTCTCCCAAAATATGACCCCAAAGACAGAATCTTGAAAGAACGATCAACTTGAAAGCAAGTGCACTTATCATTAAAATATTAAACACTTAAAATTTTGATTAAAAAGTAAAATTAAAAATTTAAACACTATTAAAATATTGGGGTATATACTAAAATCTTTGTTTTAAACTAAAATCTTTATAGCAAATCCCTAATATAAAAAGAATGCTAGCACATTAATATAAGAAAAATAAAGTCTCTGAAATCTTCAACAAAACAGAAATGAGCCTCAAATATATTAACAAAATGTTGAAGCATACCATACCAAATATTAAAACTATGCGATATAATTTTTTAAAAATACCAAACAAACTGCATATAAATTATAACACACCAATGGTAAAAATCAAAAACGGGCACTGTTGGGGCACCTGGGTGGCTCAGTCGGTTAAGCAGCCAACTTCAGCTCAGGTCGTGATCTCGCCGTCCGTGAGTTCGAGCCCCGCGTCGGGCTCTGTGCTGACAGCTCAGAGCCTGGAGCCTGTTTCAGATTCTGTGTCTCCCTCTCTCTGACCCTCCCCCGTTCATGCTCTGTCTCTCCCTGTCTCAAAAATAAATAAAACGTTGAAAAAAAATTTAAAAAAAAACGGGAACTGTTATGCCTGTGAGAATACAAATTGGCACAATCTTTCTTCAGCACAATTGGTAAAATGGACACATTTTCACCAGCCCCATGACTAGGGAATGATTCTAATAAAATAAGTACAAATATATCCAAAAATGGAATGATTCTAATAAAATAAGTACAAATATATCCAAAAATGTAGCCAAAGTATGTCAATTGCAGTACTGTTTGAAATTGCAGAAGATCACAAACATATTGCCTTATGCTAAGCAAAGTCAGTCAGAGAAAGGCAAATATCATACGATTTCACTTATATGTAGAATTTGAGAAACACAACAGATGAACATAGGGGAAAGGAAGGAAAAATAAGCTAAAAACAGAGATGGAGGCAAACCATAAGAGACTCTAGAATACAGAAAAAATAAGTGAGGGTTATTTCCGGAGGGGTGTTGGGGTGGGGGGATGGGCTAAATGGGTGATGGGCATTAAAGAGGGCACCTGTTGGGATGAGCACTGGGTGCGACATATAAGTGACGAACCACTCAACTCGACTCCTGGAATCATAAAAAAACAAACAACAAAAATGATAACCGTGGGAGGTGCTGGATGTGTTAACTAACCTCATACGATTATCGTTGAGCGATACATACGTATATTAAGTCGTCACCTTGTACACCTTAAACTTACACAATGTTATGTGTCAATCATACTTCAGTAAAGTGGAAAAATTTTTTAAAAAGCAAATACATTTGCAAAGGAATTAGAAATAATGTAAATGCTCCACATCAGGGATGATAAAAGCCATGGGGTTATATGTAGTCATTAAAAGGTATACACATAGAGCTAACAGAAAATAGATTTTATGATAAAACTGCACGTTTGAAAATTTGCATATATATATATATATGATTTAATTATGTTAACATGCATGCATTCAGTCACTCCCTTATGGCTTTATAGAACTTGTATTTGAGTAGAAATCTATATATTTCACAATACATGTAGTTAGAGGGCTAGAGATCAACATGATCATAGTAATTATCTCAAGCTGATGGAATCTGTTTCTTATTTTTACAGTAAATTTGTAAAAATGAAAAAGCTACTTTAAATGACCCTTGAGAAATAATAATGCCATGTTTGACCTAAGTCAAATTACCAGTTACTACACAGATTTTCAAACACTAGTGCTTGAATCCACACATTTGCTTTGGAATAAGCTTCCATGTCCAGTCTACAATTAAGTCAACAGAATGTGCTGCTTAATAGTTTTGCTTGAATTAATACTTTCATTAAAACTTTCTCGGGGCGCCTGGGTGGCTCAGTCGGTTGAGCATCCGACTTCGGCTCAGGTCATGATCTCGCGGTCTGTGAGGTCGAGCCCCGCGTCAGGCTCTGTGCTGACAGCACGGAGCCTGCTTGGGATTCTTTCCCTCTCTCTCTGCCTCTCCCCCACGTGCTCTCTCTCAAAAATAAACATTTAAAAAAAAATCTTTCCCTTCTACAAATGAGTGTGAATTGAAGGAAGGAGAATTATTTTCTCCCAGCATCCCTCTCCCCCTTCTCTATAGAATCAAACACATATTGCCCCCAAATTTCATTGAGATTCAAGGGATATTCCTTAAGGGATATATGTAAATCGCACAAAATTAACAACAGTGGCAGAGTCTTCACATTTGAATTTTTAAAAATTTTTTTTACGTTTATTTATTTTTGAGAGACAGAGAGAGACAGAGCACAAGTGGGGGAGGGGCAGAGAGAGAGGGAGACACAGAATGCGAAGCAGGCTCCAGGCTCTGAGCCATCAGCACAGAGCCCGATGTCGGGTTCGAACTCATGAACCATGAGATCATGACCCGAGCCGAAGTCGGGCGCTCAACCGGCTGAGCCACCCAGGTGCCCCAGAGTCTTCACATTTTAAAAAGGTGCAGATTCTGTGCCACTCTCACTTGTAGAAGACTAATAACTTGTAGGTGTTGGAATGATTAGAAAAATGACAATTTATGGGGCACCTGGGTGGCTTAGTCTGTTGAGCTCCCAACTCTTGATTTTGGTTCCGATCATGATCCCAGGCTTGGGGGATCAAGCCCCACATTGGACTCCATGCTGAGTGTTGAGCCTGCTTGGGATTCCCTCCCTCTCTCTCTCTGTGTCACTCTCCCCCACTCATGCACTCTCTCTCCACCCCCCTCTCTTTCAAGTAAAAAAAGAAAAGAAAAATGACAATTTGTGCATTCAGAGCCTTTATATAAATATCACTTGTTCTAGATTGCTCCCCTTCTACTCTCCCAAACTACTTAAAAGCTTTTGCATTTCACATCATTTCCATGCCTTTCTCTCATTCATTTATCCCTACCTAGTTGAAATACATCTCAAGAAATCCCTCACTCCAGGCTCTAGCGTCAGCGCTAGGAAAGCTGGATTTTCACCTTTCAACAACTCATATAACCTCTCGGGGGAGAGTACACGTATATCTGAGAATTATTAAAGTATTATTAAATAGTATGTCTCAGTTACACATTGTGTGTCACTAACTTTTAATTGAGAAAAATATATATATGGCTACCATAACACTGAGACTCATGTTTTTTAATTTATAAGAGACAGAGTTAACAATGGCCCTTCTTTTTCAAAAGAGATATTTCAAAGTGGCTAATAAACACATACCGTATTACACGCTTTGCAAAGTTCTGCCCTTCTATGCGCAACATGGGGGATATATAGAAGCAACTTGAATCGTCTCTGCCTTCAAGTTGGAAAAAAGAAGATAAAGCATAAAAAAGGGATTCACTCCCGTGTCATGATATTGTATAATTTGAGACCCACCATCCCAGAAACCCTATGAGGACTATAGTAACGCATGTTCTGAGAAACCAAAGCACGAGAAAATGGTACCTGGTGTGCTCAAGGCCCCCAGATAGTGACCCACCGAAGTATTCCTTTGGATAAAGAAGGAAACAGAAAATATTGTAAAACTTTCAATTCCTATCGAATGCTCCAATATGAAATTACAAGAATGTTGTTTCCATCCTCTGATTTGCCTTAAATCTAGACTGTTGGGCTTATGTATCTTTGCTTCAGCTGGCCACACATCTCATTCTTGGATAAGTAGAAAGCCAAATCACATAGGAAAATAGGATTATTATAGAATGACAATTATCCCTTCTTCTTCCACTCCTATAATCACTCCCCCCCCCACCACCACTGCATTTCTAAGATTTTGCAACAAATCTCGGAAAAAAAGACCATCTGGCCATTTTTTATTCAACCCTTCACAGGCTTCTGAGAAATCAATAAAGAGTAAAGAGCATTTCTTAGCTCATGCATTAGCTGTAAGTGGAAATAAGGAAGTGCTCGTGCAATCGTGTTTGTATTCATATATATGTATGTATGTACGTCTTTTTGGAAACAGGCGTCCCAGCTAATTTGTGCAGAGGAGTTCGATGCCATATGATTTGGGTACTAGTCTCTCAACCTATGATTTCCAGTGAGAGATTCTACATTTCTTAGTGATTTTACCCAGACTCCCTTTCATCTCTCAAAAGTAAGAAACAAACCATGAAAATGTCCCTAACATGAAGAAAGATTTGCATTTAGGGCTTGATCTCTTGAACACCTGCCCTTTTCTGAAAAGCTTCTCCATTCCAATTTACTTGGTCATGCTTTCTCCACCTACCAACCATGACCGCCCTTCCTTACCTGTCCCTAATTCATGCCCGCTGATGCTCCCGCACCCCACAAGACCTCCACCTCGAAAGCCTCTGCACCCACTATTACGCCAGCCCCCTTTCCATATCTTTCATTCTACCGAGAACATGAGGATCAGACATTTTTTTCTCTATAGCCGCCATACCCCCTATCTCTTTCTGAACTTCTCTCCTTCTCCCCCTTCCCAATTCCAACTTCAGATTTGTTCCTCTATTGTTTCTTTCCTGTCAATGTTTAATTATCTCTCTCCTTCCCTTCTCAGCATACTTCTCAGGAAAGGATCTAGCTTCAAGTCCTCAGATTTACTCCTCAACCCACTGTAAATTGGCCTCAACCCATTGTACACTGGCCTCTTTCACAATCCCCCGGAAACCACTTTTGGATATATTTATCAGCAGTTTCAAGCTCTGCTTTATCATTAAAATATGTGCAATGCAAGAATTTTGTTAATCACTAGAAGTTAGCACTTACCAAAGACAATTCAGTTATTCTTGTACAAGGCTGGATATTCTTTTTAAACGCCAATGGATGTTGGTTGAATAGTTGAATAGCGACGTGTGTCTTTGATAGATTATTACATATTATTTTTGTGACATCATATCTGTAAAAAGCTTTTATTTATATTGTTGTGATTGTTAACAAGAAACGACAGGCCCAAAATGGAGTCGCTTGGGTTAAGCCCATGACATCTAACCAAGATTTAATACATGACCTAACTGCCACTTCAGCTTTCCCCAGGAATATAATTCTAATCAGTCAGTCTGGAATTTTCTGGTCGGCACCAATGAGGTAATCTGCCACATAGTCCCTTTATGACCCCCAAAGGAAGATGAGGTAACCCCCAGGAGACACTTTGGTCCCCTAAAGGAAGGAGACCTCATCTGAAACAACCTTCCTTCATTTATGACTTCCTTGTCCTGCCTTTAAATACCTTTTCCTTTCTGTAGCCCTTGGGATCTCCTTTCTACTTGCTAGTTGGGATGCTGCACAAATTATGAATTGTTCTTGAAATCAAGCCAATTAGATCTTCAACTTTACCTAACTGAAGTTTATTTTTTTAACAGAATCAGGATTTTGACATAAGTAATTAATGCCAAATTAGACAATCTTGAATCATTGTCATTTCTACCTTTTTTTCTTTGTATCGGTTTTGATCTAGAGAAATTTTGCTCTGCTAAGGCAATAGGAAAAGTAAGTCTTAATGAAATTTTTACGCAATGCTAGATTCAAATGTACTTTACATATCATGTTTACATATGTAATGGAACCACATGTGATAAATTATTATCATTACAAGATATTTTTTAAATTTAATTTTATCATATAAATTACCATATATCATATTTACCGTCTCTTAAAACATTGCCTACATCCATATATTCTGTTAAAAATTATTCTTCTTACAAATTTTTATGGTAGGACATCAAATGAAAAAACAAAATTAGCAATATTTTGCTTAATTTATCTAAACATTCTCCTTATTGAGACTATACTTTGATTTATTATTGCCAGAAAATAGTGTCTATAGAATCTATTACTAGCATTTTGTGCACAGGTATATTCTCCTATATACAAGAATTTATATTTTATTAGAATGTTACATAATGTTGCATATTTCACATCGTTTCTTTTAATTTAGACAAATTCTCTAAATTAAAAAATATATATTTATAGTTCTTTTAAAAGTACAGTAGCAGAATCTGGATCTGTTTTGGTTTTTAATAAATTTTGCTAACATGGTTTATCATTTTAAAAATGGTTGAGGGGCACCTGGGTGGTTTAGTCAGTTAAGTATTCAGCTCTTGATTTTGGCTCAGGTCACGATCTCATGGTTCATGAGTTCAAGCCCTACGTCAGTCTCCACACTGACAGTGTGGAGCCTGCTCGGGATTCTCTGTCTACCTCTCTCTCTGCCCCTCCCCTGCTTGCTGTCTTTCTCTCTTAAAATAGATTTAAAAAGTAAATAAAACAGGGACACCTGGGTGGCTCGGTTGGTTAAGCGTCCGACTTGGGCTCAGGTCATGATCTCATCACTCCTGAGTTCAAGCCCTGCATCTGGCTCTGTGCTGACAGCTCAGAGCCTGGAGCCTGTTTCAGGTTCTGTGTCTCCCTCTCTCTTCTCTCTCTGCCCCGCCCCCACTCTCTCTCTCTCTCTCAAAAATAAAAAAAAATTAAAAGTTTTTTAAAGCAAATGAATAAAACGTTAATAAAAGATAATTGTGGAGATTCCTCCAAACACAATTAATCTTTCTGTATTTTATGTTTAGCTTACCTCTTTGGTATAAATTCTAACCTAAATTAATTCTAGTTACTTCAAGAGCACGTAGTAAGCCCCTCTATTGGGTTTACAAGTAGTTGTAAGTTAAATATGTCTTGGGGAAGACGGTTTCCCCACATCAACATGTGATTTGCTGGATACCAATTGGGTGTCCTATAATTCAACTCAGTTCTGACGCTATCTACCCAGAGACGGCATCGGATCCCACAGGTTAAGGATTTGGTCCTACAAGACTTCTCTCTCGTAGACCTTCACACACTTCAGATGCCAGCCACAAAGTCCAGGTTGTTACCTGTGCTTCTTAACTGGTTGGTTATAAATCGGAGGCTCCTAGGAACCCCTCCTTGGGTTCAATCATTTTGCTAGAGTGGCTCAAAGACCTCAGGAAAGTATTGTTTTTCTTTCTTTACATTTATTTATTTTGAGAGAGACAGAGACCGCGTGAGTGGGAGAGGGGCACAGAGAGAGCGGGGGAGAGAAAATCCCAAGCGGATTCCATGCTGGGCTGTCAGTGCAGAGCCCGAAGCAGGGCTAGAACTCACAAAAAAATGAGATCATGACCTGAGTCAAATCGAGAGTCAGATGATTAACCGACTGAGTCACCTAGGTATCCCAAGAAACACATTTTAATTTACTAGGCTACTGGTATTTTTTTTAAGGTTTTTTTTTTTTTTTTTTTTTTTTGAAAAAGAGAGAGTACGAGCAGGGGAGGGGCAGAGAGAGAGGGAGACACAGAATCTGAAGCAGGCTAGAGGCTTTAAATTGTCAGCGCTGAGCCTGACGCGGGGCTTGAACTGACAAGCCTCGAGATCGTGACCTGAGCTGAAGTTGGACGTTTAACCGGCTGAGCCACCCAGGCGCCCCTAGATTACTGGTTTATTATAAAAGGATGTAACTCAAGAATAGTCAAATGGAAGAGATTCTCAGGCCAAGTTATGGGAAAAGAGCATGGAGCTCCCATGCCCTCTCCATGCACATCACTCTTCTGACCTCTCTACCTGACTACCAAACTGGAAGCTCTCTGGACCTCGTCCTTTGGGTTTCTATGGAGGCTTAATTACACGGGCAGAACTGATTAAATCATTGTCAGTTGCTGATTGAATTCCATCTCCAGCCCCTCTCTCCTTTTTTGAGGTCAGAGGGCGCACTGGAAATTCCAACCCTCAAGTCGGTTAGGTTGGCTTCACTCGCAAACAGCCGCCCATCTTTCGGTGCTTTCCGAAGGTCACCTTATTAATATACCAAAAGACCCTTTATCATTCAACACTTAGGAAATTCCAAGGGTTAGGAAGTTCACTCTGTGCCAGAAAAGAGGACAAAGAAAAACTGTATATTTCTCATAATAAATCACAATATCACAAAGGTCAAATACACACGTTTCGTCAAGAAGTTTCCTATTTGGGTAAGCGAGGAAAATATACATAATCTCCGAATTGTTAGAAAGAATGCTATTTAAATCAGAACAACTGAGGCCATGTCTCCTCCCCCCCAAAACGTTAAGATAAGCTTTGCAAGCCTTTTTATTTTTATAGTTATATTTCTGTATTTTGTTGAACTCTATTTTAATCTTTTTGTTTCCATCACGATCCTTGTATATAAGCATTCTAAGTGATCTAAGGATTAGATAAGAAAATATTTCATTCAAGTTTACAAAATATGAGGTTTTGGGTTTTTTTTTTTTTTTGAGAAAGAGAGAGAGTGAGAGAGTGCAAGCAGGTGAGGGGCAGAGGGAGAGAGAGAGAGAGAGAGAGGGAGAGAGAGAGAAAGTCTGAGGCAGGCTCCATGCCAAGTGTAAAGCTGGCCACAGGGCTCGATCTCAAGAACATGAGATCATGACCTGAGCAGAAATCAAGAGTTGGATGCTTAATTGACTGAACCACCCAGGCATCCCCAAATGCTAATATTTTTATCAAAGAATGTAAAACAAGATAAATGTGAAAATACGAAATTAAAATTATTTTCATATTTCTCAAAAAGTTATTTTTCTAAAATATTCAGAATTCTCTATTTAAATTGTAAAACACAAATTATAGTGATGCGTATATGTATCTTAAAAATACTCTTAAAATTTATTTTTTTTTGGTTTCTTTTTTAGGGATGCCTGGGTGGCTCAGTCGGCTAAGCGTCCAACTTCAGCTCAGGTTAGGATCTCGCGGTCTGTGAGTTCGAGCCCCGGGTCGGGCTCTGTGCTGACAGCTCAGAGCCTGGAGCCTGCTTGGGATTCTGTGTCATTCTGCCTCTCTCCCACTCACACTCTGTCTCTCTTTCAAGAATAAATAAACATTAAAAGAAAATAACAAAATTTGTTTTTTAAAAATTAAGTTAAATCTTGCTGAGTACGTTTATAAAAATAAAGCAAGTGGCAAAAGTGGAATTCAGGGTCCACCTAGTTGCCGTGTTAAAGAATCAATATCACGCTTCAAACATATTATGTCTACTCTGCCATACATACACATTTCAGGGTGATGAGAGGTATTTAACGTTGCAAACTATTACGCAGCCTCCATGTGCAAGCGTTGAATGCTGGCTACTCTTACACCTCTAGCTTTGGGAATAGACCCAAAGAGGAGCAAGAAACTGGATGATCAGCAGCAGCGGAAGAGGGAGTTTTGCTATAAAACATCTTGCACACATGCCGTCTGCAAAGAACGTCTGACAAATTGATTGATTTCTTCTCTTACCTAAGCCCTTCACTTTCCAAGTTCTCCCCGTGCTCTGAAACAGGATCCATTTCTGATGTCAGCGTCAGCATGACCTACAAATCTGAACCGCCTTAGGACGCAGGGAAGTTTCGTTTTGAACTCCCTGAGGCCTGAATGGTAGGAGTCAGGGGAATGGCCTGTACAGGTGCACAGGGCGCGCTGTGGCGGTGCTGACCCTGGATCCCGAGGGACAAAGGAGACCAGGTATCATGTTCAAGGATTTATCATGCATTTATGATACGAGAGCCCCTAAAGCAGAGGGCCCAGGGAAGGGCTGCTTCCTGCCCAGGTTTATGGGCAGGACTCCCCCTGGTACTTAAATGGGAAGCTGTAATACTATTAACATCATCTCCTCTTAGCAGATAAAAAAAAAAAAAAATGAGTCATAGAGAGATGAAGTGCCCAGGAGCACAGAGCGAATCCAGTGTGGCCCCAGATCTATGCTCTTCCGTGTTTATACTCCCTCCGGGAATAGCTACTCATGTTTCAGGCAATAAAAAGCCAGCATCCCTTAGTGCAACCTGACTTTCAGCTTTTCTGAGTTAAAATTCAGAAACTACAAAAAAGAATCCCTTGCACAGCACAGTGAGCTTCCCCGTGTTGAAGGTGTTTTCCTGCACTGATTCTTTATTGTGAAAATTAGTGACTAAAGGCAACAATCATGCTTCTCTAGCATTTTTATTTTTTTTTAATTTTTTTTTAACATTTATTTATTATTGAGACAGAGAGAGACAGAGCATGAACGGGGGAGGGGCAGAGAGAGAGGGAGACACAGAATCAGAAGCAGGCTCCAGGCTCTGAGCCATCAGCCCAGAGCCCGACGCGGGGCTCGAACTCACAGACCGCAAGATCGTGACCTGAGCTGAAGTCGGACACTCAACCGACTGAGCCACCCAGGCGCCCCTCTCTAGCATTTTTCGATAGGAACTGTGTTTCAGGATAAAGCCCTAATGAAATGAGGGAGAGTGACGACAAAACAAAATAAAACAAACAAAAGTGTTATCTCTTGTAATCAAATATGTTTGTAAATTCCTGGTTCCGGGGGAGAAACTGTGGCTTCAAACTCAAAAGTACTTATTCTTTTCTTTCCTTTTAATTTCCCCTCTTTCTTTTTTCTTAAATTGTCTTTGCCATCCCAAGGAAAGAATCTCTTTTGCAGATGCCGCATGATATAATAGCAGACAAATCACTCTAGAGGGAGTCACTTGCCCATTTTCCTCAGGACCAAAAGTAAGCAGGTGGCAAGGAGAAATTAATTTATGCTAATACCTTCAAACCTTGCCAAAATGCTTCTTGCTATCTCCATTAACATTTAGGATCCGGCCCATAATTCACAGTGATATATCCTAGCTACATTAATATAAATTTTGGTATTGATAGAGTCATTGAAATTCTGCAGGATTTTTTAAAGATTGCTTTCATATTAATCTGAATCTGCTAACGAAAAGCAAGGTGAACGGAGTATTATCGGATCGAGTAATGTCTGCAACGCACAAAGAATGTTCAAAAGGAGAAGAATCCATGAGAGTCGAAATGTTTTCTCTGACCTTGGTCAAGTTCACAGATAGATAGATTTTTTTTAGTTTATTTGTTCATTTTGTGTGAGAGAGAGTGAGAGAGTGTGCACTCACACAAGCAGGGGAGGGTCAGAAAGAGAGGGAGAGAGAGAATCCCAAGCAGGCTCCGCATTGTCAGCACAGAGCCCATCACGGGGCTCAATCTCAGGAACTGGGACATCATGACCTGAGCAGAGATCAAGAGGTGGAGGCTTAACTGACTGAGCCACCCAGGCGCCCCTATGATCTTGGCCAAGTGTTCAGATCTCAATACGTGTTTATTATTCTAATTCCAAGAACATACCCATGAGAGAGGAACGGATATATTGGTAAATTATTCTCACAGGTAAGGTTTGGGTGTCATGCCAGCATCCCTGTTGCTGTCTCTTCCTACATTCCGGTACACCAACACTCCAGCCTCTTAGTTCTAGAAGCTTCTATTTTATGCTCACTGATATTCAGAGCTCATTAAGTCACTTCCTGTGAGTTAATAAACTCACGTTAATGACTAAAACTTGTGGAAGAATATTCTTCTGCTGTTGTGTTGGCCCTTCAGCCTGGGATTCCTAAGTTCACTCAAAGCCATACATTTCAAATAGTGAAATTTCAGACATTGTGGCAAGTTAAAAATGGAAGGCTGAGAAGGGAAGAACGGAGGGAGTCTTCAGCCTCCTTCACATCACCCCACGTGGGGCCCTGTCCCACTAATGTGTAAAGGCAGACCGTCCCTGCATAAGCCAAAAGAACCAAGGAGACCACAGTTATTAACTTGCCCGGTCCTGGGAATTATCAGGGATCCTATTTAAAATGCAGATTTCCCGGCCTACGTCTTAGAGATCCTGGCTCAGTGTGTTGGAGAGGTGCCGAGGAATCTGAGTCTAGTGATCAGACAGATTTGGGGAAAACGTGAGGCGACAAAGTATGTGGACTTTGTGGCCATAGAGACCTACTTCCTTGCGCGCCACAGCCGGCAATCTTATTTTTCTGAAACTCGTCTATAAGACAGAGATAATGATGACAGAAGCGAATGTTAAATTGGGTTCTACAAGTGGTTTCTAGTCGCATGCATAGACATGACCTGCACTCAATAATCATTAGCATCTCGTTCTTATCTGCTAGTTTCCCCAGAAGTAATTCTAGATTTAGGGCTCCATGCACTATAGAAAATTCCCAGTTACGTAGACACAGGACTAGCCTGGTTTAAAAAGAACAGCATAGATCTGTTGGATGATACGTAAGAATGATCGAGATAAGAGACCAGACGTCACATCGTGTTTGCTGAGCACAGCTGCTAAAAGATGGAGGAGATACCCAAACGAGGTATATAGAGGCCGAAATATAAATCGCCCGTCTTTGTCTCTGGACTGTGATCTATGCACTTGGGTAACTTCTTCTGTCTCATTTAATCCTTGATTTTCCTGATCCCACTTAATGTGACAACCACCATCCAGAATTCCCTTTGGGCTGACTTTGGTTCGGCATTTGGGAGTAATACGTTGATCACACTCTGTTTCACCCTCGGTCCAAGGTTCCTTCCAATATGCCCACTTTCTACCACCATGCCAGATAAGTTTTTCATCCTAAAATAACCTTCTCTTGAGGGCAATATCAGAGTAACAGAAACCAAGGATGTATTCCGATTGTAAACAGTGGCTACGTGTGGTATCAGCTTTCAGCTTCTTCCCCTCCAAAGATATTAAATGGGACTCCTCTAGGCGCAAAATGAATAGAAACAACTATAAAAAGAGAATTTTCATGAGGACTAACAGAACCAAATTACGCTTCCACTGAATTATAAATGGTTAAAATGAGATCCTTTGCCTTGATCAGGTTCTGAAGAAAATGAGCGAAAGAGGGGGAACGGAAGAATGAGGTCATAGGAGAAACAGAACGTGATCATAACTAAGATCTGAGGAGGGCAGATAAAATGTTCGGAGACAAACATTTGCCTCCCCATCTTGTCTTGCAAATCAGTCCTGTGCTATTAGAGATCTCTTGGAGTTTAGGGATTCACTTTTCGTAAATACCTAAAGGTAATGGTCAAATGGAATTAACAGAGGTGGAACATTAGATCCCTATAGAATGTGTTTCCGTGAATAAATCTCATTTGAATTCAGCTTTTGTAAGAAGAGCCTAGAGAATGAGTCGTGGAGATATGCCAATGCTTTGGGATTCAGCTGCATGGGTTTCCAGGAACACTCCCTTCTGTATTTGCCCAGGGACTAAGAAGTCCATGCAACAGAAAATGAGGGGAATCATTCTAGCATTTCTATCTACATTTATGTACAAAGATGTACCCCTCCTCTTTGCAGAGACTGGGTAGGATTTAAGCAACTCTGCTCGATTTCATTCTGGAGTTACCTCGTCTTAGAAAATATTTCTCTTTGAGGAATTTTTTTTCTAAAACTCTCAAACACAATGGCCCATTTTCTAAAGTTAGCAAATAAGATATAGCGAACCCTGATATGAATCTGAAAGGCAGGGGCACTCGGGTGGCTCAGTCGGTTAAGCATCTGACTTCGGCTTGGGTCACAATCTCACAGCTGTGGGTTCGAGTCCTGCGTCAGGCTGTCTGCTGTCCATGCAGAGCTCGCTTCAGATCCTCTGTTCCCCTCTCTCTGTCTCTCTCTCTCTCTTCCCCTCCCCTGCTTACTCTCTCTCTCTCTCTCTCAAAATTAAATATTTAAAAAAAGAATCTGAAAGGCAAAGAAGTCCCAAATGCCCTTTAAAATGTTAAAAACGAGAGTATGATAGGTGAAATTTCCCAAGGAGAGTATTATATCTTTGTGATTTTCTTCTCATCTACTTTCTCTCCTTATTCTCTCTCTATCTCTTCCAGCTAGTATTTCTCGCTACCTATAGGCTTAATATTTAACCTGCTCTTTAACTTAGAGTTGTCAATGGTCATCACTACACTCAGAACGAAAAGTATGAGCAAGGAAAAAGTAGAGAAGAAAAAAAAACAAGTGAAGGAGAGCAGCAAAATATATTATGTACCTGGTACGTTTCAAGTATTGTCTGGTGGCTTCTGGGAGCATTCATACATTTTATGCTCATTGGTATCCTTTTAGGTGCAGTATGGTTTCCATTTGGCGGTTGAGAAAACTGAGACTCGGGGAGACTATAACTTATCTAAAGACACAAAAAGAGTGGGGGCAAGTGCTGAGATTTCCCTTCATCTTCCTGGCCAACAGAACCCCAGTGTTGTTCAGGGAACCATTCCTTGGAGAAAATGGTTCTAGCCCAGCTCAGGCATTACTCCAGATGAATCCATGCCAATTAGGCAAACCCCATTTCCCTTGCCAATGTTGGATTTCAGGGGTGTGTCTGTGACCCAATTCTGGCCAATGAGGTATTTGAAAAAGTTTGCTGAGAGGTTTCTAGAAAAAAAAAAAGCTTCATGCTCTTAAAAAGCAAACAAAAATAATGTTTGATCAGATATTGTTGTAACGTCTGGAACAGTGGCAACTCTGTTTTGACCATGAGGCTCAAGTCTAAGAGCAAAGCCAATACACAAAGGAGATCAAATCAGAAGGTGGAAAGAACCTAGGTCCTTGATGGTGTTACTGAGCTGCTGAATTGACCATGTCACTGCCTTATTCTGGGACTCTTGTAATGGAGCGTAATAAATGCTTGTTTTTGTAAGATATTTAGAATTGGGTTATCTGTTATTTGTGAATGTAAGTATCCTAATGGATATACACTGCATTGTGGAAGATGCAACAGATGAAATGCCAGCTCAGCATGGGGGCAGGGAACACCGTATCAGCTTATGACTAATTAAAATGGTATGGAAATGAAGCCACCTATAAAAGCATGTGTATACACATACCTGCCCATGCACACGCGGACACACACGGACACACACACACACAATGCTAGAATAGCGTCTGAACACCTTTCTAGAGCTAAATGCTCCATATATGTTAACAGATCATCTCACTCCTTATGTCTCAAAGTCTTACAAGGCTTTATTACATTGGCTCCACACTGGGATCACAGGAAAGCTTTAAAACTATTCAGACTGGGTGGCTCAGTCAGTTGAGTGTCTGACTTTAGCTCAGGTCATGATCTCCTCATGAGTTTGAGCCTCACATCGGTCTCAAGCTGCCACCCAGCACAAAGCCTGCTTCAGATCCTCTGTCCCCCCTCTCTCTCTGCCCCTCCCCTGCTCATACTGTCTCTGTCAAATATGAATAAACATTTTTTTGATGTTTATTTTTGAGAGAAAGAGAGAGAGACAGAGCGTGAGTGGGCAAGGGGTAGAGAGAGAGGGAGACAGAATCTGTGACAGACTCCAGGCTCTGAGCTCTCGTCACAGAGCCTGCCTGACATGGGGTTTGAACCCACCCCTGAGATCATGACCTAAGCCAAAGTCGGATGCTTAACCGACTGAGCCACCCAGGCGCCCCTCCCCCCAAAATGAATACATTAAAAAAAAAAAAACACCCAGGCCTGGGCCATCCCCAGACATCCCAATTTAATTCATCCTGGATACACTTTGGCAATAAGAGTTTTCCAAGCTCTCAAGGTGGTTCTAGGCAAGGTTGAGGAGCACTGTTCTATAAACTTCAGCAGAAAAAAGCAAATACGATCATGTCAGAATGCTTGATTAGCCCAGGAGGTAATCCAGGCCCCCCCACACCATACGGCATGGGTTTGTCTTCCCTTTCCCCAGGAATATTTCAATGGTTTGAGTTGTCGAGGGGAGGGTAGAAGCAGGCTGGAACAAGAGTCAGAGCCACAGAGGGGTCAGGGCACCCAGAGTTCTAGATGGCAAGTGGTAAGAGGCACCGGCTGAGGAGTCAGAACCTCCAGATTCAATGGCTGCTCTCATCAGGTACTTAGGATCTCTGGAAACCACCTGCTGACTCTAGCCAACCATGTGCCCATGGGTAAGGCAGCATTACCAATCTTTCCACTTTCCTTTGGGGGTGTTGTGAGGCTCTGATGAAAATATGTATGTCAGATGCTTTGCAAAGGACAAAGCATCATACAGGTGTGAGGTATTTGTTTTGCAAATGAACAAGGACAACTTTAGTTGTCTCCAGATTCTCACCCACGGGTTATTCTCTGTTTCTGTCATTTTGGCAATAGCTCAGGTTTTCTCGGTCTTTTCCATTCACTGGAATTTCATGGGGCGCTTGTAGGTATCCCCACTGCCCGGTCCAAGCCTCAGAAATTCTGACTCAAACTGTCTGGGGGTGGGGCTGGCCATCAATGCTTTTTAAGACTCTCCGTTTATTTCCAATGGGCAGCCAATGACCTCCAAATCCAAATGCACCTGGAGAGCAGTATTCCGTCAAGGTTGTCCTTCCTTAGTGTTCAAAGAGCCCTCAGCTCTGCCCTGCCGGTTGAAGATGAGCGAGTCAGAGGCCGGCGGCAGATGCGATCCCCATTATCCTGCATAGAACGTCTCTCTGGGAGGAAGATCTCCGCTCCCTTGTTCCCTTTCTGACCTCAGCTCCTGGGTCAGGAGCGCCCGTGTCTCTGAGTCATCCTTCCCTATCAACAGCCCTGGAGTCAGCTTGTTGTTCCTCCAGGCCCAGCCACAGATGCTCCTGCTCCGTTTAGTCTATTCGCACACCCTGCTGAGGCAGCTCTCACCTGGCTTGACGTGCCGTGTAAAGCCTCTCCAGTCACCACCTGCAGGTCATTTGGAGGCCACGCCAAAGCCAGAGAGGGAGCCCGGAAGAGAGGGAAGCAAGTTCTGTTTCCCCTGTAGCCCTGTATGCCGTCGCATCACTTCCCAAAGAAACCATTGCACACCACTGAAAACCACAAATTCAAAAAATTGGAGGAATACGTCATCTCACTGCCATGGAGGCCAATGTTAAACACGGGCATCTCATCCAGAACGCACTTACAGGGCCCTTAAGCTCCTTGGCCACTACCTCCCTACTTGGTCTTTGGAGAGATGGGCGGGTCTTGAAAGGGCTGTTGGCCCAGGAAAGTTTGGGACTGGGGAGTGCTCCCTCGAGGAAGATGCATCCTGGAGGACCCTGCGGATGGACAGGGAAGACAGACACCCTCAACCCTCAGTACCAAGTGGAGACTTCCTCGAGTCCCAGGTTACTGTGACCAACTTTTCTTACTGATACTCAGCCACCCTGTCTCTGCGTCCTCGACAGACTTATCAGTAGCTTTCTTTTAAAATTTTTTTTTCAACATTTTTATTTATTTTTGGGACAGAGAGAGACAGAGCGTGAACGGGGGAGGGGCAGAGAGAGAGGGAGACACAGAATCGGAAACAGGCTCCAGGCTCTGAGCCATCAGCCCAGAGCCCGATGCGGGGTTCGAACTCCCGGACCGCGAGATCGTGACCTGGCTGAAGTCGGACGCTTAACCGACTGCGCCACCCAGGCGCCCCTCAGTAGCTTTCTTTTTAGCGGTTATGGACATTCAAATCATCATCGCCCTCACGAGACTGTGAACTTTTAAAGGGGATAACACATAGTTGCTTCAGATGAGAATCTCCAAAGGGGCTATTACAGTCCACTTGGGTCTCAGTAAAAAGGTGTGGATGAGTGGATGGTGAGTGAAAAAATGAATGAATGGACGCATGGGGTTCATCGAACTGCTTTATCATACCACTGGAAAAGCGATAGTTACTTGTGAGAGTTCAATGTTACCAGAGTAGTAGAGAAGTAGGAAGACAGAAGACTTGAAGGAGCAAATGGGTTTCAGGAAGGTATGTGTCTGTCTCCTGCTCTACCCACATCATGTCATTTCCTCGGCCATCGATTCCCTGCCCTTTTTTTTTCCTTCTGAAGTGAATGGACTGTTGTCCATACACACGGGGCTTCTTTCCTAGACACTAAACAAGATCCCCGCTGATGTCCATTCAGATGCCATTCAGGTTCTTAGTCACTCTTCTGCAGTAAGTAATGTTGGCTCTACCCACCGGGAAAGGTCTTTGGGGGTATGTTTTGGGTTTTTTGCTGGTCTATATTTCTCCCCCTGTTCATGCGCAGCATGATTTGGCCAGAGCTGACAAAAATCACTTTAAGACATAGCGATGTCAAGACTAAATCTGGGAGCAGGTGCTCTGATCTCCACTGTCATTGCACAGGGGCTGGGAAACGAGTTCCCCGGGGAAGGTGAGAAGCCGTGCATGGAGACACATGGCTTTCATCCAGCATTTTAGACTTTGTAGAGTTTTCTAGATAAAGAGCATAATAACGCTCCATGCCTAACACCGGCCGCCTCATATTTCCTATCATTCATTCCTTTTGCAGAGGAAAATAATTGTGCCTGGCTTTACTGTGAGGCCACTTTACTTGAAGGGCTTGCTTTCTTGGTTGAGTAGCCAAAATAGTAAGTCTTAGGGAAATCTGTTACTGCTCTTATTTTTTCCTATTTTTTCCGTTCCCGTTTGGCTAATCAATCAGGCAGCAGATTCCGGTTGTCCTTAGCCCCAGATGTTTCCCAGTGAGTAATTTTGTTTTCATTCACCTGGGTCATGACTTCAGGAGAAGAAATAGGACATTTATTTTTTTTTATTTTTTTTTCAACGTTTATTTATTTTTGGGACAGAGAGAGACAGAGCATGAACGGGGGAGGGGCAGAGAGAGAGGGAGACACAGAATCGGAAGCAGGCTCCAGGCTCCGAGCCATCAGCCCAGAGCCCGACGCGGGGCTCGAACTCACGGACCTGCGAGATCGTGACCTGGCTGAAGTCGGACGCTTAACCGACTGCGCCACCCAGGGGCCCAAGAAATAGGACATTTAATGGAACGAGGCCAAAAGATGCAATTTCAAGGCCAAATACTGATTCAATTCAATTAACATTTACTTAGCATCTACTATACTTCAGGCTGTCCAAATATTCCATTTATTCCTTACGTAAGTTATTAGATAGGTACTAGCTTATTCAATTGACAAATGAAAATACCGAGACTCAATATGGTATAATATTATACACTTTTAAGAGCAAACAAAACAAAATTATATATGTAGTAAAATCACAATATGTATCATGAGAAGGAAACAGGATAACCGTCATTATTTCTACACGACAGAATTGTGAATCCTAGTAGATTTATCCTTTATTTCTTTCTGCCCCCACTTAAACATCTGCAGTGATCATGTATTATCTTTTAAATTAGTGAAGAATATCTAAAGAGAATAAACAAACAAACAAAAATTCAGAGGCTAGAGCTGCTCATGGGAACATTGGTAGTAAGCTTCTGAGCCAGCATTTTAGTCTTCCTTCTGGAAAACTCTCCCCTCTATTCCTGGGGGCCTCTAAATATGAGGCAGGCTGTGAGGAGCACAGACACAGGGAAGCACCCTCCGTGAACATGGCCAGCCCTAAGATCTCCACTTTGAGCTCTGGGGCCTTGAAGCAGATATGAGAGAACAAAACAAAAAGAATAGAGGAGGAAGAAAGGAGAGGAAAAGCAACGTGAGCCTGGGCAGCGCCCAGTGGGACAGGAGTTGATATTCAGAGGGGAAATGGATTAAGCCATCACTCTGGTCTCAGGGAGCTTCTCCTGCTGCCTCCCTTGTTTCCTCACGCTCTCAGACTAGATTTAGCAGGATCCAAATCTAAACGATCTTCCCTTTCATCTAGGGTCACTGAGTCGCAGCGCTGGCATCATTCCAAGTGCAAATTCCCTTTCAAAGTGTATTACGGAATGAATTCTACTCAAAAATGGAGGTTGTACTACAGACCATTAAGGTCACATTGGCGGCGACTGGCCCACGATGGCTGGACACGGCTGGCTTTTGCAGCGTCTGGTTTGCCAAGATGCACTCGACCACATTACCTGATTTTGTCAGCCTTCCAAAGTAAGCATTTTGTCAGGTAAGAAGATAGAGACCTTGAGCGTCCTGGGGACATCTTGACTTAATTTAGATCGCTCCTCTGTCCAAAAGGTTTCAAGATGGCTTAAAATAAGGCAAACGATGCTGGCAGTCAAATAGGAATTTGAAAATCACAGCCGCAAGAAAGAGAAGGAAGGTGGATGATCCAACCAGGCAAGCTGATATACTTGCAGTGAAGTGAAAATATTACCCTGAGTTTCTCTGCAGCCGGGACAAAAAAGTAACCATGGGAAATTAGCTTATTGTTATCACTGGATGGGGGGGAGGGGGCGGAGATATGGGGGAAAGGGAGAAAATGCCACTTTTTCAGAGAAGCAGAGTCTTTTTCAATCTGGTAGTAAACCCTAAATGGAATTCTTTATAGGAAATGTTGAAAATTGGCAATGACCTTGACAACAGACTTCACAACAGATTTTATAGCAAATACACCAAAAGGAATTGCAGACGGCTTTTTTAAAGCTACAAATTATTTTAAAGCTATAGAGACGTCTATTTTCCTCACATGAGCTGTATTGTGAAAGTCTCACAAAAATTCTATGAAGCATTTGTTATCACATTACCCAACCAAATTAAGAAATAAAGACGTAAAAGTGATTAAATAGCTCTTCCGACATCAACATCACGCAGTCCTTAATTGACAGAGCTGGGTTTAAGCCCAGATTTGACATCTTAAATTCTGTGGAAAAGACGCTAAAATGCAATTACATAAAGGCAATTTGGCAAATTGTCCAAACTGGATTCTTCCAGTGGTCTGACTGGAGCCAACAGTAAAACTTAGATCCAATGAGTGAATGGGCAACATGTGACAAATTACTTTCTCTAAGAAGTATTTCACTTAGGGGCCCTGGGTGACTCAGTCAGTTAAGTGTCTAACTTCGGCTCAGGTCACGATCTTGCGGTCGGTGAGTTCAGGCCCCGCATCGGGCTCTGTGCTGACAGTTCAGAGCCTGGAGCCTGCTTCAGATTCTGTGTCTCCCTCTCTCTCTGCCCCTCCCCCCCACTCACACTCTGTCTCTCTGTCTCTCTCTCTCTCTCTCAAAACTAAATAAACATTAAATTTTTTTTAATTAAAAAAAAATTATTTCACTTAGCCAACTTTTGATAAAATCCAAAGAGCAAATACTTGGATGTCGTTCACCAACAAAGGCTGCCGGTTGAGGATTCCCTAAAAGATTTACCTAAGGTTATACGGGTAGCTTATGGCCCATATGGCCTGGCTAAAATCTAGCCCGTAGGTCACAGATCCTTCCCTGAAATCAAATCAACCTCTCCTCATCTAGAGTCATGGTTCTTGAGGTCAAGGGATGTGCGCTAGATATTGATATATATTTCTGGATCTGATATGAAATAGTCCTCATGTGCCTGGTGCCTCACAGGGGACTGAGGTGGTTACAGCCTGACAGAAGAAGCAGGAAACATGAGGGGATTATGTAACAAATCCTCCTGAATGGTACTCTGTTCTGGAAGTGAACTGAGGACATGCTCCTCAGGAGAAAACCAGAAGGGAAGATTCACAGGGAGATATATTTCCACAGCCTCAGTGTTCTCTATGTTCTCTTCCACACAATGGTTTACATCCCTTAAAGCCTGCCATTTAGTCTCAGCAGCGTTCCTGAGGCACTAACCCTTAATGAACAAAGCTATGACTCATTCCACTAGCTCGTTCCAGAGTAAAAGGTTTGCTGGAAAAAATGTTAGATGTTTTCCACTAAGTTACTGCTTTCTGAAAAATGAAGTCTGTGAGAACTTAGTCAACTGACTCACACCTACTTACAGAATGTGCAATTTAGTGCAGCAAAAATAGTCTACTATAAGGGTTAAAAGCGCATAGTTTGGACCTGGAAAAACTCTGGTGCAAATGCCCACCCGACCAGTGATTGGATTTATGAAGTTGGCAGGTATTCATCCTTTCTGAACCTCATTCTTTTCATTTATACAATAAAGATAATAGTCTATGTTGTTGAGTTTTTCTGAGTATTTAGTTTATTGTTATATATAAAGCCATTAGAAAATATCTCACACAAAGTAAGTATATAAATATGTTACGGGGCACCTAGATGGCTGAGTCAGTTAAGTGTCCGACTTCGGCTCAGGTCATGATCTCATGGTTTCTGAGTTCGAGCCCCACATCAGGCTCTCTGCTGTCAGCACAGAGCCTGCTTCAGATCTTCTATCCCTTTCTCTCTCTGCCCCTCCTGCACTGGTCATCTCTCTCTCTGTCTCTCTCTGTCTCTCATAATAAAATAAACTTTAAAAAACTGTTATGTATAATAATTATAATGTGCAAGGAACTGAGGAGAGAGCGGAAAGGGTAGAAGATCTATATGATTTAA
The DNA here is from genome assembly GCF_016509475.1 of Prionailurus bengalensis. Taxonomy (NCBI): domain Eukaryota; kingdom Metazoa; phylum Chordata; class Mammalia; order Carnivora; family Felidae; genus Prionailurus; species Prionailurus bengalensis. The sequence continues at coordinate 33,488,777 of NC_057344.1, read as the reverse complement.
TTCTAACTCTCAAGGGATGGGTTTAAATAAAGCTCAAACGAAGGAGCCATTGGTTCTTCATGGGACTTTATCAGTTACCATTTGCTGTGTAACAAATCATCCTCCCATCCAATAGCGACTTAAAATGATAGCCATTTTTTAAAAAAAATTTTTTTTAACGTTTATTTATTTTTGAGACAGAGACAGAGCATGAACAGGGGAGGGGCAGAGAGAGAGGGAGACACAGAATCTGAAACAGGCTCCAGGCTCTGAGCTGTCAGCGCAGAGTCCAACACGGGGCTCGAACTCACAGTCCGCGGGATCATGACCTGAGCCGAAGTCGGACGCTTAACCTACTGAGCCACCCAGGCGCCCCAAAACAATAGCCATGGTTAGCACAAACCTTTCCATACTGACAATTTAAGTTGCACTCCGTTGAGCCGTTCTTCTGGTCTGGGGCTCAACAGATTTCAGCTGGGTTTGCTCACAGCTTACTGTCAGTTGGCGGGTTGCCTGCTGCTGGCTACTTTACCGCTATCTGCTCTTGGATAGTCAAGTCTCCTGGGATCTTTGTCCCATGGCCTCTAACCTTCCAACAAGCAAGGCCAGGCTTGCGCACAGAGCAGTCCAAGGGTTTCAGAAGCAGCAAGAGAACTAACCCCCAAACAGTAGCCACTTTCAAGTTAGGAGTTGCATCAAATTTGCCGCTGTCCCACTGGCCAAGCAAGTCACATGTCTTGGCCCAAAGTTAGCATAGGATGAGACTCCCCAAGAGTTTGGACACAGGGAGGTGTTGACGAGTGTAGCATTATTGCGACTGGCACATTACAGTGGGTAACAGGAAACATTTCAAGTGGAAAGTAACACTGAGCTCTAGTTCGAGCTTCGCAAAATTTTGATAAACAAAAATAAGAAAAGTGGTCTCTGAACAAAAAGTGCCGTGGACTGAGATGGGAAGAATATGCACAGTGTGATGTGCACTGCTTGCCAATTTTTAAAGAGAAGGAGGTGAGATAGGAGTTCTAACGGTCAAATCTAGCTCTGAGATCCTCTTTCTGTCAAACAATTTCCGTTTAGGAAGTGTCTCCTACCTACTCCTATTATCCCTGTTGCACCTTCTAAACCATGTACTCAGCCCGTTCCTTGACTTACAGAAAAACGCACAGAAAAGTCCCTTTTATAAAAGGCAGGATAGACTTTAATGAAGAATTGGGAAGCAGAAATGGGGTCTCTCTGATGGAAATGCAAATAACTTCCAGTTGAAAATTAGACTCTGTTCTGTTAATATCCTTTAGCTCCTTCTTACCTCTGGAGAGATTTCACCGACAAATCACAAATAGCATTCCAATATCATGGCTCCTATTCCTCTCTCCTTTTCCACTTTTCCCCTACCCTAGATGCATCACGGTTTCCTTTCACCAGGCCCCTTCTTCCCAATGCACCTCTGCCTCCACATTCCTGGATGAAACCATCAGGATTCTCAACGCAAACTCTCTTCAGTATAACCGGCTTTACTCTTCTGAGATAGCACTGACGTGGGGGTTTTTTTCTTGGTTTTGGATATGCTTTTTATTATTTTATAATTAATATTCTCTTTTTTGTCAAAAGAAAAACCGGCAGTGGCCCCAGAGTTATACAGAAAAAAGAAAAAAGAAAAGAAAAGAAAAGAAAAGAAAAGAAAAGAAAAGAAAAGACAAGAAAAGAGAAAACATTATAAATGGACGCAGCCATGCTGGAGGATGCATATCAATTTCTAATACTTCCCCTCATGGGTTCACCTGCAGTTCCAGCTTTACCATTTCATGAACCAACGTGGAACTTCATAATGTGATCCAGTAAGAAATGTAAGCGTCCGCTGATAGTATATTAGGTGACCTGAGTCACCTTGAGATGAATCTAGTCCCTTGAAGATCGATGTGAGTGTTGACATCAGGTTGCCCATCAAACTCATAGAGCAGAGAGAAAATCCACCCAGTTGGCCCTGGGTCCCAAAGTCCAGCTTGTAGGCCCCATTGTTTCATCTTATCCTGCTCCCCACATACGCTTCAAATCGACACATAATAACCTGTCTGGGCGATGATTAAGACCATTACCTTGGGGTGCCTGGGTGGCTCAGTTGGTTAAGCGTCCGACTTCGGCTCGGGACATGATCTCGCGGCTTGTGAGTTCCAGACCCGCATGGGGCTCGGTGCTGACAGCTCGGAGCCTGGAGCCTGCTTCGGATTCTGTGTCTCCCTCTCTCTCTCTGCCCCTCCCCCGCTTGTGCTCTGTCTCTCTCTATCAAAAATAAATAAAATGTAAAAAAAAAAAAAAAGACTGTTACTTGAAGACTATACTCGGACTCAAACTGACTGCAGATCTTGGAATTTGTGTTCACGTTTGGGGGAAAAGACAGGAACGTTGAGCAAAAACAAGCTCAGTGTGTGGTATGGGTGTTATGTAGTCAACAAAACAAATCAGTGCTAAAATATCCCAAGCATGAATTCCCCATGACAAATCTAAGTTGCATATAGATGGGGCTGATTTCGATTTTTCAAACTACACTATCTTCCCCCAAATATTACTGATATATTATTTAAGGAGTTATGCATACCAGCCTGCACTCTCATTGTGGAACAGGAAATGAGATTCAACCATCGCATACAAGCATACAGAAAAAGGAAGCAAGCAAAATCAATGAGAAGGAAAATTTCCAGGTCTTATTGATAGACACTAAATTTGGACCTACTTCAGCTAATTCAATGATGGATGAAAAGATATCAAAGTGAAACAAAGTTACCTAGGAAAACATATTGTACAATAAGAAAAATGAATTGAAATGACATAGAAAAAAAAGCATAATTCTGAAAATAATCTATTATTGATTACTGGTGGGAAATAAAGGAAAACCATTTTGCATGCTCAACAGAATGAAAAAATAACCAAACTGAAAAAATATACAACATGATGTCAGCAAAAATGGCACAGTAAAGAACTCTGAAAGTCCATCCCTCCAAAAAGCAATAAAAAAAAAAAACTGGCAAAATTATTAGAGTTAACTTTTCCTAACTCTAGGAACTAACTAAAATATTGAAACCCCAGAAAAGGCTTAGTTGAAAACAAAAACAAAAGCTAAATCTTGGTAAGAACAGCAAGTTTGTTTTTGCTTTTTAATTTATTCTAATCCCATCCCTCACTCCAGCTCAGCAGTAGCATTGAAACTAAAAACCCACATTCCCAGTATCAGTAACAGAGGGAGAAGAAAGGAACTCATTTGCAAAGATTTGAAATCATTTCTTTACCTGTCTGGTGGCTCCCTAGAAAATCAAAAAGTTAGACTTTATCTTCCTGATGTGAAACTCACTCAGTCCTAAAAACCACTATATTGAATGTGTTTGTAGAAAACATTGACAGGCAAACATTTTCATTACTGCTGACACAGGCAATGGATAATACTTAGGGGGAAAAATAAACTAAACAAAATGTTTTGGAGGAAAGCCTAGGGAATGACATACTTTAGGGAACAAGGGTCTTGAAAAGCCCTAACATATTTCTAGGAATCTTGAAGGCAACATACATGTCCAGAGCTGTCTGAATGCTCAAGAAGACCTACGAAGGTCTTAACACATCTGGTTGACCTTGAGTTTCTGAACAAGCAGGAAGGTAGAGTTATGAAATGCTTAGCTATGTTTAGAAGGCATGCCCAAACCACATGCAGCTCCTCTTTGCAAGCCTGGAGATTTTCTCAGTCCTAGGCTTTAAAGGAAATCTCTATCCAATCAATAGATGATCACTGAGCTAATGGAACGGAGACTTCAGTGGCAACACATAATAAAGAATACAAACTTTACAAAATTAGTTCAAAAATCATGAAACAAAAACTACTACAGGAAGGACCAATAACAAATCCCTGGGGAAGAAAGAATCTGATTTTCAGAGATGCCACACCGTAATATTCAAAATACCCAGTTTGCAACAAAATATTATGAGGCATGCTAAACAAAAAACAAACATGTCCCATACAAAGGAATAAAAACAATCATTGGAAACAGTCCCTGAGGGAACCCACATTGGACTTACTTAACAAATATTTTAAATCAGTATTTTAAATATATCCAAGGAGCTAAAGGAAATGATATCCAAAGAACTAAAGGAAAGCCTAAAAATATCTCACCAAATAGAGAATATCCATAAAGAAATATAAACTATAAAATGAAATCAAAGAGAAATTCTGGGTTTGAAAAGTATGATAACTTAAATGAAAACTTCACTAGTAAGGCTTAACAACACCTTTAGGCAGGCAGAAAAAAGAATCAATAAAAGTGCTGATAGATCAACTGAGATTATCCATTCTGAGAAACAGAAAGAAAAAATAATAAAGAAAAATAAACAGAGCCAAGGAGACCTGTAGGATACTATCAAGTGTATTAGAACACATATAATGGGACTCTCAGAAGGAGAGGAAAGATAGAAAGGGGACAAGAGTATTAGAAGAAAAATAGTCAAAAAACTGAAGAACTCTAGGAAAAAACTCAAAAAAGAGCCACACTGGGACACATCATTATTCAAAATATCAAAAAGCAAAGACAAAGAGAGAGTCTTGAAATCAGCGAGACACAATGGCTAATTATGTGTAAGAGATCCTCAGTGAAATTAACAACTGATTTTTTTCATCAGATACCACAGATGCCAGAAGGCAGTGTATAGAAAATACTATAGTCAGACTAGCAAAATTGTCCTTCAAAAATGAAGAAGAAATTAAGTTCTTACAAAATAAATAAAAAGAGAGAGAATTTGTTTCCGATAAACCTGCCTTATAAGAAATGCTAAAGGAAGTCTTTGAAGATGAAATGAAATGAAATGAAACTAAAGACTAACATGAATCTACGCAAAGCAAAAAAACACCAAAACGTGTGTGTGTGTGTGTGTGTGTGTGAGTATTAATGTACTTTTTGTTTGTGAGTCCTTCTTCATATCTAATTTAAATGACAGATGTACAGGGGCACCTGGGTGGCTCAGTTGGTTAAACATCTGACTTCAATTCAGGTCATGATCTTACCGTTCATGGGTTTGAACACCACATCAGGCTCAGAGCCTGGAGTCTGCTTTGGATTCTGTGTTTCCCTCTGTCTCTGCTCCTCCCCTGCTCATGCTCTGTCTCTCTCTGTCTCTCAAAAACAAATAAATGTTAAAAAAAATTTTAAAAAGACAGATGTACAGGGGCGCCTGGGTGGCGCAGTCGGTTAAGCGTCCGACTTCAGCCAGGTCACGATCTCTCGGTCCGTGAGTTCGAGCCCCGCGTCAGGCTCTGGGCTGACGGCTCAGAGCCTGGAGCCTGTTTCTGATTCTGTGTCTCCCTCTCTCTCTGCCCCTCCCCCGTTCATGCTCTGTCTCTCTCTGTCCCAAAAATAAATAAACGTTGAAAAAAAAATTAAAAAAAAAAAAGACAGATGTACAAAGCAATAACTGTAAATCTATGTTGGAAGACACAGAGTAAAAGGACATATTTTGTGATGATGATATCATGGAGAGGTGCAGGAGCTATAGAACTATAGGAGCAAAGTTTTATATACAATGAAAGTAAAGTTGATCTTAATCTGAACTGCATAGACAAAAATTAAGATGCTAATTTTAATTAAGAAACCACTAAGAAAATAACTAAAATACATATAGTAAAAGAAACAACAAGGGAACTCATATGAGTACACTACAAAATATCTATTCAACACAAAAGAAGACAGAAATGAAGAAACTGAGGAAAATATATGACATATAGGAAACAAATACCAAAATTACAGAATTAAGTCTGTCTTTATCAGTAATTATATTAAATGTAAATGGGTTAAACTCTTCAATTAAGAAGCTTGGGTTAACAGAATGGATAAAAAGCCATGATCCAACAATATGTTCTCTCATATTGGAGACTCATTCTAAACTCAAAGACATGAATGAATTAAAGGATAAGAAAAGAAATCCCATACAAACAGTAACCAAGAAAGAGCAGACAAAATAGACTTTAATACAAAAATTTATATGAGACACAAAGAAGGACATTATAGAAGTATAAAAAGGTCAATCCATCGAGAAGTTATAGTAGTTATAAATATATATACACCTAACAACAAAGTCCTAAAATACATGAGTCAAATCTGACCAAATAAAGGAATAAAAAACAGTGCACAAATAATAGTTGGAGACTTCAACACCCTTCTTCAGTAATGGACAGAAAACAAGGCAGAGATGAAGGAAATAAAAGAATTGAATAACACTGTACCCCAACTAAATCTATTAGACATCTATAGATCATTCCACCTAATGACAACAAAATACACATTCTTCTTAAGTACACATCAAACATTATCCAAAATGCACCATAAACGAGTCCAAAAAACACATTTCAATAAATTTTGTAAGATTAAAAGCATATAAACAATGCAATTAGACATAGATAACCTAGCAAAATTTGGAAAATTCACAAATATGGTGAAATTGAACAACACATTCTGAAATAACCAATGAGCCAAAGATATCACAACCCAATTAGCAAATACGTGGAGATGAACGAAAGTAAAAACACAGCATACAAAAACTTTAGGATGCACAAAAAAGAATGCTAACAGGCAATCACTACTAGTAACATTTTTATATTTAAAAAAGAATCGACATTTCAAATAAATACTTAAATTTCCACCTTAGAAATGGAAAAAAAGAACAAATTAAATTCACAACAAGAAGACGGGAATTAATAAAAACTCAAGAGGAAATAAACAAAATAGAGAATTTTAAAGATAGAAAAAAAATCAACAAGTCCAAAAACTGGTTCTTTGAAAAAATCAACAAAAATAAGAAAGCTTTAGTCAAACTGGCCAAGAAAAAAAAAAGAAAAAAAAAAAAAAGAAATCAAAGTGGAGACATTCCAACCTATCTTACAGAGATAAAAAGAATTATAAGAAAATACTATAAACAATTGTATGCCAACAAGTTAGGTAACCTGCATGAAGTGAGCAAATTCTCACACACACACACAAAACTACTAAAACAGGCTCAAGAGGAAAATAAATTAATCACCAATCAAAAACTTCCAACAAAGAAAAGATGAGGCACAGATAACTTCCTAATGAATTAAGCAAACTTTAAAAATTTAAAACCAGTATTTCTAAGTTTCTTCCAAAAATAGAAGGAAACACTTCTTAGTTTGTTCTATGAGGCCAATATTACTCTGATATCAAAAGCAGACAAAAACAGCCCAAACTACAGATCAATATCCCTTGTGAATATAGATATAAAATCCTAAACAAAATACTTGGAAGTCAAATGCAGCCTCACATTAACATGATTATACACCATGATCAGGCAGGATTTATCCTGGGAATAAAATGTTGGTATAACATATAATCAATGTAATACAACATATTAATAGAATTAAGGGAAAAAAATAATTCACATGACCATTTTAATAGAACAGGAATAGAACAAAACTTCCTCAATTTAATAAAGGACATCATCCCGGATAGTGAAAGACTGAAAATTTATTCCACAAGATATGAAACAAAACAAGGATGACTTCTTTCACCATTTCTATCAATGTATTATTAAAAGTTCTAGCCAAGGCAATTAAGCAAGAAAAGGAAATAAAAGGCATCTGGATTGGGAAAGAAGTAAAACTATCTCCATTTCTAGCTGACATAATCTTATTTGTGAAAAATCCTAAAAAATTCATATACACAAAACTTAGAGTTAATAAACAAGTTTAGGAAAGTTTCAAGATACACAATCGATACACAAAAATAAATTATCTTTCCATATATTAGCAATGAACAATTGAAAATGAAATTAAGAAAATAATTATATGTATAATAGTTTAAAAGAATAAAATATTTAGGAATAAATTTAACCAAGGATATGCATGTTTTCTACATAGAAAAAAAGAAAACTTTGTTGAAATAAAGACCAAAACAAGTTGGAAAATATCCCATGTATATTGAATGGAAGACTTAATATTGTTAAATGGCTAATTGCCCATTTGATCTATAGATTCAATCCAATCCTTATCAAAATTCCAGCTGCCCTTTTTATAGAACTGGGCAATCTGAGGCTAAAATTCATATGAAATGTAAATTTTTCTGAATAGCCAAAACAATCTTGAAAAAGAAAAATCAAAGTTGGACTACTCACAGTTTCTAATTTCAAAACTACCACAAAGCTACAGTAATCAAAGCAGTGTGATACTGGCATTAGAGTACGCATGTATTAATGGAATAGAATTGAGACTCCAGAAATGCGTGTGTGCGTGTGGGTGGTTGGGTGGATGGGTGCATGCATGTGCATGCCAATTGATGTCAACAATGCTGCCAAGATTGTTCAATGGGGAAAGAATGGTTTTAGCAAGTGGTGCTGGGGCCATTGAATAGTCACATGAAAAGAATGATTTTGGACCCATGGCTCATGTCATATGTAACAATTAACTCAAAATGGATCAAAGAGCTAAATATAAGAGTTAAAACTATAAAACTTTTAGAAGGAAAGTTAGGTATAAATCTTTGTGACCTTGGATTAGACATTGGTTTCACTGTTAAGAAACAGCAAATGAAAACCCACAAAATGGAAGAAAATATTTTAAATCATACACGATAGGGGCCTAGTGTGTCCAGAATATACTAGGAGTAGTCACAACTCAACAATAAACAGATGAGCAATCCAATTCAAAAATGGGCAAAGGATCTGAATAGACGTGGCTCCAAAGAAGACATATATGGCCAGTAAGCACATGAAAAGATGCTCAACATCATTATTCAGCAGAAAAATGCCACCAAAATCACAAAGAGATACCACTTCACATCCACCAGGATGGTCATAAATAATAACAATGTTGGCAAGGATGTGGAGAAACGAAGCCTTATGCATAGCTGGCAGGACTATAAAATGATGCAGTCACTATGGAAAACTGTTTGACAGTCCCTCAAAAAACTGAACAGAATTACCATATGACCCAATAACTCCACTCTTGGTTATATACCTAAGAGAATTGAGACATATGTTCACACAAAGACATACAGCAATGTTTATAGCAGCATTATTCATTCTAGCCAAAGACCAGAAACAACCCACATACCCATCAACTGTGAATGAATAAACAAAATGTGGTCTATTCATACAGTGGAATATTATTCAGCCATAAAGAAGAATGGAGTACTGATACTTGCTACAACATAGATGAATCTTGAAACATTATGCTATGGGAAAGAAGCCAGATGCAAAATTACACAAAAAAAGTACTGTACAATTCTATTTATATTAAAAGTCCAGAAGAGATGAATTCATGGAAACAGAAAGTAAAATTAGTTGTTGGCATGGGATGGGAGGAGGGCAAATTGGGAGGTATGCAGTTTCCTGATTGAGTAATAAAAATATTCTGGAATTTGATAGTGGTGGTGGTTACATACATTCTGAATATAGTAAAAACAACTGAATTGTACACTCTAAAATTGCTAAAATAGTAAATGTTATGTTATGTGAATTTTACCTCATTAAATAATTTTTTTAATTTAAAAACCAAAACAAAACAAAATGATGTCCTTATTGGCCTCATGTTGCTTATTCCAGAATATCGTCCCATCTTTCTGCCTATATTGTCATCACCCTGGCTTATTTGTGTTCAGCTGGATTACTTAGTGGATTGAAATACACAGCTCTCCAGTCCTCAGAGATCTCAAGATCACAAGAACATTCCTTATCCTCACCACCATCACAAGGATTATACTTCTGCTGTTGTGTTTTTTGTTTCCTTTCAGTCTTTCTTTATTTCATTCATTTTTCTTTCCAGCTCATCATCCTTTTTATTTTTCTTTTGTCTCTACAGCTTGCTTCTTACTTACAATTTTAGCTTTTTTTTTTTCACGGAGTTTTTATCTCTGCCACTGAGACACAAAAGAATTTCCTAAAATTTTCTTTTGCAAGTTACTGTAACTCATGTTAAAAGAAATAATTCCATAGTGCCTGGCACATTCTACGTGCTAAACATTGGTTAATAAAATATCTAATTCTTTTTGTTGTTGTTGTTGTTGTTGTTGTGAAAATGAGTAAAGGAAACCTCATTTAAAATGGAGTCTGGAAACCCTAAAGGAGGAGCACTCACACAGGTACCCCTTTGTGCAGCCTGCAAGCCAACAGGAATAAAAAATATTGCCCCCTCGTCCCAGCAACATTATACTAACCACCTCTTGAATCAAAGAGAAACTGCCACAACCTCAAACTCTGCCTTTTCTTCGATAAACTTTTGTTCAAAATAACCCTCCCCAATTTCCTGTTAACACCTAATAAAATCTGACCTTCCCTTGGCCTCTTCAGAGGTGCCTATGGTCTACCATAGCTTTCTTGTCCTAGACTGCTCCGCTATTCCTGAATAAACTCCTTTTGCTGGCAAAATAACTGACTAATTTATTTTTAAGGTTGACACTATTGTAGAAATTAAAAGGAATCTGACACAGCAAATTCAGGAGTTGTCCAGGAATGACTCAATTATTTGCTGCCAGGAAGATTCACAACATGCCCATTTTCTGTCTTGGTCAATCTCTGAGTCCTGGAGTGGAATAGAGTCCTGAAACTCACAAGCTCACAAAGTTGACCCCATCAGGATACCAGGATTGCACATCACATCAAGTTTACAGGAACTGAAATGTAAACACGAATGCTAATGTATTAACTTACAATGAGAAACACTGTTATAAAAGGGTTGGATAATAATAATAATAATAATCTCTAAACACTAATTATTTAACAAGTCCTGCTCTAAGTGCCTTAACATGCATCATTCCATTTAATCCTCATGACAATTCTATGATTATTTAAGTTTAAGAAAATTAAACATTTAGAGAGAATAAGGGAAAATTTTATGAGGAAATTATTGTCCTTGAAGATCTGCTAAGTTGCCTCAGTGTCATCAATGTGATTTAAGAACACCTAAGCCAAACACACCCAGAGAGGATCAATTACCTTCATGTATAGCCCTCTTTGTCTGGGCAAGCATGCACATTCTTTCTCATTTCAAGAAAAGCATCCCCAAATCATGATGATTGTAATAATTCTTATTGAAATTATGCCATCAACATTCTTAGGACAAAAACGGTAGTCATCCTGAAAATTACTAAAGGAGATGGGATTTTATCTACCTCTATAGGTCTTGACATTCCTGACCTGATAAGGCCAAGTTTCCTTATTCATGATCCCTCCCGCAGCCCTTTTCATTGTAAAAGATTCATTCCCAGGAACAATGGAAAGACAGTCTGACAAGAATAATCCCTTATCTCACTCAGGTAGCCTGTCATTTTGGAAAATACTGATATATTCAGAGTCATATAAAAATCATGTCTTAAAACCCCAAAAAACCTTCTTCTCTGATTTAAGCAAGTAAAAAGAAAATAACTCTGTTTCTAAATGCTATGTGACAGCCTAACATAATGGAATGTAAGGTTATTAAGGCCCTCTATGGCTTTCTTCAGAGCTGGGTCACTTTGGGTAATAGCCTCTGGGGACTCAGGGTCTCACAAAAATACATATTCATGATTACAGCATCACTAGGGAAATCTGAATATTGAGAATATAAACATTTAAAAGGCTGACTCCCATGACATTTTTTCCAGCTTTATTGATATATTATTAGCATACAAAATATTGCACATAATTAATATATATAATTCCATGAGTTTGACATAATATATGCACTTATGTTACCATCACCACAATCCAAGTTAAATATATTCATCACCTCCACAAGGTGCCTCATGTCCCTCTGTTTTTTGTTTTGTCTTTTTATTTTTTGTGATCAGAATACTTCACATGAAATCTACTCTCTTAACAAGTTTTTAAGTACACAATACCCAATTGCTAACTATAACCACTGTGTATGGAAACAGCATGGAATGGGGCGCCTGGGTGGCGCAGTCAGTTAAGCATCCGACTTCAGCCAGGTCACGATCTCGCGGTCAGTGAGTTCGAGCCCCGCGTCGGGCTCTGGGCTGATGGCTCAGAGCCTGGAGCCTGTTTCCGATTCTGTGACTCCCTCTCTCTCTGCCCCTCCCCCGTTCATGCTCTGTCTCTCTCTGTCCCAAAAATAAATAAACGTTGAAAAAATAAATAAATAAATAAATAAATAAGAGAAAAAAGAAAAAAAAAGAAAGAAACAGCATGGAAGTTTCTCAAAAAATTAAGAACAGAACTACCATATGATTCAGCAATACTACTCCCGGGTGTATGTCCAAAAGAGTTGAAATTAGGATCTTGAAGAAATATCTGCACTCTCGTGTGCACTGCAACAATATTCACAAAATGGCCAGGACATAAAAGATATTTAAAGGTCTATCCACAGATAAATGGATAAAGAAAATGTGGTACGTACAATGGAATATTGATCAACCTCAAAAAGGAAGGAAGTCCTGCCATTTGTGCCAACACCGGTGAGCCTAGAAGACATAATGCTCAGTTAAATAAGTCAATTTCAGAAGGACAATCATGATTCCTCTTCAATGGGGCATCTAAAATAGTAAAAGGTATATAAGTGGGCAATAGAAAGGTGGTTACCAGGGCTGGGGGGTGGGGAAATGGAGAATTGTTCAATGGGTATAAAGTAACAGCTCTACAACGTGAGTACTTGCAGAGATCTGCTGCACAAAGTAGTCCCGTGACATTTTTCATGATCAAATCTTTAGTGCTGGCTTTGACATATTGATTGACCTCTAGAATGACTCAACATCCAGTTGTTTCCAAGTGTTTTGTTACAGTAACAGACAGGTAATGGCTTTATTTCTAAAACAAGCTTGAAATAAAACTACAACTGATTGGGACCCCTGGAATGTTCAACCGCCTTCATTATATGTAAAGTCTTCGGGTTTTCCAGAGTCATGGTTTTAAATCTTACGCTATTCAGATTTAACTCCTCATCATTTACGCGGATCGGATAGAATTTACCGGGCATTGAAGCATGCATTAATCTTTTTCTAAATTTTTATTTTTTAAAAACTCTGAGACACCCAGCAATCAATAAAAGTAGAATCAATTATCTTTTTATCTCCTTGCATGTTCAGGAAATGAATCAGCAAGGACAGCAGTGAGAAGCTGTTCTGGTTTTTTATGAGTCAACTATGCAAGCAGTAAAATATGTGAGAGTTGTGGGGATTCAAGTTGCCAAATTCTCACTTACAATATACCAGACAAACACAGTCATGGCAATTAGTATTTGTGTAATACCTTATGTCATGATGCATTTTCACATGTATTAACAGATTTAAATCATCGCCAAGCACCTGAGACAGGTATTTCTGTCTTGAAGAATTTAAGGTGCAGAAAGATTAAAAGGCTTCATAAAAGACACACGGAGACCCCAGGTGACTCCTGGTTCCATGCCCAAAGCACTTCCACATTTTAGCGTTTTATGGTAGAATCCATAAACTAATATTGAATCTTGTCTCCTAATGAAATATGGTCTCACAACTGGTTATCATAAATGCAGGCTCCTTGCAAACATTACCTTTCTTGATGGTTTTTAGTTATTAGTCGTACAACTTGGGGGTAATCATATTTGGCCAGATGTAATGAGTTTCCCCAGCAAATTATGAAAAACTGGACTTTGTGAATGTTGTTGGGCATTTTAAAATCATACCCCCTAGGCACTATAGCTAGGATTAATTCTCTGTAATATCAGAGATCACAAATACATGAAACCAATACTCAATTACTCACTCAGATCATCATGGAATTTTTTTAATCCTAAAATTATTTGTTCCTTTCTCTGACCACACTTCAGATTATATTACCCTAATCAAGGAACACAAGTGAATGTGAATCTTGGCTTCAAAAATGTAATTAGGAAGTAATTAGTAAAAGACATAATCTATACGTATCATATGTACAGATACCTTTTGCTACTTCCTTCCAACTGTATGAATATCGAAACTAGATTGATAGAAATAAGTAAGTTATTCAAATAAAGTATATGCAAACATACATATATAATGGATTTATCACACCCACATGTACACAAAAATGAATTCATACCATAACTTCCAATGACAAACTACCAACAACAGAAGGTTCAGTCCTCCCCCTTTCTATACCTGACTCCCTTCTCTGACAGTGAGAAATCTAGCTCACGTTACACTCAGTAGATTTACTTGATCGCCCAGTCATAAAATACACAGGAAGTACTTTACAATTTTTGACTCATAGCATTGCACACCCACAAACAACAAAAAAACCTACTAACTAGAGCTCAGTATTTATTTATAGTTTTTTTTAAATGTTTAATTTCAGTACAATTAACATACAGTGTTAAATTAGATTCACGTATACGATATGGCGATTCAACAATTCTCCACATCACTCGGTGGTAATCAAGAGAAGTGTACTTTTTAATCCCCTTCACCTATTTCTCCCATCCCCCTATCTATCCCCCAAATGGTAACCATTTATTTGTTCTCTATAATTAATTATCTGTTTGTTCTCTATAGTCAACCATTTGATACAGTTCTCTGTTTTTTTGGTTTGTCTCCTTTTTTCCCTTTGTTGGAAAAATTCCACATATAACACAATGAGATATCACCTCACACCTGTCAGAATGACTAAAATTAGCACAAGAAACAACAGGTATTGGTGAGGATGTAAAGGAAAAGGGACCCTCATGCACAGTTGGTGGGAATGCAAACTGGGGAGACCATTGTGGGAAACAGTATGGAGGTTCCTCAAAAATTTAAAAATAGAACTACACTATTATCCAGTAATTCCACTACTGGGTATTTGCCCAAAGAAAACAATAACACTAATTCAAAAGGATACACTCACCCCTATGTTTATTGTAGCACTGTTTACAATATTTACAGCCTTTTATAATCTGAGGGCATCAAGTTAAAATACTGAGTTCAGGGTACCTGGGTGGCACGGTTGGTTAAGCATCCAACTCTTGATCTTGGCTCAGGTCATGATCTCCGGGTTCATGAGTTCAAGTCCCGCCTCGGGCTCTGTGTTATTGGTGTGGAGGCTGCTTGGGATTCTGTCTCTCCTTCTCTCAGCCCCTCTCCAACTTGTGTGCCTGTTCTTTCGCTGTCTCTCAAAATAAGTAAATAAAGTTAAGGCAAAATACTGAGTTCAAACTTAACTTCGATTAAGTAAGCTTCCTCTGCATTCCATGTGACAATGTTATTCATTTCACGCATGGTTATATTCAATTCTTTTCATTCATTTTTAAACTTAAGGTTCTTTTGAGTATGTACAACAGTATTACGTCTCCAAAAAGTCAAACCTATCTAAAGGGCACATTTACGAAATGCCATCCCCTCTTTCCACTTCACTCCCATCCTCATGTCTACATTGTCCGTCTAGGTCTTTCCTTGTAAAATAAACAGACACCTGTAGCATTTTATAATTTCTTTTTTTTTTCTTAATCAGAAGTTAGTATGCTATAAATACTTGTCTGCACTTGTTTCCTGCAATCACTCTATATCCAATCACGGAGATCTCTATCATTCTTTTACGGCAGCTGCGGAGTATCCTATTGTGTAGACATGTTCCAGCCGGTTCAACTACTCGTCTACATATGGCCATTCCTGATGTTCCATTATAAAAATACGGCAATAAATATCCTTATGCAAATGCGTTTTCACGTAGTTGGGGATATAGGTTGAAGTTAAAATAGTAGAACACTAGAATACCAGAAATTGTCTTGCTGGGTCAAAACATAAATGTAATATTTAGGCTTTCTCAAATATTGCCAAATCCCATCCGTGAGGGTTGTGCCAATTTCCGTTCCTTCCAGCAATGTGGGCAAGTGCCTTGTTTCCCACATCCTTATCAACACCCTTAATTCAGTTATTCTTTTATACTGCTGCAAATCAGAAGTCCAAAACTGACGTTCGCTGGGCTAACATCAAGGTATAGAGAAGGCTGTGTTCCTTCTGGAGGCTCCAGGGGAAAATCTTTTCCAGCTTCTTAGATGTCTCCCGAATTCCTTAGATCACGCATGACCCTCTTCCCCCATCTTCAAAGCCAGCAGCATCATACATAGCTCTCTTGTCCTTTTTCTGCCCATGACTCTCTTTCCATATATAAAACTGCATGCAGAAAGATTTCTTCACTTTTAAGGACTCACATGGTTACATTGGACCCACTCAGATAATCCAGGAAAACCTCCCCATCCACAGTCCTCCCTTTTTTTTTTTTAACGTTTATTTTTGAGACGGAGAGAGACAGAGCATGAACGGGGGAGGGGCAGAGAGAGAGGGACACACAGAATATGAAACAGGCTCCAGGCTCTGAGAAGTCAGCACAGAGCCCGACACGGGGCTCGAACTCACGGACCACGAGATCA
The DNA here is from genome assembly GCF_016509475.1 of Prionailurus bengalensis. Classification (NCBI taxonomy): domain Eukaryota; kingdom Metazoa; phylum Chordata; class Mammalia; order Carnivora; family Felidae; genus Prionailurus; species Prionailurus bengalensis. The sequence continues at coordinate 33,472,465 of NC_057344.1, read as the reverse complement.
TGACCTGAGCCGAAGTCGGACGCTTAACCGACTGAGCCACCCAGGCGCCCCACACAGTCCTCACTTTTAATCACATCTGCAAAATCCCTTTCATCAAGTAAAGTAGCTCATTCAGATTCCTGGTGATTAGGACATGGGTATCTTCAGTACCACGTACAATTTGTCGTCCAATATGGAATTTTTTCTTTCTGGGATGATTCTGTCTGTGTTTCATCTAAATCCTCTGTCCTCTCCAACTTCTGATGGAATTTCTTAAAGCTTCCATTTACTGCTTTTCATATTCACAGGCTCAAAGGGCCAGGGTATCTTGGCTGCAATATGGAGTTTGTTTTTCTTAGAGGTTATCTGAAGTTCATAATATTCTCTGTCTCCTACTAGCGTAAGGCTGACGTCGTAGTCTCTGTGGTCTATGTGGTCTTGTTTCATGTTTCGGAGGATTATGTATGGAGAGCTTCGGATCCAGTATTCTGCAAAGTTGCAGGTTTTCGCCATTAACGCATGATTTGGGAGATTTCTAAAGCTTCTCTTAAGGCATCGATAGTGTTATTACAAACGTATTTTGAAAATGAGAGTACCACACATTGCCTCTGATCACCAAAGATGTCAGTGGAGAAAAAAGTTCCAGAAGCCTTTTGAAAAAGGAAAGGGATAAGCTCTTGCAGTCAGACAATGAGAACTGTCTAAAGCTCTGCTACAACTCGCTATCGGCTATAAACAAACACCTCCCTGGAAGACAAGGCTTCCTAATTAATTATATTTGTCATTTAACACCTACTCTAGTCAAGCTCGCTTTTATCTAAAACTGCTCTAATCAATACTGCTTTGTTGCTGGCAAGCTTTACCCGCTTATGTTTCCTTGTAAAATAGGAACATAATGCTTTAACATTTCTCCACATCTGTGTTTTTAATGTCTCACTGCCTATGCGTGGCTCTCTTTCTTTACAAACCCTGGTCAGGTTCTCTCGGATCACTTGACAGATGCTTTCTCCTTCCCAGAAAGGTTTTGTTATTTTATCTCTTATACTAAGAAATGGCCAGGGGGCTAAGTTTCATTAACAAAATGAAGAAACCATATAAAAATGTTAAGGGCAGCTTAGACGAGTTGTTTTTCGTTACTTTTTATTAATTGTATCTTTAAAGCAATATGTTAGAATCAAATGACACAAAAGCGTTCACCAGGAAAAACAGGTCTTCATCCAAATTTAAACCCTTAGTTCCCCTGTTCTCTACTCAAAATCGACTCTCATAACTCTTTTCATATTTATTCTCGCAGACAAAATTCATTCTACTACAATGACATGTGCATGCATTCCCTTTTATAATGCACAAACAGGGGCAAATTATACTACCAAATCTTTTTCTCCTTTTTTTCCTTAACTGTGCACCTTGTGATCTTTCCTTATCAACATACAAATCCGTCTCACATTTTCACAGCTGCATGGCATTACTTTATGTGACTAATCCATGACTTATTTAAGTACTCCCCTGTTAAGGGACTTATATAATTAAAATTTTAATCTGAATTTCTAATATTATGCACATTTATTTTGCATATTTATCTATTGCAAGCCGAGTGTTTTCTTTTCAAGAAGCAATAGCAAGAACTTAGGGCATGCAGTCAGAGTGGCTAAAATGAACCAATCAGGAGACTACAGGTGCTGGCGAGGATGTGGAGAACCGGGAACCCTCTCGCACTGTTGCTGGGAATGCAAACTGAGGAAGTCGCTCTGGAACACAGTGTGGAGGTTCCTCAAAAAAATTAAAAATTAAAAATTAAAAATTAAAAATGGGTGTTGGGCATTGAGGAGGGCACCTGTCAGGATGAGCGTTGGGTGTTGTATGGAAACCAATTTGACAATAAATTTCGTTTTAAAAAATAAATAAATAAAATAAACTTAAAAAAAAAAAGAACTTAGGGCATAAAATGGTATCTGGTTAGCAAATAAATAGTAAAAACATGGGGGCAGTTTCCCACATGCACAGAGGTTAGAAGTTAGTGCCCCCACCTTTACAACAAGAGAAGTTGGGCAAACTGAAATCATTGAACCCATCAGAGACTTGAGATCATAGAGTAAGTTATTACTGCAAAACCAGACACAAGCAAACAGAGACCCATAGCAGAGATCAGTTTCTCCTAAGCTGATGTCACTGGAGCCATAAACTGGCAGGAAGCCCTAACTGGTAATTTTGACAAATTGCTGGTGGCTGAATGAGGATTAGCATGAAAGCTAGAAACTCCTGGGGGCTGCAGTCTTTGGTAACCTCTACCCTTTCATGGTTTTCGCCTCTGATGAAACTTAGGTTACTCTCCCAGCAAAGAGCCAAGAAAAATCCCCCCTTGTTTCTGAAAAGGGAAGGGGAAAAAAACATTTTGAAGTACATCAAGATAATTCTCCATAAGGAAGGCCTATTCTCCAGTTTATCCAACCTAGGACATTGACTGACCCCATTCCAGCCACCCCTAGCCTTCTTGTCTTCCATAAGGCTGGAAGGGCATGGGGAGGCTAAGAAAGGTCAGGGTCTGGGGGATATAGACCCACTAGAAAACTGAGATTTTGGAAGTTTGGAATCTAGTAAGATTATGGAATGCTTCCCTCCCCGTATACCTTACCACCACATTAACAGGACCCTAACATAATAACAGTTAACAACAGCTGGAAAAGCGACAAGGCACAGACTCTGTCCTTCAGGGGGTACCTGGATGGCTCAGTCAGTTAAGTGTCTGGCTTCAACTCAGTCCATGATCTCATGGTTCATGATTTCAAGCCCTACATCCGGCTCTGTGCTGACAGTGCAGGTCCTGCTTGGGATTCTGTCTTCCTCTCTCTCTCCCCGTCCTTGGCTCATGCTCACTCTCTCTCAGAATAAATAAATAAAGCTAAGAAAAAAGGCAAATAGTGGTGAACAAAAATGACTGAAAATTCAAAATTAAAAAATTACTTTAAAAAAAACATCAGGAAAAGTCCTTCAGGATACCCTGAGACAACAGGGGAAACAAAGAAAAACGACTTCAGAGGAACCTGACGTTTCAGGCACCTGTAGCTACCGCAAACTTTCAACACAACCCGAGTCCTGTGCAGATTGATGTAAAACCTCTGACTAAAGGACTATTTATCTCAGTTTCTGTTACCCAAAGTCTGGCTCCCAAGAAAAATATATAAGACCTGTTAAAGAAATCGAATCAACGATTAATAACCTTTCCAAAAAAAACCAAACAAAAACAGCGTTGGCTGAGATGGTTTCACTAGAGAATCCTACCAAACATATAACACATCAATTCTCCATAACATGTTTCATGAAGTAGAAACGGTGGGACTAATTCCTGACTTAGGCCGTGATGCCAGCATTATTCCACCACCAAAACGAGGCCAATACAGTAAGAAAAGGGAAAGTACAGACCAATATCTCTCATGCACATGGAGGCAAACGTTGTCAATAAAGTATCAGAAGATGGATATGATCGTGGGACAGCCTGCAGGTTTCAGCGGCGTGAAAGCAAGCCAGCGATCTCCAAAGTCAGTTTACTTGTTTGTTCATTCGTTTGTTTAAATCCCACTTCGCGGTGAGTAATAATCGCTAGAGGGCCTGTTAAAAAGGAAGAGTCTAAGATCACTTCCAGACGTGGAGTCAGTAGTTATGCAGTGGAGCCCAGGAATCTGTATCCATAAGGCTCCCAAACGATTCCGGCACAAACGGCCACGGACCGTGCGGGGAGCACACGTAGACCTCGGGGTTGCAATCTGGGAGTGCTCTGGTGGAGGAGAAAGATGTAAAGCATGTGTACAAGGAGGAAATCAAAGTATTATCCTCACAAGAGTCCCCTTGGTAGGCGACAGAGTTTTATTAAAAATTATCTCCCTAGGAAGCACAGGACAGGATCCAGAGGGCTTGGAAAAAGAATGAAATGAAGCCATAAAGAAATGGATCAATTGATATGCCAGAGAAATAAACAAGACAGGAAGGTAGTGCGTAGGGGAGAGGCACCGCGACTTTTCAAGACACGAGCGCTTACGAGAGAAGACGACCAGGGAAAAATTCTGAACAGCGATAGAGAGACTTTTAAGACCTGAGTTGTTAGTAGATTCTCATTTGTTTGTGTGGCTGCTAGTATGAAAATGCCCTCGCTCTGGAACCTCTCTAAAACCTGACTTGTCTACAGGAGATATAAGAGTAATTAAAGAATGAGTAGCTGAAGGGAAGCATGAGCTCTTTTCGTGAGTTTCTCCACGAAGCATCATGGTGTCGGATAAGTTCACACCATGGTTTGAGTTGGGAGACAGCGGTCTACAAGACAAAGATGTAAATAAAGAGGCAGCTAGGGGAACTGATCCTGGTGTCGTGGAAGGACAGCTTTTCTTTTCCCACACTATTAGAAACCTGATAACTCAAATACCTATTTATTCATCCATTCAACAAATACGGACGATAAGACGATGGTAGCCTGTGTGTAACGAATTACAAAAGGGAGAGAAAAACAGCCACAGTCCTTGTCCTCATGAATCTTGCAGTGTAGTAGGAAGATAAAAGTAAATTGAACAGTCCCACAAATCCAATTACAACTTTTTGGGGTCGTAGGGAGATGGGTCACATACCCCTATAAGAGTCATTAAGAAGGGAAGAAGAGGGGTGCCTGGGTGGCTTATTCGGTTAAGCGTCCGACTTCAACTCAGGTCACGATCTCGCGGTCCATGAGTTCGAGCCCCGCGTCGGGCTCTGGGCTGATGGCTCAGAGCCTGGAGCCTGCTTCCGATTCTGTGTCTCCCTCTCTCTCTTCCCCTCCCCTGTTTGTGCTCTGTCTCTCTCTGTCTCAAAAATAAATAAACGTTAGAAAAAAAAATTTAAAAAAAAAAAGGAAGGGAAGAAGATCTCATGTGGGTGATGGGATCAATTTTCCAGATAATTAAAGTGAGTGTTGAAGGGTGAGTAAGAGTTAAGTGGGGTTAATATCATGGACAGGAGTAACGGAAAAGCTTCAGGCACGCCATATTACCTTGATTCTAAGACAGTACGAATGAAAAGACACATCGATTTAACAATAGCTTTGTGGGGGAATAAAGAATCATGACCACCTACATGGACGCATTTCATATAGGTGTGACTTCACTTCTGAGAGGCTGAAAGGTTAACATCCTGAGGCAACAGGATTCTTTACATTCCAAGCCCAGCACAGTGCCTACCACAAGCAGATACTCAACGAACATTTATAAAATAAATGAGTATCTGCCCCTCTTCTGTCTCTTTCATCCTTCTTTTCTTGCAGGTGTTGACATCCCATTTTGCTTGTCAGACACACTGAGTTTTAAAGATATATGTGTTCCTTCTTCTTAGAGCATTTTTGTTTTGAAAGATGCTATGGGAAAAGCCATAGGGCATACTTAAATGGATACGTAACGATGGAATTTTAGGCATTTCTCTCTACTGGAACTGCTTTGAGATGAGGGTCTTCCCACAGATCTTGGAATCAGAATATGTAAAACACAACTTGTGCGATGAATGCTAACTGGAGTTTTTTTTTTTTTAATGTTTATTTATGTTTGAGAGACAGAGAATGCAGTGGGGCAGGGGTGGAGAGAGAAGGGGACAGAGGATCCGAAGTGGTCTCCTCTGACAGATGAAAGCCCGATGCAGAGCTTGAACGCACCAATTGTCAGATCACGACCTGAGCCAAAGTCAGTCACCTAACCGACTGAGCCACCCAGGCACCCCACATGGAAATTCTTTTTTAAAAATCATCTACTGAACACAGGGGCGCCTGGGTGGCTCAGTCATTTGAGCGTCCGACTTCGGTTCAGGTCATGAGTTCGAGCCCTGTGTCGGGCTCTGTGCTGACAGCTCAGAGCCTGGAGCCTGCTTTGGCTTCTGTGTCTCCCTCTCTCTCTGCTCCTCCCCCACTCGTGCTCTCTCTCTCTCTCTCTCTCTCTCTCTCTCTCTCAAAATAAATAAACCTTAAAAAAATCATTTACTGGACACAGTAATCTTTCATTTTTTTTCATCAGGTCACTGTCCAATGCCGATAGACAAAGTACTACTCTGTTCTACACAGTCTTTCAAGGATTTCTCTCCATCTTTTATGTCTCTTCCCTCTCATAGGTTCTTACAGTCCACTCTACTCAGGAATAGAATGTAGAGACTTTATAATGGAGATGTTGGAAGGTCAGGCAAGAGAAAAATGTCAGTTCTGCTCACGTTTCGTAAGCCAGAACTTGGTTTCATGGTCACATCTAATTGCACATTTATACCAGGGCTGTGTTGGGAACCAAAGCCTAATTTCTGTCCATAAACAAACCAGAGCTAACTAGCCCATGTGAGAATGGATTCTGCAACAGGGATTGTAAGCACAGACTCTAAGGCAGCTGCCATGCTCCCCACCTCCTGGGTGTTCCCCCCCCCCCCTTTGTGGAATCCTCTCTCTTTGACTAGAGGCAAGATTTAATCTGATCAGTAAAATGTGGCAAAGGTGATAGAATGTTACTTCATTGACTAGGTTACATTATATAAAACTCTGCCTTAAAATCCAGTCTTTCTCGATTTCTGGCTTTGTTATGAGAGGGCCAATGGGGAAGACCAAGAGGCAAGGTACTGAGGTGGTTCCAGAGGCTGAGAGAAAGTCTGCAAGAAACTAAGCCCCTAACTCTAGCAGCTACAAGGGAATAAATTTCATCAACAACATGAATGAGCTTAAAAGCAGATCCTTCCCCCAATTGAGCCTTCAGATAAAAACACAGTCCAGCCTGGTGAGACCCTGAACAGAGGACCCAGCTAAGTTGAGCCTGGATTCCTAAACCACAGAGCCTGGGAGATCATAAATGTGTGTTGTTTGAAGCAGCTAAGTTTGTGGTAGTTTGTTATGCACTAATAGAAAATAAATATAAGAACCTCATTTGCTCCTCCGTCTCATATGCTACCATATTAAGATTGGTAATCCTAGGGGTGCCTGGGTGGCGCAGTCGGTTAAGTGTCCGACTTCAGCCAGGTCACGATCTTGCGGTCTGTGAGTTCGAGCCCCGCGTCAGGCTCTGGGCTGATGGTTCGGAGCCTGGAGCCTGTTTCCGATCCTGTGTCTCCCTCTCTCTCTGCCCCTCCCCCGTTCAGGCTCTGTCTCTCTCTGTCCCAAAAATAAATTAAAAACGTTGAAAAAAAATTAAAAAAAAAAAGATTGGTAATCCTAATCTTTAAAACTTGACAAGATGGATTTGACAATGGACAGACTAAGTGTCAAGTCCTATTTCGAAATCCTCCAGCAAGGGGCCTCCTGGGATCTGCTATGTTACCCATCCTCTGACACTGATAATGTTTTCTTTCTGCCAGATTTACGAGCTAAACGCTTAGCTTTCTTCTTTGTACAGTTAATGAAACATTGCCCCCCCCCCCCGCCCCGTTAACTTCATGCCTGACCAGGTCTTAAACTGTAAACACCATTCCAGACTTCACACACACGGATCACGAAGAAAGAAGAAGGTAAATGCACAGGAATAAGCACAATAATTCTGATTCAAATTCCTAAGGAGCAGGACCGCCTGGAACCGTGTGGTTGCCAACCCCATCCACCCTAGACTACCAGGATAAGGAGCACTTGGATCCTTTCCCTTCTTCACGGCCAGAATATCAGGTCCTTGGAGAGTACAGAAATGCTCAGAAGCAGCCTGAAGTAGTGATTTGAACTGCTGGACCCTTCGGTCACCCGGAACAACTGACAGATGGAAAAGGCTACGGAGCCAGGTGGTGAGGCTGAGATGTAATCTAGCTGCCCGCCCATCAGCCCATCCTTCTGTTGCTCTGGGATGTCCCACAGGAACCCAGGCAGCAGCGGGGAATTGAAAGAATGGGAAACACCTTAGCCATAGCTTCTAAGGCAGCTCAAAGGCACAGCCAGTTTTGGGAAATATGAGCCAACCGCCGCCCCTTCCTTTGCAAAAACAAGATCAGGCACTCTCCCACAATAAGGAGAGGGAGCCACCCTGGACCGTGGAGGGGGAGCTGGCCATATGTTCGCTGCATCCTATAGGCAGGATTAAGTACACTCCCCACAGAGACCCATGAAATCTCCATCCCGACCAAATGAAAGGTACCGAAATACCTATAATGTGCCTCTTTGCTCAGAAAGCAAAGAATTTGGGGAGCTAGTCAACTCTGTCTCATCCACCACTATCAATATGCTTCCCACACTTAATTTTTCTCTTCTTTTGCTGCTTCTCAACGACCAAAACATGAAACCAATCTTGAATTTTTTTTTTTTCTATAGTTGATGCCTTACCCTTTCATTTTCCCCTCTGGCCACATCTTCAACTTTGCAAAAAGGAGAAATTCACATACGTATGCCTCTGCCATTTGAAAGTATATACTCCTGGAATGGAGGTGCAGATGAAAAAAGGGGAAACACATATTAAAAGTTTGACTTGAGGAAACGATCTGTCAATGCAGATAAACTGGATATAAAGAACCAAAAAAAAAAAAAATAGTTCCTGGAAAAAAAAAATCACCCTCGTCTGCACACGAATCAGCAGTGTTTATTGAGCACCCACTCTATTCAAGACACTAAGCTCAAAGTTAAAGAAAACATAGATGTGTTAAAATTGCCAACTTTTCTCCCTAAAAGTTTCTCCTTTGTTTTGAGAGCTAAGAAAAAAAAAAGATTGGAATGACACCATAGTATATATCGTAGAGTGGGTTGTCACTTATAAATTGGTAATCTTGACTGACCCTCAGATAAAGTTTGCCTTTTGCCAAGGTAAATCTTTGTCTCGTTAAAACCAACAGGAAAAAGTGTGTCTCAGCTTGTGATCCGGTGAAGGTCACCCAGCATATAAGGCTTTGAGCTGAATCTTAGACACAGTTCTTCCAGCCCCACATCCAATGCCCTTCTCACTTTACGCATCTGTCTCTAAACGAAACAAGCTCTACGTGTCAAGGATGTCTGTGAATGGGAGGAACGACCTAGAATCCCATGAACAAGTTTGTCAGAAGGATGCGGAACGTGAGCCCAGTCCTGCCACTTCAGCAGACAGGGAAACATGGAGAGGAAGCTCTGGGCTGGGACTGAGAGCAAAGGCTTACAAGCCTGAATGACAATTAACATAAGAAGGGCCCTGCGAGTATTTACAAGTCACTGACTGTCTCCCTCACTTCTCACGTGCAATAACTCGTCACGCGTATAAAATTAGAAAATATCTTCTGCAATATAGGAATACTTTTTCTCCTTTGGGGTGTGGTGGCAGTGAGGCAGCGACCCCTGTGTCTGTAGGGGAGGCAGTGGTTCTATATGTGAGCTTTGACCTAACTCAAATGACTTTTATGCTCATTCAAGGAACTATCTCCTCTAAAGCACTCATCAAGTAGGTGCTCAATAAATACTGCGTTTGGATCCTCCAAGGCATCCTGTATTTCCCTTCAACAATTGTCAAACAACCCAACCTAGAGCCATCAAAACAAGAAAGATTGAGGGGCGCCTGGGTGGCGCAGTCGGTTAAGCGTCCGACTTCAGCCAGGTCACAATCTCGCGGTCCGGGAGTTCGAGCCCCGCGTCAGGCTCTGGGCTGATGGCTCAGAGCCTGAAGCCTGTTTCCGATTCTGTGTCTCCCTCTCTCTCTGCCCCTCCCCCGTTCATGCTCTGTCTCTCTCTGTCCCAAAAATAAAGAAAAAACGTTGAAAAAAATTTAAAAAAAAAACAAAAAACAAGAAAGATTGAGAACACGCCCTCAGGCCTGGTTCCAGTAGGCTAGCAGTTCTAACAACAGCACAGAAAGCTGGAAACTCCCAGCTGCTGTAGATCAGTTGCTTTGAAGCCAAAACAGATTCTAAGCAAGCCGAATTTTACAGACCTAATTAGAAAGCATAGCTTTATGGCCCCAAGGAGTGGATGATTCACATACATTGTGTGTGTGTGTGTTTCACAGCAGTCATAAAAATTAATTGAAAATCTTTCTTCAGCATCCAAAGCAGTGTTTTGCTCTTTATTTCACCTAAACATTTAGTATTGGCTGTAAAGAGTTGGGTTCTAAATATTTTATTTTGTATTTGAACACTTTTAATTCACAAGTGATTCAGTGTTCCAGTTTTGTTTTGCTTTGGTTTCTGTTGTTGTTGTTGTTTCTTTTTTGGATATATGAGCAAATGCAGTCCTTGACTTTCACAGATGTTCTCTATTTTTTATGATTTCTACTCCAGAGTCAGCAAAAATCTTCAATAGTTAAGCAATGAGGTAGAAAATGTTGGGGTTCGGAGCCGGAGCTCAAGAAAGAATTCTTGAGTTGTCTTTGGTGCAAAAAGATGGTTTCATTAAAGCATGGGGACATGACCTGTGGGCAGAAATTGGTGCACTGGGGTCGTGGCCAGTGACCGATTATATACTTTCAAGTTGGGAGGGAGTTAGGGATAGTTCAAGCCTCCGAGGTATTTGGGAAAGAACGTTTCCAGGACCTTGAGCCCTAGCTGCTATTGGGAAAAGGTCATTTATTACTGGTTAGTAAAAAGTCAGCCATGAGCCCCTTCAGATGTATATCAGCAGGCCATGAGCTTGGAGTACAATTGCCAACATATATCTTGGTGGGGGCGGGGGGGAGGGGAGGTGAAGAGATAAAAATTCAAAAGGAATTTTTATATGTTAAAGTAGACTTATGGGATCCTGAGGGTTTGGGATCATGTTAAGCTGAGACTGCCTTTTGCCCTGAGCAAAGTGTCACCATTGAGGCAGCTGAGCTCCCAGAGGAAGGTCACTCTGCCTGTCTCAAGGACTTGTCAACGGACTGTAGGCAGTACGGAAATTTAATTCTTCCTTTGCCTCTGTTTCCCACACCAAGGAACACTGTTGAGACCACTGAGGCTAGATATTAGAAAGCCTCTTAGCATTTGCTACATTGTGAATATTCTCAAAATTGAGTCAAATATCAAGTGAACAGCAAAAAGAAAGTATAAAGAGGGGACGGGACATCCATACAATAAGCATGCTGTCTTAACTAAAATTAAAAATTCTTAATTTGCATTTAAAATGATGAATTGGGGGCACCTGGGTGGCTCAGTCGGTTAAGCGTCCGACTTCAGCTCAGGTCACGATCTCACGGTCCGTGAGTTCGAGCCCCGCGTCGGGCTCTGGCCTGATGGCTCAGAGCCTGGAGCCTGCTTCCGAATTCTGTGTCTCCCTCTCTCTCTGCCCCTCCCCCATTCATGCTCTGTCTCTCTCTCTCTGTCTCAAAAATAAATAAACGTTAAAAAAAAAATTTTAAATGATGAATTGTTCAAACTTCATAATTTATCAACTGAAGACTCACAATGGTATAACATCAACTTTCTTTATGTGTTCCGCATTATCACCTTGTATTGAAAGGAAAATAATTTTCTTAAAAAAGGATATTTTTAGAGGGGTGCCTGGGTGGTGCAGTCAGTTGGGCGTTCGACTTCAGCTCAGGTCATGATCTCGCAGTTCATGGGTTCGAGCCCTGCATTGGGCTCTGTGCTGACAGTCCAGAGCCTGGAGCCCACTTTGGATTCTGTGTCTCCCTCCGTCTCTGCCCCTTCCCTGCTTGCACTCTGCCTCTCTCTCAAAGATAAATAAACATTAAAAAAATTTTTTAAGTATATTTTTAGAGGTATAGATTAATTAAGATAATCTTTGAAACGGTATTTGCTCAGATAAAGCATGTAACTGATACAGAAAGTGGGGGCTGGGCTAGGAAGTATAATGCCTGTGATGCCTGTTCTATGCCTCATGATTTATATACATTATTTCAATGCATTTCCCAACAAACCTGGGAAGTGGTTCGTTTCAACTCCATATTGGTTCCAGTTTCCGTATAATCTTACCGTGGTCCATAAAAAAGTGATTTCTCCCAAACCCACATCAAACAAAGAACAGGATGAAGATTCCAGCCCAAGCATTTCTGATGATAAAGCCTGCCCATCTGCCCCTGTTGCCTGCTGCCTCCTAAGAACAAAGGAAAGTCGCAAGCATTCCTGGGAAGGGCCTATGCTCTGTTCTCCATCCCCTCTAACCTAGTGTTTTCCTGTCCTTGACTTTGGGCTAGGATAAGACCTCATCCCCAAACAACTGCTTTGCCACTATTGAGTTACCTCCATCATTACTTACGAGGTTAAAAAAAAAAAAATTCCCCACCTCATGATGAGCTTCTGAATAGAATTCAGGATAGTAGAAAAAGGATTTATGCATGTATGTAAGAACACGTAAAATGGTAGGTGCATAAAAATAGAATCACAGGGAAGAAGCAGGAAGATGGTGGAGTGGGTGGAATAGGACGATCCTGAGTTCGTGTCATACCAGGGACACATCGAGATTATAACTGTATCTACACAGCCATCTCGGAAGATGCCCTGAGGCCTGGCAGAACAGATGTTCCATAGCTGGTCAGAAACAGAAGACCACATTGAAAAGGGAAGGAGAGGTGAAGACACAGTGGGGAGCCAAATCCCTGGCACAACTAACCACAAACAGGAGGGAGACCACAAGCACAGTGAAACGAGAACATATGCCACACCAGGCACTCTCAGCAATGGGGACCTGCACCGGGAAGACAAGTTCCCGTAACATCTGGCTTTTAAATCCAGGAACTTTTAAAATTGCCGGGGCTTAATTCTGGGCGCTTCCAAATCAATGGGCTTGGGGCACTTGGGTGGCTTAGTCAGTTAAGCATCCAGCTCTTGATTTCGGCTCAGGTCATGATCTCACAGATCATGAGATTGAGCCCCACGTCTGGCTCTGTGCCTCTCTCTCTCTCTCTCTCTCTCTCTCAAAATAAATGAATAAACATTAAAAAACATAAAAATAAATAAAACCAATGGGCTTAACTCTGGGAGACCAGGAGTCTGATGGGAAATGGGGCCCCTACCCTTAAAGAGGCAGATTACTAGACATCTCAGCCCAAGAGGTAGCACTGAACCAGCAGTTTGAAAAGCACCTGAGGGATATGGGAAGGAGATTTTTTGGCTAATCTTAGAACATATGTTGGAGGGACAGTATCTTTAGGAGATTTCTCTGGGAATAAAAGTGCTCGTGGGAGCCATTTGTCTCCATCCCCCTCCCCAAGTCTAGAGAGTCAGTTGCTTGAGGGAGCCAGTGCTAACCCTCTTCATATGCCCTGCCTACATGTTCACCTGCAGACCAGCCCCACCAACCTGCCCATCTCAGCATGTGTTCTTCCAAAGCAGTTCCTGCCCTACCGCACATGACATGCAGTACCAGCCAGGTCCATGGCTATTCCAAAGCAAACTCCTGCTCTGGAGAGAAGGGAGATAATCCCCCACGCCAGTGGATATACAGTTTCTGCAGCCTCTTAGCTGGCTGTACAGGAAGCAAACCCTGCCCTTTAGTGCATTTACAACTGTGGCAGAGATTCTAATTGCAGATAGCCAGGCCGACTGCTGGTCCCACCCACCCATGAGCCCACAACAGCCACAGCTGGGCCTCTCAGCAGCATGGGGAGCAAACCCTTCCTCGTGTGCCCATAGAAAATAAAGCCAGACATTGCAGCCAGCTGAGCTTAAGGAAATTGTGACTCAGCCACAATAGGAGGATGCATGCAGCCCATACAGGGGCACCACTGGAGTGCCTGGATCTTGTATGCGGGGGAGGCGGGGGGTATTGTGCTACAGGCCACCACAGGACCTCTTCTACACAAGGCCACTGCTTTCAAGAACAGGAGACATAGCTCACCAAGTAATACATAGAAACAAATACAGAGTTAGACAAAATGAGGAAAGAGAGGAATATGTCCCTAATGAAAGAACAAGACAAAATCAGAGTAAAAGAGCTAAATGAATTGGAAATAAGCAAAATGACTTATAAAGAGTTGAAACTAATGGTCATAAAGACACTCACTGGACTCGAAAGATGGGTGAAATAATTCAGTGACTATTTCATCAAAGAGATAGAAAATATAAAAAAGGACCAACCAGAACTGAAGAACTCAATAACCGAACTAAAAAAATACGCTAGAGGGAATAAACAGCAGATTAGAGGAGGCAGAATGGATCAGCAATCTAGAAGACTAGAAGGTAATTGAAAGCAACCAAACTGAACAGCAAAGAGAGAAAAGAATAATAACAATAATAATAATAAATAAAAAACAGATAATGGGTTAAGGGAACTCTGTGACATTATAACAACCTTCACATTATAGGAATCCCAGAAGGAGATAAGAGAGGGAAGGGATCAGAAACTTGTTTAAAGAAATAATACCTGAAAACTTCCCTCATCTGGGGAAGAAAACAGACATCCAGATCAAAGAGGTACAGAAAGTCCCTAACAAGCTTAACCCAACAGGGTCCACACAAAGACACATGATAATTAAAATGGTAAAAGGTAATGATAAACAGAGAATTTTAAAAGTAGCAAGAGAAAAGAAAAGAGTTATATACAAGGGAAAACCCATATGGCTATCAGGTGAGTTTTCAGCAGAAACTTTGCAGGACAGAAGTCAGTGGCATGATATATTCAAAGTGCTGAAAGCAAAAATCTTACAAACAAAAGTATGCACCAAGCAAGATTCTCATTCAAAATTGAGACAGAAATAAAGAATTTCCTAGACAAATAAAAGTTAAGGAAGTCCATCACCACTATACCAGCCTTACAAGAAATGTTAAAGGGAATTCTTTAAGTGGAAAAAAAAGTCATAACCAGAAGAAAATTATGAAAGGAAAAAATTGCACAGATAAAAGCAAACATAAAGATAATAGATTAATTACACAAAAGTAGTAAAATTAATTATATCTACACAAATTAGTCAAGGGATATACAAAATAAAAAAAATTTTAAATATGACACCATACACATAAAATGCTGAAAAGAGTAAAAATCTAATATTTTTGGAATATTTTCAAACTTAAGCAACCTTCAACCTAATATGGATGGCTATCCACATAGGATATTAAATATGACCCCAATAGTAACCACAAATTAAAAACCTAAAATAGATACACAAAAATAAAGAGAAAGGAAACCAAGCATAACACTAAAGAAAGCCATCAAAGTACAAGGGAAAATAACAAGAGAAGAAGTAAGGAACAGGGAAAAAGTACAAAACCACTAGAAAATAATTCACAAAATGGCAATATGTACCTACCTATCAATAGTTACTTTGAATGTAAATCTAAGAAGATTGAAAGCATATCAAGCATCTTTCCTGACCATAATGGTATAAAACTAGAAATCAATTACAAGGAGAAACTGGAAAACAACACAAATACATGGAGACTAAACAGCATGCTACTAAGCAATCAATGTGTCAACAGCAAAGCAAAGGGGAAATATATGGAGACAAATGAAAATGCAAACACAGTGGCCCCAAATCTTTGGGACACAGCAACAGCAGTTCTAAGAGGGAATTTTATAACTGCACAGGCCTATCTTAAGAAATAAGAATAATTTTAAGTAAACAACCTAAACTGAAACTAAAGGTACTAGGAAGAGAAAAACAAAGTCCAAGCTAGTAGAAGAAAATAAAATAATAAAGATTAAGGTCGAAATAATCTAAATAGAGAGTATAGAAACAAAAACAGTTCAAACTAATGGTTTGAACTCTTAGAAAAGATCTACTACTAGATCTATTAGTACTACTACTGGAAAAGGTCAATGAAATCAATAGCTTGTTCTTTGAAAGATAAACAAATTTGATGAACCTTTAGCCAGACTCATCAAGAGACAAAAAAAAAAAAAAAGGAGAGGACACAAATAAATGAAATCAGAAATGAAGGAGGAGGAATAACAACTGACACAACAGAAATACAAATAATCATGAGATTTTTATTAAAAAATTGTGTGCCAACAAATTGGACAACCTGAAAGAATTAAATTTCTAAAAACATACATAATTCTAAAACTGAATCAAGAAGAAATGAAAAATATGTACAGACCAATTACTTGTAATGAAATTGAATCAATAATCAAGAAACTCTCAAGAAACAAAAGTCCAGGACCAGTTGCCTTCACAGATGAATTCTATCACACATTGAAAGTAGAGTTAATACCTATTCTTCCCAAACTGTTCCACAAAGCAGAAAAGGAAGAGAAACTTCCAAATTTACTCTATGAGGCCAGCATTACCTTAATACCAAAACCTGACAAAAATCCTGATAAGAAAGAAAGAAAGAAAGAAAGAAAGAAAGAAAGAAAGAAAAGAGAGAGAGAAAGGAAAGGAAAGGAGAGGAGAGGAGAGGGGAAGAGAGGAGAGGAGAGGAGAAGGGAGGAGAGGGGAGGGGAGGGGGGAGGGAGGGAAGGGAGGGGAAGGAGGGGAAAGGAAGGGAAGGGAAGGGAAGGGAAGGGAAGGGAAGGGAAAGGAAGGAAGGAAGGAAGGAAGGAAGGAAGGAAGGAAGGAAGGGAAAGGAATCTACAAGTCAATATCCCTGATGAACACTGATGCAATACTTCTCAACAAAATATTAGAAAATCAAATTCAACAATATAGTAAAAGGATCATTCACCACAATCAAATGGGATTTATTCCAGAGATGCAAGGGCAATTCGCTATGAATCAATCATTGTGATTCACTGTGTTAACAAGAGGAATGATAAAAAACATATAATCATCTCAATCGATGCAGGAAAAGATTTGACAAAATATAACATCTGTTCATGATAAAAACTCTCAACAAAGAGAGTTTAGAGAAAACATGTCATAATACCATAAAGTCCATATATGAAAAACCCACAGCTAACATAATACTCCATGGTGAAAAATGGAGAGCTTTTCCTCTAATATTATGAACAAGACAATGTTGTCTATTGTCACCACCTTTAAACAACACGGTACTGGAAGTCCTAGTCACAGCAATCAGACAAGAAAAAGAAATAAAAAGCATCCAAATTGGTAAAGAAGAAGTAAAACTGTCACTATATGTACATAAAATACTATCTATAGAAAACCCTAAAGACTTAACCAAAAAACTATTAGAACTAATGAATGAATTCAGTAAAGCTTCAGGATACAAAATTAATATACAGAAATCTGAAGTAGCAGAAACTAAATAACAGAAAAAGAAATTAAAGAACAATCCCACTTACAATTGCACCAAAAATAATAAAACATCTAGGAATAAATTTCACCAATGAGGTGAAAGACCTATAGTCTGAAAACTATAAGACATTGATGAAAGAAATTGAAGACAACACAAACAAACAGAAAGATACAACATGTTCATAGATTAGAAGACTTAATAGCATTCAAATGTCCATACGACCCAAAGCAATCTACAGATTCAGTGCAATCTCTGTCAAAATACCAATAGCATTTTTCATAAAACTAGAACAAACAATCTTAAAATTTGTATGGAAACACAAAAGAATAACCAAAGTAATCTTGAGAAAGAAGAAAAAGTTGGAGGTATCACATCCCAAATTTCAAGATATACTGCAAAGTTATAGTAATCAAAACAGTACGGTACTGGCATGAATACAGACACATAGATCGACAGAACTGTATAAAGAGCCCATAAATAAACCCACACCTATATGGTCAATAATCTCTGACAATATACTCTGGCAAGAGTATACAATGGGCAAGAAAGAGAAAGTCTCTTCAATAAATGGTGTTGGGAAAAACTGAACAGTCACATGCAAAAAGATGCAAAGGGACTACTTTCTTATACCATACACACACACACACACACACACACACACACAAACTCAAATTGGTTAAAGACCTAATCTGAGACTTCAAACCATAAAATTCCCAAAGGGAAACACAGGCAGTAATGTCTGGGACATCACCTTAGCAAAATATTAATGCATATGTCTCCTCATGCAAGGGAAACAAAAGCAAAAATAAACTATCGGGACTGCATCAAAACAAAAAGCTTTTGCACAGGAAAGGTAAACATCACCAAAATGAAAATGCAACATAATGAAAGAAAATATTTGCAGATGATATGTCTGATAAGAAGTTAACATCCAAAATATTTAAAAAAAACTTATATATAACTCAATAACAACAGCAACCAAAACAAATAAACAAATTCAATTAAAAAATCAGCAGAGGACCTGAATCGACATTTTTCAAAGAGGACATACAAATGACCAACAGGTATGTGAAAAGATGCTCAACGTCACTCGTCATCAGGGAAAGACAAATCAAACTACAATGAGATACCACCTCACACCTGTCAAAATGGCTAAAATAACAAAACATGAGAAATAACAAGTTTTGGTGAGGAAATGGAGGCAATAGAACCCTCATCCACCGTTGGTAAGTATGTGAACTGGTACAACCACCATGGACAGGAGTGTGGAGTTACTCTATTAAAAAGACAATGACCATATGATCCAGTAATTTTACAAGTGGGTATTCACCCAAAGAAGATGAAAACACTAATTTGAAAAGATATATGCACCCCATGTTTATTGTGGCATTATCTACAATAGCCAAGATGTGAAAGCAACCATTCATTGATAGATGAATAAAGATGTGATGTTGGAATATATGGAAGATGCAGTATTAGCCATAAAAGAGAATGAAGTCCTGCCATTTGCAAAAACATGGATGGACCTAGAGGGTATGACATATAAGTGAAATAAGTCAGACAGAGACCAATGCCATATGATTTTCCTTACATGTGAACCCTAAGAAACAAAACACATGAACAAACACACAAAAAACAGACTCAAGTACAAAGGACTGGTGGTTGCCAGTGGGGATGTGGGTGACGAGTGAAATGGATATAGGAGTTTAAGAAGTACAAACTTCCAGTTATAAAATAAATAAGTCACAGAGATAAAAAGTACAGCATGGGAAATCGAGTCGATAATATTTTAAAAATGCATGGTGATGGATGGTGACTACACTTAACTGTAGTGAGAAGTGAGTAATGTATAGAATTCTCAAATCAATATATTATATACCTGATACTAATATAACTCTGTATTATAACATCGATATACTTCGATGAAACTGGACCTATATCTTACACGGCTCACAAAAATTAAGAAGTAACTCAAAATGGATTGCAGACGTAAATGTAATATTTAAAATCATAAAACTCCTAGATGAAGACATAGGAACAAATCTCCTTGGCATGGGTCTTGGGAAAGACTGTTTGGGTACGACACCTAACGCACAAACAGCAAAACGATAAGTAAACAAGCAGGACTACATCAAATTAAAAAGTTTCGGCACAGCAAAAGAAGCCATTAACAAAGGGAAAAGACAACTTATGGAATGGACAAAAATATTTACAAGCCATGTATCTGAAAATGGGTGAGTATCCAAAACATATAAACAAGTCACACAACTCCATAGCAAAAAGCCACAAATAACCCAATTAAAAAATGTACAAAGGAACTGAACAGACATTTCTTCAAAGAGGATATATGAAAGGCCAACAGGTACATGAAAAGATGCTCCTCATTACTAGTCGTTAGTGAAAAGCAAATTAAAACCACAGTGAGGTATGACCTCAAGCCTCTTATAATGTCCATCATCAAGAAGATAAGAGAGTTAAAAAAAACGCCTATGTGAACATGGAGAAAAGGGAACCCTAGTGCACTGTTGGTGAGATTATAAGTTGGTGCAGCTACTGTGGAAAGCAATATGGAGGATCCTCAAAAATTAAAAAGGGAACTATCCTATAATCCAGCAATTTCATTTCTGGGAATATATCCAAAAGCAATAAAACATGAACTCAAAAAGGCATCTGCATCCCCATGTTTATAGCAGCATTATTTACAATAGCCGTGGAAACAACCTAAGGGTATGAATGATAAAGAAGTTGTGGTATATATATCTACTGTGGAATATTATTCAGCCATTAAAAAAACATGGAAATTTCTACCATTTGTGACAACACGGATGGACCTTGAAGACGTGATGCCAGCTGAAATGAGTCAGAGAAAGACAAATGCTGTATGATTTCACTTGTATGTAGATTCTAAAATCAAACTAACGTATCAGATTCAGAGGAAAAGGGATCAGACTTGCGGTTGCCAGGGGCAGGGAGGGTGGGGAGAAGGGGATTCAGAGGAAAGTGGTCCAAAGCACAAACTTCCAGTGATAAGATAATTAAGTACCAGGGATGTAATGTACAACGTGAGGGCTACAGCGACCACTGCTGTGTGACCTATCGGGAAGTTAACAGAGTAGATCCTCAGAGTTCGTATCACCAGGGAACAATTTTTTTCTTTCTTGTTATTTTCTCTCTACGAGATGATAGACGTTAACTAAACCTATTGCGGTAATCGTTTCACGACACGTGTACATCAAACCATGTGGTATGCCTTAAACTCATGCAGTGATGTAGGCCAATTATTTCTCAACAGAACTAGAAAATAATTGTTAATACATACTCTGGCCACTGTGCCTTTCTTTTTTTGTTGGAAAAGTAAAATAACGTAGTGGCTAAGAATGAGCTGTATAGAAATCACACTGCCTGATCTCAGATTGGAGCTCTGCCACTTACCAGCTATGACCTTTGGCAGTTTACAGAGCTGTTCTATCAGTTTCTTTATTTATAAAGTGGGAATTACAATAATACCTGCCTCATGGGGTTTTGTTAAGATTCAATAAGAAAAGCTATGTAAAACATTTATTCCCAATACCTTGGACGTGGTACTCAATATTTTTCATATGTTTTATTTTCATCTTATTTTATTTTATTTTATTTTACTTTATTTTATTTTATTTGAGAGAGAGAGAGAGAGAACAGGAAGGGAAGGCAGAGAGAGAGAATCCCAAACAATCTCCATGACCAGCATGGAGCCCGAGATGGGACTCAATCCCATGACCCTGGGATGATGACTTGAGCCAAAGTCAAGCAACGGACACTCGACCCACTAAGTCACGCAGGTGCCCCTAAATCTCATTTTACACGTGTGTTTTATTATAAGCCACTTATAATAATTTTGAGAATGGTACATATTAACAGCCAGCATTTCTTGAATGTAACTAGATACTAAATACTAAACACCCTTTGAATTCTTTAGCTGTCTCAACCCCTTCCTATACTGAATCTCCACTAATAATAGGTTAGTCGTGAAAAATCATTTTGTTCGCTACCAATTTGGAACAAATTTCTCTGCAAGAAAAGGACCCAAAAAGTAAAGTCACATAGGCCCTGTAATTCGCAACATTGGACAGATGGAAGTCATAAAATTGGCCATCTCGTAGGTTTGTGGTAAAATAAACCCAAAGGACATTAATGTATGTAAAAAATGCTTTGGGACAGCGGGGTGGATGCCTGGGTGGCTCAGTCGGTTAGGCGTCCGACTTCGGCTCAGGTCACGATCTCGCGGTGAGTTCGAGCCCCACGTTGGGCTCTGTGCTGACAGCTCAGAGCCTGGAGCCCGCTTCGGATTCTGTGTCTCCCTGTCTCTCTTGCCCCTCCCCTGCTCATGCCCTGTCACTCTGCCTCTGACAAAAATGAATAAACGTTTTAAAATGTTAAATAAATAATAAATAAATAAGCAAACAAATAAATTAAGTGCTTTGGGAGTATTTGTATTTCCAGGTTTCATATAGGTGACAACAAAGTGTGAGTGCAAAAGTAATCTTTCTCTACAAGTAAACACAATCTAAGTAAAAAAAATGCTAGAAAAATAAAGTGATAAGGAATCGGAGGAGTTTAGCCAAATAAGAAAATAAAAGGCCAGGGTAGGACACTCCTTTGTCATTGGAGAGACCGCCAACACTCAAAGCCATGATTGCAGGAAAATCACTTTACATTTGATCCACCTTCTGCGGACCTGAGGCCGAGACATCAGAGTTGGTGGATTACAGATTTCTTGCTCTTGGTTGTCTAGCTCGGGGTTCAGAGATGTAACATCTTGAGGCCCACTCGCTTTTGCCACACAAATAACTCTGTGGAATTCATATTCATCATGTTTTTAGAGATGGCACGAATTGTTTGACATCCTATCCTTTCTCAATTTTAATAACTTGATGACTTTGGCAGATACATTAGGGCTGATTAATAGCAGCGCATAAGCTCTCATTCCAGCAAGTGCCAGACAGTAAAAATAATAATCAGATTTAATCAGGGCTGCATTGCACGTACTTCACCGCTGACTTGGTCGATTAAACTCTTAAAATAACCGCAGCTTACCTCCGTGCCGGGTACCGATAGTAAGTGCTTCGTGTATGACAGTCGTGATCCCGCGAAGCGGTTCCCATGAACTTTCATTTCGTGGGTCAGAAAAACCAAAGCCCAAGGAAAACCTTAAGCCATGTTTCTAAATCATGCCCCTGTGAGGAGTGGCGCTGAGCTCTGAACCCAGGTAGCCTCTCCATGACTACTCTCTACTGCTTCTTACGTATTCGTGGGGGAGATGTGAAAGGGAAACCAAAACAAATGCGAAAACTGAACGTCAAGGTCGCCTCATTGGCCTTCCCCGGTTTTGTGTCAAACTGCAATATTCTTTTCTCTTTATCTGTGTGGCTAACTCATTCTCGTGCTTTTTAAATGCTGCTTCCCCGCAGGGGGCAATGATCATTCTTTCCTCTGTGCTTCCGCAGAACTTGCACACTCCTCTCATTGTAACACTCACACAACAGATCATCATTTTGGTCTACCGCCTTCTCTCCCCACGGACTATCAGCTTCTTTACTGTAGAAACGTGGAAACGTAGGCATTGAGCTCCCAGTGCCTGGTGTAGAGGAAGGGGGGAAGGGAGGAGAAAGGAAGGGAAGAAGGCAGCAAGGAGGGAAGGAAGAGAGGGAGGGGGAGGAAGAAAGGAAGAAGGGAAGGAGAGATGGACTTGATTTCTTTCCTCCATATTACACAGGGTTGCTCTTTAATATGCATAGTATTGGGGAGCCCCCTTTTTTAAATGAACTCGATGTGAAAAGGCTGAGTCAGTGCTGCAAATTTGTCGCTACTGTGTGAATATATTTTTAAAGTAAAAAAAAAAAAGATCTGCACGAAAAAAAGAAGAAGATAAAAGAAAGGAAGAAGCAAAGCATTCTTGAGGACACTTCGAAACTGCTTAGACGCAAGAAAGCAAGCCGGCCCCTCTCTCCCCCAATCCAAAGGAGATAAATTGGCTGATTATAGCAGGAGCTGGTTCACTTCCAGAAGACTGCATCACTCTCTATTTATTAACCTTTATCCTATGTACAGATTGAGGTATGCAAACATTTCACTTCTTCAAATACCTCATGCCTTGGAGACAGGCTTCAATTGCAATTAATTTCACCCTTTTGCTGACTACAGCTGTGACCACTCTGCCCTTCACCTGTCTTGCTCTTTTCTTCCCATTTGCAACTTTCATCAGCTTGATCTGATCAACAAAATCATGCGATCTAGCCTCAAAGTTCCATTTTCTCTGGACCCAGGATCATCATTTGTTCTCCCCAAACAAAAATCCTGGCCACTTCTACTTCTAAAGGTCTTAACCAATGGTGCCGGGAAATCCTTTAATTTCCTCCTCTGAGAATGGTGTTTGTGCATCTTCGTAACTTGTTTCTAGTTTCCCTTGCAGCTGTATATCTAAGCAACATTTTCTCCTTTTGTTCGACTGGGCCAGGGGTTCGCTGATCTTTCCTACAAATGTCATCCCAGTGCCCAAGATGGATTGGCTTGGAGGCACCCGAAGCCATTACCGGGCTGACCCAAGAGACCACAGTTCCTGGCAACAGAACCTGTGTCGTGAAGCTGGCAATGCAGAACCTCTCTGTATTTGTAAATAATGAAATGATGAGAGCTATTTAGGACTGCAGTGTATTTCATCCATTAAGCTAATAATAGCTTTTTTTTTTTTTTTAAGCCAAACCCTTGCTCTACCTCCCTGGGATGAAAAAGCCATTTGTACCAACCCAGAGCAGTTTATTAAAGGTTTAAGAGAAAAAGAGGATGGGTAAGCTTTCCTTTGTGATGTCCCTCGTTTTCATTTTTAGGGCCCATTTTTATTATGTTTTTTTTTTTCATGTACGATTTTATATGTTTTCCTGGCATCGTAAACATGAATTTGAAATAAAGTCCAATATTCCCGTCTTTTCCACACTTGCTATTAAAATGACAGATTAAAAATCATGGGCTTTAGTTTCAGCCACTAGATGTGCCACTAAGCCTCTTGGTGAATTCAGTCAAGTAACAGCCTCTCCAAGCATTAGTTTTCTCATCCGTAAAATAAAAAAATAATAATGTCTACTTTTCCAGCTTGTGTGACAACTAACCAGTGAACATGTACAAAATCGTTTGTGTTGGGCACCGGTGCAATGCTCTGTAATTGAAAGCCGCTCATACAGAGCATGTAGCTCTCGGGGGATTTTTGAAACTGTCTCTCTTTTCTGACTCCTGCTTTAACATCTCTGTGAGTCATTAGGGAAGGGAAGAGAAAGGGGGCGGGGAACCAAGTATCAGAGTAGTTTGCTAATTTGCCAGGTGCCGAATCTGCAATAATTCCTCCCTTCTGGACTGTCCCAGGTGATCCTTACCAGAGGCAGGTGAACTGGGCTGCACAGGGGGAGACTCAGAGGGAGGGGTGGGAAGGATGGTGAACTGGAGGACCAAACTGGGCTTTTTCTTTTTTTTTTTTTTTAATTTTTTTTTCAATGTTTATTTATTTTTGGGACAGAGAGAGACAGAGCATGAACGGGGGAGGGGCAGAGAGAGAGGGAGACACAGAATCAGAAACAGGCTCCAGGCTCTGAGCCATCAGCCCAGAGCCTGACGCGGGGCTCGAACTCACGGACTGCGAGATCGTGACCTGGCTGAAGTCGGACGCTTAACCGACTGCACCACCCAGGCGCCCCTCAAACTGGGCTTTTTCAGTGAGGCTTCTGTCAATTTCTGGTTGTCACAGAACACCCATGCAGTCTGGGTTAGGGCAACATGCTGGCCTCCAAACACTTTTTGGGGGGGAGTTCAAATTAATTTTATGCCTTAATATGAAGCTGCCTTCAATGCACGACAGTCTTAGTTTTCTAAATTCGCTTTCAGCATATTTGGGGCTCTAAAATTTTCGTGAAAAAAGTCATAAAAATTCCACCCTCACCAATATCGGTTGCATGAGTTTCCTACAACATCGGAAAGTTTCTTCCCCTCAGAGATACTAAAAGCAACAGAGAGAGTTGAAGTTAATTTGTACCTGGTCTTGCACACACTGGGCCAAACGTGTCCGGTGTCAGATACCTGATTCTTATAGAAGGATCAAGTAGCGGGGCGCCTGGGTGGCTCAGTCGGTCAAGCATCCGACTTCGGCTCAGGTCACGATCTCGCGGTCCCTGAGTTCGAGCCCCGCGTCGGGCTCTGTGCTGACAGCTCAGAGCCTGGAGCCTGTTTCCGATTCTGTGTCTCCCTCTCTCTCTGCCCCTCCCCTGTTCATGCTCTGTCTCTCTCTGTCTCAAAAATAAATAAACATTAAAAAAAAGAAGGATCAAGTAGCTGTCTCCACCTTACTGCAGTCTACTTAGAATTGTGTGTATTTACATTGAATCCTCCTCTGCCCTCTCTAGATAGAAAGTGCCTTGGAAACAAGATCCATTTCTAATTCATTTCACCAGCCTTCACCGTCTCCACAATAAATACCATGCCTACGGCAGTACGATGAATGTTTGAGAATGAATTTTAATGACTCCAAGCCCAGAAGTGAGGTGTCAGCCTGGCCAGACTCACCTGCCCTTGCACCCACGTGGATGGTTTCTGCTTTACTTAAGGGAAATTGCACAACTCTGAGGTTTCAGTTGTTTCCCCGACCTAATTCCCTTACTTCTGCTTACATAAAAAAAAAAAAAAAAAAAAAAAAAAAAAATCCAGTTCAACCTCTTCAATAAACATTCTAGTGCCCGGTGTGGTGAAGTTTATTAATCAGGAGCTTTAGGGTCAGAAAGGCCAGATTACAAAGGGGCTCTGTGTGAAATTAGACTGGTGATATTATCATCTCATTTTTCATGGCAGAAATGAGAATAGCAGCAATGCCTTCAGCACAAACTGATGAGTATTAACTGTGTAAAACACACGTGCCTTAGAGACTCGTCAACAGATTTCTCTTGACTTTGTTTAAGGCTTGGTCTAGCCGGCAGGAGAAGAAATGCTCAAATTCTGTAGCAATCAGAAAAACGCAAAATACAGTAATTTGTAGGTCCATTAGGTAATAACAAAGTTTGGCAAGGAGTGTTTAGACAGGAATCTGCTGCACTGTGTGAGAGAGAACAAACCCGGGCGGGCATTTGGGAAACCACTCCGTCAATCCTTTCGACACTGAGTATGCACATATATACGCATGGCCCCCAGACATCCCAACCTTGGGTATATATCCCAGAGAAATTCTCCTCTCAGTCCATAAAGAAACCCAAATGAGAAGAATTATTGCAGTGTTGGGTAGGGAAAGGGTTAACGGTAGGCAGGGATAGATAAGGGACCCTGGGGGAGGCTGACTCAGGAGCCTGCAGCAGCCGAGGGTTTTGGGGGGGCGGGGAGGAGAGAGGATGAATGCATTCCAGCCCTGCCTATGCTAGGTACCATGAATAGAGCCTCACAAACTGGTATCCAGCTCCTGTTAAGGTCCCAGTGAAAAGTCGGGGGTAAAAATCCTTGGCGGCAACCCAGTGGGGACCCCTCTCAATCTTTAGGGTCTTGTACTGACACTCAATAAACTCTGCTGCTTTCCTCACTCTCTGATGTCTGTGAGATGCATTACTCCTACCTGTGAGACGAGGACCAGCGTCTCCCCCACCCACCTGTAGCAGTGTCCCTTATTACAAGGGAGGTGAATGTCCCCACTGCCCGTCACTAAATAAAATGGAGTGGATATATTCCGTAGGATTCTGTGCAGCTATGAAAAGATGCAAATAGCAAATATACACGGAACAAGTGTAGTTTATTGTAAGAAAGAGAAACCTATAGATATCCTTTATATATACTGAATACACGTGAAAAACAGTACTAAATATTTCATAATGGGGCATACAAATTTAAGGCATGTATCAAAGATTGGAGCATGTGACTATGGGGACGAAATGGGAGCAGGGATTTAATGGAGAAAAATCTATCGAAAAGGTCCATTATACAGTCCAGTGATAAGGATAGTATGCCATAATATGAGGGGAGTGATTAATTTAACCCTCTGTTTTGGAAATTCAGAAAACAAAAATGGAAAGAAATGGAATTAAAAAGGTGTGTGTGTGTGTGTGTGCGCGCGCGCGCGTATTATGTGTGCATCTGGGCACCTATGTGTGCTTTGATAGAGGAATTCATTTTTTTCTAAAATTATGCAATAATTTCAGTCATGGTTACCTTTGGAGGGAGATTGGGGGTTAACTGGGACAGGGGAAAGGGAGACTTTCATTTCATGCTTTCTGCATTGTTTGAATTTTTACCTCAGGTCTGTACGGCATCCATTTGAATAATTATGTTTTTGAAAAAATTAACTTCTTAATTCCTCTCTCTCAATTTCATCTCCAATGATATTTTTGCGGGGGGGGGGGGGGCGGAAAGATCTCATTTTCTTTTCTTTAATTTATTGTCAAATCGGTTTCCATGCAACACCCAGTGCTCGTCCCAACAAGTGCCATCCTCCCTGCCCATCACCCACTTTCCCCTCTCCCCCACTCCTCATCTACCCTTAGTTTGTTCTCAGTCCTTAAGAGTCTCCTATGGTTTGCCTTCCTCCCTCTCTGTAACTTTTTTTTTCCCCCTTCCCCTCTCCCATGGCCTTCTGTTACATTTCTCAAGATCCACATATGAGTGAACATACGGTATCTGCCCTTCTCTGCCTGGCTTATTTCACTTAGCATAATACCCTCCAGTTCCATCCACGTTGCTGCAAATGGCATGATTTCATTCTTTCTCATTGCCAAGTAGTATTCCATTGCATATATGAACCACATCTTCTTTATCCATTCATCAGTTGATGGATATTTAGGCTCTTTCCATAATTTGGCTATGGTTGAAAGTGCTGCTCTAAACATTGGGGTCCATGTGCCCCTATGCATCCGCACTCCTGTATCCTTTTGATTTTCCACATTGGTATCAGAATCTTTCTAAAATGCTCCCGTGATCCTGTGAAGTTTCCACTTACAAGCCTTCCAGCTTCCTATTCCTTAGGAAACAGCTGCCAACCCCCAAATATAGAATGGTAGGCCCTTTGCAATGTGGCTGATGCTCTCTACATTGGAGCCATTTTAAGCCACTAAGCCCTTTACTTTTGGAAAAATTGGCTACTCGACTGTTTCCACACTGCCAGTTACCAGTACATTCTACACTTTGGCTCATGCTGTGCAGAATCTGGCTTTCTCTGCAGAATGTTCAACTCCCTGATTTTACTCTCAGATGAATACCTATATTATCCATCAAGGCCCATGTCATATTTTCCATTTTCCGGACTAATCTCTGGCTCCTTCCTTCCTAACTAGACACTATTACTGCTCCCACATCTGTTTTCCTGTCACATTTTATACAACCTTCAACTCAAGTCCAGTCAACTCTATGACCTGGTGCTGTTTGTCGTCATGTCTGTCTCCCCGTCTAGAATGTGAGGTGGTTTTTCTTCTAAATGTTGACATCTTAATGCCTTGCGTAATGTCTGGGTGCATCCACATTATGTGCCATGGGTGTTTGTCTTCTCAGGCTATGCCTTTTTTTTTTTTAATTTTTTTAACGTTTTATTTATTTTTGAGACAGGGAGAGACAGAGCATGAACAGAGAGAGAGAGGGAGACACAGAATCTGAAACAGGCTCCAGGCTCTGCGCTGTCAGCACAGAACCCGACGCGGGGCTCGAACTCACGGACCGCGAGATCATGACCTGAGCCGAAGTCGGACACTTAACCGACTGAGCCACCCAGGCGCCCCTCAGGCTATGCCTTTATTTATTATTTTTTTTTTTGTAAGCAAGAAGACATTTATTTTTTTTCACTATATGAAGTTTATTGTCAAATTGGTTTCCATACAGGCTGTGCCTTTAAATGAATGGTTAAATCATCGATCTAAGCCAGGAACAGAGTAAACCAAGGGTTTTTCAATGATCCTTCCAGTTCTGGAGAAGAAAGTACAGACTTGCTTTTCTCCGCTCCTCTCCTCGAAGTACGACTAAAAATCCTGGAAATAATCTAACAGACATTCATAAAAGAACACCAAAAGGTGGGAAGAAGGCAGAATGGCTAGGGACCTGGGACTGAAGAATGACATGGTGGTGAGTACTGTGGATTTTCCTTTTATCCGCCATATATATCCCAGACTGCTGAAGAGACTTTCAACCCAGAGCCTCCAATAGGCATAAACCAAACAAACCTAAGGCCCAAGAAAAGTCTGTTCTCTCTAGCTGAAGGATGAGGAAAGGAACATATCGGCAGGACGGAATCTTTTGGTCATCAGCCCTATGCTAGTCAAACGCCATAAACTACCTACCATTTGGGAGCCAGCAAAGGCTGAACGAGGAGCCCCATCTTCTGTTGCCACCTGGTGACAGCAGGCAGGCCAGGAGAAGTACCTTGCTTCCCTGCTGGTGGTACCAGTAGAGAGGAGGCAGAGAACTGGATATTCTGTTTCCCAGCAAGGGGATCCAGAGCAGCACCCCCTAATCTCCCAGCCTTATTAGTGGAGACAGACTAGAAAGTATGGACTTCCACCCTTGCCCAGTGGCACCAGGCAGCACCCACCACCCTCCAAAGTAGAGAGTGGGGGCAGGATCTAGGAGGAGAGACAACTAAAGAAAGAGATTCCTACACCCTGCATAGGAAGGTCTGACCAAGTCAAACACGAAACTGGCCAGAATCAGCACACAGAAAGATTTGAGAATTGAACTACAGCCTGAAATTCCACTCAGGGGTCCAGAATGCCCCCGTAGTGTAAGTGCCTGGCGTTCAGCTTTTGATTGCCGAGGCATCCGTGTCAAAAGACATACATCCTGGATAAACATATTGCCTGCTGTGTGACACAGTTAGTAGCAAAACAACTAGATAGGGAATAAGGCTGCCCCCTCCCCACTCATGAAGTCCCCTCTGTCAGAAAGCCTTGGGTAACCTAGATAACTAGCCGCTTGGGTGACCCCACTTCTTCCTTCCTGCACCCTGATTCCTGCTCTTCTGCTTTAAGTTAGCCAATAAAGAATAAACCTGCAAAACATTAGAACACTTACCCTTGGACCCTAAAAAGGGCAGAGCTTCAGATCCATTCTCCCTCACTCTCTCCTTCCCTCTTTCTCTCTCTCTCCTCTGTCTCTCTACCTGCGGCCTCACTGTGTGGCCCTGAGGGCTCCCCGGCACATCCTGGGACCTGTGAGTAATAAATCTGGTTTATGATCTATCTATCTAACTTCACTAGATAGATTCAAAAGTAAGGTAGAAACCGCAGAGTAAAGAATCACGGAACCTGAGGACAAATGAATAGAATTTGCCCAGCTGGAAGAACACAGAGAAGGTAGACTGAAAGAAATGAACAGGGGTGCCTGGGTGGCTCAGTCAGCTGAGCGTCTGACTTGGGCTCCGGTCATGATCTCATGATTGGCGAGTTTGGGCTCCGCGTCGAACTCTGGGCTGACAGCTCAGAGCCTGGATTCTGTTTCAGATTCTGTGTTTCCTTCTCTCTCTGCCCCTGCTCTGCTCACACTCTGTCTCTGTCTCTCAAAAAGTAAATAAATGTTAAAAAAAAATTTAATAAAAAAAAGAAATGAACAGAGTTTCAGAGTCCTGTGGGACTGCAACAAGACACTTAACATTTATGTCATCAGGGTCAAAGAATGACAGGGGAAAAGTGTGGAACTAAAAAAACATGCACAAAATAATCATAATAATAAATGCCCCCAGTTTGTGAACAACTTAAACCTACAAATTCAAGAAGTTGAGGAAGTTCCAAACACTCCAAGAAATCCTTGTGAACACACATCATAATCAAACTTCTAATAATCAAAGACAAAGGAAAAATCTTGAAAGCACCTAGAAAGAAATGACATATACAGGAGAACAGTGATTGGAATGGTAGTGGAAATGTCGTTTGCAACCATACAGCCAAGGGGCGCCCAGATGGCTCAGTTGGTTAAGGGTTGGACTCTTGATTTCCACTCAAGTCACAATCTCACGGTCGTGAGATCTAACCCAGCATGGGATTCCCCACTGTGTGTGGAGTCTGCTTAAGATTCTCTCTCCCTCTCCCTCTGCCTCTCGCTCTCTCTCTCTCTCTCTGAATAAAAAAGAAAAAGAAAAGAAAGAAACTATGCAGTCAAAAAGAAGCACATTTTTCAAATGCTAAAAGAAAAGAACCACTAACTTTGAATTCTATATCCAGCAAAAATATCCTTTAGCAATGAGGAGGAAAGAAAGACATTCTCAGATGCAGGAAAGCTTAAAGAATTTGTTATCATCAAGTAAGAATGGCTCTGGGAAGTTCTCCAAACCAAAAAAAAAAAAAAAAAAAAAGTATAACAGAAGAGACTTGAATATCTGAAAAGGAAGAAAGATCAATGGAATGGGTAAATGTCGGGGTAAATAAAATTGACTATCTTGCTCCTCATGAGCTTTTAGATCCAATGTGATGTTCAATGTATGTACAGGAAATAAGTATTTAAGATATCACACTTTATTTTTTAAGTCCCATTTTAAAAAATTTATTTTAATTCCAATATAGTTAACAGAGAGTGTTATATTAGTTTTAAGTGTACAATATAGTGACTCAACAATTCTATACATTACTCAGTGCTCAATACAACAAGTGCACTCCTTAATTCCCATCACCTATTTCAACCATCCCCCACCCCTCAGGTAGCCATCTGTTTGTTCTCTAAAGTTAATTGTTTCTTGGTTTGTCTCTCTCTTTGTTCCTTTATTCATTTGTTTTGTTTCTTAAATTCCACGTAGAATGAAATCATATGGTATGTGTCTTTCTCTGACTGACTTATTTCACTTAGCATTATACTCTCTAGATCCATCCATGTTGTTGTGAATGGCAAGATTTTATTCTTTTGTACACCTGAATAATATTCCATTATATACATGCCATATCTTCTTTATTCATCTGCTGATGGACACTTGAGCTGCTTCCATAATTTGGTTACTGTAAATAATGTCACAATAAACATAGGAGTGAATATACCCTTTCAGATTAGCATTTTTGGATTTGGGGAATGAATACCCAGTAGTGAGATTTCTGGATTGTTGGGTAGTTCTTTTTTTAATTTTTTGAGGAATCTCCATACTGCTTTCCACAGTGGACGCACCAGTTTACATTCCCATCAATAGTGCCTGAAGGATCCTTTTTCTCCACATCCTTGACAACACATGTGGTTTCTTGTGGTTTGAATTCTAGCCATTCTGACAGGTGTGATGTGATGTCTCATTGAAGTTTGGATTTGTATTTCCCTGATGATGAGTGATGGTGAGCATATTTTCATGTGTCTTTTGGTTATCTGTAGGTCTTCTTTGGAGAAATATGTATTCAGGTGCCCTGCCGATTTTTAATTGGATTATTTGTTTTCTTGGTTGCAACCAAGGAGATGAAAGACCCATACTCTGTAAATGATAAAACATTGATGAAAGAAATTGAAGACAGCACGAACAAATGGAAAGATGCTCCATGTTCATGGATTGGAAGAACAAATGTTGTACCAATGTCTATACTACCCAAAGCAATGTACACATTTAATGCAATCCCTATCAAAATACAAACAGCATTTTTCACAGAACTAGGACAAACAATTCTAAAATTTAAAAAGACCCTAAATAACCAAAGGAACATTGGGGGAAAGAAAAACACACAACTGAAGTTATCACAATTCCAGACTTCAAAGCTGTAGTAATCAAAACAGTATGGTACTGGCACATAAATATATCAATAGAACAGGATAGAAAGCCCAGAAACAAACCCACGATTATATCGTCATTTAATCTTCAACAAAAGAGGCGTGAATATGCAATGGCAAAGGCAGTCTCTTCAACAAATGGTGTTGGGAAAACAGAACACCTGAATGCAAAAGAATAAAAGTGGACCACTTTCTTACACCATACACAAAAACAAACTCAAAATGGATTAACCTGCAATGTAAGACCTGAAATCATAAAAATCCTAGAAGAGAGCACAAGCAATCAGAAATTGTTAGAGTGGATAAGAAAGTGTAGCCCAACTGTATGCTGTCTACAAGAAAGTCACTTTAAACACAAATAGTAGGTTGGGAGTAAAAGGATGTGAAAACATATAGTGTGCAAGCATTAAATAAAAGCAGAAGAGGCTACATTAATATGAGATACAGTGGGATTCAGAGCAAAGAAAATTATTAGAGACAAAGAGTGTTATGACATAATAATAGAGACAAATTCACTTAGCAATCTTAAATGTGTATGCACCAAACAACAAAACATCAAAATACATGAAGCAAAAACTGATAGAAATTAAAGGAAAAAAACTTTTAGGCTCTTGACTGATGAGTGAGAGTCAAATCCCACGAAGAGTAAGGGAACACTACAACAATCTCTCAAAAACTTCTCGACAGGAGTTTTCTGTATTAAGTACAAAATGGATCTGCCATTTTCCTGCATTAGATACAAAAGAGCGGTTCCCCTAAATAGGAAGACGCTTTTTTG
Source organism: Prionailurus bengalensis (assembly GCF_016509475.1). Classification (NCBI taxonomy): domain Eukaryota; kingdom Metazoa; phylum Chordata; class Mammalia; order Carnivora; family Felidae; genus Prionailurus; species Prionailurus bengalensis. The sequence continues at coordinate 33,439,029 of NC_057344.1, read as the reverse complement.
TAAGGATGGAGAAAATGTCCTCTTACGCTAGCTATTGGTATTTTGCAAAAAAATTACATTGTATTTTTTAAGTTTATTTATTTATTTTGAGAGAGAAAGAAGGAGAGTGAGCAGGGGAGGGGCAGAGAGAGGGAGAGACAGAATCCCAAGCAGGTTTTGCACAGACCCTAACACGGGACTCAATCTCACAACTGTGAGATCATGACCTGAGCTGAAATCAAGAGTTGGGTACTTAACTGACTGAGCCACCCAGTCTCCAGAATTGCACTGTATTAATGTTTACATGGATGAATGATAAATGGTGGGTAACTCAAGAACACTGTCACTTTAAGGAAAGGAAAAAGGCATGGTCATGGAAGAAACGTTATACACACTCCATTTTCAGAGAGACCTCAAGCGTCTGGACACCTATTGCTTTGCCTTGGCCCACATCTGATCCAGCTGGCACCAGAGCTAGCTGTCATGGAATGACATTTCTCCTGGCCCAGTGTCTATCGGCTTTTGACAATAATTTTACTTGATTGATTAGCTGCAGTTTCTACCACTCACAGACTCAACAAGAACTTCTACTTCTGCTAAGACGTGACAACAGGAACTGCATTTATGTTGCCATTTCAAACGACCAAACCACAATTTGAAGAGACAAAATAATACACTGAGAACTACAGAAAGCTTGTGAAAGAAATTGAAGAAGACACAAAAAATGGAAAAATATTCCATGCTCTTGGATTGGAAGAACAAATATTGTTAAAATGTCGACACTACCCAAAGCAATCTACATATTTAACGCAATACCAGAATTTTTCACAAAGCTAGAACAAAGAGTCCTAAGATTTGTACGGAACCAGAAAAGACCCTAACAGCCAAAGCAATCCTGGAAAAGAAAACCAAAGCTGGAGGCATCACAACCACTGACTTCAAGATGTATTACAAAGCTGTAATCATCAAGACAGTATGGTACTGGCACAAGAACAGACACTCAGATCAATAGAACAGAATAGAGAACCCAGCAACGGACCCACAAATGTATGGCCAACTGATCTTCGGCAAAGCAGGAGAGAATATCCAATAGAATAAAAACTGTTTCTTCAGCAAATGGTGCTGGGAAAACTGGGCAGTGACATGCAGAAAAATGAACGTGGACCACTTTCTTACACCATACCCAAAAATAAACTCAAAATGGATGAAAGACCTAAACGTAAGACTAGAAGCCATCAAAACCCTAAAGGAGAAAGCAAGCAAAACCTCTTTGACCTCGGTCACAGCAACTTCTTCCTCAACATGTCTTTGGAGGCAAGGGAAACAAAAACAAAACAAAACAAAAATGAACTATTGGGACCACATCAAGGCTTCTGCACAGCAAAGGAAACAATCAGCAAAACTAAAAGGCAACCAACAGAATGGGAGAAGATATTTGAAAAGGACATGTCAGATAAAGGGTTCGTATCCAAAATCTGTAAAGAACTGATCAAACTAAACATCCAAAACCCAAATAATCCAGTGAAGAAATGGGCAAAAGACATGAATAGTCACCTTTCCAAAGAAGACATCCAGATGGCCAACTGACACATGAAAAAATGCTCAACATCACTCATCATCAGGGAAATACAAATCAAAACCACAATGAGATACCACCTGACACCTGTCAGAATGGCTAACGTTAACAACTCAGGCAACGACAGGTGTGGCAAGGATGCAGAGAAAGAGGATCTCTTCTGCACTGCTGGTGGGAATGCAAACTGGTGCAGCCACTCTGGAAAACAGTATGGAGGTTCCTCAAAAAAATTAAAAATAGAACTACCCTACAACCCAACAATTGCACTACTAGGTATTTGTCCAAGAGATACAGGTGCACTGTTTCAAAGGGGCACGTGCAACCCCATGTTTATAGCAGCACTATCAACAATAGCCAAAGTATGGAAAGAGCCCAAATGTCCACTGACGGATGAATGAATAAAGATATATATATATATATATATATATATATATATACGCACACACATATATATATATACCAAAGTATTACTTGGCAATTAAAAAGAATTAAATCTTGCCATTTGCAACTCTGTGGATGGAACTAGAGGGTATTTTGCTAAGCAAAATTAGTCAGAGAAAGACAAATATCATATGGCTTCACTCATATGTGGAATTTAAGAGACAAAACAGATGAACAGGACGGAAGGGAAGCAAAAATAATATCAAAACAGGGAGGGGCACAAAACATAAGAGGCTCTTACATACAGAGAACAAAGTGAGAGTTGTTGGAGGGGTTATGGGAGGGGGGGATAGGCTAAATGGGTAAGAGGCATTAAGGAGGATACTTGTTGGGATGAGCACTGGGTGTTATATATAGGGGATGAATCACTGGATTATACTCCTGAAATCATTATTGCATTACATGCTAACTAACTTGGATGTAAATCTATAAACAAACAAACTTAAAAAAAAAGAAAAGACAAAATATAAGAAAACAGTGTTAAGACAGTAGACATCGGGCAACAAAGGACACTGGATCTCTGAGAGATGGAAAACACATGAGGTAAAGCCCTGTGATTTGCCCGACTTCCTGCCTCGAGAGTTTCTAGGCTACAATGCAGGGGGGCAGGAAAGCCAGGAAGAGGCCAGTGGACCCCTGAATTGAGGAGACGGAACTAAGACTCTGGGGAGAGCAAGGCCACTAGAGCTGTCCGGAGACAGTACCAAAGAGGAGACGCTACATAAGAACCCCAGAGATCTGCAGACTCCTATCTGACTATTCATCACTCCAGCATATGCATGTGAAGAAATTACCCAAGGCCAAAAGGAAGAACTCTTTGAAGGAGTAGAGAAAGCAGCACCCAGTGGTCTAAGGGTAGTTTTTGTTCTCACCGGACAGACCAGAAAAACCTCATCCATTCATGGGGTACTGAGTAGAGTGCTCAGAATCATTTTGCCTCAGTATTGGGAAATGGGGCTGGTCTGATCCCACCTAAAAAGTTTCAAAGCAAGAATCCAACGAATTAATCCATTTCCAAGTAACTTAACTGCATGCCAAAACAAGGATGCAGAATATTTAGAGCGATAGAAAAATGTCCGGCACCCAATGAGGTAAAATGCACAATGTGGGCATCCAATCAAAGATCATCAGTCATGCAAGGAAGCAGAAAAGTAAAACCCCGTAATGAGAGGGCTAATACCGTCCTAATCTCGTCACACATAGCTCTCCCACAGAACCATGGCAACTGGCATTTATTGTTACCCAAACCAAATAATTAAATTGATATTTATAAGTAAGGATGGCAATGTTTGGTTCGATTTGGGTTTCTTTGTGATTTAAGATCTCCTCTTTAGGGGGGCACCTGGGTGGCGCAGTCGGTTGAGCGTCCGACTTCAGCCAGGTCACGATCTCGCGGTCCGGGAGTTCGAGCCCCGCGTCGGGCTCTGGGCTGATGGCTCGGAGCCTGGAGCCTGTTTCCGATTCTGTGTCTCCCTCTCTCTCTGCCCCTCCCCTGTTCATGCTCTGTCTCTCTCTGTCCCAAAAATAAATAAACGTTGAAAAAACAAACAAACAAACAAAAAAAAGATCTCCTCTTTAGGATAAGAGGATGACAAGATCTCGACACTTCCTCAAGGTCAGTAGTTGCTAACAACCTCTATTTCGGCATTCTAAAAATGAATGCAGACATGCATTTCCCTCCCCCACCACCCCCACGAATTGAAGGTCAAAGGCTTACTCTTGTCAAGTCCTAATCAGAAGATCTCAGCTCTCAGAAGTGAAAATTATGATACGCTTGAGAGGTTCTGAGACAGCAGATTGTTGTATTTGAAGAACCCGTGGAGGCAAGCACAGATTGAACAAGGGGAACAGTTGAAATTTGCCTGTGATTATGCTTACCTTGCCCAGCTGTTGAGAATGGCCAAGTGGAAAGTCAATGCTGACCCTGCATTCTGCAGATTGATAGTGTCAATAATCAGATTACCTCCTACACAAATTGGTTTTGGCTGAAACCAGTTCTGAAGAATATGCAGAAAGGAAATCCTGGGTACTACATTGGCCAGTGACTTGGAAGTCCTCTGTGAACACTTAATTTACTTCTTTGATTGTGACATAAGATGTCAGTTTTACACTCTCACTCTCGGTATGACCTTGAGCAAGACAGGAAATATCTTTTGGTTTGTGTGAAGAGATGCAAAGATGGAATGAAATCTATTTTCCATTAATCTTTCTCAGAGGGAATAAAATAAGATTGTGTGCTCAGAGCTTTCCTTTGCCAGAAAGGTCTTTGACATATATATATAACGCATTATTGTTTTTGGAACTAACCCCAGCCTGTGCCTTGTAAACAGAGGTGCTCAATCAATACCTTTGGTTGATAGATTGGTTGAGCAATTGCAGGTGTCCATGTGAGAAATCTGCAATCAGAAATGGCCGCGATAAAATGAATTCAGCAGAATCTCCATTAAACAATTTTTTTTACATTTTATTTATTTTTTATTGTTTTTTTTTTTTTGAGAGAGAGAGAGAGAGAGAGAGAGAGAGAGAGACAGAGCCCAAGTCGAGGAGAGGCAGAGGGGGAGGGAGACACAGAATCCAAAGCAGGCTCCAGGCTCTGAGCTGTCAGCAGGGACAGCTAAGAAAGTTACAAGAAAGTTACAAAGATACAATATATCTAAGAATCTAGAATCCCATAAAAGATAGCATATACAAGGAATACCCCTGTTAGCTAGCTCGCCCAAGCTCATAGGAATTACAACCTATTTCGTATATGGTGGTTTGTTCTAGCAGCCCCAGTTTTTCCAAAGAAATATGATACGGAATCTTATTACACTTGGAATCTAGGATATTGTTCCCAGCAAAACATACCCCTTTTCCTTCTATATATGGCGACTTCATTAAGCCCTACGTTAATTAAGGGAGCTAAAGATTTGATCACTTTAAATGTAAAAGTTTGGGAGAGGGCACCTGGGTGGCTCAGTCTGTTCGGTGTCAGACCTTTGATTTTGGCTGAGGTCATGATCTCACTGTCGGCTCAGGTGGAGCCCTGAGTGGAGCCGATAGCACGGAGCCTGCTGGCAATTTCTCTCCCTCTCTCTCTGCCTCTCCCCAGCTTGTGCTCTCTCTCTTTCTCAAAATAAATAAATAAACATGAAGAATTATTAATTAATTAATTAATTAATAAGAGTTTAAGAGAGATTTTTAGAAAATCATTGCCTGATTGGTAACTGCCCACTGGAGTTAGGAAAAAAAACTTACTTTGTCACAGTAAGTGACATCGCACTGCGTTGCACTATTTCAGGACCACAAATTCCTACCTTCCAACGGAGCAGAGCCCCCTGTCATTCTGTAAACCCCTACTACAACGTTGGTAATTACCTCTTGGTATCACTCCGTGGGACCTTTGGGAAGTAGGTACATTAATAGTCCCAACGACCTAAATTGCCAAGGTATAGAAAGGAATTACATACCGGGAACCCAAATCAGCAGAGGTCGCTTTATCTGATTAACTCAGAACCATTCTTTATCACCTAACAATCAGGAGCTTGGAAATGATGAGAAGACCCAGCGGGAGTGAGAGATCTGGAGTAGGGCTTTCAGCACCTTATGTGAAAAGGACAGGTATTCTAAAAGACACGGGAGAAAAGCCTGAAAGGGTAGAAGCAGACGCACAAACTTATTTTGCTTTATAATCTCCCCTAAGACGTAAGTGCATTCTAAGGTGGGTAAACATAACATGATTTAAAGAACGAGGAATCAGAAAATTGCAGGCTCTCTCAACTAGAGTGGATTATTTGGAAAAGATTCTGTATCATGGCCTAAGATTGATTGGAGGAGATAGCCCCTTAGCCAGAAGAGAAGTGCTGTATGACTGTAAACACGGGTCGGCCAGGGGCACACAAGCCCACTCAGGCTGCCCTCCAAGTCATGGGACACAATGGCTCCCGAAATCTGGATGGCTCCTTGAAGGCAGAATGGATGCTCCTTGCCAAAAACTATTGAAACCCTCGGGGAACGGGGTCGGCCCAAAGGCGGACCTTGTAGCTCAGGAGATAAAGAATGGAGTGATGCCATTCAAGTGGAGAGAAAAATCTACCGGCAGCCAGACTTTGATAAATGATTTTGAAGTGTGCTTCCAAAACAACAGGAATGCATCAGTGGGTGCCGGCAGCATCTAGGGGTAAGCAACACAGCACTTGCATTAATCAATCCAGCCCCATTCCTACTGGAGACGTGATTCATAAGACTGCGCACAGCTTCGAGAAAAGCAGCCTGGTACTGGGAAAAGGGCATTGTGCTTGGAGCCAGGAGCACCGGGAAGTCCCTGAAAACAGTACTGAGCACCTGCTGTTTTGCAGACACTGTGCTAAGTGCTTGACCACAGTATTCGTGCCACCCTCCCAGCACCCTCTGTGATGGGCAGTCGTCTTGGTAGAGCCAGCTTGTACCCGTTTACGAGAATATCTCTTTGTTATTTGCATCGCTTCCCACATCCACATTCGGTGACCTCACAGGGCTAGCCTGAAATCAGCCAAGCTGGGACTATGTGTTTCAGGACAATCAGCAAATGCAACAATTGGGCAATTTTTTTTTTCCTCCAGAGAGCTGGTTGTTAAACCTTTACCAGCACCCTCCTGGGGAGGAGCTCCATTATTACTCCCTCTTCATGAATAAGGACACAGGCACTGAGATGTTAGGAAACCACCCCAAAGTCATATGGTTGAGTAGTGTTGGAGCCTGACCTCGGTCTCAAGTCTCTTTGGTTCCAAAGCCCATGCCTATAATCCATTTGTGTTCAGAAGGCCCCTTGTCTTGTGCCAGGACTGATGACTTAGAACCCATCTCCAAAGTTCTTCGAACTCCAGCCTTCTCCTCAGTAAATTATATGGCTTAAATGGAAAGATTGGTGGTTTTATACAATTCCTCTCGTCTCTTTGTGCGGCAATCACTCATATGAATGTACACCCTATCATTTAAAACACTCAATGTCGTTGGCCTTAGTTAAAATTTCTTCACCATACTATGCATTTTCTGGTGTTCACAGTGTCCTCTCTCCTCGCTCCGTATCCTTCTTCCCACCATCCTGTATGTGTACCTTCGTGATACTGTGATTTATGGTAAGAAATACATATTTAGCCTTCCTCCCCATTCCTGACACAAAGCTCCTAAAACCCTTGGAATCTCCTAAAGTGGAGATGGCAAGTAGGTCTTTCGTTCGGGTGATGAGGTGACTTTGGGGAAGTCCTAGCTAACCTAAGACTGTGATTACAGGGCTGGCATTTTCAGTTGCACCCTTCCATCTCTGGAGAGGGGAGGGAAGCTGGAGCCTGAGTTCAATTAGCAACGGCCAGTGATTTAACTAATGATGCCGGGTAATGAAGCCACCATGAAACCCAACATCACAGGCTTCGGGAGAGCGTTCAGGTTAGTGAGCATAAGGAGGTGCTGGGAGAGCGATGGACTAAGAGAAGGCACGGAAGCTCCACATCCTTTCCCATAGAACTTTCTCTGAGTTCTATGAACCACTGTAACAAATTAATCCCTCCTTAGGGAAGATGTTGTGGGAGCATCCAATCTATAGCTGGTAGTTCAGAAGCCCAGGTGACAACTTGGGGTCTGGAGGGGGTCGGGATGGGGAGTGTGTGATCCCTTAGACACCAAGCCCTTAACCTGCGAAACCTGATGTTTTTCTCCAGGCACAAAGCATCCGAGTTGAGTCCATTGCTTCATGGTGTGAAAAAGGCATACCTATTAGAATTGGTGTCAGAATCAGAATTTCTCGCCTTTCATGGCCTGGCTCGTCTTCTTCTCTGTGAGCCAACATGTGTTTTGATTGGGACAAAAGGCAGATTGAAGATATATTTGAGACATTTGGGTATTTTGAGAGACAGGTGTGACCCAAGTGGAAGACCTTAGTGGGAGCCACATGATAGTAAAAGGACATAAGATGCTTGTTTGTTTAAGATAGTAGAGTGTTCAGAGTGGGTGGTTCAAAATATGTCTGTGAAACAAATAAATGGTTGAAAGAAAACAAAACCTAGTAATGCCTAATCATTAAAAGTCATTCTTTAGAGGAAAAATTCTAAGGCTAAATATTATTCCCCTGTCCAAGGGAACCACAGTTTACATTCAAAAGCTTTAATCCTGCTATAATGAAAACCTTCATGGAAATGAAGGAAAGATCCTGGGAACAACAACCCTCTTAATGGAATGATTGGCCTTTGTGTTCCTCCTACTACCTTGTGTTCTTAGGAGTTTTCCCTCGTTAAGGGGGTCTCTGCTGAGGACCTAAGTGGCGTGGCAACAGCCCAACAGACTGCAGTATCTCTGGGTCCTAAACCAGAAGATAATGTATATCTAAGCATTTAGAGACACCCTCAACCACGTGCAATCATTCATAAACGCTGATGTTCACTCTCTCCTTAAAAGACTGCACTGTGCATCTGCGTATGACATAACCAAATGTCACCATCCCATGCTTCAGTGCTTTGGAACTCAACTTCATGCCTAAGCACATGGAAGGGGTGTTTAATTCTTGGGAGTTGTTGTTGTTGTTGTTGTTGTTTACTGATTCTTTGCCTTCTTCCCCCTTCCTTCTTTTTGGTGAATGTTCTCCCTCCTCTGGTCAGATCTGATTGTCTTCCTTATTTCATTTGATTATAACACTATGAGTCTCTGTTTTTGTTTTGTTTTGTTTTGCTTTTCTTCAGAATACACCGTCACTCACCAGAGCACTCATAAAGGTAATTCACATATCCTTACCTTTAAGAACATCCTTAACAGTCCTTTCTTCCGATTACAGGAGTAATGCATGTTCTTCACAGAATATTTTAAAATGTAGAGGACAAACCAACTGACACTTGTAAATGATCTATATCTTCGACACAAACGATTTTCACTGTTAACATTCTCTAATATTCTATATTGATTCTACATTTTTTTTTTCTAACTTAGGTGCCTTTAGGTCAAAGAGTTCTACCAGTGGTTCTCAACCAGGGGTGATTTTCCTGGTCCCCACCTCCACCTCAAGTGATATTTGACAACATCTGGAGACTTTTTGGTTGTCACAACTTAGAGAAGAGTGCGTCTAGTGGACGGAGGCCGGGGATGCTTCTAACATTCTACAGTGGACAGGACAGCCTCCCACAACAAAAAGCTATCCAACGCAAAGTATCAATAGCGTTAAAGTTGAGAACCTTTGGTCTAAACAGAGCCTAATATATTCTAGGATTTCCCGTGCTTTTGTATTTCTGGGACCTCTGGTACTCTGAATTTTCTGGTCTATTCCTCGTTTGCCTTTCTCTCGTACCCCAACAAATTACCACTCACACAGAATCATCAGGCAATTAGTGAACCTACACAGGTAAATGAAGGAATTGCTCCTTTTCTGTCTCTGCTGAAGTCCTATGTCTCTCTCCAGCTGTGCTTAGAAACCATGACTTTGATTTTTCCTCACCTATTAGTTCTGTCGCTCCCAACTTCCCTTCCCCTCTCCCTCTCTTTCCCTTTTACGCAAACACACATTTTTGTACCCAGATGCTTTGAATGGATCTTTTCCACATTTTGTTATGAACTTGGTTATTTATGTTTCACATTCTTTGAAGGGTTTGGTCTACAGGATGAATTAACAAAAACTGATGGCATCTCTAGAGAGGGAGAAAAGAGTTTCACTCTGAGGACTAAGGGAAAAGGAGGTGTTCGGGAACTGCGGTGGGCACCTGGGATACGGAAGAAGAAGGCACTGAGATTGTCTGTCAGGAAAGTCAAGGGAGGCTCCCCAGCTGACTTGGTTCCAGATGTGCAGCACTGATCAGAAGGCCGTGGCACAAACTATAGGCACCTTGATGTCAAAAGGACTTCCCCTTTTCAAATGCCTAGAAGGGATAGAATCAATGATATTCAAAGGGGCTGAACCACTGTGGAACATTCAGAGGCATTGTGCACATTGCAGAATTGCTTCCTGTGCATGAAATATCCTCCTCTCCTGAATATAAAATGCTTCGAAGCAGTGGTGGGTGCTGTGTAGATCTCTGAGTTAACAATGGGTAGGTGTTTGAGCCAGAAAACCTTCTCTTCTGTCCTTTTCTCTTGTCCCTATTACAAACATCCTGGGTACGTACCAAAGGGGTAGATCTCCAATAATAATCCAGACTAAATAGTCAACGACTGGATAACCTTATGGCTTCAATTTATAGGGTTTTACAAACTGCAAAACACTGTCACATACTTTAGGTTACTTGCTCCTCACCATCTTGTCAAACGTATAAGGAACTTGATTTTACATGAGAATTGACCTTCACTTAACTGCTAACTTAGTAGTCTTTGACTTTAGGCGAGCCACTTGGCCTGTTTGTTTTCTCATCTGTAAAATTAGGATACTTGAGTCATTTTTACCTGCTTCTGGGTACATTCAAATAAGAACATGTCTTAAAGAGAAATTTTTTGTCAACCACATGTGTTACAAATACAAGCGAGTAGTTTGTACCTGGGGAAACGGAAGGTGAACAGATGAATGACCTGTACAACACAAGAATGTACCTTAAGGTAAACTATGGATTTGGGGTGATTTCATTGTGCTTCACTTCATTGGACTTCACAGATTTTTCTACAAATCTGAGGACTGTCTTTTTTTTTTTTTTAACAAGTTGATGGTTTTTGTGGCAATTCTGCTTTGAGCAAGTGCATCAGCGCGATTTCTTTTTTAAAGGGTTTTTTTTTAATGTTTATTTATTTTTGAGACTGAGAGAAACAGAGCATGAGTGGGGGTGGGGCAGAGAGAGAGGGAGACACAGAATCTGAAGCGGGTTCCAGGCTCTGAGCTGTCAGCACAGAGTCTGATGCGGGGCTCGAACCCACGAACCATGAGATCGTGACCTGAGCCCAAGTCAGATGCTTAAGTGACCGAGCCACCAGCTCATTGGAGCCCCAGTGCCATTTTTCTGACAGCATTTGCTCACTCCGCATCTCTGTGTCACATTTTGGTAATCCTCACATATCTCAAACTTTCTAATTATCCCTAATTTGTTACGGTGATCTGTGATCAATGGTCTTTGGGGTTGCTCTTGTCATTGTTTTGGGGCGCCACAAACTGCACCCATATAAGACAATAACTTAATCAGCAAATGTGTGTGTTCTGACTTCTTTACATAGCACCTGTTCTCGTATCTCCCTTCCCTTCCTTGGGCGTCCCTAGCCCTAAGACACAATATTAAAATTACACCAGTTACTAACCCTATAATAGCCTCTAAGTGTTCAAATGAAAGGAAGGGTCACGCGTGTCTCAGTTTAAATCAAAGGCTAGAAATGAGCTTAGTGACGAAGGCACGGCAAAAGCCAGAGAGGCCAAAACCTAGGCGTCTTGCACCAGTTAGCAAAGTTGGGAGTGCAAAGGAAAAGTTCTTGAAGGAAATTAAAAGTGCTTCCTGGTGAACACAGGAATGGTAAGACAGCAAAGCAGCCTTATTGCTGTTATCGAGAAAGTGCGGGTGGTCTGCATAGAAGACCCAACCAGCCACAACATCCTGTTAAACCAAAGCCTAATCCAGCACGCCCTGACTCTCTTCAATTCCGTAAAGGCTGAGAGAGGTGAGGAAGCTGCAGGAGACAAGTCTGAGGCTGGCAGAGGTCGGCTGACGAGGTCTGAGGACAGAAGCTGTCTCCGTGACATCAAGGTGCAAGGTGAAGCAGCAGGAGCTGATGTGGAAGCTGCCGCAGGTTCTCCAGAAGATCCGGCTCAGATAATTCATGAGGACGGCGACACTGAACAACAGGTTTACAACGTAGTGAAGCAGGCTCTGTTGGAAGAAGATGCCACCTAGGACTTTCATAGCTACAGAGGCAAAGTCAATGCCTGGCTTCAAAGCTTCAAAGGACAGGCTGACTCTCTTGCTAGGGGCTAATGCAGCTGGTGACTTTAAGTGGAAGCCAATGTTCATTTGCCATTCCAAAAACCCTAGGGGGCCTCAAGAACGATGCTAAATCTACTCTGCCTGTGCTCTCTAAGTGCAAAAACAAAGACGAGATGACAGCACATCTGTTTACAACATGGGTACTGACTGTTTTAAGCCCCCTGTTGAGCCCTACTTCTCAGAAAAAGATTCTTTTCAAAATAATCCTGCTCACGGACAATGCACCTTTCGCTCTTGACGGAGGTGAACAAGATGAATGTGGTTTTCGTGCCTGCTGACACAACATCCATTCTGCAGCCTATGGATCGTTTCAAGTTTCAAGTCTTATTATTTAAGAAATACATTTCTGGGGCACCTGAGTGGCTCAGTCGGTTAAGCGTCTGACTCTTGGTTTCAGCTTGGGTCATGATCTCACGGTTCATGAGTTTGAGCCCCACAGGGGGCTCTGTGCTGACAGTGTGGAGCCTGCTTGGGATTCTATGAATCCTTCTCTCTCTGCCCTTCCCCTGCGCTCTCTCTCTCTCTTTCTAAAATTAAAAGAAGAAAGGGCGCCTGGGTGGCTCGGTCGGTTAAGCGTCCGACTTCGGCTCAGGTCACGATCTCGCGGTCCGTGAGTGCGAGCCCCACGTCGGTCTCTGTGCTGACGGCTCAGAGCCTGGAGCCTGTTTCACATTCTGTGTCTCCCTCTCTCTCTGCCCCTCCCCTGTTTATGCTCTGTCTCTCTCTGTCTCAAAAATAAATAAAGGTTAAAAAAAATAAAAAAAAAATTAAAAGAAGAAGAAGAAGGAAATACATGCTCTAGGCCTATAGCTGCCACAGACAGGGATTCTTCTGATGGATTTGGGCAATGTAAATGGAAAACCTTCTGGCAAGGAGTCACCATTCTATTTGCCATTAAGTACATTTGGGATTCATGGGAAGAGGTCAAAAGATCAACATGAGCAGGACTTTGGAAGAAGTGGGTTCCAACCTTCATGGTGACTTTGTGGGATTTCAGGTTTCAGTGGAGGAAGTAACTGCAGATATGGCAGAGAGAGCAAGAGAAATAGAATTAGAAGTGATGCCTGAGGATGGGACTGAGTGACGGCAATCTCATGATCACACTTTGATGAACTTATGGATGAACAGGTGGAAAGGGTCTCTTGAAATGTAATCTACTCCTGGAGAAGATGCTGTGAGGACTGCTGACATGACAACAAAAAATACAGGGTATGACATAGGATTAGTTGACAGAACAGCAGCAGACGTTGAGAGGATTGACTCCGATTTGGAAAGTTATGCTGTGGGGAAAACGCTATCGAACAGCACCCCATGCTAAGAGAAAGCATTCGCGAAAGGAAGAGTCAATCAGTGCTGCCTACTTCACTGTTGTCTTATTTTAGGAAGTTGCCACAGCCCTCTCAACCTTCAGCCCCCACTAATCTGATCAGTCAGCAGCCATCAACATGGAGGCAAGACCCTCCCTCAGCAAAAAGATACAACTCACTAAAGGCTCGGGTGATGGTTAGCGTTTTTGAGCAATAAAATATTTTTAATTGAGGCATGTACACTCCTTCTTAGACATAATGTTACTGTACACTTAATGGACTACAATATAGTGTAGACACAACTTTTATATGCACCGGGACACCCAAAAAAAAAAAAATCACTGGACACACTTCTTTGTGACATTCATTCTATCGTAGTGGTCTGGAGTCAAACCCGCTCTGTCTCTGAGGTGTGCCTATACTCACCCCACTCATTCTATTCATTGCTGCCTGTGGTTTCAAATATCAGAAACTTCATGATTTTCATTCTGCTTAGATTTTAGGGCAGTACAATAGAGGCCTGATATAGCAGTGGTCACAAAACTCTGTAAATACTAAATAAACGCTCTGCCTGCTGGAGTAATACCTGAAACTTATTACGGAATAGAATACATTTCTATCAGTATTACCAGGTAATTCCATACTGGGAGGAAATATTATTTGATGGCCATGAAATAGAATTCTAAAATCAGATGATCCCAAGTTTAAAACCAGGGTCTGCCATTTATTAGCGAACGCAGCCTTGATTAAGCTATATGCTATCAATGAAACGTTCTTCGTTCCTTATCTGTGAAACTGGGATGATGTTTTTCATAATTTTTTTGTGATAATTGAACACGTATTGTAGAAAAAGAACTCAGTGCTGGGCCTAGCATATTTTATGCACTCAGTAAATGTTTTCTGTTTCTATTATTTTAGGACAAATTTCTGGAAAGGTCTTTTTTTGTGTTTCCAGCTAATTTTATTTCAATTGGTATTGTAACAATTGGTATTGTAAAACAATTGGTATTGGTATTGTAACAATTGGTATTGTAAAAGAAATACCTATTCCATGTGCTGAGAACAAAGATTGGCTTAGAAGGCAAGAGGACGAAAGATATTTTGCCCTTGCATTGGTGGCCCAAAGAGATTTGTTTCCGTTCCAGGAGTAAAAAACAAATTTAAAGAACTCATGAAGAAGTCAATTGTCTCCTACAAGATCCATAAGTGAATGAATGGAATTCTTTCCTCCAGGTATGCTCACTGTAGGCATAGAGTATATCAGTTACATCATGCCCTGATTAAAAATGCACTAGCCTCCAAGACAGAAAAGATCTGTCTTGTTCGAAAACTAAGAGACGAATGAAAGTACTTAACCTAGAAGTAATGGGGCTCATTGATTTGACCACAAGATTTTTAGAAAGCAGATTGGGGAGGGGTGTTATTTGTAACTACTAGGGGTGAAAAACGGAAACTAAAAAAATCACATCCCTGACTGACCTTAAGTAATCGAAAAAACCCGCTGCGTAATTCCTTTTTGTCACTCACTCCCAAGGGCCTCCAACTCCAAGCCTTCAGGGCAAGGGCAATTTTCTGTTCAAATCTATCTGGGAAAAAAAAGTGTCTTTGTTGCTGGATTGTGTCTTGCCTGTCACAGCGTGGGGCCTTGTTTCCATGCCAGGGCTCAGCAAACACCTGAAAAGAGAAATGTCTTTGAGAAGAGCTGACATCCCAAATTATCAGGCCGTAAGCTCTTTCCTCTACCAATCTCTGCACATCGTGAGAAGGAAGTCAGCCAATGACTCAAAACAAACTTTTGCAAACACTATTTTTCTCATTACTGTCTCGGCTGGGGAGCTCTATTCTTCAACAACCTGACCTTCTTGTTCAAAGCTTCCAATCAATTCCCCAGTTAAGCGTGGTCTCTCTGGAATTGAGAGTGCTGTCGAAATTTCAAAGACTGACATTTTTGAACACCTGGGTGAGAAGCTCCTGGTGAGATAAAACGGAAAAATAATAGAGTGAGCTCATCAATATACTGCAAACTTTTGGTACTCAGGAGAAGGGCATGCAATAATTAAAAAGGAATAACAGCTTAATACTTTTGGCCAAGCTTCTGGTGCCAACCCAAATATATTCCTCTTAATGTGATGTCCCCAGGTAAGGAGAACTTTTTCAGTCTCCAAAGATTTTTATGCTCTCCCGCCTTTATAACCAAAGATAGGTGATCCTCAGTTACGGTTGAGATTTCTCCTTTCCGAGATAGAAACTATTCAAACGACAGACTAATATTTTGGGGGCTGCTCTAAATTTGTTATCGCCAATATCCAAGGGCATCCTGTTTACCTCGAAAATGCAACCTTACCATTTGTGACAGCATGGATGGACTTTGAAAGTATTATGCTAAGTGAAATAAGTCACAAGAGAAAGACTAATACCACATTATTTCATTTCTATGTGGAATCTAAGAACCAACCAAACAATCCCAGTCGCATGGTTATCAGAGAAGCTTCCTTGCAGAAACAATGAGGAGAAATTCAAGTCAGACAAACACAAGTGTCAGAAGGAACCCTCTCCCGGCCACATAACGTGGGGAATGCCTTATTTCAGAGGAAAGCCTAGCAGGCTTCTAACAACACAAGATGAGAAACTAAAAAAACCCATCCCGCAGCGGAAGCATTTTCTTCCTGGGAACGGCAGCACAGATGTATAACTAAGAGAGTGATGAAAAAGAACAATCGATGTAAGCAAAACTCAAGGAGAAAGATGGAGTCCAGTTAAAGAGAATTAAGTGAGGCCACATCTAGACTTTGAGGGAATGGCATTTTCAACAAGATAAGCTCTTTTAAGATGGAATAAGGGAGGCACCTGGGTGGCTCAGGCCATTAAGTGTCTGATGCTTGATCTCAGCTCAGCTCAGGATCTCACGGTTTGTGGAATCAAGACCCATGTCAGGTTGTATGTGCCTGGGATCCTCTCTCTCCCTCTCTCCCTGTCCCTCCCCTGCTTATGCTCTTTCTCTCTCTCTAAAAATAAATAAACTTTTTTTTTAAGCTTTAAGATGGAACAAGGGAAGACATGAAAACAAGCTAATTGTCCATCAGCAGATAAATGGATAAAGAAAATGTCATATATACACATATATACAATGGAGTATTATTCAACCTTAAAAAAAAAGAAGGAAATCCCGTCATGTGCAACAACATTGATAAACCTGGAGACATTATGCCAAATAAAATAAATGAGACACAGATAGACAAACACTTCATGACATCAGTTACATACAGAACCTAAAAAAGTGTAACTTTTAGAAACAGAAAGTCAAATGGTGGTTTCCAGGGGCTAAGAGTAAAGGAAATGGGGGGATATTGGTCAAAGGATCCAGACTTTCACTTACGCAGTATGAATAAGTTCTGAGGATTTAACGTACGGCAGGGTGACTATAGCTAATAACACTGTATTACACACTTGAAACTTGCTAAGAGAATTGATCTTAATGGTTCTTACCCCAAAAACAAAAGGTAACAATGTGAGGTGATGAATATAATCATGAGCTTGACTGTGGTGATCATTTCACAAAGTACATGTGTATCAAAACATCATGTTGGGGCACCTGGGTGGCTCAGTCGGTTGAGCGTCCGACTCTGGCTCAGGTCATGATCTCGTGGTCTGTGAGTTCGAGCCCCGCAACGGGCTCTCTGTGCTGACAGCTCAGAGCCTGGAGCCTGCTTCAGATTCTGTGTCTCCCTCTCTCTCTGCCCCTCCCTCGCTCATTCTCTGTCTCTCTCTCTGTCAAAAATAAATAAACATTAAAAAAAACATGTTGTGTGCCTTAAATATATACAATTTTTAATTGTCAAGTATATATCAATAAATCTAAGAATAAAAACAATTAATATTGAAGAGAAGTCCAAGATGGCAGCATAGGAAGATTCTGAACTCATTTCCTTCCATGGACACGAATCTGCAACTACATATGGATCGTTTCCCTCTGAAAAAGAAATGAAAACCTGCAAAACTATAAAGCTTCTGTAAGAAAACGTGAGACCACCCAGCAACATATGAATGGATAAAAGCATGGGATACATATACAATGGAATACTACTTGGCCATAAAAAAAAAATGCAACCTTACCATTTGTGACAACATGGATGGACCTTGAAAGTATTATGCTAAGTGAAATAAGTCACGAGAGAAAGACTAATACCACATTATTTCATCTCTATGTGGCATCTAAGAACCAACCAAACCAAACAAAACATAACCTAGACTTATAGAAAACAGTTTGGTGACTGCCAGAGGGGAGAGGGATGGGGGAGGGGGGGGAGCGGATTAAGAAATATGAATTTCCACTTGTAAAATAAGTAAGTCATGGTGATGTAATGTGCAGCATGGGGAATGTGGTCAATAACATGATATTAAGTTCGTAAGGTGATGAATGGTAACTAGACTTCTTGTGGTGACAATTCAGCAATGTATACAAATGTCAAATCACTATGTGGTACACCTAAAACTAATATAACAGTATGTATCAATTATCTCAATAAATAAAAAAAATAAGAAGTTCATCTGGATGGCTCAGTCGGTTAAATGGCCAGCTCAGGTCATGATCTCACAAATCGTGAGATCAAACCCTGCTTTGGTCTCCGCACTGACAACATGAAGCCTACTTGGGATTCTCAATCTCTCTCTCTCTCTCCCTCTCTCCCTCCCTCCCTCCCAAAATAAATAAGTGAATTTTTTTAAAAAATAAGAAAAAAATTCTTAAAATATTAAAATTTACCAAATTAAAATATTTTGAAAAGATGGAATGAAAGAGCTCTGAAGCAGTATCCAGGCGCCTAGACAAGTACTGGTAAAGATAAAATGAGATCATGGCTCTTAGTCACTTCTCAGGGATTCAAATTGAGGCTGCATTTCTTGAAGGGAATGGTAGTAGAGCCTGACACCAGGCAGTGGAGTTAAGGACCATTCAAACAAAGTGGCCCCCTCATGGTGAGGGAAGATTCCATCGGGTAGCTTTCAATGCTCGCAGGGATACCAAATTCCAAATTTGTCATCAGGTCCATGACACTAGGAATGGTGGGAATCACTGCCGGAAGAAAAAAGGGAAGTGGGCTAATTAGGCTAATTCTAGATAATATTGGCTGGAGAGTAGTTTCCACTTGTACCCCCAGGCTTGGTTCTCATGGAGCCTGGTCCTGGGTAGGCCTAAATTAGCAGGAGTAAAATGCCTTGCATTAATCTCTTTCCATTCCATTTCCATTCCATTCCATTCCCATTCCATTCCAATCTCTTCTTTCCCCTGGAATCCATCACTACTGAATCATTGGGTAGAGTGTTTTTTGTCATTTTTCACAATTCAGCTGAATGTTCTCGGGTACAATGACAACTAGAGAATTATTTATAAAATAGAGATACTCTACCTACCTCTCAAAACCGTCGTGAAAGAAAAATGTAATAATTTACGTATGGTTTATAGTTATGGTGTCTGGTAATACGATGTACCTGTTATACAACAGTTGTAATCGTCATAATGATAATAATGATTATGAGGCATAAATGTCTTTCTCTCCCTTAGCTGAGGACTACAATACCCAAAGGGGCAAAAATATATAGAGAATCCTACAATCAGTAATGAAAAAATAGACAAAAGTACCATCCAGTCGACAGATATTTTGCCAAATAGAAAAGATATTTGCAAACTATTGGGAATATCCATTTATCCGAAGGGGCAACGCGCGCGCACACACACACACACACACACCCCTAAAGACAAATGGAGGCTCTGAGAAAAACGGAGAGCCCTCCACTTAATGCAGCTTTCCCTACTGCTGAACAAAAACACACAAAAGCAATTATTCTGGGGGATGTAAGGAGAAGTCGGCAGGTGGTGAAGCCTCTGGTGCAGTAGCTTCTAGGAGGAATCCATTCACAGCCACACTAAAAGCAGTGATTCTCAAGCCTGCCCGCATGATAAAATCATTGAGGGCCTTTCAGAGTATTGATGGCTGGGTCCTTTGCCCCAGACATTCTGATTTAATTGGCGCAACCAAGTCTAAGAACCATTGAAGCTGAACTGTAGGCCAAGATGAATTAAAACCTAGAAGCAGAAGGCTGGCTCCTCACTCAACAGCTTCATCACCACAGAAAAGAAACTGAGCCGTTCACCCATGAGGCTGGCTCTCTCTCCACTCCCTCGGGCAGCGGGATCACCGGATGGCTGAGTGCAGCCTTCTACGGAGCAGGACGTGAGGGGATTCCAAGAGCACGACAAGGCACCGATCCAACCACCTTGCATTTTGGTCCGGTTTCAGGCTGTGGGAGAGCTCGCCTAAAAGACAAGTGAGCACGGCAAAGCCAACAGAGCTTATTAAAAAAAAAAAAATCAATCACGAATAGAAAGAGAATGGTATACTCCAGAAGATAAGAAAGATAAGAAATACCGTTTTTGAAAAGTAAAATAGGACATTTGTTACCAGTGTTTTGTGCCGTTAGTAACATTCCGAGAAAGTGAGAAGTCCATGATAATGAACAGGAGATAACAAGCAGAGTCAGGTAGCAAAGAGTACTTTATAAAATTCACTGCACGGAAGTGGACAGCATCATTGCTTCAGTTCTATGCTGTACTTAAGTATTGTGTTATTAAACCAAGTGTATTATAAGTGACAGAGTTTTTCACGGAAGAGGTTGTGATTCTAAAGTTATAGCACTCCAAATGATTGACCAAATATGGAAGCTTAAGGAAGACATTCTCACAAATGCAAAACATCAAAAAATGTACCACCTGAAGACCTTTGCAAATATATATATGTGTGTGTGTGTGTGTGTGTATTTATATACATGTATATATATACACGTATATAAATGTATATATATACATATATACATGTATATAAATGTATATATATACAGATATATACAGATATATATGTATATATAAACCAGAGATTAAAGAGAGTCTCTACAACACAGTCTTGCCAGCCAAGAGACCCCTAATAAAGAATAATTAAAATTGGTATAAAATTCTAGACTGTAGTGCTGGAAATGAGAAAATGGGAGAGGAAAAGCTGGCACAAAATGAAATTGTACCGTTGCTTTCATATTACATGGGGAAGAACCTAGATATTGCTTCAATTAATGGTAAGGATTAAATGAGTAGATACATTAAAATGGATCTATACCTTCTAAGTTACTGAAAGAAGATAGTATAACATATGTTATTTTTAATGGAAGAGCGGGAATCATTAACAAGTATTCGGAACTGTGACAGAGATAAAACCAAATGTATTAATTATCTCATGAAAAAATTAAGCCTCTCAGTTGGATCATAAGTGCATATATGCTTGTACATGAGACACATCTAAAATAAAGGGACAAAGATTGTAAGAATAAAAAAAAATGGCAAGGGTATTCCAAGCAGTAGGAAAAAAAAATGGAAGCAGGGGTGGAATATTAAGTCAGGCAAAGTAGAATTCAAACCACAAAAAAAAAAATTGAAGTCTGCAATTATGCCTTCCATAATGGATCCAACCATCCATTTTGGATTACACCCAAAATGAGAATATATGTCAACCATGGACACTTAAGCACCACACAGCACAGCATCAAAGCAAAGCCAAAATTATGAGAAACATATAGAAATACAGAGGGAACTAAAATAGTAGAGGGAGACTTTAATTTCTTGCACTTGATTAATCAAGTACCTAAGTGTGTGTGTGTGTGTGTGTGTGTGTGCGTGTGTGAAGAGAGAGAGAATAACAAGGATCTAAATAATACAAGGTCTCTTCCATTTGCCTCTAAACAAAGAAAACTAACAAAGGTGAAAGTGGCAACTCCAGCAACGGAGAGTCAAGAGCACAAATGCTCGGTTCGGCGCAATGGTAGTGGCAGAGCGCGAAAGAGGAAGACCATTCTTAGAAAATACGCTATGCTCGTAGTATGATGAGACGCACGTCACTGGGGTGTCTTGGCCCCTCACTTTTCTCTCCAGGTTGGTGAGTGCCATGCTTATCTACATCACCTCGGTGTTTGTTAGCAAAGCTAAATGACATCTCATTTCCTTTCCCTTCTCCCCCCAGTCAGTGTCAGTGTAGCCTTGGAAAATGAGGTCTGCAACTACAATGAAACTCTGTTCAACGCAATCCACTGCACTATTTTTCATGACCCTTTTCCCGTTTCTTCAGCCAGTTTACTAGAACCCCCTTCAATGTTTTTGGAAGGTACCTATTTCCTGCTATAGATCGCCACACAATTAACGCAAGATCATGCAAGCATTTACTGACAGCAGCAGCATTTTCATTTTGAATTTAGAACGTTTCAGATAAAATCAAGTTGCAGTGACCAGAATTTGGATTAATTATTTATAAAAGAGCTAAAGTTAATAACTGCTCTATTTTTAATGACCCATAATCTGAATTTGAGTTTCAAAAAAATTTTTAAATGGAAATATATTTTCTTAAACAAATAGTTAATGAAAACACAGGACGGGGACACGGATACTGTCGTACAATTGTTTTCCAATGAATTCTTGCACAATAAATTTTTTAAATTTCTCATATTCGGTCTCATTTCATCTGGTCCACAATCCCATGAGATAGATAAGAAAGATATACTTCTGTTTTGCAAGAAGCAGAACAAAGCCACCTTGATACAATTATGTCACCTAATAGGTAATATCTTGTAGAATCTGGTCTGACTGGCATGAGTTGCAGTGTTGCTGGGGTTGGGCAAGTGGCATGGCCAAGTAAGGAAAGAGAGGGAACTAAGATTTTTTTGAACGCCTGCTGTATGTGAGGCACGATTTGTTGGAACAAATAGAAGTGCGGTCGACACTTATTTAGCAGAGCTAGAGAATGCGGGGTTTAGTTACTCAAACATTCGATTGCAAAAATATCTAAATATCAGTCGGCAACCAAGGGGAGGAGCGCAATCGTTGTAAGACAGGTACCATGTGAATAAAGGTATGGGTTACAAAAATCAAGAATGAAACACTATGATAAATGACTTGCCTACAGAATGACTATTCCGTCAGCAATATACACTATCATCCCTAGAATGTCAACTCCTTATTCTTGATATAAACCTCATTTGGGGGTTTAGTTCCACCCCTGGATAAAATATTGGATTCTATAATGTCCAATCCACCCAATTTGGCTTAGCGTTTTCATAAAGCATAGCTTTCTTGAGTTCTACCCTGTTCTGAAGTATTCTTCTAGAAATCTCTTGGCTCATGCTCTGTGTGATACCCCTGCATTATCCGGTATGGCAGCCAGTTCCCCTGGTAGGCTTACTGAGCAGTTGAAATGCGGCTGGTCTACTTGGAGATGTGCCATAAGTATAAAACACACACTGGGTTCTGAAAACTTGTACAAATAAATAATGTGAATTATCTCATTCGCAAGTTTTTAATTTTTTTTTCAACGTTTATTTATTTTGGGGACAGAGAGAGACAGAGCATGAACCGGGGAGGGGCAGAGAGAGAGGGAGACACAGCATCGGAAACAGGCTCCAGGCTCCGAGCCATCAGCCCAGAGCCTGACGCGGGGCTCGAACTCCCAGACCGCAAGATCGTGACCTGGCTGAAGTCGGCCGCTTAACCGACTGCGCCACCCAGGCGCCCCTCATTCGCAAGTTTTGATGTTGATTATATGTTGAGACATTTCGTGTTACTGGGTTAAATAAAATATATTATTAATATAAATTCATCTGCAGTTAAAGAATTTTTTCAGTGTGACTACTAGAAAATGGTAAATTACATATATGGTTTGCATTACATTTCTACTAGATTGCACTGTGATAGGCAGTCTTGCCTCTCTTGGTGACTGTAACACCACTCAAATAAATTCTAAACCGTATTAGGAATAAACAGCTTTCAAAGAATTAAAGCGTATCAAAATATGTCTAACTCAAAGCACCTACCAAACCAAAATCTGTCTTCTGCAATAATTTGGAAGACACGTTAAAATGTTCTTATGGCTCAGCATAATTGCAGTAAATAATAGCTTATACTAGGGGCGGGAAAGAGTGAGCCAAGACATGTGAATTCCATGGCACATGTACTACCCTACTTAGGGTTCTTGCCTGCAAGTAACGTGGATAGTTCCTAGATAGTTAAAGCTGAATATCACAGGGTATGGAATGGATCACGGAATCACTAAGCGACCTGGAATAACAGAGTCAAGGCTAAATTTTTCAGAACATCATTCCAAAACCACAAAATAGATACCTTTGCCAACAAAATGAGAGCTTGTTGCTAATCCTATTCACATTACTCGCTTCTGAATTAAAATTCCCTGAGAGAATTTTTGTTTGGTGGAGCCTTAGTCAATGTTAGTGCCTGAGCATCCAAGGAGCTGGGAATTTGAGTTTTGAATTACATGCTGGAGAGCCGGGGCTCACAGCATGGGAATGTTTGGAAGGACATTCAAGAGATGATGGTCAGCTGCAAAGAGAAAAATCAGCTACTGCATGGAATAAACTTCTTTTCTGGAAGACAAGTCTCTTTTGAAAATGTGTTCTTTTCTCTATAACATGGAATGAACACAAAACATTGTCAGTGGGAAGGTAAAATGGTACAACCCCTAGTCAGATACACACACACACACACACACACACACACAAAAACCCTACATTTTCATTGATTCCAGTTATATGATTTCCGTGCATAGGAAAAGGCAAAACTAGCCTATGGTAAGAGATATCAGGAGGGTAATTATATATGTCAGGTAAGAACTGGCTGGAAGGGGTAATGAGGGAACTTTCCGGGGTGATGAAGTTATTCTATGTTGGTCTCATCAAATTGTATACTTATGTTCTATGCATTGCAATGTATGCAAATTTTATTTCAGTGAAAAAAATGCTTAAATAGAGAATGAGCAGCTTTATATGTTCTAACTTACCTTTCCAGTCCTTATCATTCTAGATATAGAGCCTTCTTATAACCCCTGTAGCCCATGCCTCTGCAGGCTTCCTAAATTTTTAGTATTAGGTAGTAAATTAGGTAATTGAAATCAAAGGCAGGGGGAGAAGGGGGTAAATAGAAATTATGTATATATATCTATATATATAGATATATATATGTAATTAAGAAAAAACTTAACTAAAGAAATGAAGATCATTACGCCAAAAATTATGACATAGACCAAAAAATTTGAAAAAAACACAAATATCTGGAACGACATTCTGTGTTCACGGATCAGATGACTTAATATTGCTAAAATGTCCATACGAACCAAAGCCATCTATAGATTCAATGTAATCCCTCTCAAAATTGCATTTTTGTATTGATGTAAAAAATTGGCATTTTTCAAATATATACCAAAAGACCCCTAAAATTCACACGGAACGCAAAATACCCCAAATGACAAAAGGAATCTTGAGAAAGAACGAAGCTAGAGGCCTCACACTGTCTCGTTCCAAACTATACTACAAAGTGACATAATCAAAACAGAATAGCACTGGCATAAAAATCGACACATAGACCGATGGAGCATAATCCAGAGCCCAGGAATAAACCCACACACATATGGTCAAGATTTGACACACATATGGTCAAGATTTGGTCATACCTTTGCAATGATATTTTGGATGTGACAACAAAAGCAAAAATAAACAGGTGGTACTACCTCAAACTACAAAAGCTTTTGCCCAGAATAAACGTCAACAAAATGAGAAGGTAAACTATGGCATGGGAGGAAATATTTGCAAATTATAGATCTTAAAAGGAAATGATATCCACCATATGTAAGGAACTTATATAACTCAATAGGCGAAATACAAATAATAATAGTACCCCAGTTAAAAAGTGGGCAAAGGATCCGAATAGAAGAAAATGGCCAACAAGTACATGAAAAGGTGCTCAAGGTCACTAATTATCAGAGAAATGCAAATCAAAACCAGGGTAAGCTATCACCTCAAACCTGTTAACAATGGTGACTATCAAACAGGCAAGAAATAACAAGCGTTGATGACAATGTGGAGTAAGGGAATCCTTGGGCACTGTTGTTGGGCATGTAATGGTTGCAGCTACTATGGATAACAGTATGGAGTTTCCTCAAAAAATTAGAGAGAACTACGCTACAACCCAGTAATTGCACTATTTTATCAAAAATGAAAGACAAGGGGCGCCTGGGTGGCTCAGTCGGTTGAGCGTCCGACTTCAGCTCAGGTCATGATCTCACAGCTCATGGGTTCGAGCCCCGCGTCGGGCTCTGTGCCGACAACTCAGAGCCTGGAGCCTGCTTCGGATTCTGTGTCTCCCTCTCTCTCTGCCCCTCCCCTGCTCATTCTCTGCCTCTCTCTCTGTCAAAAATAAATAAACATTAAAAAAAATTTTTTTAATGAAAGACAAAACACTGATTCGAAAAGATACGTGTATCCCTATGTTTATTGCAGCATTATTTACAATAGCCAAGATATAGAAGCAATAGAAGTGTCCGTCAATAGATGAATGGGTAAAGAATGTGTGGTGTGTATAATATATACAATGGAATATTATTTAGCCATAAAAAAGAAGAAATGCTTGCCATTTAGGATAACATGGACAGAACTTGAGTTCCTTGTGTGTGAAATAAATCAGACAGAAAACGACACATACCAAATGATCTCACTCATATGTGGAATCCAAAACAGCCAAATTCATAAAAACAGAGTGGTTTGCACAAGCGAGGGGGTGGGATAAGTGGAAAGATATTGGTCAAAGGATATAAACTTTCAGTTATAAGGGAAATGAGTTCTGGGAATCTAATGCGCAGCATGGTGACTACAGTTGACCTGACAGTGTTGCACACTTGAAAGGTGCTATGAGAGTAAATCTTAAAGGTTCTCGTCACAAAAGAATGCTGACAAAGTAAAGTGACGAAGGCACTAACACTACTTCAGTAATTATTTTGCAATATAGAAGTATATCTAATTATCAGATTATCAGGTTGCATCTCTTAAATTTACACAATGTTAAATGCCAATTCTTTCTTTTTTTTTTTTTAGTTTCAAGTTTTTATTTAAATTCCAGTTAGTCACCATATCGTTTAATGTCAGTTTCAGGAGTAAAATTTAGTGATGCATCACTTACATATAACACCCAGTGCTCATCACAAGTGTCCTCTTTAATGTCTGTCACCCATCTAGCCTAGCGCCCACCTCCCTTCCCTCCAGCACTACCCCTCGGTTTGTTCTCTATCATTCTGTTTTATGGTTTGCTTCTCTCTTTTTCTCCCCTATGTTCATTTGTTTTGTTTCTTAAATGCCAAGTATTTCTCAATGAACTTGGAAAAAAATAAGTGAATGATTAAATGAATGACTCGAGATACATGAGCAGTTGGAACAATCACATCATAAGCAAGCCAGAAGGATGAAAACTCATAAATACACTCACAGCCAACTCGCCACGTACATTCTCATGCCATCTATCTGCTTGGAATGTTTTCTCACTAACTCTCTTTGTTGGTCCAAATCCACCCAGATAGAGTCACTCGTTGTGGTCCCAACATCAAGCAGTAGAATACCTGGGGAGTAATAAGAAAAATTCAAAGTCAGTGGCAAGCTCCCCAGCAGCCTATGTGCATTTTCTTGAGTTTAAACTTTTTGATTTGTTGGAGGGGTGGCGATGGGACTACGGTATTTGGCCAAGTGGAGCAGTTATTATTAAAAAGTGTTCTCTGTCGCGCTAAGCTGCCTGTCTCCTGGTGCTTTGGACGGAGAGCAGACTTTTGTTGAGGCTTTTTGTCTGCACCTGTTGACATTTCTGGGTTGCCAGTTTCTTCAGCCCCCAGTTCAGGATACATGAAGCAGAAAGGGGGTCCAGACAACCCACCATCATATCATTCCTTGGGGTGATGAGATCCATCACCAACTGCCTCCCCCCTGTGTCTTTCTGAGCCTTCTTATGTTCGTTTTCTATTTAATGTCCAGAATTTTTAGTTGTACTTTGCCTAGGAATTAGGGAAATGTGCTACACCATCTTTCTGGAAGCAAGGTCTCCCTTGCGTGTATTTTGTCATATCCTTTATCACTATATTACTCTAAACTGTAATTGTCTGGTTATCCATGTCTCTCATATTAAGTACTTATTGCAATAATACTACTGTGGGACAAACCACATCAACACTCAATGATTAAAAACTATGTGCCTTCATTTGCTCATTGGTCTGTGATTGGTGATTGGTGACTTGGAACAGACAGTTCTTCTGCACTTAGCTGGGCTCATTTGCATGCCTGATAATTGACCACTTGTCAGCTAGGATTACTTGGCTCTGTTCCACATGCTCTTACATCCTTCAAGGAGGTTAACCCTGATTCAATCTCACAGTTGAAGGAAAAGGTGCAAAAATGGATGCAAAAAGTTCAAACCCTTTTTCAAATCTAAGGTACCTCACATCTGCTAAAACGCATAAATACAGAGAACAAACTGGTGGTTGGCAGAAAGGAAGGGGTAAACGGAGGAATGTAATCAGACAAGGGGATTAAGAGGTACAAACTTCCAGTTTAAAATAAATAAGTTTATGTTAAAAAAATGTTTAATGTTTTTATTTATTTTTGAGACAGAGAGAGACAGAGCATGATCAGGGGAGGGACAGAGAGAGAGAGGGAGACACAGAATCTGAAGCAGGCTCCAGGCTCTGAGCTATCAGCACAGAGCCTGATGCGGGGCTGGAACTCACCACGAGATCATGACCTGAGCTGAAGTCAGACGCTTAACGGACTGAGCCACCCAGGCGCCCCTAAATAAGTTTATTTTATATAAATATAAATTATGCTTATATTTCAACTCCATTTCATGGAGATGAAAAAAGTATAGCATGGAGAATATAGTTGATATTATTATAACAACATTGATGGTAATAGATGATAATTACACTTACGATGAGCATTGTGTAATGTATAGAATTGTTGAATCACTATGTTATGCACCTATAACATTGCATATCAGCTATTCTTTAATTATAAACACTTTTTAATAAAATAAAATTCAATTGACCAAAGAAAGTCACATGGCAAAGTTCAGAATCAACGTGCATAGAAACAGACTATGTCTTCAGGGAGACGAACTCAAAATCTCATGGCAAAGCATATATATGCAGATAGGATCAAGAACTGGGGTCATTCACACAATCAGGCTACCACTCTCCCACCAAAGGTTAAGCTCCTTAAAAGCAAAGAGATATTTTGTCTTATGCATCCACGTACGCAAAACCCTTAACGTGCAAATGGCTAAGAGTAAGCGCTCAATAAATGCTAGAATGAATGAATGAAGAATGAAGAATGAATGAATGAATGAATGAATGACTAGCAGTGTTTCAATATACTTCCCAACCATTTGGAGATGGGAAGGCGGACTTCCTTGGTCTCTAGAACTCATCTGTAGGTTTGAGTCTTCGGTGTCTAGAGAGATACTAGTAATACACCTTCCATCAGGGCCTTTTCCACTTAGGAGTTCCTGGCAAACAGTTGGCTTTTGTGGAGTCTTAACTCTCCACTGCAACCTTCCTTGCCTTGAATACAATTCGCTAACAAAAAGATCTTGTCTGTACCAACAGTGAGCGTTAGAAATGTCAAAGCAGGCAACATTCCCCAACATAACAAAGACCTGCCTCATTTTATCTTAATCTGATTGTTTGACTACAATGGAATAGAGTCTTGCTACATTCAGTGAACTTGCCTATTTTGGATTGCAGATGGGCCTTATCTCCTGACCTAGCTATTTCTCCAAGTATCCAACACTTTCTTCTCCCATCCTGCTCTCTTCCACATTCCTCACAGCATGAAGAGCATTACTATCCTATAAGGACTCTCATGCCTCTATTGGAATCAAAGTTCAGCATAAGTACATAGACAACCCCTCAAGATGCCCATGAAGCTTTAACTGGTTTGATACAACCTTCATAACCAACTTCCATCAGATAG
This sequence comes from Prionailurus bengalensis, assembly GCF_016509475.1. Taxonomy (NCBI): domain Eukaryota; kingdom Metazoa; phylum Chordata; class Mammalia; order Carnivora; family Felidae; genus Prionailurus; species Prionailurus bengalensis. Next base: position 33,409,957 of record NC_057344.1, on the reverse strand, counting down.
ACTTATATAGTGAATCCTAAAATTACAACCCTCATTTCTTTGAAGATTGTGCCAACTGAAAATACAATCTCTTTTGCGATGATTGTCGACATTCCCAGTGGTTGATATATAATATCTGTATAATAGAAACTGTGGTATTTCATGATGCTGCCCTCCACTTCTAAAGCCAATGTCGCCTTGTTCTCCTACAAAATATCCCTCAGCGCCTATGACAAAAGAATTTACAATAACTCTTGAAACCTCTAATTTCCTTTCCAAATACAGTGGTGTGTGGTAAAAGATACAAAGCAAATTATGCTTTAAGGCGATTTGGCAAAGTTACAACTTTGCTTAAAAGAAGCTCAACGGCTGCAAAGAAAACTGGTCTTCTGTTTAAATTTCAAGAAAGACCTAGAATACAAGAAAACCCTCATCCCATTGGAAAGAAAATGTGAGTTTTGTAATGCACCAGAAAAATAATGTATCTTCTGTCTTCAGTTCTGTTAAAGAAATAAAATAAATACGAAAAGGAAGAAAATGGAGAGAGCAAGGAGAGGTGTCTTCTGCATCTATATCTCCAGTCTTAACTATTTCCAGTCCACTCCCCACCTACTTTATATAATGAAGATAATGGAATAAAAACCTGAACCAAGGGCAAAATTTGAAGCAGCTATAAGCATCCTGTTCAGGAACTCGTAAGTATTGAAAAAAAAAAAATCTATGAGGCAGCAATGACCTGCAGGCATTTTCATTCATTGACTTATCACTAAATATTTAATGAATAGGTGTTATAAGTAAGGCATGTTAGATATAGTGAGAGAATACAAGGATAACTCGGGGTCTAAAAAAGTCTAGAGCTATTAAAGAAGATAAAACAATGAACCTAGATAGATGGATAGATAGATAGTAGATGGTAGATGGACAGACAGACAGATACATAGATGACAAAGAAAAAGAGAGACCATATAATGCAAGAGGAAAGAAAAGAAAATTTAAAAGATGGAAAGCGGGGCGCCTGGGTGGCGCAGTCGGTTAAGCGTCCGACTTCAGCCAGGTCACGATCTCGCGGTCCGGGAGTTCGAGCCCCGCGTCGGGCTCTGGGCTGATGGCTCAGAGCCTGGAGCCTGTTTCCGATTCTGTGTCTCCCTCTCTCCTTGCCCCTCCCCCGTTCATGCTCTGTCTCTCTCTGTCCCAAAAATAAATAAACGTTGAAAAAAAAATTAAAAAAAAAAAGATGGAAAGTAAATGCTATGGGTCATCAAGGGAGAAATTTCCTTGGCCACCAGGGGGAGGTTGTGGTTTAAGATCCCAGAAGGGGTAAGAAGGAGTGTGGAAAGGAGGTGGTGAGGAGTGCTGTTTTAGAGGGGCTAGAGGAAGTGAGAAGGAGCTAAAAAAGCAGGAAAGCTTGCAAAACAGAAAACTGTGAAAATATCTAGGAAAAAGGAAGTGGTTCCGTTTGTTGGGAGCACAGAGACAATGTGGAAAATACAAGAAACAAGATTAGCAACGTAAGTCAAGGCAACTTGCCTCCCAGAGGTGGAAAATTACATGGGAACCCAGCACCAAACAAATTTGAAATTAAACAGATATTTGATGTCTCTTGCCCATTAAGTTTTAGTGTAACTGATTCTAAACTTTCTACATAAACTAGCTAAGACTGTGAAAACAATACAAGACGAACACCAGAACATTTTTAAAAAACAAGAATATGTTCTGCTGTATCCCCAACACTTTCCTGTGTATAATTCCAAAAAGCAATCCAAAGTTTTCCTCTGCATAGATATTTAGATGATAAGTTGACATAATTTTCCCATCCCATTAAAAAACACATAGCCTAGGTCAGAGCAAATAGCAAAAGCTAATTAGAAAAATAAGCACAGATGCGATAAAAAGAGAACGAAATCCGTATCGACCTAGGAGCCGAGCTATCTGAAGAATTTCTGGTTTACACTGTATTTTGCCCGGCTTTGAAAATTGGAAGAAAAAAGTACTTAGCAACCAAAGCTAGGCAGATATAGTTTCTATTGCTGCTTCTTTTGTTTTACCACCAAAGCCAGAGCAAAAAGACTATAAACCTCGCCGGGCAACCCTGATCGCTGGGAGGGTGTGTGGAACTATAAAAGGTGCACTGAAAGCTGATACTTGGCAGTCAGTCAAGATCGCTCCATTTCTGAAATTAAATGGCATGGCCTCTCCAAGAATGGGAGATGAGGGAAATCGAAAGGCTGCTGCATTATATCTGCAACTATAAGCCAGATGGTTTTAAAAGTCAAATGCTCCACGCATGAGTAAGTCACTGCTCTAAACGAATCGCTTCGGGATCCGCAAAATGGAACCTGGGCTGTCCATGCCACTGGGATATGTTCCACTGTACATGAGCCTGCAAGTAAAAGGCTTACCAGCTCAGTGAACATTTTACCTCGAGAAAAGTCATGGTGGCAAAGGCCCGAAATAGCCTGTTCAGAAAAAGCGTAGCGTGAGCTTTAGCATGCACAGGGAATACAGAATCCGGAATCGTGTGTGAAAAAAATATTTTTTCATTCAGCGAGGTAGGGACTGACAGAATAAGAACAGGGGTGTATGAAATGAATCGCTCCTAAGCAAGTGAATGCTAGGGAAGCAAGACCGCTTTAATGAAGTACAGATTCTAGAGCTAAAGTAGATTTAGTGAAGCTACGTGGCCTGGGAAATCCAAACGGTTCGAAACATCTGATGAAATGATTCTGATCATTTCCAGCACCATGACTGCTGGCTGTCCCTGTGCCTCATTCACTGCTCCTATAACTGCCCGTATAGGATCTCCCAATCTGCAATGGTCCCATAGTCCCTCAGGGAACAGAGAGCAACGGCCTTTTCTGTGTCACCTTAAATATCATAGGTGAAAAATGGTAAGGGGCTAAGAGATCCAGCTCTTAGTATTTGGATTAGTCTGTATTAGGCAGGGTTCTCCAGGGAAACAGAACCGATAGGATATATATCACAGGCGCTTTATTATGGGAATCGGCTCACACAATTATGAAGGCTGAGATACGTCACAAGATGCTGTCTGCAAGCTGGAGAACCGGGGAAGCTGATGGTGTAACTCCCAACTCCCAATCCGAGGCTGAAGGGCAGAGATCCAGAAGCTCTGGTGTCCAAGGCAGGAGAGAGTAGCTCTCCAAGATCAAGGAAAGACGGCAAATCTTCCCTCTTTCCACTTTCTTATTCTATTTGGGCCCTCAATGAATTGAATGCTGTCCACTCACGCTGATGACCTTTTTCATTCAGTCTGCTAAGAAATTCAGATGTTAATTTCTTCTGGAGGCACCCTCACAGACACACCCAAAATAACGTTTTACCGGCTCTCTAGGCATCGCTTAGCCCATCAGGTTGACACAAAACTGAATCATCACAGCATTCCATTCTTAAACAAAAACGCACAGGGCCATTTTCCCTACGACGCTATGTCAACACCCAGGTCCAAATGCTGTGCTCAGAAACCAGCTGTCTTTTCATTCCCCCTGGAAGGACACGGCTCTTCAGCTGAAAAGGTTCGGCCCTACGTCCTGTTTCTTCAGAGTTTCCTGTAGGACTACATTGCGTCCTGATGCTTCCAAAAGATCTACTTGCTACTTTCTACCACAGCTTCTATCACCGTCATTGCCGCCAGTGGAGACTTGGCCATGCTTCTCTCCTCCCTCTGGGGAGAGGTAGCAAGCTCCTACCACAGGACCGATTCCAGGCCTTTCCACCAGAGAGCCAGGACCAAGAAGTTGTGTAGGAAGCTCTTTACCTCTTTCAATCTCCAGGCTTGCCTCATCTCTTGCCCTATTTTTAGAAGGACAGCCAGTGGGAATGCCCTGTTCCTTCAGGGGAAAACTCCACCACTTACAAGGGTAGGGCCATGCCTCAGGGCTCTAAAAATTAATCGCAAAATCCTAAGACTTGGGAACATGTTTGTAGGTGGGAATTGCTAACTTATTGTGTCTCACTTATGATCGATTATTTGTACTCCGTTAACTACATTTTAGTTAGACATCTCCCTGAAGGCATACGAGCTGGCTTTCATATCACCCATGACTTTAACAAAGGTCCATCGAGTATCTATGATGAACAGGGCCATCCCTGAGATGCTGAGGAAAGGAGGTAGAGAATTACATGAAAAGTGTCCCTGCCCTAAAAGCACTCATAATTTGGTAGGGAAGATAAGAACAGTGCATGGAAAGACTTAAGGAACACAGTGTGGTGGGAAGTAAAGAAAACCATGGGTAAGAGCTAACCTTACAAAAAAGGAAAATCAATCCCTAATGACCTCATACAAAAGCCTTCTAAAGTTAATAGCATTCAGAGAGTCCTGATGTTTCATTGTTGGCCTTTGATAGATCAGAAAGAAACCATAAAGCCTGATTTCTTTCTTTTCTTTCCTTTCCTTTCCTTTCCTTTCCTTTCCTTTCCTTTCCTTTCCTTTCCTTTCCTTCTTTCCTTTCCTTTCCTCTTTCTTTCTTTCTTTCTTTCTTTCTTTCTTTCTTTCTCTCCTTGGAAGTCAAGTAGGGATACATAATAGGAGGAAGTATTGGAGGGAAGCTGTGAAAAACCCTCATTAAAATACCTTGGACAGTCTCTGTGAACCAATTGATGCCTCTTCTTATAACCATATTTGACTTTAATATGCAGAAGGAATGCAAGATAATTACCTAGTAGAGTTTATGGAAACGACAGAGTGAAAATTATCCTTTGATTTGCCGTTAGAGTATATTCCATCTGATCATTATTGAAGGCGAATAGACAATTCCTCCAGGATGTTTAAAAGGCCTTTCTTCCTCCATTTCTCCAGATCTCCCATCTTGTTCTTTCCCCTCTATGCTTTAAATGAAAACTAAAGAAGCATACTATGAAAGTAATAGGAGACTGTACAAAATCATTTCACTTCATATATTTGAACATCTATGATAGAAATCCAGTTTCCATTCAATACTAGTCGGCAATGAGAAAAAATGAAATCCTGCCATTTGCAGCAAGGTGGATGGGACTGGAGGGTATTATGCTAAGTGAAATAAGTCAGTCAGAGAAAGACAATTACCATATGTTTTCACTCATACGTAGATCTTGGGAAATTTAACAGAAGACCATGGGGGAGGGGAAGGGAGAAAAAAAAACCGAGAGGGAGGGAGGCAAACCATAAGAGACTCTTTTTTTTTTTTTTAATTTTTTTTTCAACGTTTATTTATTTTGGGGACAGAGAGAGACAGAACATGAACGGGGGAGGGGCAGAGAGAGAGGGAGACACAGAATCGGAAACAGGCTCCAGGCTCTGAGCCATCAGCCCAGAGCCTGACGCGGGGCTCGAACTCAGGGACCGCGAGATCGTGACCTGGCTAAAGTCGGACGCTTAACCGACTGCGCCACCCAGGCGCCCCAAGAGACTCTTAAATACAGAGAACAAACTGAGGGTTGATGGGGGGTGGGAGAGAGGGGAAAGTGGGTGATGGCCACTGAGGATGGCACCTGTTGGGATGAGCACTGGGTGTTGTATGGAAACCAATTTGACAACAAAGTATATTAAAAAAAATAATAAATAAAATTTAAAAAAAAAGAAATCCAGTTTCCATTCACTTGATTTGGTTGACCTTAAAATATCAAAGTTTAGAATAAATATAAGAACTTATTCCTATTTCTTCCATGGGGCTGTCATGCTCGAATGGATCCTTACTGATTTAATCTTTTCATGTATGAAACACTAACAGCGCTTGGGGATTGTTTTATACAATGGAGCCCTGGACTTCAGCCTTAATTGTTTTGCCTTAATTGTTGCTTGTATAATATCACGCCTCCTCGCCTAGAATGGAAGTTTCTCAAAGGCTTGATAACTTGCATTTACTTTGTGTTCTCCTCAGTACATGGAACGGCACAAAGCAAAATCATGATTGACATTTACTAAACATATGTAGTTGATTCATTAGTTGAAATGTGTCCTGAAATGCTGTGTTATTTTCATAGAAGACTCTTAAATACGGAGAACAAACAGAGGGTGGTTGGAGGGGGTGTGGGAGGGGGGATGAGCTAAATGGGCAAGGGGCATTAAGGAATCTACTCCTGAAATCATTATTGCACCATATGCTAACTAACTTGGATGTAAATTAAACAATAAATAATTTGTTAAAAGCTGTTGTTATTGGAAATCTATATTATCTTTTTAAAGAAACTTTATCTTAAAGGGTATGATTTTTCTTAGCTCATCACATCTTTTGCCTATGTTTTTTAGCCATATTACCATTCTTCATTATCTACTCACTCTTGTCTTCCTAAATATTTAATTATTTAAGAACTAACACAACCTTATCTTGGAAAACAAATTTATTCATAGTCTATCTGTTTCTGCCCAAGTCTTAGTCTTAAAGAATTTAGTCTTTTAGATTACTGGCTTAATCCGTTTGTGCTACTATTAAAAAATACCATAGACTGGGTAGCTTATAAACAACATAAATTTATTTTCAACTGTTCTGGAGCTAGAAAGTCCAAGATCAAGTTTCCAGCAAATTCTATGTCTGATGAGAGCAACTTTCTGCTTCATAGATGGCACATTCTCACTCTCTATGTCCTTAAGTGGTGGAAGGGGTGCCCAAATTGTGTGGGTCCTCTTTTCTAAGAAGGGCACTACTAATCCTATTCATAAGGGCTCTGCCCTCATGACCTAATCACCTCCCAAAGACCCCCACCTCCTAATACCATCTTCTTAGGGGATAGAATTTCAACATACAAATAGTGAGGGAACACAAACAGCAGCCCATACCAAATACAAATAACCACTACCACTCCTAATTTATTCATTATCTTCTTAGATAGCATTTTCTTAAAGAGCGCAAGCTAAAAGGCAATAATTCAGTCTACAAAGGTGAGAAAATTAGTATGAGAGTAAGCCTCACTGATAAGCTGCAAGCTTTGGCGTCATCACTGGAATTCTCTCTGTCCATCAAAACATCCTTCTTTCCTTCCGACTTCCTAGCCACATGAGGAATAAGGGAAAATAACAACCAAAAAAAAAAAAAAATCAGAAGCTTCAGATGTTTTTTAAATAAACACCTCACACTTTCTATCAGTACCCATAATGTGTCAATCAGAGAACATAAGGGGAGTCAGAGGGGTAGTAGAAATACTAAGAAAAAGAAGGAGATTCCATTTAAATCAGCTGGCCAGAGTTCCGGAAAAACAGAAAAGTTGCCAAGAGCAAATGTCGTTACTCTTATTATTTTTCCAACTTTGCAGCCCACCACCATGCTGGCAGTAACTTGGAGAACAGAGGGTTAACGAAAATGTGGAGATACCAGTAGGAAGTAAAAAACACCTGAGAATCCCCTTTGGTAAATTTCTCACTCCGGTTGAAAGTTTCAAAATTACGCTGAACACGCAGATCTACCTGGCTCCACACATTATGGCAATTAACTGAAGCCTGTCTTCCAAAGAATGCTGAAGCAGTGACCTTAGATATAGCAGCTCAATGACCTTGTCTGATTTGGAAATACAAAGAAACGGCCATCTTGGGTAACCACGTATAAGCCAGAATTCAGGAGACTGGGATCTTATACATGGCTCTAATTCTTAGAATTAGTGAGATATTGAGTTATGGTACTTCAGTTTGCCCATCCAAAAATTAAGAAACCTATTGATACTTTCACCTCTATGCAAGGAATTGATTTCTTGCCTATGAAAACTCATTACACCGGAGATTTGATAGCACTTTGACTTCAAGAAAAGTGACACCCTAGGTAAAAACAAGAGTCTTGAATACTCAGCAGAACATCTCTGCTTAGGTCTTTTACCAAATTCTAAAGATTCCAGGCCCTATAAACTGAGACATTAAAAGGAACATGCTTCAGAAAAAAGGCCATTCTGGGTAAAGTTATTTCTATTCGTCTCCATCACTTTGAGAACAATCTGTCAAACACAAATTAACTGCCTGAGGAAACTTACCAAAAAAATCTGTTTTCCCCAAACTGAAATATCTTAATTTTTCCTTGGCCTCCACTTGCCAAAACCATAAATCGCAGACTATCTCCATCAATGCTAGTGCCAAATTACAATTCTCTCCTCTGGCTGTTATCTGGAAGATGGCTTCTATTCAGGTTCCTATTAGCTATGTAGGAAGAGGAGAATATTTTGTGACAGCCTAGGCAATAAAAAGTCAAGAAAGAAAGAAAGTATTTCTGAAAGTTCCTGAGTCATCAGTTTTGATCCTAACTTTTCATTGGAAGAGGTAAGTATCCCTGTTCCTACAATGGCAGAACCATCAACACCAACATACTTGGGAGCAGCTAATCTGCTAGGGAGTCAGCATGAGTTAATATGAAGACTCAAGTCTGTGACCTACAAAATTTGAGTTCAAGTTGAGTTTTTTCAGTAAGAGAGGGGGCAAAATTTTGAGCTTGTCACCTCCTTGATAATCCCAAGAGTGTTTTTAATATGGCCCTCATTTAAAAGCATCCAATCACATTGTTAGGGGAGGCCCTAGAACCCAATTCCAATTCACGTGTTCTTGAACTTCTTCCAAAACATCTTGAAAAAGCACGTTCTTGGGGCCTGTGCCTGAAAGCCTCCACGCCTCCTCCCTCCCTCGAAAACCTCAAAAACGATTTGTCTGGTTTGGTCTCATCACACGGATACTTTGCACAAAGTGGGATACTGGAAAGCACATGGATTTCGGTGGTAAGGAAACTTGGGTTTGATTCCTAAACTGGAGCTAATTCTTTATTCCCACTTTCAACTACAGAGTACAAAAGTACAAGGCCATTATCACCTTACACCTTACAAGTTTGATAATACTTATAAGTGGACTGAGCATTCAGGAAGACGTTATCCTCCAATTTGCTCTCACTAAAGGCAGGAGGGCTTTGAATGCCCAGAACAGCTGTATGCTTTCAACAGCTAATTTACATACACCCAGGGGTTTTGAAGTCTTGCCTAGGACACCAAGGATGGTGGTCATGGCCCATTGAGGATATCAAAGTACCAGCGGAGGCCACTGAATAAGAAGAGGTCAGAAACTTCTCAGAACTGCTGTGAAACGTTTCAGCAGCAAACTCTTCTTTCTGGCAAGGTTCTTCTGTGTCACGCACTCCTACCCTTGCATGCAAATGTGGATGATTTCCGGGGCCCCTGGGTGGCTCAGTCGGTTAAGCGTCCGACTTGTGGCTCAGGTCATGATCTCGCGGTTCGAGAGTCCGAGTCCCGCATGGGGCTCTGTGCTGGCCGCTCACAACCTGGAGCCTGCTTCGGATTCCGTGTCTCCCTCTCTCTCCGCCCCTCCCCCACCTGTGTTCTGTCTCTCTCTGCCTATGACAAATAAATAAAATGTAAAAAATTTTTTTTAAAATGTGGATGATTACCTATTTCGCATGGTGAGGAAAGAATCAGAAGAGAACTTGAAAAGGTATTGTGGGTGTTGAAGCTTATGAAATCTTTGAGAAAACTTGTCTCAAAGTCAGTTGTGGCTTAGCCATTCCCTGATTCCCAGGTAGGCCTATAAAATTTGACATCTGGCTATCAGATGCTCTCTGTTCCATTACGTTAGCCTAGCCATGGATATGAAAGGGTGTCAGCTCTTTTAACCAAAACTCCAATTCCTAGGACTGTTATGGGGATTTTAAGGAGATAATGTGTGCAGAAGTAATTTACAGTGTTTCAATCATAGTAGGTGGCAATGATTGATCATTTCCTTTCTCCCAGATGTTAAATTCTAAGGATTCTTGCTGAGCACATTTTAAATTATAATGGATATGTAGTTTACGGTAAATGCAGATACGTTAAATCTATGATGTTCTGAGTTTATGGACATTTTGACATTTATTCTCATTTTATCATCCTAAAAATCCATGGATACACTAATCATATCCCTACACCTTATATAATCTCCAAACTTCATAGCTCAGGAAGAGATCCAGTCTTAATAGTGTGCATCTACCAGGTATATGTAAGAGGAGGCCTTTAACAGAATATCACATTCAAGATAGCTTAACACAAGGAAAATTATTACATCCGATAAGAGGTCCTTGGAAAGAATGGCTCCATAATTTCAGAGAATTGCTGAGTAGATGGTTTCATCATTTCAGGAATTTCATCAAAGACCCAGGTCCTTTCCGTCATTCTGCTGGAACATCCTCAGCACCTCTGTTTCGTTTCCAGGCTAGCTGCCCTCGGGGCTTCCAGATTCACCTGCACAGTTTCAGGACTCACATCTAGGAATAAAAATAGTTCTTCCCTTGTACCTTTTGAAGACAAGGAATCTTTTCTCAAAAGCTGCCAACATGTATACCTCTTATCTCTTCGGCCAGAACTAGATCACATGAATAAGCTCAATCCAGTCATCTAACTAGAGAAATGGAATTACTATAATTTAGGTGAATAAGAATGTGCCACAGATGCATGGAGGAAACAGCTGTACAAACAAATCTGGAGCTCTACCTACAGGAAGACGGGGGAATAAATAGTGAGTATACAACCAACAGCATCCCCCACACAAACTAAGAAAAAATCAGTGTTTCCACGTTTTAAATTTTTTACCAAATGGGTGCATTCAGATGATCTGAAAAATCAAATCAAATAGATTCGAATGGAAGACAAAACTCTCTTGCCCCATGCCTCTCAGTCTCTAGGTTTTCTTACAGGGAGCACACTGCTATTTCTAAAATTATATTTGTGATGATCACTTTCAGTCTAAATAATCTACTTTGTTACTATATTTCTTGATACATTAATTTGACATAGCATCTGTTGACTTCTTATGCTGACATGAGATTTAATTCTCTTTTCTCATCCCAGGCCTTCCCTGCTTCCTGCTAATATGATTCTTTCCCTCCGTTTTGGCCTTTTGTTAAAATTGCGTTTGTAACTTGAAATAAATGTTCACCATTATATTTCTTTTTGTAGCAACATCTCTTGCCTTTAAGCTGTCAAGTTTGATAATATTTTCATTCTTTCCAAGGCCATAACTGTTTTCTGTGCTTTATTTATAGTTTGATTATAGAAGCAGAAAGTCAGGGAGTCATGTTTTGTTTGTTATTCCTCTCTAGGTACGATTCACTGCAGAGTCAATAATTGATTATGCTTTGTTTTGCTCTTTTGTGTAACTTTTCATTTTTCCAGAGTTTTTAATTGTCTTCTTATCCTTTTACATTGCTTGCCTTTATTACATTCTTAAGTAGTTCTGTCTTCTTGAGGATAATATCAAATCTATGGTATGCCATTTTTTGCTAGATGCTTTCCTCCCGGGGCCTCTGTTCTCTTGCTTTTGTCCGGATTGCCATTCTCCAGACTGCTGCCAAGCCGCCATCTTGGGACTCGTGCCTTTCTCACCTACCCAGAAGCTGCCTTTCCTTGGATTCCATGTCTTCCGACTCATACGTACTCTGCTCATTTTGCTAAAGTAAATCCTCAAGAGGTAACGACCTAAGAAACATTGCCTTGGAAGTAAAGTCCTTAGTTTCTATAAATGCCTTTATTCTTCACTTATCCAGATTGAATCTGACTTGGTATTTTGAAAACATCTTTGAAAATGATTTTCTCTCAGAGCTTTGAAAGCACTTCTCCACTTCCTTGGAGTAGTCAGTATTGCAGATGTGAGGTTAACATTCTTTTGTATTGTGATCTGGTTTTTCCTCTCTGGGAGCTTCTGGAATCTTTCCTTTACCTCAGCATTCTAAAATTTCAAAGTGATTTGTCTAGGTGTAGATCTTTTTGTAAATCGTGCTGTTCTACATTCCCCACTGAACCCTTTTCGTCTGAAGGCTCTTAAACTTCAGCTCTTTACATTTCTTTCAGTATTTATTCTATAGTTCCCTTCTATTTTCTCTGTATGTCCTCTTGGTCAAATGTTTACCTCCAGTTTCCATCCTTTATGTCTCTCATTTTTTTTTCATGTATGTTCTCTTTCTACTTGTCTATTTTTCTGTAGCTAGTAAAATTTCACAAAACTTATATTCCAATTACAAATTGGAATTGATACACTTTTACTGTTTTTAATTGCGAAACTCTAATTCTTTGTCTCTTACTAATTTCTCAAGGTTCATCTGATATTATTTGTAGAAAGGATATCTTCTTAAATCTCTCTGAGAGCACTGGGTTATTTCACGGATCGAGAGTTGAATTATCTTAATTTCTGCTAGGGTCAGTTTTTTGTATAAGTTTTTCTTTGCCTTTTACTTGTAATATTCCAAACTTACCTCATGCTAATTGATCTGTTTACATAAGCAGAAAATCCACCATCAGACTTCACTTTAGAGCCGTTAGCAGGTGGCCAGGACTCATAAGTGTCAGAGTGTGTAATTCTTTATTAAGCAGTGCTGCAAGTCAGACTGGCCCCCCCTGGAGCTTCTGATTCAATAGGTCTAAACAGAGCCTGAGAGTTAGCATTGCTGTAGCAAGTGCTCATATGACAATAATGCTGAGGGTATGAGAACCTCACTTTGAAAATCACTGTTCAAAAGCTCTGCGAAGGAGAGCTGCTCCTGCCTCCACTGACCCCATCACGTCCATAATATTTCAGACCCCAATTTTTTCACCCTACTTTATCAGCCATGTGTCCTCTACCTTCTTTCCATCTTCCACAAAACTGTTGAAATATCTTCTCGACTAACAGTCCACCACCCAAGCCCTATGTTAGATAATTCCATTTTGCTTTGTTTTGTTTTGTTCTTGTTTGCTGTTTGTGGTTTGTCTTAATTTTTTACTAGCACTTTAATAACTTTGGGGGTCGGCCTGCCTTGTTGATCCAAAGTCATAGTCTTATATTTCATTACATCAATACACCCCTAGCATCATGTCTGTCTCTGATCTTCCTCTGTGACTGTAGTTCTCATTGCCAACCATAATTTCAAGTCAAATTTTCAAAAATTGATTCTACTTGAGAAAGTTTCAGATATCTGACGGTACATAAAAGAAGTATATGTGGAATAAATAATATTTTTTGAGTAACTCAAAAATAAAATATGGCAGGGGCACCTGGGTGGCTCAGTCAGTTAAGCATCTGACTTCAGCTCAGGTCATGATCTCATGGTCTGTGAGTTCGAACCCCGCATCAGGCTGTGTGCTGACGGCTCAGAGCCTGGAGCCTGCTTCGGATTCTGTGTCTCCCTCTCTCTCTCTGCCCCTCCCCTGCTCAGACTCTGTCTCTCTCTCTCTCTCTCTCTCTCTCTCTCTCTCAAAAATAAATATTTTTTAAAAATAATAAAATAAAATAAAGTAAAATAATATAATATAATAATACAATATAATACAACATAATATAATATATGGCATATGTGGGCTAGCTGTTGACCAAGTCTGATTTCTTCTGGGACACCCAGAATGTCTACATGTTCTAGTTCTTGATAATGGGCTGGGAGAAAAAATGATGAGGCCAATACGGTTTAGAAGTAGACGGGCTTTCTTTGCCTTCTTTTACACCCATACACCAAAGTGATCTGAGGCCTTAGAGGATGGCAAAGCCACAGGTGGAAGGAAACTGGATCCTTGAATGACTGACCCAAAAGAAGGGCAGCTGATCAGGAACCACTTCATGGGTGGCAATATGCCAAGCTACGAAGACATTAGAATTCACATTACAGCAAACTAATCAATGCTCCTTAAATTAAACGATGAAAGAAGATCCCTCTAAACATGTTTTGGATAAATTAACTTTGTGTTGGACTATTGCCTACGTGAACTTCTGCTTTATGAAAGGAGAGGATCCACATAGAATTTCACCACAGCAACGTGTTAGATCCTTTCCAGTTGACGTGTTGCTTAACATGTGGTCTTACAAATCTAAAGAAAATGTTCTTGTTTCACTTCCACTTTAATACATAAGACCCAACATTCAATTACAATGTGTTGAGTGAGATAAGGCATATAAAAGTGCTTTCCAAAAATAAAGAGGTCCTCTAAGTGTCACATAATAATTAGCTTTTCTTAGGAACAAGGGTGAATTAGAAACAATTCCGAATTTCTTTGTATTAATTTGTTAATTGAACTTGTAAATTTCAGGTTCTTCCCCAACAGGCAACCGATTCAAGATTATTGGGAAGCTTAAATTAGCTTCCTCAGCTTAGTTCCTAAGTTAGTGCTGTAAGAAGCTTAATTTTTGTATTATTCAATTTTTAAAACATGAGAAGTTTTTTTTTTTATCAGTTCTTTTTTTTTTTCCAACGTTTATTTATTTTTGGGACAGAGAGAGACAGAGCATGAACGGGGGAGGGGCAGAGAGAGAGGGAGACACAGAATCGGAAACAGGCTCCAGGCTCTGAGCCATCAGCCCAGAGCCCGACGCGGGGCTCGAACTCACGGACCGCGAGATCATGACCTGGCTGAAGTCCGACGCTTAACCGACTGCACCACCCAGGCGCCCCAAAACATGAGAAGTTTTAGTTGAACATCATCAGTGCTTTTAACCTTTGGAAACTCTGAGGTTCCAACTGCAATACGTCATAAGTCATTTAAGATGATTGAGGACCTTGAAGGCGAAATGAGTCTAATTAGACACATCTCCACTTCGGTAATTGAACCACTGGCTTCATTCCATATGCCTAGAGTGACCTGTCAAAAGTGGGTTGTTATCCTCCAGCCTAAGCTTCATTATTAAGATATACCTACAAAGAGATAAGAACGAAGAAAAAGAATTTTGAGAGCACGTCACATCTTCTGCAGATGTGACGTTCGGTAAATCACTTACAAAATCTCAGGTTTCTGCACTTCACCTAACAAACATATCTTAAACACACATTCTATTTCACATTCTGGGAGGTGGCCATAAGGCGAAGGTGGGGAGTTTGCCTTTATTTACTGGCAGCAAATTCAATTTTCAGCCCTAGGTTTATAAGACAAGTTTTTCGATTTCCTGGGAAACAAAGCCTCAAATATTCACGTCTTAAATCCGCACCAGGAGGATTTGCAAAAAACCCCATAAAAGCTATCAGTTCAGACTGAGTCCACTTGTGATTGTTTTGACAAGGAGCTCAACTGGCAATTGCTTTAGGACTCGGTGGAAAAGAAATAAAAATGTAGTGAGCAAAGAAATAGTGTTAACAAAAACAGAAAGGAGGAAAGTTTACCTTACTTTTTAAAAATGGAAATCTTGAGGGCTTTATAAGTACCCACATGTGGAATACAATGACTGGACTAAAACAAACCGTCAGTATTATGGTACTCAAGCAGGCCAGGAAGAACTTCCATTCGGCAACATTGTTAGTTCAGCTGGTGCTGTCCATACTTAAAGCGAGGTAACACTGCTTATCGGTGAAATCCGGTCTTGTATGTATCTGGGCCAAATTAGCTGTTCACTAATCACTCTCCTCTAGAGTTTGAACAGTGTTTATTGAACCTCCACTCTGTGCCACTCTGCTTATCACTGAGATAAAATTTAATAGGTATGATCCCTGCCCTCAAAAACGAACTAAAAATGAAAACATAATGAACAGCAACAGACAACACGTGACCATCGGACGGCACAACCAAGGTCTCCGACAGCCGAGAGGAGGCAAAACTCACTCCCGGTTTTAGTTGCCTCAAGACTTTTCTCAGAGAGATGAAATTTCAGCTGGACCTCAAAGACAGATGGGATTTCAACAGGCAGCGAGAAGCAGGAAGTCTATTTCAAGGCAACAAAATAGAAAGGCATAGAAAGTCCAAAGCAGTTTCAGGGCATTGGGAGCATGTGAACTGAATGCCGGGAGAGTAGGGAAGGAGGGTAGAAAGGTAACATAAGTTACACCAACATGTCAGTGCCTTCTTCCTGTAATACTTCTATTAGGTTCATTTTAGTAGATTGGTATATATGCTTCCTGATCAAAATTAGGATCTGGTAATACTAGCTAAGAGAAATACCCAGGGCCAACCAGTCAGCTTCTTTTGGGCAGTGGGGATTTAAAAAAAAAAAAGGATAAAGATAAAGAATTCTGTGTTAACTAAAAAGGTTTACTCAGTTCAAACATATCTTCACCAACTTCCCATCTCTCTTCAACAAGGTGGGCAAACAGCAAAAAATCCTATTCCCATTTAATGCCCAAACCATAAATATAAGAATTCTATAATGTAATAGAAATAACGTGTATGGAAATATGAGAAAAGCTGCTAACTAATTGGATGTATAACCTTCTGGATTTCAAAGTGTGCCTCAGTTCAGATGACCTCACTGGGGGAAACTAGCAAGGTTTTAAAGAAGAAATAATATAAATTTTACATATACTCTTAAAAACGTGGGGAAGAAAAACTCTCCAGCCAATTTTGTGAGGACTGCACTCTCCTGATACCCAAAGTCAGACAACACTGAACTCCGGTATTGTCAGTGGTGAAATGAAACAAATAAATTGTCCTACCTAGGTGTCATGATTGTTATGAGAACAAACACATAACATAGGTGAAAATGCTCTGGAAAGTTACATATACTCTACCGAAAACCCACCTGGTACATTGAGTCTTAATCTATAGTATTGAATTTGCACTCAGAGCCGGTCTACAATGTGAGGCATGACCCTCTTCACACTCTACTTCCAACAATGCATAGTCCTTCCTTGCATTTCAAAGCAGTTCTGAGCATATGAGTTTGCAGCAGGCGCTGAAGCTATTTCACATACAGTGATCCCCCCCTTATCCACAGGACGTAAGTTCCAAAACCCCCATGTGGGTGTCTGAAGATGCCAATAGTACCAAACCCTGTATAGATCACGTATTTTCTTAATTATGAACACTTACGAGGACGTTGAATAAAATACTATAACAGAATACCATAAACACGTTATATGAATGTGGTCTTTCAAAACAGCCCGTTGTACTGTCCTCCTTTTTCTCGTGATGATGTGAGATGATAAGATGGCTACATGATTAACTGAAGTGAGGTGAACGCTGTAGGCATTGTGACATAGTGTTAGGCTGCCGTTGACCTTTTGAAAGTACATCAGAAGGATCGTCTGCTTCCGGCCATGGTTGACCATGGGTCATAATCGCAGATGAGGGGACTATTGTAGTTTCTTTCTGACTAACGTTGTTCGCCACTATTGATAGATGTAGGATAGTATGCAGATTGATCTAGCCATTGAAATCACATTGGAAATCTGGGTAATATAAAAGACAATGCCCAGGTTGTAGAATCAGGCAGATGACTTTTTTTCCTTTCTTTTTTTTTTTTAATTTATTTGAGAGAGAGAGAGAGAGAGAGAAGGGAAGAGAGGCAGAGGGAAGGGGAGAGAGAGAGTGTGTGAGGGAGAATCTTAAGCAGGCTCCAAGCTCAGCACCACCCTGGGATCATGACCTGAGCCAAAATCAAGAGTCAGGTGCTCAACTGGCTGAGCCACCCAGGCACCCCGGCTAAACGACTTTTTTAAAAATCTCTGATTTATCAGCACTTACCAGCTCTGTGTCATTGGGCAATGAACCTCTCTGAAGACTTCTGTGTCAAATGGGAAAATGTGTTTTTTACAAGCTGTAAAATCTGCCACCTAATAAGTGCTAAATGTTTCATTCTTTCTCTCTTTCCAAGTATATAAATTGAGGTTGGAGTTCTGCTTGACAACTGCAGAGTGCTGTTGTTAATGTCAATGTAGAAGCCATGGGCTGCTGCAAATGACGTTACCCGCTAACGTATTGGGATGGATGACGACGGAAAAGGAAGAGGAAGATGAAGAGATGAATGTTGACAATAAAACACATTACCCCAGGAACTTGGACTAGGACTTCGTTGTGCAGGATCTTAATCCTGTGTATTTTTATATGATCTCAGTGTTATGTATGCTTCCTGGTATCCCATCCAAAGTCAATTGGATATAAAACTCAGAACCCACAGCTGTTGCTAACATTATTATATCACTTTTTATTTTTATCTTACTAACCACGCCTAAGTTGGATGAAATAAATGCATCTGAAGTCTAAGTAGGTGTCTATGCTGAATTTTGCACTGAATTTATAAATAGATGAAGCATGAATTTCAATAGGGTTCCATGTACTTTTGCCCTTTCTTCAGTGTTTTAGAATTGAGGTTAACTTATCTCATGAATAATAGGATAGTGTCACGAGCAAATGCTTTGCCTTTTTGACGATTAAGTTAAAATATCTGGCCCGTCCTCACAAAAATGATATCATTTTGTCAACTATAAAAATTTTAAATGATTTACACAATAAAGTACACTTAATGTCTTTGCCAATAACATTGGATTTCTCCAAGTTTTAACTAATTTTACCTTATCATCATTAAAATGACATTTACTCACCATCATATATAAAATGATAGTTCACAGTATATTCCATATCAAATGATAATCCATTATTTACATATTATGTATAATATACGTAATTAGTGCTATTTTCAGCTACAATAAAGATAGCACAAATTTAACCAGTCTGTGGGGTCTGACTTCACTTTAATGACCAAGTCATGGTGGTCCAAGACCCCCCGCGTGTTTAACGCAGAGTTTGACCAATTTCATCCTTTCAAAATTAGTTATTGTTTAAGGTTGTAAGTATAAATCCTTTTCTCTCATTTCAAATGAAAATGAACCACTGAAGGCCACTGTCGTATTTTGGGAGAACTGGAGAACCAGATTCCTCCGGTTGCCCCCAGACACCCTGCTACAAGGTTGTAGTTACTGAATCACAAATGAAACCAAGTCTGTAATTTCACAATGCATTCCACATTATGGCGAGAAAATTCTAGATCAGTTCCCTTTTTGAAGTCTTCCTTCACCTATTGTCTTGTCAACCCATTCAAGTCCTTCTCAGAATTTTCTCCATCCCCACTTGTATGTCCTCTGAAACAAAATGGCACTAAGATCAGTTATGGTGAACCACATGTTCCTTAAGGAACTTACAAAACTCAATGTAGGGGAAAGTATCCCAGCACGAATATGACCTACAAAAACGTGGATAAATTAAAAGAGATATGCATTTTGTGTTTCTTTACAAAACGCTCCCCTTTTCAGAATGAATCATTAATATTTGGAGTATTTCATTGGGTCAGGTCTTCTATGAGAACA
This sequence comes from Prionailurus bengalensis, assembly GCF_016509475.1. Classification (NCBI taxonomy): domain Eukaryota; kingdom Metazoa; phylum Chordata; class Mammalia; order Carnivora; family Felidae; genus Prionailurus; species Prionailurus bengalensis. The sequence goes on along the minus strand of NC_057344.1, from coordinate 33,391,010 downwards.
AGTGAGAACTTTGTTTTTATTTGCCTAAGTGAAAGAGTTATTTCAAGGGTTAGGTTTGTTTGTTTTTTTCCCCAAATCAGTACGTCAGTCTTCTCTAAAGTTTCCATCTTAGAGGAAATTGCTTACCATGTTTTAAATAGTTAGGAGATAGTTGTTGTTGTTGTTGTTGTTGTTGTTGTTGTTGTTTTAGCCTGAAAAGGTGATAGACACATTCCATATTCACCACCTACTGGAGCACCAAACACTCTGTGCTAAAAATGTATCTGCCCTAGTGACTGAAATATGAAAAAACTGAGACCCCAAATGTTATTTGCCCTACGTAATGTAATCCTACAGATGGAAATGTAAAAACTGTAACTTTATAAAAACTGTATCTTTTTTCAATGCCAGCAAATCTTCACCCATTTTGCGAGTGAACACATAAGCCATTCTTAATGGTTGACACGGAAATTGTCAGAAACTAAACTTGACCTGCTCTACTCTTGCATTGAAAATCCTCCTCTTGGGGTGCCTGGGTGGCTCAGTCGGTTAAGCATCCGACTTCAGCTCAGGTCACGATCTCACGGTCCGTGAGTTCGAGCCCGGCGTCGGGCTCTGGGCTGATGGCTCAGAGCCTGGAGCCTGCTTCCGATTCTGTGTCTCCCTCTCTCTCTGCCCCTCCCCCGTTCATGCTCTGTCTCTCTCTGTCTCAAAAATAAAATAAACGTTAAAAAAAAAAGAAAATCCTCCTCTTTCCTTTTCTGTTTGAAGTTCTCTAGCTTATACTTTAAACATCTTCGCTGCAAAACCCTCCACTGGGTACCTCACATCGTTGTGTTCAGTTTGTGCCTATTCCAATGATAACATTGGCATTGCCATGCATTACATGTCAACTCACTGAAGACAGAGATCTTACCTTATCCACCTATATTTCCGGTGCTTACCACAGTGCCTGGCACAGGCATATCGTAGAATGGTACAGAATAAATGACAAGTGCATAAATTGTGATGAGATCATCTATATAATGGCAGAAGTTTTAGCTACTTCGATGTCTTTTGAAATATTATGGTCAGCATCCTCGAATCATGCATGCATTTCTGTGCCAATAAATTATGTGCATTGGTTCCCCATTTTTCTCCAAAACAATAGCGAGGTTGGGAAGACCATCAACACTTATTTAAAAGTTTAAAACTGCAAAATTCACGAAGGTAGGTGACTTTCGAACAAGGACTAAATAATATAGGATAGACTAAGAAGAAATAGTGCTCCAAGTGGTTTATTTTTTCCTGTGAATGTGGTTTTAACACTAGTTGTCTTGAATGGGCTAGAATGGACCTAAAATGTATTTCTTTACTAGATTTGGTCCTACGTTCTAGAACCTTATCATATCTTCCTACTTTTCTCAAAGTCTATCTCTGGACCATCTCTTGATGGTCCTTTCTCACTGTGAGATTTGTAATTCTCTCAAGCAAGTGAAGTCATGCTCATAGTTAGAATATCTGATCACTTTCATAGCACACAAAAGAAGTGTCAGGAAGGTTTTACAACCACCCCCATACTCAATGCCAAGATGTCATCCCCGTGGATTTACGAAAATAATGGAAAATTTCTTTTGAAAGACATATGTTGTTATTTTTTTTAATGCCCATAGCATTGTTTGTTAAAATGCAAACAGTCCTGGGACAAGGAACACAAGTAGCCATCACCAACCATTAGCATATTGTATGTCATATGTGTTATATGCTGTCATATGGTGCATCAATATATGATACACCAATGGCACAGAAGGAGGTAAGATTTTGGAAACACTGTTTTGCTGAGTCACTGAGTCAGGCTAGAGACAGGGAAAGAAAGCAATGGGAAAGAGAAGTCCCTGTGCACACAGGGATTGGGGATGATATTCTTTGGATACTACTTGCCTGACAATAGGTTCTTACAATGGGTGCTGGGTTTATCTCCTCCTAAACTTCCTACAAAATTCTTTGCAGATAAGTACATATTAGTTTTCTTGTCTTCCAGTTCTCCCATCATATATTCTCTTCTACTTCTAAAAATTATTTTTAATGGGATATTACATGGATTTTACCTTTTATACACACGCATTTTTATAATTTTTAGAAACAGCTATCATATTATACACTTCCACTAGGGATGCGTGAGCATTCCTGTCACTGCGCCTCTTCACCAACAATTATTATTGCCAGTATTTTAAATTCTACCCATTCTAGTGAATGTGCAATGCTATTTCATTGTGGTTTTAATTTTTATTTCCCTGATTGCTAGTGATTTAGAGCTTCATTCCATGTACTCATTGGCCATTCATACATATTCTTTTGTGAAGAATCTGTTATTATTTAGCATTATATTATTGAATTGTAAACGTTCTTCATATATTCCAGATACAAGTCCTTCATTGGATATATGTATTTTGAATGTTTACTCCCAGATTTTCATTTACCCTTTTTTTCTTTCTTTTTTTAACCAAAAAAAAAAAATCTGAGTATAATGCTTGTATATTTTCTTTTTTTGAGAAATTAATTTATTTCTTTATCTTTATTTTTGAAAAATTATTGGCATACATCACTGTATAAGTTGTAAGGCATATAGCATGATGCTTTGCTGCACATATATTGTGAAATGATCACGACAGATTCAGCTAATTTCTACCTTCTCATATAAATACAATGGAAAGAAAAAAAATTGAAAAATTCTCCCTGTGATAAGAACACTTAGGATTTACTTTCCTAACAACCATGCTATCTATCATACAGCAGTCTTAGCTGTAGTCGTCACGTGCTACGTTACATCGCCAGGACTTACTCATCTGATAACTGGAAGTTTGTACATTTTGGCCAACTTCCTACAAATTCTCTCACCCATCCCCAACCCTCCATTTCTGATAATCACAAGTCAGATCTCTTTTTTGTGTGTGTGAGTTTGTGTTGTTCTTGTTGTTGTTCCTGCTGCTGTTTTTTTGGCTTTCTTTTCAGGAGTGGGTGTTTGTTTGATTTTAGGTTCTACATAAAAGTGAGATCACATAGTGTCTGTCATCGTCTGACTTACTGCACTTAGAATAATGCCATCAAGGTCAATCCATGTTATCACAGATGGTAGGACTTCTTGATTATTTTATGACTAATATACAATGAAATATTATGCAGCCATTATGGATATATATACTAGCTTCTTTATCAGTTCACCATGGCTTGGCTATTGCAAATAATGCTGCTGTGAACATGGGGGCCAAGCATCTTTTTGAGCTAATGTCTTCATTTTTTTCAGATATATTCTCAGAGGTAAAAAGGCTGGATCATATGGTAGCTCTATTTTTAATTTTTGGGGATCCTCCATACTGTTTCCCCCAGTGGCTGTACCAATTTACATGCCGACCAACAGTGTACAAGGATTCATTTTTTCTCTAAATCCATGCAGGCATTTGTGACCTTTTGTCTTTTTGATGATGTGTGTTCCAAACAGGTGAGAGGTGGTATCTCACTGTGGTTTTAATTTGCAGTTCCCTGATGATTACATCTTTACATTGACTTGTTCACTTTTATATATTTTCTTTAGCGAAATGTCTATTCAGGTCCTTTGCCCATTTTTAATTAGGTTGTTTGGGTTTTTTGCTATTGAGTTGTATGAGTGCTTTAACGGTTTGTTCCCAATCCAAAGGGTGTCTTTTCACCTTGTTGATCATTTAGTTTTTGCCATGCAGAAGTATTTTAGCTTGACAGGCCCACATGTTACTTTGGACGACTATAGCTATATAGTATAGCTTGAAATCAGGAAGTGTAATACCTCCTGCTTTGTATTTATTTCTCTGGTTTTCTGGTTATTCGGGACTTTTGTGTTCTTACAGAAAGTGCAGGATCGTTTTTTCTACTACTGTAAAAAAAGACCATTGGAGGGCTGCTGGGCCACACAGGTTTCAGGAGTTGTCACCAACCCTTCTGGTCAGATGGGCCCAGGAGATACTCCATTGGTAGAGTGTGATTCAGCATTTGGGGGGTGGGGGGCATGGGAAACCAGGCACTAGGGCCTGCAGAACTCCTGGTAAGGGAATCTAAATCAGGCAGATCTGCACCCCACTAAGTTTCCTGGCCAGAATATGTCCCTAATTTGGTTCTTGTAGATGAGCAAAACTGCTGATTGGGATCACCACTTGGGCGCTGCGTGTGTGAACTCAGTCTGCTAGGATCCACGTGCTGGTTTCGGCAAGCCCTTCCTCCCTTTTCTGTGAGAGTCAGACTCCCAGTGGTGAGCCCCCACAGATTCCCTGCAAACCCCATGGCGTGAGATCAGAATGGGGACTCCCGCAGAGTAATGCCAATGCAGGAGATGCTGGTTGATCTCCCCTGCTGGGTTCTCTTTTCCCACTGGAGGAACTGGAGGTTCAGGGTAGACCTCTCCCTAAGGTGCAGTGTTATGCTCATCTGAGGGAGGGGAATGTGGTCAACATAGTCACTTCTGCACCCTCCCAGTGCAGTCTTGTCTTGGCCTCTGTGATGCAGGGGGCGTGCTTTAGCCTCATTCCCATGTTCAAGGGTTCTGTCAGTGGTGTCTTATTCTTGAATAGTTGTTACTTGTTCTCGTGAAGGAGACTGAACCCAGGAATGACCTATTTCACCATGTTGGAGATGTCACTCCCTTTGATTTTCTTAATGACCTTGCGGGAAGTGAAGACATTTTTAACTTCAAGAAGGTACAATTTATCAAATTGCCTTTATACCATTAGTGACTTTTGTGTCTTATATGAGACATTTGTGCTCATTTGCAGTAGTATAAATGTGAGCAAATTCTTTGACTTCCCTCCGATCAACAGGCAGAGCCTATATTTCCTCTCCTTGAATCTGCACTGGCTCTATTACTGCTTGGCCCATACAGTATGTCAGAAGTTCTGCGCGGCTCAGGCCTTAAGGGGCTAGCAAATATCCACTTCATGTGTCTTTGAATAATGGCTTTTGAAATCCACTCACCATGGAAGAAAGCTGAAGCAGCCCTTGGAGAAGCCCCTGGGTTGGGACAGAGGCCACTAGATGTCACCTGTGGTTGAGTTCCTCACTGATAGTTACCATCAACTGGCCATGGGATACTCTAGTCCAGTTCAGTGATCCCATCCTGATGTGTGAAGGAGAGATGAGCCATCCTGCCCGAACTGCAAACTTGTGGGCACAATGGAAAATTGTTTGAAGCCACTGTTTGTGGGTGGTTTGTTACATAGCAGTAGCTAAACAGAAAACAATCTTAAAGTTTATTCATCTAGAAGTTAAACAGCTTTGGATCTTACATCCGGTTCTCTGTTGCCTTTCAAGTTACTTTTTACAAATGGTATGAGGTGGGGGTTAAGGATTATTCTTTTTCCATATAGATATCAAGGTGTTCTATTACTATTTTTGAAAAATCTTTCCATTCCTTTCCATCCACCCCCATTAAATTACCTTTGATGAAAACCTATAGACCATATACATGAAGAACTATTTATAGATTGTTATATTCCATTGATATATATGTTTGGGCATATGCTAATGTCACACTATCAAACTGCAATTTGATAGTTGCATAACTATATACAGTTGACTGTAGGATACTGGAACTCCTCCTTTTTCAAACTTTTGGGATCCGAATCGATTTTTACATTTTAATAGAAATTTTAGAATCAGCTTGTTCATTTTTACCACTAAGCCTGCAGAGAATTTGATTGGACTTGCACTGAAATCCAGAGATCAGTTTTGGAATAATGGACATTTAACAATATTGAGACTTGCAATTTGTGAACATCATATATCATTCCATTTCTTGATGTTGGCAATACTTAATTCCACTTAGTAATATTAGATAGTTCAGCATGACAGACTTGAACTTCTTATGTTCAACTAACTCTTTTTTTTTTTCAACGTTTATTTATTTTTTTGGGACAGAGAGAGACAGAGCATGAACAGGGGAGGGGCGGAGAGAGAGGGAGACACAGAATCGGAAACAGGCTCCAGGCTCTGAGCCATCAGCCCAGAGCCCGACGCGGGGCTCGAACTCCCTGACCGCGAGATCGTGACCTGGCTGAAGTCGGACGCTTAACCGACTGCGCCACCCAGGCACCCCAACTCTTTTTTTTTAATGGAACTTTTTTAAGTGTTTATTTATTTATTTTTGAGAGATAGAGTGAGCACAAGTGGGAGAGGGGCAGAGAGAGCGAGGGAGACACAGAATCTGAAGCAGCCTCCAGGCTCTGAGCTCTCAGCACAGAGCCTGACTCGGGGTTTGAACCCACCCCACCATGAGATCATGGCCTGAGCCAACGTTGGACGCTTACCTGACTGAGCCTAACCGACCAGGTGCCCCTATTCAACTTATTCTTAATTATTGCATATTTTTTTAAAATTTGCATATTTTATTCTATTGTAACTGATTTCAAATTGTTTACTGCTAGCACACAGAGAAGCAATTAATTTTTGAATGTTGATCTTATATTCCTCAACCTTGACAAATTCACTTATTAGATCTAATAATAGTTTTTAGATGCCTTGGGATTTTCCGTGGTAAAAAATATCACGTTGACTGTAGAGACTGTTTGACTTGCTCTTTTACAATCTGTGGGCCCTTTATTTCTCTTTCTTGGCTCATTGCAATGGCTTAGATCTCCAGTACAATTTTAAATAAAAGTGCTGAAAGATATCCTTACTAATTCCAGATCTAGACGTATGATATGATGTTAGCTGTGGGTTTTTCATGGATGCCCTGTCTCATGTTGAGAAAATTCTTATCTATCTCTAGTTGTGCAAAAATTTTGACGATGAATGGATACTGAATTTTGTCAAATGCTTTATCCGCATCTGTTGACATGCATTTATTTCTTTTCCCATTTATCCTGTTAATATGGTCAATTACATTAACTGCCTTTTGAATTTGAAACCAAACTTACATTCCTGGGATGAAATCTACCTACTCATAATGTGCCTTACTTTTTATGTATTTCTGGAGTTGATTTGCTAATGGTTTGTTTATGGGTTTTTTTTTTTTTTTTTTTGCAGTTACTCTGTCTGATTTGAATATCAAGATAATGCTGGCCTCATAAAATTGGTTGGACAGTTTTTCTTACCCTCTTTTTTTTTTAAAGAGTATATGTAGGGGCGCCTGGGTGGCGCAGTCGGTTAAGCGTCCGACTTCAACCAGGTCACGATCTCGCGGTCCGTGAGTTCGAGCCCCGCGTCAGGCTCTGGGCTGATGGCTCGGAGCCTGGAGCCTGTTTCCGATTCTGTGTCTCCCTCTCTCTCTGCCCCTCCCCCGTTCATGCTCTGTCTCTCTCTGTCCCAAAAATAAATAAAAAACGTTGAAAAAAAAAATTAAAAAAAAAAAAAAAGAGTATATGTAAAATTTATATTATTTCTCCTTTAAAACCTTGCAAGTTTTCACCAGTGAAATCATCTGAACTAAAAAAACTCTTGGGAGGAAGGCCGGTGCTTACAAATTTATTCACTTTAATTTAGAAAGTATTTGTTTTGTCAATTTGTCTCTTTCAGAGAATTTTCCAATTTCAACTGAATTTCAGATCTGTTGGCATGAAGCAATTCGTAATATTCCCTTAATTGCATTTCAATTCCATAGTGTATCAAATGACGTTCTCTCAATCACTTTTGATAATGATAATGTATTATTTCCTTCTTCCTTTCCTGATTAGTCTAGCTTGAGGTTTATCAATCAGAATGTCTTAAAAGAAAGCATTTTGCTTTCATTTATCTTCTTTGATTCTTACACGTTTCACTGATTTCTGCTGTTATCATTATTATTCCCTTTCCTCTATGTATTTTGGGTTTACTTTGCTTTTCCTTCCTGGGGTCTCAAGATCGAAGTTTAGATCACTGGTTTGTGACCTTTCCTCTTTTCTAATAGAAGTATTTAATTTTTCTCTTAGCATTTTTTTAAACTAATAGACTTAGTTTTTAGATTAATTTTGGGTTTACATCAGTATGAACAGAAAATACAGAGTTCTCATATATGCCCTTATCACCTCCTCCCTATTTTGCCCTATTATTAACATATTGCATTAGTGTGGTACATATGTTACAATTGATGAACCAATATTAACACACTATTGTTCATTAGAGTCCACAGTTTGCATTAGGTTTCACCTTTTGTGTTGTATATTCTGTGGGTATTGACAAATGCTCAACGGCATGTATCCACCACTAGAATATCATAGAGAATAATTTCACTGCCCTAAACATCCCCTGTGCTCTGTCTTTTCATCCCACGCCTGTCCCTTTCAAAGCACCTGGTAACCACTGATCTTTTTACTCTGTAGTGTTGCCCTTTTTATGATTTGGTGTAATTGGAATCATATAGTAGGTAGCCTTTTCATTTTGGCTTCTTTCACTTAGAAAAATGTATTTAAGTTTTCTCCCTGTCTTTTGTGACATAAATTTTTTTTTAATCACTGAAAAATATTCCATTGTGTGGGTATGTTACAGTTTATCCATTCCTCTGCTGAAGGACATCTTGGATGCTTTCAAATTTTGTTTATTATGAATAAGTGACTATAAACATATATGTGCAGGTTTTTATGTAGATATACGTTTGCAACTCATATGGGTAAATAACTAGAAACATAATTGATAGATCACATGCTAAGGGTACATGTAGTTTTGTAAGAAACTGCCAAACACTCTTTGAAAGTGGCTGGACCATTAAGGATTCCCACCAGCAAGTGAATGAGAGTTCCTCTTCCTCCACATACGACATTTGATGTTGTCCGTGCTTTGGATTTTAGCCTTTCTAACAGGTGTATAGTCATATTTCATTGCTGTTATAATTTGAAATTCCTAATGACGTGTGATGGTGAGCACCTTTTCATATGCTCATTCGCTGTCTATATATCTTCTTTGGTGAGTTGTCTGTTCAGGTCTTTCACCCATTTTTTAACTGGGTATTTTGTTTTCTTATTGTTGCATTTCTTTTTTACACAATGTTATAGCGATTTCTGGTGTATAACATAGTAATTTGACAATTCTACATATTATGCAGTGCTCACCATGATATATGGGTAGTCACCATCTGCCCTCATACAAAGTTACTACAATATTATTGACTATATTTACTATGCCATGCTTTCTATCCCTGTGACTTCTTTATGACTGGAAGTTTGTACCTTTTAATCCCCTTAAATTGTGGCAACACCAGTTTGCTCTCTGTGTTTCTGAGTCTGTTTTGTTTTGTTTGTTCATTTGTTTTGTTTTATATTTACTTTTTATTTGCTTTGTTTAGTTTTTAGATTCCACATATAAGTGACAGAATATGCTATTTATCTTTCTCTCTCTGACTTATTTCACTTAGGATAATACCTTCGAGATCCATCCATGCTCTCCTAAATGGCTAGATTTCATGGGGGTTTTTTATGGCTGAGTAATAGTCCACTGTGGATATACCAATCTTCATTATCCATATATCTATTGATGAACACAGGTTGCTTTCCTATCTTGGCTACAGTAAATAATACTGCAATTAACATAAAGGTGCATATACCTTTTCAAATTAAGTCTTTTTGCTTTCATTGGGTGAAACCCAAAATATTGTTGAGTTTTAAGAGTTCTTCATATGTTTTGGATACCAATCCTTTATCAGCTGTGTGTTTCAGAAATATTTTCTCCCAGTTTATGGCCCGTTTTGTTCTCTAAATGATAACCTTCAGAGAGCAGAATTTTTTAATTTTAATGACATCCAACTTGTTCATTTATTTCATGCATTGTTCTTTTGGCACTGTAGATAAAAAGTCATCACCAAACCTATGGTCACCTGGATCTTTTTCCTATGTTATATATTTTTTTAAAGTGCATGCTACAAATTTCAATATGTTGTGTTTTCACTATCACACAGTACAAAATATTTCCTAATGTTTTGACATGTGGGTTATTCTGAATTATGTTAATTTCCAAATATTTGGTGTTCTTCTAGGTAGATCGTTGTTACCAAGTCTTAATTTAATTCTGTTGTACTGAGAGAGCATGTTCTGTAGATATTTTTTTTTATTTTATTGAAATCTGTTTTATGGACCAGAGTATGTTTCATCTTTGTGAGTGGTCTTTGTGCACTTACAAATAAAACTTTTTTTGTTGTTTTTCTATCTTTGAGTGTAGTGTTCTCGAAATGTCAATTAGGTCATGTCTGTGTGGTGTTGTTCCAGCCTTCTATGGACTTATGGATTTTCTGTCCAATTACCATATCAACTACTTAGAAGTGGTAAAATCTTGGGGCGCCTGGGTGGCTCAGTCAGTTGAGCATCTGACTTTGGCTCAGGTCATGATCTCACAGTTCGTGGGTTCAAGCCCTGCCTCAGGCTCTGTGCTGACCGCTCAGAGCCTGGATCCTGCTTCAGATCCTGAGTCTCCCTCTCTCTCTCTGCCCCTTCCCTGCTCATGCTCTGTCTGTCTCTGTCTCAAAAATAAATATAAACATTAAAAAATTTTTTTAGAAGTAGTAAAATCTTCAGCTACAATTGTGCATTTGTCTATTCTGCTTCCAGTAGTTTCATATTTGTAATAAACACTTGGGACATTTATGTCTTATGATGTCATTAGCCATTTACCCAACAATAGTCCTTGTCCTGCAGTCTACATTGTCTGAATTAATATGTCTGTTCCAGATTTTTTATATTACCATTGGCATATCCTTTCCTATGCTTTTGCCAACAAACTGTTAGTTTACTATTCATCTCATTCTGTCCTTTCTTTCTTTCCCTGCCACCTTTGGAATTAAATGAGTGTTTTTTAGTGTTTCTTTTTATCTCCTCTCCTGGTTATCATCTATGCCATTTTGTTTCTTTTCAAAAACACTTTAAGTTTCAGAGCGGCCTTTGTACCCCAATGTTTACAGCAGCACTTACAACAATTGCCAAATTCTGGAAAGAGACTAAATGTCCATTAACTGATGAATGGGTAAAGAAATTGTGGTTTAGAGAGAGGGGAAGGTGCTGAAGGTGTACATGAAGAAATCATAGCTGAGAACTTCCCTGAACTGGGGAAGGAAAAAGGCATTGAAATCCAAGAGGCACAGAGAACTCCCTTCAGACGTAACTTGAATCGATCTTCTGCACGACATATAATAGTGAAACTGGCGAAATACAAGGATAAAGAGAAAATTCTGAAAGCAGCAAGGGATAAACGTGCCCTAACATATAAAGGGAGACCTATAAGACTCGTGACTGATCTCTCTTCTGAAACTTGGCAGGCCAGAAAGGAATGGCAGGAGATCTTCAATGTGATGAACAGAAAAAATATGCAGCCGAGAATCCTTTATCCAGCAAGTCTGTCATTTAGAATAGAAGGAGAGATAAAGGTCTTCCCAAACAAACAAAAACTGAAGGAATTCGTCACCACCAAACCAGCCCTACAAGAGATCCTAAGGGGGCTCCTGTGAGACAAAGTACCAGAGACATCGCTACAAGCATAAAACATACAGACATCACAATGACTCTAAACCCATATCTTTCTATAATAACACTGAATGTAAATGGACTAAATGCGCCAACGAAAAGACATAGGGTATCAGAATGGATAAAAAAACAAGACCCATCTATTTGCTGTCTACAAGAGACTCGTTTTAGACCTGAGGATACCTTCAGATTGAGAGTGAGAGGATGGAGAACTATTTATCATGCCACTGGAAGCCAAAAGAAAGCTGGAGTAGCCATACTTATATCAGACAAACTAGACTTTAAATTAAAGGCTGTAACAAGAGATGAAGAAGGACATTATATAATAGTTACAGGGTCTCTCCATCAGGAAGAGCTAACAATTATAAATGTCTATGCGCTGAATACGGGAGCCCCCAAATACATAAAACAATTACTCACAAACATAAGCAACCTTATTGATAAGAATGTGGCAATTGCAGGGGACTTTAACACTCCACTTACAGAAATGGGTAGATCATCTAGACACACGGTCAATAAAGAAACAAGGGCCCTGAATGAGACATTGGATCAGATGGACTTGACAGATATATTTAGAACTCTGCATCCCAAAGCAACAGAATATACTTTCTTCTCGAGTGCACATGGAACATTCTCCAAGATAGATCACATACTGGGTCACAAAACAGCCCTTCATAAGTATACAAGAATTGAAATTATACCATGCATACTTTCAGACCACAATGCTATGAAGCTTGAAATCAACCACAGGAAAAAGTCTGGAAAACCTCCAAAAGCATGGAGGTTAAAGAACACCCTACTAAAGAATGAGTGGGTCAACCTGGCAATTAGAGAAGAAATTAAAAAATATATGGAAACAAACAAAAATGAAAATACAACAATCCAAACGTTCTGGGATGCAGCGAAGGCAGTCCTGAGAGGAAAATACATTGCAATCCAGGCCTATCTCAAGAAACAAGAAAAATCCCAAATCCAAAATCTAACAGTACACCTAAAGGAACTAGAAGCAGAACAGCAAAGACAGCCTAAACCCAGCAGAAGAAGAGAAATAATAAATATCAGAGCAGAAATAAATAATATAGAATATAAAAAAACTGTAGAGCAGATCAATGAAACCAAGAGTTGGTTTTTTGAAAAAATAAACAAAATTGATAAACCTCTAGCCAGGCTTCTCAAAAAGAAAAGGGAGATGACCCAAATAGATAAAATCATGAATGAAAATGGAATTATTACAACCAATCCCTCAGAGATACAAGCAATTATCAGGGAATACTATGAAAAATTATATGCCAACAAATTGGACAACCTGGAAGAAATGGACAAATTCCTAAACACCCACACACTTCCAAAACTCAATCAGGAGGAAATAGAAAGCTTGAACAGACCCATAACCAGTGAAGAAATTGAATCAGTTATCAAAAATCTCCCAACAAATAAGAGTCCAGGACCAGATGACTTCCCAGGGGAGTTCTACCAGATGTTTAAAGCAGAAATAATACCTATCCTTCTCAAGCTATTCCAAGAAATAGAAAGGGAAGGAAAACTTCCAGACTCATTCTATGAAGCCAGTATTACTTTGATTCCTAAACTGGACAGAGACCCAGTAAAAAAAGAGAACTACAGGCCAATATCTCTGATGAATATGGATGCAAAAATTCTCAATAAGATACTAGCAAATCGAATTCAACAGCATATAAAAAGAATTATTCACCATGATCAAGTGGGATGCAGGGCTGGTTCACAAATCAACCAACGTGATACATCACATTAATAAAAAAAAAGAGAAGAACCATATGATCCTGTCAATCGATGCAGAAAAGGCATTTGACAAAATTCAGCACCCTTTCTTAACAAAAACCCTTGAGAAAGTTGGGATAGAAGGAACATACTTAAACATCATAAAAGCCATTTATGAAAAGCCCACAGCTAACATCATCCTCAATGGGGAAAAACCGAGAGCTTTTCCCCTGAGATCAGGAACATGACAGGGATGTCCACTCTCACAGCTGTTGTTTAACATAGTGTTGGAAGTTCTAGCATCAGCAATCAGACAACAAAAGGAAATCGAAGGCATCAAAATTGGCAAAGATGAAGTCAAGCTTTCGCTTTTTGCAGATGACATGATACTATACATGGAAGATCCGATAGACTCCACCAAAAGTCTGCTAGAACTGATACATGAATTCAGCAAAGTTGCAGGATACAAAATCAATGTACAGAAATCAGTTGCATTCTTATACACTAACAATGAAGCAACAGAAAGACAAACAAAGAAACTGATCCCATTCACAATTGCACCAAGAAGCATAAAATACCTAGGGATAAATCTAACCAAAGATGTAAAAGATCTGTATGCTGAAAACTATAGAAACCTTATGAAGGAAATTGAAGAAGATATAAAGAAATGGAAAAACATTCCGTGCTCATGGATTAGAAGAATAAATATTGTCAAAATGTCAATACTACCCAAAGCTATCTACACATTCAATGCAATCCCAATCAAAATTGCACCAGCATTCTTCTTGAAACTAGAACAAGCAATCCTACAATTCATATGGAACCACAAAAGGCCCCAAATAGCCAAAGGAATTTTTAAGAAGAAGACCAAAGCAGGAGGCATCACAATCCCAGACTTTAGCCTCTACTACAAAGCTGTCATCATCAAGACAGCATGGTATTGGCACAAAAACAGACACATAGACCAATGGAATAGAATAGAAACCCCAGAACTAGACCCACAAACGTGTGGCCAACTCATCTTTGACAAAGCAGGAAAGAACATCCAATGGAAAGAAGACAGTCTCTTTAACAAATGGTGCTGGGAGAACTGGACAGCAACATGCAGAAGACTGAAACTAGACCACTTTCTCACACCATTCACAAATATAAACTCAAAATGGATAAAGGATCTGAATGTGAGACAGGAAACCATCAAAACCCTAGAGGAGAAAGCAGGAAAAGACCTCTCTGACCTCAGCCGTAGCAATCTCTTACTCGACACATCCCCAAAGGCAAGTGAATTAAAAGCAAAAATGAACTACTGGGACCTTATGAAGATAAAAAGCTTCTGCACAGCAAAGGCAACAACCAACAAAACTAAAAAGCAACCAATGGAATGGGAAAAGATATTTGCAAATGACATATCGGACAAAGGGCTAGTATCCAAAATCTATAAAGAGCTCGCCAAACTCCACACCCGAAAAACAAATAACCCAGTGAAGAAATGGGCAGAAAACATGAATAGACACTTCTCTAAAGAAGACCCGGATGGCCAACATGGAACATGAAAAGATGCTCAACGTCGCTCCTCATCAGGGAAATACAAATCAAAACCACACTCAGATATCATCTCACGCCAGTCAGAGTGGCCAAAAAGAACAAATGAGGAGACTATAGATGCTGGAGAGGATGCAGAGAAATGGGAACCCTCTTGCACTGTTGGTGGGAATGCAAATAGGTGTAGCCACTCTGGAAAACAGTGTGGAGGTTCCTCAAAAAATTAAAAATAGACCTACCCTATGACCCAGCAGTAGCACTGCGAGGAATTTACCCTGTGCTGATGCCTAGGGGCACTTGTAACCCAGTGTTTATAGCAGCATTCTCAACAATAGCCAAATTATGGAAAGAGCGTAAATGTCCATCAACTGATGAATGGATAAAGAAATTGTGGTTTATACACAATGGAGTACTACGTGGCAATGAGAAAGAATGAAATATGGCCCTTTATAGCAACGTGGATGGAACTGGAGAGTGTGATGCTAAGTGAAATAAGCCATACTGAGAAAGACAGATACCATATTGTTTCACTCTTATGTGGATCCTGAGAAACATAACAGAAACCCATGGGGGAGGGGAAGGAAAAAAAAAAAGAGGTTAGAGTTGGAGAGAGCCAAAGCATAAGAGACTCTTAAAAACTGAGAACAAACTGAGGGTTGGTGGGGGGTAGGAGGGAGGGGAGGGGGGGTGATGGGTATTGAGGAGGGCACCTTTTGGGATGAGCACTGGGTGTTGTAGGGAAACCAATTTGACAATAAATTTCATATATTGAAAAAAAAAGAAATTGTGGTTTATATACACAATGGAATACTACATGGCAATGAGAAAGGATGAAATATGGCCTCTGGTAGCAACGTGGATGGAACTGGAGAGTGTTACGCTAAGTGAAATAAGTCATACAGAGAAAGACAGATACCATATGTTTTCACTTCTATGTGGATCCTGAAAAACTTAACAGAAGACCATGGGGGAGGGGAAGGGGAAAAAAAAAAAAGTTAGAGAGGGAGGGAGGCAAACCGGAAGAGACACTTAAAAACTGAGAACAAACTGAGGGTTGATGGGGGGGTGGGAGGGAGGGGAAAGTGGGTGATAGGCATTGAGGAGGGCACCTGTTGGGATGAGCACAGGGTGTTGTATGGAAACCAATTTGACAATAAATTTCATATAAAAAAAAAAACTTTAAGTTTATTTATTTATTTTGAGAGAGAAAGAGCATGGGGGGGGAGGGGCAGAGGGAGAGGGAGAGAGAGAAAGAGAGAGGGAGAGAATCCTAAGCAGGCTCTGCACTGTCAGCACAGAGCTGGACACAGGGCTTGATCCCACTACCCGTGAGATCTTGACCTGAGCCAAGATCAAGAGACGGGAGCTTAACCGATTGAGCCACTCAGGCGCCCCACCTTCGCTTCTTTTTCAGTGGCTGCTCTAGAGTCTACAATAAGCATCTTTAATTTCTCATGTCCTCCTTTCCACTAAATTCGCTTCACATAACAATGTAAAAACATTACACACAATAAAACACTTCCATTTCTCCTCTCCCGTCTCTTGTATTGCTATGCATTTTATTTTATAGAAATTATTTCTCAGAATACATTGTGATCATTTTTACTTTAATCTGTCAATTATATTTTGATGTCTATCTTATATGATCTGTGATGTGTATATTTTAAATATGAACAGTTACTAACATGCCCCACATTTGCTGCGGTCTTCATTTTTTGTGCGTAGACCTGAGTTTCCATCTGGTTGCACATTCTGTCATCCCAAAGAACATCTTGTAATTTTTCTTGGGTGTCGCCAATCCTGCAGCCTTAAACTCTCTCTGTTTTTGTCTGGGGAAAAAAAAAAGTTACCTTCACTTTCCCTTCATTTTTGAGAAATATTTTTACTTCTACAACTTTAAGTTGGCAGTTAGCTTCGCTGTCTTCTGGCTTGCATGGTCTCTGAACCATTCTTAGCTTTGTGGTCCTGAATGGAATCAAATGAAAAGCAGTTTCTCTGGCTGCTTTTCAGATTTCTGCTTTGTCACTGGTTTTCAGCAGTTTGCTTAAGATGCGCCTTGCTGGGGTTTTCCCTCTGTTTGTCCTGCTTATGACAGAGAAAGATTCATGGATCTGTAGTTTATATTTTTCATCACATTTGAGAAAAGACCAGGTACTCTTTCTTCAATTTTTCTTTTTGCCTGACTTCCTCCTCAATTCTGTCATTACCTGTGTTATGCTTTGATATGGTTTCCCAGATCAACGAGTCTTTTCATTTTTCAGACTTGTATCATCTCTATGTTTCAGGTTGGGCAATTTTATTGCACTGCCTTCAAATTCTCTGATTTGTTTTTTTGTTTGTTTGTTTGTTTGTTTTTATTTCTCAGGGCCTAATCTGTTAAGCCAATCTAGTGAAGTTTTAATTTCAGATATTGCCTTTTCCAAACCTAAAGATAGTTTTGTACCTTTCTTTTCCCTCCTCATTATGTCATTTTTCTTTAAATCCTTGAACATACTTAACGATAGCCGTTTTAAAATCTCTTGTATACCAGCTCTACAACGTTTGCCTATTTTCACTGCCTGTTTTTTTCTCCTGGTCACTGGCACAATCCTTTGCATATCTAGTGTCTTTTTTTTAGGATGCTAGAATTTCTAAAAGTGACTGAGTCTCTGGATTTTTATTGGCTCCGTTTAAAAGATGTCAGTTTTGGGGGCGCCTGGGTGTCTCAGTTGGTTAAGCATCTGACTCTTGATTTTGGCTCTGGTCACGATCTCACGGTTCATGGGATCGAGCCCCATGTCAGGCTCTGCTTGGGAATCTCTCTTTCCTTCTCTCTCTGCCCTCCACCCCCTCTCAAAATAAATAAATAAACATTTAGGAAAAAATAAATAAAAATGAATAAAAAATTAAAATATGTCAACTTTTGTTTTCACAGGGAGTAAAGACATATGCGGGTCTGCTTGATCTTTTTAAGATGTGCTTTTAAGTTTTGTTAGGGTATATCTGGAGCAGGCTTTACCCCAGGGTGGGCTCAGATCTACTACTAAGGCATGATCCTTCTGAGGCATCTAGAGAGTTCCTCGAGTGTTCCTTGAGATATCTCCACTGTGGCCCATCAGAAGTGAAACACACCCTACTACTTTGGGAGCTCATGGAATCTCTGTCCACAGGGGCACACCCTAGTGTTCAGACAAAGTCTCTGTGGGATCCCTGTACAGATTTCTGGGGTTCATTCTTTGCATAACTCCCACCTTCCCACATTCTTTCCCACGTATTCCAGCTGCTTCAGGCTGCCTGAACTCTAAACTCTGTGCTCTCACCTCCGGAATATCACGTTCCTCCATTTCGGTTCCCCTTACCTGCAATGCAGAAGGTACTTTCAAACAGAAAGCCAGGGTGATTTTCTGCCCCATCTTGTTTTTTTATTCTTCTCCCAAAGATCTCGGTCTTGTGGTGCTTGCCTTCCAATGTCTTCAAATAGCTGTTGCATATATATGCTCAATTTTCCGGTTTTTGAGAAAAAGATTGATATCAGTCATGTCATCATACTGGAAGTGGAAAATTATTTTTGTGATTCTAAAAAATATAACATAACCACCATTTAAAGATTTTTGGGAGCATGGGGACGCCTAGGTAGCTCAGTCGGTTAAGCATCAGACTCTAGATATCAGCTCAGGTCATGATCTCACAGTTCATGAGTTCCATCCGGAGACTGGCACCCAGCCTTCTTGGAAGTCTCTCTTTTCTCTCTCTCTCTCTGTCCCTCCTCCACTCACGCACATGTGGACATGCGCATGTGCACTTAACATATTTATATTAAATCTTTATCTGAAACTTTATTCCATGGGAATTATTTTTGGAAGTTGAATTGTGTTGCTAAAAAATATGAACTGAGCATTATTTACAGTTTTAATGAAAACTCCAAACTATCCTCTAAGAAATTTGCGCAGATATATGTGCTTATCACTACAAAATGGGTTTATCTTTTTGTCATATCCTCATCAATATTGGTCATCTCTAAAAAAAAAAAAAAAAAAAAACAACTGCCAAAATTGCAAGAGAAAAATGATCATGCTTCATCCTCTGGTATTTTGATTACTTTTCACACTTATTCGGCATTTATTCTTTCTGTTGTGAATTGCCAGTTCATGCTTGTCTACTTTCCTTAGTAGGGTTTTTGTCTTCTTTGTAAACTTCCTCTTAATGGTTGTCTCTTTTTCATAATAGTTTCTTTGTTTCTTCTTCTTGATTCAGAATTTGTCATTTGCCTATTATCTCTACTCTACTTAGGGAGTAATGTCTTTCTTATCCCTGAAATCCTGCCACCCGCCCACTTTCCAATTATGATAGACTATCAAATCTATTTATCTTTGCATTTCTAACACCTGGCTGGTTCAGTAGCATAAGATCTTCAGCATAGTGGCAAATTTAACATATTGTCTAGGTATAACGGTCCTACAAACCACCTTTCTTCTTTTAAGAAGAAAGCCAGGGAACTGAAAAGCCAGTTCGCATTTGCGTGCAAGACGCCAGGCATTGGGAAGTAGATAGGGACTCTCAGGAGCACATCGGCTTTTATTTTTTTCTCTCCTATCTACCAGAATCCACATTCTGCAGAATCCACAGTCTGTTCTCCCTCCCCAGGTTTGTCAAAGGGAAAGCCCCATTGTGGCTCCACGCATTTCTAGCAAACACCCTGAGTGTGTTTGTCTATGGGATGAATTCAGTAGGGCTTGGCTCAGAAGGACTGGAATGCACAACATATATCCTAGTGGGGTGATGGGGGTGGGGTGGGAAATGTCGGGGTGTGCTACTGTAGTAAAGACACCCTGGTCCAAGTCTCTGGGCAGGTGCACTGAGTTGAAGGCACTGGCTTTTCCTGTAACCAGGAACGAGGCCAATAGGGCAGCTGAAGAATGATCTGGAGTGCTGAGGACAGCTGCTCCTTCTTTAAACTTACTCTAAGCTCCTGGAATTTCCTATTCTTTATTTTAGTTTCATCTCATTTTCAAGACACAAACAAATGGTAACATCTATTTTGGGCTTTGCTCTAAGAGCATGGACCATGCTTGCGATTCTCCCCATTCTTTCTCTGCCCCTTTCCTGCTCATGTTCTCTCTCTCTCTAAAAATAAATAAATAAACTTTAAAAGGGAGGGGCACCTGGGTGGCTCAGTCAGTTAAGGAGTTGACTCTTGATTTCTGCTCAGGTCATAATCTCATGGTTTGTGAGTTCAAGCCCCACACTGGGCTCTGTGCTGACAGTGCAGAGCCTGCTTGGAATTCTGTGTCTCCCTCTCTACTCCTCCCCCACTTACGCTGTCTCTGTCTCTCTCAAAAAGAAATGAACTTAAAAAAATAAAAATAAAAATAAAAACTAAAAAATAGTAACATCTAAAATGTCAAGCTCTCTGAAATTTCATGTTTAATAATTAGTTTCACAAACTCACAGCATCTTTCTTTGCTAGACTGATACCCGGGAGTATGCCCTCAAATTAAGGGTCTGACCCAATATGCATTATTAAACTTATATAACATGCAATATCATACTAATGCTTTTGAAGACATCCAAGCCATCTTCCTCTGCGTATAGAGACAATATGGATCTGAGATGTAAAAGTGACAGAGATAAACATCAGCAGAAGGATTAGCGCGCAAGCATAAGAAGACAATCACGTTAAAGATGCTTCCAGCCAGTGTTAATTCCTCTTTCATCCACCATCACTAAACCTCAGCACTGCTACATTTGTAAATGTTTATGTAACTGAATTGGTGTAAATAATTCAAGGCAATATTACCTTTGATGTTCAGATGGATTTTCTTCTGAAGGCAACTTAGATGGCGTTCGGGCAGTATTGTCTTAATTAGAAAAGGTTTTGATGTGGTCTCATTTCTTGGGTGTGTGTTTAAGGAGAATTTGCCAAGACTGAGTTTGTGCAGGGCTGGAAAAGGCTTGCTGGGAGTCGAAGTCACGTTAGAAGTAATTCCAACGCAGGAAGAAAAAAGTAGCTATCTTCACATTTCCAGTGGAAAATAAGGCACACTCCCCAGGAAGGAAAGTAAACTCAGTCCCTGATGAGGGAGCATAAGGCAAGCTGAGGGCAAAGTACAAGCTGGCACACACCCTACCCCCCCAGGTGGCATATGTGTGATACTCCTCAGGCACTCCTGGCTGCCCAAAGACAAAGGAAAGGAAAGAAAACAAATGGTTAACTGATAGAGATCACAGTCTTACAACACAGGAGTCTCCATCAGTTTACAGATATTTTAGTAAATTACAAGAAAAAAGGCAATCTTACCAATAGCCTAATCTCCAGAAACCTATAGATTCAATTTCCTGGAGCCCATCGTATCCCCTTCACCTCCACGGTGATTTGGGAACAAAGGCAAGAAAGAAATGGCAGGTAAAATTCAATTTCCTTATAACCTGCAGCCCATCGACAAATGCTTGTGGCAAATACAGAGTGTAACATTTCTCCAGGGACCCCCTACTGTCCTAATGTTAATGCCTTAGTAGAGGGAAAACAGCCTTAGTCTGACAATAGTAAGGCCTCAGTTTATGTCAGGAATCCTCTGTAGCATATCAAAGTCCTCCCCCCCACCCACAGAATTCTCTTTTGTCTTTACCTCCCCCAATTCCATAGTATATAATTTAGTCACTCTTTACAACCTCAGCAGGGCTCTTTCTCCCCATGGGTCCTGTCCCCGTGCTTTAGTAAAATCACCTTTTTGCAAAGATGTCCTCAAGAATTCTTTCATGGCCATAGCCTCTGGACCCCATCCCATCACCCCAAAACCCCATCAGTCCCTATGAGGGGTTACTTGAATCTGTACAAGCAGGAGAAATCACGAAGAGGGAGGGAGCTAAGCCATATGAAAGAGACAAAGCAGTGGGGAGGAAGAGGAGTGAAAGAGGAGAAACATTTGGCCCCATAGTCTCAAGGGAGTCCGTTTTTATCCAGGGCTTGTCCCTTGAAGATGCACTACTCTTGTTTATTCTGTGATGACCTTGGAGCCTCTGGAGAGGCAACCGTTGGTCTGACTACTGCCGCAGTCTGTGAGAACCAGCTTTCCCCTGGCCTCAGAACGTGAACGAACAATAAAGTACATCTGCCCTCAGAGTATGAAATGTTCTCTGCAAGGTGTCATCAAAGATGCCCCTTGGTCTCTGATAAAAGTCCTCTAAGAATCCGAGAGAGGTCAGCCGCCTGACCTGATTTCCCCGTGATCCACCCTGAAGGGGACTGGAGAGCCACGACCTCTCCAGGTCCCTCCCAGCTCCTGTGAAAAAGCATCCTGCTCATTTCCTCCCTCCCAGCCAACTGCTCTGGCCTTTAATGCAAACCTACACTTCCCCCGGGAGGAGCAGGAGACTGGGAAGCAAAGGAAGCCGAGTCCTGATTGCATCCTCAGATGCAGGAGGGGGAGAGAGCCTGTCTGGGATTTCAGCTCAGGAGCACACAGCTCCATTGACCTCTGCCTCTCTCCTGCACTCTGTGCTGTTCCCTTTTAGCTTGGTTGCTTTCACGCAGGAGTGTATGTCGTGCTAATGCTATGAGCTAAATCATCAGTAACTAATCCGTAACGCCCCCAACACCCGACAGAATTAAATCCAGGAGCAAGCAAATTTTGGTCACCCTTCCTATACCCTCAGGAGAAACTCAAGCTACTAACAGCTGCAGAAAACTACTTCTACAAACAGCAGATAAAGTCGGAGTCTATAGGAATGAACTCTTCCCCAGCGGGCCCGTCTGTTCACCTGCCCTCGTGAAAGACAGTTGGCCAGGGCCACCCATCTGGGGACAGCAGGGACCATCTCTCGGAGCCCAGAAAAGCCCCGCAGGGAGGGTGAGGCAGCTTTTTCCTGTACATTTTTTAAAGTAAATAAGCTGTATGAATTATTCATTTTTCACCTCCCCCCCTCCCACATGTGGATTTGATTGTATTTTAGACATCGTCACCTCCCCAGTCCAATAGTCCATTTCTTCCATGATAACCTCAGCAGAAGGGAATCTCTGCTCTGAATTGCTGGAAGATTTATGACCAGTCCCACCCATGTGGTTTGCTGCATGGACAGCCTGACAGCTACTTCGGAGCACGACACCTTCCCGGGGGGTTTCTGAGTAACTACCCAGGAGACTGGGCTGAGATCCCGAACTCCAGAGCCTTCCTTTGTCTTGGTCACGCTAATGCTAGGTCACTGGATCTGGTCGCCTCCTCTGACCACCTGAGGTGACTGAGGATGTAAAAGAGAAGCTGAGGGCAAGCTTGCTGAGAGCCGGACAGCTGAACTCAATTCTTACCTCAAGCATCAGGGTTGAAATGGCATTTATCTTAATCCTAAAGGTGAATGTACAGACATGGTTAGTTCTGCGGAAATGAGAAAGAACATTTGCTTCTCTCCCCGGCTCTTTGCTATGAAAAAAAAAAAAAAAATCACCTCCAGAAGCCAAGAGGAGATAATTAAAAAGCAAATGTCGGTCTGCTTCCAAAGCATCTATTTTCCCGCCTGACCACAGGCACTGCCCTTCCTGCCGTGTCCTTGGCCGGGAATCACCTGAGCGCTGTCCAGGAGGAGATGTGCTGACTCAGAGCTCTGCAGTCATTGCCTTAACTGCAGACCATCTCTTCCTTTGTGAATCCTCCTCCCCCATTTGCTCGGTCCGATGATGTCAGGCTACCCAGAGCCAACCAAAGGCTGCGTGCCTATCTCCTCTTCTGTCTCTTGCAATCCCCAAGGAGTTAAAAAATATGCACGCAAGCTTCTAGAAGGCAAGAGGCAGAGGAGAATGTCAAGCTGCTCTGATGGATGATTCTTGAGGCCAGAGTGGCCCGGCCCTTTCTCAGAGCCCAGTGCACCGGGGAGACGCTTGATGCCTGCCTCCTCCTGCAGGGGGGCGGACTGCGGGTGTCACCTCGGCTCAAGCATTGGAGCCAAAGGGCTGAATGACTGGTCTGCAGGACAAACCCCGGGAGGGATTTTGTTTTTCCACTGTCCTGCAGGGAACGTACATCAGAGCCAGCAAACACGAGGAGAGGTTTGGGACAAGGTGTACCAGCTGGTCAGAGGTGGGCAGGGAAACAGCCCCAGCAGCGCTAGGCGCCAACTCAGCAGTGTTCCCTGTGTCCAGGCGGCAGCATCTGCGAAACTGAGCTGTGGGTTTGTAGGCGATCATTTCATTGTCCCACATGGAAGTAATCCCTGAGGCAGGTCTTCTTCTCTGGATTTCTATGATGATGCGTATACATCATCATGGGACTCAGGCAAGCACCATCCCAATCTCTTTGCTAGGGGAGGAGACACAGACACAGGAGAGACATCACGGAGGCCGGTGTCCTAGCCCTAGCTCCGCCACCAGCTTCCCACGTCCTCAGAAAGGACCGCGTCGCCTCTCCGCGTCTGAATTCGGAGGCAGACATCATCGGCTGCCAAGAGCCATATCATTCCCTCCGCATACTTCACGCTGGCAGAACCCCCATTTCGTTTGGCTAGTCAGTCTCCCCTGAGATCGAGGAAGATGGCTGCTTCCCAGCCTCAAGGGGTGAATACCGAGTATCATACTTCCATTCTCCTCACTGTGACTAGTGGATGCGTGGATGCCAAGTAATCTGGCGAACGAGACAAAAGACTGCAGAAGACCTCTGAGGACGGTTTCCTCACTCGGGGGAAAAGAACACAGATGGGGACTTGCCCCTCCCTGTATTTGAACCTTCTCTATGAGGACATAATGGATATTCAGAGCTGTTGCAGCCATACGGTGACTATGAGGAGAAATGTCATCCATGTACCAAGAGCAGCAGGGTAAAAAACCAGAAACCTGAGTGTTTGAGTACATGGTCACACCACTGAATTCACCCCGAAAGAGCAAAATGATGCACCTTTTATCATTGAGCCACTCTTAGTTAAGTATTCTCTATCCCACAGGTACAATAACCCTCCGAATCCATCAACCTGCCTCCCTTCCCTCAATAACTTCCACATTCTAACTGCTATATTCTTCCTTTCCTGCCCTCTCCTACCCTGACAGGCTGGACAGCAGCAGTGAGGTGAAGGAAGGAGAAAATGTGTCAATCAGTCAATGTGCCTACTGAGTTCTCATTCTGTGCTAAGTATGGTCAGGGGGAGAACAGGAACTCTTGAAAGAGGGGCAAGAAAAATCCGTATAATGTTAAAAGCCTTGGAAGCCAAGGCAAATTGAATGTATGTATATTATATGGGGGAAAAAAAAGCTGTAAGAAATACAAGACTTCATCGGAAGGAAATTCGAACACCATTCAGAATAAACAGGAGACATGAAGAGGTACATTAGACCAGAAGGTCCAACTTGAGGGTATGTGGGAGAGAGAGATCTGTCCACCAGCAATCACCACAAGCAGCTGTGCGCACCCCCGGCCCAGTGAGGACCCTCCTGAGAATAAGGAGCACGGTGTTGTGCGAGCAAGTTTTCAGGCGTAAAGAGTCCCTCTAAGCTGTCTTCTAAAGTACGTTCATGCCCACAGAAGACACAAGGGCTGCTTGAGTGGTTCTCATCCTAAAACGGAATATGGTCTCTAACATCCGTCACCCACATTGAAATACGGGGAGTTGATACGGGTTTGAAAGTTGTTTATGGGAGTGATCTATATACCTCAGGGCTCAGAATGATTCTTCAAGTGTTTGCTTTCCTTAATAGCAGTCTCTGTCACTCTGCTGAGGACAGATGCTCCTGGCCAGACACATTTGGGGCCCCCTTAAAAGTCTTCATGAGCGTTCAGGGACTGTAATGGTTTTCAGTCGCTACATGAAAAATTACAGCATAAAACAATATACATATTATCGAACCATTGGGGGGGGTAGGTCAGAAATCTGGATATGGCTCAGCTGGGTCTTCAGCTTAGGTTCTCACAAACCTACAAGGTGTCTGCCAGGGAAGGTCTTATCTGGAGGCTCAACCAGGGAAGCATCCACTTCCCCGTTCGTGTGGTTGTTTGCAACATTCAGTTCCTTACAGCTGTGGGGTCCATGGCACCTTGCTTCTTCAAAGCTAGCAAGGGGCGAGAGAGAGAGAGAGAGAGAGAGAGAGAGAAACTTGAATCTGTTAGCAAGCCAAAGGTTTATGAAAAGTAACTTAGTCATGGATCACCGGTGTCATATTCTTTTGGCTAGAAGCAAGTCGTAGGTCATACCCAAACACAAGAACAGAAGCGTGAACTGAAAGGCAGGGAAATGGTGGGGGGTGGGGGGTGGGGGGCATAGTTTGTCCGCCACGGGGACCAAAAATGGTAATGCCAATGAGTTGACATGGTTATGTTTTTTCAAATCCTCCTAGAGCACAGATCGTTCTAACCCTTCCCTCCAGCTCCATGTTTCATCAGCCTAGGCAGTGGCCTACAGGAGATACCAAGGGGCATCAATATCATGAGACTGAACAGAATCAGGAATTAAGTGTGACCCTGGAGTCTAATAGACCAAAGAGCAAAGTTTAAATAGTTCCCAAAAATTGGCTCAAAGTTTTTAACAAAGTGTTAAACAAGGAGTTATGACCCTTTGAACCAGCAGTGTGAGGTAAGTTTGCTAGTTAATTGATAAATAGGAAATCTTGGGCATTAGGGTCCAAGCTTGAGGTCTCGTGGCCCCCTTCAAGTGGAAAGTTCCTGCTGTGAACACGGACAGAATATAATGTATTTTAATGAGGAATATGAAAATCAGCAGTCAAGCTGTAGTCAGTAATTTACCAGACTATCATGCCTAATTGTGTCATTTTAATGATAAAATCTGTCTAAAAGACCAGATCTTGGGCACCTGGGTGGCTTAGTTGACTGAGCATCTGACTCTTGATTTTTGCCTCAAATCATAATCTCATGGCTTGTGGGATCAAGCCCCACGTTGGGTTCTGTGCTGACAGCATGGAACCTGCTTGGGCTTCTCTCTCCCCCCCCTCCTCTCTCTGCCCCTCCCCTGCGCTCTCTCTACCTTTCTCTCTCAAAAATAAATAAGGAAACTTAAAAACACACAGACGCAAAATCAGATCTTGACAGACACCAGAACTTCATGATTGGGGGTGGGAGGTGGTAACTCCACCGCAGCACCCAGTACTGGGAAGGGAGGCTGCTCAGTGGGTAATCCCTTACGGAGGCCAAGCCACCCTTGAGAGCACTGCCGAGGAGATCAGGTTCCTGAGAAAATGGAGTCACGGCAGGGGTTTGTGTTTTAATCAATAGTGAGGGAGACAGAAAGCCAGTGTTCTCCAGCAACTTGTTCCCTTTACTGGAGAAGCTCTAGATCTTTACCTGAAGTCACTGTTGTCTCTTAGAGGGATTCCAGCCCATGCTCACCTTTTGCTCCAGGTTTGAGGAGGAGAGACGCAAAGATCTTTTCCTTTAGGCCATATTTGGACATCTTTAGAGTTACAGCAAAGAGTCTTAAAACCATGGCTTGTGGCATAATTGTTTGGTCTTCAGATCGTCTTCTATCTCTATGCACCCATCTAGCTGGGATGCTGGTTGGCT
Source organism: Prionailurus bengalensis (assembly GCF_016509475.1). NCBI lineage: Eukaryota > Metazoa > Chordata > Mammalia > Carnivora > Felidae > Prionailurus > Prionailurus bengalensis. The sequence goes on along the minus strand of NC_057344.1, from coordinate 33,363,868 downwards.
TCCTACCAAGCAGAAGCCTAACTGTGGACGCTTCTATCAGCTCTAAACCAGACTGCAGGAAGAAAGGCATTCTGTTGTAGCACTGTTTGGGGCTCAGATTCCCTTGTGTCCCCATGAAGTGAGACAAAACAAGCCAGGGAAATGGGGGAGTCTCTCCTGGACTCCCTCTGGGAGGGGCATTAAGCCAGAGATCTAAAAGAACTTTTCACAGAGTTCACAAGTGATATAGTCCTACCTATCAGCCGTAAGGGAGTCTGAATCCAAAATTTAGGCCCATTTTCCCTTTGTCCCTCCTCCCTGTGAAACTGACACTATAGTAGAAGCTGAATCAACAATCTTAAGAGAAAACGTACAACCTAGCATCAGGTGTTCTTCTCCCAAATATTCCTGGTCCTTCTCCTGGGCACACCAAAGAGCTTGTCTTCATCCGCTTACCTAGGGAGTGGTCATGTGGTTGAATTTAAAATGTGAGACTCACCTCTATTAGAAGCTTCAAGAACCAGTGCATGGTTTGCCTGTTCTTTCCCTCTGGGATATGTCTGGGGCCATCATTCAAGGAGCTGGCTACTCTGTTATCCTAGGTCCCTGTGCAGCTACAGTGAACATTATGAAATTTATTTTAGAGAGTGGCCTAATCATGTCCTATTTACTTCTCTGGGGAGGTAAAATATAGCATTTTTAGAATATGGACTCAATAACAGCATAACAATATAAAACAAGGGTATCAAAGGGAGAAGCCCTTTATTCTGCTATTAAATTAAAAAATAAAACAAGAAGAAGAAAAAAAAAACAAGAGAGACCTATAAGAAAAAAAAAAAGGGCACTTGTAAAAAGAGCTGTGAATAGTAATTAGGATGATAATGCTTGAACGAGAATATTACCCAAAAGAGACTTCTCAATTGAAAGTAAGTAATGACAGCTAAAATTTCTTTTTCTGAGCGGGAATGGATGCTAGTAAAGGAAATTAGAAATAAAGGAAAAATGGCGTTTCAGTTTTATGCGTGTCTGGTTTGTGATAATCTGATTCGTCTCTGACACAAGAAAAATAAAATAAGTTTCCATAAGAAAGTGAAATAACGTATCATACCAAGTAACTCATGTAGTAGCCAGGCCACAAAAAGGCCATAGGAAAACACTGGAACCCTGCTGTCCTAAGGAAGGTCAGAAGAGGTCTCCATGCTAATTGCAGAGATCTTTGACTTCAGAGAGGTAGAACAGAAAATAGAGATTCCGACTCCACATAAAAGGAAGTTCTTTCCTGGTCCACGTGCCGTGATCACAGACCTTCAAAGCGACAAAAGCTAAAATTCCTCTCGTTTACAAAACTCCTTTGGGAATCAGGATAAATTAAGACAGTCTACTACAAAGTTGACAGAAGGAACCTCCTCCTCAGATAGATCCCTCTCTATTCTAGATGCAGGGATTATGTTGCCACGGTTAAGAGGGAGGATGGGGGAGCCTGGGTCTCCGGATGCTGATTTAATACCCCAAACAGATAACCTGCAGGTGTGATTAGGTTCTGCGAGAGTTATTTTATGCCCAGACCTGTTGGAGGTACTGACACTTAGAAACGGCTCCAGAAGAGAGGTCAAGCCAGAGACAGCTTTCTCAGGATTCCAGAGGGAAATGCAGTACAGCAGGTAAGAGCATAAATTTCAGCATCAGACAGACCTAAATCCAGTCCTATGTCTGACATCTACTCACCGTGTGACTTTGTGCAACTGTGTCTCTTACTCTCAATTTTTCCATGTATGAAATGGAGATAATAATAGATTCACCTCATAGGGATGACTCTGAAAAGTAATCAATACAGCGCTTATAAAATGTTCAGTTCCTGGCATTCAGTACAAAATCAATACATGTTTGCTATTGTTAGAGTGTAAAGTTTTCCCTTTGGGCTGAGGAATGCCCCAATGTCTTTCCAATATTAGGTCAACAACTCCAGTGCCATTGGAGCATTTAACTTGCTTACATTGTTGACGTTCAGCCCAGAAAATGGAATCCTACTTAGAATATCTATGCCACAGTAGAAGCAATTGAGAATTACTAGAGGCAAAATCGTTGGGAAGAAAATAGTTCCCTTAGGACAAGATGGGAGTTGCAAAGCCCTGATCAGTTCTTTAAGCCTAGACTGAAGTTACAGGTCACTTGAAATAGGTCTGATACTATTGGACATTTATTCTTTAGTATGGGACCCTGCTTTCCCTTTAAATTGACCTCCTGTAAAAGAAGAAATCCAGTTAAGTATATCATACTTCTTGACTGTCCCAGACAAAGGGTTTATATGACCATAGATATCTGAGATACAGGAGAGAGGGTATCAGGACCTTGGCAAGAGAATCAGGAGTGCTTCCTTACTTTCTTGGAACAGACAGTCGTCAAGAGCCAACCTCGGGTAACAGCATAGGACTGCCTGGCATCATTTGTTCCTTGAAGAGGACCAAGTCTTTGTTCAAAGTACATCAGGCTTCTTATGTGGTTAGGAACATGAGGAACTTTAATCTCAAATGTTAGTGCTCAGCATTGGGTCAACCATAGCTTGATTTCCCAATGAAATGTCTTAGCAAATTTAAGAATGTGATAAGCAGTAGGACCCCTGGGTGGCTCAGTCAGTTGAGGGTCTGACTCTTGATTTCAGCTCAGGTCATGATCCCAGGGTTGTGGGGTCTAGCCCCATGTCTGGCTCCATGCTAAGCACACAGACTGTTTGAGATTCTCTCTTTCTCTCTCCCACTCCTGCTCACGCTCTCTCTCTATATAAAATATAATAATAAAACAATTTTTAAAAAAGAATGTGATAGGCAGTGATGTTTTCAGGACACTTTGAGTTAAAATTAAAAGAGATGGGAAATTTGGGCCAAAAAATAGTGGTACATGGGAGAGGAAGAACGTAGAGTGACATCGACCACAGATAAATCAACCCCTGTCCACTCTCCTTCCTTTGGTTCCCATAAGAAGTAAATACAACAAGCCATATCTTAGAAGCCAAATCATTTATTTTTGTTCCTCTTTGAATTCAGTCATCCTTTATCTCATTATCTTCTGAAAAGTCATTTATCACTGATATAATTAACTTCATTAGCTTGGAATACAAATATGATATACATCTCTTTCAGTTTTCCAATTCATTTCTCAGGCCATAATGTGGCTTCATTAATATGGAGTTTAACGTTGAAGACTTGTCCTGAATAGTCCAAAGGAGATTTATGATGGGCAGAGACGTTCTTGAGACAAATTATTTCTAGGCCCCTAAATTATGACTAAGACCCAGATCTGAGGAATCAAAGGACACAACGGATCTCATATTTTGAGATCAGGACCCACCAGCAGCTGGAGTCAGCCACTTCCTAGCAAAGTTTACTGAGAGGCGCCAGTACAGAAAGAGCTTTCCGCCACTAGCCAATAGAAGAAGAGGGTTTAGGGGCAGGAGTAGGTTGCCAGCCTTTGGGGGAAGAACACTGTCCCTTGAGAGATGCTATTCCTTCCATTTCCATGAGAAGCCAAGGAAGGGAACATCCTAGAAAACTGAGAAGAGTAGGATCTCCTGCAAGAAGGACTATGTGGATTTTGTTTCTTCTTTAAACATTCAATTACCCAGCAATCCTTTCAATGTGCTCCTGTGCTACTTAAAACAGACGAAAAGGGAATTGGGGAGAAATGGAGGGAGGAGGAGAAGGGTCTACGATGAAGCAGCCTGCAAGTCCAGTGTTTCATGCGGAGAGAACACAAGAGTTAACTCAGGGTTGAGTGGACACCCAAGAAAGTAGCTGAACTTGAATTCTTTTGCTGGTACTTCGCTGAGTAAGGAGACGCCACCAGCAAATGCCTCTGTTTAGTAGCGGAAGGGGCTATAGATGGTGTATAAGAGGTTGAGCCAGAACTGAATCTCTCACATTACAGAATTATGTATAAAAGGAACCTCTGAAAGACCCTCACGCATGCCAGCATTTGAATACCACCTCTTATGAAGGTAAGACAATCAGATAATGTTGGACAGAAAAACAAGGACAACTTGTAAAGGAGAGACCTGAAAATCCCCTGTTAATGGCATACCAAACACAGCCTAAGATCTACCTCAGATTCCTGCATTTGCATGGTGTTTCTGGCCAAATCAGCCTTAGAAAACACCACGCTTCAGCACCCCCGAACCAAGGGAGTTAGAGATAGGCTTAGTCTGCCCTGTGTGACGTGGGCAGGACTTGGAAGAAATGAGCTTTGAGTCAAGTTTGCTATTGCGTTCTCTCATGAGCAAGACAAGGAATAAACATTAGATTGAAACCGTTCCAATAACTGAACATATCTGAAACATCTTAGCGTCCAACTAGATGCTAAGGGACATGTTACCACAATAAGAAAGAGGATTGCTCATAGCACGATGGAGTTCCATTAGGGGGATGGGGGGTTGACGTTTCTGGATAATCAGACTTGGGTGCTTTGATCAAAGGTCACTTCCTCAAGGAAGCATTCACTGATACATCATTCTAAATCAATTATCTATATGCACTGCCACAGCAACGTCCCTCTGCATCCCTGATAGCTGCATCATCATACTAGTTTTCATCTCTAAGGCTATATTCACTGTTCAAAAAAATATCGATACCAGGCAATACTAGGCAATATCCATCTAGGCAATACTCTAGATACTGGTAACCTGTTGTGGAACAGAAGGAGACATATTCTCTACGTTCATACAACCTACAGCACAGTAGAAGAGACGAAGGTTGACCAGATAGGTATGCTAACATTTCCATACTTTAAAAAATCCTCATAAAAAATGTAGGAGCATATGGTAGAGGAAACCTCTACCTCGATGAAACCTCCTAAGGAGGCTGAAATCTGGAGCTGAGAATTGAAGGATACATGGGAGTTAAGCAGAAGTTGGGGAGGGGGTGCTTTCCAAACAACGGGGAACAGCATGTACAAAGATCCTGTGGTGTGTGTAAGATCAAGTGGATATTTAGAAGATATAATCAATAGGAGTTGGTGATAAACATAGAGGAAGAGGAAGATCGAGTGTGAGTCTTCTGTACCTGCAGGGAGCTAACGCCTGCTCTGGGCCAGAGGACACAGCAGTAAAATGATCTTGGGGGAGTTGGGGGCAGGGGTGAAACAGGAGTTTGGTTTAGATATGTTGAGGTCGATGAGGCTTTTTCCCTTTCAGATAGCAAAGAAGATTTAGACTCACCCGTATCTTTTAAAACAATCTTATTTATATAATTAATGTGTTTAATTCTGGGCTAAACATAGCACGGAAGAGACTAAGCACAGTTGGAGACTCCAGTAGGATGTACTTAATGCCATCTTCTCTGAAAATTCAATTACTCAGGACTTAATAAACCTTTGAATGTCACAAACTTGCTCTCTCCCTCTCTCTCTCTCTCTCTCTCTCTCTCTCTCTCCCTTTCAGAAATATTTTTTGTGCACCTGCTATACGCCTGGAACTGTTCTAAGAGCTGCGACTCTAGTGGCAACAGTATCTGTCTTCAAGGAGCTCATCCCTTTGGAAGGATTTTTTTTAACAGATAATTACGATACAGTGTCGTAAAAGTTTCAAAAGTAGGGAGTAGAGAGTTCTGCGGGGGCACATAATAAAGACCTATCGTCCAGCTTCGGAGGGTGGGATCCGGAACGCTTATCAGGAGGTAGTCACGGGTCTCTGAAAATAAGCTAAAGGTAGGTCAAGGAAGGTGAGGACGGAAAAGTGCAAGCAGGTTTTAGTAACAAGGAGATATCAGTGACTCCTGCCCAGTGTTCTGACTAAATGAATGAAATGCCTTATTATGGGTTCGGATAACCCTCTTAACGAGGAGTTGAGGAGGTATTGTCAGGGATTCAAAAACGTGTATCAAATAAAGAACTCCCTCCTCTGCATTACAAATAAGATATCCTAATCCTGCTGGCCTGGATACTTCACAAATAACAATGTGTTTACTGACGTACATTTTTCTAAGGAAACATTTTTATTTTTGTCAGCCTCAGCAGTGACCTTATAATCTTTCTGGTTCTCAGAGACTCTGCTAATCCCCCCTTTCTGAGCCATTTGTCACGGCGATCCAAAAGATTCAAATTCCCAAGATAACCTTTCTGAAGACAGAAATCATTCCTGCGTTGCTTGGGAGTATCCATTCAGGAAGCGTGACTTAAGTGCTTTTCATTTCCTTCTGTGGTATTGATTTTTAGCAGGCAGACTGGGAGACTTGGTTTATCTGTGCTCCATCAAGATCAGGCCACAAAGATTTAAATGTTTACCAAGCTTCCAGAAATAACGCCGATGGTTTGCATTCATCAGGAGCACTCCCTAGAGAACGTAGTGACAAGAAAAATGGGGATATCAACACTTCAACCCGGCTACAAGGTATTCACCTGCCTTCTAGAAATCTCCTGAGTCATTAGGCCCCTCATGCCACTCTGAGGCAGCATGTCCACGATGGAAAATTAATGACACAAAATCAAATCTCAGATGGGCCCAATTCTCATTCTCCATCATGAGGAAACACAAAGGAAACTGACTCCTAAGTGGCTCTCCTGCCTTATATCCCTGTGACCCATTCATCACAGTTACCAGAGTTGTTTCCATGAAACACTCATTTGATCTGGTGTTGCCTTGCAACATCTTTAATGGCTCCTTTAACCTACAAGATAGGCCCACAGCTTCCTGTTTCGAGGAAAAACAACAGCAGTGAATAATAACAGCTAAACGACACTCACGGAAGACTGCTGTGAGCTTGTTATACTTCGTCCTTAAAAATTTTCAAGGATCTATGGTACGTGGTTAATTTTCATTCGGAACCCCATTTTGCAAGCAAGAAAACTGAGGTAGGCGGGAGTTGAGTAATAATCTCCAAAGACAGACAAGTATTTGGTGGTAAAGACAGGATTTGAAGCCTGAAGGTGTCTTCAAGTCTAGGACCGGAAGCCACTATAGATGCTCCCATGAATCTCCCCAGCAGTTTCCCCCCCTACTCTAGTTGGTATGTTCCAGCTATACCAAATCTGCAACATGCTGCGTTTTCTCCTAAAAACTAATAATAAAGAAAACATGGCAGCAACAAATATCACCCAGCTTTTCCATGACTCTGTGCCTCTCATATGCTAGCTTTTCTTATACTAAGGGAATTTCTTCCTCCTTATGTTCATGAAATAATCCTAGTATCTTTTCAGCTACAAATCCTTTAATGGTCATTTTTCAACTTACTGTAATACACCCACTCAGTGTTCTCTCACCTACCCTTAGAGCAAACAGCTTTGTGATGTAAGGACATATATTAATCTCATTTGACAAATAGGGTAATTGAGGTTTTAGGAAGTTAACAACCAACGACCCGAAAGTAGCAAATTTGTGGTCGTGTCAAAATTTTATGCCTGGATTTCTAAACCCAAGACTAGAACCTCTTTATTAGTATATTTTGCATAATCATTTAATCAAAGGCTGAGATAGCTATGTTAAAATCTCCAACTACTCTTGCCTGCCATGTGATTTCTTTATGCATTTCTATATAGAAAGGATTTATTTTATATATAGTCTAATGATATGTTATCGAAAATACAAAGCTTCAAGACTATTGTGACATATTTGCAGCTGTTATAAGAAAAAAGAGCCTCCTGCAGCAAAAACGGCTCTGAGAAGGAAGTTTATTGTAATACGGGCATAACTCAAGAAGCCAGAAAAATCTCAAGTAAACAACCTAAACTTACACCTGAAGAAGGTAGAAAAAGAACAGAACAACAACCAAACAAATAAACAAACAAAAAAACAACTCCAAAACCAGCAGGAGGAAGGAAATAATAAAGATCAGAGCAGAAATAAATTATACAGCATCTAAAAAAAAAATGAAACCGGAAACTGGTTCTTTGAAAAGATAAACAAAATTGACAAACCTTTAACCAGAATCATCAGAAAACAAAGAAAGGACTAAAACAAAATTACAGATGAAATAACAACCAACACCATAGAAATACAAACAAATGTAAGGGAAAATATGAAAAACTATATACCAACAAATTGGACAACCTAGAATAGATCGATAAGTTCCTAGAAATATAATAACCTATCAAAACTGAAGCAGGAATTGGGGCGCCTGGGTGGCTCAGTCGGTTGAGCGCCCGGCTTCGGCTCAGGCCATGATCTCATGGTTTGTGAGTTCAAGCCCTGCGTCGGGCTCTGTGCTGACAGCTCAGAGCCTGGAACCTGTTTCGGATTCCCTCTCTCTCTGCTCCTCCCCTGCTCACATTCTCTCTCTCTCTCTCTCTCAAAAATAAATAAACATTTAAAAAAATTTTTTTTTTAAACTGAAGCAGGAAGAAATAGAAATTGTGAATAGACTGATTACCAGCAAGGAGATTGAATTAGTAATCAAAAAGCTCCCAAAGAACAAAAGTCCACGACCGGACGGCGTGACAGGCAAATTCTACCCAACACTAAAAGAAGAGTTAACATCTATTCTCAAACTATTGCAGAAAGTAGAAGAAGAAAGAAAACTTCCAAATTCATCCTATGAGGCCAACATTACCCTGATACCAAAACCAGATAAAGACACCACACACAAAAAAGAGAACTATAGGCCAATATCTCTGATGAATATCAATGCAAAAATTCTCAGCCAAATATTACCCAATCAAATCCACCAATACATTTTTAAAAAGCATTCGTCACGACCAAAGGTGGTTCAAGATTTGCAAATCAATCGGCATGCTACATCACATCAGTAAGAGAAAGGATGAAAATCATACGATCATTGCAATAAATGAAGAAAAAGCATTTGACAACAGCACAACAACCATTCATGATAAAAGCCCTCAACAAAACAGGTTTAGAGGGAGCATACTTCAACCTGATAAAGGTTGAATATGAAAAACCTACCGCGAACATCATACCCAATGGAGAAAAACACAGCTTTCTCCCTAAGGTCAGGAACAAGACAAGGATGTCCACTCTTACCCCTTTTATTCAACATAGTACTGGAAATACTAGTCCCAGCAATTAAACAACAAAAGGATATAAAAGGCATCCAAATTCACAGGGAAGAAGTGTAACTTTCACTATTTGCAGACGATGTAATACTCTATACAGAAAGCCCTAAAGACTCCAAAAAGCCACTAGAACTGATAAACGAATTCAATAAAGTCCCAGGATACAAAATCAATATACAGAAATCTGTCGCATTTCTATACATTTCTAATGAAGGAGCCAAAGAGAAGTTAAGAAGATAATTCCATGTACAATTACACCCCCCCCCCAAAAAAAAGATCCATAGGAATAAAACCTAACCAAAGAAGTGAAAGGCCATGATCTGAAAGACTGATGAAAGCAATTGAAGATGATACAAAGAAATGGAAAGTCATTACATACTCACGGACTGGAAGGACAAGTATCGTTAAAATGTCTATACTACCCAAAGCAATCTCATCCAATCCCTAAATACCAACAGCATTTTTTGAAAGAACTAGAACAAATAATCCTAAAATTTATATGGAACTACAAAGACTACAAATAACCAAGGCAGTTTTGAAAAATAAAAGCAAAATTGTAAGTATCACAATTCCAGACTTCAAATTATATCACAAGTCTGCTCTAATCACAACAGTATGGAACTGACACAAAAATGGGCACATAGATCAGTGGAACAGAGTAGAGAACCCAGAAATGGACCCACAAATATATGGCCAGTCAATCTTTGACAAAGGGGGAAAGAATATCCAATGGACAAAAAACAGCCTCTTCTGCAAATGGTGATGGGAAAACTGGACAGCTACATGCAGAAGAATGAACCTGGACCACTTTCCTACACTATACACAAAAATAAATCAAAATGGATGAAATACCTAAATGTGGGACCTGAAACCATAAAAATCCTAAAAGAGAATACAGACAGTAATTTTTTCTGACATCTGCCATAGCAACATTTTTCCAGCTATGTCTCCTGAGACAAGGGAAACAAAAGCAAAAATAAACTATGGGGATTATGTTAAAATAAAAAGCTTCTGCCCAGTGAAGAAAACAATCAACAAAACTAAAAGACAGGAGAAGATGTCTGCAAATGACATATTTGATAAAGGGTTAGCATCAAAAATAAATAAAGAACTTATGCAAGTAAATGCACCAAAAACAACTAACCCAGTTAAAAAATGGATAGAAGACACGAAGAGACATTTCTCCAAAGAAGATATCCAGATGACCGACAGACACATGAAAAGATACTCAACGTCACTCATCATCAGGGAAATGTAAATCAAAACTACAATGAGATATCACCTCATACCCGTCAGAGTGGCTGAAATTAAAAACACAAGAAACAACAAGTGTTGGAGAAGATGTAGAGAAAAAGGAACCCTCTTGCACTGTTGGGAACGCAAACTAGTACAGCCACTGTGGGAAACAGTATGGAGGTTACTCCAAAGTTAAAAATAGAGCTACCCTATGATCCAGTAATGTCCTACTGGGTATTTATCTCCAAAAACACAAAAACACTAATTCAAAGAGACACATGCACCCCTATGTTTATAGCAGCATTACTTATGACAGCCAAATTATGGAAGCAGCCCAAGTGTCCACTGATAGATGAATGTATATATGTATGTGTATATACATTCATACCACTCCTTCTTTATCCATTTATAGAAATAGATGATAGATAGACTAGATAGATGATAGATAGATAGATAGATAGAAGATAGATCAATCTAGATCTAGATCCATAGATCTCTATCTTATAGATGATTGATAGATAGATAGATAGATAAATAGATAGACAGATAGACGGATAGAGAACTCAGTTATAAAAAGGAAAGAAATCTTGTTGCCAGGACGTGAATGTTGCTGAGAGTATAATGCTAAGTGAAATAAATCACTCAGAGAAAGACAAATACCATATGATTTCACTCATATGTGGAATTTAAAAAAAGAAAACAAATGAGCAAAGGGAACACAGAGAGCAAGAGAGGGAGAGAGAGAAGATAAGAAATAGACTCTTAACTATTAAGAACAAACTGAAGGCCACCAAAGGAGAGGTGGGTGAGCATATGGGTCAAATAGGTGATAGGGGTTAAATAGTGCACGTGTCGTGATGGGCACTTTGATACATGATGTAATGTACGGAATTGTTGAGTCATTATATTGTATGCCTGAAACTAATATCACACTATATATTAGCTATACTGGAATTAAAACTTAAAAATAAAAAAAGATTTTCTACGTCTCTATCTTTGAAAGTTATGATATTGGTGCGGCAACCACTGCATTTTTTACTACCTTGGGTTTATACATCCTTTTACAAGTTTTACCTTTAATCAACCTTTTGGAGTCAATAATTTTAGACTCTTATAAATATTATGCTTATAAATAATATTTTTGACCGAATCTAAGAATCTGTGAGGCATCCTTCCCTTTTTCTCCACATCTAGCATCCTATTTTCTTTTGTTAGTATAAAGAAATGCATGTTTATTGTAGAAAGCTTAGGAAATATAAAAAGTATCAAGGAACTCATGTATTCGTAATTCATTGTACTCATATAATATCACCCCCAGTATACAATCACTATATATATATATATTCAATTTTTTCTATGCATTTTTGTGTAATATATAATTAAATTTATAATTTATATTTAATGTAATATACACGTGTAATATCTAGGTACTGTGTTAAAGGTTTACACGGGGTAAATAATTTCCACTTTACAACAACCATACGAGGATATATTATTAATGTTTCCATGTTAAAAAGAAGCAACAGAAGCAGAGCGCTTAAGAAATTTCTCTAAAACAGACCTTGGATGTTACGCTATGTATCTCTCCTGATAGAGAAAGATAAAGTCGTAGAGGTGGATAGGACTGAGTAGGGGGTGAGCAGGTGAAGCTTTCATGCACAAAACTGCATATTGTTTTATAATGTGCTTTTCCACTCGATGTGGAATGTCCCTTATTAACTATTCTTCCACACCATGATAAGTGACTGCATAGTATCATTGTATATAAACAGGGCACCACGTAAGAATCGATTTCCTGTAGTTTCGCATTCACACCAAGGCATTTTCTTTCTTTCTTTCTCTTCTGGGCTTGTTCTAACAAAGGAGGCACATAGTTCGGTGAAACCAGGTCAAAGAACTGCCTAATCATGGTGTCTCTCAAGCAGGTTGATATTCCAAAAGTTACACTTGCTTCGGTTTCGTTGTTTTCATTCTTCTGTAATTTTCGTGACAAATTACGTTTTCAAGTCCAACATTCTCTGTTTACCTGTTTGTTTGCCTTCTTTTTCATTTGTTTTTGTTTTTTTTTTTTTTTTATTTTGATGGATCTCTGTTACTGTGTCCTCACCTGCAAGGCACATCCAACCTGTAATCACCATCACATTCCCTCCTCCATTCTTTCACCCCCAGCTTCCATCCTCCAATCCTATGGCTGTTTGTTTGCCTTAGGATTCAATCCAATCCAGGATTCCCTGGATTCAACAGGCAAGCTTCACAATAAGGCTGCCTAGGAGGCTGGCGGACGCAATCACCTCCCGGCACAAGATAGAGAGTGACCACTTTGGTCTTGACCATCTCTCCATGCATGAGGGACCCAGCGCTTCTAGAAGGCTCTTCTCCCAGGAGGAGGTCAGGCTTACTCCAAGAGCTTCTCTTTCATTCTCTTGTTGATGTCGTTATCTTTTCCACTTTTGTCTACTGCCCCTGAACACTTCATGGGGGAAAAAATGCCATCAACACTTCTGTGATCATTGGCTCTCCCAATTTCTCCCCTCTTACCCCAGTTACGATTCCCATCCCCTTACGTCACTCGTTTACTTCTATCCTATTGTCCAAACTCTGCTCCTTCTTCCCCCGGCATGCACATACATACACAGAAACACCTCTTTTAAAAATAGTATCGGGGGCGCGGGGGGCACCTGGGTGACTCAGTCTGTCTTCTGCCCAGGTCACGATCTCACGGTTTGTGAGTTCAAGCCCTCCTATTAGCCCAGAGCCTGCTTTGTATCCTCTGTCTCCCTCTCTCTCTGCCTCTCTCTCCTCTCTTTCACTCTCTCTCTCTCTCTCAGATATAATAAACATTAAAAAAAAAAAAAGTAGTGTCTGGGATTACTGAACTATGCATTTTTTAAATATAAGCATCTACTTTTCATCATGGAATAAAACTAGGTCTGGCCTGCCTTGGCTTTTATCTCAAAGAAGGGTAGGTAGTTTCTCTCTGTCTCTCCATATTATTCCTCCAACTTGTATTATAACCCCCCCCCCATGTCTTTGTCTGGAGGTCGCATGATGTCAGCTTACTCAAATTCTTCTGATCCATGACCTAGCAGTACAAGAAGGACAGAGAGGGACCTGATGCTGGGGATCACCCCGGTAAGTAAATGTCGTCTCCGCATAGCTTCTTCTCTATGTTTTACTGAAAGTATTGTACCAGGGACGGTTGTTCCATCTATTTTTTTTTTTTGGTCTTCAAACCAAGCCTCCACCTGAGATACACTCTGTGGCTTGACTGGTACCACTGCCTGTCCCATCAGGAGATAGCATGCAGTATCCAAGAATGTCCCCTACAGCATGAGATTGAGCCCTGAGACATTCTGGAAGAAACTGGGTCCGGAGGAATTCTACAAGTTCTGTTTGGGTTGGCAGCCTCACCTGAAGGGTCCCAGTGTTGCAATCTCTAGACGGGAAACGTGTTCACGTGGAACAATCTCTCTCTCTCCCTCTCCCCCCCACCCACCCTGCCTTCTTCCCTCCTTCTCCCTCTCCCATACCTTCCCCACCCACGTCCATGTCTTATGTCTACTTTAGCTCCTTGTGACTTTCCAACATTTTCCATGGAGGAGACTTGTGAATTAAACATCCGACAGCTTTCATCCTGACTCCATTTGCCTGAGAAGCCGCAGAGACTCTTTGTCTTTTGTGGTGATGAATGACACCCCCTCTCAGTTTACCTCACCGACCCTGCTTTTCTTCTATTCTTGTATTTCTTTGTTCGTTTCAGCCACTTCTGGTGGGAGGGGAAGAGTGGGGTCTGAGCATTTGAGCTCCCCCTGCCATCCTTCCCAGAATTCAGGCAGCATATGTTTCTTGTGATTAAGATGATCAATGTCACATTGAGTAAATCCAACTTGACCATTGTGCTGACAGAGACACTCTGATTTTCCTAATTCTTGTGAAGGAGGTACTATTGTAAAAGATGATGCCGCGGGCATGTATTATTATTATTTAATAAGTATATTTGAATGTAATTTAATTGCCCATAACACCACCCCCTCGGAGACAGAAACCAGGATCCTCGGAGACAGAATGTTTGTCCAAAGACAATAAAGCCTTGATTAGAAGAGATGATAGAAGTTGTCCTGAAACTGTTTTCCCACTGCCTTGGGAACAGAGATGTGTTGGCCTCCTTTGAAAGGCTTTCTTCAAACCCAACCACCATGATCACTAACCGTGCTTCAGTGGAAACTTGCCCCTTTTCGCCCGTCCCAGAAATTAAATATTATTGTCTCTAAGTCCTATATATCCTCTGGTCATTCAACGATACTTTTTATTCTGAGGATGGAACAAGATGAGTACCTCTACACACAACAGAAGGAGACGGTGATCGTTGCCTGAGAGCACATCCCAGAAGGTCAGCACAAATTTCAGAGATTATTTGGTCCAACACTTAGTCTTCCAGGTGTTAAAAATAAAGGTGACTAGCAGCTACAAAGCCAGTTAGCCGACAGTAGTACCCAGAGTTCACTATTTTATGACCCACATTCTAATGCTTTTCTTTCCACACCATCATTTTAAAGTTTTGTAAAACACACACACACACACACACACACACAGGCCTTTTGTCTTGTGTCAGGAACTGAATGGGCTATTTCTAGTGAACGGTATGTGGGACAAAAAGATAAAACGTATCAGACAAAACGTAAAAGGAGAATTTTTAGTTTCCAGCTACAAGGAATCCTACATGTTTTTTCATAACGAGAAAGTTAATAGGATCTGAATATTGTTCTTCCTCTCTGGCGAGGTATTAAGAAACCTGTGAATAAGATGGGTAAGATGCTGCATCATCGAATAAGCTGAAGAAGATCCTACCAGCCAACAAAATCCAGGTGTCTCTGGAGCATGAAAAGAACACAGACCCTTCCCTTTAGCTCGGGGCAGGGAGGTTCCAATGAGAACTTAGCGGCTGTCTGTCTGGCCAGCCCTGCACACGTAGAGGACTGAGCCATCATCACCTTGTTCCTGACCAGCAAAACAAGTCACATAACTGCTGCCAGGCATCAACACCCACGTGACTCCCCTTTTTTTTCTGATCTTGCTGGTGTTCTGATGTCTTGCCACCTGCCACCCTGATCGCCTCGGAGCATTTTTCTCTTCTCTAAATTTCTAAGACCCACTAACTTATCCATGTAATTTGTTTTTGTTTGCGTCAAGTTTTTATTTAATTTCTTGTCAGTTAACATAGAGTGTGATATTGGTTTCAGGAGTAGAATTTAATGATTCATCACTTATGTATAACACTCAGTCTCATCCCAACAAGAGCCTTCCTTGGTGCCCATCACCCGTTTAGCCCATCCCCTGCCCACCTCCCTGGCAGGAAATTTGTTCTCTCTACTTAACAGTCTCTTTTGTTTGGCCTCCCTCACTTCCTCCTCCCCCAAGCTCCCCCGTGTTCATCTGTTTTGCTTCTTAAATTCCACAGAACTGTGTAAGTTTTATACTTGATCGTAACCTTACACCCCGAACTCAGCACCTCCCACACATTGAATGTCCATGTGGGTCACTTAGTGATCTTGCTAAGATGCACACTGTGACTCAGTAGGTCTGGGCCTGGGTGGGGAGCACTGATATTCTGCATTTCCATCAGGCTCCCATCCCAGATTATGTCAGTTCCGCTGGCCTACAGACCATATTTTGAAGAGTAAATCTTAGTTTACGTGGCTTCATCGTTTGTCTCACTGGTTTTCAGTGTTCTATTCTAAACTTACTTTTTATTTATTGTTTAAAAAAGTCTCATGCTAATCTTTGGTTCAGAGCTACTTGACATTTAGTAAAGTGGGTTAGGGTAGACAGAACCATTTTCTTGGGCAGTGCTCCTCAAAGTGTATGTGGTGTAGGCCTATCCCCCCCCCCAATAGTCAATGGATATAATATTGCTTTGTCAAGTCTCCATACAAGTTTCTAAATGTTTAGTCTTAATTTTTTTAAGCTCATTTATTTATTTCAAGAGACAGAGGAAATTTAAGCTCCACACTCCCAGCGTGGACCCTAATGCAGGGCTCAATCCCCTAAACCGTGAGATCATGACCTTGAGCTGAAATCAAGAGTCGGATGCTTAACCCACTGAGCCACCCAGGTGCCCTCCTTCCTCCCAATTTCTGTGAGTTATCTCTTTACTTATTGCTATGAACAGTCATGGACCTACCACACCTTAAGAAAAACTGATCTAGATGATAGTGAATTATTTCTTTAAAATCTGTTTATTGTGGTATAATGGGATTTTTTAAAGGATATATCTTAATGATTTCCAATCTAGCCTTAATATCATCTTGAATTCCTAGTGACAGAGAGAGAGAGAGATGATAGATAGATAGATAAATAGATAGATAAATAAATAGATAAGAATCAGTTCTCATTATTTACGGTAATTATGTTCTGTAAAATCACCACAACCACTGAATTACCAAATACTGAACCATTGCTCCTAGCAGAAATCCACAGTTAGGTTCCTATGAATTTCTGGTCACAGCATTTTAACCACTGATCAGTACTTAACCTTGTTTTATACATGTTTATGTTTCTTTGTTTAACACATATTGTTAAATGACCAAAAGCATTATCATTCCTGTCTGAACAAGCTTCTCTACCCACCACACGAATTTTCTCCAGAAGGCACTTTGCGGCCTTCTTACACTTAACATTTCAGCACTACACTTGAGAGCAACTTTAAAATAGCAAAATCGGGGCGCCTGGGTGGCGCAGTCGGTTAAGCGTCCGACTTCAGCCAGGTCACGATCTTGCGGTCCGTGAGTTCGAGCCCCGCGTCGGGCTCTGGGCTGATGGCTCAGAGCCTGGAGCCTGTTTCCGATTCTGTGTCTCCCTCTCTCTCTGCCCCTCCGCCGTTCATGCTCTGTCTCTCTCTGTCCCCAAAATAAATAAACATTGAAAAAAAAAATTTTAAATAGCAAAATCACCAACAAAAAACACATATATGCAAAAATTGTAGCACTACGTCGATCACAAAACAAATATTTGTTTACAGTATGAGAGCTGAAACAAGAAGGCAGAGTGCTGTCTTGTTCAACCTTTGCCGGGAATGTGCACATTAGGCAACTCCAATTTTCCACTGTTCCCAACGTGTCCATAAATGCCCATGAAAACGAATACACAGAGAGCATTAATTTGGGGGTTACAAATAAATTTTAATGAGTAAGTAGCCAAATTCTCAAATACCGAATTCAGTAATAATTAGGATTGACTGTGTGTGTGTGTGTGTGTGTGTGTGTGTGTGTGTGTTTGTATTATAACTACTTACTCAATATCTCCCTCTGGATGTTTTTTTGTTTTTTTGTCCTCTCTCTTTGGATCTTTTAAAGGACTCTCAATTTTACTACGTCCAAAACGAAATTCTGATTGTTCCCCACAAAATCTATTCCCTAGTTCTCTCCATCTCAGTAAATGATAACATGTTGTCATGACTGAAAACTCTACAGCTTCTTTCTCTCTCTCTCCATGTATATCTGAACTCTGGCCATTTCCCATACATCCACCTGGTCAAAGCACCATTATTACTTCCCTGTTTTGTGACAATAGCCCCCCCTATAATCTCTTCCCAGTTAGGCAAGCAGAACGAAATTTTGAAAATGCATTGCATTACGTATTTCCAAAACCTTTTTTTTTCCCCTCTGAAGATTTCTGAAATCAGGGTGAAGACTACAATCAACAGAAAGAAATCTTTGTGCCATCATTTAAGTGGCTACTTTTTTTTTTCCTTTGAGTAGTACATACAATAAGGATGTGTCTTAAAATTAAAGGTCTTACCCAGCAATTGCACTACGAGGTATTTATCCATGGGATACAGGTGCGCTGTTTTGAAGGGACACATGCACCCCGATGTTTATAGCAGCACTATCAACAATAGCCAAAGTATGGAAAGAGCCCAAATGTCCATCGATGGATGAGTGGATAAAGAAGATGTGGTCTATATATACAATGGAGTACTACTCGGCAATCAAAAAGAATGAAATCTTGCCATTCGCAACTACGTGGATGGAACTGGAGGGTATTATGCTAAGCGAAATTAGCCAGAGAAAGACAAATATCTCATGATTTCACTCATATGAGGACTTTAAGACACAGAACAGATGAACAGAAGGGAAGGGAAGCAAAAAGAATATAAAAACAGGGAGGGGGACAAAACAGAAGAGACTCTTAAATATGGAGAACAAACTGAGGGTGGCTGGATGGGTTGTGGAGGGGGGATGGGCTAAATGGGTAAGGGGCACTAAGGAATCTACCCCTGAAATCATTGTTGCACACTATGCTAACTAATTTGGATGTAAATTAAAAAATAAAATTAATAACAAAAGAGTTGAATTATAAAAAAAAAAATTAAAGGTCTTAGATGCAGTGAAGTATACAGTAGGGTAAATTAGGAACTTCCTGCTTGAAATTCTCCAGGCGCTCCCATTTCCTCTCTCACATTCTTGTCTTTCCTCAAGCGCCCCCTTCTCAGGGAGGGCTTTCCTAACTGCCTTATCCGAAATGGCAACACCTTCTCATGCTCTTCTGTTTTTGAACATAGACTTCACGCTAACTGACATGGTTATTGCTCTCCTCCTCCAACTACAACACAGCTTTCTAAACCTGAGTCGTGACTTCCAGAAGACTAAGGAAAGGGAGATCTCAATGACTCACAACAGTATTATTGGCTAAGTTTTCAAGCTGTGCGCCTTTCCCTCCAGGCTCCTAAGAGCCTAGCATTCAGGAAATTTGGCAAAAGTTGGTGTGTGGAATAAAGAACTGGCCCTGGGGCGCCTGCGTGGCTCCGTGGGTTAAGTGTCCGACTTCACCTCAGGTCATGATCTCACGGTTCCTGAGTTCAAGTCCCACATCTGGGGCTCTGTGCTGACAGCTCGGAGGCTGCTTCAAGTTCTGGGTCTCTCTCTCTCTCTGCTCCTCTCCCACTCACACTCTGTGTGTGTCTCTCTCTCAAAAAAGAATAAATGTGGGGCGCCTGGGTGGCGCAGTCAGTTAAGCATCCGACTTCAGCCAGGTCACGATCTCGCGGTCCGTGAGTTCGAGCCCCGCATCGGGCTCTGGGCTGATGGCTCGGAGCCTGGAGCCTGTTTCCGATTCTGTGTCTCCCTCTCTCTCTGCCCCTCCCCCGTTCATGCTCTGTCTCTCTCTGTCCCAAAAATAAATAAATGTTGAGAAAAAAAAAAAAAAAGAATAAATGTTAAAAAAAAAATGCTCCCTAAGCTTGAGGATAAACAGTGTGCTTTGGGGGATTCCATTGTGACAGTGTTCACTTTACTACACTGGGCTTTTCTGCTGCTTGTGTGACAAGACGCAAGTCATTATCCTTGATTTCTCACAGTTTTTCTCCTCTTCCCACTGCCTGGTAAGACTTCTGTGTTGACCTGCTTGTTCCTGCTCCCTAGTTTAGTGTTTAGGGCCCTGAATAATTTGACTCCAAGTTTTCTCCCCGTTTTGCGTTCTAGAGTCGTGTGTCCTTCACATGGGTTCAGTCACTATCCCTTTGTTCTTCCCTCCTTTTTTTTTTTTTTAATTTCTTTCTTATGTTTTATATTTGAGAGAGAGAGAGAGACAGAGAGCAAGTAGCGGAGGGGCAGAGAGACAGAAACAGAATCCGAAGCAGGCTCCAGGCTCCGAGCTGTCAGCACAGAGCCCGGCGCGGGGCTCGAACTCACAAACCGTGAGATCGTGACCCCAGCCGAAGTCAGACACATAACTGACTGAGCCACCCAGGCGCCTCTGTTCTTCCCTCCTTCTATATTTTTATGAACAATGGTGCACCCACAAGTAAGGTCCTTCCTCACCTCCCCTACCCATGCTGTGTTCATCATACTCTGTTTCTGTAAACATCTCCCCAACCCATTCTTGCCTGAAATCAGAGCCATTAAGCATCTGAGCTCTGGCAGAAATTATTGGCTGAGCAATTCATTGACTATTATGCATCGTGACATTTCTTTTATTGTTGTCTTGAATTATTCAAACACTTTACTGTTGCTTAACTTGCCATGTATTTTCCTTTTTTTTTTAAATGCCTCAGCACTTAGGCTTTAAATATAGTAGGCTTTCACCGAATATGCAACGATATAAAGGCCATGATAATTGTTTAAAAGGTAAGTTACTTGACTAGAATACGAAGCAGCATTAGTATCACATAAATAAGTTTTCTGTCTGAGTTTTTACTACTTCTCTTCTTTGTTGTCTCCAAAATTAACTGGAGAAAAAAATCAAGTAAGAAAATTTGATGTCAGGGCTAGACCTTCTCAAAAACCACGAGGATACGGTTCAGCCTCCGACTTCAGCCAGGCCACGATCTCGCGGTCCGTGAGTTCGAGCCCCGCGTCGGGCTCTGGGCTGATGGCTCAGAGCCTGAAGCCTGTTTCCGATTCTGTGTCTCCCTCTCTCTCTGCCCCTCCCCCGTTCATGCTCTGTCTCTCTCTGTCCCAAAAATAAATAAACGTTGAAAAAAAAAATTAAAAACCACGAGGATAGTTGGTCCTTATTCACAAATTCATCCTGAGACCAGCACCCTTTTGCCAGTTTGGCATGAAGTGGGAAAATGGAGGAACCCCTACTGTATTACTAAGGATTGAAGGCTTTGCTTTGGAACCTGGCTGGCACAGAATCCAATCTCTGTGGCACAAAATCTTTGACATTCAGAGATCAAATGTCAAAGAAGTTAAAGCAGATGTCCCACAAAATACAAAAGATAATAGCTTAAATTTTCAGTTTTTAAGTATTTATAAAAAAGAATAATTGCCCTTAGGAATTATCGTGAATTAAATAAGTCAAAGTCATGTAAAACGACATGCATATTCTGATTATTGCCCTCCAAACTGCAAAGTCAGGAAATGTGATAGGTGTGATAGAAAATGATTTTTAGAAAAAGCATTGGCCTGTTCCTTTGTGATATATTTACAGAAAAAAAAAAGGAAAACATATGTAATCCACTAAAGTTTTCTCATATGCGTAATTAATTTATTCACACTCGGTGCCAGGCGAAAGAGAAAAATAGATTTGATAGTAATTGGTGGAAAGGAATACCAATTATCAGACAATGTACTACAGTCATCCTCCTGGTCTCACCATTCATCATATTTGGCTTCCACATTGCTCTGTGGGCTTTTATATACAACTCCCTATAAATGATGCTTTCGCATTATTTAAGGACGATTCAGGAATACTTTTGAGTCTATGTGATTTTTGTTCTAACATTACAGAGTATAAGGTATATTGCAGTTAACAGAAGGTTTCTGTTTCTCTTAGGACACAATTCTTCCCGTATCTCTGGCATCTCTACCTATTCTAAGTCTTTTGAGCAAAGGGATTCACAGTAAATTTAATAATGATTGTATAAGGCAATATTCCAGAGTAATAAAGCACTCCCCCTCTCCCTAGTGTAGATTTATTGATATTCCAGGGTAATAAAGATAATGTCTCTGGAGGTGGTAATGGGCAGATTTGCCAGAAGTCCCTTGTAACATGAGGAATTTCCTAAACTGGGTGCTCCTCAAGTCTGACACAGGTCCACAGTATATAGCATTTCACCGGGCCCCAATCTATGTCACTCCTAATGGGAGAACTGATGTGGAGATAAAGTTCATGCTGCCTACTGGGCCATGGGTAATAAACCATGTAAAATCCATTAGGGTTCATTTCCTTCTTACCAATGAAATTTATGGAAATGTGGCAAGAAAGCCTAGTAACTGCCTGCTGTTTGGGAACTGCTTCACCACATGATAATTTGTAGTTAAACCAGATACAAAATATTTTACTGATCTATCAGTTACCCAAAACGCTACACTTCATGACTCTGCAATTGTTCAATAGCACTATGGCAACTACTTGAATTATTAGAAAAATAAAAGAGTTTGAGGATGAAAATTTCTGAAAAAAAAAAAAAAACCTAACATCATGGATAACAAAATCAGAAAGAATTCAACAGGTTAGAAGAATGTTTTAAAACTAACAAAATATTCACAGAAATATATTGGAAGTCCTAAATGTTAGTTTGTTTTTAATATAATTTATTGTCAAATTGGCTAACATACAGTGTATACAGTGTGCTCTTGGTTTGGGCGGTAGATTCATTGCTTACATACAACACCTAGTGCTCATCCCAACAAGTGCCCCCCTCAATGCCCATCACCCATTTTTCCCTCTCCCCTGCCCCTCCCCCATCAACCGGAAGTTTGTTCTCTATATTTAAAAGTCTCTTATGGTTTGCCTCCCTCCCTCTCTGTTTCTATTTTTTCCCCTTCCATTCCCCCATGGTCTTCTGTTAAGTTTCTCAAGTTCCACATATGAGTGAAAACATATGATATCTGTCTTTCTCTGACTGACTTATTTCACTTAGCATAATACCCTCCAGTTCCATCCACATTGCTGCAAATGGCCAGATTTCATTCTTTCTCATTGCCAAGTAGTATTCCTTTGTCTATATAAACCATATCTTCTTTATCCATTCATCAGTTGATGAACATTTAAGCTCTCTCTATAATTTGGCTATTGTTGAAAAAACATGGTTGCCAAAGAACAGAATAAGAGAAGCTCGAATTAGTAATTCATAAGAAGAAAAGAGAAGAGAAAAATGAAAAACACCCAGGAGACTTGCATTTCCAAATACAAGAAAATAAGAATTTCCCTCCTGGTAAAATCAATTAGAAAACTTAACAAAACATAGAAAATACCCATTTTTAGACATTGAACAAGAGACAGTTAAAGATTGTGATTCTAGGGGCGCCTGGGTGGCGCAGTCGGTTAAGCGTCCGACTTCAGCCAGGTCACGATCTCGCGGTCCGTGAGTTCAAGCCCCGAGTCGGGCTCTGGGCTGATGGCTCGGAGCCTGGAGCCTGTTTCCGATTCTGTGTCTCCCTCTCTCTCTGCCCCTCCCCCGTTCATGCTCTGTCTCTCTCTGTCCCAAAAATAAATAAACGTTGAAAAAAAAATTTTTTTTAATAAAAAAATAAAAAAAATAAAGATTGTGATTCTAAAAAGGCAGGAAAACATGTTCAGCCTAAGGCAATCCTGGATGTGGGCCAAGCAGAGGGAAAACAATTCAGTCAACTTGCCTGAGATCTAGAAATTGGAGTTTGGTAAGGCTGAAGCAGGTATAGTTGCAAAAGAAAATTTCTGAACAGAGGAAGTTACACAGAGAAATAGCTCCAAAAAAATGCATAGGGCTCCCCTTAAGTCTTTCATTGAATATCATTCTATACATGCCTAAGGTAAAACCCAGTAACGATGGAGGAAAACAACTTTCAAGGGAAGAACTATTACTGAGAAGACTAGAGACCTGAGATTGAGTCATCTGAGTTTCCTCTAAGAGACATGGTGAGATTCTATTGAACATATGGACTATTCAGTAGAGACCCATTAAGGCCCAAATAAAGAAAAGAGAAAAGGAAAGGAAAGAAAAGAGGAAAAGAAAGAAAAGGAAAGGAAAGGAAAGGAAAGGGAAAAGAAAAGAAAAGAAAAGGAGAAAAGAAAAGAAAAGAAAAAAAAAAAGAAAAGAAAAGAAAAGAAGCTAAATTAGCTCTGCAATAATGGCTGCTCTAAACCTACCCTAAAAGATGCCAAAAATAAATTCCAAAAGATTCAAACTAAATCTTTTAATGTACCTGTAATTTAACTGCCTCTGACAATATAAAAGGTCAGTCTTCTTTAAAGAAACAAAATCCAGCACTAAGCAATGTAAAATATACAGCAGTCAATCAAAAGTAACTATCTTTATGGAAAACAGAAAAAACGTCCCACAGTCAACAGAAACAGACCCAGAAATAATAAGGTGATGGAACAGGCAGAACAATACATTACAGTACTAATTATAAATATGTTCCATACACTTAAGAAGGTTTAAAAAACCCCATGAATATTATAAATATAGAAGTTGTAGAAAACATCCAAATCAAATTTATGTTAATGAAAACTAAACTCTAAAATGAAACTACCTTAGAAAGGATTGACAACCAACTATACACTGTATAAGAAGAAAAATCAAAGAACTTGAAGACAGTAATAGAAATTATCTAAATGAAAACACAGTCAGGAAAAATACTTTAAAATAAAGCCTGGGTGATCCATGGGACAATATCATGTGGCTTCATATAGATGAAATTAGAATCAGAGAGAAAGGGAAGAACATAAAAATATTTAGATAAATGACTAAATTTTTCCAAATTTGGTGAAAATTTTAAAACCACAGTTCCAAGAAGCTCAACAAACCCCGAACAGAATAAACATTAAAAGAATTACATCAAAAAATTTTTAAAAAGAGTCACATCAATAAACATCATAACAAAATTGCTAAAACGCAGTGGTTAAGATAAAATCTTAAGAGAAATTAGAAGGAAGAAAAGGTATGCGATGTACTCCCAAAAATAAAAATAAAAAATAAGAATGAAGCAGTTATATTCTCAGCCACTTTGTAAACCGGGAGATATTGAATTGATCTTTAAAGTACCAAAAGGGAACATGCCAAACTAGAAATCTATACAATGCTGATAAAATTAACTGCCAGTAAATCCGTAATATAAAAGAGGTTAAACAGAATTCTTCATGCATAGGAAGATAACACTAATGGAAATTGTACCTGCACAAAAAATAAACAGTGCTGGAAATGGTATATATGTGGGCAAATATAAAATATTTTTCCCAGTTTATAATTTTACTCGACACTTGATTACAGCAAAATAATAAATGTGTGTTGTAGGTTTATACAAAGTTGAGGTAAAATGTACGACAAACAGGGCACATTTCATCACCCTTGGGAATTGGAAGGAATGTTGTAATTGTTCTTACATTTATATGACGTTTTCTGATATTATTTGAAGGTAGACTGATGAGTTAAAATGTATATTATAAGTCCTACAGCAACCGCTAAACACTATAACAAAAGAAAGGATCTAAAATAAGCCAAGAGAAGATAAAATAGTATCTCCAAGAATGCATTTATTCAAAATATAGGACAAGGGGGCAAAAATAAAGAAAACATGCCACTAGTAGAAAAATAGCAAAATAGTAGATTTAATCGCAACAAATCTATAATTAACATGAGATATAAGTGTTTGAAACACTCCCATTACAAGGAAGACTTTATCACAGTGGATTTAAAAACAAACAAAACAAAACAAGATTAGGGGCTCCTGAGTGGCTTTGTTGGTTAAACCTCCAACTCCTGGTCTCAGCTCAGGTCAGGATCTTACAGTTTGTGAGTTCAAGCCCTACCTTGGGCTCCCGACTGACCACATGGAGCCTCCTCGGGATTCTGTCTCTCTCTCTCTCTCTCTCCTCTTTCTCCCCCTCTCTAAAATAAATAAACTTAAAAAAAGTAAAAATTAAATTAAATTATAAGAACAAGATCCAACTATATACTGTCTTCAAAATTTTTTTAGAAAGTGAAAAGTGATGGGTAGAAGACTGGAGAATATATAGATTATGTAAATACTAATTAAAATAAAATTGGACTCAATATGTAAAAAAGCAGACTTTAGGAGATGAACTATTAGCAGGGATGAAAGTCAGTTTTATTTATAAAGAGCCAATTTATTGAGGAGACATGACAGTTTCAGCTGAATTTGTATCTAATAATAGAGCTTTAAAATACCTGAAGCAAAAGCTGATAGAATTAAAAGGGGGAAAAGACAACCCCATAATTGTATTTGAAGATTTCAACATTCCTCTCTTGGTTATAGAAGAAGTATAGAGAAAAAAAATGACAAACTCTAGGAAAATGAATATGACATGCGTGGTCTAACTGACCCCAGAGAAAGTCTCCACACATTTTAAAGCATTAAAACCACATGTTTTAATCAAAGTCTAATTAAAATATGTAGTTATGCAATTTTAAAAGCATATCTACAAAATCACCATATGCTTGAAAATTAAGAAATACACCTCCACACAGAGATCTACTATACATTATGCCCACAATTAGTAGTATTGTAGTGTGCACTTAAAATTTCATGTTAAGTGGTCTTACTATAATACAAAAAAACCATGAAACATACGTCTAAATAAACCCTGAGCCAAAGGAGAAACCGTAATGAAAATTAGAAAACATAGAACTTGGGAGGCTTCTACTTCCGGCCAGTTGAAGTAATGGAGATGATATTGACCCACCCATCATAGACAACTGGAAAACAAGACATACATGAAGTAGTGTTTTTAAAGAATTGGAAACAGTCAGTCCAGGCCTGGGAATCCCAAAAGAAGTAGAGAAAAAAACAAGGTGAAGTTTATGCCTGACCCAGTGTCAAATCGGAGGAGAGTTTTCAACCCTTAGCATGCAGAGTGATATCTCAAATGGCCCAGGATTCTCACCAAGTTCACAAGACAGAATTTGGGATTTAAGCCAGCTGAGGCATCTGGAAATTGTGGGGCATAGCACTACAGAGGGATGAGCTGACCAGTGAGAGAGCTCTGGAGACCTGTAGAGGGTCCCTGAGGTCTTTTGCTATGACCTGCCCTGCGCATGGATGAGAGGAAACTACCAGCAGAAGGGAGTCAACAGAACAACTTGGGAAGTTCACACAGGATAGGGAATAGTTGGATTTTCCGTCACCCAGAGTGGAAAGACTTCATAATATATAGAACATCAGGTCAAATCCTCAGAAGGCTGTCATGTTACTAATGGGACTAAATTATGCCTACGCTAAAGGCTGCTGTGGACATGTCCTAACAGAGTGTAAAGCTAGCTCTCAAAAGCATCAAACCATCTTCAAGGAACTTAATTAAGTTACAGAAGAAAATTAAACACTTGAATATATACATATTTAAAGAATATTTATTTTGAGAGAGAAAGAGAGAGAGAGCATGAGCAGGGGAGGAGTAGAGAGAGAGGGAGAGAGTAAACACTTTTAAAAGAAACAATAAAAGGTAGCAACCAATAATGGAAAATTCACAATATTCAACAATCAACAAAAAAATTATCAGATATGAACAAGTAAAAAAAAAAAGCAGAACACAAACTAAAAAAAAGAAATAAATGTACAGAAAATACCCCAGAATGACACGGATGATGGAACAAAAGGAAAGCATAGTGAAATAGCTGTCATCTTATCAAAATCTCAGCAATGTGTTTACAGACAGAGACAAGATTATTCCAAAATTTAAGTGGGAAAACCAAGGACCTAGAATAGCTAAAAATCATTTTGAAAAAGAAGAAGTGGAAATAATCATTTTACTCAAGTTTAAGACTTTATAGCTACAATAATCAAGACGGTGTAGAGATAACAAAATATGTGTAGAGATACAAAAATGAAACAGAATAGAGGACTCGGGCATAAAACCACACAAGTGTAACCAGTTGATTTTGGTAAAGGGGTAAAGGTAAAGAGCCTTTACCTTTAAAAAACTTTTACCTTTGGTAAAGGTAAAAAGCAATGGAGGAAGGAGGGTATTTTCAACAAAAGGTGTTAGAGCAAATGGACATCCATAGGCAAAAATAATGAACGTTAATCTAAATTTCAAACATTATACCAAAATTAACTGAAAATGAATCATATATTTAAAGGTAAAACATCGAGCTATAGAACTTTGAGAGGAAAACACAGCAACAAACCTTGGGGACCCAGAGCTTGGCAAAGAGTTCTTTACCAAGAGATAGGACACCAAAAGCATGATCCATAACAGAAAAAAAAAAAATCGATGAAATGGACTTCATCCAAATTAACTCTTTATGTGCGAAAAACCCTGTTTAGATGATGAAATGGGAAGCAACAGACTTGGAAGAAACATTTACAAACCACATTTCTGACCGAGGATCCCTATCTGGAAATTTTTTTTTTTTAATTCTCAAAGCTCAGCAGGAAAAAAAAAAGCAATCAATCCAATTAGAAAATTTAAAAAAGACATAGGCATTTTCCTAAAATGGTATACAAAGTGGAAAATGAGCACATGAAAAGGTGTTTGATATCATTGCCCATTAAGGAAACGTAGCTTAAGGTCACGGAGAGATAATGGAAAGAATACATACATTCTTGTACATTTCTGTGTTCACGTAAAATGCTAGTAGAGTCAATCTCAAAAACTATGAAGTTTCTTTTTAAAAGGTCAACATATACTTACCATATGATCTGGAAAACTTGCTTTTACATAAAAACCTGTACACAAATCTCATAGCAGCATTATTTGCAATAGCCAAAAACTAAAAGCAACCATACGTCCTTCAATAGGTGAATGATTGAACTGTTGGACATCTACACTGTGAAATACTACTCAGTAATAAAGATAAATGGATTATTGATGCATACAACAACACAGATGAGTCTCAAGGGCATTTTGCTGAGTGAAAAAAAAAAACAGCCAATAAAATGAGCACACACTTTATGATTTTATTTATATAACAATCTCAAATGGTGAAATTCTAGAACAGATTAGAAGTTGCCAGGGATTAGGGAAAGCAGGGGGATGAGAATCAGTGTGAGTGCAAAGGGAGAGCCTAAGGGAGATCTCTGTAATAACGGAATAGTTCTGGATCTTGATTGCGGTGGTTACACGAATGTATACATGTAATGAAATGACATACACATTGTATAAATGTCAATTTCCTAGTAATTTTTATGAGTTTTTTTTAATGTTTATTGTTTTAAGAGAGACACAGAGAGCATGTGGGGGAGGAGCAGAGAGAGAGGGAGACACAGAATCCGAAGCAGGCTCCAGGGTCTGAGCTGTCAGCACAGAGACCTATGTGGGGTTCAAACCCATGAACTGTGAGATCATGACCTGAGCTGAAGTCGGAGGCTTAACTGACTGAGCCACCCAGGCGCCACTCAGTTTCCTAGTTTTTATATTGGATTATAGTTATGTAAGATATAACCATTGAAGAAAATTGGACAAAGAGGAGAAAGGATTCCTCTGTACTATTTGTGCAACTAACTGAATCTACGATTATCTAAAAATAATATACATAGTATATGTGTGTGTGTGTGTGTGTGTATAATTTCATGTGATTCGATATAATACATATAAAATTGAATATACTGTAATGAGCTAATAACAAAAATATATATATTATTTTAAAAAGTAACTTCTTGTATCCTACAAGAAGAGTAATCACATAATGGAACTCAGCTTTTAAATTTTTTTTTTTCAACGTTTATTTATTTTTGGGACAGAGAGAGACAGAGCATGAACGGGGGAGGGGCAGAGAGAGAGGGAGACACAGAATCAGAAACAGGCTCCAGGCTCCGAGCCATCAGCCCAGAGCCCGACGCGGGGCTTGAACTCCCGGACCGCGAGATCGTGACCTGGCTGAAGTCGGACGCTTAACCGACTGTGCCACCCAGGTGCCCCGGAACTCAGCTTTTAAATGAATGAGACTTTAACTGCCTGGGTGTCTCAGTCTGTTCATCAGCCGACTCTTGGTTTCAGCTCAGGTCATGATTTCATAGTTTCTGAGTTCGAGCCCCACATCAGGCTCCATGCTGATAGCGCAGGCCTGGTTGGGATTCTCTCTCTCCCCCTCTTGCTGCACCCCCCAACTCTTGTTCTCTCTGTCTCTCCCTAAATAAATAAACAAGTAAACTTTAAAAAATAAATAAATGAATGAGTCTTCATTCCTCTCAATTTTCTCTCATGCATACATGAATTTTCTTTGAAAAAAAGTAGACTTTAAAAATGTCCTGCATATATTCAAAAGAAAAGCAAAAAGATAAGTTATGATGGAGAAAGAAAAGTAAACTTTTTAAAGAAAACCAAAAATGAACTTGTAGAAAATATAAAAATATACATATGTAAAATAAAATGGACGAGATCAATCACAGATTAGGCACACAGAGTAGTAAATTTGAAAACAAAACAATACAAAATATTTAAAATGAAGCACAGAAGAATTAAATAACAGAGTATCACTATATTGTCTGACAATATTAAGCAGTCAGTCTAATATGATTGATATGGGAATCATAAAAGGACATAGCAGATAAAAAGTATTTGAAGAAGTAATGGCCCCAAGTTTTCCAGATTTTATAAAAACTATAACTCCATAGATCCAATAATCCTCAAGAAGCCACAAGAAATAACCTTTAGAATAAACCTAAAGAAAAAGACACAAGGGTAGATGATACATAAATTTCTAAAAACCAGTGATAAATATAAAATTTTTAAAGCAGACACAAAAAAGGGTACATTATAGACAGAGGAATAAATGTGAAGCTGACCGTTAATTTCTCCTTAGAAATTATTAAAAACAACAAAAGCAAAAATCAACAAGTAGAATTACATCAAACTTAAAGCTTCTGCACAGCAAAAGAAACAATCACCAAAAATCACAAAAAGGCAACCTCCTGAAATGGAGAAAATCATGGCAAACCATATACCAGATAAGGAGTTAATACCCAAAATATGTAAAGAACTCCTACAATTAAAAACAAACACACAAAAACAAGAAAACAAGTGAAACCCAAGCATTTGATTTAGAAAATGGGCAGAGGAACTAAATAGACATTTTCCCAGAGAAGACATTTGAATGACCAACAGGAACATGGAAAGCGGCTCTATATTATTAATCATCAAGAAATGCAACTCAAAACCAAAATGAGGTATCACCTCCCACCTGTTAGAATGGCCATCATCAGGAAGACAAAAGATAAGTGTTGGCAAGAATGTGGAGAAAAGAGAATACTTGTATACTGCTGATGGAAATGTAAATGGGTTCATCTACTCTGGAAAAAAAATAGGAAGTTTCCTCCAAAACGAAAAAAATTAGACCTACCATATGATTCATCAATTCCACTTTAGGATATACACCCAAAGGAAATGAAATCATTTTGAAGAGATATCTACACCCCCGTGTTCCTGGCACCATTATTCACAATAGCCAAGAGGTGGAGACAACCTAAATTTCTGTCAGTGGGTGAATGGGAACAGAATTATGCAGCCATGAAGAAGAAGATCATCCTTCCATTTGTGACAGCATGGAGGGAACTTGAGGACGTTATGCTGAGTGAGATAAATCTGACAGAGAAGGGGAAATATTGTACGATCTCAACTATACATGGAATCTAAAAACACTGAACTCATAAAAACAGAGAGTTCCTCCTACAGGGGAATGGCAGGAGGAAGGGATACATGTTGTTTAAGGGTACAAATTTGACATAAGTGGTAAATAAGTACTAGAGATTTAATGCACAGTGTAGTAAATATAGACAACAATATTAGATTATAATCATCAAACTTGCCATGAGATTAGGTCTTAATTATTCCCCAAACTAAAAGGAAATGGCAATTATGTGATGTGATAGAGGTGCTAATTATTGCTACAATGACAATCATATGACAATACATGTGTATGAAATCAACACGCACACCTTAAGTTTATACAATGTGACGTGTCAGATACATTTCAATTTAAAAAAAGAAACTATTAAACCAGAAGACAACGGGATGGCAGGCATAAAGTGCTAAAAGGGGGAAAAAACCCTGTTAACTTGGAATGAATTCCCAATGAATGTATCTTTCAAAATATGAAGGAGATGATTCAACTTAAAAAAAAATCACTCAATATAATAAACCATATTAACAGAATAAAGGGGAATAAACCAATGATGATCTCAACAGATGCAGGAAAAGTGTGCAACAAAACTTAATATCGTTTCATGATAAAACACTTAAAAAAAGCAGAAGGAGAAAGAAATTAATTTGACATAATAAAAGGTTTATGTAAAAAAAAAAACATACACAACATTGTATTCAATAGTAAAAGACTGAAAGCATTTTTTTAAGATCAGAAATAAGACAAAGATGTCTGCTTTCACCATTTCTATCCAACATGGTATTGAAAGTCCTAGCCAAGATTTCACGTCATTGGATTTGGCAAACAAACTCTGGTTCTCTTTATTTTTTTTCAATATTTATTTATTTTCGAGACAGAGAGAGAGAGAGAGAGTGCACAAAAGCAGGTGATGGGGCTGAGAGAGAGGGGGAGAGAGGATCCAAAGCAGGATCTGTGCTGACAGCAGAGAGCCCGATGCGGGACTTGAACCCACAAAAGGCAAGATCATGACCTGAGCCAAAGTTGGATGCTTAATCAACTGGACCACCCAGGCGCCCCTCTGGTTCTCTTTAGATTCTTTTATAACTTTTTAACTTTTTAACCCTTTTGCCTTTTATAATTTATTCCTTTTGGAATGGGAATGTCTATCCTATGCCGATTCCATCATTGTATCTGGGAAATATACAACCTGCCGTCTGCTGTCTGGTTTCACGCTTCCGTGACTGGAGAGGAATTCAGGAAGAATCATACCTCAAGTCTCTCACATACCTCATTTGCATGGTATTTAGATGAGATTCTGGACTCTAGAGTTGCTGCAGGAATGGTCCAAGACTGAAGGGGGGCGGGGAGGTGTGGAAATGGTTGTTGGGATGGAGTGAATGTACTTTGTGTGCAAGAAGAAAATGAATTTGGGAGGAGCCAGAGGACAGAGTATTGTGAGTTGAATCTGTGTTCCTTCAAAATTCCTAAGTTGAAGTCCTAACCCCCAGCATCTCAGAGTATGGTTACTTTTGGACATAGGTCTTTAAAGGGGTAGTTGAGTTAAAATGAGGTCATTAGGGTGGCCCTAATCCAGGATGACCGGCGGCCTTGGAAGAAGAGGAAAGTTGGCCATGGAAAGGCACAAAGGAAAGATACAGAGAGAAAACTGCACTCTACAAGCCAAGGAGAGGAGCCTCAGAAGAAACTAACCTTGTGGACACCTTGATCTTAGACTTACAACCCCCCAAATTGTACAAATATAAATATGTGTTGTTTAAGCCACCCAGCCTGTGGTGCTGCGGTATGGCCACCTTAGAAAACTAATACACTGTATGATCTAGTAATTCTACTTCTAAACATATACCCAAAAGAAATGAAAACAAGTACCTGAACAGATATTTGTTACATCCATGTTCATCATAGAAGCATTATTCACCATAGTCAAAAGTTGAAAACAGGTTGATGGGTGCATGGATAAATAAAATGTGATATATACATAAAATTGAATGTTATTTGGCCTTAAAAAGGAAAGAGATTTCAACACGAGCTGCAACAAGGATGGGCATTAAAGACATTATACTTGGGGCACCTGGGTGGCGCAGTCTGTTAAGCCTCCGACTTCAGCCAGGTCACGATCTCGCGGTCCGTGAGTTCGAGCCCCGCGTCAGGCTCTGGGCTGATGGCTCAGAGCCTGGAGCCTGTTTCCGATTCTGTGTCTCCCTCTCTCTCTGCCCCTCCCCCGTTCATGCTCTGTCTCTCTCTGTCCCAAAAATAAATAAACGTTGAAAAAAAAATTAAAAAAAAAAAACTCAAAAGGGGGGCACCCGGGTGACTCAGTTGGTTGAGTGTCCCATTCTGCATTTCAGCTCAGGTCACGATCCCAGGGTCATGGAATTGAGACAGGCATCAAGCTCCACAACTTAGTGTGAAATTCTCTCTCTCTCTCTCTCTCTCTCTCTCTCTCTCTCTCTCCCTCTGCCCCTCTCCCCTGCTTGCCCTCTCTCTCTCTGTCTCTAAAAAATATTTTTAAAAAACTCAAAAGGAAGGAAGGGAAAGAACAAAGAGAAAAAGTAGGCAAAAATTGACAAGATGATAGATTTAACTAAATCATGTTGATAATTATATTAAATATACCTTATTTCAGCTCAAGCCTTCGAAGAAACGGACGCCAAACCGAGAATTGATGATCAACTCATTAGTAAAAAAGGAAATGCACATTAAGACCGTGGTAGAAAACCATTACATATTATTTTGGCCAAAGTTAAAT
The DNA here is from genome assembly GCF_016509475.1 of Prionailurus bengalensis. Taxonomy (NCBI): domain Eukaryota; kingdom Metazoa; phylum Chordata; class Mammalia; order Carnivora; family Felidae; genus Prionailurus; species Prionailurus bengalensis. The sequence continues at coordinate 33,329,909 of NC_057344.1, read as the reverse complement.
TATCTGATAATTTGAAATGTTAGCACGAAGTAGAATGATAGGAACTCTCAGAAGTGAAACACGATACAAATACTTTGGAGGTAATTTACCGTTGTCAAAGTGGGAGGTACGTATGCCCTCCCTGTGATGTAGTGATGTATACCCCTAAGTATACACAATGGAGAAATTGTGGTACATAACCAGGAGATCGATACAGTAGCATTCAGAGCAACATTGTACAAAATATTCCCAAACAGGAAATGATCCAAGGTGCATCAGGATAGAATCAATACAAAAATTGTTAACTATGAATATAATACTATACTACACAACAATAGAAATATATAAACTTTACATACATCCATCGACGTGGATGAGTCTTACAAATATGCTATTGAGCAAAAGAAGCAGCCACAAAAGAAAAAAAACGTAATTCACTTGCATAAATTTCAAAACCAAACGCAGTCAAACTAAAGTTCTCAGGGGACAAACTATAAGAAGATAAATCTATAGGGACAAGAAGGACAGGTGGTCACATTTCTTTGGTTGCTGTGTCTGGTGAAGGAAGATTCTGTTTGGACTATGGAGAGGCAAGTGGCAATTCTTTGCTTGGTCAGAGTGGTTCATAGATGTTGCTTTATAATTGTTTTTTAAACTGTACATACATGTTACACACTCTTCTCTATGTATAAAATATAATAATTGCCCTTTAAACTGTATATATGTGTTACTCACTCTTCTCTGTGTGTAACATATTTCACAAGAAGAAAAACAAATTTCAAAAAGGCAAATCGATGATGGATCTAAATCCACAAACATCAATGTGAACAGAAGACAGATACAGTCAAAAATTAAGAGAACATCGCGTTTATATTTTTTACTTCGCATTTCTCATGGCTTTGGTTTGCACTGAGTACTAATTATCTACTGTTTGTGTTGCTGCCTGTGCATTTTAATAGCTGTTCACTGATCTAGTCTGACCTTCTGTTTAGTAATTTTAAGTAGTCAGCGGGAGGCATTAAATTGCATCAAGACATAATGCATTATGTAATGTAGTAAAAAAAAAATAAGGTAAGATGATGCTAGCGTTTGCAAAGCAGCAAAATGTAAATGAGACCCTTTGGATACAAGGCATGCCTTTAATTAGAAGAGAAATGTCACACAACTGAAGTGCCTGGTCTTGGGGTTATAAAAATGAAGAGCATCCTGCTTCCTCCTACTCCCAGGATTCTGAATTGAAATCCCTTTAATAATTTTCTTACATTTGGATTTCAGTTCTGAGCAAGGCTATTACACAATTTGGCAAATGAGTTTCAGAAAGACCGTTGCCAAGGTTATTTCCTAATCATGTAGGGTAGGATTGTTTGAACAATAAACGAAGGCAGAGCCAGGATTTGAAAGCAAGTCTTTCTAATTTTGGCAACTGTATCAACTTCCACATCACAGAGTCTCCCTAAGAAGGCTCTCAATGATTTTTGGAATTATCTATTCAATCTCCTTTGAGGCCATATCCAATGTTCCATAAATCCAGTGAGGTATGTTATTGTGACTATGGAAGGTGAGTGAAATCTGCCCTCCCTGATCAACTCAAAAATAGAAATGGTTTCAATAACACAATCAATTTCTGTTAAGATGTTTATGCATCTGCAAGCCAAGAAATGAAATATAGTGTGAGTGATAGCATAGAAAGCTCCCTGGATTAGTGTCCAAAGACCTTATAGACTGTGTGACCTTGGGCAAGCCATTCAATCTTTCTGTGTATGATTCATCTGATCTGAAAGATGTAACGATACCTGTCAAGCCAATCTCACACGAGATGGACCAAATGAAGATGTGGAAATGGTTTGTAATTTCAAGACATCCAAGAAATATTTTACTAGTATTACGAAACCCAAATGGAGAAGATGCTCAGATTTTCTGCTCTTTAACATCCTCAGATATCGTGTGCATCTAATGGCAACTCTCTTCCCAGTGACACATGGCAGTTCACCTCACCAGATTTAATGGTGCCAGTCCCTGAATCTCCACTGCCAGGATTTTAACTCCACGGAGATGCACTTTATAGGAATGTGACTGGGGAAAATGAATAGAAGGACAGAATGACATAAAGGGCTGGACTAAGCTTTAGGTTCTTGTCTTTCTCTGTGTGACATTAGATGTCAGAAACAGATCACTGCTCACGACCCATCTATTCTAAAGCTCGATATAAAGACTGCGTTGAAACAGGAGACCTGCTGATTGTCTGGCTGTAGAACATACGCTTTGAAGTTTTCTGGAATAATGGTAAGTGCCTGGCTCCGACCCAACTCTCACCAGGTCCTCCAGTGTGGGCTCATTTTCAAGAAGAACCCACCAAGCACTAGCACTGGATGACTCTATTCACAAAAGAGAGTTCTTTCCTGTGTAAAGTAAACTGGACCATACAGGGTCTGAATCCATGACCTTGGCCTTGTTAGCGGTCCTCTAGGTGAGGTAATAGGCCCAGATGGTAACAAGATGTAAAACTCTTTGCAGAAGTCACTCTGTACTTACGTAGATCAGAAATGCCTTCCAAAAACTGAATCTTTTGATGACATGTGTTGTTTAACCTCTAGGTACATAGTCTGTGGTTCTACAGAAGCAAAAGTAGGGAGACAGATGGTCAAGCTGGAGGGAAGGAAAAAGAGAACAAACATAAAGGGAAGGAAGAAAATGTTCAGATTCTGGCCAATACCCAGAAAAGTGAAATATAATAAAAAGCTTATAAATCTCAAAGCATAAGAAGCCTAAGCATAGGCATTAGGTGCTGCAGTACAAAGCTTAGCCATCAAAATGAAATATCTCCCCTTCAAGAGAGAACATTATCATCAAGGCAAAATATAATACACAGTTGGATCGGTAAATATTCATGAAAAGTCTCCAACCACGAACTATGTGTTAATGTGAATGAAAATAATCCTGGACCTTGGAACACGTGAGAAGAACTCCACAGTTTCAGAAATCAGGGGCAAGGCCACTGACTGGCCCGGGATATTTCCAGCAGCCGCGGGGACAGAGTTCTCCCCAACCCTTGTTACCAAGGAAATTTCAGAGCCTGTCTATAAATAGCTCCCTGCCATTAGCCCCATCAGGAATGAGGTTCTGCAGAGCACTGCAGTTCTGCCTGCTGCTGAAGGAAATTTCATTCTAACTATGGCTTTCCTTCTTCCTTCCTTTCTTTCTGCAGAAAGCAAAAAAGAAACCTAAGTCGCACAGGAAAGAAAATGAACGAAAAGTTGATAGATAGCTCAAGAGTGCAATGCTTCTTTTTCATAGGAACACTCCCTAAACTCCTGCAGATAGGAAAATAACACATACAATGTTCTTCGTGTTAAACTAGGTAGGAAGGAGATTGGTTGTGATATTTTCAGACTTGGCCTCTGATGCCTGCTTCTCATTTAGTCCGTGAAGAAGGGACTATTATCGTAACTTAGTATCTTTCCTTTATTGAATAAACTCCCTTATGAAGTTTCTTCTATCCAAGACACTCACCTAATAGAACTGGTTTTTAATTTTGCAGTATTCTTAGTTTGATCAATTGCAAGCTCCTCTCCTACATATCATCAGTTTTAGCCTCTTTTCCCCAATTTTCTGTTCCTGTTTTCTTTGTAACTTGTACCTACCAAATAGCCGAGTAATTTGAGAATATTAGTTTATTTCAACAGACAGACACATCAGTTTGGAAAAACAAGTGGCCGTGATACAGCTTCCTGGACATCATTTCAGCAGGTAGTTGTAAACAAAACTGATGCGTTTAGAATCTTCAAGACTAACCTTTGGTCAGTACATGGTGAGAGTGAATCTGACGCTATCTGACCACCTCTCTTCCTTTGGATCTCTTCTGCCCACAGGGTCTGTAATCGTGTCTTGGAACCCCAGGATCAGCTCATCTTAGCCTGCATACGGTGTCTTCCTCTCTGCTTTCCTCTTCCTCTCCCAAAGCAAATTTTAAATGTTTCCCCAAACTAATATGTAAATTCAACACTAGGAAGGCCCATTGGCGTTGATAAGCAAATTGTAAAATTTATCTAGAGATACGCAAGAATAACCAACAGAAGTTTTAAAGGAAGAATAAGGGAGGGACTTGCCCAAAAAATATCAAGACATGATGCGAAACTATATATATATATTTTTTGAGACAGGGAGAGACAGAGCATGAACAGGGGAGGGTCAGAGAGAGCGAGACACAGAATCTGAAACAGGCTCCAGGCTCTGAGCTGTCAGCACAGAGCCCGACACGGGGCTCAAACTCACGGGCCACGAAATCATGACCTGTGCCGAAGTCGGCCACTTAACCGACTGAGCCACCCAGGCGCCCCAAAACTATATTAGTTCTAACAGTAACAGGTGTCAACAGGAAAAAGAAATGGGACAGAGAAGAAAATCCAGATACATGACTATGTATTTGCATATGTATATATGCATATATATATATATCAAATATGAAAAGTTGACATTTTAAAGCAGTGGGAAAATTTATCGGACCATTGGTTATCCATCAAAATAATAGTTAGAGTCCCTACTGCATGCTGTATACAAAATTGAACTCAAATTATGAAATGATTGAATATTTTAAAAGTTTGGGAAATACCATAATAAAATACAGGGGACTAACATTATAAGCTTTCAGTGGGGTGGAAGAAAAGAAGACTAAGCAATCCATAAACCCAGAAACGCCAAAGGAAAATATGAACATATTTGACTAGGAAAGCCTTCAAGCAGTCAATATAGTGAAAGACACTAAAGCAAGAAAAATATCATAACCTGAGAGAAAATAATGCAAGATATGTAACAAAATGTTTGTGTTCATTATACAAATCTTAAAAATCAATAAGAAGAAAAACAAGTAACAGAAAAAAGGTAGAGAATACGAACCAATAATTTATGGAGGAAGAAATACAATGACTGCTATACATAAGAAAAGGATGTTCAGTCTCACTAGAGGTAAGAGAAATACAAGCTAAAACAAAATGAGATTTTGTTTTTTAGCTCCCATATGACAAAAATTAAACACTGGTAGTAGCTACAATTACTGAGACCGTGGAGAAAGGGATTTCTTGCACATTTGTCTATCCTGGTTAAACTCATCTTCCGGCTTGCTCTTTGGCTGCTTGTACGCAGGTGGAAAGATCTGGAGGAGAAAAATACACAATCACCCTGAAAGTCGAACTTCAGACTCATGATCCTAAATCTCTGAGGCACACAGCACTGCCCGAAAGATCTCACTGCCCTTTCCACGCTCCAAAAATATCATTTGCTTTGTGTTTCTTTTCTCTCAGAACTTTGGTCTTTCCAACCCTCCTTTACAATCACTTCTTTCATAGCTAATCTCGTCTCACGTTTCATGAAGAAATTATGGGCAGTTAGGCAGTAATTCCTATGTTCGCACCACTACCTCGACCACCATATTTGCATCTTCGTCTATACCATCGTTTTGCCTTTTGTTACTATGGATAAAGTGTCCCCAGCCCCATCTAAGGCCGGTCTTGAATATGGATCGCACCACGTGTTTTGTTTTGTTTTTAACGACCTAACTCCTGAATTTCTCATCACCGATTTCTCCTTCTGTTGGATCCATTTCATTAGGGTACCAACCTAATCTAGCATCCGCCATTTTAACACAGACACACCCACACCATAAGCCTATGTCCTCCTCCAATTAACGCCCCATTTCTGTGCTCTTTTTCTCAGCAAAACACCCACTCCTATGAGCTACCTAGTTCCTTATAGCAATTATGAGGCATTATGCTTCCATGTCCACCACTGGGCTGAGATAATGAAAATTAAAGTGATGGATGAACTCCATTCTGCCAATGGCTTTGCTGTCGTCATCTTATTTGAATGCTCAGCAGCAGTCAAGAGTTCGCCTCATCTGCCTACTTAAGATAGTCTCTACTCTTGGATTCTGTCACCCTAAAACTGTTACATTCTCCCTAGTGGAGTCCCTACTGTGCACAGTTATTTTATATTACATATAAAATGATTCAAGATTCTGTTCTGTGTCTTCCACTCTTCTGTCGACACTCTCGCCTTAAGAGATCTTTTCCATTCCTGTGTCCTTAAATACCATATATACTCTGGTAACTTCCAAGTTCGCATTTCTCTCCTCACATTTACTCAACTCTTTGTATATCTAAGATCTTTCTTGCACCTCCTCATTGGAGCCTAAAGGTTGTTACAAAATTAATAAAACCAAAGCAGAATTCTTAACACACGTGTCCATATCCAAGGTTATGTTTTTTTCTCATCTTCCCTATCTTAGTAAATGGCACCACTAACAAACAGTGGCCCAATACCAAATTCTAGAAGTTAGTCTTTATTTGTCCTAATAATCCTATCAAAAATTAAATTAATCAGCAAGTCTTGGCAACTTCATCTCTAAAACGTATTCCTTGGAATGCAAGCTGGTGCAGCCACTCTGGAAAACAGTATGGAGGCTCCTCAAAAAACTAAAAACAGAACTACCCCATGACCCAGCAATTGCACTACTAGGCATTTATCCACGGGATACAGGTGTGCTGTTTCAAAGGGACACATGTACCCCCATGTTTATAGCAGCGCTATCAACAATAGCCAAAGTATGGAAAGAGCCCAAATGTCCATCGATGGATGAATGGATAAAGAAGATGTGGTCTATATATACAATGGAGTATCACTCGGCAATCAAAAGAATGAAATCTTGCCATTTGCAACTACGTGAATGGAACTGGAGGCTATTATGCTAAGTGAAATTAGTCAGTCAGAGAAAGACAAAAATCGTATGACTTCACTCATATGACGACTTTAAGAGACAAAACAGATGAACACAAGGGAAGGGAAGCTAAAATAATATAAAAACAGGGAGGGGGACAAAAACATAAGAGACGCTTAAACCTGGAGAACAAACAGAGGGTTGCTGGAAGGGTTGTGGGAGGGGGGATGGGCTAAATGGGTAAGGGGCACTAAGGAATCTACTCCTGAAATCATTGTTGCACTATATGTTAACTAATTTGGATGTAAATCTTTAAAAATAAAAAATAAAATTCATACATATATTTCTAATCTATATAATGTTTGCACTTCACTGCTAACCCCTGTCAAGCCACTCTCCTTTCTCCCATGATTAGGGTGGATTATTGGTCTCTTCTCTTGCTCATTTGAAATCCATTCTCCACAGAGCAGCCACATCTTTCTAAAGCATAAATCAGACTCCCACCCACCAACACACACACACACACACACACACACACACACACACACACACGTGTCGTCCTCACCTACCTATATCTAAAAACCTTATCATGGCCTTGCATTGGATTTAAAACAAAGAAGCCTTCCATTCATCTGGCTCCAGCCTGTATCTTCAAATTTATTATTTTCAATCGTCTCCAGCCACACAGATCTAGGTCTCCTTGAATATACCAAATGTCTTAGGACTGTCTGTGTGTCATTCTATTCCTTTTTCACTCTGCTTCCAGATCTGTACTAGGCTCACTGGATTTGGGCTTTCATTTTATGGGTTGTTTAAAATTTCTTCTCTAAGCTTAAACCATACCTTCCCAGTAAAACTTTCTCTGATTATGTAATCTAAAATAACTAGATTATAATCACTCTTTATCACATAATCTTTTTTTATACCACGTATAAGTTTGGACAGTTATCTCATTCTTTTATTTGTTACTTACCTCTCTTCAACCCATCCCACCTCTATCGAACTCTTTGATGGAATGTAGGCTGTACATTTGGTCCTCTTTGATGGACCTCACGTGTATTTTTCATAACTGTGTACTTTGTATGTAAAAATATGCCAAACACAATCCAGAGACAATCCCAGATTTTCTGAGTGCCTCCAATGTAATCAAGGGTTCATATAAGATGGAGGAAGGAGGATCACAGTCAGAGAGAGAATATGTAAGGGCAGAAACAAAGATTAAGGAAGAGACTACTGGCTTTGAGAAGGCAAGAAGGGGTCAGAGGCAAGGAATGTAAGCAGCCTCTAGAAACTGAGCAAGGTGAAGAAGTGGGTTGTCCCCTAGAGCCTCCAAAAGAAATGTATGCCTGCCAACACCTTGATTTTAGCCCAGTAAAATTGATTTAATATTTCTAATCTCCATAACTGTAAGATAGTATATTTGAATTGTTTAAGCCCCTAAATTTGGGGGTCTGGTTACCTCTGGTAATTTGTTTACAGCAGCAATAGAAATTAGCACATCCTGTCAAAATTTGGATTTCCACATTTTTATGTCATCAATTCACCTCAAGAAATCTATCCTACAGAAAGACCAAATCACTTGATTACTGTAACTTTATACGAAGTCTCAAAATTGGGTGGTATATGTCCTCCAATGTTGTTCTCCAGGATTTCGTTACCTTCCCATGTAAATTTTGTCTTTCCATATAAACTTTAGAATGAGTTATTGGTTTCTACAAAAGAGTTTGTTGAGATTTTGATTAGAATCACAATGAATCAATGGATCAAACTAGAAAGAACTGACAGTCTATATCAATTCTTCTAATCTATGAACACAAAATATATTTCCATTTATTTAATTTCTTTTACCAGAATTTTATAGTTCTCCCATTAAAGTCCTACATATTTTTTTTAGATTTATCACTAAGCATCTCCATTTTTATGCTAATGTAAGTATTATTAGATTTTTGAATTCAATTTACAATTGCTCATTGCTAGTATGTAGGAAAGCAACTGATTTTGTATATAGCCTTGAATCTGATCATCTCGACATACTTGCTTATTAGTTTCAGAATTTTTTTTTGTCACTTTTTGGGATTTTCTACGTAAACAATCATATTTTCTATGAATAAGATGGCTTTTATTTCTTCCCTTCTAATCTTTAAGTCATTTATTTCATTTTTTTTTTATCCTTTGCAATCCCTAGGACTTCCAGGTATGTTGAAAAGGAGTGATAGGAGGAGACATTCTTGCCTTGATCCTGATCTAAGAGGCCAAGAGTCTGGTCTCTGTATCACCACCAGTAACTAGTAGGTTAGCTATTGATTTTTATTTTCTCAGATATTTCTTTTCAACTTTAGGAATTATCCCTCTACTCTTAGTTACATAAGAGTTTTTATCATTAACAAGTGTTAGAAGTTTTGAAATGTTTTATTTTGTATCATTGATCTTTTGTGTGTGTGTTTTATTTATCTTTAAGAGAGCGAAAGAGAGAGAGAGACCACACAGGCGCGTGCACCAGTGGGGGAGGGGCAGAGAGAGAGGGAGACACAGAATCCGAAACAGGCTCCAGGCTCTGAGGTGTCAGCACAGACCCTGACGTGAAGCTCGAACTCACAAACCGTGAGATCATGACCTGAGCCAAAGCCACACACTTAACTGACTGAGCCACCCAGGTGCCCTTTGTATCACTGATCTTTATTTGCGTCATTGCTCATGTTATTTTTCTTCTTTAGTTTTTTTTAAAGTAAGATAGATTACATCAATTTTCAAATACGACACTGGCCTGAATACCTAGAATAAATCCCACAGGGTCACGGTATAAAGTTCTTTTTATACATTTTGGTTTTAATTTGCTAATCCTCAATAGTTTGTGAGAGATTTTTGCATCTAGGTTTATAGTTTGCTGTTGATGTGTTTTCTTTACTTGATTTTGGTGTTGGCCAATATAATGCTATTCTAATAGCTGTTCCCTCTGCTTCTATTTTCTGGAAGGATTGTGGAGGAGTGCCATTATTTCTTCTTTTAATTTATGGTGGAAATCACCAGTGAAATCATCTAGGCCAGGTGCTTTCTTTGTTGAAATATTAATAACTGATTTAATTATTTAATAAACATAAGGCCTTTAAACGTTCAAATGAAAGGAAGAGTCACATACCTCTCATTTTAAATCAAAAGCTAGAAACAATTAAGCTTAGTGAGGAAGACATATCGAAAACTGAGATAAACCAAGAGCTAAGCCTCTTGCACCCAACAACTAGCCATGTCATGAATGCAAAGGAACAGTTCTCGAAGTGATTCTTTTCATGGAGTTGGGCAAAGTAAAGTGAAAATCTTCTGGAAAAGATTCACCATTCTGGATGTCATTAGACCATTCATGATTCACCATAAGAGGTCAAAATATCAACACGAACAGGAGTTTGGAAGAAACTGACTCCAACCCTCATGGCTGACTTTAGGGGGTAAAAAATTCAATAGAAGTGATTGCAGATGTGGCAGAAATAGTAAGAGAACTACAATTACAAGTGCAGCATGACGATGTGACTGAATTGCTGCAATCTCACAATAAAACTCTGATGGATGAAGCCTTGCTTCTTATGGCTGAGCAAAGAAAGTGGTTTCTTGAGATAGGTTCCATTCCTGACGAAGATATTGTGAAGATGGTTGAAATGACCACAAAGGATTTAGAAGATTGTATAAACATAGTTGATAAGGCAGCAGCAGGTTTAAGAAGATTGAATCTAATTTTGAAAGAAGTTCTACTGTGGGTAAAATCCTACTAAACAGAACTGCATATGAGGGAGAAATCATTCATGAAAGGAAGAGTCAAGTGATGCAGCAAAATTCATTGTTGTGTAAAGAAAAGACACAGACACATGAAAAGATGCTCGTTATCACTAATCATCAGAGAATATAAATCAAAACCACGATGAGATGTCACCTCATATCTGTTGGAATGGCTAAAATCAAGAAGACAAGAGGGGCACCTGGGTGGCTCAGTCAGTTAAGCATCTGACTTCGGTTCAGGTCATCTCACTGTTCGTGAGCTCGAGCCCCATGTCAGGCTCTGTGCTGACAGCTCAGAGCCTGGAACCTGCTTCGGATTCTGTGTCTCCCTCTCTCTCTGCCCCTCCCCTGCTCATGCTCTGTCTCTCTCTGTCTCAAAAATAAACAAAACATTTTTTAAAAATTTAAAAAAAAAAAGATAAGAAACAAGCGTTGGCGAGGGTGTAGAGAAAAAGGAACCCTCGTGCACCATTGGTGGGAATGTAAATTGGTACACCACTATGGAAACCACGTTGGAAGTTCCTCAAAAAATTCAAAATAGAAATGCCATATGACGCAATAATCCCACTGTTGGATATTCGCCTAGGGAAAATGAAGACACTAACTGAAAAAGATATATGCACACCTATGTTTATTGTAGCTTCGTTTACAATAGCCAACCTATGGAAGCAATATAAGCATCTATCAATAGACGGATGGATAAGGAAACTGTGGTATGTATATACACAATGGAATATTACATAGTCATTAAAAAATGAGGCCGTGCCATTTGAGACAACATGGATAGATCTGGATGGTATTATGCCAAGTGATATAATTCAGACCGAAAAAGACAAATACCATATGATTCACTCAAAAATGACCAAACAGAAAGCTGTATCAGAACTATAAATACAGACAACAGACTGATGGTTGCCAGAGGGGAGAGGAGTGGGAGTTGGGCAAAACAGGTGAAGGGAGAGGGAGATACAGGTCTCCAGGTATAGAATTGAGTAAGACATGGGGATAAAAAAGTAGAGCATAAGGAATACGGTCAATAATATCGTAATAGCAATGTAATGGGGCAGATGGCAGCTATACTCGTGGTGAATATCGCAACTCTTATGAACTTGTCAGATCGCTAAGTTGTACACCTGAAACTAATGTTCCATTGTGTGTCCGCTATACTCAACTAAAAGAACATCATGGTTGTGTTATTTTAAGAAATTGCCACAGCCACCCCAACCTTCAGTAGCCACCACCCTGATCAATCAGCAACCATCGACATCGAGGCAAGACCACCAGCAGAAAGATCACAACTCATTGAAAGTTCAGAGGATGGTTAGCATTTTCTACCAATAAAATATTTTTTTAATTTTTTTTTTAGTGTTTATTTATTTTTGAGAGGGGGTGGAGGGACAGCGAGAGAGGGAGACACAGAATCTGAAGAAGGCTCCAGGCTCTGAGCTGTCAGCCCAGAGCGTGACATGGGGCTCAAACCCACAAACCGTGAGTTCATGACCTGGGCTGAAGTTCGGTGCTTAACTGACTGAGACACCAAGGCGCCCTTGCAGTAAAATATTTTTAATTCAGGTCTGTACTCTTGTTACATATATGCTTTACACACTTAATAGACTATAGTATACTATAAACATAACTTTGATATGCACTGGGAAATTAAAAAATTCATTTGACTCACTTTATTGCGATATTAACTTTAATGTTATGGTCTGCATTTGAACCTGCCGTATCTCCAAGGTATGCCTATCGATCTTAAAAGTTCTCATCACAAGACGGGCGCCTGGGTGGCTCAGTTGGTTGAGCGTCCGACTTCGGCTCAGGTCATGATCTCACAGTTCAAGCCCCACATCAGCCCTACATCGGGCTCTGTGCTGACCGCTGGCTCAGAGCCTGGAGCCTGCTTCAGATTCCTTGTCTCCTGCTCTCTCTGCCCCTCCCCCGCTCACACTTTGTCTCACTCTGTTTCTCAAAAATAAATAAATGTAAAAAAAATTTTTTTTAATAAAAAAAAGTTCTCATTACAAGAAAAAAAAGTTTTGTAACTGGGCATGGTGATGAATATTAGCTAGACTTACTGTGGTGATTATTTTGCAATATGTACAAATAACGACTCATTATGTTGCATACCTGAAACTAACATAATGTTATATGTTAATAATATCTCAACAAAAAATACATAAACATAAACATAACTCAGGTTATTTATTTCTCCTTGTGTGAGTTTTGGTAGTTTATTTCTTTCAATGAATTAGTCTATGTTCTCTAAGTTATCAGTTTGTAGTCATAGACTTGTTCATTATATTCCTATATCACTCTTTTTCTCACGAAAGCAGTAGTGATGACCTCTGTTTCAGTTTTGTTATTGGTAATTTGTGCCTTTTCTTTCTCTTTTTTCTTCATCAGTCTCACTGTAAGCTTATCATCTTGATCTTTTTGAATAACCAGTTTTGATACAGTAGATTTTTATTGTTTTCCTGTTTTCAATTTCATTGATTTCTGATCTTTTTATGTATATTTTTTCTGCTGCTTGCTGTGGATTTCTTTCATTTCTAGAATTTAATTTTTTTTTCAACGTTTATTTCTTTTTGGGACAGAGAAAGACAGAGCATGAATGGGGGAGGGGCAGAGAGAGAGGGAGACACAGAATCAGAAACAGGCTCCAGGCTCTGAGCCATCAGCCCAGAGCCTGACGCGGGGCTCGAACTCCCGGACCGCGAGATCCTGACCCGGCTGAAGTCGGACGCTTAACCAACTGCGCCACCCAGGCGCCCTGAATTTAATTTTTTTTTTAACATTTATTTTTGAAGGAGAGAGAGACAGAGCATGAGTGGGGGAGGGGCAGAGAGAGAGGGAGACACAGAATCCGAAGCAGGCTCCAGGCTCTGAGCCATCAGCACAGAGCCCGAGGTGGGGCTCAAACCCACGAACCGTGAAATCATGACCTGGGCCGAAGTCGGTCACTTAACCAGCCAGCCAGGCGCCCTGGATTGAGCCACCTAGTCACCCCGGATTTCTTTCATTTCTTAAAGTAGAAAATCAGGTTCCTAAACTTAGACCTGTATTGTTTTCTAATATACGGGTTTGATAAAATTATAAATTTCTAACCACTTCTTTAGCTATATCCTACACATTTTGATCTTATGTTTTTATTTTGCTTTAGTAAAAATATTTTAAATTTTATTTCGAGTCTTCTTCTTTGACCCATGTTTACATAAAAGTGTGTTGGGATTTCCGAAATATTTTGGGAATTTCCCAGCTATCTTTCTGTGATGGACTTTTAGCTTAATTCCACTGCGGTCCGAAAGCCTATTTTACATGATCTCTATTCTTTAAATTCGGTATGTTTTACAGCCCAGAATGCAGTCTATCTTGGTGAATCATATGAGTTTGAGAGAAATGTGTAGTCTTGCATTATCTGATGGAGTATTCTATAAGTATCAATTAAGTCAATGTGATTAATAGTGCTTTTCAGGTCATCTGTCTCCTTACTGACATTCAGCCTACTGGATCTGTCAATCACTGATAGAAGAATATTGAAAACTTCAACAACAGTGGAGCATTTGTCTAGTTCTCCTTTTACTTCTATCAGTTTTCGCCTTGTGTTTTGACGCCGTGTTGTTAGTCACGTGAACACTTCGGACTGGTATGTCTTTAAAAATTGACTCCTTTATCACTATGTAAGGACACTCTGCTTCCCTGCTAATCCTCCTGGTCCGGAAGTGCATTTCCTCTGAAATTACCGTAGTTACTGAGGTTTTCATTAGCATGATATAGCTTTCTCCATTTCCTTTATTTTCAACTTGTATATTCAAAGTGAGTCTTTTATTAACAACATATATATTTTTTTTAATTCCCTTTACCTCTGTATTGTAAAAGGTGTGGTTAGACCATTTACATTTAAAGATTACTGAGGGGCACCTGGGTGGCTCAGTCAGTTGAGCGTCCGACTTTGGCTCAGGTCATGATCCCACAGCTCATGAGTTCGAGCCCCGTGTCGGGCTCTGTGCTGACAGCTCAGAACCTGGAGCCTGCTTTGGATTCTGTGTCTCCCTCTCTCTCTGCCCCTAACCCACTCGCATTCTGTCTCTGTCTCTCTCAAAAATAAATACACGTTAAAAAAATAAGTGATTATTGATATAATTGGATTAATGTCTACGATGTTTGTAACTGTTTTCTGTTCATGCATTTGTTCTTTGTTTTATGGTTTCTTTTTCTGACTCTTCTGGTATTAAGCATTTTTGTGTGACTCCATCCATCTCTTATCTTAGTATGTTACTTATCCTCCTCTTCTTAGCTGTTTCTAGTGATGCTCTAGAGTTACCAATATAAATGTTTTAATTTTTTTTTAACCTTTATTCATTTTTGAGAGACAGAGCATGAGCGGGGAAGGGGCAGAGAGAGAGGGAGACACAGAATCTGAAGCAGGCTCCAGGCTCTGAGCCGTCAGCACAGAGCCCGCCACGGGGCTCGAACTCACAAACCGTGAGATCATGACCTGGGCCAAAGTCGGACACTCAACCGACTGAGGCAACCAGGCGCCCCTAAATTTTTAGTCTAAGGCTTCCTTCAAATAGCACTATAACACATACTCCTCACATATAAAAAGTAACCCAAATACCTCCTTTCTCTCCCTTCTGAAATTATTGTCATTCATTTCACTTATCAATATGATATACTCACCCAATGTACTGTTACTCATTTATTCAAATAAATAATTATCACTTAGATCAATGGGGAATTTTAAAAAAAGGATTTTGTTCTGCCTTCGCTTATTTCTTCTCTGATGTTTTTTTTTCTTTTCATGTAGATCCAATTTTCTGACCTATATCATTTTTCTTCTACTTGAAGAACTTTTAACATCGCTTGCAATGAAAGCCTGCTGGTGATGAATTCTCTTATCTTTTTAAATTTTCGGAGTCCTTATTTCTTCTTCATCTTGAAGAAGAATGTGTTGGATGGAGAATTCTAGGTAGTTTTTCTCTTTCAACCCTTTAAATATTTTACACAACTCCCTCCTACCTTGCATAGTTTCTGATAAGTTTGGTGTAATTCTTGTTCGTGCGTCTCCATATGTAAGAGGTTGTCCCCCCCCTGGTTTCTTTCAAGATGTCCCTTTGTCTTTCCTCTTCTGCAGCTTGAATATGACATGCTTAGGAGTGCTTTATTTTTGGCACGTATCCTGCTTAGTGTACTCTGGGCTTCTTGGATCTTTGATTTGTTGTCTATATTTTGGAAAGCCAGCAGCCATTATTTCTTCAAATATTTCCTCTGCCCCATTTTCTCTTCTCCTTTGGGTATTCCAATCATGCCTAAGTTACACCTTTTGAAATGGTCCCACATTCCTTGGATGCTCTATTCTGTTTTTTTCTTTTTCTTTATTCTTTGTTCTTTCTGAATTTTGGTTTGGGAAGTTGCTATTGACCTATCTTTAAGATCATTGATTCGTTCCTTTTTTAAAAAAAAATTATTTTAATGTTTATTTATTTTGGAAACAGAGAGAGACAGAGCATCATTGGGGAAGGGGAAGATTGAGAGAGAGAGACATATAATCCAAAGCAGGCTCCAGGCTCTGAGCTGTCAGCACCAAGCCTGACGCAGGGCTCGAACCCACAAACCGTGAGATCACGACCTGAGCCGAAGTCGGATGCTTAACCAACTGAGCCACCCAGGTGCCCTGAGATCGTTGATTCTTTCTTTAATTGTGTTGAATCCACTGATGAGTCCTTCAAAAACGTTCTTCAATTGTGTTACAATGCTTTTGATCTAACATTTTATTTTGTTTTTTCTTAGAGTTTCCATCTCTGTTTACATTACTCATCTGTTCTTTTGTGTTGTCTACATGTACCAGTGGAATCCTTAACATATTACTCTTAGTTATTTTCAATTATTTAACATTTATTTATTATTGAGAGACAGAGTGAGACAGAGCATGAGCATGGGAGGGGCAGAGAAAGGAAGAGACATAGAATTTGAAGCGGGCTCCAGGCTCTGAGCTGTCAGCACAGAGCCCGATGCGGGGCTCGAACTCACAGACTGCGAGATCATGACCTGAGCTGAAGTCGGACGCTCAACCGACTGAGCCATAGTTGTCATTCATGTTATTTTATGTCTATTATATGTATGTCATGTCATAGTTATTTTAAATTTCATTTCTGATATTTACAACATCTTTGTAACCTGAGTCCGGTCCTGATGATTTCTTTGTATTTTGAGGCCATTTTTCCTGCCTTTGGCAAATATTATAATTTTCTCTTGAAAGCTGGACTTCATATGTTAGGTAATAGAAACTGAGGCAAATAGACCTTTGGTCTATTTGAGGATTTATATTAATTTGGCTAACCTTAGTTGTATTTCACGTTTTTCGTAGCCAAAAACATCAACTTTCTCTAGTGTTCTTGTTTTTGCCTCTCTGTTGACTTCGGATTTCCCTAAGTACTTCTCCTCGGGGAGAATCTAAGTCTTCCAGCCCTTTCTGCTATAATTTAATGTAATACTAGAGCTCTGTTACCGCGGTGATGAGCTGTGGGGGCGAGAGAAACATTCTACAGTCTTATAGTTAGGTCTCAGTCTCTTAGCGGGCCTGTGTCTCCAGTTTGTGGACTTTACAAGTGGCTCTTCAGTGATACAATACAGCTTTTCTTCCTCCCTGTTCCCCATTCTGTTCCCAGGCTACCACATCCCAATCATTTTCTTTAAAGTCCTGATCCTTGTTTACTATGTTTGTTTGTTTGTTTTTTCTCCTATAACTGAGAAATGAGTTCTAGAGTGGCTAAAGTAGGGGGAACAACCTCATCCAACTAAGATACGCTTCTGGCAAGGTCTTCCTCTGGGGAACAGGCTTTTTTTTTTTCTTTAATTTTGTATTTTAATTCCAGTGAGTGAACATACGGTGTTATGTTAGGTTGAGGTATACAATAAAGTGAGTTCACGGGTCATACATCACCCTGGGGCCATCACAAGTACACTCCTTAATCCCCATTGCCTGTTTCACCCATTCCCTCCCTCCTTCCCTTCTGGTAACCATCAGGTTGCTCTCTAAAGTTAAGAGTCTGGAAAGCAGGCATTTGTTATGAAGAAGGCTGTGTGTGTGTGTGTGTGTTTCATAAGGATCACTATTCTCTTCCCCCAGCCAGACCTTGGAGAAGATCTTCCTCAGATATTGAGGAGGAGAACCTGGTGGGCTTCATGGAGGTAAGGCCCACAAAAGTGTGGGAGACTCTCTGAGGATGTTGCCCCCCAGCATTATCTCTCTCTCTCTCTTATGTTAGCCACCCTCAGCTTCCATCAATTCATCATAATAGTCACTTAAATGTCCTACTGGCTTGTGGCAAAAGAGATAAAGACAGCAGGGGCCCAGTGGTGTTGGAAACAAACACAGTAAACCTTGAGTGAAGAATCCCACTGGTGTGATGAAACACTAACGATAGGTCTGAGGCATGATAGACCTGTCTCCTGAAAACTTGAAAGGCAGAGGTTTTCTTATTTCAACTTTTTCTGTCTTCTAAGTGAAAACTTAATAGAAATATGGCAGAAAGGGTACAAGGAGTGCTCACATACAGTCTTCCAAATTAATCAATTGTTAACATTTAGGTTGATTTATATAAATTTTTTTTTCTGAATGATTTGAGAAGGAGCGGGACACATCATGTTCTTTTATCTCTGTGTGTCATCTTGGAAAAAATGATCTTACATAACCACATTATGATTTTCAAATTCAGGAGATGTAACACTGCTATCCCATACAACATCATTCTATAGTCCACAGGCCATAATCAGTTTTCGCCAATTGCCCCCGTGACAATGTCTAGCTGTTTTTTGGATTAGACGTTGCATTTAGTTGCCAGGTCGCTTTAATCACTTTTGGAAGGCAAGGGCTTTAAGTGAATGGGAGTCGTGGCGGGCTCGGGAGGATATTATTTCCGGGGAAGAGATGAGTAACGTGGAATGGAGAAACATACCTTGGAAGCTGCAGGATGGAGACCAAGAAAGAGAATAATAGTTGAAAATGTTTGACAATCATCAGAATCACAAACGAAAAAACACATCAATTCACACCAGTTATCACTGATTAAAGAAACTGTACCTTACCAATGGAAGCAGGTTCTTTTGATATAAGAAACGTAGAACACAACAAAACCCCTAAGTCCTGTTTACATCCACCCATTACCGTTGTTCAGAAAAACAGAAGACATTTAATGATGAAGAGAAAGGGGCGCTTGGGTGGTTCAGTCGGTTAAGCACCCGACTCGTGAGTTTGGCTCAGGTCATGATCTCAGGGTTCATGAGTTGGAGCCCCGTGTCAGGCTCTGTGCAGCCGTCTTGGGATTCTCTCTCCCTCCCTCTCTGTTCCTCCACCACTTTGTTCTCTCTCTGTCTCTCTGTCTTTCTCAAAATAAATAAACTTAATAAATAAATAAATAAGATGATAGAAAAGTACTTGCAAAGTCACTATATGAAGAAAACTTTAAATGAGAAAAAAAATTGGCAGTTAATGTCAAGTCTCCCCTTAAAAATCAACCATAAAGCAGAGAAAAACTGTAATAAACACTCCAATACCCACTAAATACCTTCTATTTATTTACTTATGTATTTATTTATTTGAAAGACAGAGAGAGCACCAGTGAGGGAGAAGGTCAGAGCGGGGGAGAGAAAGAATCCCAAACAGGGTCCAGGCTGAGTATGAAGCGAAACACGGGGCTCAATCCCATGACCCTGGGCTCACGACCTGAGTCGAAACCAAGAGTCAGTCGCTGAGCTGACTGAGCCACCCAGGCACCCCTCAGCTAAATCCGTTTTTCAAAAACTTTTTTCAAATAAAATAATTCTTTGAGGCAAATATTCAAAATCTCAATATTGAAATCAACGAGAAAAGGGTAGCATGAAAAGTGATCACCCAAATAGAAACTACTAGATCTTAAAAATAAATTAAAAATATAATCCAAGCCTTCAGGTAAAAGACCAAGTTACTGACAAAGGAAATAGAATTAACTTGTCAGACAACTTGATAACACCACACGCATCGAGACTAAAATGAAGAAAGTATTTTTCGATGTCAAGGGGGAAAAAAGTGTGAAATACCTTTAGATATGGTTAAGTAGTCCTTTAAATATCAAAGGTAAAAAAAAAAAACCACTCGATAGGTTTAAGAGCTCAGAGAAGATTTTGTTTACAAACGTTTCCTGGAGAATTTTGTACATGACCACTTTCATTCCACCAAGGGTTTGAGGCTATTTTGGCGAAAAGACCGAGAGTGAGTGTTAATATATAAAACGATATCTAAGATTAAGACAAGGTGAGCACAAGTGAAAAACGACATTTAACGGATATGTTCTAACAAAGTGGGAATAATGCAACTAAAATAATGGGAGAAGAAAGAAAAGCGTACAATCAATTCATTTATTAGCCCTAGATTATCAGTGAGAATTAGCAAATATTACCTAAAGCTGAAAAGCCAAATAGTAACGACCTAAGTAAGAATGGATGTCATGATAAAGAAAAGTGAAGAGGGGCGCCTGGGTGGCTCAGGCTGTTGAGGGTCCCACTTCGGCTCAGGTCATGATCTCACGGTTTGTGGGTTCGAGCCCCCGCATCAGGTTCTGTGCTGACCTCTTGCTCAGAGCCTGGAGCCTGCTCTGTGTCTCCTTCTCTCTCTGCCCTTCCTCTGCTCACGTTTTCTCTCACTCTGTTTCTCAAAAATAAATAAATGTAAAAAAAAAATTTTTTTTTAAAGTGAAGACTAGAACAAAAACAAAGCCATCCAACATTCAGAAAAAAAAAATGTAAGCAAAAAAAAAAAAAATTAAGCAAAGAACATAGACCAAATAGAGAAAAAGAAAAGTAAATATGATCTAAAGTTTCATGCTGGAAAAAAAAAGAAAATACGCATTTGCTTATGCTTGCAAAAAGAAACAGGATAAATCAGAAATTAAGGAGAAAAGTTATTTATAAATGTGACTAAGGACACCTTGAAAGGGATAAATATGAGAGTGACATATTTTAAGTCTCAAAACCTATAAATATTTTATCTGCTCAAAATTAAAGCATAAAGAACAAGTAAGAAGATCTAAAACTTGACCATAAATAGAAAGAAATATAATGTAAATCTCTATAAAATTAATAACAAAAACACATAAAAAATTAAATAATAATTTTAAACACAGTATCCTATATAATTTTTGTGGGATATATCCTAAAGGCAAAAGAACTCTAAGGAAATCTTAACTTTATCTGTTAGAGTTGGGACTGATAGTGTATTAGTATGTCAACCCTGAGCCTTTTTTTTTTTGGTGTATTACCAGATAAAGCAGATAAACAAATATATTCATGTTGCAGGGAATCAGGGTCTCACTGTATTTAGAAGGATACAAAAATATGGAATGAAAGTTTCCCTCCCAACAGACAGAGTAACTGGTATCAAACTAACCCTCTTACAACTGAAACAACATAAAGACAAACATGAACAATACACGTGAGATACTTTTTTCAAACATGGAAACTGGGTAATGAAAGACTACTCTCATGAGAGAAAGGTAACTTGTGAATTGTGTGGCAGGATCTCACTTGGCCGGACCTGGGAACAATTTCTTAAGCCAGCCACGGTGAGCTGGAGTCCAAGCAGAGCATGGCAACCTCACTGAGCAGAGGTCAGAATTCAGGGAAGCCCACATGGTCAGGATCTTCAGGACAAGGCACTGGTGAAGAGGGGAGGGAGTTGTGTAGATGAGATCTGAGAAGTCCCTGTTTGGGGTTCCTGTAAGTCCTTGACTGTCCTAGACTCTAAGACTATAGACACTAGACTCTAAGACCATAGACGCTAGACTCTAAGACCATAGACGCTAGACTCTAAGACTATAGACAGCTTAGAGTCTGTAGACTCTTCGGGTCCTAAACAGAACACAGACAAAGACGAAACACTTCCGGCAGAGTGAGGAGACCTTCACTTCTACTTGACAACCCCCAGGATTCCAGCTGAGAAGCCAGAGAGCACACCTAAGAGTAAATCCAATCCAGACCTGCCTCTGCAAAATCAAAAGCCAAGGGCTGACACACCCATTGAAAAGACAAAGTTTGGAGGGGCTTGGAAAACAACTTTAGCACAGAATAGAGCTGTCCTAAGAAAGTGTAAAGCCAAACACACAATTTCAGGGTGATGAGCCTGATAAAAATCGACATGTTTCAGAAGAAAGTAACAGAATCCCCAGAGGTTCTATAAGGTAACATCAATGATACTTCATTAAAAACTATTAGACATATGAAAAATAATTTTAAAATAACTTTGTAAAAAAAAAACAGGAAAGGAGTGCCTGGGTGAGTCAGTTGGTTAAGCGTCCAACTTCGACTCAGGTCATGAGCTCACGGTTCATGAGTTCAAGCCCCACGTCGGGCTCTGTGCTGACAGCTCAGAGCCTGGAGCCGGCTTCCGATTCTGTGTCTCCCTCTCTTTCTGCCCTTCCCCCACTCGCACTCCGTCTCTCTCTGCCTCTCAAAAATGAATAAACATTAAAAAAAAATTTACAAACAACAGGAGAATATGATCCAAGTCCAGGAAAATGCAGTCAATAAACTGATCCTCTAGGAGTCCAGACGTTGAACTTATCAGAGAAACATTTTAAAGCAGATATTTTAAATGTGTCCAAAAGACTAAAGAAAAATATTTTCCTCTCATTATTTTAAAATATAGTTTCAATGAGAAAAGACATGAGATATCTCAAAATAGAAACTACGAAAACAGACATTTTTGAACTGCAAAATTCAACAACTGAACTGAGAAATCGCTAGATTGAGTTACCAATATATGTGAGATGGCAGAAGAGTTAATGTACTTGTAGATACAGCGATAGAAATTAGCCAGTCTGAAAAACTGAAAAAAAAAAGATGGCAGAAAAATAGAAAAGCTTCAGAGACTTGTGGGACAATATCAGGCGGGCAAACATATATATGATAGGAATCTGAGAAGGAGGAGAGAATGAGACTTTTCACTAGAAACATCAAAGGCCAGAACACACTGGAACCATATCTGAAGAGTGCTAAAAGAAAGAAATAGCATTCAACAGCAAAGGAAATAAAAATTACCAAGAATCGTATAAACGATGCTCAAATCTGTTAGTAATCAAGAAAAGAAAATTAGCATTACAAGAGATACTATTCTAGATCTCTGTATTGACAAAAATGAACAAGTTTGAGTGTCCCCAAAGTTGATGAGGGTGTAGGGCTCATAACGTGACCAGCCTTTTGGAAAAGTCACTTGACATTACATTATAAAACTGAATATGTGTAAATTGTATTATCTAACAATTATATTCCCTCTTGTTAACCCAGTGTTCCCTCATTAACAACAGAAAACAACACTTTCGTTGCAGCACTGTTTCTGGTAGCAAAACTAGGAAACCGTATCGATAGGAAACGCCTACCCAGAGCAGAGAAAATAAGTAAATGGTGTCAATATTCACGTAGTGGAATACTACACTGCATTAAAAAATACATAAAATCAACAAGACTGTTGAATCTCAGACACACGACGCTGTGTGACAAAAGCTGTCCACAGAGTACATATACCATGTGTGTAAAACTAAGATTCAACAGTATTAACAACAAAACTCTAAGACTATTACAAAATTCAAAGATAATCAAAACTAATCAATGTGTGATTTAGAGAATATGTATATAATATGTATGATATGATATGTTATATATTATAATATTATATGATATTGTTATATTATATATTATCTAATTATCCACAATATACAGATTATAGTACAAATAGTCTATTGGGTATGTTATTATATATTATATAATGTATATTATATATTATGTATATAATAACACTAATATTTAATAAGCAGAAAACAATAAATACAAAATGTATAATAAGGATTATTTTGAGAGATGATAGGAATAGCATAGAGAACAAGCAAAAAGGATTCAATTGCTTCAGTTACTAGTGCTGTTTTACTAAACTCTTAACCTGAGTGGTGGGTACACGCCTGTTATTTTATATACTTTATATCCTACATACATACTACATACAATCTTTTATATGTATGGAATAATTATAAATCATGCCAATTAATGTAAAGGAGGAATATTTTAAATATTCCACTTAAAGAAGAGTAAAGGCAGCAACGAAGACACAAACCTACACTTCTACACAGGAAGAGGATCCCAGTGCCACCTACTGGACCAGACACATTACTTCCATGGTTGGATGATGGGAAGTAGGGATGGGGATGCCCCAGAATGCCAACACGTATCAGCCAATGACATGTAAATGTTGTATATACAAAAAATAACCTATGGGGACACCTGGGTGGCCTGGTCAGTCAAGCATCCAAATCTTGATTTCGGCTCAGGTCATGATCTCATGGCTTATGAGATCGACCCCCACATCAGGCTCTGCACTGACAGTGTGGAGCGTGCCTGGGATTCTCTCTCTCCTGTCTCTCTCTCTGCCCCCACCGCCAACTCACGCTCTCTCTCTCTCAACATAAATAAACATTTTTTAAAAAAATAAATAAAAGTAAGCTATGCACATCATTAGTAAAGAAATTTGTAAGTTAATGTAATGAAGAATAATTTATACAAAAGCAATTGTTTAACGATTTAACGGTCATTTCAAATTCACACGTTGGCTGTGTAATTTTGCCTAAGAATAAGATTGTCTTATTCCTTTTTAGGAAAAAAAGTCTTATGACATTGTAAAATGTCTCAATAATAGAATAATTTATTAAAGGAAATGCAGTTCTGTTACCTGTACTGTACCAAGAAATAAGCAAACACAGAGTTACCTGGCAGAGTCTTCAGGAGATCTACATTAATCTGATTTCCAGAATTATAACATTATACGATTCAAATTTCAGTTTCAAGAAAAAAATCAGAAGGCATGCAGGAAAGAATTGCCCATTCAAAATAAAATAAATAAATTGGTAAATCAACAGAATGTGTACCTGAGGAAAACCAAATGGTAGTCTTCCTGGACAAAGGCTCCATAACAATTGTCTTAAAAATGTTCAAATTGCTAAAGAAAGACATGAACAAAGACAGAAAGGTAATGTATGAACAAAAATTACGTCAATAAAGACAGAGATTATAAAATGGAGCCAAGAAGAAATTACGGTACTAAAAACACATTAATTGAAATGAAAAATACACTAGAGGGACTCAAGAGCTAATTTGAGCAAACAGAAGAAAGAATCCACAAACATGAAGATAGGACAATTGAAATTATTGAGCTTGAGGAACACAAAGAAAAAACAATGAAGAAAAGTGAACAGAGCTCAACAGACCTTCAGATACCATCAAGCCAACTAACATAGGCATGGTGGGAATACAAGAAAGAGAAGAGAGAGCAATGAGCAGGAAGACTTTTTCAAGAAAATGGCTGAAAAAATTCCTAAAGTTGATACAAATCCAAGAAGTTCAATTCCAAGTAAAATAAAGCCAGAGACTCACACCATGACACATTATGATCAAATTGTCAAAATAAAGGCAAAGAGAAAATCTTGAAAACAGTAAGAAATGAATCACCATATATAAATGATTCTTAACAAGACTGTCAGCAGATATTTCAACAGAAACCTTGGAGGCCAGAAGTAGCATGGTGATATATTCAAAGATCTGAGAGAAAAACACTTGTCAACCATGAATCTTACATCTGGCAAAGTGACTTTCAAAAATGAGGGAGAAATTGGGATATTCCCAGAGAAACAAAAGTTAACACTAAAGACATTTGTTGCCAGTAGACCTCTCCTACAAGAAATGCTAAAGGGAATCCTCCCAGTTGAAATAAAAATTTGGTGCTATAACTCAAAGCTATGTAGAAGAATAAAGATCTCCAGTAAGGGTAAATGCATGAGCAACTATGGAAGTTAGTATTATTGCAATATTGCTCTGTAACTCCACTTTTTATTTTCTACATGATTTAGAAAACAAATGCATAAAAAAGCATTATTAATCTATTGTACTGGGCACACAGTGTATTAAGATAAACTCTGTGACATCGATAACAAAAGAGAACGGAGCTATACGAAGTTTTTGTATGTTACTGAAGTTATGTTGGTAAAAATTTAAATTATATTATTATAACTTTAAGATGTTGTATTAGCTTGCTCAGCATGCCATAACAAAATGCCGCAGACTGGATGATTAAATAACAGAAATTTAATTTCTTAATTTCTGGAGCCTGGAAGTTCAAAATCAAGGTGCCATCAGAGTTGGTTTCTAGTGAGACTTCTATTCCTGGCTTATAGATTACTTTCTTGCTGAATCTCCACATGACCTCTTCTCTGTATAGGCTAAAAGAGATCTCTGGTGTCTTTTCCTCCTCTTATAAAAACATCAGTTTTATCAGATTAGGGCCCCATCCTAGTGACCTCATTTAACCTTAATTACCTCCCAAAGGGCCCTATCTTCAAATACAGTTACACTAGAGATTAAACCTCCAACATGCAAACTTAGGGGGGACATAATTCAATCCATAACAGACTTTAAATATAATTCTCGTGGTAACCACAAAGAAAACATGAATCTCTGCAGAGGAAAATGAGAAGGGAATCAAAATGTTTCACAACAGAAAAAATTACTTAACACAAAAGAAGACAGAAATGAATAAAATGAGGGACAAAAAAAGCTCTAAAACATACAGAAAATAAAGAGCATATGGCAAAAATAAGTCCCTCCCTTACCAGTAATTACATAAATGTAAATAAATTAAATTCTCTATTCAAAACACAAAGATTGGGCTGTATTGAAATTAAGAACTTTTGTTCATCAAAGGACACTATTAAGAAAGTGAAACGACAACCTACTGAAAGGGTGAAAATGTTCGCATATAATCTATATGACAAGGGATTAGTATCCAGAATAAATAACTCCTAAAACTGAACGACAAAAACCAAACAACGTTTTTCAAAAATTCGTAAGAATTCGAATAGACATTTCTTCAAAGAAGACATACAAATGGCCAAAAAAAAAAACACACGAAAAGATGTTCCTCATCATTGGCCATTAGAGCAACGCAAATCAAATCTACGGTGAGATACCACGTCATGGGCATTACGATGGCTGTAATTAAGAAAAAAACAAGGGGCGCCTGGGTGGCTCAGTCGGTTAAGCGGCCGACTTCAGCTCAGGTCATGATCTCGCGGTCCGTGAGGGCTGTGAGTTCGAGCCCCGCATCGGGCTCTGTGCTGACAGCTCAGAGCCTGGAGCCTGTTTCAGATTCTGTGTCTCCCTCTCTCTGACCCTCCCCTGTTCATGCTCTGTCTCTCTCTGTCTCAAAAATAAATAAATGTTAAAAAAAAAATTAAAAAAAAAAAAAAGAAAAAAACAAAACCAAAAAAATAACAAGTAAGGGTAGAGATAATGTTGAGGGGCACACAGCACTGTGAATGTATTGACTGTACAATGACAAATGGTGAAAATGATACCTATTATGTTAGGTATATTTTACCATAATAATATAGTTGATTAGAAAGATAACAAAAGAGAACGGAGCTATACGAAGTTTTTGTATGTTACTGAAGTTATGTTGGTAAAAATTTAAATTATATTATTATAATTTAATATATAAATTATATATTTATAATTTATAATACAACTGCTACAACTGCTCCTAATCTGATAAAACACATGGCAGGGTAACAGATAGGTAACGCAATCGATGCAGTCTGTTGACGAGGATGATAAATTCTTCCAGACACCATGCTCTTTAAGACCAATGGCAACGTATCTTATGGTAGGACTTCAAAGAAATACAGGGGTCACTGAGCTCATAGCTCTATGTTTTTTTTAGACTGTCACAAATCTAGTTGGCTCAGACAGGTTGTCTCTACCCAATATTTATAATCCTAGTCCGTGGCAGTTTCATGAAGCAAAGACTGAGTCATAGGCTGTTGGAGAGATGACATTTGAGACAGTAACACGAGGGGTGGTCATCGCAATAAAGTTTAAAGGGTGTAAGTATACAACAGAACCGTGTCATTCGAAACCTGAAGAACTGGCCGTGCCGTTGGATTTAATCTGGACATTTTGCCGATGATAAAATTGAAGCACAACCAAATTTTTATTTTCTATGTCAGGTCAAACAGATTTTTCTAGCGGAACTCTGTTTCCTGACTTCTAATTTGCGACGCTGATCTAATTTTTATTAACCCAGATGCCATGGATACAACAGTTTTGAGAGCGAAGCGCTGTGTGGTCTTTTGACAACATAAAATCTGCAACTTGAAAAGGCAGAGTGACACTTAAATTAAAACTAATTAAAATTAAACCCTACTGAGTTTCAAAGAGCCCACGTCCGCCCATAAAAGCACCTTGGGTCAGAGTAAAGGCTGTCACAGCCATGAGCACTACACTATCACAGGAACTCGCCTAGCCATCTCTGACTCCCAACTGCTCCTTGCTCCTGGTTTTCCTGATTACTCCATTACCCCTCCCGTTGGCTCTATAGCTTGCTTATCTAGCATCTGTGGTTAACTAGCAAATCCCAGCTTTACTGCAGCGTATCATTCCCACCCCGTTCATGTCCCACAATATGATTTTGCTATTTGCTCTGTAAGCCTGTGGGCCACACGGATAAGAGGCCACGCACGCTTGGGTCACCTGGGACCGATCACCCCTCTTCCAGGGCTGCCAGACGTTGCTGACAATGTTAGAAGACACATTAAAGGTCACCCAGTTTGAAAATACAACCAATGTCAGGGTGCCTGGGTGGCTCCGTGGGGTAAGCGTCCCAACTCTTGATTTTGGCTCAGGTCATGATCTCAAGGCTTTTGAGTTCGAGCCTCATATCCAGCTCCACACTGACAGTGTAGAGCCTGCCTGGGATCCTCTCTCTCTCTCTTTCTCTCAAAAATAGATAAGTAAGCTTTAAAAAAGACTACAACCAGTGTCCAATTTTACCCTAAATCTTCAATAATAGCGTCATAGCCCAGCATCTTGTAACTAGACTGGCTATTGGTAGCTGTTTGAGAATATTTTCTCATGTTTAAATAACCTGTGTTTG
The DNA here is from genome assembly GCF_016509475.1 of Prionailurus bengalensis. Lineage (NCBI taxonomy): Eukaryota > Metazoa > Chordata > Mammalia > Carnivora > Felidae > Prionailurus > Prionailurus bengalensis. The sequence continues at coordinate 33,301,452 of NC_057344.1, read as the reverse complement.
TGTCCCTTGGAACAAAACAGAATTTGCCTGTTCCATCTTCTACGTGGTACCTTCAAATTTTATTTTATTTTATTTTATTTTATTTTATTTTATTTTATTTTCAAATGTTTATTTATTTATTCTTTATTTATTTATTTAACATGTATTCATTTTTGAGAGACAGAGACAGACTGAGTGGGGGAGGGGCAGAGAGAGGGAGACACAGAATCCGAAGCAGCCTCCTGGCCCCGAACTGTCAGCACAGATCGGGCTCGAACCCACGAAGCGTGGGATCATGACCTGAGCTGAAGTCGGCCGCTTAACTGACTGAGCCACCCAGGTGCCCTCAAATGTTTATTTATTTATGAGAGAGAGAGAGAGAGAGAGAGAGAGACCATGCACAGGAAGAGGAAGGGCAGAGAGAGAGGGGGAGACACAGAATCCGAAGCAGGCTCCAGGTTCTGAGCTGTCAGCACAGAGCCCAACGTGGGGCTTGAACTCAGGAACCGTGAGATCGTGACCTGAGCCGAAGTCGGACGCTCAACTGACTGAGCCACCCAGGTGCCCCTACACCTTCAAATATTCTAAAAGATTTTACAATTCCTTCCTTCCCTCTAAATCCACTGCTCCCCCTTCTGAGATACAGAGCAATCCAAAACCCTTCAGAAATTTATAAAATGACTTTTTTGAATTCCTAACACTCCTGCCACTCTCTCAAAACACGGTCCAGGTCTCCCATGTGCCTCTTCAGGTGTGATATGCAGGACGAGGACTTGTATTAGCTACAGCTCCTGAGGGGAGAAGGAGTAAGATCGTCTGGGTTTCAGGGGCAGCCTCTCAGCCCACTTCTCCCCCGTCCTGCTGCCTCTTGCTGCCTCCTGCGTCTTGCTCCCTTTGTACCCTCATCCTTTTCCAGAGGCTGCAATGCTTTCTCTTCCCTACATGGCTTGGAACTCATCCTACCCAGGACGAGCTTCTCTCTCCTTTCATGGAACTCCAATGTTCCAGTCCCTGCCGCCTGTCTCCTTCGGGGAAGGAAGAGGGTAACTCCAGTTTTTCCAGTAAACTTCAATGGAGATGTTTCGCCAGCCTTCTGAGTGTGGTGACTAGCTTGTAATTCATGCGCATACAGCTGATCATGAATTCTCTACCCCAGAAGACAAGTTTAGCATATCTCCGGAAGGCCGCTGAAAGTTGCGGTGGTTTATGATGACCACCTATACGCTAGGGTTCTTCTAAAACTAGGACCTGCCTAAAGTGCCTCATCCACACCTCACGGTCCTGGCTGTACATAAGAAATACCTGTGGAGTTTCTTATAACTAAAGATGGCCCTTCTCCCACGGATTCTGATTCAGTAAGTAAGGAACAGTAAGTTATTGCCGTTGTGGATGTAGGTGTTTCTGAGCTCGCTGATTTTTTTTATCTAAGGCCGGAATCGAGAACAACGCTCAAAGCTCGGAAGTCTCGTTCAATATATATTTAGTAGTATGATGTGGCAAGTTGCTTAAGGAAATGTGGGTTTCAGCTTCTCACCTATGAGCTGAATGTGATGACACGAATTACTATGATGCACATAAAACATTTACCACCATATTTGGCATAAAATTAATATTTGATTCTCAGCAAATTCTATCATTGCAAAGAAATGCTTACTCACCCTGTCTGTTCCACCTTCAACACCCCCCTCACTCAGAGTCAAAGGCTCCCAAATGTAAGTATCTCATACTCTCAATTATGATACTTTTCATATAAAGTGGGATGTAAAGGGGCTCCTGGGTGGCTCAGTCGGTTGAGCCTCCGACTTCGGCTCAGGTCATGATCTCGCGGTCCGTGAGTTCGAGCCCCGCGTCGGGCTCTGTGCTGACAGCTCAGAGCCTGGAGCCTGCTTCGGATTCTGCGTCTCCCCCTCTCTCTGCCCCTCCCCTGCTCACGCTCTGTCTCTGTCTCAAAAATAAATAAAAACAGGGGCGCCTGGGTGGCGCAGTCGGTTAAGCTTCCGACTTCAGCCAGGTCACGATCTTGTGGTCAGTGAGTTCGAGCCCCGCGTCAGGCTCTGGGCTGATGGCTCGGAGCCTGGAGCCTGTTTCCGATTCTGTGTCTCCCTCTCTCTCTGCCCCTCCCCCGTTCATGCTCTGTCTCTCTCTGTCCCAAAAATAAATAAATGTTGGGAAAAAAATAAAAAAAATAAAATGCGTCATTTAAAAAAAAATAAAATAAATAAATAAATAAAAACATTAAAAAAAAATTTTTTTTTAAAAAGTGGGATGTAAAGATCCTCTGAAGAAATACTCCTCCGGGAATTTTGAGCCAAACCAATATTCCTGAAATGTTTAGCCCTGACAAATATTTTTAATAACTATTCAAACTTATTTACCTCTGATCTTTACCAAGAGCCCTCAGTAGATGATGTAAAATGACCGACAACAAAATCATCCATAAAATGATCCTTCACCTAAAGGACCAATTCAGTAGCTGGGGGATGGAATGCTATTGAAATATAACCTATAAGCTGTTGGGAATTTTCATTTCTTTCGGGTGGTTTTATTTTTTGTGTCTTTACCAAAGAGACACAAAGAAGGCAGAGGAAAAAGAACCCTGCATTCTAATTGCCAATCCATCACACAAATTATTGGCAGTTTCTCTTTCGCTAGATGAGCTAATGTAATTTTCAAAACTCCCAACTGAGCTAATGTGATTACGCTCAGTTTCCATTAACCGGGGGTCAGCCTGGGCTGGCTGGGTCAGGCCCCGACCTACCACAAGCTGGGTCGATAGTGGAACAAGGGACGGCAACTGCTCGATAATGACAGTGTCCCAGTCATCAGAACGCACGTAGAAAGGCAAAGCTGCGTTGACACTGCTTTGGTCACTCACAGAATGTCCAGAGGGACAAATATACACATCCTGAAGACAGAAATCCTGTCTTACCAGAGCTACAAAAACCTCAGAGTTCAACCCCCTTTGATGCACGTGAGGAAGCTGGGGCCCAGAGAGGAGAGACCACTTACTGTAGGTCCAGACTGTGGTATGACCTGTGCCATGCACCGCCCCATTTCAGATGACTTCCTAGCAAAACTGTAGCTGGGTCCAGCGAGGGGTCATCTGAAAGGGCACTGCCTATAAAATACGTTATGGATATCAAGGACGTGTTCCTTCCATCCTCCCCACGAAGAGAGGAGACTCATAAGCAACCTCAACTGAAGATTTACCTGCGATAGTTTTCAAGTGATTAACATGTTAAACTTTTTCTCTGAATGGTTTATTATTCCCTGTGCCATGTTACTGCTTCTCACGTGTCTCAAGAACATAAAAATATTGGAGGCCCGGGGTGGCTCAGTCAGTGGAGTGGCTGGGCGTCCGACTGCCACGTGGGTCTGGATCTTACATTCGTGGGTTTGAGCCCTGCATCAGCTCTGTGCTGACAGCTCAGAGCCTGGAACCTGCTTTGGATTCTATGTCTCCCTCTCTCCCTGCCCCTGCCCTGCTGACGCTCTGTCTCTCTCTGTCTCTCTGTCTCTCTCTGTCTCAAAAAATAAAATAAAACGTTAAAAATGTAATTTAAAAAGACCATGAAAGTATTCTATGCTATGGAAATTCATCTGTTCCCAAACCGAGATGGGCAAGCCCAGTTCCCCCTTCCCCGATGGCAAGCTTCTGGGGATAAAAGGAGCTTTGTCCAAAGATGATCTTTACAAAAATCATTTGCATTGACTGGTTAAACTGTAAAACACTTGCCCCAAAGGTATTTTGAATACGTTACACTACATATATACCACACTAAGATTCATTGCTTTGTCCTCAATACACCAAAATTAACTTCTCTCACACCTCTCTTTTCCTCTCCCTTTCCCTTCCCTGCAACTTTCTTCTCTCTCCTCCTTCCTACTTCCCTTTCCCTAGACTTCCCCATACCTTTCTGTGTGTGTTCCTCTCCCTGTCTATCTCAAAATTGCTTCCCATTTTGTCTTCAATTAGCTAATATATATACCCACCTATAAGTCAATTTCATCACTAATCCATGGCGAGCATTACTGCAGAAATAAATCCAAAATAAAGTCATTAACTATTAAAACTTGCATATAGGAAACTGAGTAAAAATGAATCTAAGAATCATTCTTTGGATACGATTCTTGTGGATATTCGTGGGGAACTTATATCCACAAAACCTAACCAGAGTAGGGGACTTGAGAGAAAAATCATTGCCATCGAAGAAAACCCGCAGTGGCAGAAGGCCAGGGTGAATAGCATTTGATTGATGAATCAGATATTAGTCTTAAAATTCTAATTGGAGAGAACTGATCTTGAAAAAATTGAATTTCCGAAATAAAAATGAAAATGGGAACATTGGAAGTGGTGTCACTGCTCTTTAAAAAAAAAACTCAGCCACTGAATTAAATTGATTTAATACAATTTACTAGTGTCTTAAAAATTTATCTGTGGCATCATTGTGACCAAAGTGCTTGCCCGAAAAGGGCTAAGTCAAAATATTCTGGACCCCAGAAATAAGTGCCAGTGATGACAAAGGCTAAGTCTTGTCTAATGGTTAACTCCACAGTGTCCGTTACTGTGGACATACATAATAACATTACCTTCCATAATAAGCGTATTTGAACTTTTAAAAGTACCACTAGCATGCTATGCTCCAGAAACTGGTACCCACCTCTGAAGGCAGGATTTCAATCATGACTGAGGTACACAAGTAAGTCCACAGACTGAAGTATACAATTCAGCGCTTTGAATTTTGTACGTCCCTTGTAAAGTAAAACTTATAATGATTCCCCGAAATTGCAGTTAGTTTACATTACTTTATAGTAATAGACAGTGGCTATGGCTACTGTCTGACAGTAGGCTAGTGACAATAGGCTAGTGTCTCAACATTGTCCCTGCCTTAATGCCGAATTATTGAGAAGGCATCATTCCATATCCTTGATCAAAGCAACAGCAAAACTGGAAGAACTCGTATCTACAAGGAGATACACAGGGACCAGTTCAAAGCTATCTACCCTTCAGCTGTGGCTTCTCTGGAAAATGGCTTAGGTAGATGGACAGTTGATGCCTATGGTGAGCGTATATGTATACATAAATATATGTATATTATATTAAACATAGAATATACAGAGAGGATATTTTACGTATATATAAAATGCATCACGCGTGTAGCTGACATACACATAGCTCTATATATACACACTTTGAGGTGATCAGCCAACCAAAGGTGATTCTGAGAGAGTGGACTTTTCAGGCACGGGTAGCAGCATGCTCCGAGTTCCTTAGGTAAAAAAGCACTAAACACAATCCATGGAGGAAGCTTCTAATGGTACGGAGTATCTGAAACATGGGAGACAAAGCTGGTGACTTCCACATACCCAAGTGAACGTAATGGGTTTCAGTGAATCGCTGGCTGATCATTTTTCCTCCCATTGTTGTAAGCTCACAGCCTAACATAACAGCAGCTACTTTATCCTAGGTAAAAATGCAATATTGAGAATTTCCTACTCAGTTATGCATAGGATCCAATACCAATAAAGTCAGAGGTAACAGAGGGAAAGAAGTGTGTATATGAAGATAAATGGCTTAGATTGGGGGAGGAAGAAAAACATTCACCCATGAATGGCCCCAGGCAAAACGGTCACAGTCAAAAAATTTGTTTCCGGCTGCCCTTAATCTCTGCCTTTGTTAGATTTCCTTTTCCTTTTCTACCCCAGCTCCATCTCTCTACCTCGGTGCTCTCAGACCTTTATCAGGGTCACCTTTATGCCTCATTCCCAGTTTTACATGTTAAAACTGGATATTTTCATGCTGAAGTATCTAGAAGTCAGGGTACAAATGGATGCAATTTGCTTTAAAAAGCATCCAAAACACAAAACAGATTAATGTATGGGTGGAGGGATGGATAGCTGGATAGATGTGTGATAAAGCCAGGAACAGCCAAATGTTAACAGTAGAATCCAAGGATGGGAGGAAAGGTGCATATAGTTTGCTGTGGGTATGAAACCTTTCCTAATAAAATATTGGAAAAACTGTAGGCCTATGGGAATCTCCTCAGTTTTGCTCCTGAGTCCTTTTGACATGAACCTAGTGCCTTCAATAGCTTGTTTGCTATTTGTTAAGACAAGATGTTCTCAGGTTCATCTTGTTTATTTCTTGTCCCGACCTAAAAACAGACAATTTAGTAGGAGACAATATTTCAAGACAACAATCCTAGCACTAGAGACACTGAATTTGATTGGGCTGGACATTGTTTTATGGGCCTTTACAGAGGACAGAGCTAGGACAGAGCTAGGAAGAAGGATGGGGTGGCGGGGGGCGTGGGGTGTCAAAGAGAGGGACAGAGAGAGAGGGTTTTTTTTAAGTAAGTTCATATTGATGAATCCTTGCCAAATGAATATTGCAGGGATTTTCCTTGCCTTGTCTTATAGTGCTTCTGTATTTTCTTTCATTCACAGTAAGACTCTTGGACTTCAAGGCACAGAACATGATAGAATTAGAATACCCCACAGTTCTTTGTTCAACCCCACATTATACAAAAATGATCTCAGAAAGATAATACTAATGTTAGTATTCTCGGTATTTAAGCCAATTAAATGTTTTTGCATATTCTTTCCCTACTCCTTTCATTTTTCAAAGTTGTAATTTATCAACATTATCAGAGCATGTAGCCATTATATGATAAGCTCTCTCTTTTTTACTCAGTAAGTCTTCTTTCTAAGGGCAATATGTCAAATGATGAATGATAAGCATAAAACAACTAGATGGGGGCGCCTGGGTGGCGCAGTCGGTTGAGCGTCCGACTTCAGCCAGGTCACGATCTCAAGTTCCGTGAGTTCGAGCCCCGCGTCGGGCTCTGGGCTGATGGCTCGGAGCCTGGAGCCTGTTTCCGATTCTGTGTCTCCCTCTCTCTCAGCCCCTCCCCCGTTCATGCTCTGTCTCTCTCTGTCCCAAAAATAAATAAACGTTGAAAAAAAAAAATTAAAAAAAAAACAAAAAACAAAAAACAAAAAACTAGATGTTTAGTCCTAAAGTTGACATTATTTGTTTTCATCCAGAACATTTCCAGTACATTCCTCAGAAAACAGCTCATGGAAACAATGTTGCTTTAGTTTTTGCATGTTAATTACAGTGTGTCCTCTATAACTGAAAACTGAGGTTCCCTGGATATAAAATCCTTAACTCACATTTTTCTTCTTTGAATATCTTAAATATATTACTCCATTTTCTCCTGGCATAAAAGATCACAGTGGAAAAGTCTGATGAAGTCTAAAGAGTCTCCTTAAATATCATATTTTTTATGATATTTGCTTAGTTCTCCACAGATTATTTACTTAGTTCTCCACAGATCTCTTAAGATCTCTTAAATCCCCTCAGGATTTTTGTTTGTTTATCTCTAACGTCCAGTAATTTTACTAGAATAAGTCTTGGTATTATCATTCCAGATCTATATCTTCAGGTCCACGGTATGTTCTTTCCATTTGAGCATCAATAAAAATTAAAAAAAAAAAACCAACAATACATTTAAGCCCATAAAATTATATTTAAAACCAGAAGTTTATAATGATATAAAAAAATCAATTGGAAAAAATCAATTGGTCACCCTTGGAGGAAGACAAGGAACCAACTCATTAGCTTAAAAAACTGGTAAAGGGAAAGAAGCAAGCATTGATCCTGCCTTTTCCACACAAACCCTGGGTAACCAATGAGTACGTCAGAGAAGCATCTACTCATAAAAATATTTTTAACCAATACATTGTTAGACAAAAAGATTGAAAACAAAAAGATTGAAACAGAACACCACCATCTCACATGAAAGCAGTTTTAGTTTAGATTCCGAATCTCTTATGCTGCACTTGAGGTTGGTGGCATGTCATTTAATAAATTTGTAGTCATCAGTTCTCTTAATTGATTAGCCACTGGTGTGAAACAGGGAGGACAGGACAGTTGTGGATAAAAGAATATACTGGCTTCCTTCAGGAAGGCCACGCTATCCAAAATAATCTTGCAATGTTTTTGAAGCCTTATGTAGAGAACATATGAATTGAGAAGAGGTCCGTCCACAACGCCGGCAACATTCCAGCATGTCACATAGACGCCCTTAACATGCATTTCACCCTAAATATAGCTGGCTGCAATGCTATAAAAATAAACATTAACAGGACCCCCTGTGGGCAAGAGCTGGAATCTCCTGGGAGTTATCACGTGCCACGCTGGACTAACGCATTTGATTGTCGCAACAAACCTCCGAGGCATCCTGTTATTTTCCCAGTTATAAATAAATTGTACATTTCTCCCGGGTCTAGCCTATCCCGGAATCAGTTCCACTTTTAAGAGGTGAGAACTTACTGATGACCTTAGCATCAGTAAGACTCGTAAGAGTCTGGAAAGACTCATAAGACTCAAAGACTCATAAGAGTTTGGAAATGTATCCTTAGTTCCTTGTAGGACAAACACGGCAGTAAGGAAAACAGGCGTCAGCCCCAGAAACAAGGGGTGGAGGCTATGGGGAGAGCTCTTGGCCATTTGCAGAAAACCTTACAGACATTGCCAATGGGATAATTTGTAGTTCCTTTTCCTGAAAAATATTTGCAGTGTCCAGAAAGCAGGAAGGAAAAAAAAAAAAAAAAGATACCCTTCTCCCTCTCCTGGAGTGAAGGGAGACGGGAAGGAGGCTTCATAATTTGCCTCATAAAATGTCAGAATCTACTACCCCCAGGGTTAACCGTAAGCGCTGGGAGAGCCGTTACAACGCCCTGGAGGAGATTATTTGCGAACATGGAGCTCCCCACTGAACTGTCCACAGGCGGGGTCCTTCCATGACCCCCACAGAAGATGAGTCACAGTTTTGCAACAGAGCAAAGCATAGAATAGCATTAACAATTTCTGTCTGACCACTTCTGGAACCCAAAGAGATTCACTTACACCGGCACAAATATCAGACAAGAACAGACCTTTACACACTGGAAGGTGAGTAAGTCAGAAATAACAATGAAGCCTGAAAAACAAGAGGAGGGGAGTAAAAGGGAAGGACACAGCAGACGAGGCACAAAAAGAACTTTTTTTCTTTTTTAATTATTTACTCTCGCAAACATCTGTTTTATACTGTCAGTGAAAGTAAAGAACTACCGAACATAAAGCCAAGGATGAAAGATCCGAAACACGAAGAGGCCGAAATGAAAATTGAGAGCGCGTTATAAGGCAGGAATAGAGGGAAACTACGACATAGTGAGATTTAAGGTGACACTGGACGCAATGAAGAGCAGTCTGTCCTGATTCCGGCTCAAGTCATGATCTCTATTTTGGTGGTCTGGAACTGACCAGGCATTTCCAACATATGCCTGTCTTCTGTTGTAGTTGTAAATTTCCTGCTGTGATCTGAATGCTTGTGTCCCCTTCCCAAATCCCTATGTTAAAAATGTAGCTCCCGGGGCGCCTGGGTGGCTCAGTCGGTTGAGCATCTGACTTTGGCTCAGGTCATGATCTCGCGGTTCGTGAGTTCAAGCCCCGCGTCGGGCTCTGTGCTGACAGCTCAGAGCCCAGAGCCTGTTTCAGATTCGGTGTCTCCCTCTCTCTCTGACCCTCCCCTGTTCATGCTCTGTCTCTCTCTGTCTCAAAAATAAATAAACATTAAAAAAAAAATCTAGCTCCCAAGGTGATGGTATTAAGAGGAAGGGCCTTTGGGAGGTGACTAAGTCAGAAAGGCAGAGCAGAGCTCTCATGATTGGGATTAGTTTTCTTATAAAACATACCTCAGCTCTTGTCCTTTGGGCCATGTAAGGGCCATGTAAGGGTCATCTTGGAAGCAGTTCCTCACCAGACACCACATCTGCTAAGATGTACCTTTAGCTTGGAATTCCCAGCCTTCAGGAATCTGAGAAATACATTTGTTATTTATAAGCCAGTCAGTTTATGATATTTTGTTACAGCAGCCTAAATGGACTTGAGAAATGCTTTCAAAATGCGGAAGAAAATATGTTATGAAAGCAATCAGAAAGAAGAAAATAGATTATGAAAAATAGTTTATAATTTAAAATACGGACAGTGTTTCAGTGACATTGGAATCAATATCACAAAGCAAAAATGAACTGCATCAAAAATTTTCTTATGCTTATGACCTGTACCTGCAAATCTGTAGGACAGATGATTAAAAAAATAACGCTCATGGAAGAAACTAACATTTAGATTTATTCCAGTGATTTGGTCGAATTCAAGGATGAAGAAATAATGAAATAGTGGTATAAGCATCCAGGCAGCTATTAGAGAGAGAGAGAGAGAGAGAGAGAGAGAGAAGCTGGACTCCCAATTCTCTTTAACAAATCTGATTGACAAAGAACAAGATACTAATGTCTTTAGAGCTGTGAGTGAAAATACCATGACCAAGAATTCTAAAGATAGACATGTGCAAGCAAGAGGAAGGCACTCACATATGCAAGTACTCTGCATAACCTCTATATACAATTACCTCTGTATACAGAAAAATAACCTCTATATACAACTTTTCCAAAGAGAAAGAAAGAAAGAGAAAAAGAAGATCTATTCTCAAAGTAATAGAAAAACCCAACAGAAAAACTAAAAATCAGGAAATATTTACTATTATAAGGACTGGCAGTGAGATTGAAAATGGTAAAATATAGAATAAATCCAAAAATCTCATATACGTGTCTTATTGTGTGTATCATAAATATTATTTGAAGAAAATAGCTGACCTTGTATTCATTTAAAAAAAAATATTTTAAAGCAATATTAATAAACCAGTCCAGGGGCGCCTGGGTGGCGCAGTCGGCTAAGCGTCCGACTTCAGCCAGGTCACGATCTTGCAGTCCGTGAGTTCGAGCCCCGCGTCAGGCTCTGGGCTAATGGCTCAGAGCCTGGAGCCTGTTTCCGATTCTGTGTCTCCCTCTCTCTCTGCCCCTCCCCCGTTCATGCTCTGTCTCTCTCTGTCCCAAAAATAAATAAACGTTGAAAAAAAAAATTAAAAAAAAAATAGGGGCGCCTGGGTGGCGCAGTCGGTTAAGCGTCCGACTTCAGCCAGGTCACGATCTCAAGTTCCGTGAGTTGGAGCCCCGCGTCGGGCTCTGGGCTGACAGCTCGGAGCCTGGAGCCCGTTTCCGATTCTGTGTCTCCCTCTCTCTCTGCCCCTCGCCCGTTCATGCTCTGTCTCTCTCTGTACCAAAAATAAATAAACGTTGAAAAAAAATTTTTTTTTAATAAATAAATAAATAAATAAAAAGAAAATTCAGTAGAAAGATTGGCAAATAAGGTCAAGAAAATCCACCAAAACATTAAGTGAAAACACAAAGTGTTATGAAATATGAGAGAAAGTGAAAAGACGTGGAAAGGCCAAAGGCCATTAAGGCAACATGTGTCTAACAAGAAAAAAATAGAGAATAGAATGGAATAAAATTTCCTAACGAAAGACACAAGACTTTACAAAGACTGAAAAAAAGACCTTGAGAAATTTCAGAACTACAAAGATGAACAAACTATCCTAAAGCTCTAGAGAGAAAAGAAAGCAGTCGCTCACAACAAAAGGCAAACCCACCTAAACTGAATGGGATACTAGAAAACAATGGGTCGTGCTCACAAGGTACCGAAGGAAAAGCATTTTGAATGCAATGCCTCCTATATTCCACGTAAATCGCAAAACTGAATAGGAAAGTCATTTCAAATATGAAGCGAACGAAAATATGGCATGATTGTGGAATGTGAGGAAATAGTCCATTTTGGCATGACTCTAAGAATATTCCCCTACCGTTAATATAGAGGTTACATGAAGGGACGGTAATTCCAACACACAACTTGATAAAGCCTAGAATACATTTAAATATTCAATACGTACTCTGTAATCGAATTCCACGTGTGTTTGGCCATAAGCTATTAGAGGCAAACTGTACGCAAAATACAGAAGAATTAATTGGGGCTTATCACAGACTGAATTGTATCCCCCTGTTCCTATGTTGAAGCCTTAACCCCCAGCACCTCCGAATGTCACTACATTTGGAGATGGAGCCTTAAAAGGGAGGATTAGGTTAAAATGAGGCCATCGGTGTGGGTCCTAATCCAATATTACTGGTGTCCTTGTAAGATGAGGTGATTCAGACACATGAGACAGACACCAGGGACTCACAAACACAGAGGGAAGGCCATGTGACATTGAGAAGACAGCCATCAGCAAGCCAGGGAGAGAAGCCTCAGAGGAAACCAAGCCTGCAGAGACCCTGATCTTGGACTTCTAACCTCCAGAAGGGTGAGAAAATATATTTATGTTGTTTAGCATCCCCCCACTCCCAGCCTATGGTGTTTAGGATGGAGGGACGCCTGGGTGGCTCAATGGGCTAAGCATCGACTCTTGGTTTCAGCTCAGGCTCAGGTCGTGATCTCTCGGTTTGAGCCCAGCATCAGGCGCTGCATTGGTAGCGCAGAGCCTGCTTGGGATTCTCTCTTTCCCAATCTCTCTTTCCCTCCCCGACTCATGCTGCCTCTGTCTCTCTCAAAATAAATAAACTTAAAAAAACCCGAGGGATGGATTACTGAGCTTGCTGTTATAAATTAAAGAGGTAAAACAGGTGGAAGGAGAGGTGAAGGACAAATGGTAGAAACTCTGATCCCACTTTAGACAGCAGGAAATCAAAACACTATCTAAACATTATAGAACAGAGCATAAAGCTTTAAGCATGTTATTTAAAGTTATAAAGGCAGGAGCGCCTGGGTGGCGCAGTCGGTTAAGCGTCCGACTTCAGCCAGGTCACGATCTCGCGGTCCGTGAGTTCGAGCCCCGCGTCGGGCTCTGGGCTGATGGCTCAGAGCCTGGAGCCTGTTTCCGATTCTGTGTGTCCCTCTCTCTCTGCCCCTCCCCCGTTCATGCTCTGTCTCTCTCTGTCCCAAAAAATAAATAAACGTTGAAAAAAAAATTTTTAATAAAAAATAAAAAAAATAAAGTTATAAAGGCAGCCGTGAGAATAAATAATATAATCAAAACCTGGCGGGGGGAGGGGAGGAATGGAGAGGTGAGGGGTAACGTAGGTGGGCTAAATCCTTATCTTTCTGAGCCCAGAGTCAACAATCATTAAACATTCAACAGATATTTCTTGAACATCTATCATGTATCAACCAGTGTCCCAGACACACGAGATCCACCAACACGCACCCAACTGCTTGCCCTCCTGATGCCTCCATGACAGAGTAGAGAAACAGACAATAATTCATAAGGGGAGACATCACAGAAACCTCTCGGAGACGGGGTAGGGTCACCTTACAGGAGCACTGAACCTGGGTCAAGGCACACGGCCAGCGTGTGACGACTCCACAAAGGGCTCAGGTCGTTGCAAGTCAGTCTTTGGGGTACAGAGTAGAGAGGTATATATGAGGCAAGGGGTGTATCTGGAGGGCCAAGCAAAAGACACTTAAGGCAACATAGTAAGTACGTTATTTAAGCTGTTTGAGGATGATACAAGCTCCGAGAGAAAGGCATGCATGGTGGACTGGATCAGAAATGACAAGGTGTAGAAGGGGACCTATAATTTTAAGTAGATAGGAGTGCTCTGACATATCTCATTGAGAAGATCTTATTTCGGGAAATGCTTGAAGGGAGGCCTGCGTGAGCCTTGTGGGTATCTAGTGCAAAAGTATTCCAAGGAGTGTCGCCAGGGCAAACGTCCAATGATGGAAACATGCCTGAACATAGAACCTAAAAATGACCATTCACCTTCAGCATATGATCGAGATAAGTGTAGGATAACATTTCATTCATTCAACAGCACAGAGCCCGACGCGGGGCTCGAACTCACGGACCGCGAGATCGTGACCTGAGCCGAAGTCGGACGCTCAGCCGACTGAGCCACCCAGGCGCCCCTCATTCAACAGATTTCTACGGAGCACCACCACTAATGTTCCTATCATTCTTCTAGGTCTGAGGATCCAGGATGTCATAACAAGAGGCAAGGTATGAGTTCTCCGGAAGCTCACACGCTCATGGATACACATCAAAGAGCCAAGCCAATGAGGAGATAAACAAGGTGATTTGGCTCATGGTATATAGTCTCTAAGGAAAATAAACCAAGGCAGAAGGAGAAAGGGAGGTCAGAAAGCAGGGGCCGTTTCAGAGTGAGGGGCCCAAGGAAGCGTCTTTGAAGAAATGAGTGACACTAAAACCAAGAGGCAGCCAAAGGGGGATCTGAGCTGAAGGGTTCCAGCCAGAGGGTGAGCAAACACAGAGATCTGGAGAAAGAGCAAGTTTGAGGCACCTGCAAATTGGACACAAGACGGGTTTAAGCAACAAAACTCAAAGCGAAACAAAAGAAATAGTTAAACGTGGGTTGCCTTTAGGATGCAGAACCGTCAAGGAGGAGGAAAAACGGAAGAAACTATTGTTTATGATTTGTCTTTCTGTTCTGTTTGATGAAAGCAAAGACTGCTGAAATATTGCAAGTCGAATAACAATACCAAAATATATAAAGCAAACACAAGATGAACCAGAACAGTACAGAGCAGTGGGAGTTTTTAACACATATCCATCTGCCCTTAAATTAAGGGAGAACCCTGGAGTATTAATATATAGAAGATAAGGATGATCTAATTTCTAACCTTGAATAATAAAAGTTTGAAATATTTGTAACTTTACATAACTTTACATATAAATTGAGACACAACTTTGAGAATCCTAAGGAAGTACTCATGCAATATTGTGTAATGATTATATATAAGGACACAGTAATCATTTATGAGGAATACAAAATCGATTCGTTTCCATGAACCGGTGACCTTTTTCTTTGGCCTAGGCAACTTTGATTTGGGTTTCTGTCCCTTGCCAACTCATTTCTCAAGCCCCCTACCAATGTTTTTGTCTCTAACACTCCTCTGTCCAAACATCAGGTCTTCATTATCCTTCTAACCAGTTTCCTCCCATTTCATGCCACTCACACTCAGTCTTCAATCTCCTTTATTTCATTATCTCTCACCAGATTGTCCTGATATATAAATACAATGAAGTTATTTGACCATTTTAAATGTCATTAGAGAGGCGCGTGGGTGGCTCAGTCGGTTAAGCGTCCGACTTCCGGCTTCAGCTCATGATCTTACGGTTTGTGGGTTTGAGCCCCACATCGGGCTCTGTGCTGACAGTTCAGAGCCTGGAGCCTTCTTCAGGTTCTGTGTCTTCCTCTCTCTCTGCCCCTCCCCCTTGTGCTCTGTCTCTCTGTCTCTCAAAAATAAAGAAGTGTAGGAGATCCTCCTAGGATCCAAACTTCCCCATATGGGCCACAGGATTCTTCCCGACTGGGGCCTTTGACTGCAATACCCTACCACCAATCAAATTAGATTTGTCCTTCAGCCATAACCAGATGTTTTTAATGCCATGCTGTTTCTCTCTTCTGTGCCTCTGTCCCTGCCACTCTTTGTACTTGGAAAATCCTCTCTGCCACCTGCATCTCAGTTCTAAGGAGTGACGACACCCTGGTTAGTGTTAATGGTCACTAAGAAAGAGAGAGAAGCAGTCTGAATCCTCAATGACTGCGGAGAAGGCCAGTCCTTTCGCCCTGACGCTAACCAGTAAATCTTACGGTTTCCCTGACAGCTATCAGTTAGTAAGATTACACATTATAAATTATTAAGACTGGAACGCGGAGAAGCTTATGAGATTGGTTCCCGAAGGGTGGGAGAATTGAGAGAAATTCTTCACGATAACGAGAGAAAGAAGCGAACCGCATGTAGAGAAGAGAAACGTGGCAGGAGAGGGCTGAAATTGAAGTTGCTCCTGATGAGGATACGGGGAAAGTTCAAGGAGCTGGGATGAGAATGAGGGCAAGAAGCCTGAAACCAGAAGTGCACAGTGACCGCAGGCTTTGCAAAGTGAGTCCAGTTCAAGGAGAGGATAAGATCGGTGATCCCTTCAAAGAGTGGCACAGTGATGTCCACACTTCGGTGGACCACGTTGGGAAGCCAAAAGAATTACATAACATACGTTTTGCCCAAGAGTCAAAGCCCTCGTGGGCCTGCTCAACGTACGACATAACGTCCTCAGAACTAGAAAGGGTTCAAATTTCATATAACCTATTCAGTTATGAGGTTAATAATTCATAGGAAAGATATTATCTGAATACACATTTGAAAATGCAACAGATGCTTTAAAAGGGTATTATTTCCTGCACCGAAGATAAAGTCTGACTTAAGAATTCATGTATTAAATGTCACCTTGAAAGCATAAGGACAGCTGCACACACTATTCTATGCAGTCACGAGGAGAAACAATTTGCACTGTGAATGGAATTCAACAGAGACCAAAACAAAACACAAAAAAGTAGCGGCGGTGGGGGGGGGGGGTGCGGGGGGGTGGGGGAGGAAAGGCAGAATCGACATTAATTTATGGAGCTATAAAATACGCTTCTTTGGCAGTAACATGAAAAAAATAACGTTTTTCTTAGAAGAGAGGTAATTTATGTTCATTATAAGAAAAACAAATGAGAAAAAGAAGAAAATTAGAGTAGCTAAGTATCATGGGAGATAGCAATTATACCTATTAACATTTTGATAATTCTCCTTCCACACATTCTTTCTATGCATCTATGTGCCCAAAGTAGCTTACAGACTATACTTAACGCTTGGTAACCTGATTTTTTTACATTTTAAAGTACCAGGAACATTTTCTCCATTAATTATTCTCCTACAGCTTATTTTATGACCACAGTATTTAAATAGAGGTAGTTTGCTTTATCTAAAAAGTACCTATTCTCAAACATTTATAGAGAGTTAACCACTTTTATTACCATATCCCATGTTGTTATGCACATCCTTAGAGTTCACTTTTAAAGTTCCATGATAGGGGCGCCTGGGTGGCTCAGTCAGTTGGGCGTCCGACTTCAGCTCAGGTCACGATCTTGCAGTCGGTGAGTTCGAGCCCTGCGTCGGGCTCTGTGCTGATAGCTCGGAGCCTGGAGCCTGCTTCTGATTCTGTGTCTCCCTCTCTCTCTGCCCCTCCCCTGTTCATGCTCTGTCTCTCTGTCTCAAAAATAAATAAACGTTAAAAAAATTTTTAAAAAACTTCCGTGATAATGTCATTAAGTCAATATCTCTGGAACCATATGTGTGGTGGTCTATTCCCTCGACGTCCATGCCTTCTATAAAATGCTTCTGTGGTCACATAAGTTTAGACGAGAACTTTTTTTGATATTCTCTTGATGTTACAGTGTACATTAACACATTTAAAATTCCGAGAAATGCTTGGGGTGTCTGGGTGGCTCAGTTGGGTTGAGCAGCCAACTCTTGATCTCAGCTCAGATCTCTTCTTTTTTTTTTTTAAGTTTAATTAATTTATTTTTGACAGAGAGAAAGAGAGAGAATCCCGAACAGGCTCCAAACGGTCGGTGCAGAGCCCCATGTGGGGCTCAGTCCCACGAATCGTGAGATCATGACCTGAGCCGAACTCAAGAGTCGGTGTCTTAACCAGCGGAGCCACCAAAGTGCCACTCAGTTCAGGTCCTGATCTCAGGGTTGTGAGTTCAAGGCCCACGTTGGACTCTGTGCTGGGAATGGAGCCTACTTAAAAAAATAAACAATAAAATAAAATTATGAGCAATCCTCTTGCTTAAAATCTATAAAGCTTTTATAAGCCAGCCAAATTGTTTGTTTAAACCACAGAAAACCCTTCATATTCAGGTGCAGCTGTTAATATACTTCAGAAATGTATATCTTACAATTCCTCACAGTGAAATTGTTCAGTTAAAAGGTAAGACCATTTTAAAACTCAGGGTGGGGAGGTGGCTGGTGGGATGGGCTAGATGGGTGATGGGCACTTGTTGGTTTTGAGCGCTGGGTATTGTATGTAAGTGATGAATCACTGGGCTCTACTCCTGAAACGAATACCATACTGTATGTTAATTAACTTGAATTTAAATAAATATTTTTTTAATAAATTTAAAAAAATTAAAAGCTCATGATATCTATTACTTAGGGCCCTTAGTCTTCTCTAAGGGACCCACAGTGTTAACGACTGTCCCTTTCTCCAGACCAATGACAGCAAAGAGGATGGTCATTTGTTTACCTTTGTCAGTTTGAAAGGTGGACAATTGTAACATTTTAATTAACATTTCCTATTTGTTAATGAGCTTGACCTTTCTTACACAGTCATTGGCGATGTATATTTCCTTTTTTGTGCAAATTGCCTATTTTCATGAACTTTGTTTATTTTTCTATTACAGTGATTGTGTTTTCCTTTACTTACTAATAAAGCTCTTTGTGTATAAATAATCTTCATATTTTTCTGTCTTAGCCTTTCAAATATTGTCTCAGATTATTTTCCAATTATGTTTATGATTTTTCACCTTAATTATTTCCTTTCATACAGACAAAACCAGCAAAGATTTTCATGTATGATTTCTGCCTTACTGTCTTAGTAGAAATCTTTCCTCACGTAAAACTCATATAAACTCTATTCAACCAGTAAGAAATACCTTCAGCAAGAAAACCAGATACAGGAGTAATATATCACAATCAATATATTTCCTCTAAAAATATCCTATTTACCATAAAAGGAACATACACTATAAAGTTTCTAGAAATGAACTTTACAAGAAGTATGCAGGACCTTTATGGAAAGTGCTATAAAACTTTATGGAAGGACATAAAAGGAGTACAGAGTAAATGGAGAGACATTATATGCTACTGGGTAGGAAGATTCAGCATTATAAAGACATCAAACTTTCCAAACTAATCTATAAAGTTAATTCAATTCTAATAAAAGTCTCAAAGGAATTTCTTTAATAGAACTTGACAAGCTAATTCTAAAATTAATATGGAAAAGTAAGTGTGTAAGAATGGCCAAGATAATTATGAAGAAGGAAAACAAGCAGGACTGATTTGTCCTACCAAATATTAAGATGGATTATGATATTATGGTAGTTAATGCATGAGACTAGACACATAAATTTTTGAAATAGAATAAAGAGTCCAGAAATAAGTTCGTAAGTATATGGAACATTAGTATACTAGAAATGTGACATTTCCAGTTACTAGGGAAGAATTAACCAAGTAGCGTTGGTACAAGTGATTAGCTTCTTTAAAAGTAAAGTTAGGGGCGCCTGGGTCGCTCAGTCGGTTCAGCATCCGACTTCGGCTCAGGTCATGATCTCTCGGTCTGTGAGTTCGAACCCCGCGTCAGGCTCTGGGCTGACAGCTCAGAGCCTGGAGCCTGCTTTGGATTCTGTGTCTCCCTCTCTCTCTCTCTGCCCCTCCCCTGCTCATACTCTGTCTCTCTCTGTCTCTCAAAAATAAATATTGAAAACCAATTTTTTTTTAAAGTTAGGTCCTAACTCACATCATAGACACACACAAAATAAATAAATAAAAAGAATTAGAAGGAAAATACGGAATATATCGTTTTCTGGTAAAATAGAAAAAGGTCTTCTTAAACAAGAGATAAACAGAATTTATAGATGAACGTTGCTAACCCGGCCATATCAAAATTCAAATACCCCTGCAAATAACTTCATAAAAAAGACATAAAGCACACATAAAGCGTTTTCAGCAAATTGCCACCAAGGACTCTTGTCTCTGACAAGCTCTAAACAAGCTACAAGAACCCAGTTTTCTAGCCCTGCTTACAGATGCTGCTTGCCACAAGACACTAAGCCCGAGGCCAGAAACCACAAGCTCCAAACAAACCCGGTTTTTGACCAGTCTGATCCAGCTCAAATGTTACTAACCCTCCGGATGACCTCCGGATCAATACCAGCCAATGTCGTAACAAAAAACATACTTACCAGCGCCATGACTGCTCCCACTGTGCCCGTTGGAGGGAAGAACAGAGATGGCCCTCTGATTCTGAAAACCCCTCCCACTTCCCAAAAAATCTCCTCCAGTCAGCTTGCTTACTAGCCCCTTAATTACCCTAACGCCATAAAAGCCTGACCAGGAACCCTAACCAGAGAGAAGATGCCTTCAGAGTATGAGCTCCCCTTCTCCATGCTCTGGCCATTAAATAAATTACCGGATTGCCACCAAATGCCATTTGGTTATTTGGTGAACAGTATGCAGTAGGAAAAGAATCTGCCACTTTGGTAACAAAGCGTTACAAAGAAAAGAACAACCGGCGTGACCATGATAGATTAGCTTGTTCAACTCCATTACAGTCCCTTAGAGTCCCTTAGTCACATCACAGACAGGAAAGCTAAGATTGCATTTTCCAGTCTCCTGTACAGTTTGGGTTTGATACACTACCTGGCGACCACTTAAGCATTTACATATTTATGGGATTTGGAAGAAAAAGTGAGGCAGAAGCAGCACTCCTGTTTCTGTTGTTTCTTTGGGAAAGCTCAGCTGTGAGATTCCTGTGCCAGTGGTAGAAAAGGACACAGTGTCAAGGTCCTAAACTCACACACGTGGATAGCACGTACCAAGCACCTTCCGCTTTTCTAGAACGGGTTACAGCCCAGATGGTGTGGTCCAGGAGTCAACCATTCTGGTAATGTCTTCCTCCTGTTTCTTGGACCCAGCAGTTGGGTTAACAGCCCCCTAATTACCCATCTTTCTAACCATTCTTGTATCCTGAACTTGGAAAAGGCAATAGCTCCCTTAATTAGCCACTTTCCCAGTGTTGTTCTAGGATTCATTCCTGGAAGCTTTTATAAAGGCGGCTCCTCCAGCCCTTCCCCCAATTTTTAGAGTACCTAATACACTAAGCGCCTTATATATAAGTAAAATAGTGGTTTCTGTTACGTGCAAGAGAACTGGGGCTGAGAAGGAACTTGGCACCAGAGAAAATGACCATCAACAGAACAAGGACAGGAATCTGGAACTGTTTTCCACCTTTCTTGAAATGAAGGCTTTAAAGTTTGGATTTCAGGGGCACCTGGGTGGCTCAGTCGGTTAAGCATCCAACTTTGGCTCAGGTCATGATCTCACGGTTTGTGAGTTTGAGCCCCGCATCGGGCTCTGTGTTGACAGCTCGGAGCCTGGAGCCTGCTTCCGATTCTGTGTCTTCTGTGTCTTCTTCTCTCTTATGCCCCTCCCCGCCTCATGCTCTGTCTCTCAAAAAAATGAATAAACGTTAAAAAAAAATTTAAGTTTGGATTTCAAAGAGGGGTCAAATAATAATTTAAATAGTTACCCATCATGGCCCCCTGAAATGCAGGTGTGTTGAGGTCAGGACGTAGACCAAATGTGAGCTGCCATAAACAGTGAAATAGTTAAGAATATTAAGATTATAGGGGCGGGCTAGCTATTTCTAACTTCACTGAGAAGTTAGCTGATGGTCCTAAGATAGCATTAATCCCCAGGAACCCAAAAGACCACTGTGCCCACCAGTTTTAGTGAGGGCTTTTAGGATTTAAGTGCTAAAAAGAGTTTTGACCTTATTCCATTTCATAGCAGAATTATTTGACATTTGGCCCATCCTATTTTTATTTCACAATGTATCAGGTGCATCGTTGAATAAGATACATTCAAAAATGTTTCAACCATGTTTATAGCAGCACTCTCAACAATAGCCAAATTATGGAAAGAGCCTAAATGTCCATCAACTGATGAATGGATAAAGAAATTGTAGTTTATATACACAATGGAGTACTACATGGCAATGAGAAAGAATGAAATATGGCCGTTTGCAGCAACGTGGATGGAACTGGAGAGTGTGATGCTAAGTGAAATAAGCCATACAGAGAAAGACAGATACCATATGTTTTCACTCTTATGTGGATCCTGAGAAATTTAACAGAAACCCATGGGGGAGGGGAAGGAAAAAAAAAAGAGGTTAGAGTGGGAGAGAGCCAAAGCATAAGAGACTCTTAAAAACTGAGAACTGAGGGTTGATGGGGGTGGGAGGGAGGGGAGGGTAGGTGAGGGGCGTTGAAGAGGGCACCTGTTGGGATGAGCACTGGGTGTGGTATGGAAACCAATTTGACAATAAACTTCACATATTGAAAAAAAAAATAAACATTAAAAAATTTTTTTCAATAAAAAAAACCAATTTGACAATAAATTTCATATATTGAAAATAAATAAACATAAAAACAAAAAAAACAAAAAACAAAAAAAAATGTTTCAAACAAGCCGTAACATCAAGCAGGACAATAGTTCTCAATAATTAGATGCAAAGTTTATGTAAAATTAATCTTGGCTGGTTTTGTGGATATTAACCATGATCCCGGCCTTCAGTGCTTATGAACAAAGAGGTCAGAGTAGCAGGACTGAAGACCACACCTCAGATCAACAAAATGTACTTCTCCTTTCCAAGAGAGGCCATTCCAAAGGCCATTTTTTGTTGAGGGGGATAATTTTTGAATACTTTTGAAAATCAGAGAGCCAAGTATGTTCACAGGTATGTTCTTTCTCTTCTTGGTGTTATTTGTATTCATTTATTTAAATTTTTTAAGTTTATTTATTTATTTTGAGGGGGAGTGGCAGAGAGCGGGGGGGTAGAGAGAGAATCCCAAGCAGGCTCGCTCCAGGCTGGCATCACAGAGCCCCAGTTGGGGCTCGATCCCACAGACTGTAAGGTCATGACCTGAGCAGAGATCAAGAGTCGGACGTTTAAAGGACTGAGCCACCAGCCGCCCCTGAAATATTTTTAATAAGCATAAAGTTGTTGGGATCTTTTTTCTTTTTGTTTATTCTCTCCCTCAAGTGGAGACAAATTTTTCCTATTTACTGCTGGCAACAGAGACACTATTTGAATTGGTCTTTGTGTCCATTATCCCTTCCTTCACCAACTGTTGAGTACCTTCCTTCATCAAACCATCACTGGAAAGCAAGTGGTTGTGTTGCATTCCAAGTCAAGTGTTTGATTTCTGTCGGGCTTTTACTAGGTGCCCCTTTCATAAACAAAGGTGTCATCTCTCCCCATTGTCAGAGACTCCAGGGGCAGAACCTAGGAATAACATAATTGCTTTTCTCTCCAGTACAAGCCCTTATGGCTGAACCAGGGGTCAGACGGTGGGGATGAGGGTTGGAAGTATCCCTACATTAGCCCAGACTCTGTTTCATGATGTGGATCCCAAGTTGTTGGAGTTTTCAAATTCAGTTCCATCAGCGTTCTATTTTATGAAATTCGTCTATTACACTTAAGAGTACAGCCATGTCTCTACAGATATTTTGAGTTGAAAACCTAAAGACATCTATAGAAGCAGCTAACTAGACAACAATTTACCAATAAATATTTATTACCTCATTTGATGGAGTACCCAATAAGTTATAGATTTTAAGGATTTTCATTTCCGTTGTCCATTTTCAATGGGAGCAACTGCCATTCGGAAGGTTTGTAAATAGTTTCTGCCTCACAGGATTAGGATTGTAATTTGTCCCTGGGACATACTTCCCTGGAACAGGAAATAACTGCCATGAGGGTATGATTTAGACGAGAAGGTAGAAGAAAAGTGCTAACCTACAGTTCCAAGGAAGATTTCCTGAATGCAGAAAAATAGTCTCAATGCAGAAATTTCATATTGATACATAGAGTTTTCTCTTTAATAAAGTGATTGCATTAATAGTTTCCCTTACTGATTAGACACTTTCTGATATGGTCTTGTCTATACGCCTGGTTTCGACCTGATATGAAAATTATGTGTTTGTTTTTAAAAGATGTATTTGTGTCCTTATCTAGGCCATTATTAATGGGAGATTTGGAGCTAAAGCGGAGCTACAATAGGAAGGCCAACCAGGGCTGTTTTTCTTCTCTTGGGCCAGAAAAAGAGCGTGATAAGTTTCTGGCTGGGCAAAAAGCAAACAGTACCGGCCACATAGGTTTCCATGACGGGTGATAAGAATAAGTCAAGTTACCGTGGTAATCAGGCTGCATCCTGTGGAATGGGCTGGAAATATTCTCAGAAAGGGAACTGATACTTCCTTTGCCTATAATTCAGGGGGATTCTCATTGGACCAAAATGAATTTTATTGATTCATCCAGCAAGTATTTATTCAGTGCCTCATCTCTGACAGGCCCTAGTGGGGTGCTGGGTGCCACAGAGGTGACCAAAACGGGCCCTTTTGGGGCTATCGTTCCAGTGGAGGAGATTAAAAAAACAAAAAGAATACTTGGATAATATCACAGGAGGTGATAGTGCTATAAAGAAAAACAAGGAAGGTAGGAAGGATAGAGAATTATGGGTTTGAGAGGAAAGGGGTGTTATATTTTAGGGGGTAGCGAGGACTGTTTTCTCTGATAAAGTGATGTTTGAGGAGGCACCTGTCAAAATTGTGGAGGACAAGTAACTCTGCGGGAAGAACGTTCTAGGCAGAGGAAGCACTCAGTGCTCAGCAAAAGAGCTGCAGAGGAGCATAGCTCCTTTTTGTAAACCAGCTCAAGGACGACAAGGCTGGAACCGTATGAACAAATGGAAGATTGGTAGGAGACAAGGCCAGAAGGGTAGATGAGGGGCAGATCATGAAGGACAAAACAGGCCATGGATAGGACTTGAGATTTTTACCGCACAAGAGATGGGAAGACTTTGGATGAGTTTGAGCAGAAGAGTAACAGAGTGAGCTAAATTGAACACAGAAACCTAATTCCCCCCAATCCTAAATTCTTAGAAATAGAATAAAATATATACTTGTAGAAAGAAGAAATGTATAACACCAGGAAAAAAGAAAGAGTACCACCAGCGAAGTAGAAATTCTGTAAACTTGTTGAAAAATAGAAATCAGACACAGGACAACACCGACAAAGAAAACTATTGCCAAAAACATGTAGCAGAGGCAAGAGTGGAGATGGGAGCGGTTGGAAACAGAAGTTCTAGAAGAAGAGAGTTGGCAAGCAGGATGTTTCCTACCTCGTCCTGAGCTTGTGCTAAGCAGCTGGCAGCAAAGGTACTGACTCCCCCACTACGACAGCAACTAAAACGTGGTTGGGAAACCTGTCCCCTACTCCACTGCACAACGGATAATGGAAACAGAAGTCCCTATATTAGAAACACAAGCTACTAATCTATTCCACGAGAATAATAATCCCACCCTTCTGAAACAATCACTACAAATAACATCCTATGACCCAGATTTCATCCTTAGATGGGCAAACGGGTGTTCCCAAACAAAAAGACGAACAGACAACCAACAATCACTGCCATCTTGAGCAAAAACAGTACTATAAACTAGAGTCCACCTGCTTCGACAACTTGCGGACGAGAAGTGAGGGAAAATGAATGCGGCAGATAAAACAATACTTTTTTTTTTTTTTTCCAACATTTATTTATTTTTGGGACAGAGAGAGACAGAGCATGAACGGGGGAGGGGCAGAGAGAGAGGGAGACACAGAATCGGAAACAGGCTCCAGGCTCTGAGCCATCAGCCCAGAGCCCGACGCGGGGCTCGAACTCACAGACCGCGAGATCGTGACCTGGCTGAAGTCGGACGCTTAACCGACTGCGCCACCCAGGCGCCCCTAAAACAATACTTTTAATCAGCATAACTGACAACTTCATATTTGAGAGGAGAGCAAGCCAGTGAAAAGAAATAACTAGAGATTTTATAAATTTAAAATGTGATTTTCAAACTTTAAATATACATATAGGTGGAAAAAAAGAAAAAGAAATTGAAAAAGTACAAAGGGGATGAATTACACAAGAGACACAACTGAAGAATAAACTAGTAGGTTGGATGACTGAGCTGAGGAATATTCCAAGAGCAAATCCAACAGAGCTAAAACAGATTCAGTATGACCAAAAAGTTAAATGACATAAAAGAAAGACGAAGTCCCAGACTCCACCTAAAAGGAATTCCAAAAGAGAAGAATAGAAGAAATGTTGGAAAAGAAGAAATTTTTAAACATCTACTAGAATAAAATTTCTCAGAGCTGAAGAATCTTTATTTTATTTTTTTTTAAATATTTTTTCAACGTTTATTTATTTTTGGGACAGAGAGAGACAGAGCATGAACGGGGGAGGGGCAGAGAGAGAGGGAGACACAGAATCGGAAACAGGCTCCAGGCTCCGAGCCATCAGCCCAGAGCCTGACGCGGGGCTCGAACTCACGGACCGCGAGATCATGACCTGGCTGAAGTCGGACGCTTAACCGACTGCGCCACCCAGGCACCCCTGAGAATCTTTATTTTAAAGAATGTCAGGCAATTAATGTAAAAGGGCCCACGCCCCATAATTAGATACCTAGAAACAAAATTTCTAAACCCAAAAGATAAAGAGAAAACCAAAGAAAAGAAAGCAAACAGACAAGTTAGTCACTAAAAAAAAGAAACAGACTGTCATGAGGTATTAATATGGTGACATTGAATGTCAGAAGATGTTGGTGTGACTCTTAGGTCTTAAGGAAAATTACATGAGGCTAGAATCTTACGCTCAGTCAAACTAACATTCAAGGAGTAATAAAGATAGTTTCAGATTTATAGGGATTTAGAAATTGACCATTCATGCACCATCCCTAAAAGACTGACTTAGACATAGTGCAGCAAAAACAAAAACAGAAAGAAAGAAAAAGTCACTAAAAAAGAGGATAATTGGGCTTGAGAGGAAATAAATGGTAACAAATAAACAAATGAATCCTATAGTGAAATTTAAATAGTTAGTGATGCATAATGAAAATGTAAATAATAATCTGAATTCAAATAATAATAATAATAATAATAGTAATAACCCTGGAGAAGAAAGAAAGCTGGACTCCAAGGAATGGAAATGTTTGGAGCATTCCCAGGTGTGGAGGTAACTGTGCCCCTTCCAAGGGAAAGCAGGCCTCGAAGTAAATAGGTGGCCCACCTGCTAAGGAACTTTGGCCAGATCCGTCTTGTGGTTTTATTGTTCACATACAGCACCTTTGTATGTTTGTGGCACATCTCTATTGCCCCACACCTTCCGCTAAGCCTTGTGAAAAGTCATAGTCATGGTCTCAGCTATGCTGAGGGGATTGGGAATACTATTCTGTCCCTTTCATGGCCAAGAGAAGGCAAGAGTGAGAGGGAAAGAGGCCAAGAGAGAAACAGAATGAGAGAGAGAGAGAGAGAGAGAGAGCACCAGGTCAGCCATATTAAAAGCTTTCAGAAGCACATGTTGACAAAGTGAGAGGAACAGAAAGATATCTGAGATGCACCCTGAGTTGCAGAAATCACCAGGCTCAGGTAGGGGCTAATTCCAGCAAATTGTTGGGGGCCCTTGCTGGAAAAAGAGGTACAGAAAAGGAAGTATAACCTATTTTGTGGCCACGGACTAGTAACGCAGGGGACTTACCAGGTTACAGTAAGAAATTTTATCCTAGTCCGAGCTTAATTATTCAGGAAGCCACAAACACCACTGAGATCACAAGATGCTCTCAGAAGAGGGAAACTATCATTCCTGCACTCTATGGCTCAATTAGGGAAACCATTAAAGCAGACTCTCATCAATACGAGGCTACCAATGAAACCTCAGGTGTCCCTATTTTCTTGAACCCACATAAATCTGATTACACGCAGACAACATGGGTTATACCAGCTCCTGTTCTGCTCATGGGAGAAAGGACAGGTTGGAGTTCTGCTCAAATAATAATCTGAATTAGAGGGAAAAAGGCTTAAAGCTAGAAACGGAAATATCATTGGGCTCTTATATGTCAAGTCACCCAATCACTTGTTCTTCAGTTGAAAAAATGGAAATTCTTTTAGATAATTAAAGATGCTCTGATTGAAAATTAAAGAGAATTTAATTCTTTAAAAATTAAAGAGAATTTATGGGGCACTTGGGTGGCTCAGTCGGTTGAGCATCCGACTTCAGCTCGGGTCAGGATCTCGCTGTCCGTGAGTTCGAGCCCCGCGTCGGGCTCTGTGCTGACAGCTCGGAGCCTGCAGCCTGCTTCAGATTCTGTGCCTCCCCCTCTCTCACACGCTGTCTCTCTCTTAAAAATAAATAAACATTTGAAAAACATTTTAATTAAAGAGAATTTAATTCTTTAAAAATTAAAGAAATTTAATTCTTTTTTTTTAATTTTTTTTAATGTTTATTTATTTTTGAGACAGAGAGAGACAGAGCATGAACGGGGGAAGGGCAGAGAAAGAGGGAGACACAGAATCGGAAGCAGGCTCCAGGCTCTGAGCCATCAGCCCAGAGTCTGACGCGGGGCTCGAACTCACGGACCGCGAGATCGTGACCCAGGCTGAAGTCGGACGCTTAACTGACTGAGCCACCCAGGCGCCCCAAGAAATTTAATTCTTTAATTAAAAATTAAAGAGAATAAAATGCATTTGCTACATATTGACACCTAAAAAGTAAGAAGCAATAAACAGACATTAGAAATTTTAGGCTATTATTAGGCCTATTTAAAAAAAAAAAAGGATGTGTTGGGGTATCTGGGTTGTTCAGTTCGTTAAGACTGATTCTGGCCCTCAGCTCAGGTCGTGGTCTCACAGTATGTGAGTTGGGAGTCCCACATCGGGCTCTGCACTGACAGCGTGGAGCCTGCTTGGGATTCTCTCCCTCCCTCACTCTCTGCCCCTCTGCCGCTGGCACCCTCTCTCTTTCTCTCCCTCAAAATAAATGAATATACTCAAAAAAATTTTTTAAATAAAAAATAAAAAAAATGATATGTACTCCTATGGCAACAAGTGAACAAAATTCCCTTGCCCTCCTCATCTGCCCTCTTTTTTAGAGTAGCTAATCATGTTTTATAATTTTATTTTGTCTCCTTTGTTGGCTCTTTTAGCTCTCATGTAGTATATAATTATTTATTAATTGCTCTAAGGATTACGACATGCACTGTTAACTTATTTTTTTTTAATTTTTTTTTCAACGTTTATTTATTTTTGGGACAGAGAGAGACAGAGCATGAACGGGGGAGGGGCAGAGAGAGAGGGAGACACAGAATCGGAAACAGGCTCCAGGCTATGAGCCATCAGCACAGAGCCTGACACGGGGCTCAAACTCACGGACCGCGAGATCGTGACCTGGCTGAAGTCGGACGTTTAACTGACTGCGCCACCCAGGCGCCCCAAACTTAAACATATTCTGCACGACCTCATGTATAATGTTATAACTTTCAGACAGTGAATTCCATTTCCACCTCTGCACTAATGTTATTGTCATACATTTTACTTCTCCATATGTTAGAAACCCTACAATACCATTTATTTCCTCCAAACCACCAAGCATCTTTTAAATAAATTAATACATTTTAAAATTCATTTATATTTGCTTACGTATTTACCATCGTGGTTCCTCTTCATTGCCTCATGCAAGTCCAAATACCCTCTCATAAAATTTCCTTCATCTTGAAAGCAATTCTCTTCACATTTCTTGTAGTGAAAGCCTATGGTGATCGAACCTCTAGGCTTTCATTTATCTGAAAGTGTCTACCTTCATTTTTGAAAAAAAAAAATTTGATGGATGCAGAACTCAAAGATGACAGTTTGGTTCCTCTTTCAAGCAATTTAAAAATGTTATTCTTTGGGGCGCCTGGGTGGCTCGGTTGGTTAAGCATCCGACTTCCTCTCAGGTCATGATCTCACGGTCCGTGGGTTCGAGCCCCGCGTGGGGCTCTGCGCTGACACCTCAGAGCCTGGAGCCTGTTTCCGATTCTGTGTCTCCCTCTCTCTCTGCCCCTCCCGCGTTCATGCTCTGTCTCTCTCTGTCTCAAAAATAAATAAGCGTTAAAAAAAAATGTTATTTTATGGCTTTCCAGTGCATTATTTCTGATGAGACATTGATGGTAATTTTGGCATTGTTCCCCTATAAGAAATGCAGCTTTTAAGAGTTTCTCTTTATCCTTGGTTTCCAGATATTTTACTATAGTTTCACGTGTTGTGGCTTTTTTGTGTGTATATGCTACTTAGGGTTGACATTTTTCATTAAATGGAAGTTTTGAGGTCAATATTTTCTAATTGTTTCTGTCTTTCCTCCTTTTGAGATAAAATTACATGTTATGCCACATGATATTTCACTTGATGTTCACCTTAACTGTTCAGTTCACCTTAACTGTTGGTATTTTTCTCCACATGTTTCAGATTCTATCCTCAAGATCAGTGAAATTTTCCTCAGCAAGTTTTTAATCTTCCACTAAGCCCATCAGCAAAATTTTCATTTCAGATATTGTATTTTTTAATTCAAAAATCCCTACTTCATTCTTTTTTATAGTTTTTTTTTTATATTGGGATTCTCCATCTCTTCTCTCACTTTGTGAATATTTTCCTGTAAGTCCTTGGACATTATAATAGCTGTTTAGAAGTCTTTGTCCATTAATTCCAAATCGGTCATCTCTAGGTCTGTTTCTATTGACTTGTTTTTCTTGAGTGTGGGTCATATTCCCATTTCTCAAGGAATAGGTGGGACAAATTGAAAACAAATAGCAAGATGGTAGACTTAAACCTAACCACATCAATAATTAATTACATTAAAAAATAAGCAGAACGGGGGCGCCTGGGTGGCTCCGTCGGTTGAGCGTCTGACTTCAGCTCAGGTCACGATCTCACGGTCCGTGAGTTCGAGCCCCGCATCGGGCTCTGGGCTGATGGCTCAGAGCCTGGAGCCTGCTTCCGATTCTGTGTCTCCCTCTCTCTCTGCCCCTCCCCCGTTCATGCTCTGTCTCTCTCTGTCTCAAAAATAAATAAACATTAAAAAAAATTTTTTTAAATAAGCAGAATGGAGGCTGCACTTCAATTTAAAAGGTAAAAACTGTGACCTATTTCAACTGAGAAAGTAGGATATTAGAATGCCACTCCCTAACAGTAAAAAAAAATATATTAAGGCAATCCACAAAATCATATCTTTTACTGAAACCATTAAAGCAGTGAAGTCTTAACACAACTTTTCAGCTCCAAAGGGTTAGCAAGCCCTTTAAGAAACATTCTTACCTGAACTGCTTGACTTTTTGCAGACTACAAGAAGAGGCACCTACCATGAAGAAAGTAAGAGGAAAACAACTGAAAGTTTCTCAAGTTCTTAAAGGTTAGATGTAGCATGATGGTTATAATCCCTAAGACCTTCACAGTTACAAAAGGAGTCATGGTCACTAGCCAGGTCTTTTCCATGGGTTTCTACTAGGTGCTCACAAGAAACATGAGGGCAGAGTGGGACCTCAGAGAGTCCCCTTATTGTGCACAGGCACAAATCTCATCCTTTTCCTGGATCCTTCTCTCATACAAAACATTTGAGTTATTGGGGGAGCAATTGAAAAGCCTCTCATCAAGGAAAGATCCCTTGCCCCGGGGGAAGGGGAAGAAGCAAAGCTAACTGCCACTGGGAAGTGGGTTGGAAACCCACTCTCCCCAGTCCCAGATAAGGTACACCTGTCTCAAAGGAAAGGTTAGAAGCAAAAGCCTCTGCCAATGGAGGAGGGCCATAAAACCCCATGGACCCGAGATCTTGCCCTAATACGTAGTTAAGATCTGTTATCATCGGTGAAAGGGGAAAAACAGTGTTTTCCTCTAAGACATCCCACTGACATTTGACTGCCAAACGGGAGAGTGGAAAGAGAGGACAGGACGTGGGAGAAAGTCCCAACCCTAACGGTTAGACACATGGTGCCTGCCTAAGAAAAAGGATAGAGCAGGAGATCTAAGGAAAGGCCCAGTTTACTACGATGAATTTCGCACTCAGTAGCAAGCAATTCCAGCCTCTTGCTGGGTAAAGGACAAGAGCCTCGGGAGGTACACTCTCTATGACATAGGCCTTCTGGATCTGCTAAAATCTGAGGATGGAATGGAACCACTGAGGAACACTCCCTATCATTTCAAGGCACACACTAAACGCAAAGTGGCTCACGATTTGGAGGAATTTGACATCCGTAATCCATTGGAGGTACTATATAGTAAAAGAAAAAGCCAAACGAAGGTTAGCTACATGCTAGACCCACCCAACCACCCCCACTAATGGGCTAACAAAAGAAAAGACATGCCTATTTTGGAGTGTAAGTACTGTGCACGCTCTATTACGCTCTCCTGTTCTTTTATATATAATAACCAGCATTCAATCAAAAATTATAGAACACATCAAAAAATTGATATATAGTATTTACATATATGTATATGTATAAATAACTTTTATTTATATTTATACATAAGTTCATATATGTATAAATATATTATGACCCATTTTTAAGAGATAAAGAATGTCAACAAAAACATACACAACCAGATATTAGAAATATCATACAGGCTCTTTAAAATAACAACAAAGAATGTATCAAAGTATCTAGAAAAATAGGTGTAAATATTCATGAATATATGGGGAATTGACAAAAAAGGTTAAAAACTATTTTTTAAAAGAGTGAAATGAAAATGCTAAAAAATTAACTAAATCATGAAAAATCTACCTCTAACACCTTGCTTAATAATGAAAAAGTTAAATACTGGGGCGCCTGGGTGGCGCAGTCGATTAAGCGTCCGACTTCAGCCAGGTCACGATCTCGCGGTCCGTGAGTTCGAGCCCCGCGTCAGGCTCTGGGCTGATGGCTCGGAGCCTGGAGCCTGTTTCCGATTCTGTGTCTCCCTCTCTCTCTGCCCCTCCCCCGTTCATGCTGTCTCTCTCTGTCCCAAAAATAAATTTAAAAAAAAAAAAAAACGTTGAAAAAAAAAAAAGAAAAAGTTAAATACTCTCCACCTAAACTCAGGAAGAAAGCAAGGATATTTACTCTTACAATTCTATTCGATATTATACTGAAGATCCTAGCTAGCACTGAAAGAAGAAAAAGACACATACGCCATACAGGATAGAAAGTGAAAAGTAAAACTAGCTCTATTTGTAGACAACATAATTGGGTATGTAGAAAATCATTAAAAATGTAGAAAATAGGGCTAGCAAATAAATTTAGTAAGATCACAAAAGACTTAATATTTGAATAATATTAAAAAAAATTGTTTGTAAAACAAGCAAAGAACAATTGGGCAAAGAAACTTTAAAATAACATTTTTTAAATTTAAAAACATATTTAAAAATATAATAACTTGGACCTAATATAATAAAAGATACCTAATTCTTCTACACCAAAAACTATATCACATGGCTGAGAGAAATTTAAAAGATAAAAGCAAATGGAGAGGTAACCTTGTTTAGCTTTTGGAAGATTCAGTATTGTTAAGATGTCAGTTCTCTCCAGAGTGATATCTAGATTCAACACATTTTCAATAAAATCCCAGTAAGCTTTTTATAGAAATTGACAAGCTGATTATAAAATTGATATGCAAATGAAAGGACCTAGAACGGTTAAAACAATCTTGGAATTGAAGTTCCTAGTTGTAAGATTTGCATTCTTATGTCTAGATACTTAACATGACTTTATTTTTTTTATTTTTTTAATGTTTATTTATTTTTGACAGAGAGAGAGAGAGACAGAGCACGAGCGGGGAAGGGCAGAGAGAGAGGGAGACACAGAATCTGAAGCAGGCTCCAGGCTCTGAGCTATCAGCACAGAGCCTGACATGGGACTCGAACTCACAGACCGCGAGATCATGACCTGAGCTGAAGCTGAACGTTCAACCAACTGAGCAACCCAGGCGCCCCCACATGAATTAAAAAAAAAAAAAAAAGAAATCTAAATACTTAAGATGAAGCCACAATAATTAAAATAGTATGGCATTGGCAGAAGGCTGAAAAATAGATCAAGGGAACAGAAAAGAAAGTACAAAAATGCACTCGCATTTGTAAAGGCACAAAAACAATTCGGTGGGGAAAGAAAAGTTCTTCAACAAATTGTACTGAAAAAACTAGGTATCTATATGATTGAAACTCAATCCCTGTCTCACACCATATACAAAAATTAGTTTCAGATGGATCACAGACCATGTGAAAAAGCAAAAACTGTGAAGCTTCTATAAAAAAAACATGGAAGTGTCCATAGATAAGTGAATGAATAAAGATATGGTATACATATACAATGGAATATTACTCAGCTATAAGAAGGAATGCGATCTTACCATTTGTGATAATATGGATGGATCTAGTGAGTATTATGCTAAGTGAAATATGTAAGACAATTAAAAACAAATATTACAAGGTTTCACTTATATGTAAAAACTAAAAATCAAAACAAACAAACACAAAAAAAACCAGATAGAAACAGTCTTATCAATACAGAGAACAAACTAGTAGTTACCAGAAGGGTGGGGGTGGGGGGCGGGGCATAGGCAAAATAAGGAATTAAGAGGCACAAACTTCCAGTTGTAAAATAGATAAGTCAGGAGTATAAACAGTACATCATGATTAGAAAATATTGTCAATAATATCGTAATAACATTGTATGGTGATGGATGGTAACTACACTTATCATTGTGAGCATTATATAATGTATCGAATTGTCAAATCACTATGAACAGCTGAAACTAATATAACATTGTGTGTCGATTATACTTCAATAATAACAATTATTTTTGAGAAAAGAAAACATGGGAGAATACCTTCATGACCTTGGGATAAGCAAAGATTTCTTGGGATACAGAAAGCACTAATCATAAAAATAATATCAATATATTCAGCTTCATCAAAATTAAATACTTCAGCTAACCAAACACCTATAATAGAATGAACACTTAAACCTCAAACGGTCAATTTTCACAATATATGTGTCTGGTAAAGAACTATTTTCCAGAATATGTTAAGAATCTCTATGCTTAATAGTGAAAAGACAACCCAATTTTTTAAGTGGTCAAAAAATTTGAATAGACATTTCCAAAAGAAAGATATGAAAACAGCCAATAAGCACATGAAGAAGCGCTCAACGTCATCAATCACGAAGGAAATTCAAATTAAAACCGTGGTGAAATACTACTACAAACTTACTAGAATAGCTAAAATTAAAGTCTAACACCTGTTGGTCTGAAAGTGCATTAAATGTTGGATGTTGGTTAACCCACAGCAGTTGATACATGTTGGCAGGGATGTGGCACAATCTGACAGTTGCCCTTCCCAACCCCAAATTTATATTCCAGTAGAGAGAGACAGACAATAAATTATAAACACAATAAAAATGGGTAAATGCCTAAAATATGAAATAAGTAAATGTGGAGCATATCAGACATTGATAAACGCTGTGGAGAATAAT
This sequence comes from Prionailurus bengalensis, assembly GCF_016509475.1. Classification (NCBI taxonomy): domain Eukaryota; kingdom Metazoa; phylum Chordata; class Mammalia; order Carnivora; family Felidae; genus Prionailurus; species Prionailurus bengalensis. Next base: position 33,266,558 of record NC_057344.1, on the reverse strand, counting down.
GGGCAGATGATGAGAGATTGGGAATATGAATGATCTGCAATAGCATGGATGGAAATCACAAGTAGGGGATTAGCATTGCGGGTTTCCCCCACTATCCAAAAGTAGAATGTTCCTAGGAAAACTTTCATAAGCCAGACTGGTGTAAAGTAAAGAAGCAATTACCATTCATTTACATGGAAACGTTTTTGAGCACTCCCAGATCCTAAAAATAACCTCTCTTAGTCTTGATCTTGCTAACAGGTGCACAAGATAAGTCAAGCTATAACACAGATGCTCACAGACAAAATTCCAAGCGATGGTTCCAGGGAGGGAGTGTGGTTCCCAGGGAGGGAGTTTGGCGGTGCCCCCTTCGCTGCCAGGGGGTGTGCTACCTCTATAATGACTCACAAGTGCTGAATGCTAATTTTGCTTTTCGTCTTTTTTCATAAAAGCCAAAATCCTCGTCAGATTTCTCTTGGTTCGTGAAAACAGATACTAATGTAGGTCTTTTGGAAAGGCAAAGTGGTATAATGCAAACTTCTGAAAAGCAGGGATATTGCCTGAAAAGGTGATGTTTGAGAAAAACCGGAAGAAGGTAAGGGATAGAGGCAAGGGAGGAGCATCACACACAGAATGAAGAGCCGGATCCTAAAATAGAAGTGTACCCGGCATGTTTGAAAACAGCACGGAGGCCAGGATGGCTGGAAGGGAGTGAGTAGGAGAGAAAATAAAAAGAGATAATAATACACCTGGCATGCAGGAGAAGCAAATCATTTACAGCCTTTTAAGCCTTGAAAGATTTTCAGAATAAGAGTGATAGGATCTGGATTATGTTTTCAGAGAGCCAATCTGATTGATCTGTGAACTACAGTTAGACAAGGATGATGCTGATGATGCTAATAATGGTGGTGGTGATGATGATGGATAGATAAATATGGCTTTATATACACACACATCTATCTTTTTCATAAAAAGACGCTTCTGATTATTTGTCTCCTTGTCTTTCAGAGTAACAGTCCTATTTAACGTAAGTGGGAAGGTCAATGTAGTTTACTCAGCAAACGTGTAACAGGTCTCCCTAGGTGTGTGGCACTATCCATGGTACTGAAGATGCTGAGGAAACAAGTTAAAAGGTTATTTCTGTTATGGCGAAAACCAAGAAATAGCAAACCAGAAAATACACAAAACAATCAATTATAATAAATACGGTGGAGGGAAGTAGACAGGTGAGGTAGAAAGTGACATGATGGCTACTTTAAAGATGATGGGGGGAAGACACTCCGAAAAAGAGCAATTAAGCTAAGACCTAAGACGCTAATATGGTCAAGGGAAGAAGAACAGAGGGAATCCCTTATGCACAGATCTTAAAGCAAGAAAAATAAACTTATCCTGATCAAGTGACTCAGAATTACAGTGGCATTAGATCGTATTAGTTTTGGGGAAACTGGAGGCGGAAGCAGGGCCCAGATTATGTGGTTTGAATTCGGACAATAGTAAAAGAGACAGTGTGGACAGACTGAGTTCAGGATGCGACTGGGTGGGGCACCTGGGTGGCTCAGTCAGTTAAGCATCTGACTTCGGCTCAGGTGATGATCTCACGGTTCATGGGTTTGAGCCCCGAGTCAGGCTCTGCGCTGACAGCTCAGACCCTGGAGCCTGCTTCGGATTCTGTGTCTCCCTCTCTCTGCCCTTCCCCACATGCTCTCTGTCTCTTTCTCTCTCAAAAAATAAATAAACCTTAAAAAAAGAATTCTTTTTCTTTTTTTTAAACAATGGGACTGGGTAGAACTGAGAAAGGAAGTCTGAGGCTTTTATATGGACTTGGTCACCTATGCCTTTTGTTCTAGGACTTGCTACAGAGAAGATGGCCTTCAAGCCCATGGAAACTTCAAATGCTTGCGCTTATTTGGTAAATATCTATGTCTAAGGCATAGTTTGAAATTCCATGCAGTCGCCTCTCATGAGTGCTGAAACTCCCTAGAAAAACTCCAGACAGCAGGATTTTTTTTTTTAATAAAGCAGCTTCTTTTTTTTTTTTTTTTTTTTTTTTTTCTTGCCTCGGAAACTGGGACAGCATGCCCTGGGTCTCCTTGCCAGGTCAGTGGCATCTGAAGTAAAAAGGTGAAAATCAGCGCAGCCCAAAGAAAGAGGACAGTGTACAAGCAGAACAGAGCAAAGGCTCAATTTATCCAGCATCACTGAGGAATCACGATTCTGTGCGAGTGATTTTTCCGGTTCTCACCGAGCTAAAAACGAACAAAAAAAAAAAGAAAAAAGAAAAACAAAAAACAACCTTCTCAAAGTAAGCAGCCCTACTCACGTTAGACTTCTTTAACAGGTTTATTGAACACAGCATAGATTTTAGAGTCAAACTGGTGTAATGCAAATGCCAGCTGTTCCCTGTGCATTATGTATCCACGAGCCAGAGCAGTTGAATTCTCTAAACGTCCATTTCCTCATTTACAAAAAAAAATAACGTATCCTCGGCATGTGTTAGTTGTGGGAATTAAAGGAGCTAATTTGTAAAGAAACTGGGCATCAAATGTCAACACTTTCTGGCGGCCAATGGGTATTTCGTAATGTCATCCTAGAGGAAAGAGGCACTGTTAAGTTGTACAAGGAATACAAATTATGCAGCTGGAATATAACGTGATCGAGAAGTCTTTCTTTAACAGCTGGCGTGCAAGAGAAAATCACAGCAGAGTCCCCTGCGACTTTCATTGTTAGAAAACCCACATGCTAATAACAGTAAGAATTGTCTCATTTATTCTCAAGCACGGGGGTTGTTGCTGACTCCTTATGAATAGTTGCAAGAAGTAAATAAATCATGTCACAGAGAGAACCGACGCTGGATTTGGGACATTTCCCCCCAGGAAGCTCTCCAACCCCTTACTTCGCTTCCAAAACTTCATACAGTTGAATTACACTAAAAGTCATCATCAAATATTGACATGATCAATGAAATAATAAATGATCAGAGAACCATCAGAGGTAAGGGAGAGGGGGAGAGAAATAACAATTATATGTTGCATACAAGGCATGAGCCACATGCTTTGCTGGATCATTTTCATCCTTCCACCAGCTCTTAAGGAGGATGCCATTCACCATTTTGCAGAAGAAGAAACCATTGCAGGCAGGGGGTAGGTAATGTGCCCAAGGTCACAGAGCTGTTAAAGAGGCAGAGCCAGGATTTGGACCCAAGACCGTCCGACTCCAAAGCCCAGGTGATTTCCACCACACCAGGAGAAAAGGAATCACCATCCTGGGCAGTTTCACAGAAAGACAACCAGCAACTTCAAGGATGGCTATGATTTTTTCTTATTTCCATTTTAATTTACATCCAAGTTAGTTAGCATCTAGTGCAGTAATGATTTCAGGAGTAGGATCCAATGATTAATCCCCTACATATAACACGCAGTGCCCATCCCAGTGAGTGTCCTCTTTAATGCCCCTTGCCCATTTAGCCCATCTCCCCACCCACAACTCCTCCAGCAACCCTCAGTTTGTTCTCTATATTTAAGAGTCTCCTGTGTTTTGACCCCTTCCCTGTTTTTATATTGTTTTTGCTTCCCTTCCCTTATGTTCATCCATTTTGTATCTTAAATTCCACATATGAGTGAAATGATATATTTGTCTTTCTCTGACTAATTTCACTTAGCGTAATACCCTCTAGTTCCACCCACATAGTTGCAAATGGTAAGATTTCATTCTTTTTGATTGCCGAGTAATACTCCATTGTATATATATACCACACTTTCTTTATTCATTCATCCATCGATGGACATTTGGGCTCTTTCCATACTTTGGCTATTGTCGATAGTGCTTCTATAAACATTGGGGTGTACATGCCCTTTCAAAACAGCACACCTGTATCCTTTGGATAAATACCTACTACTGTGATTGCTGGGTCATAGGGAAGTTCTATTTTTAATTTTTGGAGGAACCACCCACACTGTTTTCCAGAGTGATTGCACCAGTTTGCATGCCCACCAGCAGTGCAAAGGGTTCCTCTTTCTCTGCATCCTCGCCAACATCTGTTGTTGTCTGAGTTGTAAATTTTAGCCATTCTGACAGGTGTCAGGTGGTATCTCATTGTGGTTTTGATTTGTGTTTCCCTGACGATGAGTGACGTTGAGCATTTTTTCATGCGTCGGTTGGCCCTCTGGATGTCTTCTTTGGAGAAGTGTCTATTCATGTCTTTTGCCCATTTCTTCACTGGATTATTTGTTTTTTGGGTGTTGAGTTTGACAAGTTCTTTGTAGATTTTGGATACTAACCTTTTATATGATATGTCATTTCCAAATATCTTCTCCCATTCTGTCAATTGCCTTTTAGCTTTGTTGATTGTTTCCTTTCCCCCCCGTGCAGAAGCTTTTTATCTTGATGAGGTCCCAATAGTTCAATTTTGCTTTTGCTTCCCTTGCCTCCGGAGACGTGTTGAGTAAGAAGTTGCTGTGACCGAGATCAAAGAGGTTTTGCTTGCTTTCTCCTCTAGGATTCCAATGGCTCGCCGTCTTACATCTAGGCCTTTCATCCCTTTTGAGTTTATTTTTGTGTATGGTGTAAAAAAGTGCCCTAGGTTCATTCTTCTGCATGTCGCTGCCCACTTTTCCTGACACCATTTGCTGAAGAGACTGTCTTTATTCCATGGGATATTCTTTCCTGCTTTGCCAAAGATTATGGACATGCACTTGTGGGTCTATTTCTGGCTTCTCTATGCTTTTCCATTGATCTGTGTGTCTTTTTTTTTTTTTTTGTGGCAGTACCATACTGTCTCGATGGTTACAGCTTTTTAATATATCTTGAAGTCTGGGATTATGATGCCTCCAGCTTTGGTTTTCTTTTTCAGGATTGCTTTGGCTATTTGGGGTCTTTTCTGGTTCCATATAACTTTTAGGATTGTTTGTTCTAGCTCTGTGGAGAATGCTGGTGCTTTTTTGATAGGGAGTGCACTGAATATGTAGATTGCTTTGGGTGGTATCGACACTGTAACAAAATGTGTTCTTCCAAAGGGATGGGTATGATTTTAAAAAGAAAGTGAAGGGGTGCCTGGGTGGCGCAGTCGGTTAAGTGTCCGACTTCAGCCAGGTCATGATCTCACGGTCCGGGAGTTCGAGCCCCGCGTCGGGCTCTGGGCTGACCGCTCAGAGCCTGGAGCCTGTTTCGGATTCTGTGTCTCCCTCTCTCTCTGCCCCTCCCCCGTTCATGCTCTGTCTCTCTCTGTCCCAAAAATAAATAAACGTTGAAAAAAAATTTAAAAAAAAAAGAAAGTGAATATTCACTAAAAAATTATATTGTACAAGCTTTGCTTTTCTTTGTTACATAGCCTTTCCATTGGATGTTGCGTAGCAGTACCTAGTTAGCATTATCACCCTCTGCTCTTCCCCCTGCCCTCTGCCACTTGGATTCCTTAGTGGCTCTCACCCTGGTCCTCTGAATGGGGGAGAGCCTCTGCACACAAGATGTAGAGCATCACCTTCACCTTCCATCCACGTCCACCTTGTCAAGGCCCGTCTACTTGACATTCTTACTCTAAATCCTTTCCTTCTTGGTCATTCCCATAGGACCACTCAACTCTGACTCACAACCCACAGCCAGGAGGGAAAGACAGCTTTTCCCAAAGTCAGAAAGGATAGTAGGGTCTCTACAAGAAGTTCTCAGTGAGAGAGCAGTGCAAAGACCCCTGGAGAGCAAAGGGTTTTTTTTTTTTTCCTTTCATCAAAAATCCTCAAGCAGTGATTCACATCATGCTGGGAGTTGCAGTCACCCAGGGACTTCAGAAATACCGTAATATGTTTAGTTAGAACTCTGCGGAAACCCTCTCTCTCTCCATGAAAATCCTGAGGCACAGGACTACTTAACTTTCTCCCTGACAAAAGTTAGATTCATTTTTCAGGAAAGTATACCTTTTATTATTGTGCTGCGCTCATTTAAAAATTATGCAGAGCTTATCTCAAGAAAATTTAACTGGCGAAAGGCTTATCGGGTGCCTCCTGAGAACTCACCCATCACAGCTGCAGCCCACGAATGCTTAGTCACAATATCACGTCAAGGGAGAAAAAAAGGGAAGAAAACAAGAATATAGTGTCTTTTATAATTTCTACAGATACTTCAGTACAAAACAACTTTATTCTCTTTTGGCGAAGATATTAAAAACAATAACTCTGCTTTCTCTCCTCACAATAGCTCATATTCGAATCGTCTTTTAGTGTTCCAAAATGCTTTCATAACCCATTGTATCACTTTATGTTCAAGTCACAGAATAGAGGAAAAGGAGTATTATCCATATTTTATTAGTTAGGTGAGGCAAGGGGCACTACGGGATGCCCCAAAGTTCACATGGCTGGTTAGTGACAGAGCCAGGCTAGAGCATTTATTGTAACTTCTGAAGCTATTTTCTCTCTTAGACTTCTTATTCTTCCTACCCCCTTTCCTATTTCTGTGAAAGGAACCATTCTGTAGTCATTCGACAAATATTTGTTGGGCAGCTATTATTTGACAGGACCAGATCTAGGAGGCAGAGGTACATTGGTGAAGACAGGTAATTTCTCTACTCTCAGGAAACATGCTTTCTAGTGGGAAAGACAGACAAAACAAAGCAGATTTAAAAACCAAGGAAAGATCGAACAGTACTAAGCGCTCTGCCATTTGTGTTGGCAAATGGCTGGGCACCATTTTTAGTCGAGGTGGATGGTGCACCACCACCCTCCCTGTCCCCAGGGTTTGTAACTTGAGCCCTTTGTCCCTTATAGCTCCTATCCCACCTATTGTCATTGTCAAATGCTATCACTACACTTAGCAACTGCTCGATGTTTCCCCTCCCTTCCAGTCCCGCCATCACCCCCTTGACTCAGACCCTTGGTCTCTGTCAGGTGACGTCTCCAACACTTGTCCAGCTGCCCTCATGCCTCCAATCTCTCCAACACACCTTTCCTAGTCTTACCAAATTGGTCTTTGCAAAACCCATGTGGTGAAACCCATAAAAAAAGAAAACTTTAGTATAGAATTCAAGATTCTATCCACTCTGATCCAATCTTCTCTCCTAAAGTTATTCCCCAGCAAATGAAACCTCTTACTCTTCTTCATACTATGCTTCCACTTTTCTACTTCCACACCATTGTTCCTGTCACTCCTTCTGTTTCAGATCCCCGGGCCCTCCCAGCCTGTCTCTAAAGCCTGCTTTTCCATGACCAGCTTGAAAGACAGCTCTGCTCCAGGAATGAATGAGTAAATGCCTGGGTGAATAAAATGGACTCGGGTGACTCCCCTGCTCTGCTTTTGTCATTTGATTAGGTTTTTGCCAATTAGCACTTTGTCTAATCTCGCCCTTTGCCTCTCCAGGTGACTATGATTTTCCCCCACCCTTTCATCGGCACATAGGCTAATTCGGTTCTGTAATGTTCCTTATTTGCTTCAGGTTGTCAGCTATAGACTTCTGCTATAGCTTCTGTTTCTTCGGCCTCATGTCCCCCAGTGCAAAAACAGCTTGCCCCAGTGTGATCTCCCGCTGATGGCACCGACACCCCAGGAGTAGATTCAGAATTCAGACCTTTTTCTGACAATGCTTTGGGATTCCCATAAAACTCAAACAGATCTCAAACTTCATATCCTTTCAGAGCCTCCTTTGGTACTTTTTTTCCTCTTAAGGCTCAGCAAAAATGCTTTCAAGAGCACCTGAATGAAAGGGACAGGGGAGCACGGTGAATAGTTTCTATAGGAAATCAATGGCTACTAAAAATACCGCGCATGAAATCCCTGAATGAAGCATTGCTAGTCTTGGCAGAAACCTTTGGGGAGCTCTTGGGCTTTGCCTGTGAGTCTCATGGGGACAGTTCCCAGAGTGGAGGGTATTTTTCTTTCAAACAATGACTTTGCTTGCATTGTGTGCTGCAGCTGATATTTAGACCTCTCGGATAGCAATATGCTCCGATCTGCATAATGCTGTATTCACGTGACCATTGATGAGTGAAGACTCAAGAGGAAAACTTTAAGGCCAAAATGGTTGGGAAAATGCCTGGGTCCTTCAGGGCTCGATTTCACAAAGCTTGAGATCATGCCCTGGGCTGAAACCCCGAGTCAGAGGCTGAACTGACTGAGCCACCCAGATGCCTCATGCCCTTGGTTTTCATAGTGGGCAAGGAAGCTGCTGACCGTCATGACCGCGGTCACCAGCTACCTCCACATCCCCTCATTCCCGAAGTAGCTCTCCCTCTAAGTCTCCACAATGGCTACTTCAAAATGTACTACTCTACTACTCACCTACTCTCTTTATTTTTTTTTTATTTTTTTTCAACATTTATTTATTTTTGGGGGGACAGAGAGAGACAGAGCATGAACGGGGGAGGGGCAGAGAGAGAGGGAGACACAGAATCGGAAACAGGCTCCAGCCTCTGAGCCATCAGCCCAGAGCCTGACGCGGGGCTCGAACTCACGGACCGCGAGATCGTGACCTGGCTGAAGTCGGACGCTTAACCGACTGCGCCACCCAGGCGCCCCTCACCTACTCTCTTTAAATCATCTGTCCACTTCATGGTCACAGCCATCTTCCATTTCACCGAGAAAATGGGAGCCTGCAGGCAGGAATTCTCTCAGCCGTGCACGGCCCCATCTGTAGTTGGGTCCCGATCTCCATCCCGTCCCTCTTCTCCTCCTTACAGTGCGAGAGCTGCTCTGTTCCCTGCCTAACGCTCACTTCTCCCCCTGTACTCCAGATCTTACCCCCTCCTTCATCAAATATCCTTATATCTCTTTTTCTGTTGGCCTCTTCCCACTCAACAGGAAGAAAACATGCTCACTTTTCACACATACTGGACACACTGAAAAGCAAAAGCAGAAAAACCACAAAACTGTTTACGACGCAGCCTCTGTCGTCTCACTGTCGCCTTCCCTTAGCTCCTTATCTCACTGAAATCTGTCTTCTCCCCGGTACCCTACTGAAATCGCTGATGCTAAGTGTTGCCCCGGGTCTGACTCTCTTCATTCGCCACACTTTCTGAAAATAAACTCAAGCAATCTTATTGCCTTGATGCTCACCTATTTGCTGATGACACACAAGTCTCTCTAATCTCTGTTCAAAGCAACAACAAATGGGAACCAGCCTTGAAAATTCCCCAAACAGACAAAACCAGTTTAGTCACAAACAAAGCTTAATTTTGCTTATTTTGCAAGGCAAACTTGACCTGGGTCCTTTCCTGATGATGTCTCTGACATCATAAGCAAAACTTAAACTTTTTGCCAAGGTTGATACGAGGTAGCAACGGCTGGCTAATTCCTAATCACTGAAGAAAATCCTACTATTACAGCCAATCACAGTGACGATTGACTGATTTCTCCCTCTACAACAATATATCTGTGAGGGGCGCCTGGGAGGCCCAGTTGATTAAGCATCTGGCTCTTGATTTCGGCTCAGGTCATGATCTCACAGTTTGTGGGTCGAGCCCTGTATCCAGCTCTGTGCTGAGAGTGCGGAGTCCGCTTGGGATTCTCTCTCTTTTTCTTCCTCTCTCTCTCTCTCTCTCTCTGCCCTCCCCTGCTCGTTCTATCTCTGTCTCTCTTTCTCTCTCTTTCGCTCCCTCTTTCATTTCCCTCTCTCTCTCAAAATAAACCTTTAAAAATTAAATTATAAATTTATAAATTATATATATATATATATATATATATATATATATATATATACATACACACACCCCGTGAACCTTACTCTATGCTTTGGCTTGAGTGCTTCCTGTTTCCAAACTGCCAAACTGTGTTTTTGATGTGTGCACCTAACCTTTTACTATTTACTACTTCAGCGATTTGTTGCCTTTAACTCTGTTATTCTGGAACTTTTGACATTTCTTGATGTCAGAAGCAGGATCCAGACAAGACCCTCCATGACTCCCAAGGCGTTGAACAAACAGGTGCTTAGGTACCCATGGAGTCCATTGAACTCACTGCTTTCTCACCAACCCTGGAGTCTGAGGGTAAGTCTCCCTCACTCCTTGTGTTTTGAGTGCTCCAACTTTATTTTGCATGCCTGCATTTTGTTTAAACTTCTTGATAAGTTATCCTGTTCTGTAAAAGAGGGAAAAACATGTGGTCCCTTGTGCTTTCCAATAGCTATGGAAAACAGCGGCCCTCATAATTACAACATCTTAAGGAACCTGGTTCTCTCTAGTCTAGGGACCAGGATCTTGTGTTTCTTCTGGAAAATGGGTAAAGTTTTGGAATTGCAGTGGCAACATTGGGGAACGTTTAACTTAGATAAGTCCACCTTAAGGGGCACTCTTAAAAGAGGATTCCACACCTCTCAGAGACAGTGAAATGCATTCTTTCACTGACACGCAAAAGATTTGAAAGACGACATGACTAAAAACATCTCTGGAAGAATCCTCAGAGTAAGTAGCAAATAAAAAAAAATCTGTAGTAAAAATTTGGAGCATCAAAGTAGGTACCCTTAACTTTAGTCTATTTGCCAGAAATACAATTTAGATCCAACATGATGTTGAGTTTTGCACCAGAGATGCAGCTAAAATGTTTTAAGCAAAAGCTGTAAAATCTCTGTGTCTCTGTTTATGCATGTATGTTATAAATATGTGATGTTCTTCTGCCTCTAGATAATATTATCAAAATAAATGTTTTCAGAGCCCCTGTTTAACTGGTTTAAAGGAAACTAAGCATTTACTAAGTTAAGCTAAGCAATGGATATTTATTGAGTATCTAAATCATTTCCAAATAGGATAAACATTAAATGCTAGACATTAGTTTGACTACTTTTTGACTTTTTAAATTGTTTACAAAAAGAAAAAATAAGCTAAAGAAATTTACTTGCCAATTGCATTGCAATACATTCTCACCAGATCTTTAACCAGGGCTATTTTTTTTTAAATTTTTTTTAACGTTTATTTATTTTTGAGACAGAGAGAGACAGAGCATGAACAGGGGAGGGTCAGAGAGAGAGGGAGACACAGAATCTGCAACAGGCTCCAGGCTCTGAGCAGTCAGCACAGAGCCCGACGCGGGGCTCAAACTCACGGACCGCGAGATCATGACCTGGGCGGAAGTCAGACGCTTAACTGACCAAGCCACCCAGGCCCCCGTAACCAGGGCTATTTTTAAGCTGTTTGTCCTTCACGGGCAGTAATTATTTTCCTCTGACGCTTTTGAAGAAGGGTTCCTATGAAAGTACTTCATCCTCAAAGAAATTCATGGAACAGACCCTGACAAGTAACACGGAACTGGAGGTAAGAATTTCTACTGGGGATAATGGAAAACCGATTAATTTCTAAAACTGCCTACCCAAGATGAAGCAAAATAAGAATTAATCACGTAACACTAAATGAACTGATGAAGATGATTGGAATTTTTATGACTAAATTTAAAACATTCCTGGTTCTTCAATGTTTTGTTTGCGAGATTTAAAGGATCTCTTTTTCCTCTCTCTTTTAAGCTCCCTACAACCTACAGCAATTTGGTAAAACGTATCGTTGCAACACACGTTGAAATATTTATGTTTTTCTCCCTACCTGATACCTCCAGAATTTAGAAACTCTTATTAAAGAGTTAAAAATATTCTTTATTATTATTATTATTATTATTATTTTGATATATGAAATTTATTGTCAAATTGGTTTCCATACAACACCCAGGGCTCATCCCAAAAGGTGCCCTCCTCGATACCCATCACCCACCCTCCCATCCCTCCCGCCACCCATCAACCCTCAGTTTGTTCTCAGTTTTTAACAGTCTCTTATGCTTTGGCTCTCTCCCACTCTAACCTCTTTTTTTTTTTTCCTTCCCCTCCCCCATGGGTTCCTGTTAAGTTTCTCAGGATCCACATAAGAGTGAAACCATATGGTATCTGTCTTTCTCTGTATGGCTTATTTCACTTAGCATCACACTCTCCAGTTCCATCCACGTTGCTACAAAAGGCCATATTTCATTTTTTCTCATTGCCACGTAGTATTCCATTGTGTATATAAACCACAATTTCTTTATCCATTCATCAGTTGATGGACATTTAGGCTCTTTCCATAATTTGGCTATTGTTGAGAGTGCTGCTATGAACATTGGGGTACAAGTGCCCCTATGCATCAGTACTCCTGTATCCCTTGGATAAATTCCTAGCAGTGCTATTGCTGGGTCATAGGGTAGGTCTATTTTTAATTTTCTGAGGAACCTCCACACTGCTTTCCAGAGCGGCTGCACCAATTTGCATTCCCACCAACAGTGCAAGAGGGTTCCCGTTTCTCCACATCCTCTCCAGCATCTATAGTCTCCTGATTTGTTCATTTTGGCCACTCTGACTGGCGTGAGGTGATACCCGAGTGTGGTTTTGATTTGTATTTCCCTGATAAGGAGCGACGCTGAACATCTTTTCATGTGCCTGTTGGCCATCCGGATGTCTTCTTTAGAGAAGTGTCTATTCATGTTTTCTGCCCATGTCTTCACTGGGTTATTTGTTTTTCGGGTGTGGAGTTTGGTGAGCTCTTTATAGATTTTGGATACTAGCCCTTTGTCCGATATGTCATTTGCAAATATCTTTTCCCATTCCGTTGGTTGCCTTTTAGTTTTGTTGGTTGTTTCCTTTGCTGTGCAGAAGCTTTTTATCTTCATAAGGTCCCAGTAATTCACTTTTGCTTTTAATTCCCTTGCCTTTGGGGATGTGTCGAGTAAGAGATTGCTACGGCTGAGGTCAGAGAGGTCTTTTCCTGCTTTCTCCTCTAAGGTTTTGATGGTTTCCTGTCTCACATTCAGGTCCTTTATCCATTTTGAGTTTATTTTTGTGAATGGTGTGAGAAAGTGGTCTAGTTTCAACCTTCTGCATGTTGCTGTCCAGTTCTCCCAGCACCATTTGTTAAAGAGACTGTCTTTTTTCCATTGGATGTTCTTTCCTGCTTTGTCAAAGATGAGTTGGCCATACGTTTGTGGGTCTAGTTCTGGGGTTTCTATTCTATTCCATTGGTCTATGTGTCTGTTTTTGTGCCAATACCATGCTGTCTTGATGATGACAGCTTTGTAGTAGAGGCTAAAGTCTGGGATTGTGATGCCTCCTGCTTTGGTCTTCTTCTTCAAAATTCCTTTGGCTATTCGGGGCCTTTTGTGGTTCCATATGAATTTTAGGATTGCTTGTTCTAGTTTCGAGAAGAATGCTGGTGCAATTTTGATTGGGATTGCATTGAATGTGTAGATAGCTTTGGGTAGTATTGACATTTTGACAATATTTATTCTTCCAATCCATGAGCAGGGAATGTCTTTCCATTTCTTTAAATCTTCTTCAATTACCTTCATAAGCTTTCTATAGTTTTCAGCATACAGATCCTTTACATCTTTGGTTAGATTTATTCCTAGGTATTTTATGCTTCTTGGTGCAATTGTGAATGGGATCAGTTTCTTTATTTGTCTTTCTGTTGCTTCATTGTTAGTGTATAAGAATGCAACTGATTTCTGTACATTGATTTTGTATCCTGCAACTTTGCTGAATTCCTGTATCAGTTCTAGCAGACTTTTGGTGGAGTCTATCGGATTTTCCATGTATAATATCATGTCATCTGCAAAAAGCGAAAGCTTGACTTCATCTTTGCCAATTTTGATGCCTTTGATTTCCTTTTGTTGTCTGATTGCTGATGCTAGAACTTCCAGCACTATGTTAAACAACAGCGGTGAGAGTGGGCATCCCTGTCGTGTTCCTGATCTCAGGGAAAAAGCTCTCAGTTTTTCCCCGTTGAGGATGATGTTAGCTGTGGGCTTTTCATAAATGGCTTTTATGATCTTTAAGTATGTTCCTTCTATCCCGACTTTCTCAAGGGTTTTTATTAAGAAAGGGTGCTGGATTTTGTCAAAGGCCTTTTCTGCATCGATTGACAGGATCATATGGTTCTTCTCTTTTTTTTTGTTAATGTGATGTATCACGTTGATTGATTTGCGAATGTTGAACCAGCCCTGCATCCCAGGAATGAATCCCACTTGATCATGGTGAATAATTCTTTTTATATGCCATTGAATTCGATTTGCTAGTATCTTATTGAGAATTTTTGCATCCATATTCATCAGAGATATTGGCCTGTAGTTCTCTTTTTTTACTGGGTCTCTGTCTGGTTTAGGAATCAAAGTAATACTGGCTTCATAGAATGAGTCTGGAAGTTTTCCTTCCCTTTCTATTTCTTGGAATAGCTTGAGAAGGATAGGTATTATCTCTGCTTTAAACGTCTGGTAGAACTCCCCTGGGAAGCCATCTGGTCCTGGACTCTTATTTGTTGGGAGATTTTTGATAACCGATTCAATTTCTTCGCTGGTTATGGGTCTGTTCAAGCTTTCTATTTCCTCCTGATTGAGTTTTGGAACAGTGTGGGTGTTCAGGAATTTGTCCATTTCTTCCAGGTTGTCCAATTTGTTGGCATATAATTTTTCATAGTATTCCCTGATAATTGTTTGTATCTCTGAGGGATTGGTTGTAATAATTCCATTTTCATTCATGATTTTATCTATTTGGGTCATCTCCCTTTTCTTTTTGAGAAGCCTGGCTAGAGATTTGTCAATTTTGTTTATTTTTTCAAAAAACCAACTCTTGGTTTCGTTGATCTGCTCTACAGTTTTTTTAGATTCTATATTGTTTATTTCTGCTCTGATCTTTATTATTTCTCTTCTTCTGCTGGGTTTAGGCTGCCTTTGCTGTTCTGCTTCTATTTCCTTTAGGTGTGCTGTTAGATTTTGTATTTGGGATTTTTCTTGTTTCTTGAGATAGGCCTGGATTGCAATGTATTTTCCTCTCAGGACTGCCTTTGCTGCGTCCCAAAGCGTTTGGATTGTTGTATTTTCATTTTCGTTTGTTTCCATATATTTTTTAATTTCTTCTCTAATTGCCTGGTTGACCCACTCATTCGTTAGTTTTTTTTTTTTTTAATTTTTTTTTTTCAACGTTTATTTATTATTGGGACAGAGAGAGACAGAGCATGAACGGGGGAGGGGCAGAGAGAGAGGGAGACACAGAATCGGAAACAGGCTCCAGGCTCTGGGCCATCAGCCCAGAGCCCGACGCAGGGCTCGAACTCACGGACCCCGAGATCGTGACCTGGCTGAAGTCGGACGCTTAACCGACTGCGCCACCCAGGCGCCCCCCCACTCATTCGTTAGTAGGGTGTTCTTTAACCTCCATGCTTTTGGAGGTTTTCCAGACTTTTTTCTGTGGTTGATTTCAAGCTTCATAGCATTGTGGTCTGAAAGTATGCATGGTATAATTTCAATTCTTGTAAACTTATGAAGGGTTTTGTGACCCAGTATATGATCTATCTTGGAGAATGTTCCATGTGCACTCAAGAAGAAAGTATATTCTGTTGCTTTGGGATGCAGAGTTCTAAATATATCTGTCAAGTCCATCTGATCCAATGTCTCATTCAGGGTCCTTGTTTCTTTATTGACCGTGTGTCTAGATGATCTATCCATTTCTGTAAGTGGGGTGTTAAAGTCCCCTGCAATTGCCACATTCTTATCGATAAGGTTGCTTATGTTTATGAGTAATTGTTTTATATATTTGGGGGCTCCGGTATTCGGCGCATAGACATTTATAATTGTTAGCTCTTCCTGATGGATAGACCCTGTAACTATTATATAATGTCCTTCTTCATCTCTTGTTACGTCCTTTAATTTAAAGTCTAGTTTGTCTGATATAAGTATGGCTACTCCAGCTTTCTTTTGGCTTCCAGTAGCATGGTAAATAGTTCTCCATCCCCTCACTCTCAATCTGAAGGTGTCCTCAGGTCTAAAATGAGTCTCTTGTAGACAGCAAATAGATGGGTCTTGTTTTTTTATCCATTCTGATACCCTATGTCTTTTGGTTGGTGCATTTAATCCATTTACATTCAGTGTTATTATAGAAAGATACGGGTTTAGAGTCATTGTGATGTCTGTATGTTTTATGCTTATAGTGATGTCTCTGGTACTTTGTCTCACAGGGTCCTCCTTAGGATCTCTTGTAGGGCTGGTTTAGTGGTGACAAATTCCTTCAGTTTTTGTTTGTTTGGGAAGACCTTTATCTCTCCTTCTATTCTAAATGACAGACTTGCTGGATAAAGGATTCTAGGCTGCATATTTTTTCTGTCTAGCACACTGAAAATCTCGTGCCAATTCTTTCTGGCCTGCCAAGTTTCAGAAGAGAGATCAGTCACGAGTCTTATAGGTCTCCCTTTATATGTGAGGGCATGTTTACCCCTTGCTGCTTTCAGAATTTTCTCTTTATCCTTGTATTTTGCCAGTTTCACTATGATATGTTGCACAGAAGATCGATTCAAGTTACGTCTGAAGGGAGTTCTCTGTGCCTCTTGGATTTCAATGCCTTTTTCCTTCCCCAGTTCAGGGAAGTTCTCAGCTATGATTTCTTCAAGTACACCTTCAGCACCTTTCCCTCTCTCTTCCTCCTCTGGAATCCCAATTATGCGTAGATTATTTCTCTTTAGTGCATCACTTAGTTCTCTGATTTTCCCCTCATACTCCTGGATTTTTTTATCTCTCTTTTTCTCAGCTTCCTCTTTTTCCATAACTTTATCTTCTAGTTCACCTATTCTCTCTGCCTCTTCAAGCTGAGCCGTGGTGGTTTCCATTTTGTTTTGCATTTCGTTTAAAGCGTTTTTCAGCTCCTCGTGACTGTTCCTTAGTCCCTTGATCTCTGTAGCAAGAGATTCTCTGCTGTCCTCTATACTGTTTTCAAGCCCAGCGATTAATTTTATGACTATTATTCTAAATACACTTTCTGTTATATTATTTAAATCCTTTTTGATCAGCTCATTAGCTGTTGTTATTTCCTGGAGATTCTTCTGAGGGGAATTCTTCCGCTTGGTCATTTTGGATAGTCCCTGGCGTGGTGAGCACCTGCAGGGCACTTCCCCTGTGCTGTGGTGTATAACTGGAGTTGGTGGGCGGAGCCACAGTCAGACCTGATGTCTGCCCCCAGCCCAGCGCTGGGGCCACAGTAAGACTGGTGTGTGCCTTCTCTTCCCCTCTCCTAGGGGCGGGATTCACTGTGGGGTGGCGTGGCCCGTCTGGGCTACTTGCACACTGCCAGGTTTGTGATGCTGGGGATCTGGCGTATTAGCTGGGGTGGGTAGGCAAGGTGCTCGGGGGCAGGAGGGGCAGGCTTAGATCGCTTCTCCTTAGGTGATCCACTTCAGGAGGGGCCCTGTGGCAGCGGGAGGGAGTCAGATCCGCTGCCGGAGGTTTGGCTCCACAGAAGCGCAGAGTTGGGTGTTTGCGCGGAGCGAGCAAGTTCCCTGGCAGGAACTGGTTCTCTTTGGGATTTTGGCTGGGGGATGGGCGGGGGAGATGGCCCTGGCGAGCGCCTTTGTTCCCCGCCAAACTGAGCTCTGTCCTCCGGGGGCTCAGCAGCTCTCCCTTCCTTTGTCCTCCAGCCTTCCCACTTTCCGAGCAGAGCTGTTAACTTATGACCTCCCAGACGCTAAGTCGAGCTTGCTGTCAGAACACATTCCGTCTGTCCAGCCCCTCCGCTTTTGCCAGCCAGACTCGGGGGCTCTGCTTGGCCAGCGAGCTGCCCCTCCGCCCCGGCTCCCTCCCGTCAGTCCGTGGAGCGCACACCGCCTCCCCGCCCTTCCTACCCTCTTCCGTGGGCCTCTCGTCTGCGCTTGCCTCCGGCGACTCCATTCTGCTAATCCTCTGGCGGTTTTCTGGGTTATTTAGGCAGGTGTAGGTGGAATCTAAGTGATCAGCAGGACGCGCGGTGAGCCCAGCGTCCTCCTACGCCCGAGTTAAAAATATTCTTATTTTTCATGACGGTATATGTATTTCCATAAATTCAATAAGAATCTGTTCTCTTTGTAAAAGGACACAACTGGACAAGTCCTTGGCTTGGCTTTCGATTCTCAAGAGGCTTTTTGAAAGGCCAATCTGAAATTCCTTATGAAAAGTTCCAGCAAAGTAGATTTTTACTTTATTTTTTTTAATTTTTTTAATGTTTTATTTATTTTTGAGACAGAGAGAGACAGAGCATGAACGGGGATGGGTCAGAGAGAGAGGGAGACACAGAATCCGAAACAGGCTCCAGGCTCTGAGCGGTCAGCACGGAGCCCGACGCGGGGCTCGAACCCATGGACCGTGAGATCATGACGTGAGCCGAAGTCGGACGTTCAACCGACTGAGTCACCCAGGCGCCCCAGCAAAGTAGATTTTTAAAAGCCTGTGTGGTCTTTTGTGTTCTTTGGGTAAATACCTACTAGTGTAATTGCCAGATCATAGGGTAGTTCTGTTTTTAACTAAAGAATACAAAAATATTAATTCAAAGGGATCCATGTACCCCTATGTTTATAGCAGCATTATCTACAACATCCAAATTATGGAAACGGCTCAGGGGTCCGTCGACCGATCAATGGATAAGTTGTAGTATATATATCTGCAATGGATATAGTCAGTCATAAAAAAGAATGAAATCTTGCCATTTGCAACAGTGTGGATGGAACTAGAGAGTATTATGCTAAGCAAAATAAGTCAGGGAAAGACAAATACCATATGATTCCGCCCGCATGTGGATTTTAAGAAACGAAACAAATGAGCAAAGGGAAAAAAGAGAGAAAGAGGCAAGCCAAGAAACGGACTCTTAATTCTAGAGAACAAACTGATGGTTGTCAGAGGGGAAGTGGGGATGGGGAGTGGGTGAAATAAGTGATGGGGATTAAGGGGCACACTTGTCACGATAAGTACTGGGTGATGTATGCAGTTGTCGAATCACTGTATCGTACACGAAGCTAATATTATACTGTATGTTAACTAACTGGAATTTAAATAAAAACTCAAAAAAATAAAAAATTAAAAGCCTATATGGTCAGTCACCGTTCTTGCTGCATTAACATAAACAATCAGGCCAAGTTTTTCCAAACTAGGCTTAACCTGCAAACAAATTAGTCTCAGAGCGATTATCTTTGATAGAAGTGGGGTTGATTCTACAAAGAAAAATTATGTTTCAGCAATACACCTTTGCAGATATCAGATTCTAGTGCTGCTAATTGCCTTTGAGGTCTCATTTTCTACCCGGAGACTGGACTGGATCCTGAATTATTCTAGTTGCCCCCAATATTTGGCTAGAACTCTCCAAATTAACATTTCTAATTTTCTCCCACTTTTTTGACTTACAACCACTATGAAACTAAAACTGCCCCTTTCCTCTGAAGCCATGCAAGCGAAAGCTGGACAGCTTGATGTAAATTTCAGAGAAATTACCACAGAAGCTCGCGGGTGGACAGTCTTCGTGCCTATTGCCATGTGGCCACTCCGAAAGGTCACCAGAGACACTGAAACTGCACACCAGGGAAATATGTCAAAGTGCCACTGCTTGCCTTCGCTCCATCTGAAGATGCTTAGACCCGACCCCTAGATATCTCCTCGACTGGTTGCTTTCCAAACTCAGAAAGCGAATTTCTAATTTCCTCAAGCTATTAACCTTTGGAGGGTTTTTTTCCCCTTAGAAATGCATCTCATTAAATCTCCGGATTCCTCCTATCGCATAGAACCTAATTTAGGGGAAAGCTTACCTGCAACACTGCCTCTTGAAATAAAATATCCTATTTCTCCTGTCCAGAAGTTATCACGAAGACACGTGATCGCTAATATATCATACTGTACCTATGTAAAAAAAAAAATTTTTTGATTACAACCATTTGTTAAAACAAACAAACAGAAACAGAAACCAGCCTTGAAAATTCCCGGAGCAGGTGAAACTAGCTTAATCATATAAACTAAAGCTTGATTGAACTTATTTTGCAAGACTAACTTCATCTGGGTCCTTTCTCATGGCCCTTTCTTATGCCGCTGAAAATTAGAAGCCAACCCTAAACTGTTTCCCGTGGTCGGCAAGAGGTAACAACCACTGATGGGTTCCCGATCGCCTAAGAAAATTCTAAGACCACTGAGAAGAAGAAGCAATCCCTGATTTCTCAGTATATAAGCTGCTTTGCGGTGCATACCTGAGCCTCATCCCATGCTTTGGTTTGAGTGCTCCAGGTTTGGAAACTGTCTTTTTGGTGTGTGCACAATAAACTTTTACTAATTCTGCTTCAGTGATTCATTGGTGATTCACCGGTTTCCCCTCTGTTTTTCCTATTTTGACATCTCTAACGCAGACTTTCTTTCTGAGCTCCAGACCTGTGTATCCATCTACCCTGGACATAGATGTAATGCTTGGATATGCCACTACCCCTTGCACAAAGCTGAACACGGCATCTCCCCTCACCCCACCCCAATCTCCCAGCCCACTGGTTATTTCGCCACACCTTTCATGAGATGGCCCCATACTTGCTGCCCAAGCAGAAAAAAACAAAAACAAAAAAACCAAAAACCCTGGGATCGTCTTGCCTCCTTTCTTCCTCCCTAACTAACCCCACCCCATACGCTATCACCAGGTTTTGCTGATCCAGCGCCTTAGTTTCCGTAGAATATCTCCAAGTTACACAATATAATACCTCGAGTAGGATCTACTATAGACTCCGTGATCAGACACGTCAAGGGTTATGCAAGAAAATGTTTGAATACGCACAACGCGTGCCTATGTAACGATCAATAAAGCAGACCTGCCTAATAAGAAATGCAAAGTGTTTTTCTTTAGCCTAAAGGCAAATGGTAACAGATAGAAATGTGGATCTTAACCAAAACACGAAGAGCATCAGGAGTATAAATACCTGGTCAAGTAGAAAAGACTATTTTCCTGTTAATTTCTTCAAAATAGACCTGACTCAAAAATAAATAAACAAAATAAAATACGCACGAGTCTTTAAAACAAGATGCCATTTTTTTTTGGTTTTATGTTATCTGAAGGTCATCATTTTACATAATGAAAAAAAATTTTAGCCACCAAGCTCTACATTACATGTTGAAACATACATTTTCATGTTTGCATACGTTCACGTGGTTTATATCACCTTAATATCATCTCAATATCATCTTGTTGGCTTTATGTGTAGATTTAATATATATGGCAACATTTGCATAAAGGACATGGCAAAAAGGATAAACAGGTCCGACAGTTATAAAGTTTCTGTGTTTTATGTGATTTGGTACAATGTGGTTTTTTTTTATTTTTTTAATGTTTATTTACTTTTGAGAGAGAGACAGAGAGAGACAGAGCTCGAGAGGGGAAGGGCCAGAGAGAGAGGGAGACACAGAATCCAAAGCAGGCTCCAGGCTCTGAGCTGTCAGCACAGAGCCCGACGCGGGGCTCGAGCTCACGAACTGTGAGATCATGACCTGAGCCGAAGTCGGACGCTTAACCGACTGAGCCACCCAGGCGCCCTGGTTTTTTTTAATGTTTATTTATTTTTGAGAGAGAGAGGCACAGAATCCGAAGCAAGCTCCAGGCTCTGAGCTGTCAGTGCAGAGCCTGATGCAAGGCTTGAAATGAACCGTGAGATCATGACCTGAGCCGAAGTCAGACGCTTAGCCAGCTGAGCCACCCAGGCGCCCCAATGATTTGGTACAATATTAATGCTAAGTAGGCTACTAAAAACTAAGAATTGCATTTTAATAATGCCTAGAGCTACCACTCAAAATAATAATCATAGTGCCAAGAAAAATAGTTTAAGAACCCGTGGATAATTTCAACTTACATTTTGATCATTAATAGTAAGAATAGCAAACATGTATCGAGTGCTTTCTACGTGACACTACCTCATTTTATCTCCCAAAAAATCCTACGAAGTCAATACTATTAGTTTTCTCACTTTACAAATGAGCAAAATACGACTCAGAAATTAAGTGATTTTTCCAGATTTATGACAGGATTACTCCAGAGGCTGTCAGACTGCAGTATGAGTTTTTAAGAAAATATATAAAAGGATTTCCCTTTATGTTGTAAATAATGGTAATAGTGAGAAATGTGGAAAAATTAACATAAAATTATAAAACTCTCTCTCACAACAAACACCAATCCTATCATTCCCTAACAGGAGCCTCTGTCAATGGCTTTTTATGTTATCTTAGAAAAAGAAAAAGTTACACAAATAACAATACATAGATTTTTTTTTTAAAACAAAAAGCAAGCAGGCTTTCATATTTTTCCACCTGGTGGCTCTTGAAATCTTTTTAGATGCATTTACATAGCTACCTCATTCTTTTTAGTAGCCGCATCCCATTTTCTTGTATAGACGTAACAAAATATAATAAATAGGGCCACTGCCGATGGAAAAATGGGTATTTTCAGTTTGGGGCATTGTCCTACAATGCAGCAATTAGCATTCTTGCTGTGCATTTACAAATGTATATGTACAATCAATTCATAACAGTGGAACTTCTGGGTCAAGAGATTGATACACTTCTTACTTTGATAGGTATCACCAAATGGCCATTGATTGATTTCATCAACTCTTGTTTTCCGAGACAGATTCTGAGAGTACGTAGGCGTCTGTGATCTTAGTTACCGTTCAACCTCCCTTCGAGACGCCGTAGTATATTTTGGCTTAACAAGACCTCTAATGTTTTATGTGGCTGAATCTATTGATCTTGCTCTTTCCGGCTTCCTTTATGGCGTTTAGGCAAAGAACATCCTTCTCCATCCCAATACAAATGAAGTAGTCACCTAAATATTCTTACAGCTTTGCGACTTCACCTTTTACATTGCTCTCTTTTGTCTATACTGGTGTGAGATTTTGTGTAATCAGAGTTTGTGGCAGGGAGTACGTTTTCCCAGTCACCCATTCTAAAAAGCGCATTCGTTCCCCATTGGTTTGCATTTCTTCATTTATCATATGCTTGTGATAATCAGGGTCCATACGAGGCAATCATAATTTGCATTGGGTTCTAGTTCCATGGGTTTCCTCTAAGGGACGGACAACAGACAAACGGAAAACAGCAACCAGGCAAACAATGTACCTTGTGCTCAACAAATTACAGAGCTTTTCTGAGGAGTTGCTCTGAAGCACGTGGCTTCGCTTTCTACTTTTTCTCTTCATCTAAAATAGCCCAAATGAGAATCCTGTAACACGCTGACATACTAGCATTTTGGTTGACATCTGTCCCCACTTCATTATTAAGCAAGCAACTTGGTACACTAAAATTTCTAGGGCACTGGTGGCAGAAGGTGACAGGAGGATGCCAGTGCCCAAGAGGAAGTGGTGAAAGGAATAACAGCTCTTAGCCAAAGACCCCAGTCCAGTGGGAAATAACACAAGCAGAAGCAGTATCCAGGGAGGTGCTAGAAGGCACTGAAATGTCTGACGAGGATAACAGTAATGTGTGGCCTCCTATGCTACCATCAACCCCGGCAGGAGATTGTGGGCCAGCGGGGAAGGTGTGAACAATACGGGGTAGCGGTGTACCCCAGAGGCAATGGCAGTCAAGAGAATGGACAGTCCTGCTCAACGAAGTCACAGGGAAGTCCTCCAGAACCTCCTGGGGACACCCAGAAGCATTTGAAAGAATGCAGACTGTTGAAAGCCCAAGCAGGGTTGAGTAAGAGCCACCGAGATCTGCCTCACACCTGTTCATGTAACCCTGTTAATCGCACCCAAATGCCAGACTGGATCCCATTTAAACGCGTTTAACATAACACGTCACAGCGGACCACAGGACATTTGTTTTTCAAAATGCCCGTTAACATCCTGCGGGAAAATGTTCCAGGATATACCGGTTTGGAAAACTGCTATGGTGTTTGACTTTCAACTCTGGCATTTGCAGCTGGCATCATTTCTATCCGCACTCTAGGTTTCCAACACGATCACTGGCCCAGAAGACTATGGGGTGACTACACACGCGAATAAGTCCCATCGTGGTGCCATCCATCAGTGGGTGTCCCTAAAGACAGATCAACTATATGACACTTCCTTTAGGTGTCTTTTTTCCAGAAGGCACCACAGGGCCTCATGCTAACATGTGACTGGGAAACACTGTGGACCCAGACAAACTCCCCTTCTAGGGTAAACCCTTCTTACGCCCAACATGGGCATCCTGCTATCCTGATAATGGGAACTGGGCAAATTATTGTGTCTCTCTTTTCTCGTTGGTTCCAGGAAACCCAAACCCAAATTGATAGTCCAAATACATTAGCTATGCTGTCCTTCATGGTTCAAAGTTATGTTCCTTTCTTCTTTTTTTTTTTTAATTTTTTTAATGTTTATTTTTGAGAGAGAGACAGAGTGCGAGCGGGGAAGGGACACAGAGAGAGGGAGGCACAGAATCTGAAGCAGGCTCCAATCTCCAAGCCGTCAGCACAGAGCCCGACATGGGGCTCGAACTCACGAACCACAAGATCACGACCTGAGCCAAAGTGGGACGCTTAACCGATTGACCCACCCAGGGGCCCCTATGTTCCTTTTTTCTAAATGTGATCGTGGTTTTCCATTTTTTATTTGTATTTTCCTTATATTATTTCTCAGTTTCTTTGCACAGCCCATGACTGTTCTGTGTCACGTGTTCGTATTGTAACTCCACAACCCAGTGACTGGCCCTTCGGTCTGTTCATTGCATTTATTCATCTATTTCTCCATTGACAAACTTATTCCATAAAATAGATTCAATCCCTTCTCACCTATTAAAGACTTTAAATTATTGAAGCTGATTGTTACAAACACCCACTTCTATAGTTGATCAAGAATGATTGAAGAGGAAAGTGGATTAACAGAGGAATACATAATACAGCTTTCGGAATTTAATACACCAAGTTGCTCAGGGAGCCTAGCGCACACACACACACACACACACACACACAATTAAGAACATTGTTCATCGGAGTTAAGCGATTTATGGAAGAGATTCCGGAAGCCAGTACCTTCCCCAAACTCCAGAGATAAGATCTCCATCCAGTAGCGTTTTCCACGTGCTTCTAAACCCGAATGGAGAAACTCGATCATCTGAGCATGTTTGAAATTCTTTTATTAAAAAGAATATTTTCTTCCTTCTTTTGCCTAATCCAGAAAAGTAATTACATCATGCAGCTTGTGAATCACACTTGTGCACATGAATGGGGAAGGAGGAAAAAAAAAAAATAACAGCTTTGCCAAATTAGCAGTGTATGTATGCAAAGAAATTCACAAATTACAGTGATTATTCTGAACATCTGATTCCCAAGGGAATCACATCCAAGTAATAGAAATGGTTGAAGATGAAAATCCCAGAGCAAAGCCTGTGGATTCTAGCATGTAATACTAAATGTGTCTCAACTTCATCCGCATTGCACCACCCTGTCCCAACAGCCATAAACACTTGCCTGGACCCTGCAATCGCCTTGTAATTGGACTCTTCTCTCCCCGGCATGTAGCTCACAACCCATTCTCCAGAGAAAATACAGCATGCGCTTTCCAACATAAATTACATCACATCCCTGCCCTGCTTCAGTGTCTCCGGTGACTTACTAATGCACTTGGATTAAAATCCAGATATGGTATCACCACCTAAAATGCCCCATGGGAGCACGCTTCTGCCTGCTTCTTGAACCAAACCCGTACTACTCTGTTTCTTACTGTCAGATGTGTTCGTCAAACAAGATAATGACTGCACGCATTTGTCAAAACTTGCAGAAATGTACACTAAAAGGAGCAGATTTTCCTGCATATAAATGATACTTTAATTTTTAAAATGAATATAGTCTTAGGAATATCAATAGACAACTGCTCGTTGCTCCCTGCCCCTATATTGATTTTTTTTTCTTTTCTTCCTTAGTAAGACAACTCTGATTACCTTCAGGGTGGCATTATACGCATCTGAAAAACTGTGTTTTCGAGCTTCCCTTGAATCTACAGATTGCCAATTATATGTGAGCAAAAAATGTCAGGCAGAATCTCCTAGGAATCCCTTTTACTTCCTCTTCCCCACTGCATAGAATCAGACACTGTAGCTTTTGATGTACCATTTGGGTAGCATGAAAAAAAGAATAAAGAATTGCAAAGACCTTAACCTTAACATTCTGTGTTATTAGAACAAGAGGAACTACCTACCTAAGGGCTTCTATTATTTAAGAGATCGAGCCCTAATATGTCTAAGACACACACGGCTAAATACATTTGGGGCAGCGAGGCAATCCCCAATTAATATGGACACCTAGGGATACATCTAACACAACAGTGGCCCTTTATCTCTGAACTGTGAACTTCACACATACTCCTCAGTATCTCCCCTCTTAGATGGAACAGGAGGACTAGAGGAGGTTGGGGCTGGGTATTTCCCTTCTGTCAGGTCAGCAGGGCTTGGATGAAACCCCTGCAGGTTAGGCTCTGATTAAACAATTTCTCCTGAAGGCAGACTCTGTTATGAAGGACAGGATGCTCTGTTATATTTCAAAATGTTTCCTCTTCCCCTCCTCCGTGCTGGAAGCAAGAGGGGATGTTTTTTTCCCTCTGATATTTACCGTGAGAACCCGGTAGAGCTTCAAGAGGTAGAATTTACAAAAGTGTGGGGACTCTCCAATGACTGGGTCCTTCCGGAGTTTTTGACCTTCAGACTTGTCCACACCAAGCCAGCAGCAAGGCATTAACTACATTTCAGTTACTCCCATGGTGGTTGATGACTGCAGACTTCTACTCAAGTAAGTTGTGATTCTCTGTAGTCTCCTGTCAGCCTCTCCAGTTTGGGGGTTTGCCCTGTGACCTCACTTCTCCTCTGGATCTAAGGAGAATTGTTGATTTTCCAGTTTCTTCAGCTTTTTTACTTGTTAGGACAGAGTGGTGAGTTCCAAGTGTTTTATAGACAGGGCTGTATGAAATGTTTATGGGGAAATTATAGATTTAATAAATATAATACAACGCAAATAAATGGAGAGATATTGCAAAATTATGGGGAAGTGACTTGATGCTATGACAATTAAAATGTATAAACTCCATGCATTTCCAATCAAAACTCCAGTGAGATTTTTCATGGAACTTAACAGGAAACTTAAGTACATATGAAAGAATAATGGGCCAAAAGGAGCCAAGATAATATTGAAGAAAAATTACATTGATGAAGCTTGACCAACTAGATATCTTAATAAAAGGTGATATTAATTAACAGAGAAACAAATGGGTCAATAAATCAGAGTAAAGAATCCAGAAACCGAATTTTTTAACATGATGGTGGCTGTATATGAGGCTGGGACAGGCAATTGTCTTTGTAGAAAAGATATCATGAGATTCCCCTCCTCGCTTCCTCATACACAAAAACAAATTACAGGTTTATTGGAGGCCAAAATGGGTAAAACGAAACTCTAGAACCTATGGAGGAAAATTTCTTTATATGCTCTGAATAAGGTATTATTTCTTAGCTATGTCACAGGGACATAACTATAAAGGAAAAGCTTGACAAAAACAGACACAGGAAAACTAGAACTTAAGGCATAACTGTACATACCACAAGCAAAGTAAAAAAGGCAAACCACAAACTGAGTGGAAAACTGAGTACTATCTACAGCAGTATAAATGTCCAGATATTTTTTTTTAATTCAACAGATCATAGTTCATTATTACCATTATTTAGGTTATTGCTCAAATTGCCCCAGATTATGTTGTGACAGCCCTTTCCAGCTGGCCTCGATGTCTTTTAATCCGCCCCCTCGTTTTTTTGAGACCGGGCTGCTCTCATTGGAGAATGATATTTAGAAACTTAGATCCGTGTGTCGGGTGTATCAGTACTATTTTTTTCACAAGCAAATACAAAAGCAATTCGACTGTCCTTCAGTTGTAAACAAAAAATGATCTATAAAAGACACGAACTACATCAACCCGTGTCAACTGAATCTCAAGCTATAAAACTGAGTTAAAAAATGCTAGTTGCAGAATGATACATACGGTAAGCTATCATTCATTCAAATACGTAAGACCCGCAACACAAGAACAGATTTCACTTAGGAACACACACAGGTGAACTGACAAAAAGGAAAACAGCTTCTGATATCCAGGAGAGTCCTGCACTCACGGCTATGTTGCGATGTTCTGTTGAGCATCACCAGTTGTGCAGAGCACCAACGTCAGACAAGGCCATTCTGTGACCACGGTAGACCAAAACCAACGTAAGACTACTCCACAGTCATCGCTGAAGAATAACAAAAATGGAACGTTATCCTTAACCAATGACCAAATATTCCCCTATCTTGGCGAATATAAGAGGCTGTGGCTCCTCAACCAATTACAACTCTAATGTCGCCCTAAGGCTTCCCTCCTTCTAGATGAGATTTACTAAGTTGGAATTACCCCCACTCCCTGACAGCATCCAACCCAGAGCAAAGGCTGCTCCTCTAAATCTTTCCCAGAATCACCTAACAAAGACCTAAATCCTATACTGAATCCTTTCTATCACCATCCTACTCGAACCTACATTTCTCACGGTGTGCCTTCAACTGTAAATGTGCTCCCGGTGGTCTTTGGCAGCAGAACCTACCAAGAGTAGTTTAGTAAGCACGAAACACCCAAACTTTTGGAAAGTACATATACCTAAAGCGGTCGAAGAAAAGGAAGGTCTGAGGCAGAGAAGAGGGACACACTAGATGTATCTCAATGTTTTATGCCTGTTAATAGCGAGAAGTTTAAAAGGACCTAACAAAACATCTGTACGTGTTTCCATTCAATGGTAGGAACGTAGCGATCTCGTTTACTAGCTTCTCAATTTCTTTGTTTTGTTTTAGTTATGGTGAAATCTACACAACCTAAAATTTACTATCTTAGCCATTTTTAAGCATACGCTCCAGTGGCATTGAGTACATTCACACCGTTGGCTGCTACCATCATCACCACTCACAGAACTCTTTTCATCTTGCAAAAATGAAACTCCAGGGGCGCCTGGGTGGCTCAGTCAGTGAAGCGTCTGACTTCAGCTCAGGTCATTGATCTCACGGTTCAGGAGTTCCAGCCCCGCGTCGCGCCCTGTGCGGACAGCTCGGAGCCTGGAGCCTGCTTTGGATTCTGTGGCTCCCTCTCTCTCTGTCCCTCCCCCACTCATGCACGCTCTCTCTCTCTCTCTCAAAAGTAAACATTAATTTTTTTTTTAAAAAAACCCTGAAACTCTGTACCTATCAAACAACAAATTCCCATTACCCCCCCTACCCCCAGCCCCTAGCAACCACCATTTTACTTTCTGTATCTATGAATCTAACTAATCTGGGTATGTCATAAAAGTGGAATCAGGGGAGCCTGGGTGGTGCAGTTGGTTAAGCGTCCGACTTCAGCCAGGTCACGATCTCGCGGTCTGTGAGTTCGAGCCCCGCGTCAGGCTCTGGGCTGATGGCTCAGAGCCTGGAGCCTGTTTCTGATTCTGTGTCTCCCTCTCTCTGCCCCTCCCCCGTTCATGCTCTGTCTCTCTCTGTCCCAAAAATAAATAAACGTTGAAAAAAATTTTTTTTAATTAAAAAAAATTTTTAAAAAAGTGGAATCATACAGTAGATGTCTCTCTATGTCATTATTGAAATAAATATTTCTGTGCAATAGAGTAAGAGTGAAGGTCCCCCCAGTCATAGCCTAGAAGGAATGAATTTTAAGTTATTTTTCAATTTTACATGTTTTTATTTCACACATATTCTTCCATACTACACGTAGAGGGATATGAGAGAACAGATGTCCCTGTTGGCCTTTGCATCTTATCTTGGCACTGATGTTATAATTGTGTGTGTGTGTGTGTGTGTGTGTGTGTGTGTGAGTGTGTGTATCTAACCCACTAGAAGACATTGACCTTGACTATGGAGATGGTGCCTTATTTCCCTTTTTACCTCCAATGTCAAGCACAATCACGAGGACATAATAGCTGTTCAATAAATGTGTGTTAAATACACGAACGAACGAACTACTCCATCAAGACCCCTTTATTGTGTTTCCAAACCATCGACTTCAAATTAATGATCTGAAAAACTCTCTGAAGTACATGATTTGTTCCAAATCATCAATTTCAAGTAATCCTATTCACCTTTCTTTGGCCTTGACAGTGACCCCAGCTATTCTTGAAGTTTTCAGTGGCACGAGGAAATTCCTCTTCCCTAAAACACAAGCATAGATACAACTGATCTCTCTTCCCCACAGCCTGATCTTGCTGCCTCAAGCATTTAAAACTTTAAGTAACTTTCAGGAGGCTGTAATTGAATGATATCCTTGCTGCTGAAGTTGTGCCAGTTACCACATTACCGTGGCCATAACTCAGGCAAAGCACAGACGAGAATGACTTCATGGAAAAATGGTTTATCATTCGCAAACTATTTTAAGGCACTTGCTTCCTTTATCCCTCCAAGGCTGCTATTGCTAAGGAGGCCGGGGGGAGAAAGAATTTGTCATAATGGATCACAAACTCAAACTCAGGGGGACATGTTCTATAAAGGAAACAGGACGAGACAGAATAAGAAATTAAATTATCTCTGACCAATTAAATACATCCGTAAAAATGAGCCTAAATCGAGTCTGTGTCTGAGATCCAGTAATGTGAACCAGGGTAAGATCACGCACCCTGGGCGGAGAAGAACTGTGCCCGCGTCCCTGTTTCCACACGTGACCATGAGCATCCCCATAACTATGCAAACGCTTGGTTTCCTCAAATGAGCACAATACTATCCACCTTAGAAGGATGTTAGAGGATTACATGAGAAAAGGTAATGTCCACATCTTTCGTATCCTGTAACTTACTCAGCAAATACGATTACATATCTAGTGTAAGAATGTATCAAAGAAATAGCTGAAAACCAGGAAGTGGGAGTATCACGGGGGCAAAGGGTGAAAGATTTCTACATGTCTAGGAACATCGACTTCTTTCGTGACAGAGCACTTTTACCTCAGCTTTCTGCATTCCTCGAAAATAAATCAGGAGGAACATGGGTGACCTTTTTAACTCTGTGCTCCCAAATTACAAAATGCGCAAGTGACACCTCACTGGGCTACAAGGTCTACCTCCAGAATTTCAACTGGGCTTTTCACGCTCGTCTACAATTCTACTGCCACATTTCTTTCGTCCTCTCATTTTCTCACTCTCCATGGTGATTGTATTAAGGCTTCTGGATTATCTCTCACGAAACCACCGCCTCCAAGAGCCCCCTCAGCCCCAGCAGACCGCCTCACCTCCAACCTCGCACAGAAACGGGAAGCCATCAGAGAGGAGCTCTCAGCGCCCCACCACCTGCTTTCAAATGTACGACCCGTCTACATCTCCCCCCCCCCCCGCCCCCTCTTTCTCAATTCTTATTAAGAGCGGCTTTCTTCTTCCCGGTTGAGATCCAATCCTCTCTGTTCTGCAGCCCATTCCCTCAAGAATCACATCCTATCAATTATCTCTACTCTCTTCTATGTCTTCTAACATCATGTCCGCTTGGTCCTCTCTACTCATTCAAATATGCCCGATCCTATCTGAGAAGATCTTCATCTTGATTTCCCCCTTTTGATTGCAGCTCTACCCCGTCTTTCCTTTCTTCCACCACATTTCTGAAAAGAATCGTCTGCAAGCACTATTTCCTCATCTTTCATAACTCACTGAAACCCAGCTTCTGCCCTCATCAGCCAGCCAAACTACTCTGCTCAGGTGGCCGATGCCTTCTAACAAATGTTTTTTGGACCTCGACTCACCTAGCCTCTCAGTAGCATTTTACGGAGTCAAGCTCTTTGTTCTCTTGTCCTCTGTGGTCAGTCCCACTCTGGGGTACCCTCCTACCTTTCTGAACCGTCTTTTAGTGGATCCTTCCCTGACTCCCACTTACAAGTCAAAGTTTGTCAAGACTCAGTCCTGGGCTCCCGCTCCTCTCCATTCTCTTGTCTCCACAAAGTCAGCCATTCACAGGTTTTTTGCTCAGCACCCGTGCAGTGACCGCGTGTGAATGTGCAGCTCTAGATCACGCACTTGCCGTCTCCGCTTGGCTATCTGCAGCAGGGTGGAGTCTATAGAAGCATCCACAGAGATAGAGGTGGGGGTGTAAGATGTTCTTGAGAGGTCAAATCGTTTGCAGGGAATGAGGAAAGACTGCTCTGAGGAAGAAGTCAAATGCCTTTAGGGTCCCCTGGGTCACCTCAGCAGGGGGCTCTCGAACAAGCGCTGCTCATCAGAGTACCCCACCTCACTTATTCACCTGATGGGGACGGCCCCAGGAGGTGCATGACCTCCGATAAGGCAGCTGTCACATGTTGAGCAGACCCTGAAGTCACTGACAGCTGGTAGCTATCTGTTGCCTGCCTGGAAGAAGGACACCCTTCATTCAGTTGCACACCCCAGAAACCCACTGGGGATCCTAAGACTGCTTTTGCCCTCCCTTTGCCCTTACCCTAGTCCTCACCCTGTCTCCCCTCCCCATAGGCGTCTAACTGGCCTCCCCAAATCCCTCTTCGCTCCATGATCTGGTCCCTACATCCCACCAGTCCCAGAACTGCCTACAGAGGACATCATCAGGGCCCTAGAAATAGGTAATGCTCCTTCCCACCCCAGGAACCTTGCATATGCTTTTTTCCCTTCCTGAAATGGTCTACCCTCTTCCCCACTCGGCCCAGCCAACCCCCATCCTCAGGACACAGCTTTCATGTCGTTTTCTCAGAGGAGCTTCTCTGATCCCCCCGATTGTCTGTGTAACGATGCTGGATCTGAAAGTCAATACTCACAGAGCTATCACAGTCATTCCTGGACGTGTAAAGCTTCTGACTTCCGCTCAAGTCATAATCTCGCGGTACATGAGCTTCACGTACGTGCACACGGTACATAATCTCGCGGTACATGTCGGGCTCTGCCCCGACAGCATGGAGCCTGCTTTAGATTTTCTGCATCCCCCCCCCCTCTCTCTGCCCCTCCCCTGCTCGCACTCTCTCTCTCAAAAATAAATAAATAGGGGCGCCTGGGTGGCGCAGTCGGTTAAGCGTCCGACTTCAGCCAGGTCACGATCTCACGGTCCGTGAGTTCGAGCCCCGCGTCAGGCTCTGGGCTGATGGCTCGGAGCCTGGAGCCTGTTTCCGAGTCTGTGTCTCCCTCTCTCTCTGCCCCTCCCCCGTTCATGCTCTGTCTCTCTCTGTCCCAAAAATAAATAAAAACGTTGAAAAAAATTTAAAAAAAAAATAAAATAAAATAAATAAATAAATAAATAAATAAATAAACTTTTTTTTTTTTTGAATGTTGTGACCAGAGGCTCGCAGGGATCTAAGCCTATACTTCCCCTAGGAGCATGATTCAGCTTTCATTAATTCAGTGTTCACAGCAACTTCATGGAACAGAACTACCATGGCAAACAAGAACCTGCAGCCATTGCGGGGTTTTTTAATCTTTCTTTTTCCTCTTTATTTATTTATTTACTTATTTATTTAGAGAGAGAGAGAGAGAGAGAGAGAGAGAGAGTGGGAATCTCAAGCAGGCTCCACACTCAGCACGGAGCCCAGCCTGGGGCTCAGTTCCGCGACCCTGGGATCATGACTTGAGTGGAAATCAGGAGTCGGACGCTTAACTGACTGAGGCACCCAGGCGCCCCTTCTTTTTTTTTTTTTTAATTTTTTTTTTAACGTTTATTTATTTTTGAGACAGAGAGAGACAGAGCATGAACGGGGGAGGGTCAGAGAGAGAGAGGGAGACACAGAATCTGAAACAGGCTCCAGGCTCCGAGCCGTCAGCCCAGAGCCGACGCGGGGCTCGAACTCACGGACCGCGAGATCATGACCTGAGCTGAAGTCGGCCGCTTAACCGACTGCGCCACCCAGGCGCCCCACTCAGCTTCTTTTCTGAAGAAATAAGCGCTATGTGCTCTGTAGACAATTTGGCCCATACATAAGAAAAAATACAAAGGTCCTCCCATTGTTATCACCCAGCAGCAGTAAATATTCACACTTCAGTACATGTTTTGTGTTTTCTTTTCTAGCTCTTTGAGTTTTATTTTGTTTCCCAGGCCATCGGGGATTCATTTTTGCATTCACTCAATAAATTCTTGCAAATAGTTCACTGGCAGCATTTATCGAATAATAAAATATACAAATATCAGCTAAACACTGGACATGTATTCAGGTCAGTTCATCACCTCCTTCTACCTCTCCAAACATACTCCTCCCCCTCAGCATCCACTCAGTGACCCAAGTCAGAATTCGAGAGGTTACCCTCCCATTTCCCAGTGCTCCGGACCATCCTTAAAATCTTCTCGGCAAGCAGAAGACCTGACTGTGGCCCTTCCTTAGTCTCCAAGCCTGTCTTCCCACACTCTTTCACCTTTCTCTCTAATACCAATTTGGGCCAGATTGAACTCCTTCCGGCTCCCCCTTGCTGCTGCTACGCCCTTCCTGGGCCCTAGGCCTCTGCACCTGTTACTGGCTCCTTCCAGAACGCCCTTCACAATCCCTTCACTTAGTTACCCTAGGTTACCCTACCTTCGGGCCCCAGCTTAGATACCACTCCCACAACAAAAAATCGTCCTTAACCCTCAAGGCTGAGTTAAGAATCTTTCTTCTGGTTCCTCGTGATGACTCCGTTATACCAACAGGATGATTCAAATTTTTATAGTTTACCCTATCTGGCTTTCCTAGAGACGATAAGCGTCTTGACATCTTGGGATTTATCCTATTCATCTCTGTATCTCCTAAACTTAGCACAGTGTCGGACAGAAGGAAGTGACTCGGAAATGTTCTTTGGAATAACTGAAACTCTCTTTTCTCCACTGATTCGTAATTCTACCTTTATGATATACTTAACGTGACACGCACTAGGATCTATTTCCTGATTCTATTTTGCTCAAGCTGTATCTGCGTAGCCTTACACCAGTATCACGTTATTTTAATGTATTATCGTTTTATGCTACATTTTAATAGCTAATAAGACACACCCTCCCACCCATTACTGCCGTGTTCTCATGTTTAGTCTGTTAGATTTTTTGGCTAACTCTTTTTTTTTTTTAATTTTTTTTCAACGTTTTTATTTATTTTTGGGACAGAGAGAGACAGAGCATGAACGGGGGAGGGGCAGAGAGAGAGGGAGACACAGAATCGGAAACAGGCTCCAGGCTCCGAGCCATCAGCCCAGAGCCTGACGCGGGGCTCGAACTCACGGACCGCGAGATCGTGACCTGGCTGAAGTCGGACGCTTAACCGACTGTGCCACCCAGGCGCCCCTGGTTAACTCTTTATAAACTTACTTTGGTGTTTTACTGGTATTGCATCAGACCTAGAAGGGAAATTGTATCATCTGCAAATCATGCTTTTAGCTCTTGCTCTGAAAATTTTGTAGTTCTCATTTCTGTTACTTGGGTTACTGTGCTGGCTACACCTTCTGAGAATAACAGATATGGTGGTGATGTCAGACATCCCTGGGAATGTCTCTTACTACCTAGATGTTATTAATATTTTAGGGTAAAAATTACTTAAGGAAGACTTAATACAGTACTAAGAAATAAAGCTATTTACAGGAAAAAAAAAAACCCAGAACCTAATCTATCTAAGTGGTCTTTTCTATCCTAAAGGCTTTGATAGTCTCTCAGAAACAGAAAATAATAACTTAGCTTCCCCAAATGAAATATATAAGAGCTGCTAAGCTTCTCGTCCCACTTCAGATTTATCTTTCATTCCACCGTTGACCTGCAGGAAGAAAACTTTGTATAACCCTGACAAGAATGGTTAATAGACATTGCACAGTTTTTTTTTTCATGTTTTTCCTTTGTTCCGTTTGGTTTCTTTTGTTTGGCTTCTGAGAGTGCAGGTTGCTGTTCAATTAGTCCATAGCCTTTCTGGAAAGTTGGAGCCCAACTCTCATTTTTTGTTTTTGAATAACTTACAAAGTCCAACTATCATTTGTGGACCTCTTGGTAAGTGCAGGAACCATGCTGTTTTGCATGCATTGTCTCATTTAATGTTTTATCAATCAGCTTTCTCCAGACAACAGAACCCAAAAGATATATAGAATATATATATGTATGTGTGTACAAGATATATGAGTATGTGTGTGGGTAGGACATATATGTGTGTATAAGATACATATATGTGTGTGTAAGATATATATATGTATATATAAGATATATATGTAAAGGATATGTATGTGTATGTCTATATATATGTATTCTTTATATACATATGATATACATATATCATACATATGTATATACATACATATACATATATACATATGTATATACATATATATATGAGAAGCCTATTATACATATACATGCATAATACACATATATATATATAATAAAGAGATTTATTTTAAGAAATTGGGTTACGTGATCATAGTGACTGACAAGTTCAAAGTCAGTAGGGCAGCCTGTTAGGCTGGGCACTCAGACAGGATTTCTATGTTACAGTCTTGAGGGAGAATTTCTTCTTCAGTCTTTTTCCTCTAGAATTTCACTATCTGTAACAAGGACAAACCAAGCCACACTTTCCACATTTTGTTTGAGAATCCCTTCAGCCAAATATCCATATTTGTCGTTCACTTTCCATCCAACAACAGAACATAAGTCAAACATGTTCTCTGCCGATTTACAGGAAGGATTGCCTTTTCCCCTGGTGTCCGATGACAGGTTCCTCACTTCCTCTGAGACCTCATCAGAAACGCTTTAGTATTCATATTTCTAGCCACATTCTGTCCATAATTATATATATACATGTATGTATGTATGTATTATATAAGACCATAGAAGCTTTCCCTACAGCTTTCTCTCTTTTCTCTTTCTCTTTCTCCAGAGCCCACACCAGAATTGCCCTTAATGTTCATATTTCTACCAACAATCTCTTCAGAGCAACCTGGATTTTTATAATCGAGCACCTCAAAATTCTTTCCTGATATGGAAATCTGTATTGGTTTCCTCAGGCTTCCCGAATGAAATATTGCAAACTGAGTGACTTAAAGCAACACAAAGTTATTCTCTCACAATCTTGGAGGCAAGAAATCCAAAGTCAGGGGGCTGGCAGGGCCATGCACCTTCCGGAACTATCTGTCCTTGCTCCTTCCACCTTCTGGGCATATCAGACATTACTTGGCTTGAGGCAACATCATGACAATCTCTGCCTCTATCTCTTCGTGGCCATTTTCTCTCCGTGTCCAAGTGACTCTATGTCTCTACATGGTATTCTGTCTATGTCTGTGTCCGAATATCCCTCTCTTTATAAGGACACCAATCATAATTATATTACCCCCCCCCAGATGACCTCATCTTAACTTGATTAAATCCATAAAGACCCCATTTGCAAATAAGGTCGCATCCACAGGTACCTGAAATTAGGATACCAACACATCTTTTGGAGGCATGATTCAACGCATAACAATTTTATTCTTACCTCCAATTTTTGAAGCCAGTATTATTCTCGCTTTCAAATGTAAACGCCCAGCCTCAGACAAAAGAAGTTGCACCAAGTCATGCTATTTGTAAATCATAGCACTGTAACCCACTCCCAGGTGTGACTGCCTCTAAGCCCATATCCTACCTTATTGTGTACGAAACTGTTAATACAACATGACAGCGCCATTCAAGGTCCTTCTTGAAAATAAGCAAAATCTTATGCTGACAATTTAGGTACCTGCAGTGTTTGAATGCGTATTAAGGAGGGCAAGAGAACCAGAATCGAAAGGAAAATTTCTGAGAGAACAACAGAGCCACTTCGGAGGGCTCACAGCCCTTGAGGGACAACTCCCAGATCACACTGTGGCACTGCTGAAGAGAGATGCTGCTCTGACCATTGCCGGGCACAGACACCCGAGCCCATGCCATTGACCCTGGGCTCAGACATTATGCCTCGCATCCCTGCTACTGCTGCCTCTAGAAACTGGATAAGGTTGCCGACTCCATGGCCAGAATAGATGCCAATTTGGAGTTTGACATGTGTGTCTGGCTAAGCCAGGGTCACAAGCTTCGGCCCAGGCATAAGGGCTATTGGTAAAGCAAGTTTCTGACTTCTATCTTAGGGAAACATGGATATATAAATAGAGGGAATCCTCAAACATAGGAAGGATGTTCAGCTTTGCTGAGTGGCTAAAACATGGCAGATGCCCACCTCAGGGGCCAAGTAAAACTCCGATTCTCCCCATCCCCCTGCATCCGAGCCTTCAAGCTCTACGACTAACAGTCATCCTTGATCCTTCCTTCCATTATTTTTTTTTAATTTTTTTTCAACGTTTATTTATTTTTGGGACAGAGAGAGACAGAGCATGAACGGGGGAGGGGCAGAGAGAGAGGGAGACACAGAATCAGAAACAGGCTCCAGGCTCTGAGCCATCAGCCCTGAGCCTGACGTGGGGCTCGAACTCACAGACTGCGAGATCGTGACCTGGCTGAAGTCGGACGCTTAACCGACTGCGTCACCCAGGCGCCCCCCTTCCATTATTCTCTACATCTACTCTATCATCAATCCTCTCCCTTCTATCTCTGAAATATATCCTAGAATGCATCCCTTCTATGCATCAGTAATACCCTATCCCAAGCCACCAACATCCTACACCTTGAC
Organism: Prionailurus bengalensis; assembly: GCF_016509475.1. Classification (NCBI taxonomy): domain Eukaryota; kingdom Metazoa; phylum Chordata; class Mammalia; order Carnivora; family Felidae; genus Prionailurus; species Prionailurus bengalensis. The sequence goes on along the minus strand of NC_057344.1, from coordinate 33,228,297 downwards.
CATGTACTACAACAGCTTCCCAGCTGGCACTCTGGCTTCTACTCTCATACCTGTATCATCTGATCTTCACACAGAAAACAGACTGGTCTTCCCAAAGTACACACTGGATCAGTTAATACTCTGCCTCAAAGCCCTCTTAAGGTTCCTACCTTGGTGTGCAAGGTGCTACATAATCTGGTCCCTGCCCCACATCTAACCTCCCCTCATATCACTATACCTCCCCTTGCTCAGCTCCAGCCATGACCACACCAGGATTCTTTCCTGTCCTTGGGCACAGCAGGTTCCTTCCAACTGCAGGACGCTTGTACTTGCTTCTTCTGCCCCTAAGTCTTTGATGGCTCCTTTTGGTCTTTCAGATCTCAGCTCGAATGTCACCTCTTCTGAGAAATCCCATTCTAAAGTAGTCCCTCTGTCATTCTGTATCATATCCTCAGTGTCACTTTTAATAGCATTTGTAATTATATGACAGTATATCATTTCTCATTTATTGACTATCTCTCCTCAGTCAACAAGTCACCAGATTGCAAGTCCATCCATTTTATCTGCCTCTGTGTTCCCAGTGCCTGGCACAGATTAGGGACTTGGGATATATAGATTATATTTCCTTATTTTATTAAGTTTGTATAAATATCTTATACTCATAGACTATGTGCATGTGTGTGTATAACATACATATATATATGTTAAATTAGATCACATGTATATCACGTGTGTGTGTGTGTGTGTGTGTGTATGTCAAATAAGATCACAGATCAAATCAATTACACAAGCTAAGGACTTTACAATCAGAGAAAGATGAAATCACTGAGCTCTACGATGGCCAAAAAGGTTTCCAATGAAGTACTGAAACCCGAGCTTAGCTTCAAGGAATGGGTAAGATTTGGACTTTCAATTCCCTAGTAGAATCCTGAACTAATAGAAAGCATGACAGAAAAAGATGATGTCATATACAGATGTCAAATAAGCATGTGAAAAGATGTTCCATATCATACATCATCGGGGAAATGCAAATTAAAATGAGATACCATTTTACGAGGCACACCTATTAGAACGGCTCAAATCCAAAACACTGACAACATCAAATGCTGACAAGCATGTGGAGCCACGGGAACGCTCATTCACTGCTGGTGGGAATGCAAAATGGCACAGTCACTTTGGAAGGCAGTTTGGCAGTTTCTTACAAAACTAAGCATATTCTTACCATTTGATCTGACAGTCGCACCGCTTGGTATTTACCCAAAGGAGCTGACAGCTTATTTCCACATAAAAACCTGCACACAGAGGTTTATGGCAGCTTTATTCGTGACTGCCAAAACTTGGAAGCCACCAAGATGTCCTTCAGTAAGTGAATGGATACATAACTGGCACATCCAGGCATTGGAATATCATTCATCACTAAGAAGTAATGGGCTAGCAAGCCACGAAAAGACATGGAAGAAGCTTCAATGCATATTACTAAGTGAAAGAAGCCCATCCGGAAAGCACTGTATGATTCCAGCTATATGATATTCTGGAAAAGGCAAAACTATGGAGACAGTAAAAAGATCAGTGGCTGCCAGGGGGTGGGGGAAGGAAGGAATGAGTAGATGGAGCACGGAGGATTGTTAAGGCAGCAGAAATATTCGATATGAAACTACAATGATGGATACATGCCATTTTACATCTATTCAAGCTCATACGATGTACGACACCAAGAATGAACCCTAATATAAACTACATCTTTGGGTGGTTCTGATGTGTCAGCGCGGGTTCATCAGTTTTAGCAGATGTGCAGCTGGTGGGATATGTTGATAGTGGGGGAGACAACGCATGCGTAGGGGCAAGGAATCTATGGTAATTCCCCATACCCCCTGCTCAGTTTTGCTGTGGGCCCAAAACTGCTCTAAAAAAATAAAGTTTATTTTACAAAAAAGAAAGATAAATCAGAAAATTCCAGAAGTGTCGTGGGGAACCACAGTGGGAAAGCCAAAGGCTGGGAGGGACGAAACGGGAACGCAGTCAACACAGGGGTGACCATTACCCGTATACAACTGGACTCAAGGCCAATCCTTCTAGAATATGTTCTCATCTGCCAAGATCATTTGCAAGTTCTCAGTGGCAGTCATGTGATAACATATCCTATTGAGGAGGGACCTCCAACTCTTTTGAACATCTCATCAGGCTGGGAGCTGGAATTGATGGTCACAGCACCAGGGAAAATGCATAAGTAACAGAAAGATACAGAAGCCGAGGGATAAGGCAAGTGAATCCAGAAGCCTATGAGGCAGAATTGGGTTGAGAAGCACACAAATGAGAAGTGACAGGCCCACAAGCCCAAAAGGGGTAAAAACAGAGGCAGATCTCCAGGAAAGAGGGATGGCCTGGGACCTCTAAGGGGCACAGTGGAATAACGCCCGTGTGACAGCCATGCCCACCTTACCCCCTGCTTACCTTTGAAAGCCCAGGTCCCGGAGCTTGGAAAAAAGGAAGCAACAATTCGCATTAGCAAGCCGAGGAAGAAATAAATCTTTTTACTGCTATAGTCCCTCCATATTAATTAAACTAGTAGTTAGATGCAAGCATCTCCCCAAATTGCATGCTAATCTTCTTCCAACAGCACTTAATGACTGCAAGTGGCACATTAAAAAGGCAAGGCAACTAGCTTGCAGACATTTCTGTATTTTTCCACAGTCAGCAAGTTTGGGAAGCTGGATGTCTCTTCTCGGGAAGCTGGAGGATGGGTTTATTAAGAAACTTACAAACTAAGAATTCTTGCCTCAGAACAATCACCCATGAATTTCTTACAGAGTTGATGTAAATTACCTGCCTGCAGGTGATCTCCCCTCCGGACATTCTGTTTCCTTGGTCTTCCTACAGCTATAACTCACTACTGACCATGTTTCCTCCCGGCTGTTCCCCCTTCTGCCCTCCACGATTTCCTATCCCGATGTGCTAAAGAAATGCAGACTGGAGTAAATAACAGTCTGAAGAAAGAAGCAGGCCGTTAGCCCCATATTGTGTGTCTCCGAGGGAATGACGTGCCTCTAACTGTGAATAAGTCCTTGTCTCCTATTTCAGGGGCGTTCTATATCATGAACATGGGACCTGTGCCAGGCAGAAGGCACATGCTGTGGGCAGCTGGTGAGGTCCACTTGGAGACGGAGGGAGGTCGACACTGGGGGGAGGGGCCTGTCTCCAAACAGGTGGCTCTGGGCAGGCCAGTAAGGTGAATCATGAACTTGCATCTGTTGTTCTGGAAAACTTGCATATGAAAGCTTACAGATTTAATCAAAAAAAAAAAAAAGTGAGGTGTGAAAAGAATATAAGAACAGGGGAGAGATGGAGAATTATTCTTTCCATGTTGCAAATCACATGCCCTTTTTAATCTACCAGGGAGCACTGAGCAAGTGAAATTGAAATATCCCCATACCTCCACTCAGAGACCAGCGGCTGTTTTTCCATAGTCATTCAGCTACACGATCACTGCAATCCTGACTGCCCCACCCCTCACGGGGGTGAACTCTTCAAAGGAGTCCTCAGCCCAGAGTGCAAGCATCAACCTCCCCCTCATTTCAAGTAAGAACTACAAGGCCAGAAGTGGAACAATAGAAATTCATAGCGGGGGAACTCCATCACATCTAGAATCTTCTCCCCAGAGAGAAAGTTATGAAAGTTTGATGTCCTTGACAAGTTGCAGCGGGGGGGGGGGGGGGGGGGGGGGGTGGAATGCGGTGCTGCTTCTTGAGGCGGGAACAAATCACCACCTCCCACGGTAATGATAGGCCTTTCCCTGGAAGCGGAGAAAGACTCACGGAAAGAAAGCCATCGGCGGAGTGGGCGAGAAAGAGTGACTCAGGTATTGTGTTTTCTGTACTTTGTCAAGAAATGCACCAGTCTGCTGATGGAGCTGAGTTAGTTGTATTACAGAAAGCCATGCATGGTTTTGGCCATACCGCACTGGCTGTCGTTTGTCAAGGGTCTACAATGTAACGAGTGTGGTGCATCTATTAGCTCTGATGCTCGTCAATAGAGCATTTCCTATTTTTTCATGTGCTACGCACTTTCCAACTTTATTGACAGATAACCTGCACCCCAAGCGAGTAATTCACCTAAGATTACACCCTCTAAACTACCCGCCCACCATTCTGAGACCTATGGTAAAAGGTAGATCGGGCAAACTAAAACTCCAATCCAAAGAAGCCCGCTAATCTCATTTTCTGCAGGTAGCTGAGACCTAGCAGACAGGAATGCATTGCATTTCCCCAGAGGTAAAATATGCAGGACTAATTTAAGGGATAATGAACAGATCAAGTTAAACAGTGTAACCTCACGATGCGAGAGCCCACAACAGCGGTTGAGAAGAGTCACAGAGAACAGAAGAGAGTCAAAGCAAGTCTAAACAAATGGAGAGCTCTGCATTCAGACCCCATCCAGAAGGTACTCTTCCTTCGAAAAATAGGCACTAAACCTTCCCAGAGCTTCAGCAATTCGCTGGCGACAAGGAAGACCCACGGTACTGGGCAATGCATAGATGCCTCTCTCGTGTATCTGGTAAGTTCCTGAGTGAAGAAGTCTCGCACAACAGAGGGGAAGAAGTAAGCCTTTTATAGTGGAGTGGATACACACGCTGTGAATACCGAACTCTGCAAGTTCAGACCATTCCGTGTTCTCTGCAATCATCCCAACATCAGGGCAGAAGTCACACGACAGCAATGGAAACACAGAGGAGGAATCAACAGAACATAGACAACAAAGGAAGAGAAACAGAGTCCAGTGAGACCCTCAGTCAGATATGATTAAACGTATTCACTAATTACTCAAAGGTAAGTGCTTCTGGGACGCCTGGGTGGCTCCTTCATTTGAGCACCCGGCTCTTGATTTCGGCGCAGGTCATGATCTCACGATTCGCGAGTTCAAGCCCCACATCGGGCTCTGCGCTGACAGCTCAGAGCCTGGACCCTGTTTCAGATTCTGTGTCTCCCTCTCTCTCTGCCCCCCTCCTGCTTACGCTCCGTCTGTCTCTCTCTCAAAAATAAATACACATCAAAAAAAATACTAAAAAAAAAAGAAATGGTATTATGTTTTATAACTTGTTCTGCTATTTGCCATTTCTTCTTTGTTTCTTTTTTTTTCTTTTTTTTACTAAGCACTGCTTCTAAGATCTGCGTATGTAACCACATAGCTGATGATTTCACTATCTCTGAGTAAGGCATAGGATCCTACAGAAGGCATTCTCCTCTTTTCACTCACCCACCCCACTACTGATGAACAATCAGATGGCTCACTTCCACCAATATCTTTATACAGCTCTGCTGTGAACCTGTGAGTGTTTCTGGAGCAAACACCGAGCAGGGGTATTTCGGATCCTCCAGTATATTCCTACGGCCTTTCCGTGAGTCCTGCCAGAGCACCTTCCAAACGGCTGATTCAGTTTGCACTCCCACCAGAAGTGCTTCTTTTCTTGTTTCCCGACATCTCATCGACTCTTTGTATTGTGTGATTTGTCCACTTTGGCCTAGCTTTTGCATCTTGAGTATTATTTCATCATTTCCATTTGCGGTGACCTGAGAACTCATGAGACTGATCTTTTCCTCCCAGGCTTGTGAGCCAAATTCATATTGTTCTTGGAATTACCTGGTGTTCTTTGACCTGCCCGTCTGGGGGGAGTTTCTGTCCTTTTCTTCCTGATTTGTCTGGAGTTCCTTTATGTTCTAGATATTAATGCCTTGTCAGTTTCAAACACGGTGAATATCTTCTCCCACTCTGTCACCTGTCTGTTAACTTCTTCGATGGTGTCTCCTGTCATCTTTCTGAAGTTCTGAATTTTAAGAAATCTTCAAATATCACTGTAATTATATTTTACAGCAAGATGAATCCTGACAATTACACTAGGGATTTAGTGTCCACAGCAGCAGACTAGATAAGTATTTTAGAGTGAAGTCCTACCTAAACTTACTCCTGTCTGACTGCCACATTTCAAGAGTTCACCTAATTCACTTGATTTATTTCATGACTGATACTGGCCTGCCTCCATTTCCCTAAGACAAACTGTCTTGAAACCACAGATAAATTAAGCCCACAGTTTACTGCCCACTCCATCTGTAAAAATTTCTCTCTGTCTCATCCACAACCCCCAATATAATAGGACAGACCCTGGCTCGGATGGTTCACCTTTCTTTCAGATATATTTTAGCTTTCATGATAACCAAACTTTGGAAACCACTGGGGCCACTTATTTTTAAAGTTTATTTAGGGGCGCCTGGGTGGCTCCGTCGGTTAAGCATCCGACTTCGGCTCAGGTCACGATCTCACGGTCCATGGGTTCAAGCCCCGCGTCGGGCTCTGTGCTGACAGCTCAGAGCCTGGAGTCTGCTTCAGATCCTGTGTCTCCCTCTCTCTGTGACCCTCCCCCGTTCATGCTCTGTCTCTCTCTGTCTCAAAAATAAATAAACGTTAAAAAAAAAAAGTTTATTTATTTTTGAGAGAGAGAGCGTGCGCATGCGCGAGCAAGGTGAGGGGCAGAGAGAGAGAGAGGGAGAGAGAGAATCCCAGCCCAGGCAGGCTAAGTGCTGAGCACGGAGCTCAACTCAGGGTTCGAACCCACGAACCATGAGATCGTGGCCTGAGCCGAAATCAAGAGTAGGATGCTTAACCGCCTGAGCCACCCATGTGCCCCCCACTGTGGCCACTTTTGTATATCACTAGAATGTGCTTCTCTGCTCAAAAGCGCTTGCTTTATCAACCTGTCTGTACGGATGTGTCATTGATTCTCGACCTTCTAAAGTTAAGTGCACTGCAGTGCTCCCACACATTTCCTTAACCCAGCAAAGTCCCTTTAGGTTACAGGTGGATGTCAACCCTATGTCTGCAACACCCCACCAACATACATGCTTTTCCCACCACATTGTGCTGCCTCTTTTCATCAAGGTTGACTTGAATGATTCAAGAGAAATTACATAGCACCTTATCACAGGAACTGCCATCTGGACCAGACCATTAAAAAGCATCAGTTATAATAAACTACACAAAACTGTGCTAAAAATACCTCCAACCAGCAGGCATTCTCTTGGTAAGGTGACATGCGATGGCTCTACATGGCCTCTGCACACTCTATTCTCTTCTACTTCGTCCATCGCAAAACGTCGGCCTGCGATTTTGAGCCACAAGGCGAAGGCTTATCACGTATCAAACAGTATATACCCCAGGACCCTCCAGACCTTTTCCCTCGAGGAAGGAAACAGCACTGGGAGCTGGCCGGGCATTCGTAAGGTAGGCTGCGGTGTTCCCCTGTTGCGTATAAACGACTTCTCGGAATGTCAACATCAGACAGGCCGTTCTGTGACTGTGATAGATGAAGACACAAACAAGACCCCTCCATGGTGATGTCTGAATATGGACAATACATTGCCATAGACGTTAAGTCTAAAGTTCTCTTTTGGCCAGCCAAAAAGCGGACGCAGGATTAAGGCGAGAGATAGCTAATGTCCGGGAAAAAGACAAGACCCCTAATAAGGGTCCTCGCCCCATGTTTATTCGGTTCAGAGGGCTTGCAGACGTGATGGGCATGTACAAAGAGGCAAAGAAACTGGGACTATTAACTTGGGGACGTGAGGGAAAAGGGGGGCTTTGAAGATATACAGGGTTTGAGGTTTGGGTCAATGTAAAACAAAATCTGGGCGCCAGGCAGATGGGTAGATGGTTGTTAACAGCAGACAGGAGGCGCCGTGACTGTTTATCTCAGCTAGCTTAGGGGATGAGACGGATGGGGGGGAATGACCTCAGGGTTAATAAGGCACCTCTTCTTTTGTTAACCATCTCCATTCTGGGCTGCTTTGCCTGTAGCACAGTGGTCCATAGTCCAATTTACCTAACCTGGCCGTATTCTCCTGTGAAAGCAGCTTTTCGGCTATAGTACTAAATTTGGGGTGCTTTCACCCTGAACATCTAATCTTGTCTATTTCATATACCTAGGTATTGGGCACCTTTGAACCGTTTCTATTTTAGGCCTTTGCCTCTCCCTCTCTATTCTGGGGGCTCTGCACCCCCTCTATTTTGGGGTGCCTTTGCACCTCCCTATTTCTGGAACCTTTGTTCCTCCCTATTCTCGGAGTGTCTTTGCACCCCCCTATTCTTGGAGTGCCCATCTGGTTTACCCAAACTCGAGTGTGAGCATTTTATGACTTTGTATTTCTTTATGCCTTGTTAACCCATTGGTGTAAGCCCAGGGGATTCCTAAGCTCATCCCCCACAATACATGAATATTTTCCAAATCACAAAATAGCCAACATCCCAACTTGTTCAACTACAGGTCGGCTTCTGGTGGTCTTTTGCTGGAGGACATTGCCAATTCCATGAAACTCATGAAAGAACATTCAGCATAGTGAGAAAATCATAGACTAGAACTGCTTGTTTGTTAGCTTTATTACCTTGAAAATGGTACTTAATTTCTCCAAATACCATATTTTTTATCCACAAATTAGCATAACTGAGATTATTCCAAAAACCTGCGCAAATAGACCTCATAGGGTTTTTGTGATTGGGGCTTCCATGGGCAGCCAAGCAGGTTGTGCACTGCATAACTCCAGAGGACACCATTCGCATGGACCTGGAATTGTTCACATGGCACTCTTGGTCATGAAACAATGTATATCAAGTTCTCAGTGCCAATGAGCATTGTCCTGAGTATCAATGTTGCTCTTCTAATTGAGCAAGGGGCTATTTAACATGGTGTGATTAGATCAGCAAGGTCAACTCAAAAACGGTGCCAAGAACACCACCTGTTCTAGATAATGCCTGGTAGGCTATGAAATGCCCAGCATCTCACCATCCCACACTTATGTGATAAAAGCTGATGCCTTCTCCTGGGGGATCGTAGGCTTCAGGAATAATAGCAATGGTATGACATCAGTCTATAAACTTCCCTCATTCTTGGGGCGCCTGGGTGGCTCAGTCGGTTAAGCGTCTGACTTCGGCTCAGGTCATGATCTCACAGTTCGTGAATTTGAGCCCCATATCGGGCTCTGTGCTGACAGCTCAGAGCCTGGAGCCTGCTTCGGATTCTGTGTCTCCCTCTGTCTCTGCCCCTCCCCTGCTTGTGCTCTGTCTCTCAAAAAATGAATAAACATTAAAAAATTTAAAAAAAAAACTTTCCTCATTCTTTGTTTATGTCTCTTGATCCTCACAATACCTTGTCAACATAAGTATTTAGAGAATATTCTTAGGACATCTATTGTACAGATGATAGAAATCTGTTCAGAGAGGTACAGTGACTCATCCAAAGACAAACATCAACTATATGACAGGGGCAAGAATACTGATCTTTTTTTTTAATTTCTTTTTTAATGTTTATTTCTTTTGAGAGACAGAGCATGAGCAGGGGAGGGGCAGAGAGAGAAGGAGACACAGAATCTGAAGCAGGCTCCGGGCTCTGAGCTGTCAGCACAGAGCCTGACGCGGGGCTCGAACCCACAAACCGCAAGATCATGACCTGAGCTGAAGTCGGACGCTTGACCAACTGAGCCACCCAAGGTGCCCCTGATCTAGATCTTCTGATGCCAAATCCAGCGTTCATTCCTACCACACACACTGTCAGTACTAAGAAAATCTGACTGCAGGTGCCAAGCACGTGAGATGTCATAGGCTCGTGGGGAAAGAGCCCTTGCTAACGGCAAAACCCAAACTATCTGCTCTGTGCCCTCCCAGCAAATGAAGAGCGCCCTGACCCACCGTGAGAGGTCATTTGGGGTGCTGGTCTAACATTTCTAAAATGGACTAGGTCGGTTGCCTTTCAGCTCTGACATGTGAAGCTTTGATGATGCCATAATGAACAAAATCACATAAATGGCACATTTAGTACCGTCACTGATAGCATCTCTTCTTCTAGCATGCTTCTTTGATTTTCCAATTATCAGTCAATTTTCTCCAGACTCTATTTTCAAAGGGGGGGAGGAAGGCTCAGAAAGACCGAGCACCTGCTAGAGAAAGCAGAGTACTAAAGGCCTAAGAGGAATTCTCTCATTCGATTCTCACGGCAACTCTGTGGACCAAGTGATGCTTCTCCCATTTAATGCATAAGGAACTGAGGCTCCAAGACAGTGGGTAACTTAGTCAAGCTCTCAAGGTGACTGAAGGAGTCAAGATGTGTCTCTCCAAATTCCAGGTGCGTTTCATTTACTTTGCCAAACATATGAAGGAGTCAAAACATGTTCCCTGGTCTGGAAGGGAGTGCAGGTAGCTGATAATGATACATTGTGTTACCTCTTCCTCTTCGAAATACCTCTCCCAAAGATGTATTCACCTTCCAGCAGCCTTCCATGCCATCATTAAAAATAATGGCTAGTGACATGAATGGCCAGCAGACCAGTGGGAAAGGCAATTAGAGACTCTGAGCCAGAACCGGACAGCAAAGCTGCTTCCAGATTCTTAACCCTCAGAAATTAGGTGAGATAATAAATGTTTGTTGTTGTAAGCTGCTTAATTTGAGACCATATGTCACCCAGCAATAGATAACAAATACAAAGGGCCTAGGAAGGCTAAGTGACTTACCCAATATCACGCGCAGATTAGCAACAAAGGAAGGACTAAATGTCAGACCCCTTCACTTCGGTGCAGTGGTGTTTTTTACTTCCCCACATTGCCCCAACAGAATGCCCATTCCCCACCTTACAGAAAACATTTCCATTCATTAAGACACAAGATCTTCTCAAAACTGCTGGGGGAAACAAAAGGCTAATGATGCAAGGTGTGGTCAGGATTAAGGAAAAAATGGAGAGAGGGTTAAAAAAGGAAAGACACCTTTATTTTGCAATTGTCTCTGGTTTTCATTCTCTGACGCTGAGTCCATTTGTCAGGACAAAGAACAGATGGAGCCCCATTAGAGTAATACATTCAAAGATCAAGAAAAGAACCCCCCCCCTTCACCCCCCCCCCACACCCCCGTCAGAAGGTCGTGGAACAATGGTCGGCTACTAATGAATTTAATTATTCAAAGCAACTCACAACTTGATGGAAGAACAGCATTCTTAGAAAACTGATTTGCTGATTACATATCAATCCCCAGATCCTTGAAATATAGTGCTTTTTTTTTTTTTTTTTTTTTTTTTTTGCGGACCCATTAGTCAAGCCTCAATTAGCAGTACAGCCATCCACATTCGGTCCTGGTTTAATTTGGCAGGGTCTTAAAAAGGAGTAATTCTATTAGATATTCCATTTGTAAATCACATGATGGAATTTACTCGCAAGCACGAAAGGCAGCTAGACGCAACTGAGACCATATTAAAAGTCTTTTGCCAGATAGCTATTACTAGGAGCCTTGCTTTCATTGCAGGCACATTGAGAAATGCAAACCGGTATCTGTCTTTACAGAATGCAACATTACCGTGTGGCTATTTTTTAGAAGAGATGGGGCAGTAACCAGGAGTATTTAGACAATATAAATTCTCATCTGCAAAATGTCTGCCTAGAAATTATTGATTTTGCCTTCCCCGAATAGCCTATTAAAGGGAAACATTTTTCTAATGCTTTCCAGGGGGCCTGCAGGAAATCATTACCAGTGGGGACTGTTGTTTTATGAGTCTTTGGAATGGAAACTTTCAATAGGAACATGAAATGTGAAAAGGAAGGATGTGATGGGCAGACTCCTGCCCGGGAGCTGGCTTTTATTCATTTTGCCTCCCCTCTAGTGTATTTCTGCGGGAATTAAGCCCACGGTGTCATTCTGGGAACCCATCCTCTGGCTCCTCCTCCTGCAGGAAATTTTTATAAAGTCGAACGGGGGATTTAACTCCTCCTTATCTGAGCTCCACCCCCACCTCTCCCCATAAGCCCACCCCGTCCCATCACCAGTGTTTCACCGGGGGTCCCCACGCTCAGGTGAGCAGGCTAAAGCAGGACACACGCAGGGTCCCGGCGGCAGCACAAAAGCTGGCCGGGTGAGACGGGCAGCTGAGGGTAGGAACAGTGGGGGAAACCTGGCTGCAGAGACAGTCTGGGGCAGGTGGGTGGGACAAAGGCGTGGCGAAGCTGGAAATGGTTCAGGCCCGCACAGCAGTACCCTCGCTCGACACAAGGGATCCCCCCCTCCCCCCCCCCCCCCCCCCCCCCCCCCCCCCCCCCCCCCCCGTACCTTTCCGACTCTTCAAATGTGAAAGCCCAGGGCTAGTAATGAGGGTACTGATGACAAAGGTGAGGAGGATGAAAGCTGCTATGCTCTGCTGAGCACTGGCTGTGAGCACCTGACCCCTCATTGGCTCCTTAGAAGAGCTCAAGGAGGTAGGCGCGCTGGGACCCCCAATCTCCAAGGAGGGGGTTAGTTTGCCCTTGGTCATGCCCTTACAAATGGCAGCACGGGGATTCAAATCCAAGTGCAATGGATTCCAAGCCCTCATTCTTAAGCCGTTGACCTCTGAGGGGCCATACTTGGCCTGCTTTGCTTTTGCTCACAGCCAAGTTCTTCTAAGCACAGGCGTCCTCCTGCACCTTGAGGCCCGCAGGGGAGCTTAGTGCTGTGTGTTAGTGAGTCCTCTCAGCAGACGTGAGACACAGCCAGAAGGAACATATCTCGGTCAGTATGCAATTGCAAAGCATCTACTCTGTGTCAGAAACTGTGTTGTGGCATATGCAATGGAAATAGGGAGCAAGGGCACTAGGGCAGTGAGGAGACGGGCAATAAATCAGTTGTCACGAAAATAAGGCAAATTGGGATAGGGCTGTGAAAGACACATGCTGAATGCCCATGAAGGGCTGTAACAGGGATATAATTGATATGAAGGAGAGGGGAGACAGAGAGGTCTCTCTGAGAAATGTACGATCGATCGGCAGGAGTTAGCAGTTAACCCAGAAGGGCAGGAGGAAGGGAACAGCATGCATGGAGGGTCTGAGGAGAGCAGGGCATTCAAAGAACCGAAAGAAGGTCCATGTGGCTGGCGCATAATGAAAGAGAGTAGGGAGAACGGCAGTCGGTGTGACTGGGGAGAGAGCAAGGACGGATCCCTTGGGGTCTTATGGGATTCTTGGTATCGTCCCGGAGGAAATAGAAAGCTCTTGAAAAGTCCTGGTGTGGGAAAGACACTGGTACTGTGTGCCTTGTTAAAAGCTCACAGGGGCTGCTCTAAGGGGTGGGACTGAGCCAAGGGTCATTAAGAGCCTATCGCAGTCATGTAACAGAGACCTACCTGGTGGGCGTTTGGACTGGAGATGGTGAAAATGAAGAGATCAAAACCTACTCTATTTGGTTCCACGGAAGGAAAGGACGTGCATACTTTTCCTGGGGCTTATATAATAAATTACCGAAACCTGGTGGCTTACCACAACCGCAGTTGTTTCTTTCACAGTTGGGGAGGCTAGCCTTGCAAAACGTGTCAGTGGGTCTATGGCCCCTGCAAAGTTTCTAGGAAAGGATCTTCCCTCTTCGTAGCTTCTGATAGCCCCAGCATTCCCCGGGTGTAGAAGAGTCACTCCATTCTCTGTCTCCTTCTTCCCTTTTTGTCTCCCTCTGAGTCTCTGTGTCCAAGTCTGCCTTTCTTTTTCTAACAGAGACACGAGTCGTTGGATTTAGGTCCACCCGAACCCATTATGACCTCATCTTGGTTATGTTAGCGAAGATACTATTTCTGAAGAAGGTCACATTGATAGGTATCGGGGGTTAGAACTTGAACTTATCTTCTGGGGGCGGCGGGAGCGGGGGAGGGGGACACAACCCAACCCACTACAGGCAGTAAAGATGTCAGGTGTAACTTCTGAGTTTCTATCAGGAGCAATTTAGTCAATGGAGACACTCAACTCAACTAAACTGGAAACAATGAAGGAGAAGCAAGTTTGGGTCCAGTTTAGAGAAGGTTACCTAGAGAATACCAATGAGTGCAGATGTCAAGTCGATGGACTGATATGAAGGGATGAAGCAGAGAAGTTTGGGATAGAAATAAATACTTAAATTCAAAAGGAATCAGTAAGATTGTCAGGAAGAGACTGTAATACGCCTGCTTTGGATTCTGTGTCTCCCTCTCTCTCTGACCCTCCCCCGTTCATGCTCTGTCTCTCTCTGTCTCAAAAATAAATAAACAGTAAAAAAAATAATTAAAAAAAAAAAGGGGGGGAGCCTAGGTGGCTCAGTCGGTTGAGCGTCCGACTTCGGCTCAGGTCATGATCTCACGGTCCGTGAGTTCGAGCCCCACGTCGGGCTCTGTGCTGATAGCTCGGAGCCTGAGGCCTGCTTCCGATTCTCTGTCTCCCTCTCTCTCTGACCCTCCCCCGTTCATGCTCTGTCTCTCTCTGTCTCAAAAATAAATAAACATTAAAAAAATAATTAAAAAAAGAGACTGTAATAATGCAGCATTATCAGCAAAAAATTTTTCCACAAATTTGAAACAGCATCAGAAAACATGCTTGTTGAGTGAAAGAAGAAATGTACAGCCCTGTATATCCTATATGTGGCCAATTATTTTTTATATAAAAATCTGGGAATATAGGGGCGCCTGGGTGGCTCAGTCAATTCAGCGTCCGACTTGGGCTCAGGTCATGGTCTCACGGTCCGTGAGTTGGAGCCCCGCGTCGGGCTCTGGGCTGACTGCTCAGAGCCTGGAGCCTGTTTCCGATTCTGTGTCTCCCTCTCTCTCTGCCCCTCCCCCGTTCATGCTCTGTCTCTCTCTGTCCCAAAAATAAATAAATGTTGAAAAAAAAAATTTAAAAAAAAAATCTGGGAATATAAACATGAAGACAAGCTCATTTATATAAATATATATTTATGTATATATAATATAATATATATTACATACTAATTCTATTAATATTAATATGTTAATATTTTATTTATATATGTGTGTGTAAAGAAAATTGACAAATACTGAGAGTGGCTACCTGATGGCCACTTTTGTTTCCTTAGGCTTTGCTGAGTTTTTCAAATTTTCCACAATTGAGTACACGGGATTTTTTTCAGAATTTTTTTTTTTAAGACAAGCTGGATTCAGAAATATAACGTGGGCAGAATATGGGGTGTGCTGAAAGAGAAAGCTAAAGAAAGATAAAGCTAAATGGCAATACTGAGCCCGTTCTCATTTGCCAAACAAAGCCATTTAGTTGTCATCCCATATGCAACAGGGAATTCTAAAGACCTTGAAAACTGGAAGCAGAATGATTGTATCACAGAATTTAGTTAGCTATTTTTCTGACTGTAGATGTAAACTATTCTCATTACAGAGAGGATTTTTCCTCTCTACAGGAAATTACATATCCACTGTTAACATTTTTTCAGTATTTCCTCCCGATACTCTTTTCTGTCCCTCTTTTGCACAGATTCGATCATATTTTAAACAGCTTCCTTTTTAAAATTTGCCATCACATGATAAATCTTTCATGGTGAGTTTGAAAATCCCCGAAAGCCTAATTTCCTTGACTATCCAACGGGCTGTACCCTGGAGATAACCTTATTTACTTACCTATTTCTCGGCCTGAACATGTTTCATTTTCATTTTTAAATAAATTCTAAATAATTCTGCAATAAACATCTTTGTCGATAAATTTCTATCAGAACACTTATTAAGCGCCAACTGTGCGCGCACACTGCCGCTAAACAGTAAGAAAGCACAGTTGAGTGGCGCCTCTTCCTTTCCACCTTGGTGGTCCCCTGGCTCCTGGCTCTTGCTCTGCACTAATGGCATCTTCCCAGTAGAGGGAACTCTCTGCATAGTTAAGCCTTAGTCTCCCTGGCACTGAGCTAAAAAAAACAGCAAAGTGGCCAAGCTAACCACAGAAATTAGGCACTGCCTTTCAGTCCCACTGCCTCGCCTTTCGGGCTGCGGCCCCCCTGTAACTGGCCTTGTTCTGCTAACCTAGTTACTAGCTTTTCGGACTTCAGCCAGCCATCTTCAACCTTGATCTTGCCTCCGCAGATGCTGAGGGGCTCTGAGCCACCTGCAAGTGCCCAAGGCCATCCGCAGCATTTTTCTCCATAAGACACTTAAGCTTTCTGGAACCACAAGTTAAGATTCGTGGCGTTTGCTCACCATTTCCTCTTCAGCGTCTAGCCAGGTGCCTGGCACAGACCGGACAGGTGAGAAGTATTGCATGAATGATTGGACCAGACAACCTTCCTGAAAGGTTTAGGGAACCAGAGTGGCTTGACAGGAGCAATCACCTCTCTTTGGTCCCTGAAACGGAGTCCTTCCCTCAGGATTCATTCTGCTGCTCATTCTGTCCCTGACATAGGGCACCTGTGCTCTCTCTGCAGCCCTATCTCCTAGCTTTTATTGTGGACAACTGAACACACTTTGAACACTAGCTAGGTTCGCGTGAACAAAGAAGTCAGCTTGTTGGATTAGCCACTGAAAGTACATTACGCTCCTATAACCTGAGAAGTATTTTTACAATGCAGAAGGGACACAGTTAGCCAAACCACCGAGAATTTTTCTGTAACACAAACGCGTACCCCACACTCTTCTCCACTCCCTCGGCCGCATCCTAACAAGCAAAGATCTCTCCGATGCACGCAGGGGAAGTGGGCCTATTTGGATTATTTTGGATTATTCACGAGTCCTACCGATGATCCTGGCGGGCATGAGCACGCACATCCACATCCCCACACGCACGTGCGCACTGGCACACTCCTGATCCCACCCGTGGCACGCCGAGCGTCTTTCTTGTAGACCAGTCGTCCTACACCTTGGATGCACGTCAAAGTCACTCAGGTGATCTGTACAAATTATATGGATGCCCAGGCCATGCCCCAGACAAATTAAATCAGAATCTTTCAGAATGAAGCCGGGGCCTCAGGGAGTTTACTGTGCAGCCCCAACTGAGATCCGCTGCTGGAGACCCTTGCACAAGAACCAGACTCCAGAGGCAGCATAGCCCCCGTCCCCAGTACCTTCCAACCTTACGGGGAACACAGTGAGATTGGCACACAGTTGCCCCACCTGAAGTGGCCAAGTGTAAAGGCTGCAGAGAACAGCCCTGGCCCCAGTTCAGGAGAGAGTGATCTAGATGTATCAATTGATGCATCACTTAAGGTGCCTGAGGTTCAGTCGCCTTATCTATGAAAGAGGAATACTTACATCATAGAAATGGCCCCCAGAAGTGAAATAATGGCATGTGTTATCTGTAAATTATAAACGATGGCGCAACTGCAAATGATTACTATAAGGAAATGCCAGAGAAATAGATTTTAAGTAATTTTTAAGGGGCGCCTGGGTGGCGCAGTCGGTTAAGCGTCCGACTTCAGCCAGGTCACGATCTCGCGGTCCGTGAGTTCGAGCCCCGCGTCGGGCTCTGGGCTGATGGCTCAGAGCCTGGAGCCTGTTTCCGATTCTGTGTCTCCCTCTCTCTCTGCCCCTCCCCCGTTCATGCTCTGTCTCTCTCTGTCCCAAAAATAAATAAACGTTGAAAAAAAAATTTTTTTAAGTAATTTTTAAAATGAATTTAGTCCTGCCATCGACTGCATATCATGGCACCTGTCAGACGGTTCCCATTTTTTCGCGTTTCAAGCCTCCTGCCAGGCTCCCAAAGTTTAACTCATCTCTTTCCTACCGAGCCAATGCGTTCCCAACTCTGTTACAGAAGTCACTGACGCTAGATTACTGACAAGACAGAATATCTCTCACCACTATTTCATTCAGTCGTTTTACATCATCACAAACTCACCTTGTTTTCCCTTCGTAATATTTTCTATTAATAAGGTGCTAAAGCTAACCGAAGTGCTTTCTTCTAACAGTAGGCTTTTGAAGACCCAGGGTTCAATTTCAGGCATCAAGGACGTGTTCCCGAGTAAGAATCCGCTCTAAGTTTCACAAACCACGCCATTTGGGGACAGCAAACCACGTGCAGAATTGTTAGCTTAAGAAATTCTGAATAGCACAGGCTTACCACTGAGCCCACGGGCGGGCTTGTCTTAAACAAGTCGACCAGATTTGAGGTTAAGACTGCAATTAACCTAGAAACTAACGAAAGCAGCCCTGCAGTGTTTACACAGGTCTTACAGGTTTTAGTTTCTAAATTGTGACTATTCGCAGGTGACCTTTTTGACCCCTGCTTTCTTTTGTGACAGATCATAAAATTACAAAAACTATAGAAGTACAATGAAGAGCCAGAAGGCAGCTGGTCACAGTCTGAAATATGGGCGATAAGGAGAAATCTTACTGTGAATGGAAGGAGTCAGGTTGCTGATGACAGGAAAGGGGGGCTCATGCATTACATTAAATGTAATTACATTTTTTTAAACTTACATTTTAAGTTTATTTATTTATTTTTGGGCGAGAGAGAGAAAGAGTGCGAGTGAGTGAGGGGCAGAGAGAGAGAGAATCCCACGCAGGCTCTGCACTGCCAGCATGAAGCCCAAAGGGGGACTCCAGCTCACCCAGCGCTGGGCTCGAACTCACAAACCCTGAGATCATGACCTGAGCCAAAGTCAGATGTTTAACCAACTGAGCCACCCAGGCGCCCTTATGCGTTACATAGTTGATGGAGTCCTACAGTGAAGCAAGTAACACCTCGTCTCAACCACCAAAATCTGAACTCACGCTCTATCTGCAAGGAATGAATTATCTAAGTTCAGGTGGGATGAGTGGATCAGGTTGAGAGATGTTTGCTATCAATTGTGTTTGGGATTTGGTCTCCCCATAGTGTGGAGATATGGGTGTTTGTTTAATTGGAAAAGTATACTCACCCAGAGCCATCCAACTTTCCAACATTAGAATTACATTGAAAAGAGTAAATCCATTTGGAAAACAGAATGTACCATATCCTTGAAAGATAATGAAGTCTACTATTAATACTGAGACGTAATATCAGCATATAAATAAGATCCAACTCAATTACACATTAAGACACGTTTTCGTTAGAGCCATGGTATAGCCATAGTCTGTCAAGGGCATCTCCCTTCACCGATTAGAATGGAACCACTCGAGATCAAGAGATGTCTTACTCACCCTTATGCCCCACAGTAGAATTTCTGGTAAAGTTTTAAAAGTAAAATGAAACTGGTGGCTGTGCCCATAACTAACACTGCCTATTAGGGTCCGGGCATAGACACTTTTTAAAGGTTCCCACCTGGTTCTGAGAGCAACTATTCGGCGATTTTTTCAACCAACTTAAAGGCAAGCAGAGTGTGGCAGAAGAATAATGGCTGGGGTTCAGGAGATCCGGATTCTCGTGTGGGCTCAAATACTATGAGGCAAAGTAACTTCTGGAAGGCCTGAACATTGCTAGGCCCCATTTCCTTATCTCTGAATTAGGAGGGCTGGTCTAAATCATATTTGTTAAGGCCCCTTCCAGCACTTAATTTTTACTATTCTTTTTTTTTTTTAAGTTTATTTGTTTCGAGAGAGACAGAGCAGAGAGGGGGAGAGAGGGGCAGAGAGAGAGAGAATCCCAAGCAGGCTCCACACTGTCGGTGCAGAACCCGATGCGGGGCTCAAACTCCCGAAACTGCCAGATGGTCACCTGAGTCAACACCAGGAGTCAGACCCTTAACCGACTGAGCCACCTAGGTGGCCCAACCATCCTTTTCAATAAATCAGTCTTTTTGCAACTTCAGATTCGTCTTTCCTGAATGAGTCTGAATGTGGAATAGACTTAGACCTCCCTAGGGTGGAGACTCAACGGTACTCAAGGTTTCATCTCCAGCTCTTACCACAGTGCCTTGGCGCTGAGCTGAGCCAATAAATCATCGATGGCTGCAGGGGTTACTAGGAGAAAGCCTGGCTCTTTTCCCTTTTTTTTTTTTTTTTTTTTTTGCAAATGAGCAAATTGGGTATTTGAGGTTGCACTTACATGTGTTACGGATGAGTATACGTAATAGATGAGTATAATTCCATACCCCTGCTGTCTTCTTTCTGTCTTTTACCCCACCACATTTATGCGGGCACTCTTCGCTCCATCGTGTTTCTACACTACAACTCAGAAGGCAGACAAAAGTGCCGTGTAAAAGAGACAAAACCCTCCCAGCTCTGGAGTTAGAAGACAAGTATTGGAGAAGACCCCAGTGCTGCTGCTAACCCCATACCACCCAGGCCACTGGCTCCCCATCCCCAGACCAACTGTTCCTAGCCCCGGAAATATACCACCTGTGAAAAGTCCCAGCCTGCTGGTAAGGGACAGGAGGGATTGAAGAGAAGGGGGCCTTACAAGAACCGAGGCACCTGCGGGTCTTGCTCTTCCTCTTCCTCCCACATTCCTAGAGCAGAACTGGATCTGGAGCCCAGGCACAGTTGCCTGGGCCTCTTTTAGCCATCTGGCTTTGTTTCCCTGTCCCTCTGTTTTCTTGTCTGTTGAGGCCTATAGCTCCTCACTAAAGACCTTCTCAGTCTGACCAATACTGTTACCCATAAACTGATCCCTTATTTAAAAAAAAAAAAAAAAAAAAAGGAGGCCTTTTGGAGGCCTACATCACCTGTTTCCTTCTTTTTTCTTTTTAATTATTTTTTTAATGTTTATTTATTTTTGAGACAGAGAGAGACAGAGCATGAACGGGGGAGGGGCAGAGAGAGAGAGGGAGACACAGAATCGGAAGCAGGCTCCAGGCTCTGAGCCATCAGCACAGAGCCCGACGCAGGGCTCGAACTCATGGACTGTGAGATCATGACCTGAGCCGAAGTTGGACGCTTAACCGACTGAGCCACCCAGCCGCCCCTCCTGTTTCCTTCTTTAAAAGTCGTTTGACTTTTGCATTTTCTTATGTATAAACTGAGATCAGATGACCTTCAATCTTTTGGTTTTTTTTTCTAGCCAAGAACCTGTGATGTGATGACCAGGCAAAACAAAGCTAACCAGAGCTTTCTTGTTGGCCACCATTTTTGTCTCACATCTAACATTCTAGGGAGATCAAATACATAAGTGGAAGAAGTCGTGCTAACTTCACGAATTTGAGGGGTTGTGTTTTTTTCCCCCAATAAACGACCAACTCCGCAACTGCGAAAAAATGTCAGGAAGTCAGGCTCTCTTTTGCACGAGGAGACTAGAACTTGGCAGGTCATTCTTTGTCCTTGCAGACACAGATGCCAGGGAGTGGACTTTATACACAGTGTGCTGGTCTCAAATCTGCCTTGAGGCTGAGGAAGTTTTTATGAACTGACAAATATGTCTTTAGTGAAGTCCAGGAAGAACTCTCATTCGTCTAAACTAAGGCAGAACTAGACCACAAATTTGGCATTAGGAAAAAATAGGAAGCGAAGCATCGAATAGGACACTCAGATTGGGGAAATGATGGTGACATTAAAAATAACGATGTAGGGGCCCCTGGGTGGCTCAGTCGGTTAAACGTCCAACTTCGGCTCAGGTCACGATCTCGCGGTCCGTGAGTTCGAGCGCCGCGTCGGGCTCTGGGCTGATGGCTCCGAGCCTGGAGCCTGCTTTCGATTTTGTGTCTCCCTCTCTCTGCCCCTCCCCTGTTCATGCTCTGTCTCTCTCTGTCTCAAAAATAAATAAACGTTAAAAAAAATTTTAATAAAAAATTAAAAATTAAAAAAAAATAATGATGTATTTGGTTTCAGATATTTGAGTGTTACTGGCCAGCAGATCATTCTGGAGGAGGCTTAAGGAGTTGAAGGTCAAGATTAAGTACTGAGGACCCAGCCACATGTCTATAAAGAGGTAAGAACTCTTTTACAACTTAGTATCTTTAATTCGCAGTTTTAAGCAATAAAAGCAGGTTTTGAACCAGGGTAGTGGTTTCCAGAATGTCAGCTAAGCTATGTGTTCTCTATAAACCCAGGTATTTCCAAGTAGATGTACCTGTTTTTCCCACTTTGTTGCTTTTATTCTCCTGCCTCAAATGCCTAACCCCTTGATCACCTAGACAAGGAGAAGTTGAGGTACACAAATCTGGCAGTATTCGGAGTCCATTAAAATCAAATGATTGTTGGGGCGCCTGGGTGGCTCAGTCAGTTGAGCGTCCGACTTCAGCTCAGGTCACCATCTCGCGGTCCGTGAGTTCGAGCCCCATGTCGGGCTCTGGGCTGATGGCTCAGAGCCTGGAGCCTGCTTCCGATTCTGTGTCTCCCTCTCTCTCTGCCCCTCCCCCGTTCATGCTCTGTCTCTCTCTGTCTCAAAAATAAATAAACGTTAGAAAAAAAAAATTTTTTTTTTAATCAAATGATTGTTATCTTGCTCTGGGCATTCTCACATGACCCGGACTAGTGGCCTTCAGGCAAATGGCATAATCCTACAACAACACAAGCAGCAGATAAAAGACCACTCCATCAGATTTCCCAAACAAACCTGGAGATACAAAGCAACGTGGGTTGGTGGCCAAATTACACTTGAACTTCTCGCCTTAACAGGCAAAGGATACTTCTACCCACCTACAGCAGCACAGAGACTATAGAAGTAAAAAAGGGTAAACGACCTCATCAAAAGAGCAAAAAACATTCTTCAAGAAGGGAATGAGTGAAGGTCGTAGTTCACTAACCAGGTAAAACCCACACACACTTCCCAACCCACCCACGCACCCACCCCTTGCCGAGCACACACATTCCCAACTTGATCCAGATAGAAAGACTTAAGAGGTGACTGAGGCCGCAGCCATCTACTGGAGGCATATTCGGGCTCCGGGAAAATCCCAACCCTGTTTACTGTCTGTCTCATGAACTCGATAGATAGTACCACCCAGATCGGTAGGACCCGAGGAATCTGCCCCGAGGAAAAAGGTGTTCTGGGGAGACCATGTGTTCCAATTTCAGCTCTTTGCTTTGCTAACTGTCACACACTTCTTAGAGCTTCAGTTTTTTCCTAATCTATATGGTGAGAACAATACTGACCATATCGGGTCATTTGGAGGATGAAAGCTAATGTACATAATGTACGTAGTACGACTGACCTTGTACACGATCCCTTCCGCGTACAGAGAACTCCATTTGCCATCGTTCCAATGTACATCTCCTCTGTGACTGCCTCAGAACACGGGCCTAAGTTTCTTATTTTCCAAGTAAGACCACGGTGTCTGGCACATTGTAAATGAAAATGGGATTCACAGTTGAACTGTGGGAGGACTCTATTTTTAGTCGCTATTACATTCTGAGGCAAGCCTTCATTTATCATCAGAAATTTGTCTGACAATATTCAGCTCTATGCTGGACACATTTCTAGTTCTATGCCCTCAGGCCAGTGGGAAAACTCATAGATCCTGGCCCAGTATTTTAGTCACTGGAGGACCCCAGTGTACGATAAACTGACTGGTCGAATGAATGAATGAATGAATGAACCTATCTCTGTGAGACAGTTTATGAAGGTGAAAGGAATAAAAAATCATTTAAGAAATGATTTGAGCAATAACGTGGCTCAAATTGCCAATAACCATGGATTGAAGAGATGATTTTTTCTTTACTTTAGTGACTTAATTAGTGTCAGGCAAAGAAACAGTCTAGGGCTCTGGAAGAAGCGAGATTTTTTATCGTAAGTAGTACATGTTACCCCAGAATATGGTGAATGTGGTGAACAATTACCAAAAGGGGGTACCGAGGGCAGTACACTAAAGGTGACAATTCTCCTACAAACGGGGCGGAAAATAATGGGATAAATAATAAATTACACAGTGTTTCTGGACCTTTCATTCGATTCCAGGCAGAAAGAAATCAGTATTTCTGGAAACGACTCTCCTATGTTATGAATTTTAATGGGGTATTTAGCATGACCCCAAAAGATGCTCCTACATGTTTAGCAGCCTTTATTCACCCACTTAAGAAATTACTTCGTTTTAACTCCAATGTGGACTTTCCTCTTGGTAGGGTTTTTTAGAGCAAGCTAATTTCCACTTACCTAAGACCATTTTGTTGCAATTAGGCCCAGACAAGGAATCTTTCAAAAACCTTTCAGTCCCCAGACCGTACCATTTTGTTCCATCAGTGAGATCACCACAGATCAGGCACTAACAAAAAGTAGCGCCTAGGAATGATTTCCGGCCCTTTGTTCGCGAACACTTAAAACACTATTTAATAACCCCCTTCCTCCCAAGGCAAAGTTCCATACTTTCACAAATAGGGTTCACGGAAGCATTGCCGCTGACAGCGAAATCTGGGTGCTCCCAAATCACTTTTGGAAAACTAAAATGTGGTATATTGCTTAATTTATTAAAACGACACATGACACTTTGCTATTTTTACTACCTGCCTGACAAGAACCCACACACAATTTTTTTTTTTTAAAGAAATAACTGAGTTGGAAGCCAAGAAGCAATCAAAACCAAGATGTTGAATGCTATGCTTTCATTTCTGAGGCGATACATATTTGGACCCAACACAATGGTCCTTGCCACTCAGGGATAGAGCAGTTTTCTTTAAAAGCAACAACGACAACATTAGTTTCGAAGAACTCTCCTCTTAGCCTTCCTCTGAAGAAAGAGGTTCCGGCTCCCAGCAACTATTCCCAACGAGCACCGTCGACAGTCACCAAAGGGCTCGTCTTCCCTTTTCTCCTCCTCTGTGCAAATCCACTTAGATTCAGCGCAGGACTGTTACTGAAACTCAGCAGCAAGCAAAAATCCAAAGAGCAATTGATGAAACTGATGGGCCGACAGTGCCCAGCATGGGGGATATCTGGCACCTCAAGGAAAGGATTCTTCTTTGGGATCCAAAAGGTCAACATCAACTATTTTCTACCCATTGATTAAAAGAGATCAATGGGGGAAGAATTTTTTTTTCTCCTCTCACCTTCCAGTTTACCACCCGATCACCAACCTTCGTTGGCCAATTACTTCGTGTATAAAATTTTGAAGGGCATGATTATTCCTGTCATTGTTCTCATTTAAAAATTTCCTTTAGAAGGGTGACGTGGCTGTATGCCATTCTTATAAATATGGGAGTTAAACAGAAGTATGAAGAGAAGCCAGGAGTTCCATTGCTGTCAGTTGTCATTAGCGCAAACCAGACATCTTGAAATGGCCGTTAATTCTTGGCTCTTGCCCACTTGGTTTCGACTTTGCTTGACCTATACACTTGGCTTTAGGAAGGAGTTCTCAAGTGAATGGCCAAAGATTAAGAAGCCGAAATCTAAATGTAAGCAAACTTTTAACCAACTTGCCAATCAAAAGGCCGGAAAAAGACAAGAGTCCATACCCTGCCTCCTCGGAGTCTAGGAAATCTCAACTCTGACACTCTCTCTGATTTTATTTAATCCAGTCTGTCTCTTTACAAAGCGGT
Source organism: Prionailurus bengalensis (assembly GCF_016509475.1). NCBI lineage: Eukaryota > Metazoa > Chordata > Mammalia > Carnivora > Felidae > Prionailurus > Prionailurus bengalensis. Next base: position 33,203,200 of record NC_057344.1, on the reverse strand, counting down.
TACTGTCACCTACTATTGTTTTGTGCACTAGCAAGGGGTAAAGGAGGGCGTGGGGAGGACAAAGCAGAATTAAGGAGAGGTCTTTGCCTTTAATGAGTGGAAAGCTCTGCTGCAGGAACAAAATTTATTCACATGTGCGGTATAAAACAGTAGGAGCCAGGATAATCACTAAATTCTGTGATCCCAACCATAGGGCTGGAGGGACTTAAAGAGGAGAGAAGGAACAGCAAAGTCATCATGAGAAGGGAGAGATTGAGCTGTGGTCCAGTAGACAGAATTTGGATAGGAGCTGAACCATGGATGACGAATTCAGCAAGAAGAGAATGCTGTAATACGAGAATTCGAACCGTTGTGCCCTCTGGCCCACCCAATGCATTAAAAGGAGTCGGAACCCTGATGTGGTGGAAAATACCTTGCTTTGGCATCAGATAGGTATACTTCCAATCCCAGCTCTGCCACCATGAACCCTCTGAATTGAGCTAAATTGCAAAACTTATTTTCTCTATTTTCTCATGTGGGAGAGTATTATCCACTTTGTAAGTCTATCGAGATAATAAAACAAGGTGTGCACAGAGCTAGCTCCTAGAAGAAACTCAAATAACATCTGTTTACTTTCACCTTAGAAGCACGTTAATATATCTGTCCGTCATCTCTGTAGCAGACCGCTGCTCATTTACAAAAATGTATCCTCTCCTCCTATGGTAATAGAGTTGTAGCTGGGCCCGTGGCTGCCAATCAGAGCCTGCACTTGCCACAACCCTGGCAGCTGTTTGATGTCTGTGGCTTTGTTCCTGCCGGTGGCATATAAGTGATGTGTGTCACTTCTAGTCCTGGACTTGAAAAGAGCCTCTCACTTTTTCTTCTTCCTGGGAGGAGGAACATACATTTGCCTGAAACCCAACTCCCACCAGGTTGATGAGGGCATTGCCTTGGAGTGCAGCAAAGAAACAAGTCGCAAAAAATCTAGAACCACCCCTCCCCACCCCACCCCTAAGGCACCTGGGTGCCTCAGTTGACTAAACCGTCCCACTCTTGATTTCAGCCTGGTCATGATCTCACAGTCCGTGAGATCTAGCCTCACATCGGGCTTTGTACTGACTGTGCAAAGCCTGCTTGGGATTCTCTCTCTCTCTCCCTCTCTCTGCCCCTCCCCTACTGTTTTTTTCAAAAACATTTAAATAAACTTAAAAAAATAATAATAATAATTAAGTCTGTTTCTAATTTTATTTTTTTTTTAATTTTTTAACCTTTATTGATTTTTGAGACAGAGAGAGAGAGAGCATGAACGGGGGAGGTTCAGGGAGAGAGGGAGACACAGAATCCAAAACAGGCTCCAGGCTCTGAGCTGTCAGCACAGAGCCCGATGCGGGGCTCGAACTCACGGACTGTGAGATCATGACCTGAGCCGAAGTCGGACGCTCAACCGACTGAGCCACCCAGGCGCCCCATGTTTCTAATTTTAAAAAAATTCTAGAACCCCCCCCCCCCCAATAACTACATGGAGCAGAGCCGGCCACCTACCCTCCAAGGTGAGTACAGAAAAGACGAATAAGTTTCTCTGTTTTTGTCTCTCTCATATTGGGTGTCTTGTTACATCAGCTTAGCCTTTTCACCTAACTTATGCAAGATTTCATTTATCCTTAGAAACAATAGTCTCTTTCAGGTGGAGCAGATATTATCCCCATTTGGCAGATGAGCAAACTAAAGCCAGGAGAAGTCCAAGGTCACCTGACCTGTCAATGCTCTCCTGCCACGGATTCCCGGAGCCCTAGTCTCTGCATGTAACAATTTTGTCACTTCTCATTCCTGAGGTTGTGAGCACAAGAATCGTCTAGATTTAGATGTTGATGAAATTTGACAGGGTTGAATATTACATTTCAAATATAGAATCACAAAACTTGATTTTATATTAAGCTGCACACTGCAAGTGGTTTTCATAATTGTTGCTATTATACATTTGTTGCCACTGTAAAATTGCAAGGAGCACCCGAAGATGTAATTGCAACACAGAGTTCTGGAATCCAGGGCAGAAATGTTTGGCACTGGGGGTAATTTACACCCATAATGTAATTAAACAGGAGGCAATTTGCATTCAGATTTGCACGTTACAGTATTTTTTTCTGATTATAAAAATTAAAAAAAAAAACGCTGGCAAGCACAGGTTTTTGAGTGTTCTGACAATTAATATTTTAGACAAATGACTTTGGGAAAGAGGACTTTCTAATCCTTTTCTGGAGGCTTAGCAGTTTGCCAAGAAAATAATAAGCTGTCTGTCAGATATTTTAATATGAAGCATGCTGTGATAAATAACTGTTTTCACCCCACATTATTTTTGCTCAAATGTATTTATAAGCTTTCTCTGATTCCCACCTATTCATAGGATCTGCCTATAAATAAAAGACTTGAAAGGCATAAACTTAAACACCCTAAATGGATAAAAATCCAACTGTTGTATTAGCAAGGAAATTAGCGTTTAGGGCTATTGAAAAAAATTTCATTGATTATACCCAACACCTGTGATTGATGGGAAAAGAACACTAGGCTCCTATGACATTCTTTTCACTACACCACCTAAAAGACCTCAGTCGGGGGTTCCTGTCTCAGTCTCCTGTTTTGTTTTTTTGGTTTTTTTTTTTTTTTTGATGTTTCTTTATTTTTGAGAGAGAGAGAGAGCACAAGCGGGGGAGGGGCAGAGAGAGAGAGAGAGACAGAGACTCCCAAGCAGTCTCCACCTGAGGCCAGTGCAGAGCCGACACGGGGCTTGAACTCATGAACCGTGAGATCATGACCTGAGCCGAAACCAAGAGTTGGCCACTTAACAGACTGAACCACCCGGGCGCCCCTCATTCACCTGTTTTTAAAAAGAAAAGTATAGTATCATTTCACCTGGCTGATGTGAATATTAAGTAAGATGTTTCTGGAAATATGACCAGCATCCAATGGGAGCTCAATAAATGCTTCCTAAGTTGTTAAAGTTTAACTATGGAGAATGGGCAAATCTAAAGTAGCTACCATTTATTGAACACTGCTCTAAGACAACTCTGTGAGATCACACCAGTATTATCCCTACCACAGTACAGATAAAGAAACTGACGAAGGGGCGCCTGGGTGGCTCAGTCGGTGAAGTGGCCGACTTCGGCTCAGGTCATGATCTCGCGGTCCGTGAGTTCGAGCCCCGCGTCGGGCTCTGTGCTGACAGCTCAGAGCCTGGAGCCTGTTTCCGATTCTGTGTCTCCCTGTCTCTCTCCGACCCTCCCCCGTTCATGCTCTGTCTCTCTCTGTCTCAAAAGTAAATAAACGTGAAAAAAAATTAAAAAAAAAAAGAAAGAAACTGATGAATGTAAGGAATTTGTGGCTATGTTTAAATCCACACAGCTGGGAATTGGTGAAAGTAGGATTTGAACTCAGAGATCCAGATTCTCTAGGTTTTATAGGTAAGTACCAGGCTCTCCTAACTCATCCCACAAAAAGCCTTCCTCTCCTGTACCTGCATTGATGGAACTTCTGACTTGTGCTTTGCCAGATACATCATTGGTGGCCCTGAGATAAAAGATTTGATTTGCAAAGAAGGTGATATTTGCAATATCATTCAGCCATAAAAAAGAACGAAATCTTGCCATTTGCGAGGACATGGGCGGAGCTAGAGACTGTAACGTTAAGCGATGTGAGTCAGTCAGAGAAAGACAAACACCAAATGATTTCGCCCATCGGTGGAATTTAGGAAACAAAACAAATAAGCAAAGGATAAAATAAACTATAAAAACTATAGAAAGCAAGGTGATGGTACCAGAGGGCAGGTGGGTGCACGGATAGCTGAAATCGGTGATAGGGACTAAGGAGTGCACTTAGGATGACTAAGGATGAGCACTGGGTGATGAATGGAAGCATTGAATCACTATAGTATTGTACATCGGAAATGAATATAACACTGTATGTTCAGTACACTGGAATTAAGATAAAAACGTAATAAAAAAAGATTTAATTTGTATTAAAGGCTACATGTGGGGCGCCTGGGTGGCGCAGTCGGTTAAGCGTCCGACTTCAGCCAGGTCACGGTCTCGCGGTCCGGGAGTTCGAGCCGCGCGTCAGGCTCTGGGCTGATGGCTCAGAGCCTGGAGCCTGTTTCCGATTCTGTGTCTCCCTCTCTCTCTGCCCCTCCCCCGTTCATGCTCTGTCTCTCTCTGTCCCAAAAATAAATAAACGTTGAAAAAATAAAATAAAAAAAAAATAAAGGCTACATGCATATTCACAAAGTTACAGTCGAGACATAGCTCCCAAAACTAGTAATAAGAAATGGAAGCCAAGAAGAGAACAACGTGAGACTCATCACCTCTGTGTGATTTATTATGTCTGTTGCCCCAATCAGGCGATTTTCTCTTTCTGTCATGTCCTTAGGCAAGGAAATTTTGTTGGGGAGCGGGAGGGATGTCTTGTTACACCCAGCCACATACACAGTCATTTGGAAAAAATAATTTTTTTTCTGTTATCTTGACATTGAACTATTTGCCTGAAATCAAGCACCCGACAACATTCTGCTTAAATAGATTTATAATCATCTTAGTTCTTTTTTAGTGCCAAACCTGGTGAGCTAAAGCACATCAATTTCCTTCTCTTTCACCCAGGGCAAATTCTTATCTCTCTGACACATCTTTCAACTCCTCGCGGAAGGGTTATGGGACACAATTGTGTTTAATCTTTCCCAGCGCATGGGGGGGGGGGGGGGGTACCCACCCCATGTCCACGGATCTACCAACCATTACGGAGGTGACGTTAGTCATGGTCATGATGATGGTAGTAATATCACTTACTGTGCACTTTACGTACATTATTTCATTTCGTCCTCGAGACCGCGTTAAAAAATCGGTATCAGTATCATCGCTGTGTTGCAGATGAAGAAAATGAGACCTGATGTGGCTATTTGCCTTACAGGTGTCTTATGGGTCTTATAGGGTAGGTCCTTCCCCACTAGACAAGGAAACTCAACCACCTTGAAGATTCGTCACGTAGTTACCTCAGAGATGCATGTGCAGTGTGGTCCAACTTCCCCTAACCCCCAAACGTGGTGTTCCTCCCATACTTTCATCCCATTTCCTGCACCCGTAGAGACTTTGCAGACGTGATTAACTTGAGGACCCTATCACCCTATCAGACCCTATCATGGACTGAATTGTGTCCTCCTCAGATTCGTATATGGAAGTTCATACCCCAAGTACCTCAAGATACGGCCTTTAAATTGGTAACCAGTGGGGTTGCTAGGCTGGGCCCTAACGCAACCTGACTGGTGTCCTTGCAAGAAGAGAAGACGAGCACACAGAAAAGGCACACCAGACCAGCCACGTGCACACACAGAGGGAAGGCCATGTGAGGACGCGAGGAGAAGGCAGCCCTCGGCAAGCTCAGGAGAGAGGCCTCAGAAGAAACCAAACCTGCCAACACTTTGACCTCAGACTTCCAGCTTCCAGAACCAGGAGAAAATAAATGTCCGTTGTGTAAGCCGCCCAGTCTGTGGGTTTTGTTATGGCGGCCCCAGCAGACTAAAACAGACCCTACCACGGGGAGATTATCCTGGATTACGGGCGATGTGATCACAAGGGTCTTAAAAGAAGAAGGCAGAAGGGTCAGAGCGTGAGAAGAAGGACACGTGAAACAGAGCAGAGGTCAGAGAGGAGAAAAGACGCGCCGTTGCCGGTTTTGCAAACAGACGAAGGAGCCGTGTGCCAAGGAAGCTGGAAAAGACAAGGAAATATATTCTCTACCAGAGCTTCCAGAAGGAAGGCAGCTGGGTCACTCCCTTGATTTTAGCCCGAGGCTGATTTTAGACTTCTGACCTCCAGAACTGTAAGATAATTCATTCGTGTTCTGTTCAGCCTCCAAGCTTGTGGTAATTGGTTACAGCGGCCATCCCATCGGGAACAAATACGAGGGATGACATCACCTGTTCCTCCAAATCCTGTCCTTTCTTCTTGCAGTCCCTGCCTGGCCTCACCCACCTTTCTCAGTTCACACCTTCCCAGTTTCATCTGGATTATTGCCATTACCTCTGAATTTATCTCCCTGATTCCAATCCCTTTTGTCGTCCAAACTATTTTGCTTCCTTCCGCCAATGTGAGTTTTCGGAAATTTTTCTGAAATGCTTTAACTGGCCTCTAGTCAGCTACAAGACAAGTGCAAAGGTCCCGTCTTCCGTGATCTGTCCTCTGCACGCATTTCCAGCGTGCGCTACGGGTCTCCTACCTCACTGACCCTGCCTGGAGGCCCTTTTTCTAGCCCCAACTGCAGTTCCCCTCTCTCCAGTGCGCCCTTCTGTCTCCAGCCCATGCTACGTGATTCCATCTCTCCCCCCTGGGCCACAGACACTCCTCTGCAGCCCAGAACTACATGCCCCCCTTACTGTAGTCCTTGGCATCTCTTTGAGCACACTGTGCCTACCCCTCACCTCGATGCCTTTGGCTGCTTTCTTCCTTTCTTCACCTGGTCGCCTCCCACTTATTATACTTCAAAACTTACCTCACATGTCACCTCCTCCAGAAAGCTCTCCCTGATGTGCTTCCACCCCCATCACCAATTGGTTGAGCTGCTCATCCTCCGTGCTCCCGTGACACACTTTCTTGATCTCTCACACAGCTAGAGATCCTGGCTCCATACTTTCCCCCACAGCAGATATGTTTTTGCTTGCCTGAATCCTCCATTAAGCTGCATTCATCCAAGCTGGAATTGTACCTTTCATAGAATTCTCCAGGGTCCGGTACAGTGCCTGATATTGACGAGACTAGTGTTTGTGGAAAGAAAGTTTTTAGGGAAAGAGGTAGAACTTCATTTACTCATTCAGGCAACAGCTAGTGATCGGGTGCTCACTATCTGTAAAACACTGTGGGACACACAACTATGTGTTAAGACTTGAGGGACACACAACTGTGTGTTAAGACTTGATAGCCGCCACTTGGAATTTTAAATTTAGTCGGTGGTGAGATGTTATTTAAATGTCCAGCAGGTGGTAGCACCTAACTAGACCACAAACAGTGAGTTTCAGCCTCTGAGGAAGAATTTGTACTTGGAAAACCTGGAAAGGATTTGGAGAATTGGAGTTTCGCTAAGACTAGATCATGGGAATGCAAAGACACTGGAAACCCAGAAGCAGAAAGTTCTCGCTAATGGGATGTGGGAGCCTCGATAAATACCTAATGGCTTCGTGACATGAACGTGCCTCGTGTTCAAGATGCACTCGAGGGTCACTCTTAGGAGTTTCCAAGGAAGCATCAAATTTCCAAGGTATATTGAACCTGACAGAAGGAAAGGATCATGTAGGCTAACAGGGAGCAAAAGAAAACAGCAAATTGTATTAAGCGACTCACGGTGGCTAAGAATTTTCATCATTAGGCATTCACTTCCTAATAATTGTATGTAATCCAAATGCAGAAGCAGATTGTCAATGACTAATACGGGATAAATGCTATTTTGTTTCAAGGTCAACTTTTGTTCAGGAAAAATGGGAAACAATTCTCTTCCATGACCCCATCTGATAAAGCAGAAGGCAAGCAGATTTATACAAATGAAAATAGGGTGAGTCAGAGCATTTTATCCCATAAATAACGAAAATGGATTCAGGCTGACTTGTCTCCAGGCAACCTATATAAATACAGTCACATAACCCTGATTTTTGTATATAAAATAGATGATCAAGAGATTCACTTAAAATTATTCATGGCTATCTGTTCCCTGTTTTAATAGATCTTAAAAGCTGCTTCCTTGCCAGCCACCCCGTTGTAAACCTTTCCTGACAAAGACTGTGGGCCAAGCGATTCCTTCTGCCAAGATTCTAGTACTCATTACTGGATCTCAAAGCAAATTTAGGTTAAAGAATTTGACATCTACAAAAAATTGTGAATACCTAATGACCATTTGTTTTCTTTTTTATTTGCATGTATATAAATATATAGGTATGTTAGTAAATGAGTGATAATGACGATAAATTAATGTATAGCACAAATTAAAACCTCCTAGAAACTAAACCAAAAGCTCATGTAAATACGAATGACAGATACCAAATAAAATAATAGATAAAATGATTAGGGATATTACCCACAGACTATGAACTGGAATGAATTAGAGGCCCTTCATATTCCATAGAAAATTAACCAAGAAGAAAAAAATAATAAAGACAAGTAATTCAGAGTTGTCATTTTTAATATCTTTAATAAAGTCACACACCAAGAAATAATGTTCATCTGAGAAAATAGTAAAATGTCTTATTTGTATAGAACGAGGAAAAAAGACCTCAAAAGAACGCATAGTGCGTGCCCTAGATTTTTGTCACATGACCTCACAGTTAAACAGTTGGCTTTTAAATAAGATTTTTAAAGATGGATTGGGTGGCCTTCGAGGCAGTGTGACTCGTCAATTCCAGGTGAGGGTCAATTCCTCTCCCTGAGTCCGCCATTCCTGGATTCATGTCTCCACTCCATGACTGCCTAGCTGTGTGTGGTCCCTCTGTGCCTGTATGCCCAATTGCTGTTTCTACAAAATGGGCATAATAATAGCATCGCTTCAGAGGGTTGTTGTGACGGTTAAGTGAGAGAAGCCAATGAAGTCTTGGCATAGTGCTCAGCACCTAGTAAGCACTTAATAAATACCAATTATTGCTATTGAGATTACTGATTATCTGCCTACTTCTAATTTGTGTTTCACGTTCACGGAGCCCGGATTGGACGTTGCACTGAGAACATTTTTTTGATGTTAGCACTGGTAGCAAAGAACCTGCATTCTGGTCTTGGCTCCGACACTTACCAGATGTGTGGCCTTAGTCGATTTCACCGCCTATAAAATGGGTAAGTAAGTTGCGTTCTACCTTAACTCCCCCCCTCCCCGCCCCTTGCTCATTCCAGGTGAGAAAACAAAATGTGGTTTCGTTTTGCTTTTGCTTCTTTGATGGAAAGCATTATTCACATGTAAAATCTGATGGTGGCGATGATGATGGCTTTGGGACTCAGGGTACCATTAAGTGTAAAAGAACACAGTCCTCAGGTCTGACTAGGCAAGATTACAGGGCACCACTTCTGACTGTCAAATCACCGCCTTCAACATCACGATGACACTCCTCTCAACCAGCAAGGACAGAGAAAGGCAGACAGAGAGAAAGAGACAGAAATTAGTCCTCAGACCCAATCCGACAGTCCTGATCCATTATCATTACTATTATTTTACTGATCCATTATCATTACTATTGTTATATTACTATTTTTTTTTACTATTATTTTATTAGTTGTTATTACATTATCATTCTTGCTCTACAGGGCCCTTAAAAGTGTTTTTTTAAGAGGAAAATGAAAATCAAATATTTGGAACCCAAGTTGCCTGGCATATTAACACCGGATTCCTTTCTCTAAGATAGCAAATTACATATTCTGATTTATTTATTTTACAAAGCAGGGTATGGAATGATATGAACAGAAAGATCCTCTTGATATTTAAGTTACAGTAAAAAAAGCTACCAGAAAACACTTAATGCTTCTCTACACTTTGTAGATTTCTACACTTAAGTATATGTTAACTTTGACCTAAAAAGGTGAGTAAAACTATTCCAAAATATATGATGCTCTTTGCAATCTCGGTAAAAAGAGAGAGCTACGACAGTGTGCCCATTTTGTGAGGCTTATTAAAGAACACTGCTTTTGAGAATCACTGAAATTGTGAAGGAAGAACCAGTCCTGGGACGATGATACTTAATTATCAGGTGGGGCATCCTTCTGACTTTGTTTTATACCCCTGGGTTCAGCTCTGCTCAGAAATTTGGTCCAAAGATAATAGATCATTGATCCGTTCTAGTTTTACAAAGCTCATTTTAATTAAGAGTTTCTAATAAAAGAATTATGTCTCCTGCTAAGTCAGGCCTTGGTAAGCTTGCGATAAAATATGCCATAAATATTACATGGCTGCACTGATGCAAAGTTACGTGCAATGCAGGGTTTGAAAAAGTCAAGTGCATGCTATCAAGATCTGCCGCTTTGCAGGTAAAGCCAACGTGTCCGATTAAGACCGTGCTGAAAATTAATACAGTCTTATTATGCGTCTACTGAACTTTATTTTTAGAATCACTTTTACCAAGGGTATCTTAAATACTTTTTAAAATTCTAAGTCCTCCTCCTCTGGCTTCTACAGGGCTGATTCTCGGTGGTGGGGTAAAGGCATTACACAGCAAAAAAAAAAAAAAAAAAAAATCAGCCAGCTATGTCAAAGCTGAAGCTAAATGTTTCCCCCATAAAACATGAAATTTCCAGATGCATTTCAAAACTGATATTTGGAACAATAAAAAATGTAAAGTGTTTTTAATTTCTTAATACTTCAATTAACTTTTCACATAAACACAGTCACTGACAGATATGTAAGGCAATATCGAATGAATCACAATACTTGGCAAGGGAAGCAAACACCACTTCAGGGTCTAATGTTAGAAAAAGGCCACTGTGGTTCAGATGGACTTGTTTTCATTAAAGACCATAGAGACACGTACATCCCAGTTTTCCTGACAATTAACAGCCTCCTTCCCTTGAGGAGAGTTTTTATTTTGCTTTCGACATCTGAAGGAAACAAGCCCAAAAGTCAGAGCTGCTTCTAGAGTTTGACATCCCAAGGCTCAAGCAGAAAGTATTGCCGTTTTCATTTGCCTTATGTCGTCCCTCCAGGGGACTCAGTCCCTACCTTCCTACATCAGCAACGCCTTAAACAATTAGAAAAGAATAATTCATAAACAATTATTCATCGTAAGTTCTAAAATCCGACCCCAGGCAAAAGGATCAAGTTCAAGACATCACAGTACATTGGAAGTACAGATCATCTCATCTTAGATGGAGTCAGCCTACCATTGTGCCAGATGCTTCCATCCAGAACATTGCGCTCACTCTTCCATTCCTACTTCCCATCTTCCTTGCATTTCTGTACCAAAAAGTGTTCTTTTAAATGTAAGGAAACATGGGGAGAAGGAAGAAAACGCTCAACTTCTCACTTTTCTTACCTTAGTTTTTTTTCCAGTGAACAGACCCCTTATGCAAAAGATATTTTTCCCATCATCATTAGATGGGACTTCCCGATAGCTCTTAACTACAAAGTTAATCTTTGCACTTTACCTACTGAAAGAACACAGCATGCTCTGTATTTCCCTATGAAGTGATTCAAAACTGTAGCTTGTGATACAACAAGCTAGAGACAATTTCAGTAAAAAGGCCTTGCATCTAAATCATATCTTTCACTTCCCTGTCTAGGATAAATTATAAGAGTATCATAGATTCCGATAAACCCGTATGCTAATTTTCTGTCTTGTTGATATTTTCAGAAGATCCCGAAGCCTTAATGTCATTAGGGCAAAAAAAATGCAAAACTTTACATCTCTTTCTACAAACAACATTAGGGTAGTAAATGTTCTTTAAAAATATGAGATGGGGCACCTGGGTGGCTCAGTCGGTCAAGCATCTGACTTCAGCTCAGGTCATCATCTCACAAGCCGTGAGTTCCAGCCCCACATCAGGCTCTGGGCTGACAGCTCAAAGCCTGGAACCTGCTTCGGATTCTGTGTCTCCCTCTCTCTCTCTCTGCCCCTCCCCTGCTCATGCTCTGTCTCTCTCTGTCTCAAAAATAAATAAAAACATTAAAAAAAATTTTTTTAAATATGAGACAAAGTAGGGAAACAATGAATGCTATAGCTTCCTTTAAAAAGTTTTTATACTAAATTCACTGATGAGCATAACCTTCAAGTCACCTTCAGAAAGAGTGATTAAAGTAAAGGGTCTAATATAAAATACATTTCAGTAAATGTGAAAATTGGACCAATCATTTTTAAAGCCATGGGAACTTTTTTCCCTTAATAAGGTGACTCATATAATTCTCTGTGTTATCCTGTTGTGGCCACGCTGAACGATACTTCATGTCACACAGAAGTTACAATTTCAAGCTATAGTCACAAACTGCATTTAGCCTGAGTCACTGGCCGGTATTTTGTTTGTACGCAACGCTTTCCTCCTTCTGTAACCAGTTGGACGCTTAACAATTTCTGCGCTAGTTTAGATACAAGGCAAAGCAGGCTAATTGTGAAGTCAGACATGTGTTTCCTTGTAAATGTCTCTCTGCAGAGTCATCGCATTTTTAAAACCCTGAAGAAAACTAACGGGCAGCAGCCAGCCTGTTAACCATTTGCTGTCACTGCAGAAAGTCCTTTTAGCATATATGCAACATGAAACTCCCAAGGGTTTTTATATTTTTTAATAAAAGCAGAAAGTGAGAAGTAACTAAGGCATAATTATTGCATAATTAGCATCTGGCCTTATCTGATGTCATCTTTCTAACCTAGAGATTGGCAGTACTTTACAGAAGGGCAGAGAATTTTCTTTCTCTTTTCCTTTATTTATCCATCGGAAACTAGAAAATACCTCCCTTTTTTTTTTTTCCAGTATTCACAAGTCAGTCCCCTCACTCTGTCATCTGTCTTTCCCAGTAGCTTGAGACTTGGGGCTCTCCTAGACTGAAAGATAACCTGTCACTCAGCAAACTAGAACATCCTTCCCCCACCAGCCTGCAATGCTGCAGTTTTCCATTAATGAGCTAAAAGTAACTCCCTAAATTAACCCCTTCTATTTTAAAATACAAATGGGCCAAGAGAGCTCATAAAAATAAAAAATAAAAATAAAAACCTCTAGAAACTCACTGATTGGCGTGACCACGTCATTTAAGAAAAGAAGACCTAGAGAAAGCACGCTGTGAAAGGAAAATGTTTAATTCTGGGGTGCCTGCTTTTCACAAGCAGTGATTTCTGCGCAGCCATAGCATTTCACATGCAATCACTTGTGCCCATGGCCCCAGCAAACTCAGTCATTACTCTTACATTCTTCTCTTCACTTTGTCTTGCAGGATTTGGAACTTTTTTACCCTGAATTACCCCAAAGCACTAGGCAAAATAAGGGGGCATTTTACCAGGTAGCAGCACCCCAGACAGCAAGAAGTCTATCTATATTCTTTGCTTAAAGAAACATGTTTAAAGATATGTAAAATCTATTCCAAGTCAAGTCAATCCATATCTAAATGGGGAAATATATTACATTTTATATGGAGGGGAAAACATCTGGTTTTATTCAAGGTTGTGGTGAATCTGTTTGGCAACTTTTAAATTAATTTGAAATTAATCCAGGTGCTTTTCAGTCACCGCAGTTACACACAGGGAGTACTGAACAGAATGATGACGCAGCAATTGTCTGTGTTCAAACTTATCACAAACTATATTCCCCTGGACTTTTCACCTCAGCAGATTTCAAATTCCCCTTTCCAAAGAATATTTGACCTTCAAATTTCAGTCCCTGCTTCTCTTGATTTCTTGCACCTATCCTATGTTAGAAAACCCAAACGGGGCTACATGTATATTATTTCTGTTACCTGACTTTAATGAATTTTAGTTGTTTTCAAAATCTGCAATCGGTTCATTGTGCCAACTCTGCATTGCAGAGAAATCTTAGTGTTCAATTCCAGCTTGGCCCCTGCAAACAGAGTCACTCACTACAAACAGGCTTTAATTGTATTTACTCGGGGATAAAAGGGGGAAACAAACCCCCGCCAACCCGACAGGCAACGCTGGGCGATAAGCCCCCCCGGGCAGCGGAGTCTCCCGGCTCGCCGGCCTGGGCGCTGTCCTTGGTGCTGCCGGCGCCATAGCGAGCACAAGCGCCTTACCTTCTGCCCCCGCGGAAGCTGCGGACGTCCCCCAAACGTTAAGCGGGATGTAGCGCCATATCCCACCTTTAATACAAGTAACTACCCAGGCCCATCCTCTTTGTCCCCTTCCCGAAGCCTTCAGGCCGACTGTTCTTCAAAGTCTTTTTGTTTTTTTCTTCTAGGCCCAACTCGGGGCCTGCGCTCATCTCGGGCTGCTTTAAAAGGAGGAGTGGGGGAAGGGGAGGGAGGCGAGGGGAAATGAGGCTGGGGGAGGGGAAGAATGCAGGGGGAGGGGAGGAAAGAGAAGGGGAGAAGAAAAGGATGGGAAGAAAAAGGTCCAGGAGGAAAGGGCTTGGAGAGAAGGGCAGAGTGAATGGGACTTAAGAAGGCTTAAAGTGGGAAAGCGAAGAGATGCCCAAAAGAAGGGGAAGCGATTCATCACAGAAGACGGGGAAAGAAAAAAGTAATGGAGAAAGGGCCAAAGAAGAGAAAGCCGTGGGTATGAGGAAAGAACAAGGTGGCCAGGGGGTCGGGAGAAGAGCTGTCCGAATGGCGAAGAGTGACTAGACAAAGAAAGGGCGTTGGGTGAATACTCGCACCGAGGGTGTAAAATGCAATCCGAAGGCTAAGAGAAACGGAAAAAAGGGGGCCTGAAGGGCGACAAGTGGTCTGGGACCTAGGAGAGTTGGGGGAGGGGCCGCGGACGGGGCAGCAAAGTCCGGGGTCCGATGCGGCGTGGGCCCACGTGGAGCGGGCGCTGAATCACCGCTAGGCTGTCTTTACCCCCCTCGTCTCCCCCGGCCCGGTGCCCGCAGTCCCCGCCTCCTCGGCCGCCGCCTCCACGGGGCGGGGCCCTGGCCCGGGACCAGCCGCCGCGGCTATAAATGGGCTGCGGCGAGACCAGCAGAACGCTGTGACAGCCACACGCCCCGAGGCCTCCAAGATGAGCTACACACTGGACTCGCTGGGCAACCCGTCCGCCTACCGGCGGGTCACCGAGACCCGCTCGAGCTTCAGCCGCGTCAGTGGCTCCCCGTCCAGCGGCTTCCGCTCGCAGTCGTGGTCCCGCGGCTCGCCCAGCACCGTGTCCTCCTCCTACAAGCGCAGCGCGCTTGGCCCGCGCCTCGCCTACAGCTCGGCTATGCTCAGCTCGGCCGAGAGCAGCCTCGACTTCAGCCAGTCCTCGTCGCTGCTCAACGGCGGCTCCGGGCCAGGCGGCGACTACAAGCTGTCCCGTTCCAACGAGAAGGAGCAGCTCCAGGGGCTGAACGACCGCTTCGCCGGCTACATCGAGAAGGTGCACTACCTGGAGCAGCAGAACAAGGAGATCGAGGCGGAGATCCAGGCGCTGCGGCAGAAGCAGGCCTCGCACGCCCAGCTGGGCGACGCGTACGACCAGGAGATCCGCGAGCTGCGCGCCACCCTCGAGCTGGTGAATCACGAGAAGGCTCAGGTACAGCTGGACTCGGATCACCTGGAGGAAGACATCCACCGGCTCAAGGAGCGCTTCGAAGAAGAGGCACGGCTGCGCGACGACACCGAGGCGGCCATCCGCGCGCTGCGCAAAGACATCGAGGAGGCGTCGCTGGTCAAGGTGGAGCTGGACAAGAAGGTGCAGTCGCTGCAGGATGAGGTGGCCTTCCTGCGGAGCAATCACGAGGAGGAGGTGGCCGACCTGTTGGCCCAGATCCAGGCGTCGCACATCACGGTGGAGCGCAAAGACTACCTGAAGACAGACATCTCGTCGGCGCTGAAGGAGATCCGCTCGCAGCTCGAATGCCACTCCGACCAGAACATGCACCAGGCCGAAGAGTGGTTTAAGTGCCGCTACGCCAAGCTCACCGAGGCGGCCGAGCAAAACAAGGAGGCCATCCGCTCCGCCAAGGAAGAGATCGCCGAGTACCGGCGCCAGCTGCAGTCCAAGAGTATCGAGCTCGAGTCAGTGCGCGGCACCAAGGAGTCCCTGGAGCGGCAGCTCAGCGACATCGAGGAGCGCCATAACCACGACCTCAGCAGCTACCAGGTAGGAAACGCGGCTGCGCGGCCAGCCTGCGCCAGCGCCAGCGCCGCGCGCCCCCGACACTCAGGCACGCGACCCGGCGCGCTCTCCGCCGCGCTCTCCGCCGCGCTCCCCGCCGCGCTCCCTGGCGGCCGCTGGCCAGTGCGCGCGCGCGACGCAGACCCAAGTTAGATCCGCAAAGCGTCCTCGCCCCTCCCCATCCCTTCTCCACTCCTCCTCCACCCACCATCTCCAGCTCCTAAGAGCCCCGACCTTTTTCTAAACGCGTTTTTCCTTCGGGAGCTCTAGTTTTAAAGTAGAAGATACACATGCGGGCAGTTGACAAAGCAGCAACTTTCGGACAGCTTGTGCAGCAACGCATATATTCTCAACTTTCCCAGCCGCCATCAGAACTCTTAAAATCGCCTTTCAGCCCAAAAGGTTCAGATGAGAAGGGCTCAGTCAGCCGTGGGGTTTCCCCCAAGCATGTTTGTTTCCTGCTGAGACGAGTTCTAGGTCCACCGGTCTCGGTGCATGATGTGCCCAGGAAATCTCTTATTGCCTGACTGATCTTGTTTGTTCATTTATTTGGTAATTCCTTAGTTGGTTTGTTGTTGCTGTTTTTCTTTTAAGGGGCTGAGAGCTACAGGGTTTACGGAGCTGGAGGGAAGTGGGGGGAGGGGTGGTCAGTGCGAAAGAAGTTGCTATTGGAGGAATGAATCTCTGGCTGTGTCTATTTCAGGACACCATCCAGCAGTTGGAAAATGAGCTTCGGGGCACAAAGTGGGAAATGGCTCGTCATTTGCGTGAATATCAGGACCTCCTCAACGTCAAGATGGCTTTGGATATCGAGATCGCTGCGTACAGGTACCGTGCTCACGACGGATGGGGCGGAAACACTAACCGCACTGCGGAGGCTGTTTGGCCGAACCCCCGCCACTTAAGTTAAAACAAGCAGGTTTCGGCGATTTTAAATCAGTGCCTGGTTTTCTTTATTAATTAAAAAAAAAAAATCTAAGGAATTGGAAATTTACCACTTTTTACACAGCTTTAAAAGAATGCACATTAGTTGAAATAAGTATTTAAATAAAATGAGGAAGAGCGCCGATTAATTCAGTGCTGATGCTTAATTTTTTTATTTGATTTTCGTGAAAACTGTTTTCCAAATGTTTGAAACAAGAATGGCATTTTGGATGTTAGTATTTCATATGGTGGCTTCAGCTTTTGACTTTATAATGTCAAGGACAAATATCAGGACATTGAATTTCTCTGTTTCTCTGTTACAGCTTACTATTGCCATCATCTGGCTGAGAACAGCTATAGATTGAAAGGATATATATAGATTAGATAGAATATATTAGATAGAATTATAGAGAGGAAGAAGGAGAGAATATATATATATATATGTATTCTATTTTATTTATATTTACATGTACAGACCTAGATATACAACCAGACAAAGAGAAAAGAAAAGAGATTATAGGTCTGCTATGTGATGCCACGTTATGGTTAACTAAGTTCATAGGAGAAAATCCTTGACTAAACACTTTTTCTACTACCAAGAAGGTCATCATCACAACATGACAGGAATAAATGGTATTCAGAGCTATCTCTCTTTTCAGGAAAGCTGAGTGATTATGTTAAATAGACACTTTATGATTAAAATTGCAGGTGAATTTATAACTTGATATTCCCATATTAGCGTATGTATATGTAGCCTAAATTCTGACGTACACTAAAAGGTTTTATAGATACGTTGAACATTATGTTCGCTAAAAGAAATTTAGTGTACATCCTGAAAGTCCAAGTGCTCAAGAAGGTCACTGAGGCCTTCTTGGCCACGAGGGAGCTTTCCAGCATATTCACGGTGCAGCAAATAGACTGCGGCAGAGCTGAGATTTGGCGGCCGGGTGTGTTAGTGGACTATTGGGTGTGGTCAGTTACGGCAGCAGGTGATTGGCTGATGGCCCATGAGAATCTCTGGATATGACACAGATGGCAGGTATGATATGAAATGATAGCAGGTGTTACACTGGCTTGACAGAACCTCTTATGTACGTGATTCTGTTTGTTGAAAGGTATCTGCTGCATTACCCATAACATAATGACACTCAGAAGGCCCACTGAGGTTTTACTCATGTCTCGTCTTTTCTGATTCGGTCCTTAGAAAACTCCTGGAGGGTGAAGAGACCAGATTTAGCACATTTGCAGGAAGCATCACTGGGCCGCTGTATACACACCGACCGCCCTCAGTCACAATATCCAGTAAGATTCAGAAAACCAAGGTAGAGGCTCCTAAGTTAAAGGTCCAACACAAGTTTGTGGAGGAGATCATAGAGGAAACCAAAGTGGAAGATGAGAAATCGGAAATGGAAGATGCCCTGACAGCCATTACAGAGGAATTGGCTGTGTCCATGAAAGAAGAGAAGGAAGAAGAGGCAGTAGAAAAGGAAGAGGAACAAGCTGAAGAAGAAGTCGTAGCTACCAAAAAGTCGCCAGTGAAAGCGGCTGCGCCTGAACTTAAAGAAGAGGAGGAAGGAGAAAAGGAGGAAGAGGAAGGCCAAGAGGAAGAAGAGGAGGAGGAGGAGGGCGCTAAATCAGACCAAGCCGAAGAAGGAGGATCCGAGAAGGAGGGTTCCAGTGAAAAAGAGGAAGGTGAACAGGAAGAAGAAGGAGAGACCGAGGCCGAAGGTGAAGGGGAGGAAGCTGAAGCTAAGGAAGAAAAGAAACCTGAAGAGAAGCGTGAAGAAGTGGCTCCCAAGGAGGAGCCGGTAGCAGAAGCCAAGGCCGAGAAGCCAGAGAAAGCCAAGTCTCCCGTGCCAAAGTCCCCAGTGGAAGAGGTGAAGCCGAAAGCGGAAGCTGGAGCTGAGAAAGTCGAACAGAAAAAGGAAGAGGAGAAAGTAGAGGAAGAAAAGAAGGAAGCAGCAAAGGAATCTCCCAAGGAAGAGAAGGTGGAGAAGAAGGAGGAGAAGCCAAAGGACGTGCCAGAGAAGAAGAAGGCGGAGTCCCCGGTCAAGGAGGAGACGGTGGAGGAGGTCAGCAAGTCGGTAAAGGTGAGCTTGGAGAAAGAGGCCAAAGAGGAGAAGCCGCAGCCACAGGAGAAGGAGAAGGAGAAAGAGAAGGAGAAGGCAGAAGAGGAGGGAGGGAGTGAGGAGGAAGGCAGCGATAAGGCTCCCAAGGAATCCAGGAAGGAGGACATAGCAGTGAATGGGGAGGTGGAAGGAAAGGAGGGAGAGCAGGAAACTAAGGAGAAAGGCAGTGGGGGAGAAGAGGAGAAAGGGGTTGTCACCAATGGGCTAGACTTGAGCCCAGCGGAGGAAAAGAAGGGGGCAGACCGAAGTGAGGAGAAAGTGGTGGTGACCAAAAAGATAGAAAAAATCACCAGTGAGGGGGGCGATGGTGCTACCAAATACATCACTAAATCTGTAACCGTCACTCAAAAGGTCGAAGAGCATGAAGAGACCTTTGAGGAGAAGCTAGTGTCTACCAAAAAGGTAGAGAAGGTCACTTCACACGCCATAGTAAAGGAAGTCACCCAGAGTGACTAGGATTTGAGTCCATTGCAAAAGGTTAAGCCATATGACAATTTTAATATGCATGTGATTGACAGCTTCAAAACAGAACGGGTTCTCCCATGGGGGCTCCAGACATTGAATTTTACTTTGTGCAATACGAGGGAACTGCATGCAAGCTCAGGGTGCTCCCTCCTCAGTCTTTGGGTGATTCAAATGCATGACATTGTACGTTCCTGGGGAATTGGCCAATTTCCTAAGCTGTTGGAAGGGGGGCACTCGGGGGGGGGATGTTTTGAGATGTATTCTGCAAAGAACCAACTGAGCCAAAAATCATAAATGAAACACAGAACTCTCTTAGCCTTAAGAAAGCTATATATGAATAATTATGTTTACCTCACTGGTGCATTTAAAATGGACTTTTGTTCATGGGAGAACCTCGTTGACATGCACAGTTTGCAACCTTTCGTTGATTGATGTTAAACGTCACAGCAGTACTTGCTCAATAAAGGTCATATTGGAAACATAGTCGATTGCATGGTGTCCTGTCATTTCGAAGTGAAATCTCCACCACCTGACCCTTTCTTTTCCTACAGTAGGGTATTTGGGGGATTATAAGTGACCTGCATTTCTTCTCATCATTTCCCTGAGGGTGATCACTGGGAAAACATAATCGCCAAAAACGTTTTCAGCCGTCAAAATATTTAGCCCAATCTTCCTTTCAAAATTTTAAATGTGTGTCTTTCAAACGAAAACTAAAGCATCAGATAAAAGAGCAAGATTGGTGGGATAAAAGTCTTCAGTATCCAGCTGTTTCGATCCCAAACGAAAACTGAGAACCTCCAAGAGAGAGGGACCATAACGGAGTCATAACTTGTTTCTTGGAGTTGGGACACAAAGAAACTCGTGGCATTTATAACAATGTATCCAGAAGAGCACTGAGATCATTAACAGACCTAACAAAAAATATCCAGTCTCAGATGCATGGTTCTGGTTCAAACGCAAATACACACACATATAAACACACACACACACACACACACACACACACACCCCTTTTCTGCAGTACTAATTCTTGATTTGGTTGACAGAGACTTACACTTTTGTGTTTTATTTAGGGAAAAATAATATCAAAAGTAAATAAGATGTTCCACTCGGGAAAAAAATTTTTTTTCTCTGATGCAGGCAAAAAGTGTTTTTAAATTTAACAACAGCAACAAAAAAGACCAGATCGTGAACAAGGAAATAATAGAACTCCCTGTGCAAAATATATCTGTTCCAGACTTTTTAAACTATTAGTAATTTATTAAGATATCATTCGTTCCAAGTCCGTATTTTGTCATCAATCAGATCATCCCAGTAATATAATCCTTGATGCTCTTTTTAATGGCTTTTCAAGATACCCTAATTTAAAATTTTTTTTTCAACGTTTATTTATTTTTGGGACAGAGAGAGACAGAGCATGAACGGGCAAGGGGCAGAGAGAGAGGGAGACACAGAATCAGAAACAGGCTCCAGGCTCTGAGCCATCAGCCCAGAGCCCGACGCGGGGCTCGAACTCACGGACCATGAGATCGTGACCTGGCTGAAGTCGGACGCTTAACCGACTGCGCCACCCAGGTGCCCCGATACCCTAATTTTAATACCTAAATGTACCCAGGAAGCTCACTGCTCATGTCAATATTGGCAGTAATGGTTCCCAATCATTAGCCATGGGCCAATCCTTACAATTTTTGCTATATCTGCATATCATTTGCACAATGTAGTCACATTTTTCCTTAAAAACTCCTGTTTTAGGGGCGCCTGGGTGGCTCAGTCAGTTAAGCTCAGGTCATGATCTCACGGTTCATGGGTTCGAGCCCCACATCAGGCTCTGCGCTGACAGCTCAGAGCCTGGATCCTGCTTCGGATTGTACGTCTCCCTCTCTCTCTGCCCCTCCCCCACTCGTTCTCTCTCTCCTCTCTCTCTCTCTCTCTCAAAAGTAAATAAACTTTAATTGTTTTAAATAATAAGAAAATAAAAACTCCAGGTTCATGTTAAAACACTACTTTTTCTGGAGCAATGGAATCCATGACATCCAAGGTAAAAGAGAATTTTCAAGTATAATCACCAAAACTTAAAAAGGGTATATTGGAAAAATTCAGGACAGCTCCTAGGATGGAAGGATGCGTGGAAGAGTTTGGGTGTTGGAAAGGACCAGCGAGGACGGCCCCAGGACAGGAGGTAGCAGGAACCATCGTGCAGACACAGGGCTGACTGAACCCCAAAGTTTGTTCTCACTTCATTGGAAGTTTAGAAACACAGCGCGCATTTGTCCCCCACGTTGGCCAGCAAAGCAAGAAGCATCTTGATCAACAGACCCACCAAAACTCACACTCAGGCTGCGGCAGCCTCCCCCCAGAGAAGAGTCGGGGGGCTCTTCTATGAAGTGGGAATAGAGACTGGATCTACGTGATGTGTTAGTTGAATTTTTAAAACACCTAGTAGGGGCGCCTGGGTGGCGCAGTCGGTTAAGCGTCCGACTTCAGCCAGGTCACGATCTCGCGGTCCGTGAGTTCGAGCCCCGCATCAGGCTCTGGGCTGATGGCTCAGAACCTGGAGCCTGTTTCCGATTCTGGGTCTCCCTCTCTCTCTGCCCCTCCCCCGTTCATGCTCTGTCTCTCTCTGTCCCAAAAATAAATAAACGTTGGAAAAAAAAAAAATTTTAAAACACCTACTAAATATATAGCCATTACTACAAAAGTGTTCGTGTGTCTATACCTAAAATCATCTCATTATCAGCACTGGCCCCTGAGGCTACCCCAGCTTAGAAAACCCTATGTGTAGCGTATATTGTTTTAAAATGACAGGACCAGGGCGCCTGGGTGACTCAGTTGGTTAAGCGTTCGACTTTGGCTCAGGTCATGATCTCATGGTTTGTGAGTTCGAGCCCCACGTCGGGCTCTGTGCTGACAGCTCGAAACCTGGAGCCTGCTTCGGATTCTGGGTCCCCCTTGCTCTCTGCCCCTCCCCCATTCATGCTCTGTCTCATTCTGTCAAAAATAAATAAATGCTAAAAAAATGTTTTTAAATAAAATGACAGGACCAATCAGCAGCCCTCCCAAAGGCCAGCATTAGAGACTCGTCCCTTCCGTTCCAACTTTGTTTTCAACCATCTCATTTTCTTTCCTGAGAATAAAAGAATTTTAATAATACATCCACATTTTCCAGACCACTGTTCTGTCCTCTTTAAAAATAATGGGGGGGGGTGCTTGGATGGCTCAGTCAGTTGAGCATCCAACTCTTGATTTTGGCTCTGGTCATGACCTCACGGTTCAGTTCGTGGGTTAGAACCCCACCTCGGGCTCTGTGCTGACAGCATGGAGCCTGCTTGGGATTCTTTCTCTCCCTCTCTCTATGCCCCTTCCCCACTCACTCAAAACAAATAAACTTTAAATATATGTATAGTAAGAAGTACCAAAGCTAATTAGTCTTCAATTTTCCAATAGGAAACTGAGGCACAGAAAAAAAAAATTTAACTTTCTCTGGGTCACACACTAGGAGATAACAGAGCTGGGATTTAATCCAGAGACTCCGGGTCCACAGCACTTAAGCTTAACCCCTTGCAGTCCACTGTGCCTCAAATCCATCCATTGTGGCCAACTCAATTTATAAGGACGTTCTGGAGCGGTCCCTTCTTGCTTTCCAGCTTGGAAGAAAGAAAACAGATCTATGCCATGAATCTTTCATTTAATACGCTTACAGATCTCTTTACAGTAAAGAAAAAAAAAAGATGCACTATCATTTCTCTGCGTCACTGTTTGCATCACGAGGAGAATAAAACATCCGGATACAAAATAAGCGGTGATTCCTTCTCCCACAACAGCTTGCAGTGCACAAAAATGTGGCAAACACTTTTCTCGTGACAACTTTAATGTTCAATGGAAAAGGAAAGTGTTATTTCTAGCACACTGTCTTCTATTGCCAGTCAGTGCAGAGACAGTATTAAAACATTGGGATATTCATTTCCACAACAAATAGGTTGGTTGTTCCAGTTCGGAGCCAGTTATTTTTTCCTGTTGGTTTATGTCATTTTCCCAAAGGGAAACAGGAGCCATTTTTAACGAAGTTGTTTTCTTGGTCCCGCACAAAATGTGTCCACGCCCAGGGCTCGTCTACCTTTAGAGGTACAGAGATTCGGGGAAAACCCTGGATTGGAGTTAACCTCCCAGGTCTGTAGATAGCTAAATTGTGTGTCTTGAGTCCATTGTATTTTGTCCCTCTAAGCTTCTGCTACAGACTGAAGGTCTGTGTCCTGTAGATTCATACGTGAAGTCCTTGCACCCAATGTGATGGTATTGGAGGTGGGGGGTTTGGGAGGTGCTTAGATTCTGAGGTTGGGACCCTCATGAATGGGATTAGTGCCCCTATAAAAGAAAACTCAAGGAGCTCCCTTCCCCCCTCCTCCACATGAGGATATTAAAAGAGAGACGTCTTTGAACTGGGAAGCAGGGGTTCACCAGGCACTGAAACATGGCGCCTTGATCATGGACTTCCCAGCCACCAGAAGTATGAAAAATAAATTTCTGTTGCTTATAAGCTACCTGGTCTGACATTTTGGTATAACGACCAGAACAGACTAAGACAGCTTCCACTTCTTTATCTGTAAACCAGGGGCCCGAACCTATTCTTCAAAGGGCTGCTGATGTAACTAAATGAGATGATATCTGGAGAAGTACCCAGCACTATTAACAGGTACATAGTAGCTGACCAAAATCATTGCTGAATATATTTAAAGTTGGATCAAAGCTATAGGTACACAATGTATTTAATGTGGTCATAAGAAATTGATTGGAACATTCACATCCTTATATATGATTTCAATGCAGATTGCAATTATAATGAGTTTACCAGAATACGTAGACAATATAAACATCCATGTGTGCATAGGCACATATATTTCTTCATCAGTGTATACTGATAATTCAGTGTATACTTATAATACAGTGTATAATACATTGTAATATATTCAATTATCCAGATAGAGAATTTGGGTGGAAAATAACTGCATTTTTCACTGAAATAAACTGTAGACGCTGCTTAGATATCCAATAATCCACCTGTATAGTCACGGGTCTTAAAAGTTTCTTCATGCAAACTATTTAAAATAATATTGAGAATTAGAGAAACAGCTTTGTGCTAGATCTATGAAGACAACTTTAAATCCCCAAATCCACATTGATTGTGCTCAGCTCCCTAATGCCAGGCTCTCCGAATTCTCTTCTACTTCTTTTTTTTTAAGTTTATTTATTTTTGAGAGAGAGAGCGAGAGGGAGCGCGAGTGGGGGGAGGGGCAGAGAGAGAGGGAGACACAGAATCGGAAGCAGGCTCCAGGCTCTGAGCTGTCAGCACAGAGCCCGACGCGGGGCTCGAACTCACGGACCGCGAGATCATGACCTGAGCCGAAGTCGGCCGCTTAACCGACTGAGCCACCCAGGCGCCCCTCATTTGAGGTATTTTGAAAAATTATCACATTATATCTTCAACATGTTATTAATTTTAGGTAATACCCCTTAAGTCTAGTTAGCATTCTTATCTTAGAAGAAACCATAGTTGAAACATATTAGCAGTTGGCTGGATCAAAAGCCCTTTTTTGTAACATTTGAGGGAAGGGTAATCGTTTCAAAGACCTAAGTAGGATGTTAGATGACTTACATAGGCCCACCCCCATACCGATGGTCTTGCTTTGGATGTGTGTGTTTCAGGGAGATGGGAGAGGAAAAGGGTTAAGAGAGCATAGAATCAAGGGTCCAAGAACTTAAGTAACAATATTGTTTTCGGAAGGCGGACACAGGAGATTCCCGATGCTGAATTAAAATCAGGCTCACAGGGGTGCCTGGGTGGTTCAGTCGGTTGAGCCTTCAACTGTTGGTTTGGGCTTAGGTCACGATCTCACGGTTTCGTGAGTTCCAGCCCTGCATCAGAGTCTGCCCTGGCAGTGTGGAGACTGCTTGGCATTCTCTCTCTCTCTCTCTCTCTCCCTCTCCCTCTTCCTCTCGCTCTCTCACTATCTGCCCCTCCCCCACTCGTGCTATCTCTGTCTCTCTCAAAATAAATAAACTTAAAAATATTATAGGATCACAAATCGGAGGCCAACTGAAAATATCACGGGCTCTACCTTTGTGTATTTTCACGTTCATGAGAGAGTAGACCATGATGGTACCATGAAAAAGAGATGTTAATGAAATCACCTCATTGTCTAATTGGTTTTCATCTCTTAAGGGAATTTTGGTGTAGAGGGTAAAACTGCCAGTTTACATTAGAGTTTCTGAATACCCTTAATTTTAATTGTTCATCATCTCCTCCAGAAAACCACAGATTGGTTGAAAACACAGAGTAATAGGGGCGCCTGGGTGGCTTAGTCAGTTAAGTGTCTGACTTCGGCTTGGGTCATGATCTCGCGGTCCGTGAGTTCGAGCTCCGCATCAGGCTCTGTGCTGACAGCTCAGAGCCTGGAGTCTGTTTCAGATTCTGTGTCTCCCTCTCTCTCTGCCCCTCCCCTGTTCATGTTCTGTCTCTCTCTGTCTCAAAAATAAATAAACGTTAAAAAATTTTAAAAAAAAAGAAAGAAAGAAAGAAAGAAAGAAAACACAGAGTAATATAGCCCAAAGTGTTTTCTATGCCCTTGGACTTGGGAAGCCTGGACCTCACCACAAGTCACAACATCTCTACACCTCCCACATTAATTGGAAAACTCAAGGATAGTTTGAATCCTGAGATAATGTTGCTAAACCTTTCTCAACTTAGATGTCAAAAATTGACTCGTAGCCAGAAAGAATATTTCAGCTAAAGAGAACTTTATACCTGAAATAGCCTGTGCTAATATTTAGAAGAATAGAAAGCTAAAGGTTATTAATTTATATCCACTTAAATATATAATATGTGAATACCTGGGGGGACAAGAAAAAGAAGGTGTCTGTTATTTTCTCCAGATTTCCTTCTAATCCAGACTGCCCAGTTGTTTCTGAACTGGACTTCTGGGTGGCCCAATTAAAATTACAAAGGTAGGGGTGCCTGGGTGGCGCAGTCGGTTAAGCGTCCGACTTCAGCCAGGTCACGATCTCGCGGTCCGTGAGTTCGAGCCCCGCGTCAGGCTCTGGGCTGATGGCTCGGAGCCTGGAGCCTGTTTCCGATTCTGTGTCTCCCTCTCTCTCTGCCCCTCCCCCGTTCATGCTCTGTCTCTCTCTGTCCCAAAAATAAATAAAAAAACGTTGAAAAAAAAATTTAAAATTACAAAGGTAAAAATAACAATAATCATCATTTCTGAGAAATAGCAGGTGCCTAGTAAATAGTAGTAATAGTAATCGTAGTGGTAGCAGTAACAGTTTTAAAGGTATTAATTAAAAGGGGTGCTTGGGTGGTTTAGTCAGTTAAGCGTCCAACTCTTGATCTCAGCTCAGGTCTTGATCTCAGGGTCATGAGTTCAAGCCCCGTGTTGGGCTCCATGCTGGGCACGGAGCCTACTTAAAAAAATAAAAGTATCGGGGCTCCTGGGGGGGCTCAGTTGGTTGAGCGTCCAACTTCGGTTCAGGTCACAACCTCACGGTTCGTGGGTTCGCGCCCCGCATCGGGCTCTGTGCTGACAGCTCAGAGCCTGGAGCCTGCTTCAGATCCTGTGTCTCCCTCTCTCTCTCTCTGTCTCTCCCCAACTCACACTCTGTCTCTCTCTGTCTCTCAAAAATGAATAAATGTCAAAAAAAAATTTAAGTATTAATTAAAATAGTATTAATGTTTACGTATTAAATGTTTACAAGTGATACCCACAAAAATTTAATCTATAACAAACCTTCAAGAAGAAAAGTTAGATACCTTTAAACTCTTATTTATTATTTGCTATTTAGAGTCACAGAATCCTAAAAGTTGGATTAGCTGGTGACATTGAACTCCCCTTTTCCATGACTAGAAAGTAGTTGCCTATCCTATCATTGAGTACCTACAGTGACAGGGAAGTTATTTTGTTCTCAGGCATTCATCAGGCGGCTTGAACTGTCTCCCAAGCCTTCTTTCCACCATTCCAGTATCTGACCCCCTACAATTTTCACCCACTAGTGAAAGTTCGGAGGCGTCATATAAACCTCTATTCCTTTTTTCCCAGAATGGACCTTCAGAAAGGTGAAGGCCCAGACCCAGATCCAAATAACTCATCACAATAATAAGTTTTAAGTTTATTATATATCAGGCATTTTACCTGTAATAAATCATTGGACCCTCGTAAGATATATATGTGCAGGAATTATTTTCGTTGTCATTCTTTGCAGAAGTTTGGGCCTAAGGATTAGAACCCAGGCCTTTCTCATATAAAACCCATATCCTTTCCACTGCATACAATTATAGAAAAGATAGAAAATATATATTCTGTGTTTGTTCGCCTCTGGAATGAACCTCTACCCATTGAGCCCCACCCTGTTGTCCATTTTTTAATTTGTGGAGGAATTGACTGACCTCCTGGAGTGCTATTTTAAAATCATTGCTATAGGGGCGCCTGGGTGGCTCAGTTGGTTAAGCGTCTGACTTCAGCTCAGGTCATGATCTCACAGTCCGAGAGTTCCAGCCCCACGTCAGGCTCTGTGCTGACAGCTCAGAGCCTGGAGCCTGCTTCAGATTCTGTGTCTCCCTCTCTCTCTGCCCCTCCCCTGCTCATGCTCTGTCTCCCTCTGTCTCAAAAATAAATAGCAACATTTTAAAACATTTTAAAAATAAATAAATAAAATCATTGCTATAGAAGTGGCAGAAACATTATACTCAACATCAGCTCCCTGTGTTGTAGTCTAGGTTCCATTCTCCTCTGCATGAATATGTAAATTTGTTTTGTGGAATCCTCTTTACATATTAAAATTTTGATTGGTGCATGAAACACTTTATGTCCCTAACTGGCCATTTTTTCAGACTCCAAAAAAAAAAAAACAATAAGCAAACAAATTAACGTTTTTTTCCATTAGTTACTCACCTATAATACATAACTGATTCTGTAGCCAACGCAACAGGTACCTGCCTGTCACCTTTGATCAACAGTTTGCTCCTTAGAGATAGCAACAAGAAAAAGCATTTTGATTGGATTAAAGTGATTAAGTATCAAGCAAAATTATTTCTATATACCTATCATTAGCTAGGATACACTCCTAAAGTGTATCTGACATGTAGCATGTTGGAAATTTGGACAAATTTGGATTATTTCACTTCCATGACCCACTCGCTGGAATCTGTGACTATCATCAATTGAGACGAAATTTCCTTGGCCGGGCATTATTGCCCAGCCTAATAATCACCATGTCCCTGTGAAAGCAGTTTACCATGCCTATCCACTGGGCTCATTCCCTTGGCATATTAGAAAGAGCATTATACATAGAGACAGATCATATGGCCATGACATTTGGCGAGCTGACGCCCATCTCCATTCTTCATCAGCTACCCATGAAATGGCCACCAACACTTCTAAAGTTATCACTATCTCATTGGCAATCAGCAAACTGCTTTGCCTTGTATTCTCTGTGAGGAATATGCTTATCGTTCTCAGGAAGAGACACGGATCTCAACGTCCTCCTTAAGGGGTGCAAAATACAAGGTCTGGGAAAGGAAAGTGAAAGAGAGCTTTCAAAGCATTTACTTCCCCCTCAATGTGGGTAAAAAGAAGTGAACTCTCATGGGAGAGAGGAGGAAGTCTTGCCAAAGGATGAGAAGATGAATAACAGTAGAGACTTGTGCCTTGCCCACATTAACATTCTATATTTCTGTGTGTTATCAGAAAAGAAAAGGGGTGCCTGGGTGGCTCAGTTGGTTGAGCGTCCGACTTCGGGTCAGGTCAGGATCTCGCAGTTTGTGGGTTCAAGCCCCGCATCGGGCTCTGTGCTGACAGCTCGGAGCCTGGAGCCTGCCTTGGATTTTGTGTCTCCCTCTCACTCTGTCCACCCGCCCGCCCCCCCCCCCCCCCCCCCCCCGCCACTCACACACTGTCTCTCTCTCCTTCAAAAAAAAAACAAACATTAAAACACACACGCACACACAGATTTTTGTGTCTGGTCAGACCTTGGTCGGAATCTCAGGCCTGAACTTCCTGAGTCAGTTGTCTGAGGCCAGTCAGAAAAAGAAAAGGAAAAAGGAAAAAAAAAAAATTCTAGGAGTTTCAAACAGAGTGGAAATTAACGCAGGGAAATGGTACCACAAAGTTAAGGAAAGGTTGAAAAGCCAAAAAAAAAAAAAAAAAAAAGGTGTATTAGCGAGCTCTAGCTACCATAACACAATCTCGTAGACTGGGGGGCCTAATCAACAGAATTTATTTTCTCACCGTTCTGGAGGCCGGAAGTCCAAGATCAAGATGCCAACCTTGTCAGGTGCCGGAGAGAGTCACCTTTCCCGCTGGTAGGCGGTCACTTCCTCACTGCGTCCTTACATGGCTAGGAGAGAGAGAGCTAGATCATTCATCTGTCTTCTTATAAAGACACTAATCCCATCAGATCAGGGCCCCATGCTTATGACTTCATTTAACCTTAACTATTTCCAAAGGCCCTATCTCCAAATACAGTCCCATTGAGGGGTCAGCGTTCCAACATATGAATTTGAAGGGGACACAATTTAGTCCATAGCAGGAGACAATGAGGCAAGGAGATATTAGTAACAGAAAGAAGCCGTCATCACCTCCGGGACTGGAGTGACATGAGAAGACGCTGGCACCAGAACTCAGGAGCCGGGGGCCACATCTGATAGAAGCTAGACCCATGGCAGCAGAGGCATCCTGGTGAGAACTGAGACCATGGAGGGCGGCATTGTCGAACGGAAACCAGACTCAAAAAGAAGAGGCAGTTACCACTGGACAAGCTGCCTTAAAGCAGGGCCAGGAATGGCAGGGGAAATTCTCTGATTGTCCCCTCCTCCTGTCCTTCTCTTTCATCAGCACTTCCCATGGGCCGATATTCCCCCACCCCCCCAACCAAGCTATTCTGCAAAGGAGCCTGGGATATGTAGTTCCCTCTCCTACAGAGCAGAGCAAGGCCAACGCCAGATATGGAGCTGAGCACAAAACTGACCCATGACTGGCACACTCACTAGGCGACGGGGGGCAACTCTCTTTCCGACCACGGGTTTTCTCATCGGCCAAAAAAGGCCGATAATAGACTTATTTTTTTTTTCAACGTTTTTTTTTAACTTATTTTTGGGACAGAGAGAGACAGAGCATGAACGGGGGAGGGGCAGAGAGAGAGGGAGACACAGAATCCGAAACAGGCTCCAGGCTCTGAGCCATTAGCCCAGAGCCCGATGCGGGGCTTGAACTCACGGACCTCGAGATCGTGACCTGGCTGAAGTCGGACGCTTAACCGACTGCGTCACCCAGGCGCCCCGATAATAGACTTATTTTGAGGATTAAGGGATAGACTTCTTGCGAAGCATTTAGGTCAGAGTAAATTCTCTAACCTGTATTAGAGCTCAGTAAATGTTGTTTGTCATTTGTCAGGGAATGTGTGTTTATTTTAGCTTGTGTTAACGATGACTACGACTGAATGGCTAAAATTAACAACACCAGAAACCACAGGTGTTGGCGAGGATGTAGGGAAAGGGGAACCCTCCCGCACTGTTGGTGGGAATGCAAACTGGTGCAGCCGCTCTGGAAAACCGTACAGAGGTTCCTCAAAAAGTTAAAAATAGAACCAACCTATAACCCAGCAACTGCTACTTGGTATTTACCCAAAGGATACAAAACTCCAGATTCAAAGGGCTCACGCACCCCAGTATTTATAGCAGCATTATCAACAATAGCCAAACTATGGAGAGAGCCCAAATGTCCATGAACTGATGAGTGGATAAAGAAGATGTGGATGTATAGATAATAGAATATTACCCAGCCATCAAAAAGAATGAAATCTTGCCATTTGCCACAATGTGAATGGAGCTAGATTGTATTATGCTAAGTGAAATAAGTCAGTCAGAGAAAGACAAATACCGTATGATTTCATTCATATGTGGAATTTAAGGAAGAGAACAGATGAACATATGGGAGGAGGAAAAAAAGGAACCGTAAGAGACTCTTTTTTTTTTTTAACGTTTTTATTCATTCTTGAGAGACCGAGAGAGACAGAGCACCAGCAGGGGAGGGGCAGAGAGAGAGGGGACACAGAATCCGAAGCAGGCTCCAGGTTTTGAGCTGTCAGGACAGAGCCTGACACGGGGCTCGAACCCACAAACCGTGAGATCATGACGTGAGCGGAAGTCGGACACAACAAACTGAACCACCCAGGTGCCCCAAACCGTAAGAGACTCTTCAAGATAGAGAACAAACTGAGGGTTGATGGAAGGAAATGGGTGTGGGATGGGTAGGTGGGTGATGGTCATTAAGGAGGGCACTTGTGATGAGCACTGGGTGTTGTGTATAAATGATGAATCACTGAATTCTGCTCCTGAAACCAATATTGCACTGTATGTTAACTAACTAGGATTTAAATAAAAATTTGAAAAGGAAAAAACAAAAAACAATGACTGACCAGCCAGGAAGCTAGGGTCACGAGAACTAGTCTAGGGATCAGTAACCCAGGAAAATCCAAATGTTGGTTTGATCCAAGATATCTTTAAAGTGAAACTTCTAGAAAGGTTAAAACAATCATGGAGTGTCCATCCCAGCCTCCTTTCTGCTCTCTGCTTTTTTCTCCTTCATATGCACTTCTTTTCAAAGCCCCCGTCTTTCTCTTCCCCCTCATCCAACAAAAGTTCCAAGATTGTGTATAATAATTAAAATCATTAATCATCGGATCAACAGATGAAAATCAATGGGTCATTAGTCCATCCAGAATGTTCCCCACTTCCAGCTTTAGACCAAGGGAATGTGCAAGCTCCTTATGTAGCTCGTCTTCTTTATGGAATGACTCATCTTACTCAGGAATGAGGGTCTTAGCAGATGTCCTTTGCCTCTAAAAGGCAAAGAATGGGCACTAGGATGGGCACCGCTCAGCATATGACCCCTCAGCATGAACTGCTTGCCAAGGGGAAGGTCATATCATCCTGCCAGGGTCACATCCTTCCCTACAAGGAGGAGACAGTGCAGCAACGGTGGTGGACGGAGCGGATCTCAACTACTCTGCATCTCGCTCGCTGGAAAAACTGCCCATGTCAGATGAAAGAAGGCTCAAATGCTACCCGCAAAGCTGAGGTCCTCAGCTGACAAGCATGGGCTGTTTCTCACACGAATCAAGGTTAGGGCATCTGATCCACTTTGGAACTAAAACGATGGCAGGAATTAGAGGCAAATGCAGAAAATGATCAGGACACAGCTGGGTCTCAGGGACAACAAGGGCTAGGGTTAAGAGATTCAAAATCCAGTTTTTACTTAATTGGACGCAACACTCAAGCAGGAATCATTTCAAAACTAAGGTGCCAGGAAAACCAGAGTCTCCTTGTAACCGATAGTGCTTTCTTATTCCAGGCCTCCCTCCCTTACAGCACGTCCAGCACGGTCGCCCAAGAAGCACGTGAGGCCTGGCCCTGTGTTTGTGGCCCCAGAGAGACAGAAGGTCAGAAAATATGCTGGAGAAGAGCCATACCAAAGATAGCTGGTCACATGAGTCTCTAGGCAACGGCAACATCTGTCTCTACAGCAATGCCGATAACTAAAACACCTAAAACTTGTACGTTTCTCTACAGGTTAGAAAGTAGCTTCAGATCATCCTCTTTAAGGCCTCACAATATGTAGGACAGATATTGTGATATCTCTTCTCAATTTGCAGCAACGGAAGCTCAGGGAGGTGATTTATCTGCATCAGGGGAGAGTCACCAGCGGCCCCTACCCCATGCCTTCCTAGGACGTTTCTTAACAGAAAAGATACTTAATTTTTACCTTCAAATGTAATGAATATCCATTGTGGAATACTGGCATTTGAGGATATTGATCCACATTCCTGCCATCTTAGAGACCTGTTATATTTCAGCATATTTCCAACGTTTTTCTACGTACGAATTTGATATGGGTAGGTGTGATCATTCTGAAAATATCATTATGTCATCCGTGTTTTTTGTAACAAATTAAGTAATATTTTCCAATACATTACAAATGGGTTTTTTTTTCCATTCTATTTCAAACTCATCACCATGACTGGATATTTCATGGACACAGCATTTATTAGACTCCACCATCCTCTTGCAAACGACCCCCTCCCCCGTCTGTGGTCACTGTTCACCTATTTATTCCAGGTGATTCAACAGTTTTCAAGCTGTAGTATTACAGCCCCAAACTATATAGATTATGAAAATAAACAGATTTTGTTGACAACAATTATTACTATTTTATTATTATTATTGGCCCTTTGTTTTTAATTTTTTTAATGTTAATTTTATTTTTGAGAGAGAGAGAGAGAGAGAGAGAGAGACAGTGCACGAGCGGGGGAAGGGAAAGAGAGAGGGAGACACAGAATCCGAAGCAGGCTCCAGGCTCTGAGCTGTCAGCACAGAGCCTGACATGGGGCTTGAACACACGACCTGTAAGATCGTGGCCTGAGCCGAAGTCGGCCGCCCAACCGACTAAGCCCCAATTATTGGCCCTTTCTTAAAGCTCAAACTACCAATTTATAATCCACGGATGTTTATTGAGCATCCAGTTCATGGGAGAGACATATCAGCTACGAGAGTGAGAAACTGATATTTGGTTCCTCTGACTTGAATATCATGCGGCGTAAGCAATCTTGGTGAGGTTGTTTGGGCTTAAAAATTGGCATTATGGAAACTAAAATATCTACAGCCCGGGTCATGATGTAGGTGAAACGTGTTTGAGAAAAAAATTCAAAAAAGAAAGCAATTCAAGAGAACAAGGGAAGATTAGGAGAGGCAGGAATCTTACCAGAACAAAACAAGAAAGCCTGAAGAGAAAGAACGGACGATGTAGTTTGGTGGGGAAAACATGGCCTATCTAATAATCAAAAAGTACACTCTTCTCTTGAGTGGCCTTGGGCATGTCCCCTCAAAGATTCTCAGAATCCTTGGGGCAGCTGGGTGGCTCAGTCGGTTGAGCGTCCGACTTCGGCTCAGGTCACGATCTCACGGCTCGTGAGTTCAAGCCCTGCGTCAGGCTCTGTGCTGACAGCTCGGAGCCTGGAGCCTGCTTCAGATTCTGGGTCTCCCTCTCTCTCTCTCTGCCCTCTCCTGCTCACGCTGTCTCTCTCTGTCTCTCAAAAATAAATAAAATAAACATTAAAAAAAAAAAAAGATTCTCAGAATCCCAAGGATGGAAGTGACATTATCATCACAGTTGATGTTTGTTATACATCTTTTTTTGATGTTTGCCATGCGTTTGGTAAATGTCAGAAATAGGCTAAATGCTTTACATGAAGGACCCTGTTGACTTTCAAGGTCATAACCACCCTATGAGAAGGAAAGTATAAAATCCTTCGTAACAGGTAAAGAATTGAAGATAGGGGACTAAAAAGAATTATCCAATGTCACAGAACGGGTAGGTATTCAGACCAGTTCTCTCAGATACATGCTGTCTACACGAAAACACTTCCCTTGAAGGCCATCTAGTTTAGTCCTACCCCTGTGATCCTTAAGTCCACTTTATAACAGTCTGACAGTGTTGAAAAACCCCCCAGTGATGAGGTCCAAGCAGTCTGTTCCATCCTGAACAGCTCCAAACGCATTAACTCATTCATTCATTCATTCATTCACCCGTCCACCCAATATTGGTAAGCACAAATATTTTACGGGACATTCATAGCTCTAGGCCCAAGGAATAGAGTAGTGAATAAGTTAAGTCCCTGCCCTCATGGACTTTATATTCCTGTAGGAAACGAGAAGGGGAAAAAAAGAAAAGAAAATATAAAGGATTCGAGGATAATAAATGCTTTGGAGAAAAGGGAAGGGGGGTAAGGAGGTTAGGAAGTGCTGAGTGGGGAGAAGGGAGTTGCACTTGCATAAAGGGTAGTGAAGGGAGGCCTCTCTAATAAAGACGGCATACCTATGAGAAAGAAGCAGTTACATAGGAGAAAATCCATTCCAGGCAAAAGGAACATCAAGTGCAAAGGCTGCAAGCAAAACCTTGTTTGGCATGTCCGGGGAGGGACTAGGAGGCCAGGCTGGGGGGAACAGAAGAGTCAAGAGGGAAGTGGGCGAGGGGCGCCTCGGGTGGCTCAGTGGGTTAAGCGTCCAACTCTTGATTTCAGCTCAGGTCATGATCGCAGGGTTCATGAGATCGAGCCCAGGGTGCGGCTCTGTGCTGACAGCGTGGATTCTCTCCCTCCTTCTCTCTGCCCCTCCCCTCTCTCAAAATAAATAAATAAACATTTTTTAAAAAGGAACAAAAGAGGGAAGGGGGTGACCAAGAGAGGTGGGACCTGATCCAGGAGGTCCTTGCAGGCCACAGAAAGTGCAAAGGTTTAGAGGGTTGTGAGCAAAGGGGTGAGACAGGTACATTTGCAAAGAATCACTCAGGCCACTGGTGTTGAGTACAGATGGGGGACAGGAGGAGCTGAGGACAAGGGGGCCAGTCAGGACTCTATTGTACTTATCTGGGCAAGAGAGTTTGGGATCCAGCTTGGAATAAAAAAGGTAGTGTTCGTGATCGGGGGGGAAGTACCAGGTCACTGGTCACACTTTGAAAGCAAAGTCCGTGCAATTTGTCAACGGAGAGCTGCAGGCAGCAGAAGAAAAGAGAAATCGAAGGTGACTCCAGAGTGTGAGGCCTGGGAAATGGGGAGCGTGGGGCTTCCATATTGATATGGGAACACCCGCAGAAGACCTTAGAAGAGGGCGGGTTTAGGGAAGAGGTAGGGAAATAAGACATTGGTTTTGCCACGGGAAGGTGACTGCCCACGAGACATTAAAGTAGACCTGGCATCTCAAAGGAAACCAATTGCCAAAAAACTCTGTGCTTTGATCTTACCTGTAAAATGTGTTACAACGCATGCCCTCCCAGCAGGCCATGTTATGAGAAAGGGTGTAAATGCTCTCAAAAGTAAAAAAAACACGGTCAACCCTGTATCTGATGATGGTGATAATTTTTATAACCATTGAAATGAAAGCGTCAGCTGTGAAGAATGAAAGGCGTGCACAGATGGGGAATTTATCCCCATACAGATAGTAGGATGGGGACAAAGGAGAAAACACGCCTGATGGCATAGAGGTAAAATGAATGTCTCGGCTTTAACAGGCTAAGGTGGCCTTGGTGACAATGGCATACGTGGACCACTCGCAACTGCCATGAGACTACCGAAGTCTTTCAAGGCAATTTTCTTCTTTCGGTGCTTCGGAGTCAAGTCATTCCTGGCCAAGAAGGTCTGCTTTTTATTCCTCAGGAATTATGATCGGCAATTTGCTCTCAAATGAAATGGCTGGCTTTATTTTCTGGTCCTTTCACCTCATGCTCAACCCCGCGTCCCACATGCATGCCTCGGGAGAAGGGAGCTCTTATTTATAAGAGACAGAGCTCCAGACTCCATGCTGCTGGGGTGACAGCCCCGTCCTTCCAAGATGACAACAGGGCCTGGCTCCCCCCACACTGCTCTCCACACCGGAA
Organism: Prionailurus bengalensis; assembly: GCF_016509475.1. Lineage (NCBI taxonomy): Eukaryota > Metazoa > Chordata > Mammalia > Carnivora > Felidae > Prionailurus > Prionailurus bengalensis. The sequence continues at coordinate 33,166,478 of NC_057344.1, read as the reverse complement.
TGGCAGCTTTCCATCTCCCAGGGGAAAGGGCACAAAGGCAATCCCCAGCGTGTGAAGGCTGACTTCCCCCACTAGTGCACTGAATTGAGAAACAAACCGCTAACTTCAGCTTGCTGATTTTTATAGGCAAGTATCTGTTAAGAAGAAGATGTCGAGCGGTTTCTCACACTGTGCGTGTTTTCTTTTTCACGTGAACAACTCATTGTTGATCTAGACGGATGAGTTTCACAACACTTGGAGCTTGTCTGATTTATACACTTATTTCCAAGGCAATGGGTCACCCCTGGTAGAACTCTTCTGTGGATTAGGTATCAAACGATCAAAGTCAAAAACCCCAGAAAGAGAGGGAGGAAAGGAGAGAGGGAGAGAAAATCCCATGGTAAACCGTACTGATCTGTCCAGTGTTGTACCAATGTTGCTGTAATAGGACAAGACTATAATACAGTCTACTGATACCTGGACCATCAAACATGAGCTAGAATAACGGTATATTTCTAACGGGAGAGCACTGCATGGTTCCAGGAGAGACACTGGAGTCTTAGAACCCAGTTCTAGCTCTGCTATAATCAAGTGTATCGTGCAAGTCATTTCACTCTCCTGAATCTCAGTTGCCTTGAATTCTACCACTTTATGAAATTTTGCACTCATGGGAGTCTTTCTTTGAGGTGCTAACAATTATCAAAGAGGAGAACTTGAAAACACCAGCGAGATTTGTACCCCCGGCGTTGAATTTCAAACGCACATATCTGATTGCAGCCCGAAACACACCGTGGATGAATCCTACCCTTGATGGTGCCCCTGATCCCAAACCTGCTGCCTCTTGCCCGCTTCATTCAGTGAAAACTCCATCCTCCTACTTTCTCAGAGGAAAACCTTCGGGGGTTATCCTTGACCCCACTGATTCTCCCGCACCCAAACTTCCAGCAAATTCCAGTGGCTCTGCTTTCAAAATACGTGCAGAATTCTACCCCAACCCACCACCCCCCCAGCACAATTACCCAAGAACAGACCGTCATCATTGCTCACCAACCGTCAGTAACCTCCACATTCGCCCCCTTCACTTATCTTTCACGCACAGCCAGAATGACTCTTTTAACACGCAAGTCACGCCACGTCACTGCTCTGGCTGGAAATCCTCCAAAGACTCCCCATGGGTTTCCATCTCCCACACAGTAAAATCGAAAGTCCTCACCAGGTCTGCAAGGCTCCACCTCGCCTACCCACTACCTCTCTGACCTCATTTTGTACCACATTTCACCCGGAATAATCTTATTCCGACACACTGAGCAGGCTCCCACCTCAGGGCACCTGTTATCCGCACGGCTCTCTCTGGCTCTCTCGTTTCAGGTCTTTGAACAATGTCCTCTAACAGAGAAACCTTCCCTGACCAACCAGCATAAAAGTGCACCCTCCAGTCAAACTCTATCTCACTTATTACTCTATTTCATTTTTCACGGTTATCCATATCGCCTGAGCTAACATATACATTTTAAAAAACTCATCTGCCTCTATAAAAACAGGACATTAAAAAAATTTTTTTAATGTTTATTTTTGAGAGAGAGAGAGAGAGAGAGCATGAGCAGCGGAGGGGCAGAGAGAGGGGGAGACACAGGATCCGAAGCAGGCTCCAGGCTCTGAGCGGTCAGCCCAGGGCCGGACGCGGGGCTTGAACTCACAAACCATGAGATCATGACCTGAGCCGAAGTCGGATGCTTAACCGACTGAGCCACCCAGGCACCCCCAAAACAGGGTATTTTTGCTATAAATGCCACACCCCCCCAGGGCTGAAGGATAGTATATGAATGAATGAATGAATGAATGGTAAAAGCTTCCTGGAACCCTTACTAGTAGGTGTGGCCTACAATGAGCTCCTAAACATGGCGTCCAGCTCCAGGACCAACACTGGCTGGGGAGGTGGGCTCAGAGGCCTTGAGCTTCTTCTGCACCTCGGCTGCTTCCTTCCATTGGGCCTTCCATACACCAGGGCTGACTCTGCCTGATCCCAGGCCATGCTGAAGCTCTCCCTGGGGCTGATTTGAGATCCAGAGAAACTCCTAGTGCATGTCTTCCAACCACCTCCTCAGAAGAGGGTGAGACAATATTATACTAATAATTTTCACTTGGATTCTCCCATAAAGGCCCCACAAGGGCCTGAGCGGCCTCAAAGGTCTGGGGGAGTCCCTAAGCTCAGCGCAAAGGGAAGTACCAAAGGGCCTTGCCTCATCAGGCCTCCAAATGGAACTAAGGGCTGACCCTCAATATGCTACACAAGTTCTTCCAGCAAAACCGTCTGGGATAATGAGCGAATGTTTCTTGTCTGGCCTTTGGCCAGTGCTTAGCTTAGAACAAGCCAAGGGAGACAGCTGAGCCTCTTCGGGCTCCCTTTTGTTGCAAGAAAACGCCATACACCTTCTCTGCCTCCCCCCTCCACACCCAAGAGCGGGAGTGAGCTGCAGATCTGCACCGGTTCTGTTCTTTACTGTAGCGGTTCACACTTAACGTGCACCCGAATCACCTGCGTATCCGGTTAAAAATGCAGGTTCTGGTTCCCTGGGCTCGGGGTGGGGCCGAGGCTCTGCGTTTCTAACAAGCACCCAAGGGACGCAAACGCAGCCGGTCACTCTCCCCTACGGTATCAGCACGAGGTCTTACCAAGCCCGCCTGAGGCCGCGCTGCTTTCCCCGGGTCTGGTCCCCTCCCTCCAGTGTCCACCCTCCCCCAAAGCGGCACCGCCGAAGCCTCAGAGTCCGGCTTCTTTACAAATAAAACCCGACTCCTGAGCGGCTTAAGCTTCAGGCCAGGCCTCCGAGGGAAGAGGAACAATCTAGAGTGACTGCGCTTGCCCCCTTTCCCGGGTCCGGCTTGGGCTCCGGGAGCCAGCCCACGCCCTGGCTGAGACGCCTCTCTGGCTTGCAGAGAAGGACCGGCGACAGAAGTTGCCCGAGAGGCTGCGCTTCTGGCGAGACGCCGGGTCGCGCCACGCCCGGCGACCGCAGTGGGCGCAGTGCCGCTGCGGACCTTTCCCGGGTGTCCTCGGGACGCGGCGACCGGGAGAAAGATCGAGCACACGGAGGATTCCGGGCGCCTCCCCCTTTCCCCTCTCCGCCCTCTCGCCCCATCCCCAGAAGGCTGGGCTTCCTGCCGAGAATGTGTGTCACCCAATCTGCTCTGAAGCATTTTAAGTCCTGGCACTTTACCGTTGGCGGGGTGAGGTGGGGGCGGGGGTCCCCGTGGCTGGAGGTCGTGCAGCGGCCGCAAGCTGCCCTTTGGCGGAGATCGCTCTCCGCAGGGGGCGGGGGGGGGGGGGGGGGGGTCGGGCTACAGGGAGTCCCTACGCCCCGCTGGCTTCCCCTCCGGGAAGCATCCCCGGGGTGCGCACGTTAACTGCGCGGAAGGAAGCAGGTGGTTACGAGCCCCCCACTCCGCGCACGCCCGGTCCGACCCCAGGTCTCTCCTTGGAAGACGGGGGGGGGGGGGGGGGGGGGGGAAGGGGGAGAGGAAAAAAAAAGAGCTCTGACCAGTGGCGACGTGAGAGTGAGGGTGGCGCCGAGGCGACCCGAGGGTCGGCTTGCAGGGGGAGAAAAAGTGACACCCGCACTTTTTAGCATTTTGATTTTTCAAAGATTTTAGTCTCCGGTCATTAGATTCTAACAGGTTACGCTGGTTTTGTTCAAAGTGTTCCAAAAAATAGGAGAATGCCACGTATTTTCAGTGTAACTTTAAAACACCCTCAAATGCGCTCGGTTCTTTCTGGAAGCGCACCAGCTCTTGGCTGAGGGGCCCGGATCCTGCGGGGCGCCGGCCGGAGGCGGGGTGGGGGTGGGGGGTTGGGGGTGGGAGGAGGGGGGGTGGAGCATCTTGCGGCGACGGGTCCGGTCCTGGGAAGCCGAGGAGGCAGGCTCGAGAGTCTGCAGTTGGACCTTGAGCTCCTCGGGAAGGACGCCCTGCCCGTGGGCGAAAGGAAGTACCTCTTCTTAAATGCTCTCGGAGTTTGCGCGAAGTCTTGCTGTGCAAGCGTGCAGAGAAGAGGTGCAGGGCTGCAGAGGCTCCTGGCTGCTGCCCCTTGACCCGAAAGACGCCTGCCCCACCCCCTCTCGGAATAACAAACTGAGGAGGGGGCCCAAACAATACCCTACCCCCACCCGAAATACGCCAGGTTCATTGCTTTGCGTGGGGGAGGGGGGCGTTTGTTTAAGGGCTGTGCGTCACCCCGGGGAAAAGTGCCGCAGTGCCGTAGAAGCTGAACTCCGCTTCCACTCCTCCTTTCTGGAGCCTTCGGCCGAGTTCCGGGTGACCGAAGCACTCTCAGGAGGCACCCTGGCCGTTTTCTAATTTCCAGTCTTCAGTGGGGCTGGAAGGAATTGGGGACGGGCACGAAGTGACAGGGGGAAATAGGAAGCCAGCTGAGTCTCTGGCTCTTGGATCTTTCCCAGATGCTCCTACCAAGTCCCTAAAGCCACTAAGGCCCTCTGGAGATTTGGTTCACGCTCTCAGGTCACGGCCGCACGCGCATTCTTGCACTAAGTGCAGCAGTGTGCCCTCGGAACCCGGCCAGTCCCCGGGGCCACCTGACTAACACATTGTGCCTGTGCCTGGGGAAGGTGGTGCGTTTTATTCTCGCCTCCAAATCGCCCTCTGATTTCACATGTCTGACACCAATTCTTCTGTCTTAAACTGTGCGAATGATTCGGGGCGTGCAGCTGAGACTCTCTCGCACACATATGCTCCCCAGTGCGTGCCTCGGCGGGGGAGGGGAGCGCCAGCAACTGTGGATCAGGTGTGCGCATGTGTGCCTGGGTGGTGTAACCTCTGCGAGAGAAAGACAGGGGTTTCCAGTGAATAAATGATTAGAAGCAAACTAACGACTCGGAATGAGTAGGTCGTTCCTTTCTCGCAAGCAAGGGATGATTGGGTAAAACCCCGGATAGAGTTTTAATACAGGGTTTCTGTCTTTAGAATAGGTCAATGCAGAGTAACAGGGGAATGAATATTCGTCTTCCTGCCTCGAAGCATCCTGCTAGCGTTTTGTTTTTGTTCCCTTGCTTGTTTGTTTTTTAGTTGTCATATCAGGAAACGGCCTGTACTCCATATGAAATTATACAGATGTGGGTGGTTATAGATGGGAAGAATGGCATGTAGCTAAGAGCAAGGGGGTTCATGGCCATCGAGACACAAATGCAAATGTCTTTTAATAGCTACAAGAAACTGAGTCTCATCGGCAGCCTCTGAGGGGTTTTTTGCCAAAGCAACTTCATATTTAAGACTAGCTGTAATCAACATGGCTTCTGTTTATTTTTTTTAATATATGAAATTTATTGTCAAATTGGTTTCCATACAACACCCAGTGCTCATCCCAGAAGAACATGACTTCTGTTTAGCAGAAGTGTTTCCTTGAAAATTATGTGTGCCCTATAGCAGAATCTAAGGTGTTAAAAAAAAAATGTGAAGTCAACCGGGATAGGTTTGACCACCTCAACTTTTATTTTTCTGTCACAACCTACCATAAGTTAGGTACTAGTTGCCTATTTATCCCATTTGACTAAATAGGATATTTATCCCACCATATTTATCCTATTTGACTGAAATAATACATATTTCATTTCCAATGAATTCATTTCATTCCTTAGGAAGGCCAAGGCCTTGAAGTATAGCTATCAAGCTTCATAGAAAAATAATACGGGGATACATATCAGGAGCTATTCAAATGCATGTAATACCCTTTTGACACATAATCCCACTAGGGGAATTACCAAAGAAATACTTCAATAGAGGGGCACCTGGGTGGCTCAGTCTGTTAAGCATCTGACTCTTGGTTTCAGCTCAGGTCATGATCTCATGGTGAGTTTGAGCCCCTCATCAAGCTCTGCAAGGACAGTATGAAGCCTGCTTGGGATTCTCTCTCTCTCTCTCTCTCTCTCAAAAGAAATTAAATAAATAAACTTAAAAAAAAAAGAAATACTTCAATAGGACAAGCAGGAAGAAATCCATTGATAAAGATACTCATTGCCAAGCTGTCTATAATTTTCCTGGACATATTTTTAAACTTAAGTTGGGACATCTGATCAATTAAGGACGAGTACAGTGATGAGAACAACAAGAATAAGCTGGGACTGTTTCTGAATCTCTTCAATGGATGATTTATCCATAATAGAAATCATCATCTGCCCACTACCTCCAGTGATCTTCGCCTCTTGATGTCTATTTCCTTTTGTAGTTCCCTCTCACACTGAATCAGAAAGGCTGGTCTCTGTGACCAAAAGAATACAGTGAAAAGGATGGGGTGTCACTTTCAAGGCTAGGTCATAAAAGACATTGCAACTTCTGCCTTGGTTTCTTGGAAGCCTTGCTGGGGCGGGGGGGGGGGGGGGGGGGGAGGCCAGCTGCTGTATCCTAAGGATCCTCAAGGTGGCTCACATGGAAAGACCCACATGGAGTAGGCATCGCCAGCCAAGTCAGTGAACCACCTTGAGGTAGATGCTGCAGGCCTAGTCAAGCCTTCAGATAACGTCAGTCAACATTTGACTACAACCCCATTAGAGACCCAGACCCAAAACATCCCAACAGTGCTACTCCCAAATTCCTGATCTGCAGAAATTAAGAAATAAGGGGTGATTGGGATTGTTTCAAGCCACTAAGTTTTGGAGTGATTTGTTATGCAGCAATCAGCAGCTAATACTTACTGCATATTGTTTTTTAATTTTTTTTAACGTTTATTTATTTTTGAGACAGAGAGAGACAGAGCATGAACAGGGGAGGGGCAGAGAGAGAGGGAGACACAGAATCCGAAACAGGCTCCAGGCTCTGAGCGGTCAGCACAGAGCCCGACGCGGGGCTCGAACTCACGGACTGTGAGATCGTGACCTGAGCCGAAGTCGGACGCTCAACCGACCGAGCCACCCAGGCGCCCCAATACTTACTGCATGTTAATTTGATGACTATTGGGGCGCCTGGGTGGCTCGGTCGGTTGAGCGTCCGACTTCGGCTCAGGTCATGATCTCACAGCTCGTGGGTTCGAGCCCCTCGTTGGACCTTGTGCTGACCGCTCGGAGCCTGGAGCCTGCTTCGGATTCTGTGCCTCCCTCTCACTGACCCTCCCCCATTCATGCTCTGTCTCTCTCTGTCTCAAAAATAAATAAACGTTAAAAAATTTTAATTTGATCAATATTATGTAGTTATCAAAAATAAGGTACCATTTACTACTTTCCCTCTCCAAGTATTCATTGTGTCAGTAAAATAAATCATTCCACATCATGCCACGTCTGCTGCCACCGTCCTTTGCCACCATCTTCTCTTATCTGGACTAAAACAACTTTTTAGTTAGTCTCTCCACTTGGAGTCTTCCTTTCCTAAAATCCATTCTCTATGCAGGAGCCAGCAGGGTCCTCATAAGGCAGAAATCAGGTCACGTCACTTTCCCCGGCCTAACCCCTTCAAAACTGTCTTATTGTACAAGGAATAAAATGGAAATTCCTTGGTCTACTAGCCCCTGCATAATCTGGCCTCTGCCCTGTTACTCTCAGCTCTTTTATTTTCGGTCTCATCCTTAATACTCAGCAACAAGCTTAAGGCATTTTTCTGGGTTGAAGCAAGCCCAGCTTCTGCTCTTACTGTTCCCTCTACCTGGAACATTCTTTCCCCACATCACTGCATGTCTGGCTCGAATCCAACGCAACGTACTTTTTAAGTAATTTACTTGTTTATTTCTGTTTACACACACGCGTGTGCACCCTTACACACACACACACGCCACTGTTGCCCCTGAATGCAGGGATATTGTCTGTCTTATGCCTTGTACTTAGAACAGTGCCTGTCACATGATTAATATGAATGGAATGAATGAACAAGCTATGGCTAAATATGCATTAATAGAAGCAAGAACTAAAGAAGAATATATAAATGTGAATAGTGGTGTTTGAATTGATGAAATGTGATTTTTTTTTCCATTTTAAATTTGTTTTGAATACTGTTATTACATTAGTTTTTAAAATTTTTTTTTCAACATTTATTTATTTTTGGGGGAGAGAGAGAGACAGAGCATGAACAGGGGAGGGGCAGAGAGAGAGAGGGAGACACAGAATCGGAAACAGGCTCCAGGCTCTGAGCCATCAGCCCAAAGCCTGACGCGGGGCTCGAACTCACGGACCGCGAGATCGTGACCTGGCTGAAGTCGGACGCTTAACCGACTGCGCCACCCAGGCGCCCCACAGTTTTTAAAACACAGCATACGTGGGGCGCCTGGGTGGTCAGTCGGCTGAGTGCCGACTTCGGCACAGGTCACGATGTCGCGGTCCGTGAGTTCGTGCCGGGCATCGGGCCCCTGTGCTGACAGCTCAGAGCCCGGAGCCTGTTTCAGATTCTGTGTCTCCCTCTCTCTGCCCCTCCCCCGTTCATGCTCTGTCTCTCTCTGTCTCAAAAATAAATAAACGTTAAAAAAAAAAATTAAAAAACCCACCATACAAATCATTATCTATGGGGGCGCCTGGGTGGCTCAGTCGGTTAAGCGTCAGACTTCGGCTCAGGTCATGATCTCATGGTTTATGAGTTCAAGCCCCTCATCGAGCTCTGTGCTAACAGCTCAGAGCCTGGAGCCTGCTTCGGGTTCTGTGTCTCCTCCTCTCTCTCTGTACCTCCCATGCTCATGCTCTGTCTCTGTCTCTCAATAATAAACAAACGTTAAAAAATTAAAAAAAAAACACACAACAAATCATTATCTATGTTGAAGTAGAAAAGAAAAAGGACTACCAATAGTTACATTCTTGGGATGCTGAGATTTTCTTTTTTCCCCACGATGCTTTACCTTTTGACTTTCTAACTCCTACAATAAGACCTTCGCTGGGAATTTTCTAGAAGACTTTAAGTGAAAATGGCTCCCTTTCATAGCTTGCATAATTCACTGCACTCCATTTTGGTGGACATTTCCCAAAGAGGACAATACTCAGAATTATCCTCTCCCCTTTCAAACATGAATCATGGCTGGACAAATTCTAATATCTCACACTCTGTTTCCAAGAGAGAAAGAATTCTCCGTCGTGGCCATATTTATGGAAAGTTCTCACAAACATCATCAAACCTTTGCCATTCTAGACTTATTTCTTAAAATGCCCACTAAATGCAAGGCACCTTGTTGGATGTTATAGAAGGAAACAAAGACATTTCTTTATTTCATCAACCTTTATCCTCTTCCCAAAGTAATTTGGAATGGCTTACAACAAGAAAGATATGCCAGAGGGAGGAGGGAGAGGAGGAAGAGGGGGATAAAGAAAAGGAAGAGCAGAAAGAGAAGTAAACAAGAGAACCAGTTAAATATGAGCAAAACTAGAAAACAATGACCAAATAGAAGAATAACACCATGAGAACCAACATCCCCGGAAGTTGATGATCCTTGAAGATAAACTTCACGTTTATCTGTTCACAAAGCCTGGTTCCTGCCTTCCAACAGCTTAAAGGTAAGCAGAGGAATTAAGATATGGACATAAATAATCAAAGGAATTAGAAGCATGAGCATCCCAAGAAACTACAGTGGAACCCTAAATGCAAATGTGCCCCTTGTTTGGTATAAGAACCGCATTCTAAAAATTCCTCTAATTCTGTGAAAACGCCCGGGCCACTGTCACCTGCCGCTGAAAATCTGCTCTGGTTCCGCAAGGATGCATCCCAACCTGACGGCCAAGGAGAAGCAGTGTGATGTACCGGTTAAGAGCACGGACTTCAGAGCTGACTGTGAGGTTTGAATCCCAGCCCTTCTGCAAACTAGCTGTGTGACCTTGGTCAACTTACCTAACCTTTAGTTTCTTCTCTGTAAAAGGAGGATGATAATCATACTGGACTGAGAACGTTGATGTAAGAAAGGAATTGATGAGGGAACGCATGTAACGTACTCCGATCAGTGCCTGGGACACAGTGACCTCTCTGACAGCGTTACGAAAAATAGTAATAACCAGCTTGATTGCTTACCAAGTTAATGCTAGGAATGCAACTTTACAGTAAGTTGAGCAATTCCCTTTAAGTGATGGATTTGGGGGGTGAGCATAATAGTTATATATGTATGTTTCCCATTCAGACATTTAGCCTGAACTTCCACAAGTTTTTCAGGAATGTTAAATCATGAATCTAGAAAGGAACTGACACATCAGGCTTTGAACCTTTCCGCAGCTGAAACGATGGAGGCTGGAGTGGGGGTGGGGGTGGGGATATGGCCAGGGCTCCAATATAAGCAACACTAGAATACAGACGAAACAGTGATTCTTGGATCTCTGCTCTTCCCACAAGGTGTTGGAACTGGGGATGGGACTGATTAATTAAATACTCTTGGCTTTGTAGGCGTTCTAATCTGTTGAGAAGTTATGAATTCAGTGTCTATTTGTGTTCGACTACAGTAGGAGCGATGCTAGATGCTGGGGACAAAATGGTGAGCATGGGGTCTGATAGCCACGCTTCTGAAGATCCCATTAGATCTTCAGGGAATTCAGACATTGATCAGAGGATCATGGAAATAGATGCTGATTGCAAGTGTGTAAAAGTCTACAAACTCTACGTGGTCTTAAGCACACATTTAGTAGAGGAATTTAACCCAGTTACGGGAGGCTTCTCCAAAGGAATGACAACTGAACTACAACTGGGCAAGAATGAGGGAAGGAAAGAAGAGTGCTCCCGATGGAGAAATCAGCAAAAACCCTGTGACAGGTGGAGGAACGGAGGGCCAGGGTGGTGGGAGCACCGGAAGTAAGGGACAACAGGACCCACACAGCATGAAGTCAGAGAAGGAGTTCGGGGTCAGGTCTATGCAGTCCCTGAAGATCATTTTAAAGACTTTGATTTTTATCTTAAAAGAGATGGGAAACGATTGGAGGATTTTTTTTTTAATATTTATTTATTTTGGGGAGAGTGCAGGTAGAGGAGTGGCAGAGAGAGGGGGACAGAGGATCCCAAGCGGATCTGTGCGGACAGACTGACAGCAGGGAGCCAGATGTGAGGTTCGAACTCACAAACGGGGAGATCACGACCTGAGCGGCAGTCAGACGCTCAACCCTCTGAGCCACCCAGGTGCCCCTGAGGGATGTCAATCAAGGGGACGAGATGATCAAAATTTTCCTTTTCAAACAATGGCTTACTGTAGTGTGCCGAGCAAAGAAAGACAAGAGGAGACGCTGGGTTTCCTAGGGTGGTGTCCGTGTGAAAGGAGATGTGTGGATGGGGACACGCAAGATATGTAGGTGATTAAATCAGGAAAACTTGGTTCGCTTAGACCAGAGGGATTGGGGAGAAGCAACGAGAGGTCTGAGGTCATGCCCAATCTCTGGTTTGCAGAATTGGATGAGTGTGGAGTGGCGTCATCAACTGGGGGAAGAGATACGGAAGAGCCGTATGGGGAGCAGGAGGGAGAGAGGTACTGACCCACGTACCAAGTTAAAACGAACGTTGTTAAAGACTTCCAGATCCATTTAGTTTTGGTTTTTCAGTATTTTATTTTGGCACACAGGATAGAATATGGTACAGTGTTCTTCCTTCAAGCAATTCTCAAACCAACCGTTTCCATTTGGCGAAAGTGTTTGACATGTCATTTGCATCTTAGAGTTACCACGTGTAGCCTCCCATATTTAATGAACATCAATGTGAAAAGCTTGCCTTCTGAGGCGACTCCGGGTCTTTACAGAGGCCACTATACTGAGAATCTTCTCGGCTCAAACCCATGGCGTCAGGATAAATAAATAACTAATGCTACCTATTTGTTCGGTGACAGATATTTAACCAGAAATAGGGAGTGTGAAGAATCAGATACATTTAAATAAAGACCACTGGGCTCTCGGGTTTGTTAGCTTTTAAACGTTGTCCAGAGAACAGACATTGAACGGAATTAGCTGCCAAAGCAATCGCGTAAGAACAAAAGCAGAACAGCGGATCATCAGTAATTTCATCTACATTCCACATCAAGTGCAATTTCAAGAGCTTTCATGGCTTTACAGTGAACACGGAGGATGGGCGGGGTGTGTGTCTGAGGCCATGTCCAACCAGTCAGAGCGATCGCTGAAATCCAAGTATTTCCCGGTAAAGACATGCAGAGCAATGGCACTGTGACATTCTGGCATATCATCTCCTCCCTTCAGTGACAGATAATTAAATTAGCTGTATCTGTCGCTTTTGAAAAGCTCCCAATGGGTGCCACTAAATGTTGTTTACTTGAAGCAGTGGAATCAAGCTAACACCACACTGAATCATGAGCTCAGGATTGCAGGCAATACGTTTGCAATGGCAAATAATCTTTGGTACTCTTGCTTGCTCTCTCCGTCCAAGTTATACATGGAAAAAAAAAACTCCTTCTGATTTTATCAACTGCCTGGGTTTCAGCTTCTGCTCATAATATTCAGACTATATCAAAATAATGCGGTTATAATAACGGATGGGTGGGATTCATCTTCTATCCATATCATATTATTAAGTTACCTATTTACCCCAAAAGGTGTTTTTATCATATTACACCACTGCCTCCAAGAAAACCATTCCCAACGTTACACAGTACATTTTACGGGGCAAAGTATATTGCTAATTATAAAAGAAAGACCCCAGAAATTCTCATTTACTCAAGTTCATTACCAGCAAAATTTTCGAGGGGAGAGATTTCATGAACGGTCATGTCCTAAATGTATCCCTCAGGGTTACCAATCGGGGGGGGAAATGCATTGTAATTGTTAAAATTTGGACATCGTAAAAATTTGGAGGTCGACAGTCCACTTGTATATGCCTTCGACTGGTGCCTTCTTTAAGATATTTTAAGTAAGTCAACAACCACAGCAAGAAATGACATTCAGTGTAACTTTATTTACTATTTATTGCACATAATTCGAGGTCTTTAATTTCTAACCACCAAAGGTTCAAAGGGCTATTTTTACCATGAAGTTTAACATTAACATTAGTGAATTCATTTATTCATGTGTGTGTGTGTGTTTTTATTGTAAACATCTGAATTATTCACATTGCCATAGATCCTGAACTCATAAGCGTGGACCATGCACAGGCTGGCAGCGAGCCAGGAAGCCACTCTGCAAGCAAACGGATACTCTGCATAAGGAAAAAAGTCATAGCACAACATTTAAAGTCCAACCTAAGTCATCTCAGAATTATACATATATTGACTTCTTAATTCATATAATATCTGGAACTCAACTGGTTGGTCGGCGATGGGGTTGACCTGATTTCGGGAGAATTCTTCCTGGAACAATTAAGGAAAGAGGGGCTCAATCTTTCTTTTTAGTGGCTTGTTCCTCCCCAGCACCTCCGTCTTTCTTCTCCTCCTCCTCAGCTTCTTTGGTTTCTTCTCCTTCGTCTTCGCCTCCTTCTTCTTCCTCCTTGGCCTCCTCGGATTCTTCCTTGGCAGCTTTAACATAAAGAGAAAGTTTACAAACTCCAAATCCGGGGTACGTCGGTCCACGCCTTTCTGCTAAGGTTCTGTGTGAAAACCCGAATGTCAGAACGCCCTCCCCCAAATCTCTCAGGTCCACCTCCCCAAACACACACAACGGACCGTGCTGAACACTGGCCACTAATACCTTCTTCTTCGAAGAAGCCAAAAGGCAAACGCTTATTTAAAAAAACTACTTCTGTTCTCTCGGCCACCCCACCGCCGGGTGAAACAGACTGCTGAAATGTTCACGGGGAATGAAGAGACAGCAGGAGGAGGGTATTTTGAAATGCTATTCTCAACAAACTCCCAAGCTGGGCGGAGGGAGATGCGTACCGCTGAGAGGGCAACCTATTTGAGAAATCAGACACTTACTCCGGGGCTTGCCGGATAACTAGATAAAAGGGATCATTTAAGATTCTAAAGTCATATATATACGAGTAAGACTTCTTGGCATAAGGGCGGCTTCACTTCCCCTTACCCATCTCCTAGCAAATATCCACGCCCTGACGGTACTGGAAGTTGTGGGGATTTCTTTTTTATCATACCTTCTTCCTCTTCGGCTCCTTCCTCCTCCTCAGCCTCCTCCTTCTCCTTCTCCTCCTCCTCAGCTTCTCCTTCAGAGGGGGGTTCGTCCTTGGCTTCCTCGGCCTTTGCAGCCTCAATGGTCTCCTCCACCTCGATCTGCTCCTCCTGGACGTGGCTGGTGTAGTAAGACGGGAAGGAGCGCGCAGACATCAGGTAGGAGCTGGTCTGTAAACCGCCGTAGGCAGATCGGCCAAAGACCTGAGAGCTCTGGGAATAGCCGCTGGTGATGCTTCCCACGCTGGTGAAACTGAGCCGGGTCTCCTCACCTTCCAAGAGTTTCCTGGGAAGGCACGGGAGGATGGGGTTAATGAACAAGAACACAGGAAGTGTGGTGAATTACTTGCCCTATCTGAGCCCACCACGACCCCTCTTCCCCCGAATGCCACCCTTAAAGGCAAAGGGGAGCAGGAGCAGGGCTGGGAATTATCGAAACCTCATGTCTGGGGATGTTGTGCCCGACACCAGGAAAAAGAAAAAAAAAAGCAGAAAAACAAGCAAACACACAAACGACAAACAAACTGAAAACAGTCCTGTCTCTTCGATTTACAGTGTAAGGAGACACCAAGAGCAGAACTCACGATCCCAGGGTCAAATTCTTCCGTATTTGTCTAATAATCACCTTCTTCTTGGAAAAAGCCAGAAAGCAAACGCCTATTTCAAAGGACTAGTCTTGAAGGTTTCTGACTCAACGTGAATGACATATGGTTTTCTTCCTAAAGCTGAACGGCTTCTACCACCCCACCCTGTTTTTACCTGTAAGCTGCAATCTCAATGTCCAAAGCCATCTTCACGTTGAGGAGGTCTTGGTATTCTTTAAGGTATCGGGCCATTTCGCTCTTTGTGGTTCTCAATTCATTTTCTAATTTGTTGATTGTGTCCTGGTGGAGGATGGGGGGTGGGGGGGAATCCGAGCATAAATCCAACTATCATTTTACTGCAGTATGGCTGCAAAGGCCTAACCTACTTACAACCCAAGTGCACGCCTCAGATAAAATCCCCCCCTAAAAGAACTGCCTTTTCTCTTGTTTAACCTTTCCTTACTTGGATTAGAAAAACAAACAAGCAAACAAATCTCGCTTCAGGAAGCATGAAATGAAAACAAAAAGAAATTTGTTTTTTCATCTGATGGGAGAAAAAGTCTTGGTTCTCTTTTCATTATCACAGTCTAATGATCACCGTACAATGCCTGCAAAAATATTTTTCATTGATTTAAAAAACTTTGTTTCACATTCATTAGTCAACTTGACTCCAAAATCACGTGCAAGAAATTACTCCATTTCTTCACCCGAGTAGGAAGCGGCTAGATAAGAAATAATACTAATTTCATCTGAAATATTTTCTGGGGGTTGACATTACTTTTTCTCCTTCCCAGAAAAGGAAAATCCTTTAAAAAAAGAAATGTTTTACTGCGAACATCATTACCTACTACAGTTTGGACTGCATTCCTGTCTACCTAAGGGAAAGGAGTGGTTGATAAAACCAGTCCCTAAAGCATGGTTGGGCACAGGTATCCTTCGCAACTAATGAGAGCTCCCTGCCGAATTTAGTAAGCAGATGGTCCAATCTGTGCCGCAAAGCGACTTGTGGTTGATGAAAGACAGTAGAGAGGCAGGCCAGAGGCAACGCCCAGATCCACCCCTGCACCCACCCCACCCTACCCTTGCAGGGCTGGGCAGCTTTAATGCGGAGTAAATTCAACTGCACCGAACCCGTCCCCTCAGACTGCAGTCCCACCCCCGCCCCCGCCCTCCAAGTGCCCCACCCCTCCCACACCGTCTCCAGGGAGTCAAGTTCTGCTCCCCACTGGCTGCTAGCGGACGCCTCCTCCCTGGCCTCCACTTCCTGGGCGCGCCCTCGACTCTCCACCCTCCCCCCACCCACCCCCACAACTTGCTCCTGCAGCTCCCTCCCCGCCCCCACCGTGTTTTGCACGGTGCGGTACCTGCATAGCACTAATGTCGGCGTTCTGCTTGTCCTCCAGCTCCTGCAGCTGCTTCTCCAGCGCTTCGTTCATGCCCCGGCATGCTTCGATCTCCAGGGTCTTGGCCTTGAGCAGGCGGCGGCTCTCGGACACTTCGTCCTTGGCGGCGCGCACCGCGTCGGTGTTCTTGGCGGCGCTCTCGGTCAGCACCGTGAAGCGGCTCTTGAACCACTCTTCGGCGTTCTGCATGTTCTTGGCGGCCAGCTTCTCGTACTGAGCGCGGATGTCCTTGAGCGCGGCGGAGAGGTCGGGCTTGGAGGACACGTCCATCTCCACGGAGATCTGCGCGTACTGGATCTGCGCCTGCAGCTCGGCGATCTCCTCTTCGTGCACTTTCTTCAGGAAGGCGATTTCGTCCATCAGGCTGTCGATGCGCTTTTCGAGCTCGGCGCGGGCGAGCGCGGCCTCGTCGGCTCCTTTGCGCGCTTCCATCAGCCGGCCCTCGGCGTCCTCGCGGCTCAGCACCTCCTCTTCATAGCGCGCCTGCAGGTTGCGCAAAGTCTCCTCCAGCCCTTCGCGCTCGCCCTGGAGCGCCTGCTTCTCGTTGGTGGCGTCTTCCGCCGCCAGGCGCAGGTCGCGGATCTCCTGCTCGTACAGCGCCCGGAAGCGGGAGGGCTCGGAGTGCTTCTGGCGCAGCACCAGCAGCTCGGCTTCCAGCACCTTGTTCTGCTGCTCCAGCTCGTGCACGCGCTCGATGAAGCTGGCGAAGCGGTCGTTGAGGTCCTGCAGCTGCGCCTTCTCCTGGGTGCGGATGGACTTGAGGTCGTTGCTGATGGCGGCTACCTGGCTCAGGTCGAGGTTCTCGAGACTGGGCATCAAGGAGCCGGAGCTGGACGAGTAGCTGCGGCGCACGGACAGCGAGGAGGAGACCGGCGCGGAGTAGCTGGAGTAAGCGGAGCGCGCGGTGCTGTAGCCGCTGCGCACGCTGGAGATGTGCACCCGGGGCGTCTCCACGTAGCGCCGCTTGTAGGAGGTCGAGTAGTACGGCTCATAGCTGAAGGAACTCATGGTGGCGGTCGGAGCCCCTCCGGCCGGCGGCGGAGATGGGGGCCTACAGAGAGAAGAACGGGGAGAGAGGGAGTGGGAGAGGGGAAGGTGGATGGCTGTGTGCGGCTCGGCGCGGTCCTGCCACCCCTATTTATACGCGGGGAGCATTCTGACGCAGCCTGCGATCGATCACGGCGCGCCGGGCCGGTGGGGGCAGCGCGCTGCTGCAGCCAAGGGGAGGATTCTGCGCAAAAGGGAAGGCGGGGGCGAGCGACAGGCGGCTCCGGGGCTGCGGCGCGCGTCCTTTCCACTTGTATGCGAGGCCTTGGATTTTTTCCTTACGACCCCTTACCCCTCACTCATTCCCTTTCCCAACCCCCCCCCCCCAGCCTACTTACTCCTTGACCCTTTATCACTCGGATGACGGGTCCCCAATGGTGGGTCCCCACTCCCCACTGACACCTTAGTTTTCCATATCCACGTACCTAGGAGACACCCTCCCCCCTCTAACTCGCCCCTTCCCCACCAGGGGCCTCCTCCACCATCGCCCCCACCCCCGTCTTGGGGTTTAAGGTGACAAGGCAGTGCCTCTAGGACATGAGTGATTAAAGTGAAAAGTTTAAGCTTGTTGGTATCGGGTCTATATGGGAGGAAAGTTTTATATGTCTTTGTAGCTATTTCTGGCACTTTCTTTAATTCATCTCTCTTTCTTCTGGTTATTTCTCTTTAATGCGCTGCTTCACACACACACACACACACACACACACACACGTGAAACTGCGGCACTGCAGGTGTTGATTTTGGCATTTCTAACCCCTTAGAGCAGTTAATGGCAGCCTTTCCGTGTTCCTAGATTTTCCCATTCCTTTCTGCAGAATGAAGCCGCGAGTGTTTTTAGCGTGTTGAGGCGTGTAGGTGGGGGAGAGCGGAGAATGAGTTTGAAACTAACCGGGGGGAAAACCGGCTTGCGGAGGCAGCGGCGAGTTCTGCAGCCGGGTCCTTCGGCCTGATCCACGCTGCCTGTATCTTCTTCATCAAGCTGAATTCCTGCTTCACACCACCAACTCCGTCACTTTAAAAGCCCCTTTTCCCTGTTTTTACACCTGTGTAGCATCCAACCTGATGATTTCGACAAGCCAGGCAGGTGGCCGGTTTTCAGAGGGAAGCTGCTGCTGCCAGTCCCGAGCGCCCAGGGCGGTCTCCCGGGAGGAGGACTCAGACCCGAGACATCTCGTTCTGGGGCGGACAGCGAATAGCCGCGTGATTCTCCCCCCGGTTCACTCTAATAATTAGGTTACAGATACAGTCAGACATCCATGGATTTTCTTTAGGAAACACCCCGATCCCTGAAACTGTACAAGCCGTAATGCACATTGATACAACCCTGCGGTTTGCAGAGCCTTTCACACACATTATGCTAGGGAGCCCTGGTTTCCTGCAGGAGTGGCGGAGATTGACACGGGATAACTAAGACTTCTCCAAAGAAGCACTTCATTTTTGTGTAATGTATTTAAGAGGCGCATTTGACGTGCACCTTACTGGGGTTTTTTTTAATAGCAAGCTGAGGGGGGAGCGTGCCAACAGTTTTCAAATAGAAAAGCCGGCACGGCTTTCCCCGGGAGGCTGAGAGGGTGAAGTACTAGGAGACAGTACCACAGATGCTCCCGGAGGTACTGCACTCCGCCGGCCGGGCGACAGGCGGGTGTGAGGAGTCTTAACCTCCGGGGTTCTTTGCAAGCTGTAAAAAACCCACGGCGGCCTTCATGGCAGAAGACCGCAGCCAGAACTTCCGGGAGGTTTCTAAACAATCTCTATTGTCTCAAGTAATGCAACTTTGGGATCATGGACGTTTGGAGTTTAATCTATCAGGAGGTCCGTCCACATCAATCATTCCAGGATTTCAAGCCTGAGTCATTAGGCTCTCGGGCTTTTGCCTGGCCCCCACCGCCCTGCTAAGGCCCTTATTCTGATGACTTTATATATAGCCCACATATCCTTGGCCTTCACATTCATTGGTGATCCAAGAGTGGAAAAGGCTTCTCCGGGGAGAGACAGGGGGTGAGGGAGAGAACCTACAGAAATCAGAGTTTTGCCGGCTCCCAGTTACCCAATGCGGATGAAAAGTGCCAGAATGGATTTGTTTTAACCTGCCCCATATAAACCACATCGTTTCATGTTCCGCGAGTCGGCCTCGTACACCCCACTCTTAGCTATTCATGAATTCATTGTCTTTCTGCCAGCTCCCTTCCCTCCGAGTTTCAGGTCACCCTCTGAGATCTTAAGTCCATCAGCGGTTTTTACTTCTTTTTTTTTTTTCTTTGCCACAGCTCCTGGCTGAAGCCTTTGACTGCAGAGGAAGCTGCCCCAGGAGGAGGGCGGCGGCTGATGCTTGCTGCAGTGCCGGTGAAAGACGCAGAGAAGAAACCTGTGGGGCACCTGCAGGCCATACCCTCCGTGGGGGAGCTGAAAAGGGAGGTGCACCAGAGAGCCCTGGTGGGTGGGAATGCAGGGCAGCGCCCTCCCCCTGACTGGATCTGGTGTCAGGAGAAGGGCAGAGCAACTGTATTTCTGAATGTGGATCTCTGGTCTTTTTAAAAATAGCTCCCGGCTGAGCCACCTCAGTCTCCACCAGGGCCCGCTTTACAGGGGCTCCTGTACCCAGCCTGTGTTTGGGTTTGGGTTAGCCTACTTTCAGCCTTCCCCAGCTAGGCCCTTGCCTCTTCTTAAATATTCTGTCCAGTCATCCTCCTTTTAAAATCCTCTTCCCAGCAAGTGGCTCTGAATGCCCATGTGACCCTTGCTCTTGTGTGTAAAATGAACAACTTTAGAGAACCTGCTTAGAAAAAGAATCCTGGCTTTTGTGTCCCCTGCCCTAAGTGCTCCTGCATGAGTGTTTGTAATGGTGTCGTTATTTCTTTAGAAGAAGGCTTTTTTTCCGGTCTTGTTACACATTTGGGCCTTTATTTCCCTTTAAGCATTTTCTCCCCCAACATAAAATGGGTTGAGGGCTGCCAACAAAACACACTCTTAGGAGATCCAAATTATTTTAAGGGCAAAGGTGATGAAACTCATTAATAGGACTCCATCTGTAATCCCCTGAAGGACTGGTTGAGGTCATTTAAAAAGTAAAATATAGTCCCGTGACTGCAGGGCCCATAAAATAGAACCCTTAGAAACACCTAAAGGGTTTTGCTTCTTCTCCAGGGCCAGTAGAGTCAGACAGCTTCGGAAGGGTAGGACCTGGTCACTTTTGATTTCATTATTCTAAAACCCTGGCACGGCAGGAGGTTCTCTGGATGGGTATCTGTTTTGAAAAGCACCGTCTGAAATTTAGGCTGAAATTATGAGGCAGGCCCCAGAGAAGCATCAGTCTGGGGGGCAAGCGAGCAGAACCCCCCCGCCACCAGTGAGCTGTGGGAACAGCCCTCGTCCAAGACAGCAGATGGGTCCCGGTCCCCTCACCATCACCCGGTCCCTTCACACACCAGTGTCCGCATCCTTTTGAAGCAAGGAGGGGTGAAGGAATAGAAACACATGCAGGGCGTCTACCCTATGACAGGCCTCTGATATCTCCTAGTTAAGCATTACAAAATCCCCCTGAGATGGTTACTGTTATTCAGCAAACAGCTGAGGCCCCGAGAGGTTAAATAATTTGCCAACTCACACCATTACTTCAAACCGGAGCTCTGTCTGCTCCCGGTCTGAGTCGTGCTCCCCTCCCAACACACGCTGCAGCCGGTGGCATTTGCTGCTTCCATGCGTCTCTGTGGAACTTGATCTTTGCATGCCACAGTGTGCAGACCGTGCATGTAGTAAACCTACTGTGTTTTGAGAACACCAATCTGGACTGATTTGCACCAGGAGACTCTTAATGAGCGTGGTTCACTCGGACAGCTAGGGATGGCAATAGACAACAATGGTTGTAGGTTTCTTAGGCGTCCCAATGTAAAATGAAACGGAGGCACATAACTGCTGATGTCACCTTCTAGGCACCACTCTAAACACCAGTTTACAAAACACCTTTCCTGGGATTAATGAGCTAAAACACAACTTAGCTGATCCAAACCCTTTACAATGACTGCATTGTGACCTCTGTCTTTTTCCTATTTAAAATACCTTCGCTTTCTGCCCTAGTAAATAGGTCTTCTTTGATAAAGTGACTTAAAAAAATGGCTATAAAGAATAAGAGGGAAAAAAATGCTGGCACTTAGCATGTCATTAATGTAGTTTATCGTGCTTTTTACAGATCTTTAACTTTTCAAAAAGAAACGTGGCTAAAAAAAACAGAAAATGCCTAGTTTGGGGAAGCCACAGATAGATTTCCTCCCTGTCTCTTGTCACCAGTTTATTTCTTTATACGTTATGCTCACCGTAGGAATCATCATCATACGTGAATCTCCCCATCTTTTGGGAAATCTGTTTGGAGGAAAACTTTTCCCATTGTAATACAAAATATGCCCGGTAATTTTATAGCATCGCGTTGTGAAGTAATGCATCACAGGGCGTGCTCTGCGGCTACATAAAATTTAGATTGCAGCAAGAACAAGAATGCCATTTGAATAGATTAAAGATGAACAAGCACGTTTATATTCAAAACACGTGCAGTACTAGAAATGACTGGGGACTTGCTGCTGTCCAAGCAGAAATGATGTGACAGGATCAAACCCTAAATGCTTGTGCCACAGAACTAGCCAAGGTAATGTATTCCACACCCCCCTCGCCACCCACCCCCACCCCCAAGCCTGCTGCAAGGCCCCTTGTCCTTAATCACCGTCACCAGATGCAGGGGTAAGAGGGTATGCTGGGGACATCAAAGGGCTTAATTTGCAGTCATTTCAAGCAGGTCACGGCCACAGCGGTCAGAACCAACACTACTAACCCTGCTTGTTCAGTTGCGCTCCCCTGACTGCAAGGAAGCACGTGCGGCCGCTGTGGTGCGGATACTAACCAGCCACAGAAACATTCCATGCGGCACCTGGGTTTCTTTGCTGACCTTTACGGTGACCTAATCAATCAGTTGGAGGGATGTCAGGTTTACAGTTTGCAGAGACAGAGGATAAGCAGTTCCGCCTGCGGGAGACAAAGCCCCGAGGCCGGCTGCCTCACAGCCACGCCGGAGCTCATCCCGGGCGGCAGCACACTTGCTCGCCAGCACTTTGCCGCTGCACGGTTGCAGCAAAGGCTGCGGTAGGATGGCAAATGGGCGGATCCCTGGATTCCAGCAGTAAAGCAGGCAGGCTTCTCACACCAGGATAGATACCGTGGGTGTGTGGTAAGTGGAACACGTAAGAGACTGTCCGGGTTCGAAAAGCGAAAGTTGATTGTGGCTAAATGGCTTGCTGATTGATTCAATAACTCTACGCTCATTCATGCATCGAGTCACCCGATGTCCGCGGAACACTGCCAATGCGCACAATTCTGTACCAGTGCCAGGGGGCGGGGGGTGGGGGGGTACCAGGAGTCACGGCACAGGCCCCGGCTCCTCGGGGCTGGGAAATACCTGAGCTCCATAACAAAACCACTGCACACCGTGGATGAATCTCAAAACCGGTATACTGACACCAGGTGAGAGAAACCCTAGATAAAGAATACATACCAGTTCCATTTATAGAAAGTTCCAGAAGAGGCAAACCAATCTGCGATGGGGGGAGAATGTGGTTGCCTCAGGGAGTGTGACATGGGGAATGACTGGGTGGAGGCACAAGGGAACTTTCTGGGGTGAAGGTATTGTCCGAGGTCTGGAGAAGTTTGGATTGTGCAGGTGTATGCATTTGTCAAAACTCCAGATGTACCAGGAGTTGGCGTGTTCCACTGAATGTGAATTTTGCATCAAGGGAGAAAACTGTACAGGGTGTATCTACAAAGCCAATCCCTTTGACAGTAGCTAAGCAGACCAAACCCATGCATGTGAAACTCCAAGTCCTATGCAAAAGTGAAACAATAAAAGGCAACATCCTAAGAGGTGTCACGAGGAAGAGAAGAATTTGCTGTGATTTTAGAAAGGGGAGAGGTCAAATGAATGAAATGTATCAACATTTCTGTGGCTGGTGACTACGCTGGATGCTTTGCACCAGTATTGTATTTAGTCCTCACAGCAGCTCTCTGAAGTGGATCTTTTCATCGTTGTTCTAAAAATGAGATATTGCATTTCTATTAGTCCATTCCGATATCGCATTAAAATTTGTTAGCAATCTTACATTGCTGCCTCACATTGAATTTGTATGGACTTAAAAAAAAAGGGTTTGAAAGCTATGCCTATTCATTTATACTGTGGCTTTTAAAAAAAAACTTAAAAATATGACTTTCATTAATTTTTTTTAATCCAATCTTTAATATAAACATTTTTGGTCCATTGTTCAAATCTGCTGTCATAGTTTTAAAACCTTCTAACTTTACGTCAAATTCAGTAAGAATGGATTTCCTCATTTTTTTTTTCAAATCAAAACACCGTTAGAAATGTGTTTTATATGCTATGCTTCATAGGCTCTTGGGATTGGGAAGTAATTTCAATTTTTTCCACACAAGTCCATCACTGGCTTCATCCTCGGCAGCTCTTAACTTCTGCTCTGGCCGTCCCTTTTACAGAGTGGATTGCCTCCTTCCACACTGTAGCCATCAGACATTACTTCTAGCCAGAGCCCAAATTCCTAGGGAGGTTGAGGCATAGGCACCCAAGAATGAGAGATCTGGCTTTTTCCCTTTCTGTTTCTCACTGCATTCGGATTCCTTTTCCATGTGATGCTTACGGCATCCTCGCAAAGCAGAGATGATAATAGTGATATTCACATGGAGAGCGGAGGTTTTCCAAGCATTTCTGCATCATGTCACGGGATCCCTGCAGCGGTCAGATCTGCATGTGTTACCATCCTCGCTTCCTCGATAAGAGGTTGCAGACGGAAAGTGAGTTACCCCAAGCCGTGTGTCCTGTGACAGTGGAGCCAGTGCTCTGGGCTTCCTGTCATCGAATTTTCCTCGTAAATCTTGCAGTTTCATATATATCAGGCCTATCCTTTTTTTTACATCCCTCCGTGGTACCATTCCAAAAAGATAGGGAAGCCTTGATCACTTCTTACTTTCAGATTGGATATCTTTGGATAATTACTTATAACAGAGCACCATTTCATGAGCTTCGATCACTGTTAAAATGCCAGTATCAATGGAAGAGGTTAAGAGTTAAAGGTGATATTAGTCCTTTGTATGTGAGATTGAATACGAGACTGGTAATAGCTTTGTGGCGGGGCGGGGGTGGGGGGACCCACAGAGACAGAGAGAAAGCTTGAAGGCCTTGAGCAGTGAGCATAGGACAGGAAGGGGCAGAAACAATAAGTGTAACGGGGATGAGGTGGATGGTCAGACCATAAGCCGGAACGGTGGCGGGACCGGCAGCAAAATAGTTTTTGTAGCTTTAAGCTCACCACGCCTAAAGCAAAGGCCTCTATTTCCACAGTATGATTTGACTGGGATATAACCCATAGTAGTTAAATTAATCCTGGGATGGCCAGGCTGTATTTAAATCAGGGAAGAATCCTAAAGCTTTATGTAGGGGTGTCTTCTCCCATCTGACCTTTTGGCCAAAGAAATTCTGTGCAATTGACAGGTTGTTAGTCTCAGCTCCTTAGCTCTTACATCCTTGAGGCGGGGCTCACCCACCAGGAAAAGGCCAAAAGGAGAAGGACATAGGCAGTAAAAGGGCAGAATAATCAGCAGACTAGGTAACCAAACCCCAGGAGATCTGATAGAAGGTGAAATCGTAGTCCTATAATTTAAGAGCATAAGGGAAAGGAAAATGTGTATTTAGTTAGTATAATTGTGTGCAATAATATTAACAATAGCTTTGTGTCAGGCACTGAGCAAATTCGTTTGGTGAGATAATTTCTTTGAGTCATCACAAAACCCCTACGAGCTGGGGATTAAAATCACCCTCATTTTAAAGATGTGGACACTCAGGTTTAGACTAGAGCCTAAACTGTACGCCCACCGAAAGAATTCAGCTATATTATGTCACTAACCTTCACAGTAAGTATTGTTTTCATTCAGTAAGGAGGAGCATGAGATTCAGACGGTTCAAGCATGTCGGTCAAGGTCACACAGCCGGGTCAAGGTCCGTCTGAATTCTCTCGCTTTCTGCTATGACCAAAGTGCAAGGATGTTGTTGAGAGGTGCTATGCAAATAAGAGCTCTCACTCCTTTTTTTTTTTCCTATGAAGTTTAAATTTGTATACCGATGCAAGGAAATGCTGCAATAATCAGGGTCAAGGAAGCTCAAATCACATGCAAGTAAAGTCATCCATAGAATGGTCATCTAGGCAGAGCACCACAGACACAAACCACATAAGTCAACGCTCTGCTTTATTAGCAGACTCCAAAAATAGAGGTCCACCACTGCAATAATTTATAAGAACCAAATTGCATCTGAGCACGTCTCTCCAGATACAGGCTTAACGCCTTCCTTATTGCTAACTAGCAACGCCTACTATTATTATATTGTCTGCAAGAGGGAAAAAAGCACACTGAAAAAGATTCCCCTCACCCTTCCGTATCACTTTATCCGACAAATTTAATAAACTGCACTACCAAATCGCGTTAGGATAGCCGATACGCTTTTGAATAGAGCTGCCATATTTCAGTTTGCAAAGTGTTTTCTTTTTCTTCTGCCAAAAACGTTTTTGCCCATTACATTGATTAATACTCACTTTAGACGTTATCCAAATTAAAATTCTCTTCCAAATCAATGCCCCAAATTTAGAAAGATTACTTAAGGCACACAGCTCTGTCCTAACACTTAAATGTGCAGATGGGTGGACAGCCCAGCACCATATACAATTCCGAGCTGCCCAAAGGTGAAAGAGACTGCCCCGGGCGCAAAGCGATAGCAGTTCCAAAGGGAATCACTCCACCTCGGAGCTGGCCTTGACCCTGGATGGCCTCGCAGGTCCTCTGCCAACCTGAGATTCTCTAATTCTAAAATATTCAAAAGGTGAAAAGCACTGGGTAAGCTAGAGCCAGGGAGCCCTCACATCTTACGGTGATCGTGAATAGGAGTCCAAAAGCAGAGTATGACTCCAAACAGCGAGACCTGCGCCTAACTTAGGTCAGATATGAGCCAAAGACAGAATATGACCAAATGTCAGCAGCGTGAGATGTTTGCGCGAAGCCAGATAGAGTTACTCATTGAAGTTTTGGAGGAATAAGCATTTGTTTTATTTGCATGAAACTCGTCTTCCCTACAGAATAGAGCTAAGGGTAAACAGCTGAACAATCGTCAACATTTTTATCAGTTGAATTTGTCCTCCTTCACCTATCACAATAGAACTCACTTTTTTCTCTCTTCTGATGGTTTCTTTTCTTTTCTTTTAATGTTAATTTTTGTTTTTGAGAGAGAGGGGGTGGGGAGGGGCAGAGAGAGAGGGAGACACAGAATCCGAAGCAGGCTCCAGGCTCTGAGCCGTCAGCAAGCACAGAGCCCGATGCAGAGGCGGGGGGATCAGGGGGTGGGGGCGTTGCTCGAACCCACCAACCATGAGATCATGACCTGAGCTGAAGTCGGATGCCCAACCGACTGAGCCACCCAGGAGCCCCCTGATGGTTTCTTTTCATGGGTTGATAATAAAAGAAAGGAGAAAAAAAGCAGATGCTTCTTTTACTGTCACTTCTGAATCAAATGTTGAAACAGAGCAGGTATTAGATTCATTTACTTCTCTCTCCTAGGACCCAAACCCCAGCCTGCAAAATAGAGCCCATCTCTCTCATTCTCTGTCTCTGTCACTCTCATTCTCTCTCAAGTCTTCGGTTCTTTATCTCCTCCTAAAATCTGTGTACTGCCGGTTTCCTTTTGGAGAAGGGAACCTCAGAATTTGAACTCAACACTCAGGGGCTAGTAGAGTAAGCAGTCTGGGGTTAGAGAAAGGACAAGCAAAACAATCTCTAGGTATCAATAAGCTAACCCTCCTAGATGATGGGCTTGAGAAAGAGGGGGACGCCATCTAAGTCAGCAAATGCCGCAAGTATCCTCTTTTCCAGATGCAAAATGATGTTCTGCACATGATGTTTTTTGCACATGATGTTCTGCAAATAACTTTGAAAATCCACATCGTTTTAGGAAACAACGTAAAAGAAAAAAGCGCTAGAACAGAGGTTGAGGTATCTGATCCTAGATCTAGCTCGGTCACTAACTGAGCACAGCTGTCTTCCAACCGGGCCACCTCTTCCCCTGGAGGGGTTGGAGGGCTTTCCAAAGGGTTCCAGGCGTAAACAGGACTAAGGGAATTTGTTTCCAGATCCCCGATGGCCACGTGAAGTCTTTTGTAAAATCGATTTGCTTGCAAACCTGTGCCAATTCTTTTTCCCCACCTTCACCATTAATTGAATGAGCTAAATCTGCGCCAATAAGGTTTTGACAAAAATGCATTTAAATCACATAGGAAAAGAAAATAAGTTTATTTTTAACATCGTATTGATAACGATGTATTGAAATGAAAATTATTCTTATTCCAACCCTGAGTGTGAGGAGTTAAATAAGGTGCCTCGAAGTAAAAAATACACAGGTAATATTCCTAGTCATTTGATTGCATGAGGGAGGAAATTACTTTAATCAAGCAGAGATCAACTCAAATGCAGGTTAGGTGTTTTGCACATCTTTGCTTTCAATAAAATTAAGGGAGAACCTAATTGATTCACCGATAGAGCATCAAAATATTTTTTATAATGCCTCAATACGTGCTTTTAGCTTAAAATTTGGAAAGATATCAAATATTAGGTGATATTGCTAAAATGGTACAAAACACCATAAAAAAACTTCTATTCCTGTATGCTTATATTCACATAGTTCTATATATTTGCATACTTTTATACTTACTTAGGTAAACAAGATTTCTCAGCAATTTTATATTATATGTGTGTGTGTGTGTGTGTGTATGTGTGCCCACACATGCACATGTGTGTATTTTTTTTAAAGAAAGAATAAAGTTGCCTTCTTATTTATTCTAGTAATCGGTACTATTCATTCCTGCATACATGAATTAAGAGATGACCTGCAAAAAAAAAAGAAAGAGAGAGATGACCTGCAAATAAAAATTTTATTCTTTTTTAAATTTTTTTTAATGTTTATTTATTTTGGAGAGAGAGACAGAGCGTGAGTCGGGGAGGAGCAGAGAGAGAGGGAGACACAGAATGTGAAGCAGGCTCCCGGCTCTGAGCTGTCAGCACAGAGCCCGATGCGAAAAGTTTTATTCTTTATTTTAAGGATTACTTAGTAAAATTTATCAGATAGCCATGTTCTGAGCAATTGGGTACTAACAGTACTTGTAATAAAAGTTCAATCCAGAAAAATTTATAAAGTTTATTTAGATGCTTACAGTTACATGACATAAAATATTTAGTTTACATGTTCATACCTATTTTTATGGCAGAAAAGAATGATAGAATTACAATACAAGGTCTACAAATATAAAAATATTGGGATCAAATAAAGTGGTAAAGCATAATGGAAGAGTTCAAAGGCAAAAAAAAGCCAGAAGATCAGTGAAGGGGAAAGAAGATCCTGCTCATGTACTTTTTAAATGACTGACGATGAGTAAGATGTTGGTATGGTATTTAGATTCCATTTAAAAAAAAAGAAGATTCCATTTGATGTATTTAAAAGACTAACTTAATTTTGTTTTGAAATGTCTACATTTAAAATACATTGGAAGTTTCATCTTTTGCAACTATTGAAACTCACGATGAAAAATGTTAGATATCAATTTAAAATTAAAAAGCAAGGGGCACCTGGGTGGCTTAGTTGGTTAAGCATCCGACTGCAGCTCAGGGCATAATCTCGCGGTTAGGGGGTTCGAGCCCAGCGTCAGGCTCTCTGCTGACAGCTCGGAGCCTGGAGCTTGCTTTGGATTCTGCGTCTTCCTCTCTCTCTGCTCCTCCCCTGCTTGCACTACCTGCCCCCCCTCTTAAAAATAAATACAACATTAAAAAAATTTTTTTAAGTAAAATTACATAGATCTCCAAAATTCTTTTAGGGGCTGTGTGAATAAAAAAATGTTTGAAGAACACTGACTTGGGCAAAAATTTCCCCAAAGAAGATATGCGAATGACTGATAAATAACATGAAAAGATCCTCAACATCATTGGTTGTTAGCAAAATGCAAACAAAAACCACAATAAGCAATTACTAGAATGAATATAATAAAAAGGACAGACACTAACAAGTGTTGGCAAGGACGTGGAGAAATTGAAACCTTCAAACATTGCTGGAAAGAATGTTAAATGGTGCAGCTACATTGGAAAATAGTTGGCAGTTTCATTGAACAGAGCTATCATATCATCCAGCACTTCTAGATTGAGGTGATAGTTGTGTAACTCCATAAACACACTCAAAACTATTAAATTTGACACCTTAAACAGGAGACATTTATTGTATATGAATTATATCTCAGTAAAGCTGTTTAAAAATGCCACAAGTGCAATACATATATACATACATAAATACTGGTTAAAAAGAATAAATGAATGTTCTTTCATTATGTTTACTCCACTTGCATGGAGGCAGAAGGAATAGATCAAACTCTCTGAGAGAGTGAGGGGAAGAAGGAGGCTATTTCCATGTCCCTCCACACTGGCAAAGTGGCCAGGAAAGCCAACTGACTCGCCACAGAAGCTCCACCCAGGGCGGGCTCGTGCAGCACTGGGCAGAGCCTTCTACAGACAGTCCCAGTGGTTCATGTTTTACGGTCAAGGTTATAGATTTTATCCTCCACAATGAGGCACCTGTTCTGTTTCAGAGCTGAAAGTAGCTAGTGGAGCTCAACAGCATTCTCTCTTACATAAAGAAATTTACAGAGGGCCCAAGATGGCAGAACAGCATGGAAGGTATTTTTGCGTCTCTCGTCCCTGGAATACAGCCAGATCAACCCTAAACCATCCTGCACACCTAGGAAATTTGCACAGCTTCTTTCTGTTGCCCTCCATCGAAAGGCCAGGTTGAATTTTCCAGCAGATCACTAGTGCTAGAAGAGAGAGGAATCCAGTTATAATGCACCGGGGAATATGAGACAGGAAATAGACAAGCAATTAATTCTCAGTGTTTCTGCAAACACTACCAAGATGACTGCTTTTATCTGCCTCTCAAGTGAACACAAAGAAGTAAATCATAAACTCCAGGTTAAGTTTGGGATGTTCACATTCTTTTTCCAAATTTGTGCCTCATGTTTGAATAGCAGAAATGAAATAAAACAAAGACTCAGAGTGCTGTCACACCAGTATCCCTTGGGAAGGCCGTGTATCTATTCTAGCTCTAGTTCATTGCCTGAAGTTTTTTTTTTCTTGTTGTTTTAGAGATGGTATAGAAGCTCCACAAAGAAACCAGTTACCTTAACTTTATAGTCATGTCTTGCTTTTCTTACAAGGCTACCCAGTTTAATCCAGGACTTTATTTTCTAGTTTGGGTTCTGTCATTTTTGACCATTGCCAAAAAGCAAAAGGTAAAACTGAGCCACCAATGATAATTTTTTTAAATAATGGGATGTATCACACGTTCTAAGGACATTCCCCCCCCCCCCAAAAGGAGTTTTCCACCAATGTTAGGAATGTTTCTGCTTCCTGGCAAAGTATTTACCTCCATGTCTGTAAGTCATGTATTTTGATTTGCTAATTTCTTGATTTGCTAGTTGGAGACTCTATTGTAAACGAGGATGTGTGTCTTTATCAGGACCAAACTTATCTCCTTACAACATATTACACTTTTTAGTTCTTCAGTTGGCTACATTTGTAAGTTTGAATAATATACTTAAAGCTCTGCTGATTTATCAGATAGAGACATTCAAGAGCGCCACTTTTTAATATGAGAGTATTAACATGAGAATCTGTTCTCTTCACTTTGCCTCTCTCTCCTTTCCCCGCTAATTTTGCTCTAGGTAATTCTACTTTAGCATTGGTAAGGTTGGAGCCTTTATTCTGTGTTCTGTAGTAACCACAATCGTCTTCTATGCTTTGTCTATGATGACTCCAAAAGCCAAAAACCAATCTGTGGCTTTAACATTCTCATAACCATGCAAATATTGCTTACCGCAGGAGAAAGAACTGGGCTATAGTTATATTTCCTTTCTTGACCATTCTTTGTTTTCCTTGGAGTTTCTAACTTCATTCCTGCGTTTTTCTTTAGTCTTGGCCTTTGTCACACCCTGTTTGTCCAGTTTCCTTATTATGCCACCTGGGACAAGAAGATGTCTTCAGTCTCAGAGCCCTGAGGTTTCGCCCTCTTGCCGCAATCTGAATTCACTGTCCTCCATGCACCCAGGCTTCCTGGGGTTTCCTTTATTTTTAGTCTCGGTTTGTGTCCATTCCTGGGCCACAGTTTCCCTCCTTCTCTATTAAAAACTTTGTTTTTTAAAAATTTTTTTTTTTTTCTTCAACGTTTATTTATTTTTGGGACAGAGAGAGACAGAGCATGAAGGGGGGAGGGGCAGAGAGAGAGGGAGACACAGAATCGGAAACAGGCTCCAGGCTCTGAGCCATCAGCCCAGAACCCGACGCGGGGCTCGAACCCACAGACCGCGAGATCGTGACCTGGCTGAAGTCGGACGCTTAACCGACTGCGCCACCCAGGCGCCCCTAAAAACTTTGTTTTTGTAAAACTCAACCTCCAGTAAGAATCAGCAGGAGGTAAACTTCCTGTGTGTCTGAAAGTGTCTTTGCCCTCTTAATGCACGGACACTTTCCCTGGGTGTACAGATTTCATGAAGCAATAGATCTTCCAACTAATTTATTTGTATTTTCACTAGTTTAGTTGTATGTGCACATTCATTTGTATTTCTAAGAGCTCTTTCTTATTGTCGCTCCTTTATCACAGTAGCTGATTCTTGTGTTACAGGAATAATTAGTCTTTAACTTCTTTACAAACAGTAATGAGGTTAAAAAAGAAGTTGACTTCTGTTTTACTGAATTACTTGTTTCCTCCAGGGTCAGATTTTCCATTTCCTTGACTTTCTTTGCTTTAGCACAAGGTTTCTTCAAAGGTCTGCTGTGAACAATCCATGATCGCTGATTCGTATTTAAAGCTAATATAAATGGAGAGGTTCCCTGGGAGATGTGTGGCTCTGGGTAGGTTTTGCGGAATGACTTTTGTGACCAGATGAGATCTGGCCTTTTATAAGCTGCTACCACCGATCGCAAAAATGTGGAAGATTTTATTACAAGGTTGATAGCGACACTTCTATAGTTCTCCCTACACAGTTTCGTCAATTTCTTCAGAAAAACGTTCCTTTTCCCCTAGTATTTATGTAATAGGATGAAGCTGGGGGAGGGGAAGTGGTCCAAATGCCCACAGTCCTGCTTGGGTCTCATGGAACAGGTCGAATGTTCCAGATGAGGTCTTTCCAAGGATCCTTTCTGGGCGTCGCCAGCCTCCTTACTGTAGGAAGGTTGGCTGGGGGCAGGGTGGGGGGGGGGGGCTCCATGCAAATTTTGGACTTCTGCAAATGACTTTCCCAACTGTGTTGAACTCTTTTGTTCCCTAACCTGTCCTGGAAGCTGTTGTGAGATTATGTAATTTTTAATTTCTTAATTATCATTTCATGGAGTCTCAGGAGAGAAGATGAATACGTTCACTTCAACAGCTTGAATCAGATAGTTTTATCATTATTATTACATTTTGCATGTAGAAAAAAAAATGACACACAAAACGTTTAAATCTGCTCTATCCACATTTCCACCAGCCCAGTCTAAAGACTAGTGTCAGATGAGTTGATAATCAAAAGCAGTAAGTATCAAGGGCCTAAAAATATGTGTGCCTCTGTGGGTGTGGGTGTGTGTGTGGGTGTGTGTATTTCATGGACCATATTTTCTATCCAAATTTTAAAGCCATACCTGTTCACAGTCTGTTTCTTTCAGGATCACGCAATGGTAATGTGCCTTTTAAAAAACGGATAACAGGGGCTCCTGGGTGGCTCAGTCGGTTAAGCTGCCGACTTCGGCTCAGGTCATGATCTCACGGTCCGTGAGTTCGAGCCCCACGTCGGGCTCTGTGCTGATAGCTCGGAGCCTGGAGCCTGTTTCTGATTCTGTGGCTCCCTCTCTCTGACCCTCCCCCATTCATGCTCTGTCTCTCTCTGACGCAAAAATAAATAAACGTTAAAAAAAATTTTTTAATAAAAAATGGATACCAGATTTTTATTGAAAATATTCTTAGCAGGCATTTTTTATTACAGCTTGCAGAAACGTAAAAATATTATTATAAACACTCTCTCGCTCATCTATCAGGTATTAACTTTTTTGTCAGATTTACTTAGGATCTGTTTTTGTTGTTTTTGTTTTTGTTTTTAAGTAGGTTCCATGCCCAATGTGGGGCTTGAACTCACAGCCTTGAGATTAAGCGTTTCACATTGTATGGACTGAGCCAGCCAGGTGCCCCCAGTTTACTAAGGATCTTAAAACAAAACTTATGGCGCAAAGACCCCTACTTAGCTTTCCTCAGTCCCTTTTCCCAGACTCCTCATTGTTCTCTCCCAGAGGCAACCAAAAGACTAGTTTGGTATTACTCATTCCTTTGTAGGTTTTTGAAATCCGTATCTATAAGCGATCTGGATATATCTATAATAATATAGACATACTTTTCACTAACAAACACAATCATATGTTCTTTTCCTTGATTCTGGAATACCTAATGTTAAGTTATCTTTACATTCCTGAATCAGGTAGGGAGATAGATGATAGATAGATGGATGGATGCATCCAAGTGTAAAATCGTTACATCTTTCTGGCAATATACTTGCTTTCTCATTATGTATTTATAATCTTTGCTCCTGAGCAATCTCTTGTAAAAACAGGAGATAGCTAGACTTTGTTCTTTTTATCCAGTCTGACAATTTTTAGCTTTGAGTTGTTACATCAATTCACATTCATTATAATTACCAACATACTTGGATTTATTCTTACTATGTTATTTTATGCTTTCTGTTTACCCAGCATTTTCCACGCTTTTTTTTTCTCTTGTCCTGCCTTCATTTGGATTAGATGGTTTTTTTTTTTTTTAATTTTCTTTTCCTCTCTCTTCTGTTCTGAATATTTTTCAACATTGTATTTTTCTTTTTTCTTTATTTTATTTTAGTTTATTTTATTTTAATTAATTAATTTATTTTTTAATTTGCATCCAAGTTAGTTAGCATGTAGTGCAATAACGATTTCAGGAGTAGATTCCAGTGATTCATCCCCTATATATAACACCCAGTGCTCATCCCAACAAGTATCCTCCTTAATGCCCCTAGCCCATTTAGCCCGTCCCCCCATCCACAACCCCTCTAGGAACCCTCAGTTGGTTCTCTGTATTTAAGGGTCTCTTATGTTTTGTCCCGCTCCTTGCTTTTATATTATTTTTGCTTCCTCCCACTTATAATCATCTGTTTTGTATCTTAAATTCCACATATGAGTGAAGTCATACGATACTTGTCTTTCTCTGACTAATTTCACTTAGCATAATACCCTCTAGGTCCATCCGCGTAGTTGCAAGTGGCAAGATTTCATTCTTTATAATTGCTGAGTAATACTCCATTGAATATGTATACCACATCTTCTTTATCCATTCATCCATCGATGGGCATTTGGGCTCTTTCCATATTTTGGCTATCGTCATAATGCTGCTATAAACGTTGGGGTGCGTGTGCCCTTTCGAAACAGCACACCTGTATTCCTTGGATAAATACCTAGTAGTGCAATTGCTGGGTCGTAGGGTAGTTCTATTTTTAACTTTTTCAGGAACCTCCATACTGTTTTCCAGAGTGGCTGCACCAGCTTGCATTCCCACCAGCAGTGCAAAAGAGATCCTCTTTCTCCGCATCCTCACCGACATCTGTCGTTGCCTGAGTTGTTAACGTGAGCCATTCTGACAGGTGTGAGGTGGTATCTCAGTGTGGTTTTGATTTGCATTTCCCTGATGATGAGTGATCAACACTGTAGTTTTCTAACTAGAAAGTGAGAGTGAGTGACCGAAATCTAAATGTAGTCATTGCAAAGCAGCCAGCGTTGCCCATGGGCAAAGGGTGCCCCCTTTCCACCAGTCAACTCCGGCAGCTGCAAGACGCTATGTGTTCCCAGGAGCATCATTTCCTCAATGAAAATTTGCACATAGTTAGTTGCAAGGTAGGAAAAGGCCCCTGGATTTTAAGTACAAAGCCTTGCGCTCCTATCCCAGTCCCACAACTTACTAAATGGAGGGTCTTGACCAAACAGCTTTGGTGAGTTTTAGTTTTCTTATCTGTAGAGTCGCGTATGGCTATATGTGTGTTGGGAGCGTGAAGAAGATGATGGATGTAAAAAATTGTGTTATTTGGGTAGTAATAAGTAGACGGTTAACTGTAGGCAGTTTCTCAGTTGGTTTGTTTTATTTTTCAAAGTATTGATCCTGAGTCCTCAAAGACTCGTTAAGTACAAATGGCTTTATGTTTTGATTCCCTTGTAGGCAAGGGTATATTGTTATTTTCTGTCCTATCATGTCATTTTTTTGTGGTGGTTTTAAGACATCAGCACCAGTTTCTCAGCTATAAACTTGTCTCACGTCTTCTAAAGCAAACTGAGGTTTATGATTAATTTACGCTCTGTCCTTCCAAACTGGACTGTTAAAATTTTCCCAGCTTTCCCTCCGCTTGCGAAGTGTTTCTGGAGTTACACAGATGTAATTGCTCAAGCATGATCTTGATGGAGTAAACATTCAGGCCCGCGGGGAGCAAGGAACAGGTCCATTTTACAGTTCACTTATTTTTTTAGTTTCCATTTGGTTGCTGAAAGGAAGCAGGCAAATTTCAAAAGGCAGTCTTATTAAATGAACTGAGAACAATTTAATTCAGATAACTTAAGTGCCAGTTAGCTCATTGCAGACCCCATACTGATAAGTCAAAAGGCATTAGCTTCCGGGCTAACCCACAGGACCCGGGGGGCCCAGATTCTGTTAAATCCACAGTAGATGGTCCAATGACATGCATAGCGCTCCGAATGAAGGTCCAAGTACAGCTTTAAGGAAGGAACGCTGACTAGCCTTGGCTTGAACCTGTTGGACTGATTTTCATGCAGTTCTCTATTCGTTTCTTATACGCTGTCTATTAAGAACGAGTCTGATTAGTTGGATCTTTTTAAGAACTAGTCTGTACCTTAACTACATTTAACATTATTTCTGAAGGTCAGAACAACTTTTCCACTATCCACACGACAAGACCAACATCTAGTGGTGAAGCAAGTTCATTGCAGGAAGAATTCAGGCCTGTAAGGGTCAGCAATGTACGGACGGGATCTCTTCCGGAGATGGCGATTTGCTTTCACAAACCTAGATTCCTGGACAGTGACGCCGAAAGGCTAAACCATTAGCAGTAAAATTCCAGGCATTTGACTATGAAATAGGGGACATTCTGGGGGAGGGGGAAAACAAGGGTGGCTTCTTAGTGCTACTTCATTTACGTGATAACAGCAACTGATTTTCCAGCTTCTTTTTAAGAGCTCTCCAGGATGAAAGTTGCTCTACCAAATTTTAGAGGAATTTCACAGCCAGTGTGTATTACAATTTGGATATCTTGTAATTGTTATTGATGCTCCTGGCATGCAGTAGAATTGTTATCGCTTTAAATACACTTCTTTTTTTTTTTTAATTTTTAATGTTTATTTTTTGAGAGAGAGAGAGAGAGGGACTACAAGCAGGGGAGGGGCAGGGAGCGAGGGAGACAGAATCCGAAGCAGGCTCCAGGCTCTGAGCTGTCAGTGCAGAGCCCGGTTCAGGGCTCCAGCTCAAGAACTGTGAGATCGTGACCTGAGCCAAAGTCGGACTTTGCCCGACTGAGCCCCCCCCTAGGTGCCCCACTTTAAATACATTTCTAATGTAAAAGTCAGTTTCTAATCGGGTAGTTACTTGGTATATTATTTTTACCAGCAGACAACCTCAGTAAATAAATCTGTTTCTCCAGAGTCCATGAAGCTCATTTAAGAGCACTTAAACGGCGGCGCACTCCTCATAATTTCTGTCTCAGCATCATTATTGTTCTGATGCAGAAAATTGTTCCACGGGCGCCATGGAACGTTAAGCATAAAACAGTAACTCTCAGACCATCGGAAGGGCCCCAGTCATTCCAGCACCCGGCACGTTCTCAGTAATCCCTGCCCATCCCCTCCCTCCTCTTCGGCCCTGAATTTTCAGAACCCTTCTCTTCGCTCCGCTACCCGAGGCCCCGTTCTCTCTTGGCCAGAAATACAAAGACTGCCAGAGCCAGACTAGCATATGGTTCCCAGCCAGCTTAAAAAGCAGTGGGAGGTTCCAACATCTCTTCCTGGCTTACAAACCAAAGACAAACCTCATCCTCCAGCTGGCCAGCTCTCGCTGGTTTCGTCTGAAGAAAGCATCACTTCATCTAAATGTATGTCTCTGTCCATCCATCCCAAGAACGGAAGGAGAGGAGCCACTAAGTATACTCAGCGGGGTTCTAGGCTCCAGGTCTAACGTTGCTTCTGACCTGCCTCTAATGTGGAGACTGGCTTGCCTGTGTTGCCCTGCCTCAAATGACCCTCCTCAACCCCACAGGATGAGAATGTGATGCTCCTTAGTAAGCAGTGTTGGGTAATGTTGAAGGGGTGTTGTTTATCCAGGCCCCTTTAGCCTTCATTATATGCGCTTTGTTCAGTCCATGCATCGAGGGAAATGGGGGGAGGGGCATTTAAACAAATGGCCCTTTCGTCAGGTGATGTCATTTGCTGGCTTGGTGTCTCTTGCGTCAATTACTCAAGGGCAGAGGAGCAGTGACTTAGCCGTTATACGGTTTTTC
This sequence comes from Prionailurus bengalensis, assembly GCF_016509475.1. Lineage (NCBI taxonomy): Eukaryota > Metazoa > Chordata > Mammalia > Carnivora > Felidae > Prionailurus > Prionailurus bengalensis. The sequence goes on along the minus strand of NC_057344.1, from coordinate 33,128,743 downwards.
ATCACTTCCCTCCTAATTTTCTGTATCTGGATTTCGATGTTAAAATTAGCATCAGGACAGTTTAACAGAAGTCCCAACAGTGAAGGTGTGAACCTGGCTCCACAACTGAGTACAAACCACTTGTGGGAGCACAGGTGCCCACGGTCCTCTGATTCTTCGAACAAAACACTTAATCCAGGGGCGCCGGGCTAGATTAGTCCATAAAGCATGAGACTCCCGATCGCGGGGTGGTGAGTTCAAGCCCCACATTGGGCATAGAGTGCACACACACGCACACACACACACACACACACACACACACAATCCAAAGGTGCCTCAGTGTATCCCCATCCAACCTCAGGCCATCCGCCCGCTGTTGCCAAAGGACTTCCTAGAGCGCAGATCTGGCATTGTCATCAGCCCCTTCTCAGCATGGTCCTTGGCCTTTCATTGCCTTCTCTCACCCCCTCCCATGAGGTGATGCCAGCCTCCCGTGGCAACCCTCAGACTGGGCTCTGCTCCGACTTTCTCTGTTCAGCCATCGCTAATACTGTTCTCCTTCCCTGCACTGCCTTTCCCCCACCCTTCAAGCCTGAATTCGAATGTCTGCTCCTTTCTGTCCTCCGAACTGCAGTGACCCAGCCCCCACTGCCTTCCATTGTGCCTTAGAATAATTCCCTTACTCATCTCCTTTTCTTTTTTTACACCGATTTGCTTGGGGGTTTATACAGTTTCACTTCTTAACTCCCCGCCGAGCCTGGTACTTACTGGGAGCTGAGCAAATCAATGAGCAAAAGATCTTTTAAACAGTGCAGAGATCCAGTGAGTTTAATTTTTGGAGCCTCTCACAGGGCATATGTTCACTTTGCATCCTTGGCTGCAGCATGAGAGCAAAACACAGGGCTTCGCCCTCTTTACTGGAGAAGGCACAGTGTCGCATTCTCCCATATCCCTGAGAAATGATTCCCACCCCCACCCCCACCCCTTCTCCAAGTTAAGATGGAGCCCTAAGAGCCGATCGTGAGATATATTGGAGAAACAGTCCGTGCCCGGCATAAATTAAGTTGTTGGACGGCGAAAGATGGTTCGGTGCGGAATTGCTCCTGTGCCAGTGAACTTGGCGGTAGACACAGAGAGCTGGAAGGCGGTGGGGGGGGGGGGGGGGGGGGGGGGGGGGGGGGGGGGGGGGGGGAACTGATCCAGACCGTCCTTGCCTTTCCCACAGCAAAGTGCCCCGCGTGGCAGGTTGGGGAGACGGACCACCCCTCACTCACAGGCTTGTCTTGCTCTATCAGGTCAGCTGTTTGGGCACGGTGGTACTTTCTGCAGGATGTGGCATCTGCGTGCTAAGGCGGGACCTCCGTTTCATCCTCGTGCTAATGGGCAGCACGAGGCATCTGGTACCGGGCTGCCCCCGTGAGAGAGGCACTGTGGTTACCAGCACTTACGGGCTAGAAAATTCATGTTTTGGACCTCAAAGTAACTTAGCCCGGGTCACAGCTGGTGAGTAGGGGAGGTAGATTTTGAAATCGGATCTGGCTGCTACTTCCCAAGCCCGTGCTCTTAATCTGGGTGCTCCTGAGGCTTTCCTGCAGGAGCCCAGAGCAAAGGGTCGCGGCACCTGCAATGAAACCCAACCTGTGTCAGTAATCTGCTCTTGACCTCCGCAGAGGTCTTGACCTCCGCAGACCTCGTTCTGTCCTCCGCTATAAAACGTGCTTCTCTGCCATGTCTGTCCCAGGTGAGGCTCTGCGGAGATCGTGGGAAAGTAAAAGGTCATAAATAAAGGAATACATAACCTACAAGAGTTCAATCACTCCTTTATGTATTAAATGCCTCCTAAATATTAGGTCCTGGATTAGGCGCAGCATTCGCCGAGCGCTTAGCCTCGTGCTGCAGCTCATTCTGGCAAAGATTCACGTGAATTATTTAATCCCAGCAGCTGCTCTATATTTAAGCTTCTCCTCCTGTCCCCATTTAACAGATGAGAAGAGGGATGCTTACTGAGGTTAGGGTGCTGGCTCTAGGTCACAGGGACAGGATTCCCCGTGAGGTCTGTGCGACTGGCCACCCCACCGCGACAGTGCTGCTTTTCTTCAGAAGCCGGGAACAACCCGAGCCTTGGCGAATGCCATTTTGGATGGAAGGAACAGCATGCACCAAGCCCAGAGGTGAAAGCAGGAGGCGTTGGGGAACATACTGAGAGAGGCAGCCGGGGCGGAAGTGGCCATTAAGTGGACGGCAGACTGAAAGCACTAAAATACCGGATCACGGAAGCCTTCGTTTTGAGGACGGAACTTGCGACAGGTTTCCGTGTCAATGGTTTCCCCACTCCTCTCCCAAGCTGGAAGACGCCAGGGTCCGGACCCTTGTCTGGGCTTGACATGACCGAGAGTGTGGCCTGCTGATGGGAAAGAAGGCGGGCTGGCTCACAGTCGGTCTCTCCCACTTGACCTTACTGTGACCCAGAGCGAGTCACTTAACTTCCATAAGCCGTTGTTCCCAGGACCGTAGCTGGGCCAACTGGAACGCCTCCCTCCGAGGCTGGGTGGGAGAGCCAACAATGCACAGAACGCCCATCACAGTGCCTGAAATGTTGTTGTAAGGCCATGATTAACGGCAAACATTATGATCACGAAAGCTTGAGACCGCAGCCACAATCCGGGTTCCTAAACCCCAAAGAACACATCACGGCCTGAAATATCAGCTCCCCAGGGAAGGGGTCCCAAAACTGGTCCCATCCCCAAACCTGCATCACAAAGCACTTCTCTGTGCAGAAGGGCAGGGAGGGCACTATCGTCACTCTCCCCACCCCCAGCTCTACTCAGTCTGTCCTGTACCGAGCTTGATAGCACAAAGACATGCTGTCGATCTGCAGTGCAGCTATTTTCCATTTTTGCTAGTCATGGATATAGCTCCTCCAATATACTTCAAGTTCAGCTCTTAAGCCAGCAGCGGTGCTGGGTGGGAATGGGTGGGAGGCAGGAATCTCTCCTAAGGACATGGGAGAATGCCAGCAGGGTAAAATGATGAAGCATTCTGGGTTTGTTTTTTTATTGGTTTTTTTTTTTTGAAATATACTTGCAGCCAAAGATTGAAATTGCACATATACCCTACAAGTGACTCCTGAAATAAGTCACTGGATCCCTGCAGTTTCTGTTCAACGTTCACTCAGCATCTGTCAGCATCTACCGTGTGCCTGGCTCTCCGGAAAGATATGGACATTCACAAGATACTGACTTAGCCTGTTTGAGCTGCTATACCAGAATACCATAAACTGAGTGGCTGAAACCACAAACATTTATTTCAAAGTTCATTTGGCAGTTCTGGTGGCTGGGAAGTTCAAGATCAAGGTGCCCCCAGATTTGGTGTCTGGTGAGAGCCTACTTCCTGGTTTGTAGACGACCGTCTTCTTGCTGTATCCTTACGAGAGAGGCAGGCAGGGGCGGGGAGAATTATCTCTCTTGTGTCTCTTCTTATAAGGTCACTGATTCCATCCATGGGGGCCTCAGCCTCCTGACCTAATCACCTCCCAAAGGCCCACCTCCAAATATCATCACATTGGAGATTAGGCTTTCAACATAAGAATTGTGGGAGCATACAAATATTCAGCCCATAGCAGGCATCCCTATCACCCACTAGCAACTTTGAGGAATTATGTCGTGCAGGTCAATTATCTTAAGTCAAAATGGAAAAGAGTGAATGCTGCAGGAGAGAGAGAACCAACGAGTTAAAGGAGTTCACAGGATTGAGAAAGATTAGTTCCAGTTTGGGAATCTAAAAAGGTACCCCAAAGAGCCAGCAATTGTGTTAGGCCTTGAAGCATGGGAAGAGGGCTTTCCAGGGAAGGGGAACACTGCCTGGAGGCTCAGAATTGGGAAATCTGGGAGCACAGCTTACTTTGGTTAAAGCACATATAAGGTTGGGAGCAGCTGATAGAAACGTAATAAAGATCCAAGGATTAGTTTGCGTGGGTGGGCTCCAGGAAGAGTCCTTTGGCCCCAGTGGATGGGCTGGACTGGGATTGGGAGAGAGGGGACACCGAGGCAGAGAGACCACTGGGAGAGCGTGCTATCTCAAGAACTGAAGGACCCTGGGTACCTGTGCTATATGTTTGTACTCTTTTATGCAATCAGGTTCTTGACTTCTACCATGGGTTCTTGTGACGCACGATCTAGAACTGTTGCGTTAATAAGAACACCAACATCCAAATAATGAAATACAGGGGGAGGAGAAATGGGGAGCCACCATGAGGACTCTCCCAGGTCATAGTCCTCTGCCCATGGTGGATTATGGAAAACAGTTGTCAGCCAGTTATTTAACATAGACCAAGATGAAAGGGGCCATTTGTTTAATGGCCCCTACTTCCATCATGAAGAATGGAGCTTGACCTATTGGTAGGTCTTAAACACTGAAATGACATTACCAATCTACAACCCTTAGTATTACTTAGCACTGCCCTTTTAAGGAACTTGGAGCATATCATACATTGGCTCCAGAAGTAATGGCATCCTGTAAAATAACATGGACCAGCCGTTGGGTTCAGAGTGACATGGGGAATTCTTGGAAACTATTTTCACCTGATTTTTTTTTACGTGTCTCTTAAGTCTTTGTTTTATTAATTTCGTAAGCCAAAAGCCACAATATTTACCATTTTAGCCATTTTTAAATGTACAGTCTGGCTGCATTAAGTGCACTCACATTGTGTGACTATCACCACCATGATGCTTTTCTCTCCAGAACTTTTTCACCTTCCCAAACTGAAACTCCGTCCCCATTAGATTATTATCTTATCTCGCCATTAACCCTTCCCCCGGGCTGTACTCTCTGTCTCTACGAAATTTTCTTATTCCGGGCACCTCGTATAAGTGGAATCATACGATGCTTGCCCTTTTGTATCTGGCGGATCTGGCTTATTTCACTCAGCGTAATGCCCTCAAGGTTCATCCATCTTCGGCTGTTGTGAATAACGCTGCTCTGAACATTGGTGTCCAAATACCTGCTTGAGTCCCTGCTTCCAACTCTTCTGGGCAGAAGTTCTGGCTCATGTGGCCCTTCTGTATTTAGTTTTTGGGGGGCGGGGGGAACCACCATCCTGTTTCCCACAACAGCTGTACCATTTTGCATCTCTGCCACCAGTACACAGGGTGCCAATTTTCCATGCCTTCACCAACACTTGTTATTTATGTTTTTTTGTTTTTGCAATGACCTCCTAATGGACGAGAAGTGAAAATCTGATGTTTAAAGTGGGGCAAAAATGCCTTTCCTTTTTTTTTTTTAACAATTTTTAAATGTTTATTTGTTTTTCCAAAAGAGAGAGAGAGAGAGAGAGAGAGAGACAGAGCGCAAGCAGGGAAGGGGCAGGGAGGGAGAGAGGGAGACACAGAAGCCGAAGCAGGCTCCCGGCTCTGAGCTGTCAGCACAGAGCCCCATGCGGGGCTCGAACCCACAAACCATGAGATCATGACCTGAGCCGAAGTCAGAGGTTTAACCGACTGAGCCACCCAGGCGCCCCCAGAAATGCCTATTCTTTATGAAGCAGTGATCCAGTAGGGGAAATAGACACAGCCTACGAAATGCTTTCTAAAATCCGTTTACCCCTGCCATTTGGCCCGTTGGGACGTTGTTCGCTTATATATCTATAAATGCCTTGGCGTGGTCTCCTACAGTCTGTCCTGTGGGGTGAAAAAGATCACGTCTTCTCTTATCTTACAATGTGGTACTCGGGATAGTCAGTGTAGGGAGGGGTGGGCTGGGAGAGCACTGAAGACGTCAGGGATGCCACTCACTAGCCCCGCAACTGAGTAACCATGATTCTGGGGGAGCTGTAGCCACTCTCTGCACCTGCACAGCCCATACCTGAATACCAGGGAGATGGCCTCACCAACGTGTAAGAATCTTCACTGGGACTAAGCGTCTGTGAGACACCGACTGCTAAGTACCCTCTCGTCTCCACTTTGTGGAAAAATCTGCATTTTATTTTACTTTGTTAAGATTTTTTATTTTTAAGTACTCTCTACACCCAGCGTGGGTCTCAAACTCACAACCCCAAGGTCGAGAGTTGCATGTTCCACAGGCTGAGCCAGCCAGGAACCTCAGGAAGTTTGCATTTTAAAAGAAGACTCTGGGGGCACCTGGGTGGCTCAGTCAGTTAAGCGGCCGACTTCGGCTCAGGTCATGATCTCCCGGTTCGTGAGTGCAAGCCCCCCGTTGGGCTCTGTGCTGACAGCTCAGAGCCTGGAGCCTGTTTCAGATTCTGTGTCTCCCTCTCTCTCTCTGACCCTCCCACGTTCATGCTCTGTTTCTCTCTCTGTCTCAAAAATAAATTTAAAAAAACGTTAAAAAAAAATTAAAAAAAAAAAGAAGACTCTGAAGAACCAGTTCTTAAAAGATATTAGGGTTTATTCTGAAGGCAAAATTAATATATTTTTAGCACTTAGGAACTAAAAAAAAATCGATGTATAATCTTAGAGATAATCGGTCTTAACAGTGAGCATGCATTCATCCAGTCTTCTATTCCACTCAAGCTCTCTAAGATGGTATTATTCTATTTCGTAGTTTCCTATGAAAATATATACATTTTCATCCCATTATGATGATATTTATATTGACATTTACATGATATAATGATATTTACATTTATATTCATGTATCATAATTTATTGCATCTATATCTTAATTCTGCAGAAAAGATTAGTCCAAAATCCCAAATTCAAATATGACCCTCTCCAAACACAATGTCCCCTCAGTTCGGTTAAATTGCTGTATAATGACCACAATTCTTTTTTTTTTTATGTTTATTTATTTATTTTGAGAGAGAGAGAGAGAGTGCACACGTGCAGGGGAGGGGCAGAGAGAGAAGGAGAGAGAGAATCCCAGCCAGGCTCCGGGCTGCCAGCTCAGAGTCGATCGGGCTCAGAGTCCGGGCTCAGAGCCCGGACACAGGGCTCGATCCAAGAACTGTGAGATCATGACCTGAGCCGAAATCAAGAGTCCGATGCTTAAGCGACTGAGCCACACGGGTGCCCCCAATTACCACAATTCTCTAACATCATCCACACCATTGGCGCCAGCATTTTCCCTCTCCTATCAACCCACTCTCCTGTCTTGTCCGCTTTATCTAGCATAATTGCCACAGTCTACCCCCACTCAGCTCTGCCCGCCCCTCCCTCTGCTGCATGATCGCGAAGGTAGCAAAACTCCAGCCGTGGCCAAACCCAGATATCTGACCTTTCTGCCCCAAAGATTCATCTGCTTGAATGTCCCTGAAGACAACTATGCTGTAATTTATAGGTTCCCTTCCTAAAATCAGCACTCAACACCACCCAGACCTTGCAACATGGTTCCTTAGGAACTCTCACATTCTTAGTAACACAATCTCGCTTTAATCTTCAAAATTCCCACCAATACTCCACCCACTTTTCCTCACTTTTAGACACTCTCGCATTGCACGGATTCACTGATTAGTGAGCAACTATTTATTGAGCCCCTGTCAGGAGGTAGGTACTGTTCAGTCACTGGAAAGACTGCAGCGAACTAAATAAAGTCCCTGCCCTCATTGGGCTGCCTTTCTAGAAGTTGAACAGACAGACCAGGAACAAATAGGCATATAATACATCGTAATGATAGGGGGTGGCAGAGCCCATGGAAAAAGGGGGTGGGGCATCTAGGCAAGGTGCTCAGGAGAGACCTTTCTCAGGAAACTGTATTCAAGCAAAAACCTAAATGCAGTGACAGAGCAAGTTGTCGGAAGCCCTGCTGAGAATTATTCAGCCCCTCTTCGCAGCCTGCTTCTCGGCCTGTGTTCAGCGTCTTCGGTGAAGTGCCCCAAACTTTCCTTATGCCTCAACCAAATCCAATAGCGCTCCCAGATTTCTCTGTTCTACATCTCCCCATACGGTTGCTTTTCCTGGAACCCCCTTCCCTCTTCCTTACAGATCCAATTGCAATGTCCCAGCACCTGCTCCTTTCCTGATCACTGAGCTCCCCTGTTCTGAAGTTCCCTCTGCTCTTGGCTTTCGTGACCCACCAGGCCCCCGGTCTTCCCACCTCCCGGGCAATCTCACTCCTCCTCTCTCAACCCTGCCCCCTGGATCGCGGCTAGTCCATGGCTCCGCCTATCATCTGTGTGCAATAAATCCAAAATTTGTATCCGCTGCTCACCCTTCTCTGAGTGCAAGGGCACTTCATGTCTGAAATTAGATTGCCCCAAAGTTGACATGTCTGAAGTGTAAGTCTTGATCCCCTCGCCTCCGTGGGTGATACGCCACCCACTCCTGCCACACTAGAAACCCGGGAGGCCCCCACTCCTATCGGGCTTGGTGTCACTCCCCCTACTATTCAGTTCTCAGCTTAAGTTATACTTTACTCAGAATGTCTGTGGCCACAATCAAGGGGGAGTTCCTCTTCAGCTCTGTTATTTTCTCTCATAGCATCCTGTGTGTTTCCTGCATAGAGTTACTGAAATACCTAATTATATACTTTGCCCTTCCTTTTCTTTAACGTTGCATTTTCCCAATGACTCTGTGCTTCCTGGGGGGTGGGGATCATGGTTATCTGTTCACCGCTGATGCACGTTGCCTGGCTTAGTGCCTGGCCTATGGTAGATGCTCAAGAAATATTTGATGTGTGATGGGACCAGAAGCATTAATGTTTGAGGATTCAGTCAGACTTCCTTCTTTCTCACCTTGCATTGGCCAAAACATCATATTCGGGCACAGGTTGCTTAGCTTTCTTCTCTGCTCTTGAACTGTGAAGATTCAGAGAAAGCAAAAAAAAAAAAAAAAAAAAAAAAAAAAAAAAAAAAAACAGAGTCCGGGCATAAGAAATTATACTCCTCAAGTGGCTTTGCTTGGTGGGGTAGGAAGGAGGATTTAGGGACCAGAAGAAGGAGATAGAAAAATAACAGGCTCTTAGAAGCTCGCAGTCACGTGAGAAGCACAGCTTCAAGTTCCGTCAATATTTATCTGTACAGATTGCGTGCACCTTGACTTCCCCTGTTTGTAAGAGACAATATAAATATTAAATGTTACTGCTCAGGGTTGGGCCATTCGCATTCTTACGAATTGTTATTTTTTTTTAAAAACATATTTTAAAAAATTATTTTTACTGAAAAAATATTTTTAATTTAATTTTATTTTTAAAAATAAAAAAAAATTATTTAAAAACATCCCCAGACCCAGACTGACAAACAGTAAAAAAAAAGCTATCTCAAATAACAGGAATCACACAGACAGTGCGATCTCCAGAAATGGCTGACTTAGAATTTGTGTCCTTTCTGTTGGTGATGGTAACAGTACGACAATGTCTTAAAGATGCTGAAATTGCTCTGTTTCTCTGCTCTGCCATAGTCAGGGCTGTAAGTAATAAAGTGTCGGTTTTATCGTATCCTTGCCAAGCTATATGTGGTTCCTCAAAATATCACTTTTAATCGCATGTTGATTATTTTTTTAAATCTTAAAAAATCTTTATTTATTTTTTGAAGGAGAGAAAAACAGAGCGTGAGTGGGGGGCGGGAAGGGGGGGAGGTGCAGAGAGAAAGGGAGACACAGAAGCCTAAGCAGGCTCCAGGCTCTGCATCCAGAACCGGAAGCTGAGCTCGAACATACTAGCTGTGAGATCACGGGCCAAGCTGAAGTCGGCTGTTTAACCCGATTGAGCCACCCAGGAGCCCCTAATTGTATTTTGATTATGAGCGAATATATATGCTTATTTATTTATTTACTTACCTATTTATTTACTAGCAATATCTGGTTTTTTTAGTGAATTGTCTGTTCTTGACCACAGTCGACATTGCTCCTTGGCTACCCAGCATTCTCCCCTTCTTGTTGACTAACAACCCTAATTCTGTCGGAGGAGGTACCCGGCTAAAAATGACATTCCAAAGCCTTCTTTGTAAACAGAGATGCTCATGTAGCAAAATCCGACAAAAGAGATATACTTGGAATTTGTAGGCTGAGGCTTCTGCAAAATCTCCTTAAAGGTAGGGAGGAAACTCAGTTGGCATATGCTCCTTTTTCTTTCTTCCCCTTCCCGCTTGGAATACAGTCACGATGCTGGAGAAGCAGCAGCCATCTTTCATCATGTGACCATGAGAAAAAAAATCAAGGTAATTGCTGAAAGTCAAGTCTGGTATCTTTAGCTATTGAAACAGTGTCAGCAACCACCTGACATCAGACTTCTCGTTACAACAGAAAATAAACCCTTATCTTGTTTGTCATTGTCAGTTGATTAACTAGTTTAACGTTTATTTATTTTTGAGACAGAGAGAGATAGAGCATGAACGGGGGAGGGTCAGAGAGAGAGGGAGACACAGAATCCGAAACAGGTTCCTGGCTCTGAGCTGTCAGCACAGAGCCCAACGAGGGGCTCGAACCCACGAACTGTGAGATCTTGACCTGAGCTGACGTCGGACGCTCAGCCGACTGAGCCACCCAGGCACCCCGATTAACTAGTTTAATCTCTAATGCAATGTTCCTTGGCATTTTCTGTTTAGGCTTTTGAAGTTCTTTACCCAGTGAGTTTTCAAACATATGCTTGGCAACTTTTCATCCATAGCATGCATTACAAATCTTTGTTTTCCAGATATAATTGACATATAATATTGTATAAATTTCAGGTGTACAACATGATTTATATATATGTATAGAGAGAGAGAAAAACGATCACCACGATAAGTCTTGCTAACATCCATCACTTCACATAGTTACATTTTTTTTCTTGTAATGAAACTTGTCAGATCTACTGTCTTAGCATCTTAGCAACTCTCAATATATAACACATTATTATTAACGCTAGTCCCCATGCTGTACATTACATCCTCAACAAAAAACAGCCCAGAAATGCAAAGTTTCTTCCTAAAAAGCACAAGATATTTAAAAACTCCATACGGCTAGCCAATTATCCCAACATCGTTTATTAAACAGCGTATTTTTTTCCTGAACTGATTGGAATTACCGTTTCTATTCTCGTTTCTGCATCTGATGTCGTATCTGGTATGATAATCACCTATCATTATTTTCCTTTTCCAAAATGTTTTTAGTCATGCTCAAGTGTTTATTCTTCTTAGAAACATTTTGTCAAGTTCAAAGTATTTGAGTTGTTATGTGAGAGTACTGTGCTCCATTTACAACTTATTCCTGGGAGGAGAAACCTATTTCAATATCACCATTAAGGTACACTCTACGCTGTGTGGCCCAACAAAAGAACAAGACAGACACGAACACCCGACCCATCTGAGCTTCGATCTCCTTCTCCCAGATTCTGGCACCAGCCTGAACATCTGTACTCGTTTAGAAAGTGGTAGATTTTCACTTTTTTTTTTTTTAATTTTTTTTTTAACGTTTATTTATTTTTGAGACAGAGAGAGACAGAGCATGAACGGGGGAGGGGCAGAGAGAGAGGGAGACACAGAATCGGAAGCAGGCTCCAGTCTCTGAGCCATCAGCCCAGAGCCCGACGCGGGGCTCGAACTCACGGACCGCGAGATCGTGACCTGAGTTGAAGTCAGACACTTAAGCGACTGAGCCACCCAGGTGCCCCGATTTTCACCTTTTAAGTGAGTGAGTATTTTTAGTGAACAGGCGGGAAAAGCTGTCCTAGGGGTGGCTGGCTAGATACCGTTACTAGAAAGAAGTCCCAGAAAGAAAGCTTTTTTTTTTTTTAATGTTTTTATTTATTTCTGAGACCGAGAGAGACAGAGCATGAGCAGGGGAGGGGCAGAGAGAGAGGGAGACACAGAATCAGAAGCAGACTCCAGGCTCTGAGCTGTCAGCACAGAGCCCGACGCGGGGCTCGAACTCACGAACCGGGAGATCATGACCTGAGCTGAAGTCGGACGCTCAACCGACTGAGCCACCCAGGCGCCCCCAGAAAGAAAGCTTTTAAGATAAAAAGGGAAGAGATCGCTCTTGCTGCTAATAGAGTTATGAGTCAAAATGAGAGCAGAAGCCAGAGGCCCGAGCATCAGAAATCATGGCCACACGGGAGACCCGGTGCTAGACAGGCTTTCTAACACTAAGAAGATTTGCTAGGCGCTTAGGGATATAGCTTTGGAAGGTCAGAGTAGAACTGCTTTGGGAATGCAAGGCCTTACTGAACTGCACGTTAACAAAGTGACAAGAAAGACAGGGCCCATCTTCTCCATGGGGGGCAAAGCGCGCCCTGGCTGGCAGAGCTCAGAGATGGGGGTAGCGTGAGGAGAGGTACAGAGGAGCTCCAGGCATCCTCCAGACCCCCGGTCCCGAGGACTGCTGACTTCCAAGAGTGCTCACACCGTGAGTGTGTGGGAACAACCCCGGGCGAAGAGACGAGTGGCATTCTAATCTGAAGCCCATCACCGTTCAGTGTCTACAAACGTGAACAGCTACCTCTAGGGGCTTCTCCTTTGGAATCAACGGGCAGGACGGAAGCCGAGACCTGGTATTTTCCAGCATTGTGGTTTGCTATCTCTCTTGGACCTTCTGGCTGGATTTATGTTACACAAGCACTTGCTCACAGTGTAACGAGCCTTACAGGGTGCCTGGGATCAGGATAGCAGGTGCCCTCTAATTATCTAAGCATCAGTTCCCCTATTGGAAACCACAGATGCCAGGATAGAGGATAATAAAGCTCCAAGGTTTGCATCGTCGGTCAATTATTTTTGATGATATGCTAGGAGCCAGGTCATCAAATTGGAATCCCTCGCTCTGCAGTGGAAATGTCTCGTAATGCATTTTGCAAGATCAGGGCAAAAGCCTCAAGGAGACACATTTTTTTTAACCAACTCATTTTTTTCCGGGTTCTAAAAACTATATATGCCTGTTGTAGGCGCTACAAACCTATACGGACATATACAAACGTATACGGACATATACAAACGTATACGGAAGAAAGTAAATATGTTTTTAGTAAATTTCCACCCAAACGATCACAGTTCATTCGGGTAGCGTTCCTTTAAGGGCATGCACGTTACAATCAACTAGAGATATTTACATCGCTCTGTCTATATGACTATCCGTGTGGGGTATTTTTCACTTGACTTCATATCACAAGTATGAAAAAGCAGTGTATTTAGAACTTGAGTTCCACGAAGACCAGATAGCATTCGAATTGAATTAGTTGCGCTCGATTACGGATACTTGGATCACACAGTACTCACCTGATTTCACCACTACCACCATCGGGAAGTAATAAAGCCAGATAGGTCACCGGCATGCCAACAAAGTGGCCCCCGGAAAGAGTGATAGATCACCACTGTCTCGGTACATCTGGAAATATCTTCTGAGCCTAAAAATAATGGGCCACATTAGCTAATGCAGAACAGTTATTTGGCTAAATTAAACTTCAGCCACTCTCAAGAGACTGATTCCACAATGGGCCTTTTTTAAAGTAATAATAATAGTACCTTGTTAATTATTTATAAAGTAATTATATTTGAGCCCCTGCTGCTTCCATCCATCCAAATGATACCGAAAGTGAGGGAGAGGGAAGGAGGAAGAGATAAATATTATATTCCCATTTTCCATCAAAGAGATGGCTGAGGGTGATCCTCAGGAAAGGATATCATTGGAGATTTTTATTTCTTTCCTATAGATACATTTTGCACAGATTGCGTCCCATCACGTGTACTTTGCCTCAGTTTCTGACACTCTAGGATATCACAGGCCTTTCTTTTTTTTTTTTTTTTTCAACGTTTATTTTTGGGCATGAACGGGGGAAGGGCAGAGAGAGAGGGAGACATAGAATCGGAAACAGGCTCCAGGCTCTGAGCCATCAGCCCAGAGCCCGACGCGGGGCTCGAACTCCCGGACCGCAAGATCGTGACCTGGCTGAAGTCGGACGCTTAACCGACTGCGCCACCCAGGCGCCCCTCACAGGCCTTTCTTTAAAGCCACGGCCAATGCAGCCAAGCATCCCCAGAACAAATGGGGCTAAAGCACGAAAACCACAGCACATCCCGTCACAGGATCGTGGTAGTCAAGGCTTCGAGATGCCATTTACTTCCTCTCAGCAGAGACTCAGGACAAGGGAAATTCATAGCTTCCAGACCAGCCCACTAAATGGACTTCATCAGGTGCTTGTCTAGAAAGCCCCATCTTAAAAATCTGGACCGCAGAAATGCCCCCACTGAGGCACAAAACTAACACCAACAACAACGACCAAACAGCTGCCTAACAAATCAGGGCCTGGAGCCTGTGTTGGTTTCCGTGTTACACACATACGCATGCCTAATGATGACTAAGTGAATGACCAATAATGACCTTCCTAGACTGTCTCCAGTGCACACACTGGGTGGGGGAGGGGGGGAGGTGGCTGAAGAGTCCTCCGTGCCTGCTGTCGAAAATTCAATATATCTCGAAATAAAAGTCTTCCTGCCTAACGAAAATCACGGCTAATATCTCAGCCTATTCCCTTCCGGACTTTTCAACGCAGGCATCCATGTTTATTTGACATTTTACTTTAACTGAGATCCTGCTCTGTGTAATATTATATCCTGGTTGTTTTGTTTTTTTTTAATCTAATATACTTTTAAAGAATATTTTCAGGTCATTAAGTATTCCATGACTCATTGTGAAAGACTTCCTAATATTCTCTCACATGTACGAATCTTAATGATGTTTAACTTATCCCTTCTGGTTGGACACGCAAATAGATTCCAGGTTTCTCATGAATATTAATAATGTGGCAATTTAAATCTCCTTACTCGTAAATTTCTGTTCCATGTTGTCCTCTTTCCTCAGGGTCTACCCCTATACTTTATTTTCTTTGGTGTATATGGACAACTTTTAAGCTCACGCTCCCTCCAGCAGAGCATGAAAACGTCCAATTCTTCAAATCCTGACACTGAAAATAATCATTATTTAAGTCTTTGTAGGCAAAGCACATACTATCGGTGCTTTAACTTGTAGTATCTTTTCCTCTCTTTTGGATTGTCTTCATCTTATCAATGTCTAATCAACTGTTTCTCTTTATACTTGTGGCAAGCAACTAACTTATAAATGGACAAGGATTTCCACGGTGCCATTCGTTTTATTGGTTTCACACGCAGGAAGCCTTGCCTCGTATGCGTGGAGATAAGAAACACCTCTATTAAAAGAAATACACGCATGCGGAACCCAATGAATCCAATCCTTTTGTATTCATTTCTGCTTTGCTCCGTAACTTCTCGAAGTTGCTTTCACATAAGGGAAGGCTCTGTTTCCGCATCCTGAAGAGAGCCGTGATAAATGTCTTTCTTTACATCCGAGGCTTAGTTGAGCCACCCGAGCGCGCGCCTACGTGCGGTCAGCAGGTGTGTTTATTCTATTAAACCATCTGGGGCCAACTTAATCCCATGCTGCATCCTGCCATCTATTCTTCCCGTGCCCGGTTGAGATGTGATACAAGGAGAGATCACTTTTGTTCTTTTGAGAACTGAGAGGTAGAAGAAAACCCAATTATTCTATACTCGGAACTGGTCTTCAAAAGAACCCTAAAAAATTAGTACCCAGATTTGAATCGCAAAAGAAAAGTATGCCTGAATTCTCTCAACCAAACAAGGGTGCCCCGTCCTTAAGCTTCGGCTTCCTGATGTATAAAGTCTAGACAAAGAACCCGCCTTTACGTTGCTGCCGTGATGGTTACACACGATCATGTTCCCAGCACAGGGCCTCAGAAAAGCGAGGCAAAGAAATGTGCTCTGAATTTGAATTTAAGGGACGGCGAGTGAAAGTGACAGCTACAAAGCTTTAAATTCCAATCTGGCAGGATTAAGGCCCTTTCCCGAATTTGAAGGTCCTTCCCTAGAGTGTAATTTGCTACAGTACCGGCCCAAGATCTGGGGACACCAGAATGATATATTTGCCAAATGGTTTGAAAACTTTGGAAGAGCAAATTCTTAGGGAAATAAAAACCAGGCAAAATCAACATATAAAGGGCAAGCCTGGCTTCCCGGGCTCATGTTCCTTTGTCACCGAAACATGATAATTTGGGTCATGTTTACTTATTTATTTTGAGAGAGTGAGAGTAGGGGAGGGGCAAAGGGAGGGGGCCAGAGAGAGAGAGAGAGAGAGAGAGAATCTCAAGTAGGCTCTATGTCCAGCGCTGAGCCCCCTGGGGGGCTCAAACCCACGAACTGTGAGATCATGACCAGAGCCGGAATCGAGAGTAGGACACTTAACGGCCGGAGCCACACAGGCGCCCCAGAAAAGTGACACTGTTAAGATGTATTGAGGGGAACCATGTGGCAGACACTGTGCACAGGCCATTTGTCATTTTCTCTCTCCAGCTTGTTTGGAGATAGCACTGGTGTGAACACGGTCTTCCAGATCGGAAGATGGCGTCCTGCCCAAATTCAAACAACTGGTGAGTGTCGTCGGGGGACTCTGTGCGGGTCTGACGCCGGTATCCCGACTCCTCACAGCTTCACAAATACAGCCGTGCACGTAGGTGAGCCACAACCACCCCTCATCAGGCAAGACCTCACCTCTGGAAGTAGCCTGGCAGTCCGCGAGCCGATCCTTGGCAGAATTTTTTCCAAGATGTTCCAGAAGGAGTTTCTGCCTCCCAAATACCTTCTCCATGTCCTCTTGTGATTCAGAACACTTGATGTTCTGGAATCCAAACCTTTTCATTTCAAACTCAGATATGTCTTTTTTTTTTTTCATTTTTTTAACATGTTTATTTATTTTCGACAGAGAGAGACAGAGGATGAGCGGGGGGGTGGGGGGGGGGGGGGGGGAGAGGGGCAGGGAAAGAGGGAGATACAGAATCCGAAGCAGGCTCCAGGCTCTGAGCTGCCGGCACAGGGCCCGACGCGGGGCTCGAACTCACAGACCTTGAGATCATGACATGAGCCAAAGTCTGACGCTCAACCGACTGAGCTACCCAGGCGCCCCACAGTGATTTCTTTTAAACCTTCTGTTCTATTGGTTGTGTTGATTCAAGCAATTATTTTCTTTTCTTTTCGTTTTTAAGGGGTTTTTTTTAAGTGTTTTTAATGTTTACTTATTTTTGAGAGAGAGACAGCAGGAACAGGGGAGGGGCAGAGAGAGAGGGAGACACAGAATCCGAAGCAGGCTCCAGGCTCTGAGCTGCCGGCACAGGGTCCGACGCGGGGCTCGAACTCACAGACTGCGAGATCATGACCTGAGCCCAAGTCAGACGCTCAACTCGAACTCACAGACTGCGAGATCATGGCCTGAGCCCAAGTCAGATGCTCAACCGACTGAGCCACCCAGGCACCCCAAATTCAGATATGTCTTAAGATCCCACTGCCCCTGGTAGTTTCTGTTTTGATATATGGAAGGTGCAAGTGACTGGAATGAGATTCTTTCCTGAGAAAGGATTTGACGGGGTGAGGGGAAGAGAGTGTGAGAGAGTAAAGGGCAGGGAAAGGCAGATTGGCGGAGCCCCTCCCAAAAAAACTTTGAATATTCCACGGGCTTGCTTTCAATTGCCCTGAATAGGACGTATTATTTTTTTTTTAATGTATTAGAACCAAATTGGCAATTTGCTGTGAAAGAATTAATAAGGAAGAGAAGGGGTGCCTGAGTGGCTCAGTTGGTTGAGCATCTGACCCTTGATTTCAGCTCAAGCCATTGGATCGAGCCCCTCATTGGGCTTCATGCTGAGCACGGAGTCTGCTTTAGATTCTTTCTCTTCTCTCTCCCTGTCCCTCCCCCCGACTCATGTTCTCTCTCTAAAAAAATAAAGATAAATGAAAATAAATAAGGAAGAGAAAAATCTATTTCTACCTTAATTGAATGGCTTTTATTTTTCCTCTCAATTAATAGGATATCAGGGGTGCCTGGGTGACTCAGTTGGTTCAGCGTCTGACTTCAGCTCAGGTCATGATCTCACAGTTCGTGAGTCCTAGCCCCGAGTCAGGCTCTGTGATGACAGCTCGGAGCCTGGAGCCTGCTTCAGATTCTGTGTCTCCCTCTCTCTCTGCCCCTCCCCTGTTCTCTCTCTCTCTCTCTTTCAAAAATAAATAAACATTTAAAAAATAGGATATCCGGGGCGCCTGGGTGGCGCAGTCGGTTAAGCGTCCGACTTCAGCCAGGTCACGATCTCGCGGTCCGTGAGTTCGAGCCCTGCGTCAGGCTCTGGGCTGATGGCTCAGAGCCTGGAGCCTGTTTCCGATTCTGTGTCTCCCTCTCTCTCTGCCCCTCCCCCGTTCATGCTCTGTCTCTCTCTGTCCCAAAAATAAATAGACGTTGAAAAAAAAATTTTTTTTAAATAGGATATCCAAACTCTTTAATTAAACTCATTAATGAAAAGCTTTCATTTCTTAAACGTGGTGTTTTTATGAAGATGGAAATAGAGGATTTTGTTACTTGAATACTCCTTCTTTATGCTGTTTCTGATAACACATAATTTTTATTCTTTAATGTTCTTTCTGGAAAATGTCATGACTATGTATACGGAGACTGTCACTCTATGAAAACACAAAATCATCAAATGGTCTTTACATTTAACCACACTTCTAGCCAAAACTAAATCTGAACAACCTTAATGATCATATTATACATTAAACGTGGGTATCTGTTTCTCTCCTACTCCCATAATATAATCTATGCATAAAGCATGGAATCATGGTAAAATTTAAGACATCGTTTAGGGGCAAATGTATTCTTTTAGCCAGAAGGGTGACATTACAAGACCCAAGGGGCCTGCAAAAGCGGTGGCTATGGGATAAATATCTTTGAATTATCGGCGCACTGTCTTTCTGCTTATTATCTTAAAAGAAAGAAAAAGTAAGTGGTGGTCAGAACGCCCAGATTTCTTAAATTATGTTCGTGCCTCTCTTAGTCCCTCCGATTCCATAAAGCCGTGTGGCTGACAGAAGCGTAGCATTATTGCCCATAAAATTCCGATGCAAAGAGACACCGTAAGAGCACACAAAGGACTAGGTAAATTGCGAGGAAAAAGTCAGCATGAACACTGAGAATTTGGAGCCCATATGCCATTTTCCTCGTCAGCCCCCTGCAGCTGCCCAGATCTAGATGCAACTACATTTATTGGGGCAGGCGCCTCTTAGCTTAGCTCACCTCCTTAGAGCTGACAAGTGACCGCCTGCACCCGGCTCATTTAGGAAGAAAGCTTTCAGATGGATTAAAATGTCAGACACTCGGACAGTTTAAATTGAGAGCCAAGGGTGTTTACCTAAGTGTGCAGCTTCGTGCTGCATAATATCGCCCCACTCCCCCACTCGACTCCTCAGCGGCAAGGAGAGAGACGAAGTGACTGAAGGATCATAAACAATTCATCTTGGTGCGTCTAAAGCAATTGTCTGAGCGGCACCCAGGCCGGAACGAAGACTGCCATGCCCCTCTTCCGGCCAGACTGTACATTAGGCAGGACGTTTCTTTCCATTTCCTCCTGCCTTCCTGCCTCTCAGCATCCCCGCGTCCCCCGCTGCCTCCCCATGGCAACAGCATGCCCAGGAGACCCCACTGCGGCAATCTTTCCACTGCCCACTTCTCCATGCAACTCTTTTCTTCCTTCAAGACATCAATTTGCTCACCTGTCACGCGGAAAGAATGCGCATTCTTGCGCTGTTGACAGTATTACAAGATATTAACGCACGAGTGTATCATTCCCGCGCGCGTGTGCGGGTGTGCACTTGTGTGTATGTGCGATGACAGGGTCTCCGTGGCAAAAGAAAGAACTGAATAGTAGAGAAGACCCAGCACAGAGAATGCAGCCTTGGGTCTAAAGTTAGCAAGATTTTTGACCTCCCGATAGGGAAAGGACACGGCTGGATCAGTCCTCCGAGGTCTTTGGGCGTGTTTCAGGCTAATCGGAAGGGTGCCTGAAGCACAGAGTGCTTTTTGCAATGCCTTGGTCTCTACTGGGTAGCACTAGAAAATGACTTACATGCCTGCCTTTGACACAGAGGCCGGTCTCCCTTGAACTGTATATACTCGGGTGGGTCAGACTTGCAACCTGACGGTGCTGTCCTCAAACGGCACCTGTTTGGGGTCAGAAGTGCAGCAGGAGAAAGCAGACACCCGTGGGCCTCAGGGAGGTGCTGGGGAGAGTCCACAAAGAGGGCTGAGGTTGGTCTGGTCATTAACAGGTTACAGCCCAAGTTCATCTTTTCTGCCAGAGACATTATCTCATCGGCAGGTCTCGCCAGAGGCCGAAGTTGTGTCTCATTAAGAGTCTCCCAGGCACTGAAATTCTGCTTTGTCACGCACACCCATTTAGTTTATAGTTCTGCTATGTCATTAGGCAACCTTTTCAGGGCAAGGCAGGAAAGGAGAGACTGCGATTAACCAGTTCAAGAAAGAAAGGAATGAAAAGAATCATCGAACTTCCAAATGTGCAAGTTAGGGACAGAAAAGGAAAAGGTCCAAACTTCTATTAATATAGAAGCAGCCTGAGGGTCTGGGCTGCAAAGGGATTGCTTGCGGCTTGTAAGAATGAATGAATGAATCACCCTTTCTTGGCGAGGCATAGGAGGAAGGAGGCAATACAAAGTCCCGGAAGCGGGGAAGGGGGCATGAGGCCTGGAATCCCACCTTGAGAGAACAGAGGAAGTCAGAGGAGTCAGTGGGAACCTGGATCTGGATGGAAAAAGAGGGACGTAGACGTTTCCCATAAATTCTTGATCCCTGGCTGCACCAAGAGTGGGCCCCGGGGCTAAATTTAGTGGCTGCTAGAGAGTGGGTTGGGCTAGAAAGTGGTGTAATTTCAAAGGAAGGAAAGCGGTATTGCTTACTGGTCGTTTCTGTAAACTAGGCTATCAGAGCTTCGGCCCGACAACAAATGGGAGAGAAACCGGGAGTTCACAAGTCTTTCTTTGGAAACGCTTTTGGGGCTCCCTCTTCCATGAACCCGCGCAGCTGTGCAGAGAACGTTCTGTGCTGGGCACGGCCGCCTTTCTAAAAAGCCAAACGCCTCCATTTGGAAGCAGGCGCCTCCGCTACCACCCGCAGCCCACTGCAGGTGCAGTATTTGCCCGCTCCGACAGCGCCCCCGCCGGTGAGACGGAGCACGGCCGCGACAGGGCGTCGCCTGCCGTTCTTGCAGAGAGGTGGGCGTCCCCGCAACCGCGCTGTTCGCTGCAGAACACGTGCGGGCACTCTTTGGTTTCCATGCTCGCCCCTCGCTCCCCTGCCCAGGGGTGGGCGGCACGCGCCGGCACCCAAGCGCCCTCCCCCTGCGCGGGCTCGGGGAAGTTGCCGCGGCCGCGTCCCTCCCCGCACAAGTTCAGTACTGCCGCAACTTGCCAGGAAGGAACGAAAAATCTGAGACCCAGCGGGTGGGAGGGAGAGCAGGCCAGTGTACTGCAGAGGGGTGACGGGCCACCCCGTGGACAGCAGGAGCAAGTGGACTTTCTGCCCCCCAGGGACCAGGGAGCGCGGGCTGCTGCGGGGTCGGCAAGCCACCTGCCCCGACGCAGGGGCGCGGCGAGCGTGGCGAGGGAACCGCACGCAGGGCCAGCGGCGTGCCGGGTCAAAGAAAGAAGGGACGCTCCTTGGTCAGAGGAGGCTTGGGGGTTGGGGGCGACGTCCCCAAACGCAAGCGCCGGGAGCTCGGGCTCGGGGCGGCGCCTTCCCCCTCCCCCATTCCCTGCATCCGATGCTGAGTCACTCCTTCCCCTCCGCAGAGCCGGCGCCCTGTGTCCACTTCCGGCTGGGAGAGCGAAGGTGGCCCAGCTAGGGACTGGGGCCCGGCCTCTGCACCATCGGCCGGCTGGGTGGGAGTGTGCAGGCACACCCTGAAAGTGCACCCCACTTGATGTATTTTTGAGCACAGGCGCGTTTTTCTGGGGACAAGAATACCGAACTTTCATTGCAATTGAAAGGCATTCTAGACTCAGAAGGGGGCTCAGACTTGCAGCTCGGCGGCAATCCCTTTGTTTTACGGTTGGGGACATGATGCCCCGAGAGGGAAAGGGCTTCCCCACGGCTGGGGTCTCCCGTGCGCCTTACGCCAACCTTGCTGTAGCTGTTGCGCTTTACCTTGGAGTTGTCTGTCTCTGGGCTTCTGTCTCTCTCCCCATCAAATTACTACCCTCCGTGCTTTGCAGGAGTCCCATTTAAAGTTATGTCTGCAGTTTCCCCAGAGAGAGTTCTTTTGCCCGTTTCCAGGTCCTCTCTTTTTTTCAGGGCACTTCCCCCCTTCGCCACCCTGTTCAGGCCCTTGGTTACGGCCACAGGCACCATCAACATCCTGGGAAATGTGCGCTAACTAGCCCAGAATTTTGCTGGTCTGCACCCACTTACACACACGTTCTTGGACCGCTTAGTGGTTAGGCTTTTAAGGAACTTTGTGAAGTTTCTACCCTTCCGGTTGGCAGTTTCTCAAGGCAGAAAGGCGAGATGACGGCTGCGGGTGGGAGGAAGAAGCCCGTCCTAGAGGATCTTGTATTGCATATATCACAGCCCCTCCTTACTAAGGACGCAAACGTCTGGCGCCAGGCCTGAGGATCCGGATGACTGTGCTTTCTGAGCGGGGTAAGGGTAAGAACCCTCTCCTTGGGTATCCACAGGCCCTGCGTGCCTTTCTTATTGCATCTTAAACTGCCTTTAAGCCCCTCCACATTAGTCGGAATATTTTGCACCTAGGGGCGGTGCCCACAGGAAAGAGAGTGTGAGCTGCCCCAGCGGGAGGGGGGCGTTAGGGGGAGGGGACAGATGGAGCCTGCAGCCACCCCCCCCCCCACCTCAGTTCTCCACGTTTTCAGGACGATCCACATTGGTCCTGTCTTCCAGGCTCCCCAGCCCTCACAGCAGTTTGTGCGGGTCGGTTAATCGCTCTCCTCCAGCTCTTTGCAGTAAGAGCCACACTCTAGCTGTTGAAAGGCCTGCTGTCTGTTCCCAGAAATCAGGTTATTTTTCTGCTTCCCTTATCAAACCTCCACAATTGACTTCAGATTTTTCCTGTGGGTGTCTTGCACCTCCCCCCCCCCCAGGCAGATTACATTATTTACTTTGGCCTTGTGGAGGGAAGGCTACTCACTTAGCTGTGTGTGGTTGTTTGCCTTATCTTTGTTTTTGAGAGACGAGGTGGCCTTATTCCATAATACATGAAGGTTTTATTTGTGACAGTGTCACTTGTCCTTGCCAGCCCCGGCAGATAAAATTAAATAGAGGCTCATACTCGTATCTTCAGGGCGCTTGCTTATTACTGTAATCCTACAAGTAATGAACATTTGACCACCTGCTCAGTGCTCACGGGCTCTGATCCCTTATAGCTCTGGCAGAAGGGGACTCCTCTTCCACAGTTTTATAGAGGGTCCCAAGGTCTGGATTTGGCCCAAACCTATTTGAAAATCTTTCTGTGATCTAGGAAAAGCATACTTGGGCACGGAGGCTAAGCGATCAAGACCGTTAGGAATTATTTATAATTCCAGGATTTCTAGATTAGGGAATCAGAGTGTTTAGGATAGAAGCGGTTAGAAAGAGTTACAGAGTTGTGGTTTAGAAGCAGAGACTGAGGGGCGCCTGGGTGGCTCAGCCGGTTAGGCATCTGACTTCAGCTCAGGTCACGATCTCGCGGTCCGTGAGTTCGAGCCCCGCATCGGGCACTGGGCTGACGGCTCAGAGCCTGGAGCCTGCTTCCGATTCTGTGTCTCCCTCTCTCTGCCCCTCTGCCACTCATGCTCTGTCTCTTTCTGTCTCAAAAATAAATAAACGTTAAAAAAATTTTTTTTTAAAGAAGCATAGACTGAAATCTTAGCATCTAGGTCAGCCTCTGATTCTGCTGATTTAACACCCACTACAAACTACTTAACTTCTTCAGACTATTGCTTTGATCTAAAGATGAAGCATAGAAATAATACACACCTTACGGGTTCACTGAGAGGATTACATGAGAGGTGTTTGCAATGTTTAGTGCAAGGGCAGACAGAAGGTGCTTAATTGATGTTAGTTCTTACCAGTATTAAGGTTAGTGGCTCGGTCTGTTAAGAGTCTGACTCTTGGGGGCGCCTGGGGGGCTCAGTCGGTTAAGCATCTGACTTCCTCTCAGGTCATGATCTCGCGGGTTCATGAGTTTGAGCCCTGCATCGGGTGAGCTCAAGTCCCACTTCTGGTGAGTCCTGCTTTCTCTCTCTCTCTCTCTCTCTCTTTTTCTCCCAGCCCCCCCTCTGCCTCTCCCTCACTTGCACTCTCTCTCACTCAAAAAAAAAAAAAAAAGAAGTCCAATTCTTGGTTTTAGCCCAGGTCATGGTCTCATGCTTTCATGAGTTCAAGCCCAGCATCAGGCTCTGCTCTGGCAGTGCAGAGCCTGCTTGAGATTCTCTCTCTCTCTCTCTCTCTCTCTCTCTCTCTCTCTCCCCCTCCCCCACTCGCACTGTCTCTGTCTCTCTCAAAATACATAAACAAACTTAAAAAAATTGTACTCTTGAGGTTAAAGAAGGGTGAATGAAAATGTGGCCTCCCAAACCAACAACACTTCTACCCTTTCCATTCCTGGCTTGTCCTCTTGGAGGCAGATAGGCTAACTTCAGTCTAGAAAATCATACGGTGCATTATTTCCCTTCCCTCAACACTTGTATGCAAGGAGAAGCGGCTTAAACCGAGGACAGATTTACCAGAGTAAGTCACAAAACACGTAGCCCTAGGAATTGTGTATTTAGAAAGGGAGGGGCAAGGTCTGTTCTTTGGTGAGATTGTCTGGTATCTGCAAAAGCATTCCAAAGTCACGGACACCCGGCTTCCTTCCGGACTTCACCGTGGTCTGCTGTGAGCTGGCACCAATTACTGATCTCGCGAAGCCTCCCGCTTTTCATTTATTCAAAGTGGGGATAATAATACCACCTCTTTAAGGTGCAGTTAAGATGTAAATGATATTATATACATGAAAGTGCTCAGTAGAGTGCCTGACTCATCACCGGCTCTCAATAGATAAAGCCTTGCTTTCCCTCTTTCCTCTGTCCTGATGAGAATTCACTGGGGTATCTTATTGATTATTCTGTACAGGAGCCTGTGGTCACCCACTCTTCTCCCATGCTTGGAAATGTGCACTTGTATTAATGTTAACACAAATTGATGTCGTAAAGTACAACTCTAAGACCCCACAACCATGAAGGGGGGCTGGGGAGGAGCTGCAGTTTGTTCCGAATCATCCTAAAGAACAAAAGGGAGTGGGTGGGGCTAGTTACCAGAGTCCCAAAGGCAGGAGCCCTCCTGTCGCACTGGGAAGCCTGAGTTGGTTCATTTTGCAAATGGGCTGTGAACTGCAGATGTCCCTGAGAGAGAAAACAGAAACTTACCAGCAGATCCCGAGGAGAACCTGGCTCCTTTTGGAAGAGGGGAAGATTTATGAAGCCGGGGGTTAGGGGAGGAATGAGAAATTGAGCCCTAGACTATGAAACATACCATCTGCCAAGAGGATGATGAGGCTTGAAGAACTGGAGAGGTTTATACTCCCAGCTAGAAGGGACTAGTCCTCCCGCTGCAAACAGCCATAAAACTGGGGAAAAATGTTTCAGGCGACCGCGTGCAGGCAGTAGATAACACAACACGCAGCCCAAGACTGCTTCCCTGAGAGAGAAAAACGTGAAGGTCCACCCACAGTCATCCAGGTAGGTAGCTGTCGGCCGGGGACAGTTCTCTCACTAGAGCGCTGAAATCCAAGCAGGGTGGAAGTTAAGGTAGAGAGACGGAGAACAGAGAGCAGCAGAGCTGAGATCGCTGGAATCTGCAGCGTAGGGCGTTGGCAAGGGGGGAACTGTGCAGAGAGGGTTCCCCCGTAATCCAGATGGGGGTCCATCATGACACCATGCCTGAGACCTGGGCTGCAAATGAACAGGAAGGGACCACAGCTCACAGCTATGAAGGAGTTGATAGTGAACAGATGGTAGCAATTCTGGAAGAAGACCAGTGTCCAAAGACTTTGGACGTCGTGGCCTCCAGGAGTCAAGAGGTCTCAGTGACATTTTAGAAACACCCCTGGGGCACTGGCTAAGGCACCGAGGCAGGATTTGAACACTGAACCGCATCAGGGTAGAAGGGCTTCAGAAATACCTCGGACTTTCCACAGATCCTGCAACAAAGTACCAAACTAAGCTTACGCAAGTTCAAGATGATCAGCTGGCAACTGAACCACCTGCTAAAACAGGAAATAGCACTCTTCAGAGGAAGATAACAGAACTCGGAATCTTTACAACATATAATTCAAAATATCCAGGGTTGAGTAAAAAAAAAAAAATCACACACAAAAAAATCACAAATGTAATTTATAGCCAAGAAAAATCACAGTCACTAGTAACCAACTTGAGGGGTGCCAGGGTGGCTCAGTCGGTTGAGCATCCAACTTTGGCTCAGGTCATGATCTCGTGAGTTGGAGCCCCGCGTCAGGCTCTCTGCTGACAGCTCGGAGCCTGGAGCCTGCTTCGTATTCTGGGTCTCCCTCTCTCTCTGCCCCTCCGCTGCTCATGTTCTGTCTCTCTCTGTCTCTCAAAAATAAATAAACATTAAAAAAATTTTTTTAAAAAGACTGAGCAGTGTCAGCATGTTCTAGAAAGCTTCTGGATGTCATCTAGATATTATCTAGCAAAAGACCTAGAATCAATGATGGATTACTTATTCGTTGAGGAGAAGTTGGTATCATTATTCCCACTTTATAGATGAAGAAACTGAGGTTTTGAGAAATTAAGTAATAGCCTCATGGTCATACTTCTGGTAATATCCAAGTGAGTCTGATTCCAAAGTATAGAACCACAAAATTATAAAATCATCCTAGGAAAAAATAAGCGGTTTTTAGATTTCTGAAAGTTATTTGCATTACTTGTGTTATTTATTCCTAACACGTATTGGCTTTTAATACTAACAATAAAAGTTTACGCTAATGTATGATAAGGAAGTAACGACAATATCTTCTTATTTTAGAAGGAGATGGCCCCCATGGGGGGCCTGGGTGGCTCAGTCGGTTGAGCGTCCGACTTCGGCTCAGGTCATGATCTCACGGTCCGTGATTTCGAGCCCCATGTCGGGCTCTGTGCTGACTTCTCAGAGCCTGGAGCCTGTTTCATATTCTGTGTCTCCCTCTCTCTCTGCCCCTGCCCCGTTCATGCTCTGTCTCTCTCTGTCTCAAAAATAAATAAACGTTAAAAAAAAAATCAAAAAAAAAAAAAAAGAAGGAGATGGCCCCATAAATGTATAGTAGCAGCTCTAACTTTGAAAGGACTTTAGGCTAAATCCACTGGGGCCTGCGTGAAGGGAAAGAATCCCACTGAAATTGCCCCAAGAGCCTACAGAGTTCAAATTAGAAGAGTCTCCTTGTCGGAGACAAGGTTTATAACACCAGCTATCCGAACCATGACTTGAGCTCTCAGGATGTTACTAAAGTTCCCAGTGCAGACTTTCCACAGACACTTCTCTTACTGATTAGTGGGAAAGGGTTGGCTTCCGTCTGCTGACGAGGGTACCACGTTCTCCTTGGTTTGGACTCTTCTGTCCGGAGCGGAGGTGGAGGTCGGGAAGTTGGAGGACCATGGGGGGTGGGGGGGGGACACGTATCAGTGCCGCTTTCTAATGTTAAGGGAAAATGTTACATGTATCAGAAATATATCATGGGGGAGGGGGAGGTTGGGGAAGTCATGTGTTGGGAAACAGGCCTCTTTCCTACACGTGCTCTGGAGACACAAAATTGAAGGACACAACGTGCCAGTTCCTAAGGAGTCTATAACCATTCAGGCAGACAAGACATCCGTGAGTGAAGATACACTTTCGAAGACAACGCAAAGGAGCCGTGCAGGTGTTTGGATGAAAACCACGAAAGACTTCACGAAGGAGACAGTGTAAGAGATAGAACCCAAGTGGAGAATGGGTGCAGGAGAGGACATTCTGAGTTGAGAGGCAGAGAGATGGGTAGGCTTCATGGGTGGTCTTCTGGAGATTTGTGGACCATCTAAGTTTGCTTACAAACTTGCGTGCATTTATACATTTTTCTGGGAAAAAGGTGGGGCAAAGTTTGCATAGGGCTTTCTGAAGGGGTTTGTAACAGCCTAAACACTCCGAACCCGTACTGTAGGGGGTTGAGAATCATCAACAACTCTTCTCATTGGCCTCCCAGTGAGACACCAGTGAGACACCGTCTGCCTTGAGTTCTTTTTTTTTTTGTTTTTGATTACCCGCAAGGAATTCAGATGCAGACAATTTCAACACTACGGGGCGGGTGCCGAGGTCAGCAGTGGGGGGAGACAGGGGACAGAAAGGTCTTTGATATTTCGGGCACACCCACGCCAGCTGCGCTCACAGATTCTGGAATCGTGGCACCGAAAGTCTCCAGCAGGGAACCATGTCACCTGATTTGGGAAACATCAGCTATGGTAGTTTCCTGGTGCGTGTGCATGAATAATATCTGTGTAGAAAATAAAATGTTCTCACCTTGCCTTCTTCCTTCCACTCGGGGCACCTTCTGGAGGACTGTGGTCCCTCGCTCCTGGAGCTTCTGAAAAGCTTATATATTTACTGCTGTTGCCCTTCCTTCCTCCCGCCCACGGCAGCCCCCATCTACCACTCCAATTCCAAACCTCCCCTGTTCCGGGGAGCGCTGTGTGTTCATCTACCTTCCAGCTTTCAAGAATGTCTTCATCTAAAACCTGAAAGCCTTTCTCTTTAAATTAAGCAAATAGAAACAGACTTGCAGATTTCTTTACCAAACCTGACAAGTTATTTTGAGCTGGGAACGGATTGATTGGGACTGACTTTTGTCGTGAAAACGAGGCTGGAGTATTTGATAACTGTTCAAACTTTCGGGTTACACTCAGGAGTGAATCATGACGCCCAAATCTCAGTGACTCATCACTTCAGGGAGAAAGACTACATTTTGATTCCATGGAAGTTTTGCTTCACTAGAAGTCTTACAGAAGAGGGGCGCCTGGGTGGCTCCGTCGGTTAAGCGTCCGACTTCAGCTCAGGTCATGATCTTGTGGTTCACGAGTTCGAGCCCCGTGTCGGGCTCTGTGCTGACAGCTCAGAGCCTGGAACCTGCTTCGGATTCTGTGTCTCCCTCTCTATCTGCCCCTCCTCCACTCACACTCTATCTCTCAAAAATAAATAAACATTAAAAAAAATTTTTAATTAAAAAAAAAAGAAATTTCATAGAAGAGTGCTCTTTGTTCTGATTCGGGCACCAACATAGGCAACTGAAGATTCTGCACAGGTATCGAATTTTCTTAAGTATAATCACACAAAGCCAAGTGTGTTTTGATTTTTCAGGGCTGGATTTTTTTTGCCCCCCTTTCTCCTTTGCCTCTTTCTGAAAGAAAGTGTCTTCAAACAGGAAGCCTTGAGCTCCTCGTAAATTCTCCCTAACACCGCAGAAACGTATTTCACTAGGAAACAGAGGGGATAGTAATAAGAGCCTCTTGGTGGAGGGACAAAGCCGAGACATCTTGAATGGTTTAGGAGTTTAATCTTCCGCCCTGATACAATCCCAAGAATATTGTGCTCCTGGGGTTTTCTTTATTGCCAGCTCTTGTTTAATGCCAGGATGAAAGGCATAATTTGATGACAAGGGAGGGCAGCGCAGCCTGTTCCTGCTACTATTCCATTTCTTTCTGTCTTTCTTTTGTTTTCCAATTAGAGAATGAGAGCTCCAAACAGTATCTGGTGCAAAATGCAAGGTCTTGACTGCCTCAGGCTGTACAGCAGGCCCTGCAATATTTAAGGTGGTTTGGATGAAAGGAGCTCTCTGTGTCCTCTGTAGTTAGCAGAATGATAAAGGGATTCTGCCTGGGATATGTGATTGTTTCTCCCTCGGGAAGGGAACATAAATCATTCTTAATTGCTGAGTTCCGGGTCTGCTGTAATTAGTTGGTTACAAGGGAAAAAATGAC
The DNA here is from genome assembly GCF_016509475.1 of Prionailurus bengalensis. Taxonomy (NCBI): domain Eukaryota; kingdom Metazoa; phylum Chordata; class Mammalia; order Carnivora; family Felidae; genus Prionailurus; species Prionailurus bengalensis. Next base: position 33,099,003 of record NC_057344.1, on the reverse strand, counting down.
GCCAAAGAAATACAGTGTGGACAGCCTGCCTAACGTCGGATGCGTCTTGATCTGATCTTGAGCCCCGTTGAGAAAATGGTAAAATGTCACCTTCTTCCCCTGTCCGATGTTCTCCTTGCCATCATGAAATCTCCCTGTCTCCGCTCTCACCAGAAGCCTGCTCCTATCTCTCAAACTTCCAACCCGTGTCCAGGCCATAGGGAGGAAGCCTGAGTCTCTTCCCTTTTGGGGGGAACCTGAAATCTGAGAAGGGCAGAAAATGCCCCAAATTTTCTGCAAGATGAGCAAGCCATCATGCTCTCAAAAGAAAAAAAAAAAAATGGGGGAAGAAATCATGTAGTCATTTTAGGTTTGTGGATGGGCCAGTGAAGGAATGTGTTTGGGTGATCTGGAAAAAAAAAGTTGGAGCCCCTTGGTGGCCAGTGACCCAGCTAGTTGACCAAGTCTGAAGATAAAGCTGCCCCTTCAGGTGCTGATGGTAACACCGTACAGATCTCAGGGTTTCCTATGCTTGGAAAAGACCTTGGGATACTGTAGAGACCACTCTTATGCTTTCCAGACATGTATGTATTCTCAGGCATCTAAGAACCACTCGGCTTCATGAAGACCTCTTGACAGAGAGGTTCTCCAGAAATTCTGTCGCCCTAACCAGAGTATAAGTGCTTCACGAGAAGAAACCGTATGTCGGACATTGTAAAGTTCTGTGTGTTGTCGACTTTAATGTGCATGCAATGGCTAACTGAACATAGTCCTTAGAACTTCCTTCCAGTACCCACCGTCCCTTTGGCCCCAAGCTTGAGGGACAATTGGAGATGGGAGATGATCCAGATCTCCCACCTGCCTCTCACTTTGCATCAGGCTATGGTAAAGTTGTGGCATCGGAAATATTTATCCTTAACCCTCCAGCCTCCCTTTCATCAGTGTTACCTCTTACCGCCAAATCAATGATGAATGCAGGAGTGAGTACTAAACAGAATGCATGGGCCTAGCAGCAGCCTGGCTTAGCTGGGCTCCAGCCGAGAAGAGCCTTCTTTCCCTCAGATCCCATAATCACGTTAGGATGCAGTCCCTGAGAGTAACATTTCCCCCAGGTAAATGTGCGTGCATGGATGAAAAAATAATGGCGACATTTCAACACTCAGGCGACGATTTGGAGCAAGACTCTTCTGTTCCTTCTTGTAGTGGGACAGACTAAAAGCTTTTTCCCAGGTCTCAAAAATAAACTGAAATTCATGGGGGTTTTTTTTTGTTGTTGTTGTTCCAAGGCCAGTATTTTAGTGCATCTTGCCCTATTAACTATTTTATTTTATTTTATTTTATTTTATTTTATTCTTAGAGAAAGCAAGCAAGGGAAGGGCAGAGAGAGAGAGAATCTTAAGCAGACTCCACACCTACCACAGAGTCCGACGTGGGGCTTGATCTCGCGACCGTACTATAAGATCATGACCTGAGCTGAAATCAAGAGTCAGACGCTTAACCGACTGAGCCACCCAGGCACCCTCCCCCCATCAAAAATTTTCAAACCTCGCACTCAATTCATAGCTCACTCAATAAGCATGACACATAGGACTTCAAATACGGAGTCCCCTAGGCTATCCCTAAAGGATGTAGAGTAGGACAAAAAGCATTATATAAGCTCTTGTGAGGAGACATCTCTTCCTTTGGTATAAACGATGTGTTGGTAATGTGACCATCATGTGAGGTAACCAGGTGAGGAGTGTGGAGCCAGCCAACAAGTCTCCCTGAGGATTGAGGGAACAGTGAGTTGTCTCAAGCCTGGATTTGATTGATCTTCCCTCTAGGACCTCCCCTCACCGACTTCCACAGTCTGGTCCCCTGGATGCGTTCAACAGACAGGGCACAGCAGGGATATTCATACCGCAGGATGGAGACAACCGAACCCTTAGTAGTTCTGCTCTGAGATCCTCCACAAGGTGAAGGGAGGCAAATCATCAGACACTCACAGGTTATGCTTGGACAAAGAAGTTCCATGTGCTGCCCCCAAGACTACTACATTATGAGTAAAGCAGTGTGTACCTCATATCATATCGATGGAAAAGTCCTTCAGATCCCAAGGTCTAGGGCATAGAAATTACGAGACTTTTCTCCTAGAGCAACAAAGGAGGACAGTGTTTGGACATGTGATCAGTGATCTCCGAAGGCCTACTGTAGCTGGTGCTAGACTGAGGAGATCTGTGTTGTCTATTGATCTCAGGGAGTTCCAGCAAACTCTGGTGAAGAAAGGAGCAGGGGCTTGTCCCCACACAAGGTCGACACCTACTGCCTCCTCGAGGGATAGGTGCACCACAGGTAGACCCTTCTCTAAACAGGCCAAAAGGGAGAAAAGTCAGGGTGACCTGGAAGAGAATCCAAAGTCAAGTAACACCAGAAAACAAGCAAATGGAATTTCCTGTGTGACCTTGAGAAAGCCCTTTCCTATCCTGGCCTCAACTCTGTATCTTCAAGAAGATTATTTCCAAGATCTCACTACATCTATAATCTCATAAATCTACAGCTATGGGATTTTGATTCATAAACCTATGATGATATATGGTAGAAACATATGTCCTGTGGAAGGTGGAAAAGGCCTTAAGCTATAAATCACGGAAATGAATAAATATAGATAACCATAGACATCGATTGCATTCTTCCACTGGGGTTGCCATAACAAAGCCCCGCAAACTAAGTGGCTTAAACAATAGAAATGTATTATCTCACAGTTTTGGAGGCCAGAAGTCCAAGGTCAAGGTGTCAGCAGGGTTGGTTTCTTGTGAGGGAAGTGAGGGAGAATCTGTTCCATGCCTCTACCCTAGCTTCTTGTTGGGGATGCTTAGCTTTCCTTGACTTGTAGACACATCACTCCAATCTCTGCATTCATCTTCCCATGGCATTCTCCCTCCGTGTGTGTCTGTGTTCAGATTTGTCCAAATATCCTCTCTTTATAAGGACAACAGCCATATTGGATTGGGAACCCATCCTTTACCAACTCGATCACATCTTAAGTAATTCCATCTGCAATGACCCTATTTCTAAATAAGGCCATATTTTGAGGTTCTAGGGGGTTAAGACTTCAACCTATGAATTTGGGAGGACACAATTCACCCCATAACATCCATTCAGCATGAAAGTTAAGCACATGGGCTTTGAAGTCAAATGGCCAAGAGGTCCAAACTGCCTCAGGTACCTGAGCATGTGACACAGGACAAATCACTGAATCACTCTGAGCCTTCATGTTCTCTTCTATAAAATAAGATGAAATGAGGAAAAATATGCCAACAAATTAAAATGAGCACATCATGGGGATAGTAACTTGCAGATGTTCAGTAATGGGTAGCTATTGGTATTTTATTCAACCCAAACTATCTGGACAAGTGGTCCAGAGAGTTGAGGACCAAGTGGCTTTTAGAGCCTTACTAAGCCATCAAAGGTCCACATGCTCTGGTTCCCCTACCTGCCTCCGACCCCATTCCTCCCATCCATCCTATCACTCTCCAATCCAACCACATCGGGCACCTTGCTGCTACTCAAACATGCCTGCTCACTCCCACCCCAAGACTTTTGCATATGCCATTCCTTCTGCCTAGAATTTTCTTCTCTTGGATAGTCACATGACTGGTTCTTCCATTGCCTTCAAATCAGCTCAAATACCACCTTATCAGGGACCATCTGACCACTCTTTAGAAACAACATGCCCCCCAACTTCTGTGCTCCCCAAACCCCTTCCCCTGCTTTCCTCTTCTCCTTAGTACTTACGATCTACTATACTGTTATGAGTTGACTTACGTTCCCTTCCAAATTCATATGTTGAAGTCCTAACCCCAACTATGTCCGAATATGACCTTATTTGGAATAGAGTCATTGTAAGTATAAATAGTTAAGATGAAGTCATATCGGGGCAGGGTGGGTCCCTAATCCAATGTGACTAGTGTCCTTATAAAAAGGGGAAACTTGGACACAGACATGTGTACAAGGAAAACGCACATGGGAATGAAGGCAGAGATCAGGGTGATGCTCTTACTTACAGGCCAAGGAACTCTAAAGATTGGCAGTAAGCCACCCAAGGCTAGGAGAGAAGTGTGGAACAGATCCTTCTCTCAGAGCCCTCAGAAAGAACTAACGGCACCCACACCTTGTTCTCAGCCTTCTGGCCTCCATAATTGCTAGACATCATATGCCTGTTGTTCAAGCCACCCAGTGTGTGGCACTTCGTTAAGGCAGCTGAAGCAAGCTAATGAATGCTTGTTTGTTGTCTTTTTCCCTTGACTACCGTGGGAGGCCTCTGAGGTCAGATCTCCGAGGAAGGAACAATACAAGACAGACGAGTTTCTAGAGTTGGTATTACATACCTGTAAGATTCCGCCTGCCTGGGCTTAAGAAATAGCTAATGATAGGGAATGCACACTGGTGCAGCCACTCCAGAAAACAGTATGGAGTTTCCTCAAAAAATTAAAAATAGAACTACCCTACAACCCAGTGATTACACGACTGGGTATTTATCCAAAGGATACAAAAATGCTGATGCAAAGGGGGCACATATACCTCAATGTTCATAGCAGCCAAAGTATGGAAAGAGCCCAATGTCCATCGACGGACAAATGGATAAAGAAGATGTGAGATATATATATATAATGGAATATTACTTGGCAATCAAAAAGAATGACATCTTGCCATCTGCAACAATGTGGATGGAACTGGAGGGTATTATGCTAAGCGAAATAGTCAGACAGATATCATATGATTTCACTCATATGTGGAATTTGAGAAACAAAAGAGATGAACATAGGGGAAGGGAAGCAAAAATAAGACAGACAGAGGGAGGCAAACCAGAAGAGACTTTTAAATACAGAAAACAAACTGAGGGTTGATGGAGGGACATGAGTGGGGAATGGGCTAGATGGGTGATGGGTATTAAGGAGGACGCTTGTTGGGATGAGCACTGGGTGTTATATGTAAGTGATGAATTACTTAATTCTACCCCCGAAACCACTATATTACACTATATGTTAACTAACTTGGATTTAAATAAAATTTTAAAATTTTTAAAAAGAGAAATATAACAAAAGAGAGCAAACAGAATTCCAGTAGAGGGTAGAGTCAAAATTAACAACTGGAAAACAAATATGCTTTAGGCTACCATAAGGGGTCAGAGAAATATGCTACATGGGCACGGATAGGAACATTTGGACCTAAGTCCTAAGTCTTGGACAGGCTGATCATCCAGGAAGGAACAAAGGAGTTGACTGCAGTTCCAATTCACAAAACCAAGTTGGGAGAAGAGAAGACCCACACGGAGAGAGAAGACTGAGTAGAAGTTGGGGTACCTGGGTGGCTCAGGCGATTCAGTGTCTGACTCTTGATTCCGGCTCAGGTCGTGATCTCATGGCTCATGGGATCAAGTCTCACGTCGGGCTCTGCGCTGACAGTGAAGATCCTGCTTGGGATTGATTCTCTCTCTTTCCTCTCCCTCTGCCCTTCCCCTCTCCTCAAAATAAATCAATAGACGTTCCAAAAATAAATAAAGAAATAAAAGACTGAGTAGAAGTTTCCAGGTGGGACTGGGAATTTTGCCGTACCTTTGGTAGTGCCCGGCAGGCACATATCCTCTCGGGGCAAGAGCGGCTGCTCACCCTTAGTGCCACCGGCACTTCAGGCAGGACAAATTGTTTAGCATCCCTGCCCTCCACCCTCTAACTCTAAGTGCCTTCGGTCCTTGTGACAAACAAAAATGTCCCCTCCCACCAAAGCGTATTTCCAAATGCTGCCTCCTGTTGAGACCCACTGGGCTAAGGTGAGAGGTGTTCGGGGTAGCAGACACGGGCCGTCAAGTTGGGAAGGTGGAACAGCAAAAGGCTGCTCAGAGGGTTACATCCGGGGAGGAGTGACGGCAGAAGTCCTGCAGCTCCAGAGGGCCCCGAGGTTAGGGCGTACCAGATGCTGAGTCCAAGAACTCACAGCTGCCGGGATGACAGCAACCTGACCGAAAGGAAATGCTGGACCCCGGCCCGAAACCAAGGTCACTGCTTGAGAGGCCAGCGTTGTTCTCACCTCGTCCCATGAGCTGGAGGGCAAAGGTGGACAAAGCCTTCCTCGGCAAGGAAAAGAGGGTCAGCGACTTCTTGGTCCCTTTGCAAGCTCTCACAGCTCTTTTCTCCTTAAAAGGCTCTTCAGGAGCCACACAAAAATGAAAAGGCACTTCATGAAGTTGAGGCAGGGAATCCACTTACCAGGTAACACGTGACTGTTCCTTGCCGTTGATTTCCATTTAATACTTTTCGTAAGCGCGGAGCTGTTGTGTAAAGACTCCTATGGGCTGTTCCCCACCCCCGTCTTCCCGTTCAGAGCCATCGAGTGAGCAAGGAAAGCAGAACATTAAATTCTTCCACTGCTCCTTTGGGCAATGACTGTGACTTTCTATCAGGGCTTTATGAAGGGGACCAGGATCCTTTGACAATCCCTGGTTCTTCCTTGAAAGAATCTTTTTTTTTTTTTTTTAATTATTATTATTTTTTTTTAAAATTTTTTTCAACGTTTATTTATTTTTGGGACAGAGAGAGACAGAGCATGAACGGGCGAGGGGCAGAGAGAGAGGGAGACACAGAATCGGAAACAGGCTCCAGGCTCTGAGCCATCAGCCCAGAGCCCGACGCGGGGCTCCAACTCACAGACCGTGAGACCATGACCTGAGCCCAAGTCGGACGCTGAATTGACTGAGCCACCCAGGCGCCCCTATTTTTTTAGTTTGTAGGAGGTGCAGCGCCCTGTTCACGTTCAGTTTTCCTTTTCACTGATGGTAAAAATTCAATATTGTTTCACAAAAAAAAAAAAAAAAGAATTCTAAAAACTTTAGTTTCTAAGCAAAATAATAATAATAATAATTAATAATAAACGTCCAGAGTCTTGATTTTCCAACTTTTATTTTCCAAGCCCTGTCCTCACTACACGTATGTAAGCTTTCTTCGGTAGGTTGGTGGGTCGATGGCCCGTGGTGTGGTACAGCTGGGGAGTGTGTCCAAGCTGACCCAGAGTTTCTAAGTGCTGTTTCCCATGCTTTGCAAAGGAGGCATCCGGCTGGCATCTAGTCTCGGCTGGGGGACTCTTCGTGCTGGGCCTTCCCCTCTGTACCTAAGGGAATTAGTGGAGAATCACTTTCAACCGCCGCCCAATGTGATTCTACAAAGGTCAAACGTTCTCTCCCATTTATGCTGCTGGTGGGTTGTTTCTCTTTCTCACACCAAACAAGAAAAAAGCGCAAGGAAGGATAAAAGGCGCCCTCCCTGCCTTTCTATGAATAGGAGAAACAGGATCTGGTTTATTTTGGGATCAGAGCCACAGAGAGAGTGGGCGTCTCCGTGCAGCCGGGCCTGGAGGCGGCTTTGTCTCCCCGAGGCCAGAAGGCCCCAGCCCTGACCGCTGGGAGTCAGGTGTCTCCGCGGCGGGCGGGCGGTCCTCCCTGCAGAGCGTCCGTCCCGGTTTCCGGAAGCGAGGAGCCCGCTCGCAGCTGGTCGTAAGGTCCACGGGCCATCGAGCAAGCCATTAGCTCTGCAGGAGCCGGCCACCTCCCCGATTATGTAAATGTTTCATTGTTAAGGTAATTTACTCTCGGAGGACCGGCATCTAAACCGGGCATTTGCTAATCGCCCAGTGTTAGGGTTGATGCAAATCTCCAATAATTTCCTCATTTTGCTGCTGAGAAGAAGGAGGCCCAGAAAGAGCGTGTGAATGTGAATATTTGTTCCAGATCCTACCCCTGGCGACTAGCAGAGGCTGGCGGAAGGCAGGTGGCCTGATTCTAACCTCTCCAATGGCCCTGGCGTTAGGTGGTCACCCCCGCGGAACGGATGCACCCAGGCTTAGGAGCGTGCACACCCACAGGGTGTCACGGCCAAGCTAAGCTCTGTTTGCGACTGGACAGGTCTCTTTCTGAGTCTCGATTTCCACGAGTCTAGAATCATCGAAAAGATCACACGAAATAATTTGTGTAAAAAATAGCTGACTCAGGTGGTCAATATTTGTTCCTTTCCTTCTGTCTAACTTCCCTTCCTTTATTATTATTTTTTTTTCTGTTTTGAAAAGAAAGGGGTGATATCATGCTAGTTGTGTATTTTTTTTCACTGTGGGAAAGTAGCGAAAATGGCCTGGACGTGTATCCTATATCCTATATGTACCCCCAAACTAGTTCTCACATTTAGAGTAGATTTTCTATGCCAAAATATAACATGGCTCTCTATTACATGAATAGGATACTCGCATGAAAATGACTTTACCATTATCATGAAGCATTGATCAAGACCCCATGTGGAGCCTCGTGCGGTCTCTTCCAGAGGATTGCCATCAACATCCTCAATGTAGCCGTTACCATAAAGAACCTTTCCTTAAAACCCTCACGGCAGGTGGACATAGACAGATTACCACGCGGATAAAGATTGACCCTCTTCCTCCAAATACCCCTGAGCAGATATGGTCCCTGGCCTCTGTGGTGGCCCCACACTGATACTGAGAAATCACAGCATAGGCCTCTCAGGACATTGGCCTAAGTGCAGCGATCAGTCATTTTAAAGTGCGTTGTGTGGATACGAGTTCCCTTCCCGACCCCGCTGTTTTATTGACCAGAACTGTAATGACACCTATTATACGGTGGCACACCCACAATTTTTTTTTCCATAAAATAAAATGGTTCATTAGCCAAAAGGAAGGATGCTCAGGACTCAGTGACGTTCTAGAGCCTTGCTGTGTGAAGGTAGATCCGAATGTTTTAGGAAGAGGGTCAAGCAGCTGGTGTAGAGGCAGCCGCCACGAGCCAGCACTATACTAAGGGCAGAATCCTCGTCCTTGAAAATTCTGGTAAATCTCTATCGTGCAAAATGAACAGCTCCTCTTTATCGAACGTCTGCCTCTTCAGCCTCAGGCAGAGGACCACGTATAATATTTCATTTTGCTTTATTTTCTTCCTTCGTGCTCCATGACCCTTTGAACAAATCTCCACTGTGGACACGATCATATTGTATTGTTGTCATCGGTTGTGTGTCTTACTCATTAGAGGAAAGGAAGCTTGTCTAACTTATGTAGCGAAGGCTTCAAAGTGAACCTATAATGGCAGCAAAAAGGCAGGGGCACCAGGGACAGTAAAGCGTGGAAAAATATGCTCAATGTCAAGTATTAAATTCAAGTATAGGAAAAATGTAAATTTTTTTATTTTATTGGAACATAAGTTCTGAAGGGGGCAATAATGTGGCCCCCTTCAGATCTAATCAGATCAGAACAGGAAGGACTCTACCCGTGCTGCTAAGAAATTTGGATGCGATCTTGAAAATAATTGAGATCAAACGGCACATTTTAAGCAGGGTGGGGGGGGGGACATGGCCATGTTCATATTTTTATTTTGATTTACCTATTTACTTATTTTAAGTAGGCCTCACGCCCAAGGACAAACCCAGCACAGGGCTTGAACTCACCGCCTTGAGACCAAGCCCTGAGCTGAGATCAAGAATCAGACGCTTAACCAACAGAGCCACCCAGGCACCGCCCCCACGTTCATATTTTTAGAAGAATGGGTCTGACATGAAGGGGAGGAATTAATTATGAGTTCGGTACAAAGTAAAGACAAGGAGAGCACATGGAGATCATTAAGGCAAGAAATGACGAGTTTCTATAGTAAGTCAGCGGGACTGAGAATATTGAGGGGAAAAGCATTCTACATACCTTAAAGAGGTGAAATGGTAGGACTTGGACTTTTTTGATGGTGTGTTTGTCCGATGGGGCTGGCATAACAGAATACCACAGACAGAGGGGCTTAAACAACAACAATGTATTGTCTCACAGTTCTGGAGGCCGGAAGTCTGAGACAGGGTGCCGGCACAGCAGCATTCTGGTGAGAGCCCTCTTACCGGCTTATAGACAACTACCTTCTCCCTGTGTGTTCACACAGCCTCTCTCTCTCTCTCTCTCTTCCTATGAGGCCAAAAATGCTATCAGATTAGGACCCCACCCTTCAACTCATTTAACCTTAATTACCTCCTCAAAGCCCTATCTCCAAATACAGTCACATTGGGGCTTGAGGCTCCAACATATGAATTGGGGGAGGCGGGGCGGGGGTGTGTTGGATCCATAGAATATGGCAAGAAGGAGCTGGCCTGGGCACGGAGGTGGACAGGGTGTTGTTCACTGATACAGAGAACATAGGAAGAGGGGCAATGACTGATGTCGATGGAAATAGCAATAAGTTCAGTCTGGAACACACTGAGCGTCAGCCATCTGTGGAACATCCAAGTGCTGATGAATGTGTTTGGCCCTCGGCAGGCAGATCTGGTCTGGAGACAAACCTGAGCGCTGTCAGGGAGCACAGAAGGCGAATCCATGCGAACAAATCAGAAAACTCAAGGGAAATGATTAAAAGAAGCAAAGCAGTGAGTCTAGCACAGAAACCAGGAGGGCACCAGCCTTTAAGGGCTTGTGGGTGTCAGCACCCTGTGAGATTGAGGTGGGCAACACTACAGGATGAGCACCAAGCACGCGTGATGACTTCAAAGTCAAGTTAGGAGGATTTCCAAAGAAACTATGCATTCAGCGTATCAAACGCCCCAGAGAAGGCAAATGAAATAAAACGTTCATGAGTTTAGAAACTACTCAGTCACTGGGGGACTCAGTAAACCTTGTTCCACTGAGAAATGTGGGCAGGATCTGGGTCACAGCGGGCGAAAGTGGCATTGAGGGTTGCAGATGCGGAATGGTATAGAGATTTTTGTATGCTGATTAACACGCGTCCGTAGATCGGCCCATTCGGAGAATGGCTCTCTAACCAGCTATGAACCTATCTATTCATTCTTGCATACGTGCTTTATTTCTCTACCTTTTCGACAGAAACCTCATGAAAAACTCTACCAAATGCTTCGTTAGCTCCCAGATGCACCGCGTGCTCCAAGAAGGAATATTAAGCTGGCATTGTATGTTTTTAGTTAAGCACTTCACTTCCACGTGAGAACCAATTATTCATGAAGCCATCCTACCTTTCAGAATCATGGAGGGTCCAAGTCAAGACTACTCGCCCCAGCATTTCAAGAATGCACCTTCTTTACCCTTTGGAAAATCAGAACCGATTTTGTCCATCTCTAATACCCTTTTTCCTATTCTCTTCTGATTCCAAGACTAATCCAAAAACACCAGAAAGGCACATGCATTCTTGCAAGACGACAATTTGGCAAGTCTGTTTGCAAGCTATCTCAGTGCTCTGGGAAATAACGCTTTTTGGCAAAAAGATTTACACTCGTATAATGTCATGGGGTGCTCCCTCGCCTATTGTGGGCTTCTGGTCTCTTAAAAACACGCCCTTCCTCTTGGAAACTTCTCACAAGTGCACATTCATAACTGCATTTGTGTGAGAGCGTTGCCTGTTACCTCCTTTTCTGTACAATCACGCTTACCTTCAATTTGCAATGCTACCTTCTAAAAACGATAGACTCACACCAGATTTTCTCTTTCTCATGGACTCCAAAATTGTATAAACATGTTTGCTCAAACTTTCCATCACATCTACACTACCAAAAAAAAAAAAAGATTTTTGTTGGATTTAGGTCCAGAATAACAATTCTCCTGGTTGTTTTCCCCCCTGGCTATTTTAAGATACTGTCATTGATTTTCAGCCATTTAAAAACCTGGAATATAACTAGATATGATCTCTGCTAACCATGAGATGCCCTCTAGAGCTACGCTGAGCTGGGCTAGATCGTAGTTTGAACATACCCAGGTGTGGGTATCTTTGTATTTATTTTGCTTAGGGTTTGCTGAGCTTCTTGAACTTGTGGGCTAATATTTTTCATCAAATTTGGGAAAATGTTGACCTTTATTTCTTCAAATGATTTTTCTGATGACATTTTTGTTTGTTTGTTTCTCCTTCCAGGATTCCAAGTTACGCGTAGACTACATTATTCCACAGGTCACTAACACAGGTTCTTTTTTTTCACCCTTTTTTTTCTTTTTCTACTTCAATTTGGGTAATTTACATCGACCTTTCTCCAAGTTCACCGATTTGTTCTGCTGTAGCACACAGTCTGTTCTTAAACCCACCCAATGATTTTTTTTTTTTAATTTCAGATTTTGTGTTTTTCAATTCTACAATTTCCATTTGGTTCTTTTTTTTCAGTTTCAACTTTTCTCCTAAAATGCCCCCCCCATCTCTTTCCCTGTTATATCTATCTCTTCCTCGAAATTCTTTTTTTTTTTTATTTTTTTTTTAACGTTTATTTATTTTTGAGACAGAGAGAGACAGAGCATGAACGGGGGGAGGGGCAGAGAGAGGGAGACACAGAATCTGAAACAGGCTCCAGGCTCTGAGCTGTCGGCACAGAGCCCGACGCGGGGCTCGAACTCACGGACCTCGAGATCATGACCCGAGCCCAAGTCGGCCGCTCAACCGACTGAGCCACCCAGGCGCCCCGTCGAAATTCTTTAACATATGATTTAATGTTTAAAGTTGTTTAAAGTCATTGTCTGCTAATTCTAACTGGATTTGCTTCCAGTGACTACTCTTCTCTTCATGAAAGGTCACATTTTCCAGCTTCTTCAAGAAGTGTGAATCAACATTTTTATTGTACTCCTGTTGTATGTAAACAAACAAAAAAAGAGTATATTATATTTTTGTTTTATTTCTCAAAGAGTGAAAATCCTTTTCCTCTGCTGGTAAGGATAGAGGAGACGTGAACTGATCATTTAGATTTCTCCTAGAACCTAACTGAGCTGGAGGGGGACCAAATGTTTAAGAGATCGATTAGCCCAACCTCCAGTGCCACGCCTAATGCCCAGGGGATGATCTTTTGGGATCTTATTGGTATTTGAACTGGGAGTAGGTTGGGCTTCGATGTTAGAAAATTTTGGTTGATCTTCCAATTCCAGCTCCCTAGGGCCCCAGAAAATAAACCAAATTTTGAAAACGTGCTGCTATCCGTTCATCATTATTGCTTTCTCTGCAAAATTCAGGGTGAAACCATGTTAGCATGTGCGGGGGGCGGGGGGAGATTTTTGGACCAAGTGATTTGATTTTGTATTTGGGGGTCTTTCCAAGTCCCACTCATCCAGGGAGCTCTCACTATCATTCAAGGCTTTGGTGTTTTCTTCCCATCCACGGCTGACTGTTTTCGCCCCCACTGGACCAGGCATCCACCCCCAAGAATGGATGTCCCACAACTCTTTTCTCACTGATGAGGGAGTAGACTTTCTCTGCACATCAGTTCATCAAGATTTTCTTGCTTGTGTCCATTGCCCTCCCCTAGTTTCATAAAAAACTATCATTTTTTTGTCTGGTTTTTTTTTTTTTTTCTTATAGTTACCTTGGGAGCAAAGGTCTTCCACATTCTTCCTCATTCTAACTGGAAGCAGATGTCACTTAGGTCTTTAATACAAATAGACAAAATTAGGGGCACCTGGGTGGCTCAGTCGGTTGAGCGTCTGACTTCGGCTCAGGTCATGATCTCACATTCCGTGAGTTTGAGCCCCGCGTCGGGCTCTGGGCTGACAGCTCGGAGCCTGGAGCACCTGCTTGGGATTCTGTGTCTCCCTCTCTCTCTGCCTCTACCCTGCTTGCGCTCTGTCTCACGTGTACTGTCTCTCTCTGTCTCTCAAAAATAAAAATAAACATTAAAAAAAGAGACAAAGTCATGTAGGAAATTGGAGACAGTCCACATGTATCAGAATGTGACTGCTAGCAGATATCCCCATATGAGGAGTCTTTTTCTCTCTCCCCCCCCCCCCCCCCCCCCGCGCCGGCCGTCCATAATAATGCATCTTTTCCAGTCTCGTGATCTATATCCCGAGGCACTACCTATTACCTGACTGCATTTATCGCTGAAATGCAGAAGTGACGCAAAGAGCCCGGATGCGGGCACTGGGTCTCGAAAATCGTATGCCCAGAAACTGGCGGCTGGACACAGCTAGCCCGTCGACGTTGCCGACTTCCCAGGAACCGCTGGTGCGGTATGGACCGGGTCAGAATGCTGTGGACATTGCAGTTCACACAGGATAACACGAGGAGATTTAAACCAGGTCCTGGAGGTGCATTGCCCTATGATTTTGAAAGTGCTTTCTTGGGGCGCCTGGGTGACTCGGTCGGTTGGGTAGCCGACTTCGGCTCAGGTCATGATCTCTCAGTCTGTGAGTTCCAGCCCCGCCTGGGGCTCTGTGCTGACAGCTCAGAGCCTGGAGCCTGTTTCAGATTCTGTGTCTCCCGCTCTCTGACCATCCCCTGTTCATGCTCTGTCTCTCTCTGTCTCAAAAATAAATAAACATTTAAAAAAAATAATAAAATAAATTTAAAAAAAAGAAAGAGCTTTCTTAATTCGGTACGGAAAGATCTGGAAGGAACAGCAGAATCGGTATAATTGAACCCGGTTGCACATTGTGGGTGATTTTCTTGAAGTCTATCTGTATACGTTGCATAGGTAATTTTTATTTCATTCGATACGGTAGATTATCTTTTAGATATACATCGTATTGGGTTAAAAAACAGCTTCATACTATCTTTAAGAAAGATATCAGAACCAATCAGGTAGACTCCGTGACACGGCGGTTATTATCCTGACGCCTGGTTGAAACGCGTAGCTCTAAATAGGAATTATTCTCCGTTGCAGCAGCCAGATAATAATGGCGACAGCATCTTTATCCACTTAACCACGCTCCAGGTACTATACTGATTGCTTTTACACAGTATCTTGAATATTCATGGAATGTCGCCAGATTGGTGGGTTTTATTGTCATTTTACATTTGAAAAAACTGGCTCAGAGCGGCTAAATAATTCATACATTTGATAAATATTTATGAAACAGTCACTATTGGCGGGAACTGGGCTGCGTGCGGGGGTTACACTTGATGAATAAGACAAGCTTAGAATCTAATGGGATTTTTAGCATCTTTTTCTTCCCCTTTTGAGTTTCGTACTATATGAGTTAAAGAGAGAGAAATAAAGATCAAACAGAGAAATAAAGATCAAAATGTCAGCAATATTATTGATAAGTCACACTGGATCTCCCGCCGCCTGGTCACTGGCCCCACTGGGCAAATGCAGGCCTTCCCTTGTCCCTTCAGGGATGTGCCTCTTACCCTGGGCGCAAAGCCGTCCAGGATGCCCTTCCTGCAAACCAGGAAAACAAAGAGCGAAGCCCCACATGCCCAGCTCCTCCTCCCGAACTCTCCAAGCTGACAAGTCACTAAGTAAGAAGGGAAAGTTAAGAGAGGCGTGGCGATGACTCCAGTTCAAGCACTTCTACACGAAAACATGAGGCCGGAGGGAAGGATATTACCCCCTGAGCCAAATCTAGTGTGGATGACACACATTAAACAAACAAACAAAAAATTATGTGTGCACTGAATTTATTGTGATTTTCATTTGTGCCATGCAGTAGCAACACGAGGGCCTATTGGAGTGTGTAATAGGAAAAAATTCCAAGATTTCTCAAAGAAGCAAAATAAATGCATATAAAGCACGTAGGCAAAAAAGGGGAGAGTACTCCAAGCAGAAGGGAAATGCATGTGCTAAGGCCCTGAGGCAGAAAGTAACATGCAGTGTTTGGGGAACCAAAAACCCAGGGGGCTGGAGCACACAGAAAGAGGGAAATTGTTAGAAGAGACTTGCTATGGTCTGAACATTTGTGTTGCCCCAGAATTTATATGTTGAAATCCTAACCTGTAAAGGTACTAGTATTAGTAGGTGGGGCCTTTGGGAGGTGCTTAAAAAAGTGGGGGCGGAGCTCTTATGAATGGAATTAATGCTCTTATATAAGAGGCTCCAGAGAGCTCCCAAGCCTTTCACCCCGTGTGGAGACAGCAAGAAGGTACCAGCTAGGAGGCAGAAAGAGGGTCCTCATCTGACCACACAAATGCCTTGATCTTGGACTTCCCAGCTTCCAGAACTGTGAGCAATAAATTTCTGTTGTTTATAAGCGACCTAGTCTGTGGGATTTTGTGTCAGCAGCCCAAATTGACCAGGCTGAGACTGCAGAGATAGACAGAAGCCTTACTAACGTACGGGGCTATGTGGAGTGTGAAGGAGTTTGGATTTTATACGAAGGGCCCTGGAAAATTATTCAACTGTCATAAGCAGGGTATTGGCATCACCCGAGGGCCGAAAATTACGTGGCTTCCACCCACATAGGTAACGGTGAGCTGTTCACAGATTAAATTTTCCAAAGGGCTTCAACTTTTCTTTGCAGCTAGGTGCTAATTCTCTCCTCTTCTGCTGCCTAATTCGTTCTCAGCAGACTCGCAAGTGAGCTGAGAGCTTGAGGGATATTTTTAGTTCCGTGATTAAGTGGCATCCAGAGTGGCTTCTAGTGTGTTCTGGAGCTTTCATGGATTCATTTTCATTTAATAGGCTGGCCTTCAACTCGCTATTTTATTTATTCATGTCTTCCTTTTTAAACTTTAATTTAGCAAAGCATATTAGATGCCACAGTTTATTATGCTTCTCAGTCTGTGATTTAGCCGGCCTGCCTTTGCCGATAACGTCTTCCAATCCATCAACATCATTGTAAATCTGAGATCTCTGGGTCTGAGACCATGGCTGCCACTGCTTCCCTGACTTCCCGCGAGAACATTCCCTTCCAGGCAAACGTGCCCTCCTTTGGGGACTTACATCTGTGCATGTTTGATGCCTCTTTTTTCAAAGTCATAGGATTCCCAAATGTGGGTAGTATCTGAGGGATCTTTCTTAACCTGGATTAACCATCTAGTAGCTGTTGAACATCAATTAGAAATAATGGGTGACTCAGTCGGTTAAGCGTCCGACTTCAGCTCAGGTCGTGATCTCGCGGTCTGTGGGTTCGAGCCCCGCGTCGGGTTCTGTGCTGACAGCTCAGAGCCTGGAGCCTGTTTTGGATCCTGTGTCTCCCTCTCTCTGACCCTCCCCCGTTCATGCTCTCTCTCTGTCTCAAAAATAAATAAAGGTTAAAAAAATATATTAAAAAAAAAAGAAATAATACATCTAGATGCCATGGGAAATTGGTGAGGGGAGATATACGTGGTAAGTTTTACCTTAATTCTGCTTACATTTAGCTGAAGTAGAAAACACACATGCGCTGGGGCACCTGGGTGGCTCAGTCGGTTGAGCGTCTGACCAGCTCAGGTTATGATCTTGCAGTTCATGGGTTCAAGCCCCACGTGAGGCTTGTTGCTGCCAGCAAAGAGCCTGCTTTGGATTCTCTGTCCCCCACTCTCTCTCTGCTCCTCTCCAGCTTGTGCTCTCTTTCAAAAAAAGAAGAAAGAAAGAAAGAAAGAAAGAAAGAGAAAGAAAGAAAACACATATGTGTTTAAAGGTGAGTGATAACACAAGACAAAAGATGATGCTTGCTAAATAAATGATAATAATTCCCTAAACTGTAGGAGTACAGAGGAGTGGGCCAACCTAGTAAAGAAACGTCTGTTGAGATTGCTACATGGAGCATTCCGGATAAAAACACATTCCTGATGGAAGGACATAGTACATAGGAGGGCTTGGAGGGCTTGGAGGTCTGAGTAAGGACATGGTTATTTGAGGACCAGGCAGGATTTCAATGGTAAAGGGTCTTGGGATCATATTACAAATGACCTTCTGTATCAGAATGTGATTAGATCGATTAGCAAATCATAACTTCAATTTACTGTTCTTGGAAGTACAAGAGGCCTAAGAGATGATGGCAAATCTCACTTTTTAAAATGAGAAAATTAACACTCGAGAGGAATGTTTCCTTTTCCCTTTTGTCCATCTATATTTCATAGCTCATCTGCTTCCAAAAAGCTTTGGAGTTATTTCCAGTTTGCCCAACTCATAGAGAGAGAATTTCAAAATAAGCTCAGAACTTCACGAAATGTTGACTAGGGCTGTTGCAAGTGCCGAAGCCATTGGACTGGCCTGGAGTTTTTAGGGCACTCTATCCATCTTTCCATCTGTCAGTGAGTCGTCAAAAAAGAGAGCTTCTACTGAAGCTCACGCTGGTGATTCTGACTCATCAAGAGCCACAGCGCTGGTGTGCGCGCCGGGGATTTGGAATTATTAGAAGCTTTGTGCAGGGGTTGCTCTAGGTGAAACCACCCACCACAACCCTTAATTTGGTGCATTTTGACAAACGTGTTATCATGATTTTGATCAACATGAACAGTGATATCACCCCAGTAAGCTCCCTCCTGCCCCTTCCCAGTCGAATCCTCTCCCCACTGCAGGCAGCCACTTTTCTGATGCCAACCACGGTAGAATTATTTTGATTATTTTTTTTAAAGATTTTTGTTTATTTATTTGTTTTCGAGAGGGAGAGCATGAGTGGGGGGAGGCACAGAAGGAAGGAGAGGGAGAATCTCAAGCAGGCTTCATGCTCAGTGAAGACCCCAACGCAGGGCTCGATCCCACGACCCCAGGATCATGACCTGAGCCAAAATTGAGAGTTGGACGCTTAATAGACTGAGCCACCCAGGTGCCCCTAACAATCTTTTTTCAGTCATCTCTACGCCCAACATGGAGCGCAAACTCACAACCCTAAGATCAGGAGTCGCACGCTCCACCGAATGAGCCAGCGGGGCGCTCCCATTTAGACTATTCTTAAGTCCATAGAACAGATGTATTGGCATGAAATCATACAGTGTATGTACTCTTTCGTGTTTGGCTTCTCTCACTCAAAGTAATCTTTTTGAGATTCATCCATGTTGTTGTATGCATCAACAGCTTCCTCTTTTGGTCTAATATCCCGTGGTAGAAATATGCCGCAGTTTGTTTATTTCCCCACTAATTGTCGCCAATTTCCAAACTGAGTATTTTTGTGCAAGTCATTTTGTGGACACACACCTATACCCCCCTGCATAAATATTTTGGTGGAGAATTGCTGGGCCATAGGTATGTATGCATAGATGGGTAATGAGTTTTATTAGACGCTATCAAAGAGCTTTCCAGACTGGCTGTACCGACTTGTACTCGCACCAGGATAATTTAAGTATTGCATTCGCTCATCGTCCTCATCAACTTTTATCTTTTCCTCCCCTTTAATTTTAGCTGTTCTGAAAGTGAGGTACATCACTGTGGTTTTCGTTCAGATTTACTTGATGTCAAATGCCAACACCTGTTCATATGCTTAGTATGCCTTCAGGGGACTTCACTTGTTGAGCATTTTTCTTCGAGTGTTTCGCTCATTTTTAGATTGAATTGTTTATCTTTTGACTTGTAGGAATTCTTTATATGCTCTCAATATCAGTCCTTTGTCAAATACATGCATGTCAGTATTTTCTACCAGTCTGTGGCTTGTCATTTGACTTTCCTGACATTGTTTTTAGATATTTGCTAAGCAGAAGTTTTCGTAGTCTGGTAGAGTGTAGTTCATCGTTTTTTGTTTTTTTTTTATGGTTAGTACTTTTTGTGTCCTAAGTAATCTTTGCCACCCGAAGAACATGAAGATACTCTTCTGAGTTCTTTTCTTTTTTTTTTTTAATTTTTTTTTTCAACATTTATTTATTTTTGGGACAGAGAGAGACAGAGCATGAACAGGGGAGGGGCAGAGAGAGAGGGAGACACAGAATCGGAAACAGGCTCCAGGCTCCGAGCCATCAGCCCAGAGTCTGACGCGGGGCTCGAACTCACGGGCCGCGAGATCGTGACCTGGCTGAAGTCGGACGCTTAACCGACTGCGCCACCCAGGCGCCCCTTCTGAGTTCTTTTCTAAAAGCTTTATAAATTTGACTTTCACTTCTAGATCTAGGACACATGTGAGACTCATTTTCATACCTCTAACTCTATTCTTCAAGATTGTCCCAGACATTGGGGCACCCCGGTGGCTCAGTCGTTTAAGCATCCAACTTCAGCTTGGGTCATGATCTCACAGTTTATGAGTTCGAGCCCTGCGTCGGGCTGTGCGCTGATGGTGCAGAGCCTGCTTGGGATTCTCTGTCTTCTTCTCTCTCTGCCCCTCCCCCACTCGTGCTCTCTCTTTCTCTCGGTCTCTCTCAAAATAAATAAATAAACTTGAAAAAAAAAAAAAAAAGATTGTCCTGGATATTTTAGGTCCTTTGCATTTCAATCTGCATCTTGGAATCAGCTCAGCAACGTCTACGAAAACAAAAGACTGCTGGGATTTTAACTGGAATAGCATGTGTCTATGAATCAATCTGATAAGAATTAACATCTTAATAATTTGAGTTTTCTAGTCAGTGATTAAATCTCTCCATTTATGACATCTTCCTTAATATCTCTCAACAATGTGTTATACTTTTCAGTAGAGAGGTCTTGCCTACCTTTTGTTAAGTTTATTCCCAGATATTGGGGGGAGTTTTTGATGATTTTGTAAGTGATGATGTTTTTTAAATTTCATTTTTCAATTTTTTGTTACCAGTGTAGAGAAATAATGGATTTTTATAACTTTTTTTCAACGTTTATTTATTTTGGGGACAGAGAGAGACAGAGCATGAACGGGGGAGGGGCAGAGAGAGAGGGAGACACAGAATCGGAAGCAGGCTCCAGGCTCTGAGCCATCAGCCCAGAACCTGACGCGGGGCTCGAACTCACAGACCGCGAGATCGTGACCTGGCTGAAGTCGGACGCTTAACCGACTGCGCCACCCAGGCGCCCCATGAGAAATAATGGATTTTTAGATGTGTCTCCCCCAGCGTTGCTGAATTTATGTATTAGTTCAAGTAGTTTGTAGATTCCTTGAGATTTCCTAACATACAGTCACGGTAGGTCTGAATTGAGATATGCTTCCATCTTCCTTTTCCACCATTGATTCTTAAATTTCTTTTTGTACTTTTCCACTGGCTAGGTCTTTCAATACAATGTTGAATAGAAATAGTGACAGTAGATATGATATCTTTTTTCTAGCTCTTAGAGGAAAAGCATTCAATAGTTTGCCATTAACATGTTAACTGTAGGTTTTTCATAGATATTCTTTATCAGATTGATGAAGCTTCTTTCTATTTTGTTTGGTAAGAATTTTAATGATCAACATCTGTTGAGTTTTATTAAGTGCTTCTTTTGCTCATAATTAAGATGATCATATGGAGATGCCTGGGTGGGTGACTCCGACTTCAGCTCAGGTCATGATCTCAGGGTTCATGGGCTGGAGCCCCCACGTCGGGCTCTGTGCTGACAGCTCAGAGCCTGGAGCCTGTTTTGGATTCCGTGTCTCCCTCTCTCTCTCTCTGCTCCCTCCCCACTTGTGGTCTGTCTGTCTGTCTCTCTCTCTCTCAAAAGAAACATTAAAAAAATTTTTTTTAAAGATGATCATATATCTTTCATTCTGTTGATTTAGCAAATTACTTTGATTGATTTACAAATGGCAAGCAATTTATATTCCTGAGATAAACCTTATCTGACCATTATATATTATCTTGGTATTATGGGTGGACTTGATTTGCTTATAATGGGTGATAACTTTTTTTAATCTATATCCACAAGCGCTATTGGTCTAGAATTTTCTTATAATGTCTTTCTCAGGTTCTGATATCAGGATTGTGCTGATCTCATAAAATGCATTGAGAAATATTCCATCTTCCTCTATCCTGAAATGATGTGGGTAAGATTGCTAGTATTTTAGCATTTTTTATAAGATGTCAGTAAAGACATTTTTTATAAGATATCAGTAAAGACTCTCTAAAGATAGTACATTTATGTTTACAGTAAAAACAGTAAAGCTTAGAGTTTATCTGTGAAGTTGTTGATTACATTCTTTATATATATATATATATATATATATATATATGTTTATTTTTTGAGAGAGAGAGAGATGGTGTCCTTGCATGCACAAGCAGGGGAGGGGCAGAGAGAGTGCGAGACAGCGGATCCTTGATGCAAGTGGGTTCTGTGCTGCCATCGGAGAGCCCTGGGGCTCGAATTCAAACGTGGAGATCATGACCGGAGCCTATGTCTGACGCCTAACCAACTGAACCACCCAATCACATTATTGTCTTTAACAGACATAGAACTAGTCAGATTTTGCATCTCTTCTTGATGTTCAGTTAAGGTTTGCACTCAAAGAAAAGAAGGTTGAAGCAGCTCAGTGTACGACATTCAAACCCGTGATCCGGGTTGGTTCCCACTTCAGTGTCCTCCTTCCAAAGGACCGGCGTCCTACCCTGAGATCTGGATGCCAGGGTTTTGTTTGTTTTTTGCATTTCCCTGGGAGCACCGGAAGTTCATGTCATTAACCTCAGTGCCTCAGTGATATTTTAGCCACACGGAACATCCACGGTGACTCGTAATCAGTGTAGATGTAATCACATTATAAATACCCTCACTCTCTAAGCCACACTCCTGGGGCTTTTTTTCTGCTTTCAGTAAGAGTACTGAGGACTTGGCATAGCCTTTCTAGTGGAGCTCCTGTTCTGCTTGCGTTAGAGAAGTGCTATCTCACACACCATGTGGGACTGTTGATTGCACCCCGGTCGTGGGCACTTTCTGGAGCTAGAGACTCACAGAGTCGCTATCCTACATCATTGACTCAGATGCTATTTATATGAAATGCATTATTTATTAATATCTTCATCCCTGAGTTTTAAATATTTGGAAAGGATCTAACATGCATGCAATATAGCCTAAACAAAAGCGTGTCTCGTAGCTCCTAGTCCTAGGCTGGGTAGGCTGCAAGAAATATTTGCTTTCGTTTATTTGGTTTGCAGAGTTCTGCTTCCTTTACGAGGTAACCTTGACCTTGCTGTTTCTGTTGGGAATAATTTACTGAAAAGGACAACGGAAGGGGAAATATACTCCCCAAAGAGTAGATTTATAGGTTTTTGCAATACAATTTTGAAGGAAAAAAAAAAGAAAAGGAAAGAAAGGAAAAGAAAGGAAAGGAAAGGAAAGGAAAGGAAAGGAAAGGAAAGGAAAGAAGAGGCCAAGCTTCCTCCCCTGACCCCCACCCAGTCGGTCCCCAGAGGCCAAGAACTCTGGAACAATCTTTCAATTTGTAAGGAATGAAAACAGATCTGATCCATGTACAAAAAAGGATGGTGTGGTCAGGGAAGAATATTCTGATACGTTTCCCAGAACGCATTTCCTGTTTTTCTGCTCTTTTCAGTTAATCACATCTGGGAGACTCAGTTTCCCTCCAAGTCTTCTATACCACCCCACCTTCAATCAGCATCAATAGTAGTGGCCACTGATATCTGAGCCTTGGTCTAGCCCCAGACTTAGAGTCATAAGAAGGCCTCTTTCTGGGGTGGGAGTAGAAATGGAAAGCTTATAGTCTGGGATGGTGGCCAGGAAAGCCATGGAACATAGTCAATGACTGCACCAACATGTTGGGTAGCAGAAGTCTATAGTCAACATTGTCAAGGGCATGGGCTTTTGATGGTCGAAATCAGAGAACAGCAAGGTTCTGTTTGGGCAGTTATAAATATTTAAGAGTTCATGGACTGCATGCTCTCTTTCATAGCTGTGCCATGGTAGAGTGAAAGCAGCCATGGGCAATGCATAAACTAATGGCTGTGGCTGTATCCCAATAAAACTTTATCTTAAAATACAGGTGTCAGGGGCGCCTGAGTGGCTCAGTTGGTTAAGCATCCAACTTCGGCTCAGGTCATGCTCTCACGGTCCGTGAGTTCGAGCCCTGTGTCGGGCTCTGTGCTGACAGCTCGGAGCCTGGAGCCTGCTCTGGATTCTGTGTCTCCCTCTCTCTGACCCTCCCCCGTTCATGCTCTGTCTCTCTCTGTCTCAAAAATAAATAAACATTTAAAAAATTAAAGTAAAATAAAATAAAATAAAATAAAATACAGGTATCAGGTCAGATATGGCACAAATATAATAAATCATAAGGCTAATTCTACCTCTTATTAGCTTCATGATTTTGACCAAGATAATCTCTCCATACCTTAATTTCTTCATCTGTAAAACAGGATAATAATACCTACTGCTCATATTTGTTTAAGGGATTAACATATATGTAACACACTTTGCACAATGCTTTGGCACAGAGTAATAGATAAGCAGTAGCTGTCACTATTATGATTATCATTATTATCATTATCAGATCAAAAGAGGCCGCTTCCACCAATGTCTCTAATTGCTTGATCATTTCTATTACTTGTTACTTCAGACACCTCGTATCCCACCCTTTCTGGCTAGCCTCAGTCTCTGATCGAGTAATATCTTGGTCAAAATTAGCCAGAGATGTATTATCCTTACACAGTACTAGAAAGCCTGGCTAGACCATGGAACACTACCAGGCAGCTATAAAGACTCTGACATCAGTGATGAGCCCTGGGTGTTAGACACAGGGGATGAATCACTAGAATCTCCTCCTGAAATCATTGTTGCACTATATGCTAACTAACTTGGCTGTAAATTGAAAACCGAATTGGGGCGCCTGGGTGGCGCAGTCGGTTAAGCGTCCGACTTCAGCCAGGTCACGATCTCGCGGTCCGTGAGTTCGAGCCCCGCGTCGGGCTCTGGGCTGATGGCTCGGAGCCTGGAGCCTGTTTCTGATTCTGTGTCTCCCTCTCTCTCTGCCCCTCCCCCGTTCATGCTCTGTCTCTCTCTGTCCCCCCCCCAAAAAAATAAATAAACGTTGAAAAAAAAACCCAAATGAATGAATGAATGAATGAATGAATTTTTAAGAAAAGACTCTGACATTAGCAGCAAACTTCGCTGCCTCTGCCCATCGGTGACACATTTGCTGATTTTCTGCTTTCTGGGGTTTGGAACCTTCATCCTACGTTAGTTGCCCACTCTTTCCTGCCAGAGTTGTCCTTTCTATACACAAGTCTCCGCCTTTTTAGACTTCTGATGCCATTATCTAAGCTTTTGGGGCTTGGGTCCCTAAACTGGGTTGTGCACACTTAGATCTTCTCGTTCCCGAGATGGACAAGACAGGGCAGGCATTTACTAACAGTCTGGGTCCACCAGCTTGAAGGTGGTGCCCATTCTGCCTTCAGTGAGCTCACATGCCCCCCACCCTATGCGCCTGTGTTCTCAACCCACCTGCTAAGTCTTGCCCACGGGAGTAGAGATGGGTTAGGGGTTACTTACTCCACGTGATATTTCTTTTTCAGTTCCTCTGGAACTGGAGGTTCCACCAGACTTTCCTAGATGATGAAGATGCTAGAAGTCGAATCCAAAGCTTCACCTTTCGTGAGTGCCACCAGTTCAAACTAGTGGTTAGAGAAGGAAACTGCTGGATCATGAAAGGTTCTTGCTTCAGGGGCATCTCTTACAGGTCAGCGTGGAAAGTGGGCTCCATCTCCCTGAGGCGGATTTGATGGTTATCACTCCTAGAGGCTATGGAGCTCCGGAGCTCTGCCTGATGATAATCCAAATGACAAGAAATGTGTATGTTAAAACTAGACTATTAATGGATTCACTTGTACTAAAACTCCAGGCAAATGACGGGGGTGGGGGGGGGGTGGGGGGAGTGATATTGAATGCCAAACACAGTTCCTATACTGAAGGGTCTCAGGGTATGTGGGAAAGACCAGAGATACAATGACGACACTATGGCTAAGGGCAGAGACAGTGACGTATATTTCTAAGAACGGCGGCATTTGAAGGAACATGATGCAGTGAAATATGAAAAAAAGCAACAAAAATGTAATCCAACCCCTTTCCTATGTTTTCCTTCTCTCTCCAGAGGCGATCACTATTAATGAGAAGTACTCATCTTTTTAGTTCCCTTTCAGTATAAACACTTGTGTAAATGTACTTGTATTTCTTCGCTCTCCTAAGTATCAGTTTTGTGGGTTGCTTTTTCTTCTTTTCCCACTGCCCGATGTGCCTTGGGGAACTCTTACGTGAGTACACGTAGGTATAGTCAGGGCGAGAAGCAAAGTATTTAACAACCATTGACGGCATGGTACAACCAGAGCCAATCTGGGTCCAGTGTGCCAGAGCAGGTTTTTATAAACATGGGAGAAATTAACTTTCTTTTATATGACGCAATACAGTGTGTTAGTAAAATCGACAGCTTTGGAGCCAGAAAATTGTTTACATTTCTTTAAAGATTTTTTTCGATGTTTATTTGTTTTAGGGGGGGCGGGCAGAGAAAGAGAGGGAAAGAATCCCAAGCAGGCTCCATGCTGTCAGCACAGAGCCCATCATGGGGCTCAGTCCCACAAACCGTGAGATTATGATCTGAGCTGAAACAAAAGAGGCGGATGCTTAACGGACTGAGCCACCCAGATGCCCCTGTTTACATTTTTAATTAAAGGATCGAAATATTCTTTTGTAACTTCCTGAGTTACAAAAGCTGAGTCGTATCATGGGTGCAGCATGTTTCCCATTCTATCTAAAAATATGAATTAAAAACTACACGATCATACGGTTCTTTCTCTTCTATTTATTCTACTTTCTTAGGTATCAGGCCCTCTACTTGTTTACTGTAAGCTGAAAGTTCCCCCCAACTGCTCTTATCTCTGCAATGTTCTGTACTGTTATTTTCAACATTTTTATTTGTTGCAACTCTGGTTCCATCTCTTCCCATATTTCAAGAATTCTTCAGAATTTCTGGTCCATTGATTAGATTATTTCTGTTTTCCTGTGGAAGTAAGGGCAGACACGCAGCTAGGCAGATAAACGCGTCTTTTCGGTAATTTCATGAGATTTGGGAGCAAGAGTGAGGGAGGCACATATGCTTACTACATTGATTTAATCTTTGTCTCATTGGGTGAGTCTGTCTAAAAGTACTTTCTTCCCACATATAACCTAGAAATCCAATTATGTTAGAACTATTCTGTATAGCTTGAGGACCAGCCTCCGATGAAATATATCAATAACTGCTAACAGCCATGATTTAACAACACTAGCGAATTTTTAAAAGCTTATTCTATCTTAGTGCCTTTAAGTCTAATCATTGGTAAGAAAATTAAGAAAGCCTGGCCATTTTTTTATTGGCTTTAATAAAAATTCGTGTTTTTCGTTTCTTTCAGTAGCAGAGCCCAAGGTTTTCCGAAACGAAAATACAGGCTGATACCAGTTGTCAAAATAACTCTCTCATTAGTTTCTTCACTCATCGTACATTTACTGGTCACCTGTTATGTGTCTCTGTAAAAAGATATGGGAATACAGCAGTGAGTAAGGCAGACACAACCTTTGGATGGAACGGTCTGAGTGGGGCACACCACTGATCATTTACCGATTTTGCAACGTTTGCACATCTCAGTGTGTATAGTGATGACAGCATGTCTTTGGGTGACAGCAATCTTTTCATAATGGTCCATTGAAGCCAATGGTCTAGTGCTTTCATTGGAGATAGTCTGTGTTTCACTCATCTTAGGACCAACCTGAGTGTCCAGAATAGCACTAAGCACACGGTAGATTTTCAGGCAATACGGATTCTAAGAAGGAACGTCTTAATTAGTCAAACAGGCTACAAATTCATTTCCATGACACGGAGCAAGCTCATTTATTATCCATTTTGTGTAAAGCATCACAAACGTGAATGAAATACAATCCCTGCTTTCAAGGAATTCACAGTCTAGAGGAGATACAGTTGTTATATGTTCTTGTGAGTTTGTTTGGGCCCCTGTAACGAAAACCACACACTGGGCGGCTTAGACAACATTCATTTCTCACAGCTCTGGAGGCTGGAAAGCCAAGATCAAGGTGCCGCCAGGGTTAGCCTCCTCTGAGGCCTGTCCTTGACCTCTTCTTTTGCCTTTTGGCTCCTTTGTTGCTTCTTCATATGCTTGTCCCTCTGTGCACATGTGCCCCTGCCCCTGGTGTCTCTCCAAGTGTCCAAAGTTCCTCTTCTTTTTTTTTTTTTTTTTAATTTTTTTTTCAACGTTTATTTATTTTTGGGACAGAGAGAGACAGAGCATGAACGGGGGAGGGGCAGAGAGAGAGGGAGACCCAGAATCGGAAACAGGCTCCAGGCTCTGAGCCATCAGCCCAGAGCCTGACGCGGGGCTCGAACTCCCGGACCGGGAGATCGTGACCTGGCTGAAGTCGGACGCTTAACCGACTGCGCCACCCAGGCGCCCCCAAAGTTCCTCTTCTTATGAGGACACCAGTCAGATTGGATTAGGATTCACCCTAACAGGCCCGTTCTAATTTAATCACCTCTTCAAAGGCGCTATCTCCAAATATAGTCACATTCTGAAATCCGCTGGTGGCCTACCTAAGGCTTCAATACATGAATTTGGAAGGGTGGGGACACGATTCATCCTATTCTTTTTTTTTTTAAGTTTATTCCTTTATTTTTGAGAGAGAGAGACAGAGAGAGACAGAGAGAGAGAGCACACGTAGGGGAGGGGCAGAGAGACAGGGAGAGAGAATCCCAAGCAGGCTCTGCACTGTGACCACAGAGCCTGACTCGAGGCTCAATTCATGAACCAACCATGGGAACCAACCATCCTGAGTTGGATGCTTAACCAACTGAGCCACTCGGGCACCCAATGGGGGGCACACAATTCAGTCCATAGCGATGCTTGTATTACAGCATGACTGATTCAATCAAAGGTGAAAAATATTAGCAAAGTGTCAATTTAATTGAATGAGAGTGAGTTTTAGAAGATTCTAGCACTTGTTAGTGCTTAGAATTCTTCAAGAACAGCAGTGTTACTACATGTTTCCCTTAATCCTAAAAACACTTCACACTAAATAGGACCCAGATTGTATCTCTTGTTCTAAGTTTTGAGATATTATTTTTCTCTTAATTTAAAGAGAAAAAATGATCTGGTTTTTAATGTGTCACTTCTAAGAGCAGAACCAGAATTTAATTTACCTTTTCAATGAGATTTATATTGTTTCTTTGCTGTTTCAATGCAAAAATCATCTGGCGAGAGTTCCCTTTGTCATTAACATTCCGATACTAAAGTTCTGTTCACCATAATTGCACCTGAAAATGATTGGAGACGCGTCTCGATCCCAACAGTTTATTTATGGGAGTCTCTTCCAGGACATGTCTGGAGGTGGAAAGGAATAAAATATTAGGTGTCCCTCACCGCTTGAATTAGAGCACGGAGAACCGAGCAGAGTACTAAGCCAAATCGATAAACACAATCAATCAGTCAGTCCAGCTTTAATTTATTTACCTACCCATTTATTCAAATAAGTATTTGTTAAGTTAAGGAAGAGAAAATCAATGGAGCATTTATTGAATAGCTGTTATTTGCCAAAACGACGCCACGTTCCAAGGAGAATGCAAAAACTCGGTAAAAGGATCCCTCTGACGAGAAATCTGCAATTCGTGCGAGAGATACAGCTACCCAACGGGAGGCAGAGAACGGTTACCTGATTCTCACAGTGGCAGCAGTGTGAAGTTGGGTGGGAGTAATCAGATTTTCTAGATGACAAGGAGTAAAGGTTTTGTGGAAGCGGCTGTCCGCAAATAGAATCTTAGGTGACAGCTATAGTTTGGCTAGGTGGACAGCAGAGGAAGGACCTTCTAGGTGAGGACAATGGTATCGCACAGCATTGAAGTGGAACTGAGTATGGAGAGTCGGTGGGACAGCGAGACCCCTTGACTAAATAGGAAGACGCAGGTTGAGGAAGAACGGAAAACATCGTTGCAAATGTTGGCAGTGACTTTAAACATCAGACTGGAAAGCTCTGCTGTGAAGCAGTGAAACCATAATGTATAGCGACCTCCGGAAAGTTCCTTTCCGGGGAAGTGACGTCGTGAAACACGTGTATGTGTCCAGATAAGACATGTCCAGCACAGGAAATTACAGCCATCTGAGCAAATGGTAAGGAAGCCTGAAGGACGAGGCGGGAGTGGAGGGGAGATGAGATATTTGGAAGGAAAAAAAGGATTACGTCATTGGCAGCTTTAAATCATTAAATCTGAGTAACTGGAAAATGGGCGTTACCACTGACAGTGCGTAATGGAGAGATTGGGTCTGTTTGGGAGAAGAAGGCAGTGAGTGCAGTCTGATGTGACTGGGGTGCAACTGAATATTCCAAATGGAATAATTCATAGACTCTTGGAGTCAAGCACTGGGCTTTGGGTAAGAAAACTGACCTGGAGATATAAGCCTTTCAAAAAGGACCTTCTGCAGGCAGGTATTCAATGCATTACTTTTTTTTTTTTTTAACATTTATTTATTTTTGAGACAGAGAGAGACAGAGCATGAATGGGAGAGGGGCAGAGAGAGGGAGACACAGAATTCAGAGCAGGCTCCAGGCTCTGAGCTGTCAGCACAGAGCCCGACGTGGGGCTCGAACTTACGGACTGCGAGATCGTGACCTGAGCTGAAGTCGGACGCTTAACCGACTGAGCCACCCAGGAGCCCCTCAATGCATTACTTTTTGATGGAATAGAATGTAGATGTACATTTGACACACAATTTATGTATTTTAGGATCAATGGAGTAGCAACGTCAACTAAAGTCATGAGAAGGGAATGAGCTCCCTCGGCCAAAGAAAGAAGAGAGAAGAATCATTTCAGGAGACTGAGAGGCAGTCTGAATAGTGGTAGGAGATCCAGGAGAGTGAATTGTAAGGGCAGCCGAAGAAGGCTTGAGTTTCACAGAGAGAGGGCGTGGCCAGAGGTGTGGGTGGGATGTGGGAAAGGAGAAGGAATCCATACTATCAAATTCAGTGGTGAGTCCAAGATAACGAAGAGCTAAGAATAGATCATTCGACTTCTAAAGCACCACTGATGTCCTCCAAAAGAGTTGCTTTACTAGAGTAACAGAAATGGAACCCAGAGGCCGAGGCCAAGAATGAGACAGGGAAAGAGCCTTGGCATTCAGGTAGGTTGAGGATGGGAACTTAGAGGGCCCCCCTCATTTGGGACTTTGGGGAGATCGGAACACATCACTGGCCACCGCCCCTGCCAGGAGTCCTTTCCATCTGGGACTGGTAGATGTGGTAATAACCTAAACTGCTAGGAACCAAGAGTCTAAACACGAGGGATTCCTCCAGAGAGGAGGAAGACAAGCAAAGCCAGTAACCAGAACTATAAAAACCGAACACGCCCTGCTCAGCCATTTAGAAGATAATTTGAGAACTCCAGGAAGTAAACATAACCATCTCCATAAAACAAGTTCAATAGAAGATCCAGCAGTCAGAACAATTAGCAAATCACAGTATGAGTCCCGGCTTAACTGGTGCAATTGATTGTTTGTTTTATGTGCTGCCGCTACCTTGATTAAAGCACGCGGTGATGCCTCTGAGTGGCTCGAAGGCTGACTCTCGAAATCAACCCGTGCGGTTTCAGCGAAATTATCAAATTAAGGTTAACAGATTGGCTTCAACTCATGCGTCAACTCTGATGAGCTGGTTGTGGCCACTGAGCTGCACTGGGTTAAGAAGATGGAGGCTTGTCAGGAAAGGGTGCCTTTGGGTTAGCGACTCTTGACCTGGTGTTACAGGGGGATGTGGTAGCATTGATGCTTCCCCATCTTCCGTCTCCTGCTAAGTAACTATTGCTCACAGTAGCTTTGTGAGAATGATGACCCTGTAGAGTTCGCTCTTTATCTTTTCTACATGTTTGGTCGAGGCAAAAACTTGGGTTGCAAACGCAACATAGACTCATGATCGAGACCCACAAATGAATAAGTAGAAGTCTGGAAGGGAAACTGGGGAATGCACCAAGAGTACATGAGGCCGGGGCAGAGAGAGGGAAGCAGGACCGTGAGCAAGGGCACAAGCAGATCAACAGAAAGAAGCAGGAACAGAAAGGGAAGGGGCACCTGGGTGGCCCAGTTGGTTGAGCGTCCGACTTCGGCTCAGATCCTGATCTCACAGTTGGTGAGTTTGAGCTATGGATCCTCTGCCTCCCTTTCTCTGCCCCCCCTCCCCCCGCTCATGCTGTCTCTCAAAAATAAACATTAAGTAAAAGAAAGAGAGAAAGAAAAGAAAGGGAAGCAGAGGAAGTTGCTTTTCTTCCCACCTTTCTCTTCCCCAACTCTTCTCTTATTTCCTCTTTGTTCTCCATCTCGATTTGGCAGCCTGGGGTCCAATCTGCCAGATGCGCCATCCATCCTGCAGTGATTGGCAAGAAGTCCCCAAGTCTCAGAGGATATCAGAGTCACAGGACAGCTGCCCAAAGAATTCCTCTGGCCAGTGACTAAAATCTGCTTGAATCGTCAATGTCTAAAACGTGTACCTTTCATGGGTAACAGAGAAGCCAGCAATTTAACCGTATGTGTGGTCCCCGTATGCGGACCTGGGCTCTTTATTCAAAACCGGTCCAGAATCTCCACTTCAATTCCAGTCTTGGTCCTTGAAAATGTCTGTGCTCCCCACCCCCAACTAGAGGCACTATGAAATATTTATTTGCACGTGGACTAGTTTTGACCCAGCTATAAGCTCACGATAGCCATCAGTGGCCTTTTTGGTTTAAATCAGCGTCACAAACGCAACAAACTCAAAACCACTGCTCTTCTCGGCATCTTAATGTAAATTATTTATACCCTCTCATCCTGGAGACAGAAGGAGAATAGGATGAATCAGCAGTTTTCTTTGTAAAGCTGTGCGGAGATTCAAAAGCAGCGGCATAGACGGGGTGAGACAGAAAGGTAGATATTCTTTACTCTAGTACTTAATTTGAAACCACAAATTGGCCTACCCACCTCGGTATTTCCTTTGAAAATGACCAGACCACAATCCAGGAATAGGCGTCCTAATTATCTGGCAGCTTAACTCTTCCGTTGCTGCAAGAAACGAAATGATGCCCTGAGTGGCATCAGAACAAGGTAATGATCCCAGGGTGAGGCTCCTTCCCAAATGGAGCCTCTCGCATTTCATGGGCAGCTTTGCCTCGCGTGCAAATCCTCACATCCGTAGGATTCAGCCCTCTTATCCCCCTGTTATCCACCAGGCCAAATGAGAGGAAAAGAACACAATGGGACTAAAAATGTCCAGCAGATTTCAGGAGAAAGGAAGTCTTTATCATGGATGACTGGGTCTGGTTTATTTGCATATGAGAACCTCATTCTGGGCTGGAATAAAAAACGTTTTCTGAGATCCCGAAACTGGATTCATTTAGGGTCCTCTTAGGGATGACCAGGGTGCCTTAGGAATGTCCCCAGCTAAAGGTAGGGCAAGACAAAGGGTCCACCTTAGCCTAATAGGAGTCCAAGGACATATATCCCTTCCAGGAAGGAGAGAATGGGTGAAAACAGCTTCCGAAGAGAGGCTTTTCTTATGCTGTTTAGGACCATCTTCTTTGCTTCAAGGAGCCTGGTCTTTATTCTCTCCGGAAATGCCAAGCAAGGACATTCATCTATTTGTCTGGTGAGACATATGTGAGAGTCCTTCCCCTGACTCATCCAGCAACCTCCTGTATTGGCTTCTTATACATTAGATACTCCCGGGAGGATGCAAAAAAGCTTGAGATATGGCCCCTGCCTTCTATGAACCTATGGGGCTGACCCAGCTGAGAGATCATGGAGGACCCCCCAGTGGAAAGTTTCCAGGGATGCCTTTTTAAAAAAAAAATGTTTATTAATCTTTGAGAGAGAGAGAGAGAGAGAGAGAGAGCACAAGCAGGGGAGGGACAAAGAGAGAGGGGGACACAGAATCCGAAGCCGACTCCAGGTTCTGAGTTGTCAGCACAGAGCCCAATGCGGGGCTGGAACCCACGAACTGTGAGATCATGACCTGAGCCGAACGCTTAATCGACTGAGCCACCCAGGCGTCCCCGGGACGGCTTTTTTAAATTAAAGTGTGATTGACATACACCATTATATTAGCATAATTGTTTGATATTTGCATATATTATCAGCTAATCACCACAACAGTTAACATCTGTCACCACACATAGTTACAAAATTTTTCTCCCGTGTGATGAGAACTTGTAAGAGGTATTCTCTTAGCAACTTTCAAATAGACAATACAGTATTACTAACTATACGATGCGGTACATTCCATTCCCTTGATTTACTTTTTTTATCACTGGAAGTTTGTACTTTTTGATCTCCTTCACTCATTTTGCCCACCACCCACCCCCAGCCCCTGACAACCTTCAGTTTGTTCTCTGTATCTGTGAGCTTGGGTTTTGTCTTCTGGTTTTAGTAAGATACCACTATTAGTGAGATCATAACGTATCTGTCTTTATCGGACTTACCGCACTTCGCATAATGCCCTCGAGATCCAGCCACGTTGTCACAAATGGCAATATTATCCCTCTTTGATGGCTTAGTAATACTCTGGACTGAATCTTGATAGTAACGTGATTTATTCTTTTCTTTTCCGTTCCCAAAATACCTTCCTTATCAAAAGCTTGGGTACACAATAGCGCAATAAAAGGTTAAAAAACCGCTTCCACCTGGAGACAATACCTCGTTTGGTGTAACTCGTTTTATTTGTGCGTGTGTCTGCACGTGTCACGCTCAACCAGCTGGCTCCAGACAGATGCCACAGTGCTTTCCTTCCTGGTGAAGAAGATGAAACCCTGCACTGCTTGCTAGTTGGCTGGAACGTTGGGGACAGTCTGCTGTGTAACTCGAAGTCAATCATTTACCCACGCTGACCTCAGTTCCCTCCTCTCTACAATTCCAGTGGGTGAACTCTCTCTAAGGTTTCCGCTAGCTCTCGGGGTTGTAGACCCCCACACTCAAGACTAGTCTGTTTAAAAGTCCCACTGACCAGGGGCGCCTGGGGGGCTCACGCGGTTGGACGTCTAACTTCGGCTCAGGTCATGCTCTCGCAGGCTGTGGGTTCAAGCTCAGCTCCGTGCTGACAGCTCAGAGCCCGGAGCCTGCTTCAGATTCTGTGTCTCCCTCCCTCTCTGTTTCTCTCTGCCCCTCTTCTGCTTCTGCTCTTTCTCTCTCAAAAATAAGCAAACATTAAAAATATATACATACAGCATTAAAAAAAAAAGTCCCATCGACCAGGTAGAACGGGACTGATAACTCAGTATCTATACACGACATACTTAAAACACACAGGTGCCATGTAGAAAAAAAAGGACTGGGGGGCGCCTGGGGGGCTCAGTCAGTTGAGTGTCCAGCTTCGGCTCAGGTCATGATCTCACAGTTTGTGAGTTCGAGCCCCAGGTCATGATCTCACAGTTTGTGAGTTCGAGCCCCGCGTCGGGCTCTGTGCTGACAGCTCAGAGCCTGGAGCCTGTTTCGGATTCCGTGTCTCCCTCTCTGCTCCTCCCCCACTCATGCTCTCTCTCTCGCTCTCGCTCTCAAAAATAAATAAAACATTAAAAAAAAAAAAAGAGTACGGGGACTCGGCTCTGTTAAACCATTTCGCTCAGACATAAGAAACCTCTGCAAATAGCAATTCAGAGAAAGCGCCATTTAATACAGAAACGAACTACTTGAAGGAGCAGATGAGTTCTCTTCTAGGGCGGGGCTCCTCTGAACTGCATTCTGAACAAAAGCCTCTGTCTCAGAGCAGCCCGTCTCTGCTGCTCCCTGACCACACCCTGCTGCAATCTGCCTGCAGTCTGGGTCCCACATGCAGCAGTGGCCACTTTGAAATTCCATTTCGTTAAGAGGAATTGACTTCGGCTCGAAGAAGGTGATGGATCACGGGAGCTATTAGCTAATAGCATGTATCACCCGATGTCTTGTTCTTGGCAGATAATAAGGAATGAAAACAAGGGTGAAGGTTCACGGACATATTCCTGGTTGCCCTCTGAATCAAATTCTGTGGGTGCGAGGACGGATGAAAAGATATAAAGTTCATAAGACACGAGAGTGTAATCTAGGTTTTTTGCTTTGGGTTCTTACAAGCTTAAGCTTTATGAGATATAAACTCCCTTTTATTGTCAGTACTTCGAAAACAGAATTGATAAAAGAGCCTTTGATGTTGATAAGCCTGGGTCTAAGTGGCTTAGAAATTAAGTGAAAATGGGTAACTTTATTAGTATCACTGAATCAGTCTAAAAGACGCAGTCTCCTGAATTTCTTGGGAAACTGAACATTTAGAGATGGCAGCCTATGGTTTATTCATGGGCTCCAGTGATACTGCAGAAAAGCCCTTCAAAATGTTTCTCTCTCTGCACTCAGCTGAATCTGGAAACCCCAGCAGGGGACTCTAATCTCCGGCAAATATGCCATTCTTGACACTTAATTCCACCAAAGGATGTTGGGGTTTTTTCTTAGGTCTAACAGGATTTACTGCCTTACGAGCATCGTGCATGTTTTTTAAGGAGTATGGCCCCTTCTTAAAATAAGCAGATGTAGATCCAATTTATTATACTAGTATTAATTTGATCATCTCACTAACAATTTTTAAGAAGACACCCAGATGCTTCTTAGAGCCTTTTGAATATGTATGATTTAAAGATGAATTATGTTACTCTGGGTCTACTGGTCACCTCCTCACATTTGATTAACTGTGGGCCTAACGGGAAGATTGGTTATTAGATTATTTCTTTGTAA
This sequence comes from Prionailurus bengalensis, assembly GCF_016509475.1. Lineage (NCBI taxonomy): Eukaryota > Metazoa > Chordata > Mammalia > Carnivora > Felidae > Prionailurus > Prionailurus bengalensis. The sequence goes on along the minus strand of NC_057344.1, from coordinate 33,062,795 downwards.
AGGACAAAAGGAAGAAGACAGAGCCTGATGGATTTGTAGGGCTCTCTGGAGAAGACGTACTGTGGCCTGAAAGCATTTGAGGCCATGGAGGTAGGGAGGCTTCTATAAAAGCCTGTCGAGTTGTCCTCTCACCCAGTCACAAGCCTTTTTGTTTGGAACATGGTAAATGGCAGCCCCGAATGGGATGAGCCGATGCCTGCCTTGCTCTGGCCAGCTTGATTTTCTTTCTTTTTTTTTTTTTAACGTTTATTTATTTTTGAGACAGAGAGCATGAACGGGGGAGGGGCAGAGAGAGAGGGAGACACAGAATCGGAAGCAGGCTCCAGGCTCTGAGCCATCAGCCCAGAGCCCGACGTGAGGCTCGAACTCACGGATCGTGAGAGCGCGACCTGAGCCGAAGTCTGACGCTCAACCGACTGAGCCAAAGAGCTCATTGTCTCCTTCTTTCCTTCCTCTCTGATCGCCCTTCCTGCTTCATTACCCTCTCATGGATGGGCTCTCTCCACCTCAATCACGTAGCAGCCTAGAATCACAGTTGGCTGGGCTTCAGATGAACCAGTGAATCAAAGACTAATGGCAGAACCAAGGACTAGAACCTGGAATTTTTTTTTTTTAACAGACTACGTTTTAGAGGAGTTGTAGGTTCACAGCACAATTGAGACGGTAAAAAGATTTCCCATATACCCCCTGTCCCCACCGGTGCATAACATCCCTCATCAGAGTGGTATGTTTGTTGCAATTGATGAACCCACACTGACATATCCTAATCACCCAAAGTCCATCGTTTACATTAGGGTTCATTCTTGGTGTTTACATTCTGTGGCTTTGGACAGATATATAATGACACGTATCCGCCATTGTACAAAATACTCTTGCTGCGTTCAAAATCCTCCGTGCTCCACCTATTCAGTCCTCCCTCCCTCTAACCCCTAGCCACCACTGGTCTTTTTACTGTTTCCATAGCGCTGCCTTTCCCAGAATGCCATGTAGTTGGACTCGTTATAGTCTGTAACCTTTCCAGATGGGCTTCCTTCACTTAGTAATATGCATTGAGCTTCCTCTATATCTTTTCATGGCTCGATACCCCATTTCTTTTCAGCACTGGATAATATTCCATTGTCTGATCTGAATATACCAGCTTAGTTATCCATTCACCTCCTGAAGGACATCTTGGTTTCTTCCGAGTTTTGGCAATTATGAATAATGCCAATTATGAATAATGCTGGTGTAGTGCAGGTTCTTGTGTGGCCATAAGCTTTCGACTCCTTCGAGAACTCGCGTTTTTTGACTTCTGAGTTCTTTTTTCATCCTGACTTGGATTTCTTTTTATATCACTTCCCTACGGACTCCTGTGACTTACAATTTCTCTCCCTCTGGGTCCATGACATCCTTAGAATCAATAGATGGCAAGGGTTAGAAGAAAACTTTTTTTTTGCAATTTTATACCTTTACTTGACAATCTTTTTTTTTAGAAGAGAACTTTTGATCACCCACTCTCGACCCTTTATTTCACAGAAATGAAAACCAGCCCAGAGAGATTAAAAAGTTTGCCCAAGGGAACAGAGCTGGAAGCTGGGTCTCTGACTTCAGGGCCGGTGCTGGCCCCGCACGGTGCTGCCTCCCACCTTTGTGAGCGGAGTTACAGTCTTCTTGCCCAGGCAGTTCAAAATAATCTAAGCTTACCTGCCTGGCATCGTGTGAATTGATCCTGTATGAAGCCAAGAAGAAAAACCAAGTCTAGAGGATCTCACCTGATGGAGGCAAATTTTGTTGTTACCTTTTTCCTGAATGCTGTGGTAGGAACTCATTTTATTCTTATGAAGGTAGAACTAAGATTATTGTCCTGGGTTCTGAGTGAGGAAAGTGACCCAGCAGAGCTAAGGCCAGCGTCCTCTGCCCCCCGGTGTAGTGAATGGGCAATACCAGCTCCCTCCCGAAGGGTGGAAGCTAGAACCTTGCTTCCGGTACTCTGTAAGCTAAACAGTGCTGGAAGGGGACATTTTCCATGGAGGAATCACAGCTCTGTAAATCCCCTACCGGCTGCCTAGATAAACATGTGTATGTTGGTACCCAAGATGCTATCCCATGATATTGAAAGTATTTGTCTATGGGCCTTCTCTTAATTAGACCGTAAGGTCCATGAAGACAAAAGCACAAAACAGCCTATAGATAAATATATGCTGAATGACATGTATGCATAATCTAGAAACTACTCTTTTTGAAAAGTGCTGACTGCCGGAGAATTAGAACAAAAACGTGATTCGTTCGTAACTCTGCGCCTCCCAGCTTTGGCTCCTCTGCATGGCTTATTACAGCTCTCTCGTCTGAAATGTCCAACCTATTTTAATAAATCGCCCGACTGTACTTGGTCCTGAGGCTTTTCATCACAGGAAGCAATTTTAGAGATCATATGATACACAGGGGGGACGTCACTAAAAGCACCAGTGGTTTCCTTGAAGAAAAGATTTAGTGTGGGTCCTTAGTGAAAGTAATATTCTGCTGTCTCAGTGCTGTCAGCTGGCGGAAGTAAAAAAATACTGGAGGTTGTGAGGTCAATGAAATGCTACGCCTAGCACCTCCCATAAAGGAATCTTAATTAGGGTGGATGGGAAGTGATTGAGGTGGAGAGAGCCCATCCCCAGAGGGTAATCAAGCAGGAGGGGCAATCAGAGAGGAAGGAAAGAGGAGACAATGAGTTCTAATGATTCCTTGAATGAGTCAGCTGTTTGAGCATTCTCACTGATGCTGTTGCAATATAATCCTGTATCTCTCATATCCCTGACCTTCAGTACAGCTGAACTCGCAGCTGAACTCGCTACGGAGGCACCGTTAGGTAGTCTGTGTGAGTGTGTGTGTATGTGTGTGTGCACGCGTGTGCCCATGTGAGTATGGAGGTATCAGGAGAATCCTAATAGCAAATCAATGGGCTCTATGTATGAGAAGTCCAATCCTCAGAAGTGACTCACTTCTTCCAAAAGAACCTTCTCTTTGTGACTGATAGGTAGTCAATTTCTGTCAGCTAATGCATACATTTCCCCACGGTCTGGGAAGAGAAAGAGGTTCTCTCTGAAGAAGGACGTAACAATAGCTCTTTCATGATTATATGCAGAGAGACGACAGAAATAGGATTCCAGCCTTGTGAAAGGTGGTAAAGGGAAAGACACAATCATAGAGCCTTGAATTAGGCAGCAGACTTTTTCAGTCCACGTTCTGCTGTTAGCGGACTGTGTGACCTTGGCATTATATGATCTCTAATATCCCTTCTAGATACATTGGCTTAGAGCTTCAGTGCATTTCCTCTCCGAAACCCCAGCCTTCAATTTTCGAATAGAATTTCTTCTACCATCGTCTGCTATAATATCCATTCATCATTTGTTTTTTGATCCAACAAATATTTATTGACACCAATGTTATGTCAGGCCCCGTAATATCACCGTATTGTGACCTCCCTGAAGGCAGGTTGATCTTCATATTTTCTAATGTCCAATCCACTGTCATTGGGTCTCAGTGATTATTTGTCGGGTTGAGTTGAATGGTGTCCTTCAGTCAAAACCAACGGTCAGATATGTGGTTTTAGTGTGATGATGCTTCGCTGTGTCAGAAGTTGCCCAATCCTCACACGCACCCCCATGTTTTTAGCAGCACCATCAACAATAGCCAAAGTATGGAAAGAGCCAGATGCCCATCGATGGGTGAACGGATAAAGAAGATGTGGTATATATATTCAATGGAGTATTACTCGGCAATCAAAAAGAATGAAGTCTTGCCATTCGCAACGACGCGGATGGAACCAGAGGGTGTTATGCTAAGCGAAATTAGTCAGAGAAAGACAAATATCATATGACTTCGCTCATATGAGGACTTTAAGACACAGAACAGATGAACACAAGAGAAGGGAAGCAAAAATCATACAAAAACAGGGAGGGGAACAAAACAGAAGAGACTCTTAAATATGGAAAACAAACAGAGGGTTGCTGGAGGGGGTTGGGGAGGGGGGGATGGGCTAAATGGGTAAGGAATCTACTCTTGAAATCATTGTTGCACTAGATGCTAACTTGGATGTAAATTAAAAAATTAATTAATTAAAAAAAAAAAAAAAAAGAAGTCGCCCAATCCTTGAAGCCAGATAGCCCAGAGTTCTAACCCCAATTCAGTCACTGACTGGAGACCTTGAGCAAGTTACTTAACTCCAATGTGCCTCAGTTTCCTCCACTGTAAAATGGGAATGATCATTCCTATCTTATAGGATAGTTGTTAGGGTTGAATAAGAATGTCCATGTAAAAGAGCCCCCAAAGTGTCTGAAGCATGACAGGCTCTTAGTGAACGGTGGTGATGATTCTTCTCTACATTCATTTAGGATGCTGGGCTCTGTGTTATAACTGCCACACTTATCCTGCAACTTTCTCCGAACCAATCATGCTCTGGTTCCCTGAAGGGTGAGCCTAATCCTTAGACGCCAAATCAATGGGGAAATGTGCCTCAGAAGTTTCACTAACATGAAGATGCATCACGGTGCAGTGGAAGGGTGTTACTGGGGACCAGATGGCTGCACCGAACCCCAGATCTGTCGTTGCAAGCTGGGCCTCGATTCTCCCCTGCCAGCCTGGGCCAGTGGAACCAGTGCCTTTCAGTCAAAAAAAAAAAAAAAAAAGAGGAAAACACACCTCGAGAGAGCCTGGGAACACCAGAACACTAACCTGGTTGGGGATGGGGGGGAGGCGTGTAGTGTTGGTTTTGTTAAACATCGCGATCGTATTAGTTAATAGTAGGTAGACACCCTTGGTAATTTCCATCTTCCTTAATGAAAGTCAATCTTGGTCCCCCTGGATGACAAATGAAGAGGAACCTATGTGGCGTGTGGGTGGGGCCTAGGCCTCAGGGCCTCTCTCTCCCTGTCACGGGAGATTCCCTCGCCCTATGGGGCTTTCACACTAATTGCCAATCTTGGAAGAGTGGCGCAAACCTAACATGCTTTTTGAGAGATTGAATAAGTATTTATTGGTTCAATGAATTAAATTTCAGGGATAAAGAGGTTCTTTCCGTGAGTTCAAAAATCTCCGGCAATTCTGTTTTTCGTTGACATTAGGGAACACCGAAAGTCAGTACCTCAGCTTTCAGATTTGACTGAGCACATTCATTGCCTTCCTTTGACACAAGATCCTCTGTGTCTGAAGAGAAAGGACGTTTTAGTTGCTCATCACCGATCTTTCTTGTATGAGGGCTTTGAGCCCGAAATAGGAATTAGCGGTAGCCCATTTAAATTCCAAAGAAGCCACATTGGAAAGTTATTTGTATTTCATACCACAGAAGTCAATTGGAGCGCGATCGTGGTCCACAGCTGGAGGCTTTAAATGGCAAGTATTTGTGTTTACATTTCTTTTTTTCTGAGAAAGAAACTAGTCAAGATATAGTCATGACGGGGCGTCTGGGTGGTTCAGTCAGTTGAGCGTCCGACTCTTGATTTTGGCTCAGGTCGTGATCCCAGGGTTGGAGAATAGAGCCCCTTGTTGGGCTCTGCACTGGACGTGGGGCCCGCTTCAGATTCTCTCTCCATGGGGCGCCTGGGTGGTTCAGTCGGTTGAGCGTTTGACTTCGGCTCAGGTCACGATCTCTTGGTTCGTGAGTTCGAGCCCCGCGTCGGGCTCTGTGCTGACAGCTCGGAGCCGGGAGCCTGCTTCGGATTCTGTGTCTCCCTCTCTCTCTGCCCCTCCCCCGTTCATGCTCTGTCTGTCTCTGTCTCAAAAATAAATAAAGGTTAAAAAAAAATTTTTTTTTAAATACATGCTAAAAAAAGATACAGTCATAATATCCTTAAGTTTTATATCACTTTTCTTCCCCACGGCTTCACAGCCTCTCATTTCCTCTCATGGAATCTTTTTATTAGAAACATCTTTCGAGAGTGGCATATCAGTGCACTTTAAATTTCTTTAAAATGTGTAAACTTCCTTTCTCATGATACTATTATTCAAACACATTTCAGATTTAGCTCTTATCTTCTCTCATTCTCTTTAAATACCCAATTTCAATGGGTTACTTCAGTAAAGTCCCCAATTCTTTCTCAAATATTTCTCTTTTTTTTAATAGATGCTCCAAAGCAAAAGGTCCTTTTCCCATCCATCTTCTAGGTCATTTGTATTTGGTTCAAAATATCTTTTGAACCCACTTCCTGGCCTAGAGGCTACCGGGGACAAGTTTGCCTCTCCCAGCTTGGTATGGACATTGAGTTCCTGATGCCCTCTCCTTATCCTCAAAATGATTATATACTTTTTTTTTTTTTTATAAGTCCCGGCCTCACTGGCAACAGACCTTCTAGAATAGAAAAGTCAACACCTGCATAACAGGAAACACCGAGTCAGAGTTAGAAACCCAGCATTCCAGGGGGGCCTGGGTGGCTCAGTTGGTTGAGTGTCCAACTTCGGCTCAGGTCATGATCTCACAGTTCACGGGTTCAAGCCCTATGCCGGACTCTGTGCTGACAGCTCGGAGCCTGGAGCCCGCTTCGGATTCTGTGTCTCCCTCTCTCTCTGCCCCTCCCCCGCTCATGCTCTGTCTCTCTCTGTCTCTCAAAAATGAATAAATGTTAATTTTTTTTTTTTAAAGAAAGAAACCCAGCATTCCATCTCCCATCTGCCATTTGGAAGCCACAAGAACTTTCATAAGTAACGTAACCTCTCTGAGCCTGAATTTCTTCACCTGTAACAGAGGGGCAAAGAGTCACCCTTGCAGGCTGTTAATTTTAAAAAGATTATTCTGTAAGGGGCACCTGTGCGGTTCAGTTGGTTAAGCCTCTGACTCTTGATTTCAGCTCAGGTTATATATAATGTCTCGATTCACAGGATAGAGCCCCGCATTGGGTTCTGCGCTGACAGCACGGAGCCTGCTTGGGATTCTCTCTCTCTCTCTCTCTCTCTCTGTCCCTCTTTCTCTGCCTCTCCACCACCTATCCCCTCCCCCCAAAATAAATAAACAACAACAACTAAAAAGATTATTCTGTAAAATCACCTAATGTCGTTCTGGGACACAGTAGGCGCTCAGAAAGCGGCTTGACATTGAAGGTAGCACAGTCGTATTTTAGGACTCACGTATCTCATGTCTAGACGGCCGCATTAATTTCCTAACTGATTGGGGCTCTTTCCCTCCTTAATCACGCCTGAACTACAGTGCCACATTAATCGTCTAAAAGCATCATTTTTATTATGTCACCCTTTTTGGCTTAAGGACGTGTATCGGTAAAGAATCAAAACCCTCCCTCTGACTTTCAGTCCTCTGTGACCTAGTGACAACAGAGTCTTGCCTCCGAACCAGCCTTTTCCCTACCCCACCGCACCCCCTCACGTCCGTCCCCCCACCCTCATTGATGGATCCAACCCTTAGCTTTCCTCTTCCACGTCCCTCGCAAACTTTCACAGCCGGTTCTAGCCAAGCTTTATCTCTCGACTCACTTCCCTCCAGGAGCCTCACGCACACATAGAATGTGCACATACTCTGTAGTGTATATTTGAAACACTTATATGTATTCAATTCATTAATAAAGATGAAGGAACATGGCGGGTCTAGCCCCTTCCTTGACTCATGCGTGGAAAGGTAATTCATATGCGGTCATCTCACCGCCAGCAAGGTGACGAGCTACCTGAAGGCAAGAGCCACGCCGCTGGCTGGCAGAGGTGTGGTAGGAAGTTCTAAAACGTATATTCTGCCTATAATTTACCATGCTTTTTGTGAATCAAAGGTCTTCTTGGGGCGCCTGGGTGGCTCAGTCGGTTGAGCGTCCGACTTCAGCTCAGGTCACGATCTCATGGTTCGTGAGTTCGAGCCCCGCGTCCGGCTCTGGGCTGATGGCTCAGAGCCTGGAGCCTGCTTCCGGTTCTGTGTCTCCCTCTCTCTCTGCCCCTCCCCCATTCATGCTCTGTCTCTCTCTGTCTCAAAAGTAAAATAAAACATTAAAAAAAAAAAAAAAGGTCTTCTTTCATTCAACACTTACGACCCCTACTTTGTGCCTCTGTAACACATCCTTCCTGCCTTGTGAGATTCCGCAGGCTGAGAGAGGCAGAGAGGGGTAGAAGAGAGAGGTATTCTAACTAGCACTGAGCGTGTGATCCAGCACAGATAACCGCATCTCATGGCCCTCGCGTTTCCGGGGTGCCCCCGAGGCGCCACGTGCCCCAGCTTCTGTCGGAGAAGCTTGAGCATCAGCGATCGACTTCATCCTCTCAAAAGCCTGAGACCCGGGGCACTGGGTGTGAGCGTTTCCTGCATACCCGGAGCAGTAAAGGGCATTGTCAAGGTCACGGAGCCGGGAACCTGAATCTCAAAGGATTTTTATCACAGTGTAGATGTTGTCTGCATCCTCAGGCCTCTTGCACCCTCTTCAGGGGGCATCCCTCTGCCAGCTGCATGCGGGCTGGCTCTTTCCCTTATCCTCCTAAGGAAGGCCTTCCGACGCTACCAGTGGGGGCCTGGGACCCCCTCTCTGGCCCCAGTCACCGGCCAGGTTTCACCCTTGGCGAGCCAGCTCTGCCTCTGCTCTCTGCTGAGGCCTCCTCTTGCAGGAAACTACAGTGACTACAGCCGCCCTCGGTCCCCACACTCATCCCAGTGCTTTTCTGGGTTCCCCCGCTGCCCCCTCCCCTCCCCCAAACCGCTCTCCCACAGGGAGAGTGTCTGAAATTGCTGTCACCCATCCTGACCGCCCCAGGGCTGAGCGTGCCTTCCCGGATCTCCCTTGACTGCTGCGGCAACCCCCACCCCGCTCCCGGGAAGAAGATTCCATGCCGACTGATTTCTTCCAGCCTCTGTATGGCCCAGACCGGGGTAGGGGAAGACGAGGACTGGTGTGCACTGGGTTCTTCCGGGGTGCCTGGTACAGAGCTAGAACCTCGGCACGTGTTATCTCATTTACTCCCCACAGTGAATCTGCGGGGGATATCGTTATTCCTGTTTTTGAAAGCGAGGGGGCTGGGGTGCAGAGAAGTTAGGGGACCGGCTCAAGTTCCACAGCAGGGTGGGGGTTCAGAAGCCCAGGGCGCCTGCCACACCTCACAGCCTCTTACGGGTGCGCACCGCGGTTATCCGTACAGCCAGACCCGAAGCGGCAACAGGAAGTCCTGGGTGAAGAGGAAGGTGTGCCTCAGCATCCTCCACTTCTTGCTTCAAGAAAGCCCCCCTCTGACCTCTCTGCAGCACGAGCCAGGCACCAGGCAGGGCACTCCGTGTGTATTTTCTCATGTGGCTCCCCGAACAGTGCTCTAAGCACGTGTGCTCTTAGCAGCCCCATTTTACAGATGAGGCAACTGAGGCACACAGTTCTGGGCTTCTGGCTTGTCAGTGAATAAAGGCAGAGCCACACACTCAGTCCAGATGACTGCCGTAGAAAACAAAATCAACATCGCTGTCCCGGCCCCTCAGCGTTCAGAGAGGCCCCCCCCCCCCGCCGGGGGGGGGGTGATGTCACCCTGTCTTCCCTTGGGACAATTAAGAGCTCACTCACCCACACCAGGGATGCTTTTTTGGCCTTCCCTTTGTTCATCTAAATTCAACTTTCTTCTTTCTCCTTCTCAACCTTGAAGGCCTCTTTACTAAGTCTGGGCAGTTAGCACTCAGATGAATGCTTATCACGTCGGAAGGGAGCATTTAAAGTATTTACCTTTGGTCACAGAGAAGGATGAAGGGAAGTGCTATGCTTGCATTGCTAACGTCAAGTTCAGCAGCATCCTTGGCATATAATAAAAGCCTCAAAAATATTACATGAATGAACGAATGCACAGGAAGCATCGCCCCCTCTAAGGAAAACTGGGTTTTTATCAGATCCGTCAGGCCAGCTCTAAGACACCTAAGAAGAAATGTAACCTAAAAATACCACCTTTCGGCCCTCCACAGACGGCGGCCCTGGAGACAGGCCGCTCCCGGAGCCTCTGCTGAAAACCTGTTCCCTGCCTGATGGTGCCAGACTCTTCTAGATGAGGCCAAAGATGGAGCCTGGCTGGAGGGAATACAGTGCTGTGCCTTTAACGGGGCGTGCCTGTAGTTTGCTGCAGTCTACCGCAGTGAGCTGCGGACAGGGAGGGCCCGGGCTGAGCCCAGTGCCCGGAGGGGACACCCCTGACAGCCAGCACCAGCAGGGCCACCCTGAGCCTCGTAGGCACTGGCTGTCCCACAGGCTCCTCGGGACTACAGATGAACGCATGGGCGGGGTATGGGGCAATCCCTGCTTTCCCTAAACAAGGCTCCAGCCATTAAACCATTAATTACAGGCCAAGTGCCAACGGGGAACAAGTGAGTTCTAAAGCTTAGGTCACAGCTACTTTCAGATCTGCAGAGCATCGTGCCTTGACAGTATTTTGCAAGCCTGAGCCCTGAATTCAAATGGGATGCTTCATTGATTTTTTTTTTTTTCACACTTTGGGAAGATTTTCTTCTCCGCTTGTGGCTGCTTTGTGAGGGTTGATGGAGCCTTTTTATAGCAAAAACTTCACTCGTTTAAAGAATCTGACTCTTTTCAAGATTGGAAGATGCAGGAACCTTCTAGAAACAGGTTCTTAATCACGCTGTCACTGCCATGCTAGCTGTGGTTCCAGCACAACCTGTGTGCCCTTGGAGGTTTTGCCTGGATCTTCACTTGATTGGTCTTGCTCACGTTCTTTATACAAGATATCCCTCCTCTCAAGAGCCTGCTGTTACGTAAAGATATATGGAACACAGCACCAATTAAGTGTCTTTCCTCCCTTCTGTGAACTTCCCACACCTCCCAGCTCTAAGATGACAAGCCCAATTAAGCAATTTAAAATAGGTCTCTACGATAGCCCCATGTAGGCTGTTATATATCACTTTACTGCATATTACACCCTGAGAGAAATGGCCAAAAAAGGAAACAACGATATTAATATGTCCCTGTTCCCACTGGCTCATAAGTTAGCTAGTAGAGCAATCATCACAGAAGAGCTAAGTGTTCCAGTCCATTTTGGGATGCTCTGACATATATTTCCCTCCTACTTGTCCCTCGGTGACAGAAACAGAACATTAGGCAGAGAGGGGAAAGGGGAGGGTCCCGCAGACACGAGCTTTACTGGAGGATTTACCTTCAGACGATTCATCCCACAAGAGGCTAGGTAGAGCGCCCTTAAAATAGAGGCAAAGGAACAAGGGGCTTAAGATGTTTGCACATATGTACGTATCGTACATATACAATATTTGCACAAACCGTTGTCAGTGCTTCTCTTTTCACTTAGATCTACTATTTGGAGGCTCCTGCCACCTTATGGTCAAATCACACCATGACAACGCACAAAGCAGGGAGCGGGCTGTCCTAAAGCCTGGTGGACTTCTCTCTCGGACCACAACTGTTGCGATTTTGACACTGTGTTCACATGCCAAATGCTTTGAGAAAGTACGTTTGAGGATGTTTTTCCAAGTCCGTTGAGAAGAGACTACTGATTCCTCAGGACTTTATAATAAAAAAAAAAAGTAGAAAGTGCTCAGATCATCAGGAAAATTAGATTCAGGTTTTATCTTTGCCATTAACCAGATGTTGAGAAGTTTAAACACTCTCAGTTCACATACTTGAGCGAAAGAGCGCAGATCAAGATAACGTCTACTCTTTCTTTAAACGGGGTTGAAAAGAGTATATCGGGGGGCTCGTATATTCATGTGCTGCATATTACACACAGAGGAATGTGCAAGGAAAAGAACAAAGACATTAAGATCATGCAAGGTACGAAGATATCGTAGACATAGCTTACCCAGGTCATGCTCTATTTTTTTAAGTTTATTTATTTATTTTGAGAGAGGGAGAGAGAGAAACCCCTCTGAACTGTCAGCTCAGAACCCGACGTGGGACTCAAACCCATGAACCGTGAGATCATGACCTGAGCCGAAATCAAGAGTCGGACACGTAACCGACTGAGCCACCGAGGCGCCCCAAGGTCATGCTCTATTTTAACTTGGAGACGATCATACCATCATACGTCTGATTGCCTACAATTTCACGGGATCAATAATGATTATTACAACGTATCATAAAAACTATATCCATACTGAATATAATCAAATTTTGGCAGTAAAAGTAACAAGTGCCAAAAGTAAAAGTTGTCCAATGTATTGTCTATCATCTTTGGAACTAAGATTGTTTTGATTCTTTGTTGTTGCTTTTTTATATGTCTCCTGAATCAGAAATACAGTGTGGTGCAAATAACCTTCTTTTCGACACCTTCTCTCGCAAATTACCATGGATTTATGACGTGGTTGTAAACTGACAGGTAGGAAAGGAACTCATAGCTGAGCGCCTTCTGTATGCTGGACCCCGGGTGGATGTTTTCAGGTACATCTTCTCTTTTCGCATCCCAAAACCCTGATAAGAGAGAGACCGTGTCCTTGTTGTTACAGAGAGGAAACGCAAGGTGGCGGTATATAGCTCAGGGGTAGAGCATTCGACGACAGAGGGGAAATGGAGACTCAAAGTGGTTGTGTGATTCAATTGGTTAAATATCTAGCGAGTGTACGTCCGGGATTTGAACTTCAGACTTGGCGGCAGGTGGGGAACTATGTAATTATGGGATGTTAGCTGTTGTATAATGGTCAGACTCAATATGTATTACTCATTCAATATGAGGAGTTAAAAAGCACCTGGCTCATAAATGCTCAAAAGTACAACACACACACACACACGCACACACACGCACGCAATAAAAGCAACTCACCTCTCCAAGGTATATATATGAATAAGAATTTCACAGGCTGATCAGATGTGCCTAGGAAGGGGCACCGGGGATACCACGGGTTGGCTAATACCTTCTCTGAACCTGGTGAGAGCGGACCCCAGCTCTGGCTTTGGGTTGAAGAACCCTTTAGATGAAAGTTAGAAAGGGACTTGGACTTCACCAGCCCTTGAGACACGGCGGCGACACCCAGGACTGTCACAGCAGGTGGGAACGCTTTGCTCTGAATATTCCTTGACATCTCAGGAGTTAAGTCTGGTTGATGGTCAGTAGCCAGAGTAGCCCAGCTAAGGCCTCTTCCCCCACCACCCCCCCGCACCCCCCACCGCTCCCAAGCCTTCAGAGGTCATATTCCCCCACACCACTTACTTTATCTGATCAAAATAGACACCCACAGCCCACGGAAGGAGCACAAACGTGAACTCAGAAATGCAAAACTACCCAGAAGGGGAGGCGTACGTGCGGTGCCCTTGGCATTCACTGCGGCCTGTTCGGGGAGACGGGCAAGACATCCGCCTCCACCGTCCTTTGAATTTCATTTTAAAAGGCAGCTCGGGCAAGTGACAATTGAAATCTGTTTGTCGCCAGACAGGACGACACTGTTGTAGGGCATAAACCGGGTTATCTGAAGGTTGTGATGGATAAGGAAATGCATTCTCCTGCTGACAGGAGGGAAAGCTGCTTCCAAGTCTGCAGTGGATTACAGACAGCTAGAGCTTTCTTTTTCTTTCTTTCTTTCCTGAGCATGACAGAGGAGATGGGCAGACGTGGGAGACCACCCTTCAAACTCAGGAATCCTTGGCCGTTGCCAAGGTCAGGCTCCCATCCCTTCCTCTCCTTACTCCTGCAAGGAGAGTGGTCGCCAGCCTCAGCTGCTACCTCTAACTGAGGCAGGGGAGACCTGTCCATCTCGCTCACCCAGGGAGGCCACTGCTCACGCTGTGCCACAGCACGAGAGCCACAGAGAAGGAGCTCACACCGTGTTTCTTCACTGCAGCTTTGCCTGCAGGGCTGAAAGGGGCTAAGATTGAATCAAGCTTCTCAGGTTCGAGAGAGGAAGGGGGAGGCAGGGTTCCCCCCACCCCCATTAGATGTTGCTGTTTCTGGTAGCAACCCCCACGGTGTTTGGGTCTCAGCCTGATAGATGGAAGGATCTGACTCTAATACAACGAGGTCCTAGATTTTAAAGGAGGGGAAAGTGGGACTTCCCCCCGCCCCACACACACATGCCTAGGAATGGAAAGAAAGCACTCCCCAAGAGACCAGCCCTCCCTGAACCGATACTAAAGTGCACACATAAGTCACAGCCCAGTTCTAACCTCTCTCTCTCTCTCACTCTCTGTCTCTCTCTCTCTCTCAGCATTCTGGCAAAGCCCATCTCATAATAATGTTCTCAATCCCATAAAATAATAGGAAGCCAATGATATTGAACATCAGTTCTAAGATTCTTTGGTTTAGAATATAATTGTGGTCTAATGACTTCAGAAATAACTTCTGCCTTCCTACTAAGACTATAAGTCATTTTAGATCAGCAACTGCCTTTTTTATTTTCCTAAAACTCCTCTTCCCAGGACTCCTCCAAAACTCTCTCCCCAAGCATAGTATACGGCTTATATATGTGCTCAATAAAGGCATGTTTCTCCTTCATGGGATATAAACTCATACGTTAAAAAAATGTAACTTAAAATACTTAACGTTCTCACTAGTCATATCTTATCCTCTCCTGGTGGGGGAAAATAAAACTTCACCCCTTAATTAAATAAGTGAATATGAATAAAAACATCACGAGGGTTTTATCATTGAGAAACCTGTGCTAAGTTACGAGGTTGCCTCTGGTTACGCGTTAGGATTTTTCGGCTAGTGCTCTCTGAGTTTGTCGACTTTGTCTAGAGCTTTTCTGCCAAAGGAGCTGAGGTTATTCTGTGCTCAAAGTTGGAAGAGGTCACATGCTGAAACGGTTGAGGGCTCACTCATGGAATCACTGCTTACCCCACACCCTGGCAGGTGACACAGTACAGAGTTTGCTGAGAAGCTCATACACGTTCAGGATTTGCTGACTTGGGCAGGCCAGTTGTGAGAGACATATCTGCTGCTGAGAGGTTCACCGGATAAGTAACCTTAGCAATTATTCATTAGCTCAGAAGGCATTCAAATTATATATTGATCTTGGAAAGAGCTAGCTCCTGGGTGACAAGCTTTGTTCTGGGCATTCTGTGTTGTCCCCCGTAACCTTCATCTCAAGCCTGTGAATAGTTACTATTATTTCTATCTCTAGGAGAAATGGGGAGACCCAGAAGTCAGATTGGTAGAATAGAGACTGACGTTTCCATAGAGGAAAAACTAATAATTTTTTTCTCTACCCTTCTGAGCTATTTGCTGAGACCCCTACAATAAAAGGCAGATTAACAAAAGAAAAACGAACAGAAGTTTATTAATGTGTACACCTCAGGTATAGACAGGAGATACCCAAGGAAATATGGATAACTCAAATAATTGGCTTAGATCTCTGCCTTAAATACCATCTTCAACTGCAAATAAAGAAAGGGTTTTTACTGGAAAAAACATGGTAAACGAAGGTAAGGGTTGTTATGCAGATTTCAGTCCAGAGCCTTTTCCATTGACAAGATTCTTTTGTGATTTAGTCATCCTTTTCTTCCTGATACAGAGAAGGAGGTAGCCTTGCCAATAGAGATCTCCTTATAGATATAAATTTCCCTTACAAAAGGGTAACTTCTATTCTATTTTCAGAGCTTCTCCTATGGCTACTGTTTCCCAGAATCATCAACTCAAAGAATCCTCGTGCCTAAGAGTCATATTTTGGGGTGACATACTCTGCTATTCATCATTTAAAACCCAGGTCTGCCTAAGGGAAAGAATTTGACAAAATACAGCATCCTTTCTTGATAAAAACCCTCAAGAGAGTAGGGACAGAAGGAGCATACCTCGAGATCATAAAAGCCATATAAGAATGACCCAATGCTAATATCAATCCTCAATGGGGAAAAACTGAGAGCTTTCCCCCTAAGGTCAGGAACAAGACAGGGATGTCCACTCTCGCCACTGTTATTCAACATAGTATTGGAAGTCTTAGCCTCTGCAATCAGACAACACAAAGAAATGAAAGGCATCCAAATCGGCCAGGAGGAGGTCAAACTTTCGCTCTTTGCAGATGAAATCCACTTTCGCAGATGGAAAACCCAAAAGATTCCACCAAAAAACTGCTAGGCACCAAAGTTGCAGCATATAAAATCAATGCACAGAAATCGGTTGCATTCTTAGGGGGCCCTGGGTGGCTCGAGTCGGTTAAGCGTCCAACTTTGGCTCAGGTCACGATTTCATGGCTTGTGAGTTCAAGCCCCGTGTGTGGGCTATCAGCCCAGAGCCTGGAGCTTGTTTCGGATTCTGTGTCTCCCTCTTTCTTTTTTTTTTCTAAATTTTTTTTTCAACGTTTATTTATTTTTGGGACAGAGAGAGACAGCATGAATGGGTGAGGGGCAGAGAGAGAGGGAGACACAGAATCGGAAACAGGCTCCAGGCTTTGAGCCATCAGCCCAGAGCCTGACGCGGGGCTCGAACTCACGGACCGCGAGATCGTGACCTGGCTGAAGTCGGACGCTTAACCGACTGCGCCACCCAGGCGCCCCTGTGTCTCCCTCTTTCTTCCCCTCCCCTGTTCACACTCTGTCTCTGTGTCTCTCAAAAATAAGTAAACATTAAAAACAAAATTTTTTTAAAAAGAAGTCGGTTGCATTCCTATACACCAACAATGAAGCAACAGAAACAGAAATCAAGGAATCAATCCCATTTACAGTTGCACAAAAAAACCATAAAATACCTAGGAATAAATCTAACCAAAGAGGTGAAAAATCTATACACTGAAAACTATAGAAAGCTTATGAAAGAAATTGAAGAAGACACACACACAAAAAAAAAAATGGAAAAAGATTCCATGCTCCTGGATAGGAAGAACAAATATTGTTAAAATGTTGATACTACCCAAAGCAATCTGCATATTCAATGCAATCCTTATCAAAGTAACACCAGCATTCTTCGAGAGCTAGAACAAATAATCCTAAAATTTGTCTGGAACCAGAAAAGACCCCGAATAGCCAAAGCGATCTCGAAAAAGAAAACCAAAGCAGGAGGCATCACAATCCCAGACTTCAAGCTATACTACAAAGCTGTAATCATTAAGACAGTATGGTACTGGCACAAGAACAGACACTCAGATCAATGGAATAGAATAGAAAACCCAGAAATGGACCCACAAACATATGGCCAACTAATCTTTGACAAAGCAGGAAAGAATTTCCAATGGAATAAAGACAGCAAGTGGTGCTGGGAAAACTGGACAGCAACATGCAGAAGAATGAACCTGGACCACTTTCTTACACCATGCACAAAAATAAATTCAAAATGGATGAAAGACCTAAACGTAAGACAGGAAGCCATCAAAATCTTCGAGGAGAAAGCAGACAGAAACCTCTTTGATCTTGGCCGCAACAACTTCTTACTCAACGTGTCTCCGGAGGCAAGGGAAACAAAAGCAAAAATGAACTACTGGGACCTCACCAAAATAAAAAGCTTCTGCACAGCGAAGGAAACAATCAGCAAAACTAAAAGGCAACCGACAGAATGGGAGAAGATATTTGCAAATGACATATCACATAAAGGGTTAGTATCCAAAATCTATAAAGAACTTATCAAACTCAACACCCAAAAAACAAAGAATCCAGTGAAGAAATGGGCAAAAGACATGAATAGACCCTTCTCCATGGAAGACATCCAGATGGCCAACCGACACATGAAAAAATGCTCCACATCACTCATCATCAGGGAAATACAAATCAAAACCACAATGACACACCACCTTACACCTGTCAGAATGGCTAACATGAACAACTCAGGCAACAACAGATGTTGGTGAGGATGCAGAGAAAGAGGATCTCTTTTGCATTGTTGGTGGGAATGCAAGCTGGTGCAGCCACTCTGGAAAACAGTATGGAGGTTCCTCAAAAAACTAAACATAGAACTACCCTACGACCCAGCAATTGCACTACTAGGTATTTATCCAAGGGATATGGGTGTGCTGTTTCAAAGGGACACCTGCACCCCCATGTTTATAGCAGCACTATCAACAATAGCCAAAGTATGGAAAGAGCCCAAATGTCCATCGATGGATGAATGGGTAAAGAAGATATGGTCTATATATACAATGGAGTATTACACGGCAATCAAAAAGAATGAAATCTTGCCATTCGCAACTACGTGGATGGAGCTAGAGGGTATTATGCTAAGCGAAATTAGTCAGAGAAAGACAAATATCATATGACTTCGCTCATATGAGGACTTTAAGAGACGAAACAGATGAACATAAGGGAAGGGAAACAAAAATAATATAAAAACAGGGAGGGGGACAAAACAGAAGAGACTCATAAATAAGGAGAACAAACAGAGGGTTGCTCTAGGGGTTGTGGGAGGCGGGATGGGCTAAATGGGGAAGGGGCACTAAGGAATCTACTCCTGAAATCATTGTGGCACTATACGTAACTAATTTGGATGTGAATTTTGAAAAATAAAAAATAAAAAATAAAATTAAAAAAAAAGAGATTAAGACACAGATTGAAATTTAAAAACAAAACCCAAAACAAAACCCCAGGTCTGCCTGAACTCCAAAGCCCACACAGTTCCCTTGTGTCTGACAGAGAGGAGAAAATGTGCCAGAGCAAGGGTGGAGGGAAGAGGACAGGGGCTTAGGGTGAGGGGGTTGCTGGTACCTCTGTAGCCAGTACAGAGGTCCCTTGTATGTGATGAGTGTTCAATATGTGCCCATTTAATGGGGAGGGTGGTGTATTTTATTTCTATATTTTAGGGTATAAAACGGAAAGGGTAGCCTGAGTCCCATTCACAGGATTGAGAAAGGCTTTTGAAATGCCCAAATGAGCCTCAGATTTTGTTCTCAAGTTTATAAGAAGCCATTATCGGTCATTTATAAAGGGGGATATTATCGAGATTAATGTGAGTGCCACAGGGATGGAATGAGAAAGATATTAGGGACAGAGAGTCCTGCTAGGACAAGAATTTTTGACTTCAGGGGTTCTGTGAACCTTCTGATATTATACTCAAAATCTTGCATGCATGCATGCGCACAATTACATTGGGGGGGGGGGCGGGGAATGATTCACAAATTCCAATGAAATCTCCAAGGAGTCTATGCACACAATAAAGTTTATGGACCACAAGATAAAAGCCTGGACTGATAGGACAGTGGCAGAAATACAAAGAAGATGATCAATACAAATGCTTTTGGGAGTAAATTAACAGGACTTACAGATCTGTTGTTTATAGGCAATAAAGGAATGAAATGAATCAGAGATCATTCAAATTCGCCTGTCTTGTAGTGCTATTTATCAGAAACGGGGAAAGAAGGAGAGGGCGTCAGGAACCTGCTGAATTTGCGATGGCGAAGAAATATTCAAGAGGAACCTTTCATTTTGGGGAGAAAGCAGAAATGATTCTTGCTGAAGGTATAATTTTACAGTCATCTGTATAAAGGAGTCCATGGCGAATCTTGAAAACGAGATGCCTTCTGGGTAGGGAGGGACCAGGAGAGTATAGGATCCAAGGGCCGCTAGCATTTGGGGGTGGAAAAAATAACCAGTAAGCAGATGCATTTGAGAGATCGACGGCGTTGCTGGCTACAAGAAAACACCCCCAAAACAACCTGGTGATGACACAAAGCTGAGTTAATTGGTAAGAAAGAACCCTACTTAATCTTACAGGGGTAGGATCAAGTTAGAATATATATGAGATTTGGGGTTGGTGAAAGCTCTTTCAGTGCTGGGTCTCATTAGGATAGGTAAGAATCATGATATAAGGGGGCACCTGGGTGGCTCAGTCGGTTAAGCGGCCGACTTCGGCTCAGGTCACGAACGCGCTGTCCGCAAGTTCGAGCCCCGTGTCAGGCTCTGTGCTGACAGCTCAGAGCCTGGAGCCTGTTTCGGATTCTGTGTCTCCCTCTCTCTCTGACCCTCCCCCGTTCATGCTCTCTCTCTCTGTCTCAAAAATAAATAAACGTTAAAAAAAATTTTTTTTTAAATAAAAAAAAAAAGTATCATGATATAAGATTTTAGAATTGGTGGACACCGAAAGGTGAGGGTTTCGAAGAAGCCTGTGCAGAAAATGCTTATCTGATGCTGTCAGTCGAAAAACGCAATAGCCTGATGTCCATTCAGTTGGGTTTTTCGGGAAGTTCCCGGAATGAATAATAGAGTTACTTGCGACTTCCCTCTACTGGGCGAGAGTTTGCAGACTAGTGAAGCTCATTCACGAAGACAGTGGAAGAGTAAAGTCATGTTAACGATGACAACCCAATGGTACAGTCATGTTCATGCAGACAACTTGTGTGGTGTAGACGGTTTTGAGTTTCAAAAATAGTGACTCACCAGCCAATCTAGTCAGGAGGAGATTGGTGGTGGTCTTTGGAGCCATAGAGTTTGCGTTGCTCAAGCATTTGTTTAAATTCCTTGTGTCCCTTCACGGCGCCCTCTTTCCCCGAGTTCCCGGCCGACATGGTCCAGCTTAGACCGATTGCCAATAATGTGCTCTATCATATAAGCTAAATCCCCGGGCAGAACGGAGCTACCAGATTGTTTTCAGCTATTCAATCATTGAGGTTTCAATTTGCATACTGTTTGAACACATTTGCAGTGCTAACTTCAAAACACCCCATTTGTGAATCAAAAGAACAACATTTTTTTTTGCAGTCTGTGGCAATTCTTCTCAAACCAAACATTCAGTGCAAAAAAAAAAAAAAAAGTGGCAAGAGAGAATTTTAAATCACCACGGAGAGTAAGGAAGAGGAACCCTTTGCCTCCCGCATTCCAAACACTCATATGGCTCTGAAAAAAACAGGATGAGGAAGAGAACAGACCGGTTCCTTTTCCCTGGTACCGGTGCCCACACCCTCGCGTGCAAACAGACCCTGAGTGGCAGAGAACTCGTGCCCTGAAACCAGAAATCTCAGGAATCGTCACTCGTCTCCGTCGCTACCCTGTGTTTGCATTTCGTCCTGGATAGAAGCAGAATGTGCCCGTCATTAGGTTGAGCAAATAGATCCCACCATCTGTGGTAATTACAAGAACTGAAACCGAAAACTGCACCACGAGTCAGCTAAGAGGAATTCAGGGAAGTCAGGGCCTCTGCAGTTGATTTGGATGCACCTAACTCACGATCTTAGAGTGACATCTAGAGTTGACAAGGTAAAGACCAGATGTTCCCTGATCGGGGCACCCACATCAGGTTAATACTCGTAATGACTAGGGCTGGGTCACGTTACCTGTGTGCTACGTGAATTCTAGTCCACATCAGTGCGCAACAAATGGCACGTTTTCTCCCCTAAATCCCGAATAATTTGATGTGAATTTCTGCTTTTCTCTCCTATTGTCCAGCTAGGGTGGTTTGTCCCTCTAGCAAAGCATTAACATTAGGGAGTTCCTGGAGACTGGGCTATTGAGAAGACTGCGTTTTTCTTTGTAATATTGCTGTGACATTTGCATGGAGATGATCAGTTGAACCTTTTGTGTTCTGTCCTTTCCTTTGTTCTTGGGCAGCCAGGAGCGCCTGAAGAATATCATACATATCCCACCTCAGTGGGGGGTCGGCGGGTGCTGGCTTGTACTTGGCCCTCAGCTTGCCTCATCAGGAAGAATCCTGTTAGGTCACTCCAGCAAAGAAGTACCCGACCCTCTTAGTGATAATTCTCTACCACCTACCACCCCTGTTCCTTGTCCATAAATGCCCATTTTATCTTGTTGTGTTCAGAATTGAGTCCGATCTCTCTCCTCTGCTGCAAAACCCCGCTGCGGTGGTTCCTACACCTATCGTGATAGCCCTAAATAAAATCTGCCTTCTTGTTTTAACAAGCGGCAGAGTAATTTTCTCCTCAAGAGCACCCGGGAGAGAAAAGTCACGGTGCGTACTTTTGGGGCACCTGTAACATCTCTGTACAGAAAACGTAGTTTTTGAGGCTCAAGTTCATCCCCCAAAAATTCTGCTGCATCACCTCCGTTCTTGTGCGGTCGGAATACTGGCACTGTATTGATCCTGTGAATAACGAGGGTCAAAGAAAAATTGCTGTGAGTCCCTGAGATGCCTCGGGGCTAGAAAACACTGAGATGTGTAAATGACTACGGAGCAAGAATCTGTGCGTATTTCTGCCTCCAGATAATGCAGTCAGTATCGAAATGAGCTTTCCTCATCTAGAAAACGCGGGTTTGGCCCTGGGGGCACACATTTCAGTCAATCATGAAGGCACCACCTGCAGGCACAGGCGTTACTTGGAAAAAGGGTTTATTTGTCTCCATCAAAGTTACCTGCCTCGTTTTCTTTCCTGACAGTCGGAACACGGTTCTCTGACACTGCAAGTCATCTTGCAAACCCAGAAAACAATGCAAATGGCAAATGGGCCGTATCAGAACAGGGGCTTTCGAGGGCAGAAACCGGGAGGAAACGCTTTCCGTGTCACTTCACCACCGCATAACCTAATCTTCTCTCACACCCAATGCCTCCTGACTTTTTCCTGTGTAACGAAATTACTTCTCTGGCAGAGAACTACAGAAGTTTCGGCCAGCAAGATTACTAGAAATCAGTCATGCATTGGGCTAAAACTGATCTCGTGGATGCCTAGAGCTACAAAATCAGTATCCGTTCTTGATACACTGGATTCTATTGTTTGCTAATTGCTACATGTGATCCGTTCATTCATCTCAAAGGATCATTTTTTTTTTTTTTCTGTTATCGTATAGCATCCGCAATACCTACAGCAACACTGGATACATAGAAGGTGTTCAGTACTTGGGTGCTTTAGTAG
This sequence comes from Prionailurus bengalensis, assembly GCF_016509475.1. Lineage (NCBI taxonomy): Eukaryota > Metazoa > Chordata > Mammalia > Carnivora > Felidae > Prionailurus > Prionailurus bengalensis. The sequence goes on along the minus strand of NC_057344.1, from coordinate 33,040,213 downwards.
ATTGAGCATCAGACTCTTTTTTTTTTAATTTTTTTTAATGTTTATTTATTTTGGGGCAGAATGAGGGAGGGGCAGAGAGAAAGGGAGACACAGAATCGGAAGCAGGCTCCAGGCTCTGAGCCATCATCAGCCCAGAGCCTGACACGGGGCTTGAACTCACGGACCGCGAGATCGTGACCTGAGTTGAAGTCGGACGCTTAACCGACTGAGCCACCCAGGCTCCCCGAGCATCAGACTCTTGATCTCAGCTCAGGTCTTGATCTCAGGGTCATGAGTTCAAGCCCCAGGTGGGCTTCACACTGGGCTTGGAGCCTACTTAAAAAAAAAGGTAAGGGACGCCTGGGTAGCTCAGTCAGTTGGGTGTCCGACTTCGGCTCAGGTCATGATCTCACAGTCCGTGGGTTCGAGCCCCGCATCGGGCTCTGTGCTGACAGCTCAGAGCCTGGAGCCTGCTTGGGATTCTGTGTCTCCCTTTCTCTCTGCCCTCTCCTGCTTGTGCTTTGTCCCTGTCTCTCTCTCTCTCAGAAATAAATAAACATTAAAAATTTTTGAAAGAAACAAAGAAAAAAGGTGTTCAGTACTTGTTGATTGGTAAGTCCCAAATTGGAAACATTGTACCTGTAAAGGAGAACCCCATAGAGCATATCTGTGCAAAAAAAAAAAACAACCCAAACCCCTACTTTGTCTTCTGTTTTAACCAGAGCATTTGGCACAAAACTGGGCTTATAGATGCCTGGTTAATTGAATTTCTATCACGAGCCTACATGGAAATGAGAATGATAGTTCAGGTTTGTCAACACTTCCTGACTGTTCTCTATTTCTTCGGAAAATTGGCTTGAGAAAAGGAAGAATCCATTTGTTGCTGTGTGTGTGTGTGTGTGTGTGTGTCAGGTTTTCCACCTTGAATTCCGAAGAAACAGGCTGTAAAAACAGGCTACATGTGATCCGTTCATTCATCTCAAAGGATCATTTTTTTTCCATTATTTTTTCCAAATAATGGAAATGAATTATGTCAATAGGCTTACCAACAGCCTCAGAAGGAAGATACGTCACTGCTGATGTGTGTACTGTTCACAGAGAGTATGGCAGTAAGAGAGAATCATAAATAATCAGAAAAGAAAAAAACCATCCCCTTCACCTCCTTCGTCAACAAACGAGAGTTGGCCCAAGTGTGTTCAGCACCCAGGATCGGCATGTTCTCTAATGTCCCTTATTCCTCCTTATCCATATACTCAGTAATTAGGATATAAATTCAGACGCTATAACAAAGACTCCACAATAAAATATGGCTTGAAAGAGATGATTTATTTCTCCCTGAGGCAGAACACCAGGGAGGCGCTCCACGGCAGGTAAAGTAGCCCATGAGAGTCCCATGAGAATATTCCTATCATATTTCTCTGCCATCCTCCACTCAGAAGAGGAGACTGAAAATATGCCCCTTTCCTTTGAGGACACGACGCAGAGATTTTTCACAGCAGTGCCTCGGGAATGCCGTTAACATGCTCACCTAGTACAAAGGAGGTCTGAAAAGCAGACTATTCTGGGCGCCTCTGTGCCCAGTTAAAATTCGGGAGTACTACCAAAGGGAACAGTGAGAATGGTTAACTGAGGAATCGGCAATCTTGTTCATAGTACGTCTACTCTTAGATAACCTAGCTTTTTCTGCATGCATAGAACAGCGATTCTCAAGTTGCTTTAGGAGGTGAAGCAGCTGGGAATCATGGCCCAAACATGAAGATAAGTTGCTCAATACCAGTGCCTTCACAATTGTCCTTCATGGAATATTAGTCCCACCAAATAAGTTGACAACGAGTATGGCGCTGGGGTCAATACCGTAACTCTATCCTTTCCCAGGGATGTGTGGCTACATTCTTACTTGATCGACTTTGAGAAAACAGCGCAACTGTATTTAATCTAGTATGGCCCAAATTTAATTTGGCTGACAATGTTTTTGCGTGAGCCAAAAATCCCACAGAATTAGCGTGCTGCAAAATACACATTGGAAGACAGATTTAATGTCACCCTCCGAACTAGAAGCAACTTTAGTAGCAGGCAATATGACTGCTAAATTATAATACTTTAAAAGTCACAACTAGAAGCTCTTGTGTTCCACAATAAAATAAGCCGTTAGCCCAAGAATGATTGGGTGGTTTTGAGTCTCTTGCCGAGTGTGTGTGTGTGTGTGTGTGTGTGTGTGTGCACACGCGCGCGTTGCTTTTCCATTCATTTCATCCCACAAGGGTTGTAGGTACAAAAGCTTTCAGTAAAAATTTAAGAGGAAAAACTTGCAAAAACTCTATTGATTGGTTAAAGTCTTCCAGGAATTGGGGAATGTCCCCATTAATGTGTGAATGAAATATCTAAGCCTATGTTAAAAAATAGTCTCTCTATATAGCTTGAAAATCAATAGATTTTTTTTTAAGACACAACTTCCGGTTTCAAACACATGTGACCTGGTTGGAGAGCAATGACTAACACACAACATATAACGAGTTTGCAAAAATTTTTCTCCTAGGTGCTGATACTTCACATTGGTACCTATTTCCAACTGGTACTCTTGCCTCTCAAAAAAAGTTTTAAATAAATAGCCACCCGGTTTGCTAACTCATTAGATAAAGACAGTAATTTAAATACTGATGACCCACATGACACCTACTAAGGACTCAGAATGTTTGCATGATCCTTGCATTAAGACATGGGCTCTCTCTCACAGTCTCTCTCTCTCTCTCTCGATGTGCCCAAAGCAGTATTTTCAAAAGTCAGATCACATGGGCCCTGACTCATTTCTGGTTTCGGAGATGTGTTGAGTCATTAAATGACCTAGTCACTACAAAATGGTTAATCTGAGTGAATATTTACTGTATCTATAAAACAATTTGGGAGGCAACCAAGGTGAAATGGATAACCCGAGTTCTGACCCCCTTTGTTTCCTCATGTTACCTTTTGCTTTTGAGTGATGTCATACATTTCAACTCAGTCATCAAACAAGAATGATCCCCCCAATTCCCTTAGCCATGAACTTGAATGTCATCCAACACCATACCCCAGCCTTTAACAAGTACTGTTGATTCTTCCCACTAACCCTCTCAAACACACCCCCTTGTCTGGAAACCCAAGTTCAGGTACCCATCATCTTTTCCTTCAACTCTGACAGTAGCTTCCTTTCAATCTCTTTGGCCTTAATCTCCACCTTGTCCAATTTATTCTCCAATGTAGATTACCCTTTGTAACACTTAAATCTTAAATTCCTTCTCAACATAAACTTTTGATTAACTATAGATCTCCTTCAATACGCAGAGGTTCTCAAATTTAGTAATGTTATGTCTTCTTTGAAGTGAAAAAAAATTCCATATGTATTAATTTCCAATTGCTGACGTAACAACTTACCACCAATTTGACAGCTTAAAACAACATGAATGCACTATCTTCCAGCTCTGGAGACCAGAAGTCTGAAATTGGGGTTCACTGGGCTAAAATCAAGGTGTCTGTAGGGTTGTGTTCCTTCTAGAGTATCTAAGGGAGAATCCACATCGTTGCCTTTTCCAGCTTCCTAGAGGTGGCTGCAATCCTCGGCATAGGGCTCCTGTCTTCAAGACGAGGAATAATCAGTTGAGTCTGTTTCATGCTGGGTCACATTCCCTTCTCTGACTCTGGCCCTCCTGCCCGCCTCTTTTACTTATAAGGATCCTGTGATTACAACGTGCCTACCCATATAATGCAGGATAATGCCCCCATAGCAAGATCTCTAATGTAATCACTTCTGCAAAGTCCCTTTTGTCACCTGTATTAGTTTGCTGAGGGCACCATAACAAAAAACCACTGACTGGGTGGCTTAAACCATAGCACCTCAGCTGATCATTTTATTTTACTTTTTTTAATGTTTATTTATTTTTCAGAGAGAGAGAGAGAGAGCACAAACAGGGGAAGGGCAGAGAGAGACGGAGACATAGAATCCGAAGCAGGCTCCAGGCTCCGAGCTGTCAGCACAGAGCCCGATGCGGGGCTCGAACTCAAGAACTGTGAGATCATGACCTGAGCCGAAGTCGGATGCTCAACCGACTGAGCCACCCAGGCGCCCCTCAAGTGTTCATTTTAGAGACTAAGATTATTCATGACTTAACACAGTGCCAAACACTTAGTCTGCACTCAATAAGTGATAGCAGATTAAAATATAAAAATGAACCTAAAAAGCTTACCTGCTCAGATTCCCCAGCTTTATCTTTGACTTAAGCTGCACCTTAAATCAAAGTGTTCTTCCATAGAATGAGTGCAAGTATAGGATTTGCATGCAAGAGGAAGGGAAAGGGAAATCTAAACCTGAAAAAATGGGGTGCCTGGGTGGCCAGTCGGGTCTGACTTCGGCTCAGGTCACGGTCTCGCGGTTCATGAGTTCGAGCCCTGCACTGGACTCTGTGCTGACAGCTCAGAGCCTGGTGCCTACTTTAGATTCTGTCTCTCTCTCTCTCTCTCTTTTAGATTATCTCTCTCTCTCTTTTTCTCTCTCAAACTAAAAAGGTACAATCTCTTTTGGTCTCAGAAAATTGAAAAACAATGTAAATGATATGCAAAAAATAAGAATGACTTCTGGGGGTGATGTATCTTGATTGTGCCCCGTGGATGTGTATACATAGCAAAACTCAAATTGTGCACTTTAACCGGGTCTAAGTTATTGTGTCTAAATTATTCCTCAATAAAGTGCTAACATATATGTTTATATCAATAACTTCAATTATTCAGGTATTTCAAAGCAATTGTTTTTAGCCTAGCAAAACTTAATAAAAATAACTCCAGGGGACAAAAAGAATGCTACCGTGTCCATCAGCACTCTTCAGTGGGGAGTAACTGTAGCCCCAGGACGAGCTGGCTTGGGCAAAGGACTTTTATCGGCTCAGGGAAATAGTCACCTGAGGCACAGCTCGGTACAGGTTCAAGATCTGGTTTCTCTCCACCTTTGCTGCTTCAGCAAATTGGACCAATTTACCAAAAGCCAATTTCCTCTTACTTGCTTCGGGCAGCCAGGAAGCAGACAGTTGAACTTTCTTTAAGGTGCTCTTCTGAATATGAAATGAAAACAAGTAAGCTACAATTAAACAGTTGGAGGAAGTAAGTCAATCTGGGAAAATGATTATTTAATGTCATGGCTAATTTGTGTCCCCTGAAAATTTACGTGTGGAAAACAAAAAACTTAGGACCTCGGAATGTGACTCTATTTGGAGATGGGGCCTTTACAGAGGTGGCTAAGGTTAAAATGAAGTCACTAGGATGGGCCCTAATCCAATAAGGCTGGTGTCCCTATAAGAAGAGGTCCTAGGGGCGCCTGGGTGGCGCAGTCGGTTAAGCGTCCGACTTCAGCCAGGTCACGGTCTCGCGGTCGGTGAGTTCGAGCCCTGCGTCAGGCTCTGGGCTGATGGCTCGGAGCCTGGAGCCTGCTTCCGATTCTGTGTCTCCCTCTCTCTCTGCTCCTCCCCCGTTCATGATCTGTCTCTCTCTGTCCCAAAAATAAATAAAAAACGTTGAAAAAAAAAATTAAATTATTAGAAGAGGTCCTGGATGGCTCAGGCTCTTGATTTCCACTCAGGTCATGGTCTCAAGTTCGTGAGTTTGAACTCCACGTCTGCAATGACAGCATAGAAACTGCTTGGGATTCTCTCTTGCCCTCTCTCTCTCTTTCTCTCTCTCTCTCTGTCCCTCCTCTACTCATGCTCTTTCTCTCGAAAAATAAATAAACAGGGGCACCTGGGTGGCTCAGTCAGTTAAGCATCTGACTCCCGGTTTCAGCTCAGGTCATGATCTCATGGTTTCATGAGTTCGAGCCCCGCCTCAGGCTCTGCACTGACAGTGTGGAGCCTGCTTGGGATTCTCTCTCTCTCTCTCTCTCTCTCTCTTTCTGTCTCTCCCCCAATTCACACTGTCTCTGTCTCTCTCAAAAATTAATTAAAAAAAATTTTTTAATAAATAACCTTAAAGAAAAAAAAAGAAGAGGACATTAGGACACGGACACACTCAGACAGAAGACCACGTGAAGACACAGAGAAAAGACAAACTTCTCCAAGCCAAGGAGAGAGGCCTCGGAAGAAACCAATCCTGTGGATACCTTGATCTCAGGCTTCCAGCCTCCAAAAAGTAAATTTCTGTTGTTTAATCCACCCGGTCTGTGGTACTTAATTACGGTAGCCCTAGCACCCTAGCAAACGAATGCATTTAGCAAATTGGCCATTTGGCCAATGCGTTGTCAGCATTCACCTTATTCCCAGATAGGGGTCTCCCCTCTGGCATCAAGATGGCTGCCAAAGATCCTGGGCTACCTACTTCCTGGTTCACAGCCTCATTCTAGCTCGTCCTGAGATTCACTCTGATGAAAGGGCCGAGACCATAGGCATCATGAAATAATACTTTACATTTAAATTAAAATTCTTTCTTTTTGTTTTTCGTTTGTACTCCCTTATTGGTGACCTCCCAGCCGACTCTGTAAGGAAAGTCAGCACTCCAGTTTCTGGTCTCCAAAAGAGGCTCATGGAACCCACGGATCATAGTTGTGGAAACCGAAGCTTTGATTTTGCATGAGCCAAGCACCGTAGAAGAAAAGAATAAGGCTTTTTTCCCTCAAAGGCTAAGCTTGAAAGGAGCAAGGGCTCACACTTAATTCACTACACTCGACTGAATACAGAAATTCATAGAGTCACCCCACCCTGCCATGTGGGAAAAGATGAAGGTTTCCCTGGCCGGGAAGGCAGGGAGACAAAAAGACAAAGAGGAGGGAGGAGACTAGAGCCTCCTGAACTGTGAGCATCATGTGGAGAGGTCTGGAGTCAACATCAAGGACGGCCAAACTCAGACAGGTGGACACCTTCAGTCTGTAGCACCGGGAGACTCAGGGGAGCTGTGTCGGAGACCAAAGCCAGTCCCAGGCATGGTACCTGTGTGGGGCCATATTAGCAGGGCTATCCTTCTTCCGCCGGGCGGAGAAGCATCCTGACAACAGCAGCCCGTACAAGACCTGCCGATCGTCTAACAGAAGTGGCACCGTGTAGAGCTTCAGGTTTGGGCCAGCTTACTTTGGGAACAATGCCCATTTCAGAATCATTTTAATCCCCCCAAGATAGAGGGTCACGCCTGGACACTCAGGGAAGGCAGATGTGTTATGGAAGGGAAACTCCCGGAGTCTATACTTGGATGAGACTCCGTGTGGCTGGATACAGCCAGCGAGAGATCCCTACCTCGTCACCCTCACGCAGCCAGCGGAACCAGACTCCCTTACAAGTATATACCTCTACCCAGGTGGTACTGCGATGGACTAATCAACTTAGGGCCATTCCCAGAGTGGGGAGCAGGTCCCCCCAACTGTGTGGACCAAAGACTGAGAAGCCCCCAGTGCAAAGGAGAGGCTGGGAATGGAATGAGGTGAACTGCGACGTTAGCCGGAACGTAGCTTTAGGTGGCCAAAACAACAGTTACCCACTATACGCTGTAACGTCTTTTTCTCATACTTTAGATTTTACCAGAAGAGAGAAACGTGTTTTTCCCCCTTTCAAATTCACATACACTGCCCCGAAGCTCTTGACCTTTCTGCAATCTTTGGGAAACGGTTGTAGTCACAGTAGAGCACAGTAACTGCAGACCAAATAAGATGCCTCCCCAAACTGGATGACAAGGTCAGGAAAGGTCAGTCTTAGAGGCATAATAGGAATTCATACAGAGGAATGGAATTGGCCATTTGTGTGAATATTTCCAGTGTGTCGGCCCCATTAGGTGACATTTTGCAAATGTAGATAGGGTAACGGGTGTGCCTCCCACAGATCTCCAAAATACCAAGGGTGCCTGCCCCAAGTCTTGTCAAGGAGACACAGATAAGATACAGCATGGGTAGTGACTGGAAGAAGTCAAGAGGAGCGCTTAGAAGGTGCTAGTAACGTTCTGTTTTTTTTGGGGGGGGGGGGGAGGTGAAAGTTATCCAAATGGATTCAAGTTGAGAAAAACCATTGAGTTATACGCTTACGATGCATGTTCTTTTCACTACCTTAAAAAAAATGTATTTGTGTACTTTTTTTATTGAAGTAGAATTTATTTGATTATAATTTATAATTATAATTGGATAAAGTATAATTTATTTCATTACAATTAACATGCAGTGTTGTATTAGTTCCAAGTGTACAATACAGTGATTCAATAATTCTGAATGATTCAGTGCTCATCACAAAACGTGTCTTCTTGGGGCTCAGTTGGTTAAAGTGTCCGACTTCAGCTCAGGTCATGATCTTATGGTTTGTAGGTTCAAGCCCAACATCGGGCTCTGCACTGAGAGTGGGGAGCCGGCTTGGGATTCTCTCTTTCTCTCTCTCTCCTTCTCTCTCTGCCCCTCCTCCACTTCTTTCTCTCAAAATAAATAAACTTAAAAAAATATATATATATATATTTTTTTTTTTTTTAAAGGGTACTCTTGATCCCTTTTATCTATTTCACTCCTCTCCCCACCCACCCCTGTTTTGGTAACTGCCAGTTTGTTCTCTGTATTTAAGAATCTGATTTTTTGTTTGTTTCCTTTTTTCTGTGTTTATTCATTTGTTTCTTAAATTTCACATATGAGTGAAATCATGTGGCATTTTTTTTTCTGATTAACTTTTTTTTCATGTTTATTTTTGAGAGAGAGAGACAGAGCGCAAGTGTGGGAAGGCAGAGAGAGGAAAAACAGAATCTGAAGGAGGCTCCAGGCTCTGAGTTGTCAGCACAGAGCCCCATGCGGGGCTCAACTCACAGTGAGATCGTGACTTGAGCCAAAGTCAGACACAACCAACTGAGCCACCCAGGTACCCCTCTGACTGGGGCATTATGCCCTCTAGGTCCATCCATGTTGTTGCAAATGGCAAGATCCCATTCTATTTTATGGCTGAGGAATATTCTATTATATATTATATATACATATATAATGTATATTATATATATTATACATGTATATGTATACACACATATACCACATTTTCTTTATCAATTCATCTATGGATAGACAGTTGGGTTACTTCTATACCTTAGCTATTGTAAATAATGCTGAAATAAACATAGGGGTGCATACATCTCTTTCAACTAGTGTTTTTGTATTCTTTGGATAAATACCTAGTAGTGGAATTACTAAATCATATGGTTATTCTACCTATAATATTTGAGGGCCTCCATACTGATTTCTACAGTGGCTATACAAATTTGCATTCCTACCAACAGTGCATGAGGGTTCCTTTTTCTCCACATCCTTATAAACACTTATTGTTTCTTATGTTTTTGATTTTAGTCATTCTGAGGTATAAGGTGATATGCCACTGTGGTTTCGATTTGCATTTCCCTGATGACGAGTGATGTTGAACATTTTTCCACGTGTCTGTTGGCCATCTATATGTCTTCTTTGGAAAAATGTTTTTATTCAGATCCTCTGCCCATTTTCAATCGGATTATACGGGGGTTTTCGGCACTGAGTTGTATAAATTCTTCACATATTTTGGATATCAACCTCTTATCAGATATATCATTTGTGAACATGTCCCATTCAGTAGGTTGTTTTCTTGTTTTGTTGATAGTTTCTTTTGCTATACTGTGCAAAGTTTTTTCATTTTTGGTGTAGTCTCAATACTTTAATTTTTCTTATGTTTCCCTTGCCTGAGGAGACATATCTAGAAAAATGTTTCTATGGTTGATGTCAAAGAAATCACTGCCTACATTTTCTTGTAGAATTTTTATGGTTTCGGGTCTCACAAAAAAAATATTAAAGAGAGAAAAGCTAGGTAGACATGTTCTAAGGTGGGTTTTTTTTGTGTATGTGTGTTTTTGTTTTTTGAGAGAGACAGAGAGAGGGAGAATCCCAAGCAGGCAGACTCCACCCTGACTGATGTGGGGCTTGTTCTCACAACTGTGATATCATGACCTGAGCCAAAATCAAGAGTTAGATGCTCAACCAACTGAGCCCCCCAGGTGCCCCATAGAGAGGCATATTCTTGTAAATAAGTTACAATCCAATGTCTAGTTTGAAGCAATACTTCAACGATAGAAGGTGTTGGGCACTGGTAGGAAATATGGACGTATACTAATTTGGTAGAAGGACACTTTTAGCGTTTATCGAGGTCTTTGTAGGGGACAACTAGACTGACAGATGGAGTGGTCTGGTTACAAATGGTGCTGTGTTCATGCGAGCAAGAATGATTCCCTCGGTTTCCGCACAAGCAAGGGACATGTCCAGCTTCTGGATCAGGTGCCATGCTTCCCTGCGGGCCTTGGGCAGGGCCCTAACCATTTCCCCGGGACTTTGACACCAGCGAGGGGTTGACCCAAGTGTTGGGTGTAAGGCCTCCACACCCTGGTGTTCCGTTCAGGCCAGATGTGCCTCAGAACACAGACATTTTCTAACTTTAGAAAGAAAACACAGTGTTTATATTATACATTCAGTATGTGATACTTCCAGCAGAGTCTGGGGCAGAACCATGCAACTAAATGCACATTCTGCGGTGCAATTTATGAATAGTCATTTGAAAGAAGATCCAAGGAGACGTGGGGTAGCCTCGCGTTGGTTCATGAACGCTTTGCTCCTTAATAAGTACAAAAATTGGCTTTCATATTTTTTTTAAAGTTTATTTATTGAGAGAGAGAGAGAGAGAGCATGAGTGCATGTGCACATGAGTGGATGAGGGACAGAGAGAGAGGGAAAGAGAGAATCCCAAGAAGGGATCCCTCCCTGTCAGCACTGAGCCCAACATGGGGCTTGAACTCGTGGACTGTGATATCATGACCTGAGCTGAAATCAAGAGTAGGACACTTAACCAATTGAGCTCCCCGGGAACCCCCAAAAATTGGATTTTAAAAATTTGGGAATTACAGGTTGCAGATAAAGGATCTAGACACACATTATCTTTTGTCAGTAAATTAATGTTCTGGGTTTACCAATTTCTTATAACTGTAATTAGCACGAATACCTTTCTGAGTTGGATATACTCCTGCCCCCACCCACAGCTAAGCTGGTAAAAATGAAATCCCTTGAGGGGTGCCTGGGTGGCCTGGTTGGTTAAGCATCCTACTCTTGATTTCAGCTCAGGTGACGACGTCACAGTTCCTGAGATCGAGCCCCACACTGGGCTGCACACTGTTCCAGCATGGAACCTACTTGGGATTCTCCCTCTTCCTCTCTCTCTGCCCCTCCCCCGACTCATGCTCTAAATAAATAAACAAATAAAACTTAAAAAAAAATGAAATCACTTGAATCACCAAACCCACGTAAAATGCTGGACCACGTGGAGTGCCCTTCCCCAACAAGTGGCTGTCCTGGGAGGGGTGGGTGACAATGGCCTGCCAGAACTTTCTCTCCAGATTAACACAAGGAAGCAACACTCATTTGATAACATGCCCTCGTCTAAGACTTTTACCTCCTCCTGGAAAATCTCCTAGGAGACATCAATGGTCAAGTGAATATTTGCCTAGAGGAAAAATTGTTCAATTCCATACATTAAGAAAAGGATTTGACTACATATCTCAGTACTGTGTTATTTTAACTTACACAATTCGGGCGCCTGGGTGGCGCAGTCGGTTAAGCGTCCGACTTCAGCCAGGTCACGATCTCCCGGTCCGGGAGTTCGAGCCCCGCGTCAGGCTCTGGGCTGATGGCTCAGAGCCTGGAGCCTGTTTCCGATTCTGTGTCTCCCTCTCTCTCTGCCCCTCCCCCGTTCATGCTCTGTCTCTCTCTGTCCCAAAAATAAATAAACGTTGAAAAAAAAAAAAAGTTTAACTTACACAATTCTACTCCTCAAATTGTGATGAGGTGCCCTGACAGATCAAGCTGACTTTTTCTGAAACACGCAAATTTACAACTGGAAGCAGTTTTTCTGCCCTTTAGTTTGGGGAACAGTTGGGAAGTCAATTTGGAGGGCTTTCTGGCTAAGAGGAAGAAGCGAAGCCTAGTTTTTGCTCGGGAAGATAGAGTCTGGGGAAACACCCCATTTTCACGTGTGGACAACTGCATTTCTGCAAAGTATCATCAGGCTGGTCGGGAGGAGGCCCTGAAATGGGGAGTGCTGATTTCCCTCCCTTTAGGCCGTGGAAAGAAAATGAGCCCGAAGAGGTAGTCGCCATCAAGGCAATCCTTTGGGAGAAGGGAGCCGGTCACAGCACACGGTGCCTGGCCAAGAGCTGAGGATACGGCTGGCCAGGAGAAACCCCAGAGGACAAACATAGCCTGAGAACTCCATCAGCAACGCTGTCCATTTAGGGTTATTTGGGTTTTTTTTTTTTTATTTGGTTTTGGTTTTTTGAGCTCAGCCATGCCCTTTAGCTAAATCTCTGCAAAGTTTTGTTACACATTTGGGAGGAGAGCACTGAGTCTGCAAGGGGAATTAATACAACCAGAAGGTACTAAGGCCGAGACAGTGTCGGCGAGAGAGGCCAGGTGGCTGTAGTACAGCCCATCCTATTTATTGACTGGACCCCACAGCCAACGGCCTGCAGGGAATATTCAAAGGAAGGGTGGACCCGTTAGTAAAATCAAAAATAGAGACTGACTGGATACTCACTGCAACGTGGGTGATAGCACATAAATTGAAAGAACAGGGAGGATCACAGAAGAAGAGGTTTAACTCGTGCCTGGAGACACAAGACGGGCGCAGTGTGACGTCCACAGGGAGGACCAGACTGCACGACCCCCAAGACCGATTTCAAATCTGCCGTAACCACTGGATGGCTCTGTAACTTGGGAGATTCCTGGAGGACTCCCAAAGCAGGCTTCCCCATCTAGTATTTTTACCAGTTCTGCTCCATGGGCTCCTGTAAAGACTAAGTCAGATTGTTTGTGTAAGGTTTTTAGAAAATACCCAATAAATTATTACTATTGATATAATATATAAATATATGAGTGTAAGATATCACATAATAATACTGATTAGTTGTTCATCTGTATCATCACTTATATTCTAACTAAGGCTTGTAAACAGTTTCCTTAGGAATGGAAAATTTGGAGATATATATATATGTGTGTGTGTGTGTATATATATAATACACACATTATATATATATTATATGTATATATATACACATTAATGTATATATATACATTATATATATATAGTTATATAATAATATATACATTATTATATATATTTTTTTAAAATTTTTTTCAACGTTTTTTATTTATTTTGGGGACAGAGAGAGACAGAGCATGAACGGGGGAGGGGCAGAGAGAGAGGGAGACACAGAATCGGAAACAGGCTCCAGGCTCCGAGCCATCAGCCCAGAGCCGACGCGGGGCTCGAACTCACGGACCGGGAGATCATGACCTGGCTGAAGTCGGATGCTTAACCGACTGCGCCACCCAGGCGCCCCAATATATTATATATAGATCTGTTGTAAATGATATAATTCTCCTGCAGAGTATGGAGTCAGTATTTAAAAATAATTCCGTGCTGTCCTCATCAAGTCTCCGCAGAAAGAGCATTTCAAAAACCCGTCAGAGTACCCAAAAAGTACAACTCTGAGGAAGCAAGTGCTGGTGGCCATGTAACGATGTGGTGACTTTCTAACACTGGGTTGACAGTAGAATGAAGAACAATCACGATGGAAAGCTATCCAGCAACATGACCCAGCCCTTCCACCCCGAGGTATAGATCTTCTAGGAACGCTCATTCAGGCGACAAGGAGACCTATATGGGAGACCTGACTGAAGCAGTTTCTAATAGGGGGAAAAAAACCAAAACAAAACCCTGAAAATAACCATTGTCCATTAGTGGAAGAATGAATAAATAAATCGAGTTGTAGATAAACAAGAGTATATTACTCAGAGGTTAAAATAATAAAAACACAACAACACACAGGGAAAGCAAGTTGCGCGAGGATATGTACCGTAAAATGCTGCTTTATAAAGTATATTTACGAAGGATTTATAAATATTCAAGGAAATAATATGTTGCTTAGGAAAATTAAATACTTGGTTAAATAAAGTATAAAAACATACATTCCAGGGGGAGACCGGTTGGTGAAGGCTATACGGTGGTGGTAGTGGTGGGGGTTCAAGTGTATCTGTAATGTTCTTTTTCTTTTTTTTTTCTTAAAGATTTTATTTTTAAATAATCTTTATACCCAACATGGGGCTCAAACTCACAACCCCGAGATCAGAGTCGCATGCTCTATTGACTGAGCCAGCCAAGTGCCCTTATAATATTCTTTTTCTTTTCCTTTTTAAAGTTTATTTTTTAGTAGTCTCTACACTCAATGTGGGGCTCGAACTCACAACCCTGAGATCAAGAGTTGCATGCTCCTCTGACTGAGCCAGCCAGGTGCCCCGGTTCTTTTCCTATTAAAAGAAAAATGATCTGGGCACCTAGGTGGCTCAGTTGGTTAAGTGAACAACTCTTGGAGCACCTGCGTGGCTCAATCAGTTAAGATTAAGCATTCAACTTCAGCTCAGGTCATGATCATGGTGTGTGGGTTTGAGCCCCATGTTGAGCTCTGTGCTGACAGCTCAGAGCCTGGAGCCTGTTTTGGATTCTGTGTTTCCCTCTCTCTAGCCCTCCCCTACTTGTGCTCTGTCTGTTTCTCTCCCTCAAAAATAAATAAACATTAAAAAGAAAGCATACACCTCTTAATTTCACGTCAAGTCATGATCCATGGTTCTTGAGATCAAGCCCAACACTGGGCTTGCGCTGACAATGCAGAGCCTGCTTGGGATTCTCTCTCTCCCTCTCTCTGCCCCTTCCCACTCAAAATAAAGAAATAAAAATTTAAAAAATAATCTGAAACAAATACAGCAAAAAGAGATTAAGATTTGACAAAGCTTTGTATTTGGGGATGATGTTGTTTATAATGTTATTCTCTCTAGTTTTCTGAAGTTTTGAAGTAGTTCACATTTTTTAAAAAAATCTGGAATTCTAGGTTCCTATAGGAAAATAGGGGCCACCTAATTGAAATTTCTTCCCACACTCTCTAAAACCCATGAGAATGCACACACACACACACACACACACACACAGATAAAACCACCCATAATCAATGCCTTCAGCAAAACTAGGAGACAAAGTACATTAAAATTTTCAAGTGTGGGGGGAAATAAATATCCAAAACCAACAGAGATAGCTACTGGATAAAAGAGAAGAGTTAGATGGATGCTGCAAGGGAAAGAGGAGACACAGATGATTTGATGTCCATGGGGAAAGCCAAGAAAATCAATGGTAAAACCAGTATGAACAATAAGAGAACTCAATAATGTAGCTTGACATAAAATAAACATTACAAAAATCAATGGCTTTCATGTATACAATCTACAACTTAGCAGGTGTAATGAAAAAGAAAACATTATTTTAGTAGAAACAAAAAAGAAATAAAACTCTTAGAAATAAGCTGAACAGGGGTGTCTGGGTGGCTCAGTCATATAATCATCTGACTTTGGCTCAGGTCATGATCTCACAGTTCATGGGCTCAAGCCCTGCATCGGGCTCTGTGCTGACAGCCCAGAGCCTGGAACCTGCTTCAGATTCTGTGTCTCCCTCTCTCTTTGCCCCTCCCCCATTCTCTCTCTCTCTCTCTTTCAAAAATAATCATTAAACTTTTTTAAAAAAAGAAAGAAACTGAACAAAAAAATTTGTGAAAGCTACAGGAAGAAAACTTTCAATTTGCCACCAGTTAATGCATGAATTTACAATGATCCCAATAAGACAACATTTTTCCTAGAGCTAGACAAATTGATTCTAAAGTGCCTCTGAAAAGATTGACAAGTAATGGAAGAAGGAACAGGTTGAAAAAGAAAAGCAGTGATGAGAGCTTGCCCGACAAGATAATGACATTCAGTAGAAAGCCTCTATAATTAAGACAATGTGGTGCTCATACACAAATAGCCAGACAATCCAATGGAACAGGATCAAAAATCTAGAAACAGTCCGAAGTACCTGTAGAAGTTTTTTTTTATTATGACGGCGGCATCTTAAGTCGCTGAAGAAAAGATGGACTTTCTACTAAAAGTAAACTGTTGGGACAACAGTTCAACCATTTGGAAAAGGTAGAATTGTGCGATACTTTAGGCATTGGCCCAGGATAAACTGCAAATGAGTCAGAGATCTAAATGTTTTCAAAATGAGGGGCGCCTGGGTGGCTTGGTTGGTTACGCGTCCGACTTCAGCTCAGGTCATGATCTCACGGTCTGTGAGTTCGAGCCCCGCGTCAGGCTCTGTGCTGACAGCTCAGAGCCTGGAGCCTGTTTCAGATTCTGTCTGTCTCTCTCTCTCTGCCCCTCCCTGTTCATGCTCTGTCTCTCTCTGTCTCAAAAATAAATAAACGTTAAAAAAAATAAAAAAAATAAATAAATGTTTTCAAAATGAAAAGTCAGGAACGATGAGAAATCTGGATGAATTCCTTTATGAGTGTAGAGAAAGCCTTTCTATAAATGACCCAAAACTTAGCAACTAAGAAAAGATTGGCAAATTTGGCCATATAATATTAAACCAAATTTTTTCTACATGGGACAATCCCATAAACAAAGTAAAAAAATGAATGACAAACTGATCAAAATGTTTAATATTTAATCTTCTTAAAAGCTCTTTAAAAAATAAAAGAGAAAAACCATTGAGAAAGATGGGTAAAGACAAAACAGATAATTCACAGGTCAACTGTTCCTTAAGCATATGAAGAGAAACTCCTCTCATATAAAGAGATATAAACATCAAAACCAACAGATGAGGGGAACGTGGCTGGCTCAATCAGTAGAGCATATGAGTCTTGATCTCAGGGTCATGAGTTCAAGGCTCGCATCGGGCATAGAGCTTACTTTAAAAATAATTAAATAATAAAAAATAAAAAACTACACCAAGTGACAATCTCACACTTGTTAGACTAGAAAATTTCAAAAGCTTGACAACACATTTAGTGAGAAGATGGAGAAACAGACACTCTCATACTTTTCTGGTAGGGGTGCATAATAGTATGCCCTAGGCATGCACAGTGGTATGGAAAGGAATTTAGAATCGATAAAAACTACATACATTCCTATCCTTTAATGCAACAATCCAACTTCTAGGAATCTACCCTGAAGGTATATTTCCATAATTCTAAATAATATATGCACTAGTTTACTCTCTCTGCATTATTTGTTTTTTTATGGTGCCTCTAAAAATCACACACAAAGCTTAAACTATTGCCCAAAATTGATATGAGGTAACCGCTCACTAATTCTTAACCACTTAAGAAAATTCTAATATAACCAATCACTGCAAAGAATAGTCACTGCCTTCTAACTAAATAAACTGCTTTTTAACAATATACTCTTGAGCCGCATTCCATGTTTTGGTTTGAGTGCTCCAAGTTTTCAAACTGTCCTTTTGGTGTGTGCACAATAAACTTTTACTAATTACTACTTCAGTGATTCATTGGTTTTATTTCTGCTATTTATAAACTTTTGACATTTCATGGTGTCAGAAGTGGGATCCACACAGGACCCTCATGGACTCTGAGGGCTGTGAGCAACCAAGTGCTGTATCCACAGAAGTCATTGAACTCATTGCTCAAAAATATAAAAATTAAATAAATAAAAATTTTAAAGACACAACAAAAAAGTACTCAACATCAAAAAATCATCCTAGATCACGTGAACTTAAAAAAAACATTTGGATTATTTTCTATATTTCTGAGAATTCTAAGAATACTTAATTGACATAAGCACTCTGTATTATTTCTAAGGGCAAGATAGTGGAAACCATCCAAATGTCCAAATAGGAGACTGGTTGAATAAATATAATCATACAATGGTATAATCTCCAGTAATTAAAAACAAAACAAACAAAAAAAAAGAATGAATTTTTATGAACTAATTTGGACTCAGAGTAGCATTCAAAATCCCTAAAAAGACAAATAAATCTCCAGCCCCACTTCACACTTGACCTTATCTCCTAGTACTTTCTCTCTAGCTTATTCATCTATGGGTTCCAGGGCTACATCAATGGCGGGCACACTGCTACCTTTGGTTGCTTACACTTGAAAGCCTCTCGCCAACGTTCTCATGGCTTCTCCTTTATTTCTCTCAGGACTTACTCAACTGTCACCTTCTCAGTGAGACACTCACTAGCTGCCCTATCCAAAGTTGCACTCTCCTGACACTTCCTTGCTTTCTCCATGATAAATATTTTTCATTAGCATTTATCACTAGTATATTCTGTATGTTACCTATTTAGTTTTATTATCCATCTCTTACATGGGAATATAATTCCAAAAATTCATAAGGGCAGAGATTTTTTTCATCTATTTTTTTTTACACCTTAATTCCCCTGTGCTTAAGAGAATGTCTGGCATGCAACAAATATTTATGCAATGAATGAATGGATCTTTCTGTTTTTCTGGTATTACTTATTCCCTTTGTTTTCTCCAGTTTCTCTTTCTGAAATTTCCATTAGTCGGAAATTAGATCTTCTAGATGGATCCTCTAAGTTAATATTTCTCTAATACTTTCCCCCGCCCCGAAACTAGACAGACTAGGACTGCCTAATATTTTCTTTTTTAAGTTAGCTCTATGCCTGATGTGGGGCTTGAACTCACAACGCCAAGATCAAGAGTCACATGCTCCACCAACTAAGCAGCCAGTCACCCCTTCTCTATTACTTTCAAGTTTCTTGTCTTTGTTCCTTACTATTAATTTTTTATTGCAGTAGCATATTTTTAAATTGTGACAGTGCCTAATTCCATTTTTCATAGCGTATGGGTTTTTTTTCCTTTGAAAATATTAATTATAAGCCTTTGATCCTTTTTGATTCTCTGCATTGTATCTGATCCTTTAGAATCCCTTTCTCTGGGGCACCTGGGTGGCTCAGTCAGTTAAGTGTCAGGCTCTTGGTTTCAGCTCAGGTCATGATCTCAGGGTTCTTGAAATCAAGCCCTGCATTGGCATCCATGGTAAGCCCTCAGAGCCTGCTTGGAATTCTCTCTCTTTCTGCCCCTTCCCCAGTCACACTCTTTCTCCCTCCCTCAAAAGAAGGAAGGAAGGAAGGAAGGAAGGAAGGAAGGAAGGAAGGAAGGAAAAGAAAGAAAGAAAGAAAGAAAGAAAGAAAGAAAGAAAGAATCCCTTTCTCCATTTCTTTTGATCTCTACTTTTTCATCTTGGAGGCGACCCGCAGCTATCCCTTTAGAGTTAGACACTGAAAACAGACTGGAAACTGACTGGGCATGGCTTGTGGACTCCTGGGTTCTGTTATCAGATGATTTGGAGAAGAACTAGCCATTTCATTTCATCTCCAAATGTTAACGTCTGCTCTCTGGGGCTGTTCATTTCCTCCGAAGAAGAATCCATATACTCCCATCTTCCTGAATTCTTGAAGTGAAGCAAGGAAAGGAATTTGGGGAGGACATCTCACCTTTGTTAGCAGATTTTTACTTAATTCACCTGTTTTTAACTGCTCCTTCTGCCATCCCTGTGTTTCTGATTCCCAAGTATCTACAGCAGATTTCTCTAGAGTCGAAACCTCCTCTTTCTTTCTTGATGGTGTAACCAGATGACTGTAAGCATGAGGTAGAAGACCTGACTGTCCTACCACTCTGTTCTGACTTTCAGCCATGTTTTCATCACCCCTCACCCCTTTTGTGAACCTCTCTGGGATTCCCTGAAACATATAAGCTCTTTAAGCTCTGCTCGGCTGAATCAGTTGCCACTCATTCGACCACTTTCCTCCTTCCCCAAAACTATTGCAATCTCTTGCTTTCTGCAGTCTCCTCCCATATGTTCTTTTCTCTCAGTGGTTATTTACCTTTTCGTTCTTTATGTATCATCTTATTTTTCTTCAGTTTTTATTTAAATTCCTGTTAGTTAACCTACAGTGTAATATTTGTTTCTGGTATACAACGTAGAGATTCAACACTTCCGTACATCACCTGGTGCTCATCACAGGTGCACTCCTTCATCCCCATCCTTATTTCATCCATTCCCCCCACCCAGCTCCCATCTGGTAACCATCCGTTTGTTCTCTAGAGTTGAGTTGATTTCTTGGTTTGCCTCTCTCTCTCTCTCTCTTTTTCTCTTTACTTGTTTATTTTTTTAAATTCCATATGTGAGTGAAACCGTATGGTATTTGTCTTTCTCGGTCGAACTTACTTTGCTTAGCATAATACAACCTAGCTCCACCCATGTTGCAAATGGCAAGAGTTCATTCTTTTTCATGGCTGAGTAATAGTCCATTGTATATACATACCACACCTTCTTTATCCACTCATCAGTCAACGGACACTTGAGCTATTTCCATAATTTGGCTATTGTATAAACACTCGGCTCCTGCTATAAACACGGGGTACATGTATCTCTTCGAATCAGTATTATTGTATTCTTTGGGTAAGGTCCTAGTAGTGTGATTGCTGGATCACAGGGTTGTTCTATTTTTAACACTTTGAGGAACCTCCTTTTCCAGAGTGGCTGCACCAGTTTGCATTCCTATCAACAGTGCAAGAGGGTTCCCCCTTCTCTGCATCCTCATCAACATCTGTTGCTTCCTGTATTGTTGATTCTAGCCATTCTACAGGTGTGATGTTTTATTTATCATTTTAGAGGAGTTTTTTTTTTTTTGTGGGGGGAGTGTTGGACATAAATGCAAGCTGTCAGTCCGTCAGTTTAAACTAAATGCTATTTAAACAAGATTTAAAATCTGGGCACCGTGACGGGGTGCCTGGGTGGTTCAGTCGGTTAAGCATTGGACTTTGGTTCAGGTCATGATCTGATGGTCTTGAGTTTGATCCCGATGTCAGGCTCTGTGCTGACAGCTCAGAGCCTGGAGCCTGCTTCAAATTCTGTGTGTCCCTCCCTCCCTCACTGCCCTGCCCCCACTCATGCTCTGTCTATCTCTCAACAATAATAAATCAACATTTAAAAAAAATAATAAATGAAACGTGGGCACCATGAGTGCAAATGTCGGGAAAATTCAGCCCTGGCCCTTTAGTTACTCCACACTAGGGGAACAGACTGACAAATTACAGTAGCCATGAAGTCAAGGGACCCAGTAACCGGATTCCAGTGTTTTATTTCTATTACAAGGATGTTTCCATGGCTCAGTTTTTCTGCCGATAAATGGCTGGGATCTACATACGGTGGAATGCCATTCGACCCTAAAAAGGGATGAAATTCTGACACACGTTACAGCATGGATGAATCTTGAAGGCAGTGAAATAAGCCAGGCACAAAAAGACAAATACTGTAGGACTCCTCTTACATGAGGCACCTTATAGAAAACAGAAGGCAGAATGGATGCCCACTGTGGGGAGCTGGGGGGGAGGAGAAAATTAGGAGTTACTGTTTAATGGGTACAGTTTCTCCAGCTTGGGAAGAAGAAAATTTTCTGGTGTGGCTGGTGGTGACAGCTGCACAACAGTGTGAATGTATATAATGCCACCTGAGTGGCTCAGCTGTTTAAGTATCTGACTCTTGATCTCAGCCCAGGTCTTGATGTCAGGGCCATGGTTTCGAGCCCTGAGCTGGGCTCCCTGCTTGGGTGTGAAACCTACCTTAAGAAATTAATTAATTAAATGATTAAAATGATAAGTTTTATGTGTCATAAATAAAATAAGTGATAAACAGGGGCACCTGGGTGGCTCAGTCGGTTCGGCGACCAACTTCAGCTCAGGTCACGATCTCGCGGTTCGTGAGTTCAAGCCCCGCGTCGGGCTCTGGGCTGACAGCTCAGAGCCTGGAGCCTGCTTTGGATTCTGTGTCTCTCTCTCTCTCTGTCCCTCCCTTGCTCATGCTCTCTCTCTCTCTCTCTCTCTCTCAAAAATAAACATTAAAAAAATATTTTAAAAAATAAATGATAAATGAATAAAATAATAAATAATAAATAATAAAGGAAGTAACAATAATAAAATCATAACCTAGGGGTGCTGGATGGCTCAGTTGATTGAGTCTCTCAGGTCATAATCCCAGGGTCATGGAATCGAGCCCCACGTAGGACTCTACACTGAGTATAGAGCCTGCTTAAGATTCTCTCTCCCTCTGCCCTTCCCCTGCTCCTGCTCATGCACACGTACTCTCTCTCTTAAACAAATAGTGATGATGATGAGGGAGTGTGGGGCAAGCTGAGGGCAAAATACAGGCTGGCACACCCTTCCCCCATGTGGTAGAAGGTGTGTGACAGTCCTCGGACATTTCTGGCTACCCAAGAACAAAGGAAAAGGGTTTAAGTGCTTGCCGTGGTAATGTGGGAAACTAAGGCAAATGAAAAATCAAATTCCCTTACTGCCTACAGCCCATTGACAAGTCCTGGATACCAGCAGAGTAATCTCCCTCCCTCCCAGCTGCCTTGATAATGACACTTGGCTGGAGGCAAAAGAGAACTTTAGCTTAACATCATCCCAACCTTGAGGATCCTGTAAGTCTACTTCCTTTATCTCAACTCCCCCAAGATATATGCTGGCTATCATACTCCAAGTTTATGGCCCCCCAATAAACATCTAAAGGGTCTCATGACTGAGGTTTTATTCATTGGTAATAAATGGCGTTTCCCTGGCAACACCTAGCCTCTCAAGGTCCTGGAAACCTTGCTTCCAAAATTCCTTAAAGACTTACTCTATCCCTGACCCTCTCCCCACCTGGGGGCATATACTGAGTTACCTGTCACGACCCCAGTGTAGCTCTTCCTGCCCACGGGTCCTGTCCCCATGCTTTAATAAAATCACCTTTTTGCACCAAAGACGTCTTCAAAAATTCTTCCTTGGTCGTCGGCTCTGGGCCATCCCATCATCACCCCCCAAAACTTCATCAATAATAATAATAATAATTTTTAAATGATTGGGATATTTTTGATAGGACACATTAGACATTTTGAAGGGAATACTAAGCATCACTCTTGCTAATTATCATTGAAATTCCTCTTCTGTTAGGAGACGAATTGGCATGGTTCAATCACCCCTTTCACACACAGAAAAACAGAGCACTACAAATCCAAACACCTCGGGCTAGGATGACAACCAGAGCATTTCTAGGTAGTCAGGAGGAAATGGAGACAGCGTGGCAAGAGATGGGAAGAGGGGAAGTCCAGAGCATGGCTTACTTTTTGCAGTCTTCTAGAACATGATGCATGAGACTGGATTAAATGTTTAGGGGGGAAAAACCAGGCCAGTGAAAAAGAAAGTTGGCAAATTCCTTTCAAACTCACTCACTACCAAGCCTTCCTTCTTGATCCTAAAATCATAACATTTCTCTACAAGAATCTGAATTGACCCAATCACAATGGGTTGTCATTGTTAGAGAGCTGAAGACCAGATGAACCATTCATATTGAGTGAACTTTTTTTTTTTAATGTTTAGTTTTGAGAGCGTGTGCAAGATCACGAGCGGGGGAGGGGCAGAGAGAGCTGTCAGCGCAAAGCCCGATTTGGGGCTGGAACTCAGGAGCCCAGGTAAACTCACAAAAACGTGAGATCTTGACCTGCACTCGGGCCAGCGGCTCAACCAACTGAGCCACCCAGGTGGCCCATATTGAGCGAACTTCTGGACTTGCTTCACAAATGTGTGACACTGCCCAGGGGTGATAGATCAGGGCCCCATCTGCAAAAATCACTCTCCTTGTGCGTTACTCAATGCACATTTGTCACAAGACCTCAATGTGAGTGGCATTCCTTGGAGCAGTGCAGCATTGCAGCTTGATGGGAATATACACCTGTTACGGAACGGGGTCTGGGTCACCCAGCGGAAGAACCAGGCGGCACTCGGGGATCTTGGAAGGCAGGAGGTTTATTTCACACCGGTGGGCTCAGAGATCACTCTCCAGAGGTCTGAGCCCCCAGCGTAAGGAGAGGGGACAATTTGTAGTCTATGACTTCCGCATTCCGCATTAGTAGTAATCTCGTTAGTGCGGCAAGAGGGGTAGGAAGAAGAACCTGGAAGGGGAGTCTTTGGTGGGGGGCTGGACTTTCCCTATCAGTCCTATCGGTCATCTTGTAACAGATTTTTCCCTATCACGCCAGTTGGCAAAAAACCCATCCTGACTGCTCAGAGAACCAGGAATAATAGCATATCCTTCACTACAACATCATCTTTGGGTAGGAAAGGCACCATTTTAACTTCGGGCAACTTCGAGCAACTTCTTTGCTTCTTCGAGCAACTTCCTTGCTCAGTTCTGGAAATCATCCCCCAACCCTAGGCATCCTTTAGTAATCCTTTACTCTTAGGGGATATCTGCTTTAAAAATTCTTTCAGCGGCAAAGAGAAAGCCTTACTTTCCCTAATTTAGCCATTCCTGCCTCTATGCATAGATGGATGATATTTTTCCATTCACCGAAGTGTCATTTAATGAGAATGGCAAGATGGGGCTCCCGAAAATAAATTATTAATGAGAACCTTTCCTCCTAGAAGGAAATTAAATGAATAGCAAGTAGTCCGGTTATTAGATTTTAAATGACTTTAATTTCTTAACACCAACTGGAAAGAAAATAACCAGTGTTATAATGTATAATTTCTGATATAGTAATAATAAAGATTTTATTTGCAGTCTTATTATGCAGTGAGAAGGTTACTAAGCAATCTACCAGAGCATGGGCTGAGGATTGTAAAATCCCATTAACGTACAAATGATACAATGCGTTGCCATGGTGAAGGACCAGTCAAAACAGCATAATGTTCTGACTCATTTGAAATTTATGGAAGCGATGATTATCTGATCTAAAGGAAGCAACTTCATTCTCATCGTCCATGCACTTTCTGGAAAAAAATACAACGCATATCTGGAAACAAAACATTCTAACACTCTGTTCCTCAAACTTGGCTGTATGTTGCTATCATCTGGAAAGTTTTAAAATGTACTGAAAGCCAAGTCCTATCCCCAGAGATTCTGATTTAATGGGTGTGAGGTGCAGGCTGGAATGGGGGCGGGGGTCTTGAACTTCCCCCAGGTGGTTCCAATGTACAGCCAAGTTAGTTGGTGTCACATCCTTCTATCCAAAGAGTACAGAGAAAGAGAGCCTCCATCATCCCACATTGGTGATTCAACATTAATGAGGGCTTCGTGTTAGGGGTAATGATATCAGTGTGTCTAAGACAAGTGAAGAAATAAAAATACAGAAGTACAATGTAAGTAGAACATTTACTAAAATAATAGATACTAGAACACTGTATTAACAAAGTAGTATTCGATTATTTTGTATACACGAGCATTAGATTATATTTTACATATTATATGTCTACTACTAGGATATTTTCATATATGATAGACATATTGGAGAGATGTCTAATCCCAGAGTGTATGAAGCGTGACAGTCAAATAAAGTTAATCGGAACTATGCTAGTATAACCGGAGGATGAGACCCCCAAAATGTGCCACTTTGGCATAAGGAGTGTTTGGAATTAACACTAATCAAAGCCCAGCAGATGAAGGAACCACTCTTTATCTCCCCCATAACTGCCTAAATTTACATGGAAAGGAGAGCCTGAAACAGGAAGAGAAATATTAAGAGACAAAGGGCTCGTTTGCATAATAGGGCAACCTTGTTTTTCCAAACATCTCCTTCCACCTTCTTGCTAAGGAGCCTCCTCTCCTGTGTGTCCTCCGACCCCTCTCCTTAGCTCACAGAAGCTTCCTGTTGCCTCACTGTCTTCAGAATTCCAGGTCTGTGTGGATTCCCCATAGGTAGCCCATTAAATTTGATTTTCTCTTGTTAATCTGTTTCATGTCAGTCTGATTCTAACCCCAGCTAGAAGGACCATGGAGCAGAGAAAGGGCATCCTTCCCGACCCTACAGTGAAAAATAGATTTCGTTTCCAGAGACTGTCTGGAAACTCATGTATTTTGAAGAAAACCAAGTGCCATCATCTATAAAATCGGGCTGTGGCCAGGTAGAGCAGGAAGTCTTTTTTGTTTGTTTGTTTTTATAATGTTTCTTTCTTTATTTTTTTTTTAATTTTTTTTTCAACGTTTATTTATTTTTGGGGACAGAGAGAGACAGAGCATGAACGGGGGAGGGGCAGAGAGAGAGGGAGACACAGAATCGGAAACAGGCTCCAGGCTCTGAGCCCTCAGCCCAGAGCCCGACGCGGGGCTCGAACTCACGGACCGCGAGATCGTGACCTGGCTGAAGTCGGACGCTTAACCGACTGCGCCACCCAGGCGCCCCAATGTTTCTTTATTTTTGAGAGAGAGAGGGAAAGACAGAGCATGAGCGAGAGAGGGGCAGAAAGAGAGGGAGACACAGAATCCAAAGCAGGCTCCAGGCTCTGAACTGTTAGCACAGAGCCCGAGGTGGGACTCGAACTTGTGAACGTGAGATCCTGACGAGCGGAAGTCTGATGCTTAACCGACTGAGCCACCAAGGCGCCCTGAGGAGGAAATGTTGATCCCTTTGAGCCTGAGTTATTTAGCTTCACTGCATTTTATGGAGGCAAATTGTGATACAAATGAGCCAGAAACTGCAGAGATTTGGTCACAAAGGACATCGAGTTTAAATCAATTATCATCAGCAAGAAAACAACTCACTGGTGTCTGATGTGAAATGTTGGGGGTCGGGAGCGAACCGTCAAGAAAGAATTCTTGGGACGTCTTCAGTGCAAAAAGGGTGGCTTTATTAAAGCAGAGGGACAGGTCCCGTGGGCAGAAAGAGCCACACTGGATTTGCAGGGAATGACTGATTATATGCATTCCCACTGGGAGGGGGTTAGGGATAGCGTCAGTCTCTAAGGAATTGGGAAGCAAGGTTTCTAGCACTTTGAGGGGCTAGTTGTTGTTAAGAAAAGGTCATTTACTAGTGTCTGGTAAAACCTCAGGGGTGCCTCGGTGGGTCAGTCGATTACGTGTCCAACTTCGGCTCAGGTCATGATCTCATGGTTTGTGAGTTCGAGCCCAGCAACGGGCTCTGTGCTGACAGCTCAGAGCCTGGAGGCTGCTTCACATTCTGTGTCTCCCTCTCTTCCTCTGCCCCTCCCTCCCTCCCTCACTCTCTCTCTCTTTTTCTCTCTCTCTCTCTGTCAAAAATAAACTTTAAAAAAAATTAAAAAAAATCCTTAGTCATGAGACCCTTCAGATGGTATCAGCGGGCTTTATGCTTGGAGGATGATTGCTAACATATATCTTGGTGGACAGGTAGAGATAAAGGAAAATTCGAAAGGGATTTTCACAGGGTCCTGGACGCTGGGCTAATGTCAAGCTAAGGTTGCCTTTGCCTCTAGCAAAATATTAACATTGAGGCAGCTGAGCTCCTTGAGGAAGTTCACTCTGCCTGTCTCAAGTATTTGTCAGTGGGGCACAAAGGAAATTTCCTTTTCTCTATACTTCTTTGGCCTTTGTTCTCCACATCAGTGTCGAGGTCATATAAAGCATTTCTTGAACACCCGCTACCTGCAAAGCAATGAGCTTTTTGAAAATGGAGGAGTGAGGACTTTGTAATTTCATTGCTTAAAAGTGACCCAAGGATGGGGCGCCTGGGTGGCGCGGTCGGTTAAGCGTCCGACTTCAGCCAGGTCACGATCTCGAGGTCCGTGAGTTCGAGCCCCGCGTCAGGCTCTGGGCTGATGGCTCGGAGCCTGGAGCCTGTTTCCGATTCTGTGTCTCTGTCTCTCTCTGCCCCTCCCCCGTTCATGCTCTGTCTCTCTCTGTCCCAAAAATAGATAAAAAACGTTGAAAAAAATTAAAAAAAAAGTGACCCAAGGCAAATATAGGTGAGTTGTAGCATTTGTTCAGTATGATGAATGCATGTCTTCTGTTTTATTCTTTATACTTTTTACATATGTTTAAAATATTCCACTTAAGAAAGGCTGAGTCAATACAAAGTCAACATTTAAGAAGTCTGCAACTGAGAAAGAAGACAGCTACATGAGCCATGATAATATAAATGTGAAAATAACGAGCAGCATGCAGTAATAGAGGAATTCTCAGTCTTTTAACAATTCAAAGCAGGTGCTCAGTCGACAGCTTCCCATATGGTGATTTAGGGATTCGGGTTCTGCCTTCTCATGCCCCACCATTTCCTGCAGCCTCTTGGCCCCTCACTGGATCCTTAGCACCCGGCCGGCATTCTGGCAAATAGACTGGGGGATTGCACGGCAGGTTTCTATGAGCAAGACTCCGGTCGGGCACACGTCATTTCTGGTCCCATTGTATTGCCTAGAACCCAGTCACATGGCCAGGCCTTAGTGAAGACAGGGAGATACAGTCTGGCTCTTTGTCCAGGGGGAACAGGAAAAGGCTTTGGTGAGCATCTGTGCACAAAAGCGAGAAGGTAGAAAATACGTTCCATGCAAGGACCAGAGAGTGAAAATGGAAGGGTGGGGCTGACGTCCGGCCGGCAAATACGGGAAGGATACGCACGTCGCTGAAACAATGACATACCTCTGGACTAGTTGAAAAGAGCCACCAATCCCAGCCCCTGAGTGCCATCCCAGGTGCCGCCTGAGCTGCCTGCACCTCCCTGCCCCGGCGAGGCCCCTGCGAGGCCCTCCTCCAGTGCCGTGGCCTTGTCAATTTGGGCCGATTGGTGCCCAGACTCTACTGGCCGTTAG
This sequence comes from Prionailurus bengalensis, assembly GCF_016509475.1. Classification (NCBI taxonomy): domain Eukaryota; kingdom Metazoa; phylum Chordata; class Mammalia; order Carnivora; family Felidae; genus Prionailurus; species Prionailurus bengalensis. The sequence continues at coordinate 33,011,764 of NC_057344.1, read as the reverse complement.
ACGTTTCGAACATCATGTCTGAATATAAGATTGCGAGAGGGACCGATGGCGGGCTTCGGGGAGGGGACCTAGAGCCAGCTTGCCGGTGTCCTCAAATGCCACACCGTGAAGTTTGGCTTTTATTCATTGAGGGGGGTGGGCGAGCATTCTTCACAGACATTTTTGAGTAGGCAAGGGATATGATCAGAGCTCTGCTTAGTTCTGACAGCAGCTAACTGAGAATAATGTGAAGAGAGGGGGACTGGAAGCAGAGGTTTAATGCTCTTTGTAAATGAGTGACACCGTGTTATTAAAACAGCAGGGAGGCCACATCTAATTAGTTACTACCGTTGCTCAGGTAAGGAAAATATTCGCGACAAACTGGATCAGACCGGACCTGATTACTTCCTTCTAATTGTCAATGCTTAGAACTGTGATTGCTGTCGCTGTGTCTGGGTGAGTGGCAACGTCAATCTGAGACATTTTTCCGAGGGCTCTGGTGGCGGGACTCGCAGGGGGTCACTGGGTCACCATCCTCCATGCACTTCCCCAGAGAGCTCTGTAAGGGCAAGGACCTCTCTGTTCTGCCTGTTATGTGACGGAAGTGTCCGGGGGGGTCCCCCCCAACATATGTTCCTTACAGACCACACCCACACATACGCACACCTGAGCGAGCGTGCACATGTGCACATGCATGCACACACACACACACACACACACACCCAAGATCCTGACATGTAACAGGGAATCCTCTACCTGCCCACGCCTGTTAACTGGAACCTACTGGTTCCAGCGATCCCGGCCCCACATCCCAGAGAGTGGGCATGATTTCCACTCTTTCCTTCCTGGTTTTCCGAGTGACTGCCTCTGACTTAAGAATCAAAGCCAGACCGTTCTTGCTGTGTATTTCTGAGGCCATGGTCTTTCCCGGTTGCCCCAGACCAGACCCTTCTCTTCCCAGCCAGGCTCTGGAAATGAACCATGTTCTCCCTGCCCCTGCCTGGGCTCGCTCTGAGAGGGCTGGCCCGTCCTGGGGGCTACAGGTCTCTCCCCAAATTCCTGCTAACATTTTACTAACGTCCCCTGCCCAAAACGCGAATAGACCCTTCAGTCTCCATATGTTCACGTGATTTGTGCAACGCGTGTTTTAGTCTGAAGCTTACAGAAACTGTCTGTGGACCACATTCTCCATAATGCCTTGCTCAGTGCTCAACACTCTGGTTGACGAGAATGACGCAGGGGTAGAGCACTGAACTAAAATCACAGACCACAGACCCTAGCTGCGACTCTCTCCAGCTCACAGACGCAATTCCTCTGGCCTCGGTTTCCTTCTCTGTCAGACGGGGGAGCAGAAGTAGACCAGTGCTTCCTCAAACGCCGTCCTGTGGAACTTGGTTCTACAGGGAAATAATGGGTTATGCGGGGGACCAAAGGCCGCTGGGAACATGGGGGTGCTTTTGTAGATGTGCAGATTTAGGAGACAAGACAAACACAAATAGACTTCCTGACTGCAGGAATTCTCAGAGCCTTTAATGTGACAAGGCTTTGTAATAAAATGAAGATGTGATACGCAACGTTAACCAAAATTATTTGTCCATGAGGCCCTTTTGTCTTAGAGCCCAGATTTTGCCTAGACTAACCTCAGATTCCCCTCCGTTCTTCTTTTTTTTTTTAATTGTTTTTTCAACGTTTATTTATTTTTTTGGGGACAGAGAGAGACAGAGCATGAACGGGGGAGGGGCAGAGAGAGAGGGAGACACAGAATCGGAACAGGCTCCAGGCTCTGAGCCATCAGCCCAGAGCCCGACGCGGGGCTCGAACTCACGGACCGCGAGATCGTGACCTGGCTGAAGTCCGACGCTTAACCGACTGCGCCACCCAGGCGCCCCGAGATTCCCCTCCATTCTTAAAGGGCCTCCTCAGATGACACGACCTCCAGAAAGGCGGATGCCCGTCCTTTCCTTCTGAATTTCTACACCGTGTCAGTTCGAGCATCTGTGGCACTTCCCGGCATTTATCTTGAACTTGCGGATGCATCTGACTCTTCGGTTACGGTGTCATCCCTTGTGGGCGTGCACAGGTCTGGGGATCTGTGCACCTGCCGCTCTAGGCCCCGTGCTTCACCCCGGCAGCGGCAAAGCTCTACTCGTCAATCTCAGACCCCGGCACTTGGCTCTCTGGGCCCGCCTCCTCGGAGCCTGTCAGCTCTCACACCTCCCTGCGCACTCCCCAGCCACTGTTTGGATCTCCCTACGTCCTCCACATCGTTGAAGAGCGATCCAGTTAGATACAACGCTCGCCCTGACATTGCCAGCTTAAACCCCAGCTACAGCAACCTCTTATCCACAGGATGAAACCCAGACGGGCCCCAGGACAGAGGCGTTCATTTTCTGGCTCCTACCTGCCCCTCTGGTATTATCCTGCAGAGACACTAGATCGCACACATGCCTGCGTATACGCTCCTAGTGCTCCTGCAAAGATGGTCATTCCTTGACCTGGAACGTCACCTCTCCTTTCCTCCTGGGTGTTCCGCACATGCTCTCCTCCTCATCCAAGAAGCTACCTCCATAGCTGTCTTCAGCCCAGCTGTAGCTTTCTACACTGTATGAAATGTATGACCACATTATATTGCAGTCATTTGTGTGCATTTCTGTCTCCCCTCTCCCCCCCCCCCCCCCACTAGACTATGAGCCTCTTCATGGCCCTGAATCTATGATTGTATCCAAAGTGCTGGCACAGTGGCTGGGACATAGGAAACCCCCCCCTTTTTTTTTTTTTAAGTAGGCTTCACGCCCAGTGCAGAGTCCAACATCAGGCTTGAACTCACGACCCTGAGATCAAGGTCTGAGCTGAGATCAAGCTGTCAGCACAGAGCCTGCTTTGGATCCTCTGCCCCCCTCACTCTCTGCCCCTTCCCTGCTTGTGCAAGTACATTCTCTCTCCCTCTCTCTCTCTCTCTTTCAGAAATAAATAAACATTAAAAAAAATTAAAACCTAGGCTTCACTGCCCACAGGGCCAGAATATTCTAGAAGCCTAATTTCCAGTTACTGGTAGAAAGTCTGTGGATATCGCTGTCCTTACATCTTAATCTCCTAATTTATCAATTAGCGCAGGAGAGATTTCTCTCCTTTATTGTTCATAAATGTTTACTGAAATCATAATTGTGCGACTTCTTTTTTAAAGTTTATTTCTTTTCAGACAGAGGGAGAGAGAGCGAGAAAGAAAGAGAATCCCAAGCAACATGGAGCTCAAACTCACAAACTCGGGAACTGTGAGATCATGACCTGAACCAAAACCAAGAGTCAGACACTTAACCGACTGGGCCACCCAGGCGCCCCATAATTATGCTAATGTGAAGAAAACCTATGCTTGGTTATAATTGTACTATATTAGAGTCCAGTCAGAAAACCAGAAACCAATAGGCTTTTCAAATTGAGGGGATTTAATACAGGGGCTTGGTTGCACAGGTATTAAAAGACTGGGGCATTCATAATGACAAGAAGCAGCAACACCTCTAGCACAAAAGTGAAGAATGATACCAAAACCGAGGAACTCAGAGAATGGTTGGCCATGTTTCTTGTTAGCTTGGCTGGAGCTCAGATTTCCGAGCAGGCTACTACAGGCTGCTTCAGATCTCTGAAGGGTGGGCGTGACACAACAGGTTCTAGAAGTACCGAAAGAAGCTGAGGGGCCGGCTTGCGCTGCTGGAGACGGAGGCAAACAGGGACTCGAAACAGGAGGGAAATCCGCCCCCCCCCCCCCGCCCCATCTCCCACTGGCGCTCTACTTGGTGACAGGTCACCTTGCATCGGGATGCCAGAACGGACCAGAGGGGAGGGCATCTAACTTATAGGGTCTCAGCCCTAACGTCAGACAGCCAAGCACTGCAGGGTGGACTTGGGACCAAGAGACCACAAGTGAACACTCAGCACAAACACTTCATGCTGCACGAATACCCAACGGAGTCATCATATACATCGAGGCTCAACTCACGGTGATGGATTTGAAGAGTCATACCATTACTATTGGAAGGGAAGAATCACAAAATCACACCGGATGGTGGCCAACACGCTTCTTGATATCTACATGTAGGTCTCCCTGCCTTCGTTTTCAGTTTGGGCATTATGATTTTTTTTTTTTTTTAACCTAAAGTGGGAGCCAGTTTGGATCTAAACCCGTGTCTGAACTCACCCTTCTTATGCCCTTATTAATGATGGTAACGCAAAATGATTTCAGGCTAGGAAACTAAATTTGCAATTTTTGCACCACTGAATATATTCAGGGAAAACGTGTCATTTCAGTGATTGTAATATCAGACATCGTGCTATTTCTGGCCCAAGCCTTTGTTTTATAAACGTGCAAAGCTTTCTGTAGCCACCCTTTGTTTCAAAGGCCACTCTGATGCAAAGATTTCAAGCACATAAAAACCCATAATAAAGCCGCATTGGTGCTTTCCAAAGAGCTCATGTCTGTGACTAAAAAATAAAAAATAAATAAAAAAAAAAAATGAAAAGCAGATGGTAAATATTTGCCAGAGTTGGAAAAAGAAAACACCCGAGTCCTGGAGCCCCAAGCCCACTTCCTTTTGTTTTGTTTCACCAAATGGTGCCTCTCAAAACTGTTCTTATTTCAGTTCCATGAGGAAAAAAAGTTAATTCATTCGTAACATTTCAGATCTCACGGCTCCACGATTCTCTGGACTTGAGAAATGAGATGTCTCGGGGCCCAAATGCATCCAGCTCTTCTGAGCACAGTAATGTGTTTCAATAAAGCGGTTCAGAAATTTGCAGTTAGTTCCTACACGCCGAGAGGTCATGGTATAAAGAAAAGTTCACACATTTTGCTCAGCGGAAAGACCTTACATAAATCATGGCACCTTTTTTTGGAAACCAGTGTTAACAGCCATCCTGACCGTGCATTTTAAAAGCCTCCTTGACCGCTGTTACTCACTCAGGGAAAGGAGTATATAAAAGGAAGAAAATCCTAGAATGGTTAGAGAGAGCTCAAAAGGAGCCATAGCAAAATGACAATGCAAATGCATGCTGTCCTTTAAAACCATCGCAGTGGGAGAGAATGTGACTATTTTGGTGACAAGGCCATTGGCAAGTGTTTGGACAGCCATTCTGAATCTTTTCGAGCCACTTTAAGACACGTGACTTTCACAAAAAGCCAGTTTAATAACTTTCTTCTCAACCTTTGGTTTGTTTTTTGTTTTTGTTTTTGTTTTTGTTTTTGTTTTTGTTTTTGTTTTTGTTTTGTGACCGAAGGGCATTGGCATAGCTCAGCGTGTTACCAGGTTTCAGTTCCCATTTTTGACAGCTATCTTAAAAGACAAACATTATTTATCTATTGAGAATGCTCCTAAGAATGGGCTTCTTTACGAAAACAATGCCAAGATAAATGTCCCAAGGTATTTTGCATCTTGGATATAATCTAAGCCTTGCTTTCCAATGTTTCTGCCCTGAAAGGAAAAAAAGTTATTGGAATGTTCAGATTCTGCTATTTTGCTAAAGAGCCGGTCACACTGTTTTATAGACCATGTAGTTTAGCCGTGCCTTTAAGGTTGGAAAAAATTTCAATAATCTTCCCCAGAATTTTGTTTTTATCCTTCACTTACCAATTCATTTGAATGAGATGTTTCTCCAAGATGAGTTTCCCAATGATGGTCTCACATCCGGGTATACTCCAGAAGATTCACTGTGAAGAAAGGCTCGCAAACTTGGAAAAGTGTTTTATTATTGTTAAATGAGTCCCGGAATGTAATCAAAGATTACAGTAGAATAATTTCTCACCAACTCAAGTGACTGCAAGGAAACCATCAGGCCAGCAGAGGATAAGCACTTCCTAAAAGTAAATATTTGGTGGTGATGGCTTATGTTCTTCTGTATTAGTCTGTTTGGGTGATCATAACAGAATACCACTGGCTTTGTGACTTAAATACCGGAAATTGCTTTTCTCACAGTTCTAAAGGCTGGGAAGTCCAGTATCGGGATTCCCACAGGCTTCAGTTTCTGGGGAGAGCTCTCTTCCTGGCTTGCAGACCACTTTGTTCTCACACGGCCTTTCCTCTAAATGGACGGGGACAGAGTGAACCCTGGTGTCTTTTTTCTCTTCCTGCAAGGGCACCAGCCCCGTCAGGTTAGGGCCTCACCCTCATGACCTCATTTGATGTTTAACATTAAGCCTCACAGGCCCCATCTCCAAATACGGTCATGGTGGGTTTCAGGTTTCAATATATGAATTGGAGGGTCTCAAACATGCGCTCCATAACCCCTCCTTTTTTTAAAAATGTATTTACTTATATTGAGAGAGAGGAGTGGGGGAGGACAGAGAGAGAGGGAGACAGAGCAACCCAAGAAGCTCCACACTGTTAGCACAGAGCCTGACTTGGGGCTCGAACCCACAAACCATGAGATCATGACCTGAGCCGAAATCCAGAGTTGGACGCTTCACCGACTGAGCCACACAGATGCCCCATAACCCCTTCCTTTTGAGCACTCATGTTCACTGAGTCAAGGAGGCTCAGGGGGTGCCTGGGTGGCTCAGTCGGTTAAGCGTCCAACTTCAGCTCAGGTCATAATCTCACGGGTCGTGGGTTCGAGCCCTGGGTCAGGCTCTGCGCTGACAGCTCAGAGCCTGGAGCCTGCTTCGGATTCTGTGTCTCCCTCTCTCTCTGCCCCTCCCCTGCTCGTGCTCTGTCTCTCCCTCCCTCTCTCTCTCTCTCTCTCAAAAATAAATAAATAAATGAACATTGAAAAAAAAAAAAAAAAGAGTGAGGCCAAATATCAAGCAACAGGATCCGCTAAAAGTGATGCCCAGGTGAGCGAATGAAGGTCAGAACAAACATCAGAATCTGAGAAAGAATCAGCAGCACACCGATGTCAAACAGAAGAAATTACGGAGTAACTTAGTTCAAGCTTCGCACCTGGTTGATAAAGAGAAAAAAACTCAGCAGGAGCGAGCGGTGAGGCTGAAACACCCACCGTCATCCACCACCGCTGGGCCCTGGCAGGTTTGGCAACCACTGTGGAGCTCTGGGCCTCGACCTTATGGCTGCTGTCCCCTGGGCCACCAAACTGGGCAGCGATACCCCTCACCTCAGTGAGGGACCCTCGGCCTACTTCCAACTGCTCTCTGGCGCTCTTTCTGTCATATTCCGAAACACAAGTCCATTTTGGAAGTAATTTACAAGGTTAATATTCTGAGCCACCCAGTTCCTCCAGCCTCCACGTCCCCATCAGCCACAGAGCAGGCATTTGCCGGGCTTGCCTGCTTGCTTTCCTTTCTTTTTCTTTTTCTTTTTCTTTTTCTTTTTCTCTTTTTCTTTTCTTTTCTTTTCTCTTCTTTTCTTTTTTCTTTTTTTCTTTCCTTTTCTTTTTTTTCCTTTTCTTTTCTTTTCTTTTCTTTTCTGGCTTCTCATCATCAGAACACCCTTCCTGTGGTTCTGGAATCCGCCATTCATCATGTGACTCTTGGTAGTTGGTAAAATGCCATCTCACCACGGAAGCCTCAAATTCAAATGTGGACAGTTGTCTTCCCCTGGCCCCGATAGCTGCGGCTTGGGGGTGGGACTAGGCCTTAGACAACTGGATGATCCCTCTGGATTTTACTCTAGAGGAAGTGATGCACGGAATCAGGACCCCCCTCAAAGAAGTCTCCCCTGATGGTGGTGTCAGCTGTGGTCTGCAAAGGGCACCTAGCTTCCCCCGGTGCCATAGAGTGGCCCCAGCCAGCCTCTCCATGGGGCATGCTCTGGGGCTCTGACCCTCTGGTCTTTCTCTATTGCTTCATTTCTATTTTTCTCCAGCCTCCCTGTCCCTTCTGAGCTCTCTGATAGCCATTTAATAACTTCCATTTCTGCCTAAACTAACCAGAGGTGGCCTCCGTTTGCAAACTAAGAAGCCTGAATAGCCCGGTAACTCAGGTTCTGATACTCAAACTGGATATGGAATTCTAAGCCAGAAGAATGATCAACAATGCAACGTAGGGGCACCCGGGTTGGCTCAGCCAGTTAAGCTTCCAACTACAGCTCAGGTCATGCTCTCGAGGTCCATGAGTTGGAGCCCCACGTTGGGCTCTGTGCTGACAGCTCAGAGCCTGGGAGCCTGCTTCGGGTTCTGTCTCCCTCTCTCTCTGCCCTTCCCCTGCTTGCACTCTGTCTCTCTGTCTCTCTCAAAAATAAATGAACATTTAAAAAACATTTTTTTAAATCTAACCTAACAGCAATCATTGAGTAAGAAAGCTGGGCACGAGCTTGATTTGGAACCAATTGAAATATAAATACAAAATAACCCCCAAGCAATTTTTTTTCTTTTGCCCCGAGGCTTCTCGAAGGTCATGGAGACTTTTCAACAGTCCTTCAGAGACAGATTTAAAATACCCTGAATCTGAATCTACTTGATTAAGAAAGGCATACTTATGTTTTTTTTTTCTTGGCTAATTCTTAAAGCCAGCTCTCTGCAGTATCTCACAAAGGCCACGCAACTTTAAAACTCTCGCAGATTGCTTCTAGAGTGCAAAACTTAGCCAAGTTTTGAGAAGTAATTTATTCACAGCCTGATGTGTTCCATCAAGAGGAAGCCCAGGGGCCTCTTTCATATCCAGTGTGTCAGGAACAAATGGGCTTCGGTGCATTCCAGAAAACAAAGACATTTGGGGAACAATTTTAGGGAACATTCAAAACTTTCTGGCACGACAGGGCCTAATTTGCTGCTATATCGAATTTCAATGATCCTAATTTTAGAGTTTTACAACACCTGCTGGTAAAGCCATCCAACTTTCTCTTACCAAATTGGTAAGTAGGTAAGAGATAATGTTCTACTGAGACCTGGATAATCAGGAAATGGGGGGGGGGGGTGAGAAAAAGATGGATTGCTCTTTTTCTCAGAGATGAGCCCACACAAAACAGCGTGAAACGTCTACATTTTCGCACAAACTAATTAAAACTACTTGAGCCTTACCTCATTAGACCGATTTCATCAGAGCCAAACACGCAGAGACTCTTACAGCCGACACGATTAAAATAATACGGGCTGCAAGTCTACTGTGATTTCTAACTTAGTAGACGGGCCTCTCTTTAACTAGAGAAGACATGTGTTTCCTACCTGTCTCGACCGCTGAGTAGATTAAGGGCTTAGATCCAAAGGTAAATGTAAAAACAATTGCATTGCAGCCAGTGAGTTGATCACAGTGGATAAGTGGAGGCTGAGTACTTTGACCGGAAGCATAAATGATTACATTGGAGTTCTGTTCCCAACCTTAAGAAACTAAGGTTTTCCTCTTCATTTATCTTGCATAGTAATCATTTCATAAATTTTTTTTTAATTTTTTTTAACGTTATTTATTTTTGGGACAGAGAGAGACAGAGCATGAACGGGGGAGGGGCAGAGAGAGAGGGAGACACAGAATCAGAAACAGGCTCCAGGCTCTGAGCCATCAGCCCAGAGCCTGACGCGGGGCTCGAACTCACGGACCGCGAGATCGTGACCTGGCTGAAGTCGGACGCTTAACCGACTGCGCCACCCAGGCGCCCCAGTAATCATTTCAAATTACCAAACTCCTCACAAGGATTTCTGGATGTCAACAGTGATGAGGGAGCAGAAGGCAAGGGGACAGGCCACAAACAGCCCCACCCCTAGGTGGGATATGTGTGATATTCCTCGGACACTCCTGGCTGTCCAAGAACGAAGAAAAGGGGAAAAAGAAATGGTGAACTGACAGAAATCATAGACCTGAAGGACCTAAAATTCTTCATCACCCCTCCATAGGGCTGTGGGAAACAAAGGCAGAAGGAAATGGCAGACAGAACTAAATTTCCTTCTAACCTTCTAACGTGAGGCTGACAGTTTCCCCAGGAACTCCCCAGGTCTTAATGTTAATGCTTTGCTAGAGGGAAAAACAACCTTAGCTTGACAATAGCTAGGCCTCCAGTATCCTGGGAGTCTTCTTTAGCATATGAAAGTCTCACTGGAAACTTCCCCTGGACTTTACCTACCTCAACCCCATAGGATATACCCAGTCTCTCCTTATGGTCCCGGGGCAGCTCTTCCTGCCCACGGGTCCTGTCTCCGTGCTTTAATTTTTTTTTTTTAACATTTATTTATTTTTGAGACAGAGAGAGAGAGAAAGCATGAACAGGGGAGGGTCAGAGAAAGAGGGAGACACAGAATCTGAAACAGGCTCCAGGCTCTGAGCTGTCAGCACTGAGCCCAACGCAGGGCTCGAACCCATGGACCGCGAGATCATGACCTGAGCCGAAGTCGGACGCCCAACCGACTGAGCCACCCAGGCGCCCCTGTCCGTGCTTTAATAAAATCACCTTTATGCACCAAAGACGTTTTCAAGAATTCTTTCTAGGTCGTTGGCTCCGGACCCCACGAACCCCACTATCACCCCAAAAACCTCATCAAATAGCTTTTAGGGTATTTCATCTTGGTATCTAACATTAAGTGTCTGATATATCAGATTTGGGCTTGATGTTGCGCGCTCTCTCTCTCTCTCTCTCTGCCTTAAGGCTCTACTTTCTTCATCTTCTTTTTCTAATTCCTGAAATGCAATTTCTCATTCCTGCTCATTCTAGGTAACCTGAGGAAACTACAGTTGCCAACCTAGGCCCTTGATTTTGACCTTGTTCTGTTTTCTGCCTCCAGGGTAAGCATTTGTCACAGCAGGAACACATAAGGAGATTCTGGCCAGGATGGGACTATGCCCCAGAAGCAAGGACTCCTTGGTGCCTGTTAATATGCACTCCTTTGACCCCTGCTGAAAGTTGGGGTATGCTGCAAGGTGGCAACATCACTGGGAACCCAGGGAGGAGAGCTTTCATGGGACACAGATGCGGGGAGGGGAACAGGGGCAGAAGCAGGGGTGTCTTGAGGAGAGACTAGAGAACCAGTGAGCAGGTCCTGAGTCCAGGCCAGCACCTGAAAGATTTGGAGTGGGAAGGGTCCAGAGGAAGGTCTCAGCTTTGGAAGTGAAAAGCCGAAATTGGGAGAACATTAGGCATCGCAGAGGTCATTGTAACACTCTTGCAAGTCAGGAGAAAAGAAGCAAAGCTAAGCCCTTGGAAGGGACTCTAGAAGAGACCAAGAAGAACGCTGGCCTCTATCCTTAGATATGGTGCAAGGCAGGACCCCATTCATGAGTCAGCACGGCCCAGGTCCTTGGGGAAGACTCACCACCCCGGGGCACCCAGTCCTACCAGGCTTAGGGACGGTCTGGCAAGGTGGATCTGAAACATGACCGCTTTACAGAGACTGTCACCTTACAACTTAGAACAGCAGGCAGGGGCGCCTGGGTGGCGCAGTCGGTTAAGCGTCCGACTTCAGCCAGGTCATGATCTCGCGGTCCGGGAGTTCGAGCCCCGCGTCAGGCTCTGGGCTGATGGCTCAGAGCCTGGAGCCTGTTTCCGATTCTGTGTCTCCCTCTCTCTCTGCCCCTCCCCCGTCATGCTCTGTCTCTCTCTGTCCCCAGAATAAATAAACGTTGAAAAAAAAATTAAAAAAAAAAAAAAAGAACAGCAGGCAAAAATACATCCTCAACAAGCCAGAGCTAGTGTTATAGACGGACATTCCTGACACAAGGCCTTTGGGGTCCTTTGATGTTTGTTTGCTGTCTGGAACATAGCAATTCATTAGGTAGGATCATTAGCAACAGCAATCGACTCTGGCTGACCTAAGCAGAAAGAGTAATTTATTCAAAGGAAATGAAGTACCTCATGGAATCACTCAAAGATCTGGGGTGCGAGTCCAGAAACCCGCACATCCCACAGCAGAACTGCTCCCAGGTCCCGGTCAGCAGTGGCCCCAAGCAGCAGACCCAGGATGCACTGCCGCCCCAGCTGCCATGGGACCTCCATCTTGCTGCCTCACCGCAGCCGCCACCACGCCGGGGACACAGTCGTGCGCTGCAGAGAATCCTCTGAAGTCCCTGCTTCTGGGCCCCTTCAAACCCAAGGGCTGTGTGTGAGGTTGGCAAAGCCTAGGTCTCGCCTCCCTGCAAGAAAGGCGATTCCTTTGGCCACGATGGCAGGTGCACTCTGACGCCCACAGAGATTCATACAGCAGAGAACTCGTCACACTGGAGACACCGAGAGGGGACTCAAGCGATGAGCAACCAAGAAGAACGACGGAAGCGATTCCAGACCTCCAGTGCATCTAGAACCGTATGCTATGGACTGAATATTTGTGTCCCCGACCCCGGTGTAATGGTGTTAAGAGGTGGGGCCTTTGGGAGGTGATTAGGCACGAGGGTGGTACCATCGTGATGGGATTAGTGACCTTACCAGAAGAGACGCAAGAGACGATCTCTCTCTCTCTCTCTCTCTCCTCTCTCTCTCTCTCTCTCTCTCTCTCTCTCTCTCTCTCTCTCTCTCCTGTATGAGGACTCAGCAAGATGACAGCTGCCTATCTGCTCAGAAAGGAGCTCTACCAGACGCATGGAACCTGCTGGCACCTGATCTTGGACTTGCAGCCTCTAGAGCTTTGAGAAATAAACGTCTTGTCATTTAAGCCCCCAGTCGGTGGCTTTCTGTGATAGCAGCCAGAGCAGAGGAAAACAGGTTGGAATGAGCTAGATCTCACTGAGGAGTCACAATGCTGCGCCTTTCGCGTCTTACTTTGTTTGCCTCACTCCTCTGGCTTCGCGGCTATCGCTCTGGCCGAATGCCTGCTGGGACTTCTCAGTGTCCGCGTCCTCCTCTTTCCCACCTGCCAGCTCCCCAGTCCCTGACCTCTGAAATCTGCCTGTGGCTTCCTTTCCTCCTTGCTCAGGACATTTCTCCTTCTCAGATTCTAGCCACTCGTGCCGTTCTGATGGTCCCGTCACAGCAAGTGATTCGGACACCTCTTCCGAAAGATAACTATGCGCTCCTCGGTGACCAAGCATTCTGCCGTATCCCGGGGTCAGAGCTCTGCGGAGTCACATGATGACAAGGCCCTAGCGGTCATTGGATCCCCGTGGACGGGGCTGTGATGATATGTAACTCGTGCCAAAGCTGGGTCTCAATGGGTTGCGTGAAGCTAGCTGTACTGTATCATCGAAGTGATATTTTTGGCTGACGTTTAACACTAGGCTCCCCACCCAATCATCCCTCCAGAGCGTATCTGAATTTTCAACAACTAAGTGAAAATATTACGGTAAAAAACGTGTCTCTTGAATGCTCTGTGCGATGACTGCCATCCATCTGACAGGGGGGTTGAGGGAAGAGAAAGTGGGTGCCTCAGCAGCCCCGCAGTAAAGCCCTGGTTCCCCCCCCGAACAGCTCCTTCTTTGCACGTCTGTCCGGAGGCACAGCCCTAGCTTGCCCTGTGGCTGAATTTCTTCAAGCGTGAGGTACTCGGAAATTCCTAATGACACACTGCATAGCACTGTCCAAAGAGATCACTCCAGAAGGTTTGAGAAGCATTCTGTGCAAAATAAAATGCTGAGCAGCAATCTGGAAAGCGCGACCCCCTTCGGAAGGCAGAGAGACAGAGGAAGGGAAATTGCATTCGGGACAAGTCGGGACAAGAGGTCGGAAGGAAAATGCAGCAGCATTCAGTTCTGAGGAGTCCCCGGGGTGGGGGTGGGAGGGTGAGAGATTCCTGGGAAGCCAAAACATGGCCTGAACCCAGCAAGGGACATACTCGGCCTCTGGTCAGAACCAGATAAAGCATCTCTAGGGGAACTTTAGGTACCTTCTTCATCCATCCTGGCTGCACAACACTGCTCCCTGTGGACTCGGACGTGTGAGTCTGTCTCCCTCGAGTCAGGCTTTCGATGTTGCTGTGTCTGCTTCTCTAGGGGTTTCCCTAGCGGGTTCTGAAACCCACTCCGGGCTTTCGGAAGGTGCCTGGTGTGGTTCACAGCATCCACAAGTGCGTTGCAGTCTGCAAAACCCTCTCCCATCCATTCTTTCCTCTGAATCTCAGGGCGGCTCGGCAGGTGGGCGGAACATAAAAAGTCCCGGGGTCCGCCATGCTCCCAGGATGTCGCAGAGAGTTGGCCATGGTGGATCTGGATGCCTCCCTTCACTGCCGGCTCCCTCACTTCCAGTAAAACATGCTGTCTCCTCCCAGGGGTCCAGAAAAGGGAGCCAGGAGTTGTTACTATCCACTTAGCATCCCTTCTTTTCTTTAGGGAACTACCCCTTCCCTATTTCTAACGGTCCTGCTATCATCAATGACAGGTCCTTCCCTGTCATCAAGAGGTGGGCTCAGGGTCTCCACAGCTGCAGAACCTCTCTTCCCGCACAACGGGTCCTGAATGGATGACATACGTACGGAAACTGAGGTTACAGGCTCTTCCACTATTCACCCCAAAGGGACCGTTGGATCGTTTCTGCTATGGAGATCCCCAGATGTCCTCAATGCTGTCCTTCCCGAGGACAGGGAAGTCAGATTTTGCTTAACTTAGCCGAACCATGCCGACCGACTGATTGAAACTCCATAAGTGCCATCAATCAGCTGCACCAGGGGAGGAAAAAACCTTGAATTTTAAGTCCTAGGAAAGCAAACAAACATACTTCGGTTTTCTGGGAAACGTGTCGGAAGTCATTTTTCTCACAGGCAGGAAGATACTTTTTAAGGTTTTGTCTATGTATGTGCAAACTGGGCCTGGCATCGACAACCTAAGTTGATGCAGGTCCTATGGCATCAGCAGAAAGAGCCTCACAAATCTTTCGGGGAATAGTAACACTGTTCAGACAGTCGCTTGTGGAAGTGTGAGTCGTCATTAGACATCTTCGTTGGCTTGACTAGTCAGATCTAAGCAGGCTTCCGAGCCACGAAGGCCCAAGGGATCTGAAATAACTAGCTTGCCAAGCATTTTCGAAAACACATCACGCTCTCTGAATTCTGTTTGGCCCAAAAGATTGGCCGAGGCCCAGTTTCTCTTCCTGTGCTCTTGGAAAGCTTCCCTTCCTCCCAATGCTAGTGTTAAGCAAAATGAGAACCCAAGAAAATGTATGCCTATTTCTTCTAAACTTAGCCCCTCACTGGGACCGTCGCCTCTTTCTGGCCTCTTTTATGTGACAGCCTGTTCCAAGCAAAGGAGACGATATCTATTATTTATCCTACAGCACACATTTATATTAGAGGTACCTATCCCAGGGTATTTACAGGCTCCCTTTCAGCCAGCAGCCAGCAGATGAAGGAAGCATTACGAAGGACAGTGTTGGCACGAAGGAGGTCGTGCTCCTTACTTTTGGCCCAGGCTGATGTCACCTTCAGAACTCTGAGAACATGACATCTAAATGAAGCCATCACAATCTTTCCACCTGCAAAGATCCTTATCCCTACTCCCCACCCCCAAAAGAGAAAAAGCCAGAAGCATAACAATTTGCTTTTATCTCCAGGTTTTTTCCAGGCCTACGCTAATTTCTTGTTTTTGCAAAAGGGCCCAGTTGCTTTCGTGGCCAAGAGCAGATGGGCTTCAATCACAGGTGAGAGGAGCAAAGGTCAGCAGACTTGGGTTCTAGTATTTCTTTCCCTCCAACCACATAGTCCTGTGAGCCTCATGCTCCTTATCATTCAAAGGCATATCCACACGTCATTACCAGTCTAAAGAAGTAAAGTGACCACCAGATGATTCGTCGAGCGTTTTCCATTTGGGGACTACAGGTTCTGATCACTGCAGGGGAGGAAAAATAATTTTCCCTCTACCCTTCTAGGTTCTTGGCCGAGACTACCCCTGTCATAGAAAGATAGACCAACAGGAACAAAACGAGTTGTTAATTGCACATGCACCTTCAGGAGCCCCACAAAGGTATGAGACTCAAAGAAGTGACCAGAACAAGAAGCTTTCATGCCTTTTAGACAAAGAAACAGTGAGCCCGTAAAGAATTGACAAGACAAAGGGGTTTGAGCTAAGGGTAGTAAAATGGTGAAGAAGTAACGAGATTTGTTTATACAGCCTTCCTCAGCCCTAAATTCCCTGTGTCTAGCGATAAGGATGCCTTCCACGCTTCTGCCACAGGGAGGGTACCTTTCACATGGCAAATGCATTTCCTATTTTCAGACGGTGTTTATTGGACCAGCTGTTTCTCAAGTACCTTTAATTTAAAATAATCAGTATCCCAAAGTGGCATCTTTTGGCATAAGCCATTCTGAACCCTGATCTCACTAATTCCAAGGTATGAGGGTTTTTTTTTTTCCCTCCACACCAAGCAACTCTCAGACACCGGTGGGGTGGCCTACCATTCAACTCAATTCTGACACTATCTACTCAGAGAGAGCATCAGACTCTGCATTTGAAGGGTCCAGTTCTACAAGAGTGCCCCCCCCCCATTTCTGAGCCAATCACAAGTCCAGGTTATTTCCTGTGCTTCTGACTGGTCATAAATCGGAGACCCCCACAAACCCCATTTTGGGTTCAATTAGTTTGCTAGAGCAGCTCGCAAGACTCCGGGGAACATTTTACTTACTGGTAATAAGAATAAACGGGTATTGTTACCAGTTTCTTTCAGAGGATGTAACTCAGGAATAGCCCATGGAAAAGATGCATAGGGCAAGGGAAGGGGAAGGGGCACAGAGCTTCGTGCCCTCTCCAAGTGTAATACTCTTGCCATGTCTCCTTCGTTTTGCTAATGAGGAAGTTCTCTGAACCCCGTCCTTTGTATTTTTACTGAGGCTTTATTACGTAGCCGTGGTTGATCAAATGACTGCCCATTGGCAACTGAACTGGGTCTCCAGCCCCTCCTCCAGAGATGGGGGCGGGGGGAGTAGACAGACTGAAAGTTGCAACACTCTCACCACACGGTTGGTTCTCTTGGCAACCAGCCCCCATCTTCAGGTGCTTTCCAAAAGTCGCCTCATTAACTTAACCAAAGACACCTTGACTGCCCTCATCACTTAGGAAATCTCAAGGGTTTTAGAAGCTCTGTGCCAGAAAAGGGGACAGAGACCACGTATGTATTTCTTACTATAAATCACAATATCACAGGGACTGAGTCATCAAAAGCACTCCCGAGGCGGAGTGTTCACGGCAAACATTTCGACTTTGGTTCCCCTGCAACAGGTCTAAGACCGCTGAAATCACATTGTCCTATTGGCCGCACAGTGGGACGTGATAATAAAGAGGGTGGGGGCGAGTGCAGTGGGAACCACTTGTGCTGAGGTTGAGAAGAGTGAGCTCATCTTCCGACTCCACCACCAGGTCAGGTCACTTGCCTTTCTGGACCTTCGTGCTGCAGTGTCCCAGCTGAAAAGATTGGCAATGACAAGAACTCAGGTGGCTTCAACCACTAACAATCCCGCCCCACACTGTCTACAGTCTACGGGAAGCTGCCCCCAGCAGCACCTGTAAATTATATGTACAACAAAGAAGAAGCTGTAAACATTTTCTACATTAACGGTGCTGGGAAGTGTTAAGAGGCACTCATTGTGTACCACAGGTATACAGGTAGTAATTCATCGCCCCGAGCAACGGTTGGCAGGAGCAGAAGTAGCTGCAGGTGAGGAGTGCACAGAACAGGAACTATCTATACCTCACCAAATTATCCCTAAAAAATAGTTACAACTTGGGGGCGCCTGGGTGGCTCAGTCGGTTAAGCGGCCGACTTCGGCTCGGGTCATGATCTCGCGGTCCGTGAGTTCGAGCCCCGCGTCGGGCTCTGTGCTGACAGCTCAGAGCCTGGAGCTTGTTTCAGATTCTGTGTCTCCCTCTCTCTGACCCTCCCCATTCATGCTCTGTCTCTCTCTGTCTCAAAAATAAATAAATGTTAAAAAAAAAATTAAAAAAAAAAAGTTACAACTTGAAGAGAGCAGGTAGCTTTGCTATTTTAATCCCTTTTTAAGTTTATTTATTTTGAGAGAGCACACGTGCACACAGGCGAGGAGGGGCAGAGAGAGAGAGGGAGAGAGAGAATCCTAAGCTGTTAGCACAGAGTCCAATGTGGGGCTCGAACTCACGGACTGTGAGATCATAATCTGAGCCAGAATCAGGAGTCAGATGTTTAACCAACTTAGCCACCCAGGTTCCCCGATATTTTAATCTATAATTTGAAAAATTTTAAGATTGATTTTAGAGATGTTGAGGCCCAGAACTCAAAGTAGTCTAGCAACGTGTCAGGTGCTTAGTGGGCTGAAGGGTGGCTCCCAAAGAGGTATGTCCACATCCTAATCTCCAGAGCCTGTGACTGTTACCTTATCCAGCAAAAGAGTGAATATTAGTATATATGACAAAAGATGTGGTTAATGAAGAATATTGAGAAAAGAAGCTTATTCTGGTTATCTGGGTGAGCTCTAAATGCAGTCACGTATGTTTATAAGAAGAGGTAGGGTAGAGAGAGTGTTGAGACCTACACACTACTATGGACTGAATATTTGTATCCTCCCCAAATTCTTGTGCTGAAATGCTAAATCCTGGGGTGCCTGGGTAGCTCGGTCAGTTGAGTGTCTGACTTCAGCTTAGGTTATGATCTCGCAGTTTGTGGGTTGGGGCCCCACATCAACACAGAGCCCAATTTGGATCCTCTGTCCCTCCCCAACTTGTGCGCGCACTCTCTCTCTCTTGCTCTCTGTCTCTCTCTCAAAAATAAATAAAACATTAAAAAAAAAAAGAAATCTTAACTCCCAATGTGATAATTTTAGGAGATGGGGCCATGAAGATGGCCATGAAGGTCATGAGATTAGATGATACAGTCATGAAGTGGGGGGCTCTCATGAATGGGATTAGTGCCCTTAGAGAAGAGACTCCAGAGATCTCCCTCACCTCTTCCACCACACGAGGATTCGGCAAGACAAAGAGTCTATGAACCAGGAAGTGAGTCCTCTCTAGACACCAAATCTGCCAGGGCTTTGAAGAAGAAACAAAGAAAAAGATTCTTCTTAGAGCCTTCAAAGGGAGCACAGCCCTTTCGTACCTTGACTTCACACTTCTAACCTCTTGAAAACTGAAAGAATAAAAGTCTGTTATTTTAAGCCCCTTCGTGATGTAATTTGTTGCAGCAGTCCTAAGAGACTTAATACATGTAGCCAAGATGCTTTCATAGATAGATAATTATTCATAAGTATCAATAAAACAATAACTTATGTAGAATAATACTTGACTTATTGCTTAATCAATTATCTTTGAATTATAAGTGTATAAAAATTTCAAAGTTTTAGTAGACACATAGATCAATGGAACAGAATACAGAGCCCAGAAATAAACTCATGCTTATATGGTCGATTAATCTATGATAAAAGAGGCAAGCACATACAATGAGATAAAGACATTCTTGAATAAATGGTGCTGAGAAAACTGGGCAGCCACATGCCAAAGAATAAAATTGGATCGTTTCCTTACACCATACACAAAAATAAACTCAAAGTGGGTTAAAGACCTTATTTGAGGCCCCATCCATAAAACACCTAGGAGAAAACATAGGCAGTAATCTCTGACATTGAACTTCCCCCAAATTTTCTCAATATGTCTCCTCAGATAAGGAAACAAAAGCAAAAATAAGCTATTGGAACTACACCAAAATGAAAACCATTTGTACAGTGAAGGAAACCATCATTCAAATGAAAAGGCAACCGACTCAATGGGAGAAGATATTTTCAAATGATATATCTGATAAGGGGTTAATATCCAACATATACATAGAACTTATACAACTCAACACCAGAAAAACAAACAATCCAATTAAAAGATGGGCAGAAGGGGGGCCTGGGTGGGTCAGTTGGTTAAGCATCCGGCTCTTGATTTAAGCTCGGGTCACGGTCTCATGGTTTGCAAGTTCAAGCCCCACATCGGGCTCTGTGCTGACAGTATTCTCTCTTTGCCCCTCCCCCCCCAATAAACAAATAAACTTAAAAAAAAAATGGCCACAGGACCCAAATAGATATTCTTCCAAAGAAGGCATAGAGATGGCCAACAGACACATGAAAAAAATATCACTCACCGTCAGGGAAATGCAAGTCAAAACCCAGTGAGATATCACCTTACACCTGTCAGAATGGTTACAATCAAAAAGACAAGAAACAACAAGTGTTAGAACGTGGAGGAAAAGGGACTCTTGAGCACAGTTGGCAGGAATGTAAGTTGGTGCAGTCACTGTGGAAAATAATAGGGAGGTTCCTCAACACACTAAAAATAGAAATACCTGTACAATCCAATAACCCCAGGACTGGGTATTTACCCAAAGAAAACAAAAACATTAATTTGAAAAGCTATAAGCACCCCTATGCTCACTGCAGCTTTATTTACAATAGCCAAACGTGGAAGCAACCCAAGGGTTCATTGAAAGATGAAGGGATAAAGAAAGATGTGTCAAAAAATTAAAAATAGAACTACCCTATGACCCAGCAATTGCCCTATAGGTATTTATCCAAGGGATACAGGTATGCTGTTTTGAAGGGGCACATGCACCCCCATGTTTATAGCAGCACTATCCACAACAGCCAAAGTGTGGAAAGAGCCCAAATGTCCATCGATGGGTGAATGGATAAAGAAGATGTGGTACATATATTCAGTGGAGTATTGCTCGGCAATCAAAAAGAATGAAATCTTGCCATTTGCAACGACGTGGATGGAACCGGAGGGTATTATGCTAAGCGAAATTAGTCAGAGAAAGACAAATATCATATGACTTCACTCATATGAGGACTTTAAGACACAAAAGAGATGAACATAAGGGAAGGGAAGCTAAAATAATATAAAAACAGGGAGGGGGACAAAAACATAAGAGACGCTTAAATCTGGAGAACAAACAGAGGGTTGCTGCAGGGGTTGAGGGAGGGGGGATGGGCTAAATGGGTAAGGGGCACTAAGGAATCCAGTCCTGAAATCATTGTTGCACTATATGCTAACTTGGATGTCAATTTAAAAAATAAATTAAAATAACAAAAAAGGTATATTTCCATGAAAAAAATGAAAAAATAATGAAAATAAAGAAATAAAAAATAAAGGGGGAAAAAAAAGATGTGATTTACATAGACACAATGGAACATTACGCAGCCACAAAATTGACCGAGATCTTGCATTTGCAACAGCATGGATGGACCTAGACGGTATGATGCTAAGTGAAATTAGTCAGACAGAGAAAGACCAATACTTATTTCACTTCTATGTGGAATCTAAAAACAAAACAAAACAAAACCAATGAACACACAGCAGAAACAGACCTATAAATACAGAGAACAAACTGGCAGTTGCCAAAGTTGGGGGGGTGTGGACCAAATGGGTGAAGAGGATTGGGAGTTACAGGCTTCCGGTTACGGATGAATCACTCGGGGATGAAAGGTACAGCAGAGAGAATATGGCCAGTACTATTATAGTTATGTTGTGTGGTGACAGACGATTAGCTGCATTTGTGGTGAGTGTAGCATGAAGTCCAGAGTTGTGGAATCACTATGTTGTGCACTTGCGACCCATGTAGCATCATGTGTCAACAACACTGCATTAAACTGAAGAAAATCCCAAAATTTCGAGAAGCTGAAGAGGTCACATAGCTTCCTACACACGCTCTTAATTTAAGAGTCTGAAACGAGCTCTGTTTCAAATGCCATCTGATTAGTGTCGCCTAATGCAGCCTCTCGTTCTAAAATAACTTGAGATACTAGGGGGAAAAAAATCGCCCAAATCTAAGGCTAACAGATAATCTATTGCCCAAATCTGGGACTTCTTTTAACAGATGTTTGACGTACGCATAATTTCAAAGCCAAATGCTTGACGCTATTAGTAAGCACGGGAAAACAAGCCAGGCCCAAGTTCAAAATTTCAAATGAAGTATGGAAAAAGGCAAGAAACTTTTATGAAATGAATATATTATAAATGTTTCCATGCGCACTAGCTCTGTGGTGTTTACAAGAGACAGGATTAATACATAACGGCAGGCAAAAGTTGGAAGAAAATAGACTGAAAACACACTTATGCACGCACACACACACCTCGCACACCAGGCAAATATAGCCAACAGAAAGCTGATGTTGCTTCTACAATTCCAAATAAGATAGACTTTGCTGAGGACACACACACACACACACACACACACACATTATTAGTAGTAAAGTTAATCACTACTCAATAATACAAAAGAACAATTTCCCATGAAGATTTAGCAATTTTAATACTTTTTAAAAAAATGTTTATTTATTTTTGAGACAGAGAGAGACAGAGCATGAACGGGGGAGGAGCAGAGAGAGAGAGGGAGACACAGAATCCAAAACAGGCTCCAGGCTCTGAGCTGTCAGCACAGAGCCCGACGCGGGGCTTGAACTCATGGACCATGAGATCGTGACCTGAGCTGAAGTCGGATGCTTAACCGACCGAGCCACCCAGGCGCCCCAACAATTTTAAACATATATGTACTGAGCGGGAAACCATAAGAGACTTTTTTTTTTTTTGAAAGAGAAGGAGAACACGAGAGTGGGGAGGGGGGCAGAGAGAGAGAGAGAGAGAAAGAATCTCAGCAGGATCCACGCTCAGCACATAGGGCTCTATCCCACAACCCTGGGATCACGACCTGAGCCAAAATCAAGAATTGGATGCTCAACCGACTGAGCCACTCAGGCACCCCCATAAGAGACTGTTAACAGTTCAGAACAGGGGCACCTGGGTGGCTCAGTCAGTTGAGTGTCTGACTTCGGTTCAGGTCATTATGGCTCAGGTCATGATCTCGCAGTTCGCGAGTTGGAGCCCCCAGTGGGGCTCTGTGCTGACAGCTCAGAGCCTGGAGCCTGCTTCCGATTGTGTCTCCCTCTCTCTCTGCCCCTCCCCTGCTTACACTGTCTCTCTGTCTCCTTCAAAAATAAATAAACATTAAAAATTAAAACCAACCAACAAACAATAGAGAAGAAACAGAGTTGATGGGAGGAAGGTGGGTGGGGATGGGCTAGATGGGTGATGCATATTAGGAGGGCATTTGTGATGAGCCCTGGGTGTTGCATGTAAGTGAATCACTGAATTCTACTTTTGAATCAATATTACACTGTACTGAGTTAACTAGAATTTAAGCACAAATTAAAAAAAAATATATATATGTACTTAAGTGTATATACTCCAAATATAGGAAATAAAACTTTTCAGAATTATAAAACAAATAATAATAAATGTGCTGCTATGGTAAGATGTTTCATACAAGTCTCTCAGTAATTGCTCTATCAGGCAGACCAGTGATTACTAAACACGGGGGTGGAACAACACAGGGGACAAGTTTTCTCAAAGTCGTATGAATGGATTCCTGAGACTAACAACTGGAAATTTTAAACATCTTTCTAAAGATCCGTACAATGTTTACCAATCTGATGATACCCAACACAAATATTCTAGCAACAACATTCTCTGACCACAATACCTTGAGGAAGAAGAAATGGATAAAAGATGACCCCCAAATGCTTATACTTGGAAATCAAAACACTCTTTTCCAAATAACTCATGGGCAATTGCAAAAATAATAATGGAAATTAGAAAATAACAGTACATGGGGTGCCGAGGTGGCTCAGTCGGCTGAGCATCCAACTTCGGCTCAGGTCATGATCTTGCGGTTCATGAGTTCGAGCCCCGCGTCGGGTTCTGTGCTGCCGGCTCAGAGCCTGGAGCCTGTTTCGGATTCTGTGTCTCCATCTTTCCCTGCCCCTCCCTCACTCATGCACGTGCGCGCTCTCTCTCTCTCCCTCTCTCTCTCTCTCTCTCTCTCTCTCTCTCTCAAAAAGAAATAAACAGTTAAAAAAAAAGAACAGTACATATAAAATTTGTGGGATAAAGCTTGCAAAGTATCAGAGGCAAATATACACACTCAAATCCACATTTTAGAAAGAAAAAGCATTGAAACTATGAGCGAGGCATCCAATTTTGAAAAGGGTATCAGTGTAGATGCTAAGGAAATAGAAGGAAAAATAATAATAAAGATAAGGCAAAAAAATAATTAAAGAGGCAACAAAAATTATATAAGGAAAACCGGCTCTTTGAAAAGGCTAAGTTGAAAAAAAAAATTATAAAACTGACTTAGAATCAGTAGAGCGTATAAAATAAAGAATCAGAAATGAAAAGGTGGAAGTATAGATAGAGATGTTTCTAAAACATAAAACCATAAGCGGTGCCTGGGTGGCTCGGTCGGTTAAGCGTCCGACTCTTGGTTTCAGCTCAGGTCATGATCTCATTGTTGTGGTTTCCAGCCCCATGTTGGGCTTGGCACTGAGCGTAGAACTTGCCTGGGATGATTCTCTCCCTCTCTCTCTGCCTCCCCTGCTCACAGTCGCTCGCGTTCTCTCTCAAAATAAATAAAAATTAAAAATAATAATCATAATAAAATAAAATAGAAAACAATAATCTGAAATGTTTGTGCCAGAAAAATTCTTTCTTGTACTGAACATGTGCATATATATGAGAAAGGATTTTATAATCATGATACTAGAAACAAATTCATAAGGAAAGAGATTAATCAAATTGAAACATATAAAACTAAAACATACCCTGTAAGTTAAAATATTAATTCAAAAATGTTTTAAATTTTTAGGAAATTAGAAAATGTTTCAACAAATATGAGAGACAATTGTTAATATATTAAATGTTCAAAGAATTCTGATAGATAAAATAGATACACATCCCAGTGGAAAATAGAAAAGATATTTGAATATATGATTCACAGGAGTAGAAAGAAAATGACCATTGGATTTTTTTTTAACTCCTCTTTGGCTCACTGGTAACTAAAAAACCCCAAACGTAACAACAACCACAACGACAACAAGACCTGAGAAACATTCCATTCCTATCACAACCATAAACTGACAGATAATATAAGACATGTCTAAGCGTTGGTATAAAGGTGCACTCTCATCCAGTGCTGGCAGGAGAATTCAGTTAGTATCAAATTAAGTAATTTGATTTATTTCTGGACAGCACTTCAAAAATATATAGGAAACACTTAAAATGTGTGCATTTTTCGGAGTCAGCAATTCCAATTCGGTAATTTACTCTATGAGAAAAGTCACTGGTTTGCATAAAGCCTTCTTTGTAGGGATATTCATGCTTATAATAGAGAAAGTTTGGTAACAAACTAAATATCCAACAACGGGAAAACAAAACTTTGCAACCATTAAAAATGGTGCTGTAATGTTAATGGAGTTCTTGAGGAAATGGCTAAAAGAGAATTCTTGAGACCTTCTTTGGTGCAAAAGGGTGATTTTATTAAAGCATGGGGACAGGACCCCTGGGCAGAAAGAGCTGCCCTGGGGTTGTGAAGAGTGACTGATTATATACTTTCAAGTGAGTGGGGGTGAGGGATAGTGTAAGTCTCTAAGGAATTTGAAAGCAAGGCTTTCAGGACCTTGAGAGGCTAGCCACTGTTAAGATAAGGTTACTTTGAGTCTTTACTAAAACAAAAATATGAAGGAAGCAAGGCAACCATGAGTTGCTTGAGGAAGGTCACTCTCTGTATGTTTCAGGTATCTATCAGTGGGCTGCAAGCTGCAAAGAGATTTAATTTAAGCTACATTTCTCTTGCCTTTGTTTCCCTCATCAATGTCACAAAGATGTAAACAAATAGACCAGCAGAACAGAAAATAGTGTCCATGAATAGACACATACACACACAGCCCCCTGGTTTACAGCAAAGGCATCAGTGAAATTTAGTGGGAGAAAATGTCCATCGGTGGATGAATGGATAAAGAAGATGTGGTATATATATACAATGGAGTATTACTCGGCAATCAAAAAGGATGAAATGTTGCCAATTGCAACTACATGGATGGAACTGGAGGGTATTATGCTAAGTGAAATTAGTCAGGCAGAGAAAGACAAAAATCATATGACTTCACTCATGAGGATTTTAAGAGACAAAACAGATGAACATAAGGGGCAGAGAAAGACACAAATCATATGACTTCACTCATATGAGGATTTTAACAGACAAAACAGATGAACATAAGGGAAGGGAAACAAAAAGAATATAAAAACAGGGAGGGGGACAAAACAGAAGAGACTCCTAAATATGGAGAACAAACTGAGGGTGGCTGGAGGGGTTGTGGGAGGGGGGATGGGCTAAATGGGTAAGGGGCACTAAGGAATCTACTCCTGAAAACATTGTTGCACTGTAAGCTGGCTAACTTGGATGTAAATCAGGGGAAAAAATTAAAATAAAAATAAAATAAAGTGAAATAAAATAAAATAAAATAAAATAAAATAAAATAAAATAAAAATAATTTAGTGGGAGAAAGGATGAACCTTTCAGTGAATGGGATTAGAGCAACTGAATATTTGTTTGGAAAAATGAACTTGGCTCTTCAGCTTACACTGTAAACCAAAATTAGTTTGTGGTCGATCGTAGACCTAAATGTAAAAGGTAAAAACTATCAAGCTTCTAGAAGAAAACATAGACAAATGGCTTCATGACCTTGTGGGAGGCAAAATTTTCTGAAGCAGGACACCGAAAGTTGTAACCACAAAAGAAAAAGAATTGATAGTCCGACTTTGTTAAAGTTAAAAACTTGTGCTGGTCAGAAAGTATCACTTCACACAAATGGCACTTCACAATGCCCACACAGCTGGTAAGCTACAAAAGACACTGACATCCTTACTCATCACGTATGTTCACACTAAAACCACAGCGATTGTGGGAAATACCTACCAAAGTGGCTACAATTAATAAGACCAAAATGCCAAATGTTAGCAAGGATGCGGAAAAAGTGGAGCTTTCATTCATCCCTGGAGGGAGTATCAATTGCTTTGACCCGTTTGGAAAAACGATTGGACCACTAAAACTACGCATACCTAC
The DNA here is from genome assembly GCF_016509475.1 of Prionailurus bengalensis. Classification (NCBI taxonomy): domain Eukaryota; kingdom Metazoa; phylum Chordata; class Mammalia; order Carnivora; family Felidae; genus Prionailurus; species Prionailurus bengalensis. Next base: position 32,985,110 of record NC_057344.1, on the reverse strand, counting down.
ACTGTGGCCTGTTTCTAGGTTCCCAAGAGAAATAAAAGCGTATGTCCTCCAAAGGACTTCTATAAAATCGCTTCTCGCCCTTTTGGCTAAGATCAAGTGCAAAGCACTTATATAAGAATGCTCATGGCCACTCTATGCACAAGAGCTACACAAAGGAAATAACCCAAATATCTGTCAACAAAAGAATGAATAAACAAATTAGGGTGTATTTATATAGTAGAATACTGTTCTATGCTATAGAATACTAGAGCATATAGTATAGGAATATAGCAATGAGGAAAAAGAAAAAGCCATTAGTATATGCAACAAGATGAATGAATCTTTAATAAAATTATGTTGAATGAAAAAAGGTGGATCCAGAAGAATACTTTTTAAAAACCGTATTCCATTTATGCAAAGTTCAAGAACAGATAAAAATACTCTATTTGTGTGTGAGTGGTAAAACTCAGAATAGAGGTACCAAGGACGCCTGGGTGGCTCAGTATCCAACTTCGGCTCAGCTCATGATCTTGTGGTTCATGGTTTTGAGCCCCATGCAGGGCTCTGGGCTGACCGCTCAGAGCCTGGAGCCTGCTAAGGACTCTGTGTCTCCCTCTCTCTCTGCCCCTCCCCTGCTCACACTCTGTCTCTCCTTCAAAAATAAATCAACATTAAAAACATGTTTTTAATAAAATACATACAATTTTATGTATGTAAATTGTACCTTAAAATATTAAAAGATGCTGTAAAAGAATATTGAGCATCGTAGGGAAATGTTAGCATCATACTCAGTAAAAACAAGTTTTATTCATTAATTTGTGCATTCAACAAATACTTATTGGGCATCTACCAAATGCCAGAGAATAATAGTGACTAAAATAGAAAATGTCTCTGTATCCAAACAGTGTACGTGCTGGTGTGAAGTTTGTTAAACAGTAAGTACATGTCTGATTTCACTCATATGTGGAATCTGAAAAAAAAAAAATTGAACTCATTGACACAGCAGACAGATGGTTGCCAGAGGTCAAAAGGCACAAACTTCCAGGTATAAGATTAATAAGTCTTGGGAATGCAATGCGCAGCATGGTGGTTATACTTACTAATGCTGGGTGGCTTATTTGCAAGATGTGAAGAGAGTAGATCTTAAAAGTTCTCATCACACACACAAAAAATGTAACTGTGTGGTGATGGACATTAACTAGACTTCTTGTGATCATTTTGCAATATACACATAGATCTTATCTTTATGTTGTACACCTCAAATTAATACAATGTTCTGATATGACAACTATACCTAATAACGATGCCCAAATTTGGATTACACATGACTTTAAGTTAAAATGTGTTACTTAGGAAAACAAAGGTCATTGGTAGTGAGTGTCAAAAAAGTTACTTGATTGCTAAAGAACATTTCAATCTTGTACACATCCGGTCACAATAAAGAGGTTTTGAATGAGTGAGCGAAGGCATGATTGTCACGGTATACAATCTATTCTTCTGCAGATAATAAAGATAAGTCTGTGGGTGGGGGGGGTGCGGGGAGCACGTGGGTGCCTCAGTTGGTTAAGCGTCTGACTCTTGATCTCGGCTCAGGTCACGATCTCACGGTTCATGAGTTCAAGCCCGGTGTGGGGCTCCACACTGATGGTGCAGAGCCTGCTTGGCATTCTGTCTCTCCTTCTCTCTGCCCCTCACCTGCTTGTGCTTTCTTGCTCTCTCAAAATAAATAAACTTAAAAATAAATAAATAAATAAATAAAAGCTAAGTCTGGGGGCACCTGGGTGGCTCAGTCTGTTAAGCGCCCAACTTCCACTCATTTGGGTCATGATCTCACAATTTGTGAGTTCGAGCCCTACATCGGGCTCCCTGCTGTCCGAGCAAGTGCCACTTCGGATCCTCTGTCTCCCTCCTTCTCCGCCCCTCCTCCCCCTCTCTCCCACAGGCACACATTCTCTCTCTCTCCAAAATAAATAAACATTAAAAAACTAATAAAGAGAAGTCTGTTTTCAGTCAAAACCCAAAAGTTATACAAAATATGGGCTACCTTACCAAGAAATATGAAACATTTTGGTAAGTTACAGTAATTATTCAAGTATCTGGGATGCTCCCTGAATATCTATTCAGATTTATTTAATAAATGAGTAAGTCTACAGCAAAAAATAAAACAGAACAATGAATACATAGATACAGTGTATTATTAAAGCGTGTGTGTGTGGTGTGTGTGTGTGTGTGTGTGTGTACACTCGTGTCAATACATGTTCAAAATAAGCATAGAAAAAAGACTGGAGAAGTTTAAGAGTGGTATCTGGGGGATTATAAGCAATTTTTAGTATCTTCTGTGTGCTTTTCTAATTTTCTGTAATGAGCACATATCCCTTTTATAATCAGGGAAAAATGTTAATAACAAAATACCTAATGCAGGCATGTCGGTTCTAGCTGTTTCTCAGCAGAGGGACAAGCACGCTACACTCCAGAGAATGTGTAGCTTATTCGTTTTGACAGCTGGCTAACACCTGGAGCAGTCGCATACCACCTGAATGAGGCTCTTCAAGGCAATTGATGTAGAAGTTGTATTAAGAGAGGAAGGACAAAGAGTCATCCAGAAAAAACTTCTTAATTGGCATCACGAAATAGTCTCTGCAGGGATTATTTGCTAAGCCAGGATTTTTCATTGGACATGAGGTCAAAGTCATTAAATCAGAGCCAGGGAAGTATATAAATTACAGTGGAATGTTTGTCCAGCCTGCTAAATCCTATCTTTGCCTCTGTCATTAACTTGCAGAATATCCTTAGGTACATTCACACAACTTGATCTCTCCTCCATTAAATGGGAAAAATCATTTCTAGGTGAGGGCTTTGCTGCAGTTTTCCACTTGGCTGTCACTGAACCAAACTGAACTGAACCAAACTCCTGCAAAAGATCCACAGTGGGGCATGAGCCCGGATCCCCGAATACTACAGTTTATTTCATGCATAAAGCCCTTTACAAGTCACGTCACAGGAGAAGCCATTATGTAAAAAGTCATTATGTGAAAACATGTTTGCAGTGGAAGTTAGATTATTTAGAAATCCACAATCTGTGATTAATCTGATCTTTCGATACAGAACAGTTAAGTAAGACGTTAACCCTGGAGGTTAGGTCTCGCGAATATGTTCACCATTATTTTTCTACGTCCCAATGCATGGAGGCATCCAGCTATGTAAATCTGATTCAGATTGTAAGTCCTCTCTTTCAGAGAAAGTCATGCGTTCTACAAAATTATTCCATATGGCATTTACATTAATTGTAAGACACACACACACACACACACACACACACACACACACTGTTAATGTGATGGCGAATTTTGTGTATCCACTTGAATGGGTCCCAGGAGGCCCAGATAACTGGTCACACATTATTCTGGATGTGTCTATAATGGTGCTTCTGGATGAGATTGACTTTGGAATCAGACTGAGTGGAGTAGATTGTCTTCCTTCATGTGGGTGGTCCTCACCCAATCAGTTGAAGGCCTGACTAGAACAAAAAGCCTGAAAAATAAGAAATTCCTACCTGACTGCCTTTGAGCTAGGATATCAATTTTTGTTTTGTGCCTTCAGACTCAAACTGAAGCACTGGCTTGTTCTGGGTCTCAAGCCTGCCAGCTTTTGAACTGGAACTAACCATCCGTTCTCCTGGTCTCTGGGCCTTCAGACTTCAGATTGGAGCTATAACCTTTAGCTCCTTCTGGGTCTCCAGCACCCAACCACTGATCTTGGGACTTTCCAGACTCCACAATCACGTGATCTGATTCTATGTAATAGAGAGTAATGACGTTGACCATATTTCATATGCTTACTGACTCTTCGGGTATTGCCCTCTTGTGAAATGATGCCTTTAGATGAACAGAAGTTTTTAACTTTAATAAAATCCAACTTACCACCCCTTTATCTTTGTGGTTAAAGCTCTTAGTGTCCCGCTTAAAAAAAGTTTTGCCTACCACAGCCCACCAAAAGACCATTTACTATATATGTGTGTGTGTATATATATATATATATATATATATATATGAAATATCAATATATATATTGATATATCGATATATTGATTGATCAATATTGATACATCTATCTATATATATATATATCAATAATATCATTGATATTATATATTGAATTTACATCAGTATAAAATTCCAAATCATTGTGATGACTTAGACACTAGATATGTCAAATACAGGAAGTGGGTTTTGTAATTTCTTCACTTGACATGTTTTAATCCTATAACCGCTAGAATGATTATAAATTAGCTACATGAATGTACTAAAAACTTTACAGAATTTTCCGAATTATTGAACTTATTCTAGATCAGTTTTCTCAAAGAAATCAGTCACATAAATAAGACTTTTGTGAATGTCTTCAACATGATCATCTTCATTAACGTTCTTTGCTGGTTCCTCCTCCTTTCCCTGAATTTTAAATGCTGAAGTATCCCATGCTCTGTCCTCGGACCAATTGTATTTTCTGTCCATACTCATCCTCTGGGTGTTATATCCAATTTCATAGCTTTAATTACCACATTTTAGTATCCAGAATGTATCTCATGAGCCCAAACATTCCCTTGGACTTTAAGCACTTATCCACTCCCACTTATAAGTCTCATGACCATCTCAAAATTATGTCAACATTGAGCTTCTGATATTTGCACACTGCCTCTCCCTCTTTTTTTTTTTTTATGACTTTTTAACCTGTGTGCTGCCTGTGGGATTGGTCTCAGTATTGTCTAACTCAGAGTTCAAACAGCAAAAAGTGGCTTGGATCTCTGGCTAGAATAAGCTGCAAGAAGCTGCAGGCTCATGAAAATTACAAGAGTGCAGCAGACAGACCTACAGATAACCCAGAGCAAAGATCACTGCTTGGGGAATACACTAGAACAACTAAGACCCCCAGGAGAAGCAGGGGGAAAACTCTTAGGGAAATTAAGATGTTTCAAGGAAACAATATATACAGAAGAATGGAGGTGGGGGTTGGGTAGCACCAGCCCAAGGAAGACACATGGACAGGAAAGTTCTGACAACAATAAAGCTTCACAATAGGCTGATGAGTGAAGGTCCTCCCCTAATAGTCAGTTCTGCAAAGACTGGGAGAGGTGACTCTTCCTTCAAAAGCCCAGTTTTCAACAAATAATCACAAAGCATATACAGAAATGAGAAAATAATTACCCATTCAAAAGAACAAAATAAATCTCCAGAAACTTCCCCTGAGGCTCACTTGACAAAGATTTTAAAAACTACCCTAAATGTGCTCCAAGAGCTTAAGAAAAACACAAATAAAAACTATGAGAAATCAGGAAAACAAAATATGAATGAAAAAAGAACTAAATGGAAATTCTGGAGCTGAAAAATACAATAGCTGAATTGAAAAATTCACTAGAGGGGTTCACAGCAGACTCAAACAGGCAGAAGAAAGAATGAATGGATTTGAACATAGGTCATTTGAAATTATTGAGTCTGAAGAACAAAAAGAAAAAAAAGAAGAAAAGTGAAAATAGCCCAAGGGCGTACCATGACCAAATGAGATATATTCCCGAAATGCAAGGATGGTTCAACATACGATAATTAACATCACATACCATGTCAATAGAATTAAGGGGGAAACCTCATGATGATCTCAATTGACACCAAAAATTTAAGGTCTTTTCATAATAAAAACACTTTAACAAACTGGGAATGAAAGGAAACTACCTCAACATAACAAAGGCCATATATGGAAAAACCCACAGAAATCATATGCAATGGTGAAAGACTGTAAGTTTCTCCCTAAGATAATGATCAAGACAAGGATGCCACTCTCACCACTTGTATTCAACATATTTAAAAATGGACAAAGGACTTAAATAAGCATTTCTCCAAAAAGCATGTACGGATTGCCAAAAAGCGCTGAATGAGATTCTCGACATCTCTAGAAATCAAAATAACAACAACATTAATTGTAACATTGAGAGGACTATTATCAAAAAATAAAACAGGCGGCGCTTAGCTGGCTCAATTTATAGAGCATGTGACTCTTGATCTCAGTGCCATGAGCTTGAGCCCCACATTGGGTGTGGAGATTGCTTAAAAATAAGATCTTTAAAAAATAAGTCAATAAAAAACACAACAAAACAAAAAATAACAGGTGTTGGCGAAGATGTTGAGAAATTAGAACCCTTATGTATTGCTGGGGGTGCAAAGCTTCTGGAAAACAGCAGGGTTGTTCCTCAAAACATAAAATAGATTTACCTCGTGATCCAGCCATTCCTCTTCTGGGTATATACTCAAAAGAGCTGAAAGCAGGAATTTGCACAGAGATGCACTCATGAAGATAGCACACCCATGTAGACAACAACAGTTTTCACAATAGCCAAAAAATGGAAGCAACCCAAGTGTCCATCAGTGGGTGAGTGGATAAACAAGACGTGGCATATCCATAAAATGGAATATTATTCAACCCTTAAAAAAAAGAATGGAATTCTGAGGCAGAATACAACATGGATGAACCTTGAAGACATTATGTTACGTGAAATAAGCCAGTCACAAAAGGACAAATACTTTATAATTCCACTTATGTAAGATACCTAGAGTAGTCAAACTTATGGAGGCAGGAAGTAGAATCGTGGTTGTCAGTGACTGGGGGTGGGGGTGGGGGTGAGGAAAGAATAGGGCAATATTGTTTAGTGTGCATGAAATTTCATTTTGGAAAGATGAAAAAGTTCTCAGGATGGACAGTGGTGACGGTTACACAACTACGTGAATATATTTACTGCCACTGAGCTGTACAATTAAAACTGGCTAAAATGGTAACTTTTGTGATTTGTATCCTTTTTCACCATAAAACATTATCTGGGAAAGACAAAGTGCAAAGCTTTTATTAGGACTAATGTCTGTGAGGGAGAATGAGGAGGGAACTGGGAGAAAGTGAGATCATTATTAGACCACAAAGCAAGTCTGACTATCAGGAAAGGAGACAGGGAAGGAAGACTGAGTGGAAGCATCCTAGACCTCCAATCAATCTAAGGAATGTTTGGCAAGTCCATTGGTCAAAGTCACCCATTACCCGTTTTCTCGCAGAAATGAGCCTGCTTTAGTGTGGAAGGAAGCAGCCCTAGAAAGCGTCAGTGGGTTTCAGAGCGCAGCAGCTGGGGCCCTTGGTCAATTACACTCTGTGTAGTTGAAGGTCAATAAGACATATTCTCACTGACACCCCAAAGGCCTTACATGATGTGCCCCCACCATTGCCTCTTGACCCCCTGTTGATCCCTTGCATCATGTGTTCCAGGCATATTGACCTTGCCAATCCTTGAACAAGCACTAAGCATATTTCCAGTTACAGCCTTTGCTTAGGTGACCATGCCGAAATGCTCTTCGTCCAGATACCCACATGCTGTGTCCTTCACTCCCTTCAGATCTTTACTCAAATATCACTTTCCCAATGAAGTCCGCTCTGGTCACCCTATCTAAAATTTTAACACCCCTCCACTAACCCTCATACACATATACATACTTTCTATCTCTCTTATCCGCTTTTTTTTCTTAGCACTTGTCACTATAATACACACTATACTCTTTTATTTATCTTATTTCCTAGCTCCCCTACTATAATGTAAATTTTATTTTAGCGGGAGCATTGATTTGCTTGGTTATTGCTGTTTATTCAGCAAGCAGAATAATGCCTAAAATATATTCAGCATTCAATAAATATTTGCCGAATGAAGCACTGAACACATAGAAGAAAAAAAGATGGAAAATATTAATCCATTTACTGCTAATGTGCAAATGAGTCATTACAAGAAATCCAGAGGGACATCTTCTTGGCAACATTTAATTCACAGAGAGTCCAAATTTCCGTGTGTACTTGGAAGAAACTTCATAAAAAATCTACAATCCAAACATTCCTCAAGTTTAGAATGATTTTCAAGAGAAAAACCAAGGAAGCTCTCAAAGATAAAATCTCTAAGACAAAAGGGTCATCATCAAAGGATACCATAACCAGCATTGTGACTCCTTTTGGTCAAGATGGGACAATTTGTGCCTCAAAAATGTTAGGGAAAACAATTGATTTAAACACACTGAAGTTTACTATTGCCCCTAACCCAAGTCAGAGCCCTGCCATGGCCACGAACTGACAGACTAACCTTGGGCCAGTCCCTCAACCTCTCGGAACTTCGGGGCTCTCACTTGTCTTGCAGGAGTAATAATGTCCTCTGGGATCAATTTTACATCTTAACATGAGAATGTTGTGCTCCGTAAGGTGTACAGTTGATCTGCGTAGGTTTTTCTAGTCTTTATTTTTGCATCAAGAACCACCAGGTGATCAGAAATCACCCCCAGCTGCTTACCAGGCATGTGTGTTACAAGAACTATAACAATAGTGGAATGTTAGTAGTGTGTGTTTTTAGAGACTGTACTTTTTGTTGCTGTTGATACTGTTGTCTTTTCTTTGTGCATGTTCTGTTCTTGTTTCTTTACTTTATAATAAAGTTTGTTTGGATGAATACATAAATAAACACATTGACGTTTTTAAAATACCCACAGTTCTTCATGATAAAAAGAAAAACTCAAACGCGGGCAACGTCAGAAACTAAAACCAAAACCTGCCCCTGGGGACACAAGCGGAAAAACCAAGGCGCCAACTTTTTATTCAGGAGACTGGCAATTAAAATAGGATTTGTCACTTATCCTAATTTCAGGGTAACCAAATTGCTTTAGTCGGTAAGGAAATGTTCTTTTTTTCAAAAAACAGTCAGCTAATGAGTGAAGAAATATAATAATTTATACAAACCACCATTTTTACTTATTTTTTTGAGAGAGAGAGCTAGTGGAGGAGGGGCAGAGAGAGAGGGAGACACGGAATCCAAAGCAGGCTCCAGGCTCTGAGCTGTCAGCACAGAGCCTGACACGGGGCTGGAACCCACGAGCTGTGAGATCATGACCTGAGCCGAAGTTGGATGCTCAACCGACTGAGCCACCCAGGGGCCCCTACGATGCATCATTTTGGAAGCCGTAGTGAAATACTTGATCCAGTCAAACATCATCAGTGAGTGAAAGAGAAAAGAAATTGTTGGGAAACTTAACAAAGCCCACAATCCTGCTATCGCCCATTAAAACAAGTAGTCAATCTTACTATCGCTAACAGCTAAACCAAACATTTTTGTGCTTCTTGTTGTTATGCAATACAAAGCACATAGCATGAAGTATTCTGGCCCAGAAAGTAGACAGGAATCTAATCAAGGTCTAGAGCTAACTTCCATTTACAGGAAGTATGAGAAATAGAGGAACAGAAGCAGGTGAAATGACACTACCAGGAAAACCACACAAATCCAGAAAATGAGACATTCTATAAGACAACCAGCCAGATTCTGAAATAAGTAAATAGCATGCAAAAACATGATGGGAGATTGTTCTGGATTTTTTTTAACTTGATAATGCTGGACAACAGAATATAATGTGTAGATTTCTTATTGGATCCTGATTCAGATGAACCAAATACAAAAATACTTTTGAGATAAATGAAGAAGTATGATTTTGGTCTGGTTATCAGAAATCACCAAAGAATTATTATTATTATTATTATTATTTACTATTAATTTTTCTGGACATGAATAATGTCATTGTAGTTAAGTAAGAATGTATCCATATTTTTAGGCCCGTATTGAAATATGGAGGAAGGAGTGACATATATTTAGTTATATTTAAATGACTTCAAGACAAGAGGAAACCGATTCATCCAATGGGGAAAAATTTCAATAATTGCTGAATATATATAATGAATATACATTTGTGGTTTATTATTCTCTCCATTTTGTATAGGTTTGGAAAATTTAATAAAAAAATTAAAAGAGGGGGGGATGGGCTAAATGGGTAAGGGGCATTAAGGAATCTACTCCTGAAATCATTGTTGCATTATATGCTAACTAACATGGATGTAAATTTTAAAAATAAATTAAATAAATAAAAATAAATAAACATTAAAAAAATTACAAAGAAGGGATTATCTTATTTAATTCTCATTATGAGAGCTCACAGTCAGAATTAAATCATCCACTTAACTGACTTATCCCAAAATATGTGTTCATTTAATGAGAGGGAAAATATCACATGAAAATATTTAACCTCAAATCAAATGTTTGAAAGGTCTGGTATCCATTAATTCAATGCATATTTGTTGAAACTTTATTGTGAATCAACCATAGTTGATAGATTTAGAATTTATGCATCTGAATTCATAACAAGGTCGGCCTAAAAGTTTCCTTTCTCATTTTGTCCTTGAATGGTTTTGGTGTCAAAGTTACATTAGCATAATAAAATGAATAGAGAACATTCCTTCATTTTTTTATCCTCTGGAACATTTTGTATGAGACTAGAATTATCTGCTCCTTGAATAATTTATAAACATTGCCTGTAAAGCTATCCGATCCTGATGTTACTTTAGGCACAGCTTTGTGTTTTAATTTATTCCGTAGCTTTATGTTTCTTCACATTTTCTAGCTGCTACATTGAATTTGGTAAACTGTATTTTGCTGAGAACATACACATTTTTTTTCAGAGTTTTAAAGTATATTTACATAGCCTTGTATTTCTGAATACAATGGAAAGATCAGATTTACCTCCTAACCAAAACAATGGTTGGTTGTTGGAAAAATATATACACAAAGTTTTGAATACATTGGACAACAGGCAACACAGAACAGTACCCCGAGAGGTGGAAAGTAAGATGAACACTATAACTGACTGGTTTGTGCCCCTGAAGAGTTTCCAGGCCACAGCACGGGGTGGTAAGTCCCAGGTGGGGCATGGAGGAGAGGTTGGAAGATAGAGCTGAGCTCACGGTGATTCAAGTTCACAGGCAGAGTACCAGAGATGATGGAGTAGTCCCAGAGGACCCGTAGGCAGGGTGAAAATCAGTATACATATGTGAGAAAACTACCCAGGCTGAGGAAAGAATGGCATGAGATGATTAAAGGGAACAGTCCTCACAGGATTCAGAGTAGTGCATAGGACTAACAGCCAGTCAGGAACACCTCATAATTCATGAGGCTTTAGGCAGCGCATTCATAAGAATCTTGCTCTCATAGTGGAAAATGACTAGCTCCAGATTAAACCCTGCCCTGGTCCTACCCAATAAGCAAGAACCAAAAGAATCAAACTGTGTCCATGGAACATACATAACTGTATGCCAAACCAAAACCCAAGAATTTGTATAGAAATGCAAATACAGTAAAACCTTGGCTTGCGAGCATAATTCGTTCTGGAAACATGCATGTAATCCAAAGCAAATTTGTATATCACAGCAAATTTCCCGGTAACAAATCATGGAAACTCAGATGATTCATTCCACCACCCCGAAATATTCAATATTCAAATATCCAACCCCAAAATGCTAACAATACTGTAATACAATATGAAATAATAAAAAAATACAAAATACCAAGAAAAATAAACAAATTAACCCACACTTACCTTTGAAAACCTTCGTGGCTGGTGTGAGGGAGACGAGAGAGGGGGGTTATAGTGTAGGATGACTTTCACCATTACTAATGGCATCCCTGCTATCTATTGGCTCAATGGAATCTTTTTCTTTTCGTGCAACTTTAACAAGGAACCTATCCAATGATCTAGAATGAAGCAAACCATTCCCAAGCTTACTCTTGTATGGAAAAGCAAAGGACTGTCCATAGGTGCTGTGAAGTGACAAAAAATACACTAGTGCCTTTTGTAAAAATTTTTTTTTCAATGTTTATTTATTTTTGGGACAGAGAGAGACAGAGCATGAACGGGGGAGGGGCAGAGAGAGAGGGAGACACAGAATTGGAAACAGTCTCCAGGCTCTGAGCCATCAGCCCAGAGCCTGACGTGGGGCTCGAACTCACGGACCGCGAGATCGTGACCTGGCTGAAGTCGGACGCTTAACCGACTGCGCCAGCCAGGCGCCCCTACACTAGTGCCTTTTGTGAGCACCTTCCAATGTCCTGCCACGGACTGAGACTGAGCATCCAAGCACTGGAACAATCACCCAGAATCCCGCAGCGAGAGGGAGAGAGAAGAACCATTGGCTCAGTTGTGATCATGTGACATTCGGCGTCACGTCCTACTCACATTGCAAGACATCGCTCATGTATCGAATTAAAATTTACTGGAAATGTTTGCTTGTCTTGCGAAGTACTCACAGAACAAGTTTACGCACTATCCAAGGTTTTACTGTATATCCAAGCCTAAGATAAGCTAAAAATTCACAATGTTTGGTATCCAATCAAAATTTACTAAGTAGGCAAAGAAACAGGAAAATATGACCCATAGTGAGGGGGAAAATCAATCAACTAAAGTCAACACAGAATTTATACAGATGTTGGAATTAGCTGATAAGGACATGAGAACAGTTTATTATGATTGCATTCCATACGTTCAGAAGGTTAGAGAAGAGAGTGAACATATTAAGTAGAGACGTAGAAGATAAAAAATGATGTGAATCAATGAAGCAAAAAACTAGTATTTATTTCCCAGGGGCACCTGGGTGGCTCAGTCGGTTAAGCTCAGGTCATGGTCTTGCAGTCTGTGGGTTCGAGCTCCGCTGTGGGCTCTGTGCTGACAGCTCAGAGCCTGGAGTCTGCTTCATTCTATGTCTCCAGCTCTCTCTGAGCATCTCCTCTGTCTCTCTGTCTCTGTCTCTCTCTCTGTTGCTGTCTCGCTCTTAAAAATAAGTAAACATTAAAAAGAAACTAGTATTTCTCAAAGATCAGTAAAAGCAACAAACTTCTAACCCAGCAATTCTCCTTTGGAGGTGATTTTGTGCACCAGGGGACATTCGAAATGTCTAAAGATACTACGGAGTTCCACAACTCAGTGTGTTGCTGGTATCTAAGAGGTAAAGGCCAGGAATGCTGCTAAACACCCTACAAGAAAGCCCCCACAGCAAAATTATCCAGTTCAAAATGTCAATAATGTTGAGTTTGAGGCTTAGTAGAGAGAGAGAAATGATCAGTATCAGATATGAAAATGACATCATTATAGATTTTATGTATATTAAAATTCTGACAAGCTTGGGGCGCCTGGGTGGCGTAGTCGGTTAAGCGTCCGACTTCAGCCAGGTCACGATCTCGCGGTCCGTGAGTTCGAGCCCCGCGTCAGGCTCTGGCTGATGGCTCAGAGCCTGGAGCCTGTTTCCGATTCTGTGTCTCCCTCTCTCTCTGCCCCTCCTCCATTCATGCTCTGTCTCTCTCTGTCCCAAAAATAAATAAAAACGTTGAAAAAAAAATTTTTTTTTTTAAAATTCCGACAAGCCAATGTTATGGATAACTGTATGCAGATAAGTTTGAAAAGTTGATAAATTTATTGAAAAACATAAATTACCAAAGCTCACTCAAGAGGAAATAGATTACCGAGTCGCTGTATATCTATTGGAGAAAATGAATTTGTACGTTAAAAAACATACCCACAAAGAAAACTGTAAGACCAGATGGATTTAATGATGAATTCTACCAAATATCTAAAGAGTAAATGCTAACTCTACAAAAATATTTCTCAAAAATTGAAGCAGGTCAACTACTTTCCAGTTCATTCTATGAGACCAGCACTAACCAAAACCAATGACATTAAAACAAACCAAAAAAGAAAAAAAAAAACAAAAAACCCTTAGAGACAAATATCTCTCATGAACAAAAATGCAAACATTCCTAATAAAACCTTAGCAAATCAAACTGAACAGCCTTATAAAAGTAGACTATATCACAACCAGGTGGGATTTATTCCAGGAATGCAAAGTTGGTTTTACATTTAAAAATCAATCGATGACAAAATCAATCCACGTGATTCACCATACTAACAAACTGCAAAAGAAAATTGGATTGTTTTCTTAATGGAAGCAGAAAAATGCTCAGCAAGAGACATTTATTCCTTATTTAGAACCCTCAGCAAATTAAGAATAGAAGGGAACTTCTTCAACTGGTCCTTGATGAAAGACATCTATGTAAACCTACCGCTAACATATGCTTAATGATGAAAGAGTAGATCCTTGCCCAGTAAGACAAGGAAAAAAACAAGGATGTCCACTATTCAACATCTATTCAGGCTAAGTGAGGAATCTTGGCTTCTACCATCTGGTAGTAACAAGTTGACATCTCCCTTCCTCCCTAGCCAGACAGGAGCCAGAAGAAGCCTACTAAAACAGAAGGTTTAATAAGATCCAGAATCTCATCACGTAATACCTAAAATATCCGTGTTTTAATTGAAAAATCACTTCTTATACGTCAGGTCAGAAAGATCTCAAAGTAAATGAAAAAAAGACAATCAACAGATACCAATACTGAGATGACAAAAGTAATAGAATTATCCAGTGAAGATTTTAAAGCACATATGATAAAAAAAAAAAAAAAAACAACACCTAAATGAGCAATTATGAACAACAGACTCAAAACAACTGGAAAAAAAAAAGGGAAATTTGTGCCAAAGAAATAAACAAAGAATCAAATGGAAATTTCAGAACAGCCAAAATAAAGAATTGACTGGATGGACTCAAGGGATTGGAGGAGACAGAGGAAATAGTGAACGAGATCTTAGAAAAATAGAAATTAACCAAGTTAAAACAACAGAGAGAAACAGAATGGAAAAGAACAGAGCCGAAGGGACCTGTGGGAATAAAACAAAAATCTAACATTTAGGGAGCGCCTGGGTGGCTCAGTCAGTTAAACGTCTGACTCTTGATTTCAGCTCAGGTCATGATCTCATGGCTGGTGAGATCGAGCCCCACATTGGGTTCTGTGCTGACAGCATGGAGCCTACTTGGGATACTCTCTCTCTCCCTCTCTCTCTCTGCCCCTCCCCTGCTTACATGTACTCTATCTCTCTTTCTCTCAAAAATTAGTAAACTTTAAAAAAAATCTAACATTTATGTCATTAGACTTCCTGAATGAGAGGAGAAAGAAGGCAAAGGTAGAAAGGTGCTCAGAGAAATAATAGATGAAAATTATCAAAATTTGGCAAAAGACTTAAACCTATAGAGTCAAGAAATTAAACCGTCAACCTAAAAATACAAATTAGCGGGTCACAGGGTGCCTCGGTCAGATAAGCGTCTTGATCTCAGCTCAGGTCATGATCTCAGGGTCGGTGGGACTGAGCCCCACATTTGGTTCTTTGCTGATAGCATGGAGCTTGCTTGGGATTCTCTCTCTCTCCCTCTCTTTCTGCCCCTCTTCTGCTCTCTCTCTCTCTCTCTCTCTCTACGTATAAATAAATAAACTTTAAAAAAGACAAATTAGGCAGTTATTTTATTAGCAAAATGAGTTTATTTGAGAATAGCTGAGAAAGCGCAATTTGAGAAACTCAAACTATGGGGAAAACATAGCGGAGTCTGAAGAGACAAAACGAAAGTCAACTTTTATTAGGTTTTAAGAGGAAATTGAGGAGAGTTGTTTTGAACAAAAATTCACCAAAAAGAACGTGAGTCCAGGTGATTTCTTATTGGCTGTATGTGGCGGTTAGTGCATTGTTTCTGGGACAGGAAGGGATCTTCCTTCTTCCTGCTGGCTATTAGAGCGCGAGAACTGCCCCTTCAGGGCTCCCCAACTTCATGATAAATGAGGTTTCCTTTACTTATTTTCACATTTCTCCCTTTTGATCAAGATCTGTCCTTGAAAGTTTCACTGATCAAGAATCAGGTTTTCCACAGTTGGTGATTTTTGTCCCTCGGTGCCAGGAGGGACATTTCCTGTTGGAAAGAGACATGTCCCATGTTGGAGAGAAAGTGCACAAAATGGAAAGTGTTGAGGCTACATTTGAATAACAGGGAAAGGTAGGAAGAAGAATTCCCAGGCATCTCCCCACTAAGGTCTATATCTTTTCTTTTTTTTTTTTTTTTTTTAATTTTTTTTTTCAACATTTATTTATTTTTGGGACAGAGAGAGACAGAGCATGAACGGGGGAGGGGCAGAGAGAGAGGGAGACACAGAATCGGAAACAGGCTCCAGGCTCCGAGCCATCAGCCCAGAGCCTGACGCGGGGCTCGAACTCACAGACCGTGAGATCGTGACCTGGCTGAAGTCGGAGGCTTAACCGACTGCGCCACCCAGGCGCCCCGGTCTATATCTTTTCGAGGAGGTTACCATTGGAGATCTTCTCAAAGCACAGAGTTGCCTTTTCGCTTTGTTGATAGTGTCCTTTGATGCACAAAATTTTTATTTTTGATAAAGTTCAATTTATCTACTTTTTGTGCTACCACTCGTGGTTTTCGAGTCTTATCTAAGAAACCGCTGCCTGACACAGTCACGAATACTTACTCCCATGCTTTCTCTTAAGAGTTTTATATTTTAGCTTTCACATTTTGTTTTAGGATCCATTTTGAGTTAATTTTGTATATGGTATAAGATAGGAGTCTAACTTCATTCTTTTTCATGCTATCTGGTTGTCCCAGCACCATAGGTTGTAAAGACTATTCTTTCCCCCAGTGTAGTTTCTTGACACTCTTGTTGAAAATCAATTGACCGTGAATATTAAATTTATTTTTTTTTAATTTTTTTAAGGTTTATTCATTTTTCAGAGACAGAGAGACAGAGCGTGAGCGGGGGAGGGGCAGAGAGAGAGGGAGACACAGAATCAGAAACAGGCTCCAGGCTCTGAGCTGTCAGCACAGAGCCGATGCAGGGCCCGAACTCACGGACGGCGAGATCATGACCCGAGCTGAAGTCGGACACTTAACCGACTGAGCCACCCAGGCGCCCCCACCGTAAATATTAGGTTTTATTTCTGGATTCTTGATTCTGTTCCACTGAGCTATAAGTCTATTCTTATGTTTGTTTTTTTTTTAATGTTTATTCATTTCTGAGAAATAGAGACAGAGCATGAGTGGGGAAGAGGCAAAGAGAGGGAGACACAGAACCTGAAACAGGCTCCAGGCTGTCAGCAGTTGTCAGCACAGCGCCCAACGCGGGGTTGGAACTCATGAACTGAGAGATCCTGACCTGAGCCGAAGTCAGACGCTCAACCGACTGAGCCACCCAGGCGCCCGTCTATAAGTCTATTCTTAAATCAGTATTATGCTGTCTTATTTACTCTAGCTTTGTAATAAGTTTTCAAATCAGGAAACATGAGTCTTCCAAATTTTTCTTCTTTTCTGAGATTGTTGACTATTCTGGATCTGTTGCATTTCTATATGAGTTTTAGGATCAGTTTTTCAATTTCTGTAACAGGGCAATTGGCATTTGAATAGTGATCGGATTGAATCTGTAGATCAGTTTAAGTGGTATTGCCATTTAACAGTTTTAAGTCTTCTGATTCATGAACGTGGAATATCTTATCATTTATTTATGTCTTTAACATCTTTCAACAGTGGTTTTTAGTTTTTAGCAAAAGCTTTATACTTCTTTTTATAAGTTTATTTCTAAATATTTTATTATATTGATGTTATTATAAATAGAATTGTTTTCTTAGTTTTATTTTTGGATTGTTCATTGCTAGTATGTAGAAACACAGTTGATTTTTGTGTATTGATCTTGTGTCCCGAAACCCTGTTGAACTCATTTATTGCTTTTAATAGAGTTTTGTGGATTCTTTAGGAGTTTCCATGTAACAATCTGGAAATAGAGATCATTATACTTCTTCCTTTCTAATCAAGATGTCTTTTATAAGGAAAAAAAAAAAACCTCATAGAAAAAGATCAGACTTGTGATTACCAGAGGCAGAGGGTGAGAAGAGAAGGAAATAGAAGAAGCTGGTCAAAAGATATAATTTCCAGTGATAAGATAAATGAGTACTAGGGATGTAATGTACGACATAATGACGACAGCTAACACTGCTGTGTGATGTATAGAAAAGCTGTAAAAGAATAAATTCTAAGAGTTCTCATTATGAGATTTTTTTTTCATTTTTCTTCTTTTTTTTTTTTCCCTTTTATTGTATCTATCTGAGAAGATAGATTTTAGATGAACCTACCGTAGTAATTATTTCACAATATATGTAAATCAGACTATCATGCTGTATGCCTTAAACTAATACAGTGATGTATGTCAATTACTTTTCAATAAAAATGGGTTGGGGGGGGGAATAAGCCTTTTATTTCTTTTTCCTGTCTAATTATCCTGGCTAGAACCTTCATTACAATGTTGGGAAAAAATAGAGTAGACATTCTCATCGTGTCCCTGATCTTAGGGAGAAATCAGTCAGTTCTTCAACATTACGATGTTAGCCGTGGTCTATTCATAGAAGTCTTTCATCAAGTTGAGGATACACTCTTATATTCCTAGTTCATTGATTGTTTCTATCACGAAGGATGTTAGATATCGTCGAAGACTTTTTCTGCATCTGTTGAGACTACCACGCCATTTTGTGTTTTATGCTGTCAATTTGAATTATGATACAGATTCATTTTCATATGTTGAGCCAACCTTGCAGTCCTGAGATAAATCCTACTTAATCACGATGTATAATCATTTTTATGTTGTTGGATTCAAGTTTGCTAGTATTTTGTTGAGGATTTTTGCATATATATTCATAAAGGATATTCGTGTGGAGTTCTCTTTGCTTATGATGTCTTTTGGTATCAGGTAATACCGACATCACAAAAGGAGTTGAGAGGTATTACCTCTTCGTTTGGGGAGAAAATTTGTCAAGTATTAGTGTTAGCTTTTGTTTATATATCTGGTAGTTTTGCTGGTGAAACCATCTTGACCTGGCCTTTACTAACTGAATTGCTCTACTTGTTAGAGTTCTATTCAGATTTTGTATATCCTTTTGGGTCAGTTTTAGTAGTTTGTGTCTTTCTGTTTTCCTTTCACTTAGATGATCTAATTCATCATCATACTTTTGTTCTTGGAATTCATTTGTATTCCTTTTTATTCCTATAAACTCAATAGTAATGACCCTTCTTTCATTTCTGGAATTAATATTTGACTCTTTTCTCTTTTTTTCTTGCTCAGTATAGCTAAAAAGGTCATCAACTTTGTTTTTCTTTTATTTATTTATTTTTGTCGTTCTTTTTTGTTAGAGAAAGAGGGAGCACGAGCAGGGGAGTGGGACAGAGAAAGGGAGAGAGAATCTTAAGCAGGCTCCACGCAGAGCCTGGAGCCCGAGACAGGGCTTGATCCCATGACCTTGGGATCATGACCTGAGTCAAAATCAAGTCGGTGGCTCAACTGACTGAGCCACCCAGATGCCCCTGTTGTGACCTGGGTGGCTCAGTCAGTTAAGCGTCTGACTTGATTTTGGCTCGGGTCATGATCTCACAGTTCGTTAGTTCGAGCCCCACATTGGGCTCTGTGTTGATGGTGTGGGTCCTGCTTGGGATTCTGTCTCTCTGCCCCTCCCCCACGTGTGTGTGTGTGTGTGTGTGTGTGTGTGTGTGTGTGTGTGCGCGCGCACGCGCGCGCTCTCTCTCTCTCTCTCTCAAAATAAACGTTAAAAATATTTTTTAAAGACAGGAAAAACAGCCTTTGTTTCATTGACTTTCTTCATTGTCCTTCTATTCTCTCTTTTTTTTAGTAGGCTCCAACCCAAAGTGGAGTTTGAACTCACAACACTGAGATGGTAAGTCACATGCTCTACCGACTGAGCCATCCAGACACCTCGATCTTTCTATTCTCTATTTTATTTATTTATACTCTTTTATTATGTCTTTCCATGTGCCTATTTTGAATTTAGTTTGCTCTTGTTTTCAGGTTTCTTAAAATAGAACATTAGCTTATTGATTTAAGATCTTGTAAGAAAAAATTGTATTGTGATAAGAACACATAACATTGCATTTACTATCTTAACCATTTTTAAGTCTACGGTTCAGTAATGTTATGTATATTTACAGGTTGTGCAACAGATCTCCAGAACTTTTACATCTTGCAACACTGAAACTCTGTACCTACTAAACACTAATAAACCCTTCACCTTTCCCCAGGCCCTGTCAATCACCCTTATACTTTCTGCTTCTGTAATTTTTAACTATTTTAGATACTTAGGATGAGTGAAATCATACAGTATTTGTCCTTTTGCAACTGGCTTATTTCACTTAGCCTAATCTAGAGTTTCATCCATGCTGTAGCATGTGACAGGATTTCCATATTTTTAAAAACTGCCTAATATTCCATTGTGTGTACCACATTTTCTTCATCCATTCATTTGTTGGTGGACATCTCGGTGGCTTCTCCCTATTGACTATTGTGAATAAGGCTGCGGTGAACACAAGTGTGCAGATCCCTTGCTGAAAGTCTGTGTTAGATTCTTTTGAGTATATACTCAGAAGTTGGACTGCTGGATGTTATGGCAGTTCTATTTTTCATTTTCTGAGGAATTTCCATACTGTTTTCCATGTGGCCACATCACCTTATAGTCCTATCAACAGTGCACAAGTGTTCTAATTTCTTCACATCCTTACCAACATTTTTTGTTTTCTATTCTTGTGATAGTGGCCATTCTGATGGATAAGAGGTAATATCTCAATGTAGTTTTGATTTGTATTTTTCTAATTATCAATGACATTGAGCATCTTTTCATATGATTATTAACAATTTGTATGTCTTCTTTGGAGAAACGTCTACTCAAGTCCTTTGTCCTTTTTTTTAATCTGGCTATTTGTTTTTGTTGTTGTATTTTAATTGTAGAGTTCCTTCCATATTTTGGATATTAATCCCTTATCACATATGACAATGTTTTCTCCTCTGTTTTATATTCTATATCTATATTCCATTCTCAATGAACACCCTTAGCCTACAGGGTGTGATCTTGAAATATCATTTTCCATTAAAGGAAGCCAAAGCTTCTTGAAGAAATTGTTAATTCCAGGCCTTGGGCAAGAAATATACAAACAAGCATAGTGTATCTTCTCATAGTGAGTAGGCTATCAGAGAGTACTGGAGTATTATCAAAAAGACACAAATGCAACTTGAAGAAGCTTCCACGTGCCAAAGGTGGGCAGGGTGAACAGCAGTAAGGATAAAAAGAGTAAAATATTTTAAATGGTCCATGAATAAGAAAATTTATCTCTCTGAAAAAAATTCACGAACTAAAGAAAAACAATGAAAACCATAGTTTATATTTTAAAATATGTCAGCATGGTTTCTCGGATTCCAAAGTAATTACTGTCACCCTAGTAGAAAGTGCAAGTTAAATATATGAGTTTGTAAAAATGTTTTAAGAATTTGGCTACCTCTGAAGGATGATAGGGAATTAACTCATTTTTTTTTAACTGTCTTTTTTAAAGGAAAACAATCAAACATTTCTCCTAATTTCCTGTAGAAGCTATCCTGGATATGCTGAGTGCATCTACATAAGTATTTTAAGAAGTCACTACACCCTTTGTATTGCCTATAAATTGCCATTTGGAGTTATGGGTTTGATCATATTTGAAATGATCAGGTTTGAAATTTGGGGTCATTATTACCTGATAATGGGAAACACTATCAGGATAAAGACCCGGTTTCTTCAACAAATACAATGCACAAATAAAATATGATGATACAGGGGGAACTTCAGATTAAAAGTTACATTCAGATTAAAAATAACATTTTTTAAAGATATTATTTTTCGGGGTGCCTGGGTGGCTGTCGGGTAAGCGTCCAACTTAGACTCAGGTCATGATCTCAGGGTTCTTGAGTTCAAGACCCAAATCAGGCTCTGTGCTGACAGCTCAGAGCCTGGAGCCTGCCTCAGATTGTGTCTCCCTTTCTCTCTGCCCCTCCCTAGTTCTCTCTCTCTCTCTCTTCCTCTCTCAAAAATCAATAAAGATTTAAAAAATGATATTATTTTTAAGTAATCTCTACACCCAGTGTGGGGCTTGAACTTACAACCTCAAGATCAAGAGTTGCATACTCTACTGACTAAGCTAGGTAACCACCCCTTAAATATCATATTTAAAAAAAAAAAACAGAACTAAACTTTCTTTGTTTAAGGATACACAATGGGTTAGGAAAACTATAGCACCAGGAAATGATTTTTATATTACCTGAATAAGCATCTGTCTTCCTGCTAGAGGGATGGGGCACGTGGTAGGATACTGTGTGGCTGGTCAACTTTTATCCCTTGACGGGTGTGATAATTACAAGTTTCGCCTTATGATTTTTTTTTTATATTTTACATATATTTTATATGGTTTATGTGCCTGTGCTAGAATCTAAAATAAAAACTAGGGGCACCTGGGTGGCTCAGTCAGTTAAGCATCCAACTCTTGATATCGGCTCAGGTCGTGATCTCACAGTTGTGAGTGTGGAGCCTGCCTGGGATTCTCTCTCTCCCTCTGT
Organism: Prionailurus bengalensis; assembly: GCF_016509475.1. Taxonomy (NCBI): domain Eukaryota; kingdom Metazoa; phylum Chordata; class Mammalia; order Carnivora; family Felidae; genus Prionailurus; species Prionailurus bengalensis. The sequence goes on along the minus strand of NC_057344.1, from coordinate 32,962,906 downwards.
CTCTGCCCCTTCCCTGCTCGCATGCATGCTCAATCTCTCTCTCTCTCTCTCTCAAAATAAATAAATAATAAAATAAAATAATGTATTTCTTTTAATAAAATAATTTAAATTGCATTTAAATTAAAAAATAAATCAAGATGGTGATTAATTTGGAAGGCAGGGGCTTAAAGAGGACACAAGGACTCTGAGACCATGGTGGCATTCGCTTTTTGGGTCCAAGTGGTGGCTGCATAGGTGCGTGTAAAAATGTGCCAAGATAAACATCCATGATTTGCTCACTCTTCTGTATATTCGTTTTACTTCACTAATAAAAGTTATTTTAAAATATAAAAGGAAAAAAGCACAAGAGTCTCCCTTAGCCACTACTTAATTTGCCCTCCATTTTTTTTATTTTAGGAAATGTTGCCTTTTGGTCTCATCTGTGTCATGGGAGAAATACATAATTTCATACTCGATTTAGAAGGCGTCCAGATGTTGTTCCATTATTTAGTTGGCGCTGTGTGGAAGTGTTGCTTAAAGAAAGACTTCCAGTGCCAGAAATTTCTCCGCAATATATCACGTTAAACACCAATGATTTGTGTTTTAAATTTTGCCTAGTGCTTTTCGTAGTATTGGAATTCTCATTGTAAACCATAAGAGCTATCTGCAGGGAATCTAGGCCTTTCCTGTTTCCCATTTCCTTCATTGGGGGAGATAACATCACAGTATATATGGAGAGGACCCGGTTATTTCCAAATCCATAGATTCATCGGGGCTGGGAAATGTCAAATCGGCACCTGAATAAATAAAACACAAGCCCATTAGTGCAAGCTTATGTGACCTGTCAGCATCATTAGGCTTTGCCGAGCACAGGAAGCCAGCTGGTATAAGGCCTTTAATAATGATGGCATCTCTCAAGAGAGCCTAACAAATCCAGGCTTTGCTTTTTGAATAAGCATTCTGATGTTTACTTTCCAGGCGAGGGTCTCACTTCGTTTTTAGGTTGCTGTAATTCAAACCCTGCCTTCGTAGGAGTCTTCTCGCCCTGCTGTGAATGGAAGCACCCAACTAGATTCCGCAGTATTGCACAGAACTTACTAACCCACAAGGTGACCCAGCAGTCAGACGCTTCACCAGGCTTTACATCCCCGACTTCGGTATTCTTAAGGCAATCTCTGCAAGGACCCTTTTGTTTGAGAGGGTAAACTCGATAGCTTTACGGTACAAGCTTACGTGGTGAATATTAATGTTTTTTTGTTTGTTAAATTTTTTTTTAAACGTGTATTTATTTTTGAGACAGAGAGAGACAGAGCATGAACAGGGGAGGGGCAGAGAGAGAGGGAGACACAGAATCGGAAACAGGCTCCAGGCTCTGAGCTGTCAGCACAGAGCCTGACAAGGGGCTCGAAATCACGGACCATGAGATCATGACCTGAGCCGAAGTCGGACGCTCAACCGACCGAGCCACCCAGGCGCCCCTGAATATTAATGTTTAAGGGTGCAAAGTTTAGGAGCATGGACCTGGACCCAGACTGTCCAGATTCAAACTCTTTGCCACCTACTAGTTGTGTAACCTTGGGCAAAGTTACAAAAACTTTCTGGCCCTCAGTTTACTCATCTGTGAATGAGGATCGTGATGCCTGTCGCCTAGGGTTCAGGTGAGAATTAGATAGTATAAATATGTGTATAGTTCATAGAACAGTGCATATAATAAGCACTCCAAGTGTTCGGAATATTATTGTGTGGGCTTGCACAAGTAACTTAACCTCTCTGTGCTTTTTTATCTATTAAATGGAAATAATGAAAATAGTACTTACTTTATAGGGTTGTAATAAGTATTCAATTGGTTAATTCATATACAGTATGTAGTAAATTGCCTACCAACATCGTAAGCACTCAGTAAATGTTAGCTATTATTATGCAATCTCTCCTCTTTTTTTTTTTTTTACCTATAGAAATGCAAATAGGAGGCTGGGCTGAATATAATTTATGCAACAGGGCACCTGGGTGGCTCAGTTGTTCATTAAGCATTTGACTTCCGCTCAGGTCAGGATCTCAGGTTTGTCAGTTTGAGTCCCACATTGGGTGAGCCCTGCTTCTCTCTCTCTCTCTCTCTCTGTGCTCTCTGTCCCTCACACGATTCTTTCTCTCTCTCTCTGCTCCTCACTTACTTGTGCCCTCTCTCAAAAAAAAAAAAAAATTATGCAACATGTTTACCAATTTTCGGGAAAACATTATTGATTCTTTAATATAACTATTTAACATAATCCATGTTTTACATTACAAATCTATTTCTATAATATTCGTAAAATAACAGAAAAATAAAATTTCCATAGTCTCACTATGCAATTATATGTATTTTACATACTTTACATTTTTCTTTTTTCTTTCCACTCTCTTCTCTACCCTACACAAAATCATAATTTTAACGCTGGGCCCTTGACTTCTTTTAAAGAACTGTCTTTTTTTTTGTTTTTTGTTTTTTTTTGTTTGTTTGTTTTAAGAACTGTCTCTCTTTAGCAAAATCCCTTAGCAATGTCATTTCGGTGGAAATGAGACTGTCAGGGCAATTAGAATAGCCAAGTACACAGAAAGGAATCTAAAGTACCCAGCAATAAAGCTGAGGAGCAAATCTGAAGTACAGAGCAGGCAAAGTAAAGAGAAAAGCAGAAGGGGGCGCTGAGGAACAGAGTGAAAGGGATGAGGCTCTTTAAAGAATAAGAAGGTGTGTTTATTATAACTTTCATCATTTGTGACATAGACACCATCTCTCCTCCCAAACTGAGTAGTCTGTTATCACCAACGAAAGCTTTCTAGAAGTGTGTGCGTGTGTGTGTGTGTGCACGCGCACGCACCATGGAAGCTGAGTTCCATGACCGGACCAGTGTGGTGTGGAAGAGAGACATCATGCGTGTGGCCGAGATAGACGAATTGCTCACAAGTATCCTTCATTTACATTCTTTAGTTCTTTAGTAATAGAACTCCTAAGTTTTAGGTGAGGACAGAGCTACTTAGCTCAGGTCTATGTATCCTGTTCTCTTGCAGCCAGTTGTGTCCACACGGAAAGTTCTAGCCACTGAGATGGGAGAGGAATGGCAGGTGCTACTTCCTAGCCAGATGAGAAAGCCTCCGACACACCGTGGAAAAGACTGTGTATCAATGCAAGGCCCTGGGCTTTGACCCAGATGGAATGATTCAATTAGACTTTCGTCTGTTTCCCTTGAAGAGGGGCCCAGCATGTCCTGCACTGGCAAGAAACGGGCTGTCCATGTGACCCAGACTTTAAGGGTCTGTGCCAGACTGTCTGGGTATCTACTTCAGTATAAAACTAGGGGATGGAGAGAGAGTTCGTCCCAGAGGTCTGCACTAAAAGTCACTCTACTGCTAAGGCCAGGAGCCTTCACAATTGGCCCTGCAAGAATTAATCAATGCTATGGAGCACTGTTGGCTGGCGTTTACAATTCGTTTCTTTTCCAAACAAGGATTTTATTGCAGTTGTCCTTGACCTAGTCTACCATTTCAATGTGCATCTTTACGAGGGTATACAAGCCTGTGTTCTTTGTGTTATTAGCATTGGGGAAGGCAGCCTCGTGGGTGCAGTCTTTCTACCCCCCCCCCCCCCCCCCCCCCCCCCCCCCCCCCCCCCCCCCGCCATCTGTTGCATAGGAACAGGCCTTGGGCCTGGAACACCAAGAGATAAAGAGCCCACATGGTCTGGGCAGGCTTATCACCCTGTGTGAGAATATCTTCTCTTGTTTCAGATTCAATAAGTACTCTTTTGTCTCTGCTTAAAGCTTGTGTGTCAAATGGCTCTTGGCCAACCCCATCGTTATATCTGTCCTCCATGAGAAAGGAACAGAGTTTGCTCAACTGCAGCACAGGAGGGGTGAGCATAGCCCAACTGCCCTGTGTCACTGCCGGGAGAGAGCTGCTGGCACGCTATTGAACCTAATCTTGCTCTGTCCCCCTTCTATGTAAGTAAAGCATTGTTTTCTTCGGTGCTGTCGTCTGTGGCCGCTTTGATACCAAAATGCAATAGGCAGAAGTGTTTGGACCTTCTATTCCCGGTGGTTGGCATGGCGATGACCCTTGCTGTCCTCCATGGAGCTGGAGCCCTTCCCTGGGATCTGTCACTGGTACGTGGTTCTCTGGTCCACAGAAGGTCATCAGATCATGAGAAGCCACCTACAGACTTGAGGGAGGAGAATGCATAGCAGCTTGAGATCCTAGCCATTAACCCGAGCGAGCCTTTTACGATGTCTCATCTGAAGAGGTGTGAGTATGTACGCTGCGTGGGAAGGCAGGAGTGCATTGACACTTAGGCATCCAGAAAGATCGACAGTGACAGAGTGCCATTTGTCCCACCACTCTATCAGTGTCCATATTCCCCTTCTCCCATAGTAGTAGCTCTAACTGGGCCCATGGCAGCAAGCTAAAGCTACGTTTCCTGGCCTCCCTTTCAGCAAGGAATTGCCATGGGAGATGAGCAGGATGGATGCGTGCCCTTCCAGACCATTTTTCCAAACCAGTTGGGCATGCACTGCCCTAGCTCGGTTTGCCCCCTCTCCAGGAATGCTTGGCAGATGATGAAAACTGAAAGCACTGCCCAGACCTCAGCCTTATATCTCTAGACAAGTGTGCATTTCTTTTCTTTTTTTTAAATTTTTTTTATTTAAAAAAAAACTTTTTTTAACGTTTTATTTATTTTTGAGACAGAGAGAGATAGAGCATGAACGGGGCAGGGGCAGAGAGAGAGGGAGACACAGAATCGGAAGCAGGCTCCAGGCTCTGAGCTGTCAGCCCAGAGCCCAACGCGGAGCTCGAACTCACAGACCGCGAGATCGTGACCTGAGCTGAAGCTGGACGCTTAACCGACTGAGCCACCCAGGCGCCCCGACAAGTGTGCATTTCTAACTCCCCGTGGTGAAGGACAGTCTCTTGTAGCCTGGGTCTTTTGGAAAATTGTATAAAATTAAATCTCTAGAAAACATGAAGTGAAAAACAAAGACAGGCCCCCAATACTTTCTTACTATTCTTTACTAATAAAAGTATATTTCAAAAAGTACAATAATCACAAATGACACAAAAATTGTAAAAACCTGGCATATTAAAGTTAACAAAAGATATGCAAGGCCTCTTCACTGAAGAAAAGAAAAGGAATATTTCTCTGCGATATTAAAGAAAACTTAATTGGAGGGGCACCTGAGTGGCTCAGTTGGTTGAGTGACTGACTTCGGCTCAGGTCATGATCTCGCAGTTCGTGAGTTCGAGCCCTGCGTCGGGCTCTGTGCTGACAGCTCGGAGCCTGGAGCCTGCTTCGGATTCTGTGTCTCCCTCTCTCTCTGCCCCTCCTCCACTCGTGCTCTCTCTCTCTCTCAAAAATAAATAAACATCAAAAAATTAAAAAAAAAAAAAAAAGAAGACCTAAGTGGAGCAATATGGTATGTCCATGGATCAGAAATGTCAGTATTGTTAATCCTCTCCAGATTGATTTATAGAATCAGCATAATCCTCATCTCTCCCTCTGCAGGCGATTTGACCAGCAATTGGCAAGTCAATCAGAAAATTTGTGATGAAAATTCCTACAGACCTGGAAGAGCACAGTTTTTAAAAAGAAGAAAGTTGGTATAACACTATCCGATTTCATGGCTTACTATACAGTTATAATAATTAAAACACAAAAAATAAGGGTTTGGTAAAAGGAGAGACGTAAGGCTCCCTGAAACAGTAAAATAACTCCAGGAATAGACCCACTCATATTTGGTAAATTCTTTTTCCCCAAACATGCCAAAGGAATTCAGTGGGCAAAGAGAAGTCTTCTCTATAAATCCACATTTTGTATGGGGTACAGAATTGTCGAATCACTGTTGGACGCCTGAAACCATTACTAATATAACATTCAATGTCAACTACGATAAAAGGAAGAACTCTTACAGCTCAATAACAAAAAGATAAATAACTCCATTTTTTAAAAAAAGACTTGAATAGATATGCAAATGGTTGCAAAATACATGAAAATATGCTCCACATAACCAGTCATCGGGGAAATGCAAAGTAAAACCGCAGTGAAATACATCTGCAGACTCATTAGAATGGTTAAAAATTAAAAAGATTAACAATCCCAGGGTGCCTGGCTGGCTCAGTCAGTGGAGCATGTGACTCTTGATCTAGAGGTTGTGAGCTCAGCCCGAAGTTGGGGGTAGCGATTATTTACGTGAGGAAATATTTTTTTTTTAACAATTAACAATTCCAAGTGTTGGCAACGATGTAGGCAACTGAAACTCTCGCACACTGCTGGTGAGAGTATAAAATGGTACAACAACTTTAATAAATACACACCTACTATACAATGCACCTGCAAGAGTGTGAAGGTAGCTATAGACAACACTTAAACTGTATTTACAAAAGCAGCCAGGAAGCTGGAGGTCTACAGCATCTTTTTGTGCCAGAGAGGAAGGAAGTGCCCAAAGAATGAAGAAAACTATCTCATGGACCCAATCTGGGACAATCTGAGTATAAAATAAATTAAGTTACAGATTAATGCATTGAATAGGAATCATGAGTCAGACATACATACACGAGAAAGGAGAAAACTCTCATTTGTAATAGAAAGTCAACTAATAAATGCAGAAGAAATAATGGAATTAGGAAATCAACATTTAGCAGCTGCACTAGGAGTAACCGGAAGAAGCAAAGAATCACTAATGGACGCTTGAACTAGTGGGGTAAACTTTGATGAAGAACAGGAAATTGACACAAAATACCAAGTACAAAACGTTCATTAACTTTACAATGGAGAAACACGGCAGGCACAATTTTAACCTAGTGATAAATTTTAGAAATGTGTGTCTCCTATATATTAGAAAACAACGGAGTCGCTTCTGTGCTTTTCCTGAAAATATTATATAACCTGAATGTAATCAAGAGGAAATATCAGACAAACCAAAACCAACAAACATTCTACAAAGTAAGCTGCCCACACACTTTTCAAAATTGTCACAGTCAGAAAATCCAAATGAAGCCTGAGCAGTGGTCCCAGATGGAAAGCAACTAAATAAAACAACCAAATGCAACATGTGATCTTGGACTGAATCCTAAATCTGTACGGGACATTTTTGGGGCAGTCAGTGAAATGCGAATGGGATCTGGGGGTTAGAAGTTAGTATTGTCTCAATGTTAATTTCCTGACTTAATGGCAGCTCTGTGGTTATGCAGGAGGCTGTCCTTGCTTTTAGGAAACATTAACAGGTAATGGCTTCCTACCTGTAATTTGTTCTCTAATGACTCAGAAGAAAAGATCATGAAAGTGTTGTTCTAGTTATTATAGGTGAGTGGCAGAGAACAATCAGTTATTATGCTCATGGATTCTGTGGGTCAGGAATTCAGACAGCACACGGCATTGGGGGGCTTGTCTATGCCCCGTGATGTCTGTCTGTGACCTCAGCTGGGAGATTGGAAGGCTGGAGCTAAATCATCACTCCCTTGTCTGGTGGTTGACATTGGCTGTCAGCCAAGCTGATGCTGATTGCTGTTGACTGGAAAATCTATATGTGGCCTAGCCGTATGTTCTGGGCTTTCTCACAAAATAGCAGTTGGTTCCTAGGGTGTCTCAAGAGAGAGAAGCAGGCAGAAGGTGTAGCCTTTTTATGACCTAATCTGAGAAGTCACATAAACTCGCTTATGCTGTATGCCATTGTTTACAGTAGTCACACATCCAAGGAGGTCAAGAACAGAGAACACAGACTGCACTTTTTGTTGAGTTCTAGAAGAGCATGTGGAACAATGACATGTTGCTCTAGCCATTTCGGAAAGTATTATCTGCCGTGTCCGCACCTCGAAAGAGGGAAAGAGTGATAAGGCAAATGTGATAGAATGGTAACCATGGGGCAAGCTGGGTAGGAGAATACAGGAGTGCCTTGTATGACTCTTATGCCTTTTCTGGGGTTATTACTGTTCTAAAGCTAGAAAATAAATAATAACCATGTACTTCATTAAGCTAATAATGTTCAACGATGAGATTAAAACCGCCTTGGCTAAGAAATAAAAGAATTATTAATACTTCTTTTTTTTTTTTTTTCCAACGTTTATTTATTTTTGGGACAGAGAGAGACAGAGCATGAACGGGGGAGGGGCAGAGAGAGAGGGAGACACAGAATCGGAAACAGGCTCCAGGCTCTGAGCCATCAGCCCAGAGCCCGACGCGGGGCTCGAACTCACAGACCGGGAGATCGTGACCTGGCTGAAGTCGGACGCTTAACCGACTGCGCCACCCAGGCGCCCCAAAACACATGTTATTAAAACACAACAATTAAAATATTTTGATATTGGGACGCAAATAAACAGAAAAATAGAGCAGGATAAAAAGTCCAGACATTAGCCAAAATATAGGTGGGATCAAAGTAAATCTCATATCAACAAATGGTATTCGGACAACTGAGAAGAGATTTGGAAAGAGAAAAGTTTCAAAGAATGTTCTCACTCTACACCAGGTTAAATTCAAAATAGGTCACATATTTACATGTAAGATGATGAAAATATGAAGCCACTAAAAGAAAACATGGGTGAATTCCTTTAAAATTTTAGGGCAGGGAAGATTTTTTCCTGGAAACTTCAAAATCAGAAACCATAGAAGAAAAAAATTGATAAGTTGACTACATAAAAAAATTTTAAACTCCTCAACTGCAAATGTAAAAATCAAAGTAAAAAGAAAAATGGGATTGGGGGGCAAATTTTTAAATATTAATTTAACGTAAATAATGTTTATCATGGAAATTATACCTTATAAGTGTACATTATAATGTCAATTATAACATTTCCCAAATATATAAAAAGCATGTAGGGGTGCCTGGGTGGCTCAGTCGGTTGGGCGTCCGACTTCGGCTCAGGTCATGATCTCGCGGTTCGTGAGTTCGAGCCCCGCGTCGGGCTCTGGGCTGATGGCTCAGAGCCTGGAGCCTGTTTCCGATTCTGTGTCTCCCTCTCTCTCTGACCCTCCTCCCCCGTTCATGCTCTGTCTCTCTCTGTCTCAAAAATAAAAATAAACGTTAAAAAAAAATTTTTTTAAAGGCATGTAGAAACCAATAAGAAAAGACTAATAGCCCGATATAAAAATTGATACAATTACTTTGTAGAAATATGAATGGTCCTTCACCTATAAAATAGGTTTAATCTCACTTAAATAAGGGGGATAGGAATTTAAACAACACTGAATACCATTTTCAATCTATGACTTTGACAACACGTTCTTTTGGCAAGTATGTAGGGAAACCAGTATTCCCACAAACTACCAGTAGAAATGCAAACCGGCTCAGCAATCAGGAGTATCTCAATCAGAAATGTATTCACCTTTTGCCCTGGCATTTCCATATCTGGAAATTTGCTCTATAACGATACTCTTTGCTCCGTAACTCTACTCTGATGAAATGACATGTGCACAAGATTATTCATTATAAGATTGTAACCGTAAAAAACTGAAAATAACTCAAGTATCCATCGGTAGAGCAAGGTAAATGAATTATGGTAATCCATAATGGAATATCATGTGGCATTTTTCACAACGGGGAAGTTTTTTTGTACTGCTTCAGAAAATCTCTGCTCTATTAAGTGAAAAAAAGCGAAGGGCATGTCCTAGTTCACTAGGTCGACCCTATCAAAGCACCACAAACTGGGTGGCCTAAAACAACAGAAATGTATTGTCTTATAGTTCTGAAGGCTGGGAGTCCAAAGACAAGGTGTGGGCAGGGTCACCGTGCCCTAAAGCCTCTAAAGAAGGGTCCCTTCTTGCCTCTTTCAGCTTCTATTCTCGGCGGGCAATCCTTGGCCTTCCTTGGCTTTGCAAGTGCATGACCCCAGCCCCCACGTCGGTCATCACACACCATTCTCCCTGCAGGCCTGTGTCCAAATTTCTCTTTTCATAAGGACGCCAATCATACTGGATCAGGGTTTACCCTAATGACCTCATTTTAACTCGATTACATCTACAAACATCCTATTTCCAAATTAGGCCATATTCACGGGCACTGGAGCTTAGGATTTCAACATATATTTTGGGCGGGGACGCAATTCAACCCATAATTATTATCCAGTAAGCTGCCTTTTGTGTAAGAAAAGGTGATAAAAGGGGCACCTGGGTGGCTAGGTCGGTTAAGAGACCGGCTCTTGATTTGGTGCTCTACACTGGGTTCTGAGCAGTGTGGAGCCTGCTTGGAATTTTCTTTCTCTGCCCCCCCCCCCCACTTGTACTCTCTCTTTCTCTCTCTGTCAAAACAAATAAACTTCAAGAAAAAAACAAAAGGAGACAAAAATATACTGCTAGCATTGATTAAGAAGTCCTAGGGGGGCCTGGGTGGCTCAGTCAGTTAAGCATCCACTTCGGCTCAGGTCATGATCTCGCGTTCATGGGTTCAAGCCCCACGTCGGGCTCTATCCTGACAGCTCAGATCCTGGAGGCTACTTCGGATTCTGTGTCTCCCTCTCTCTGCCTGCCCTGGCTCATGCTCTGTCTCTTTCTCTCTCTCAAAAATAAACATTAAAAAAAAAAGAAGTTCCAGAAAAATCTGGTACATATAGTATAATAATAATATCAGAAACTAATATAAGTTTTTATCCTGGAAAGTGGGGAGTGAGGCAGAAATAGGCGAGAATGGAAGCAAGATTATATGCTTTCTTACGTTGTTACTATATGTATTTGTTATAATATGAACATTTCACTTTTTCTGAACACAAAAAACTAATTCAACAAAATCACTATGATACACTGAGAGCAAACGGCAACTGTATTTTGGGTCCAGGGTGACAGGATGGCATAGCATGACCTCAGGGGTGTCAGCCCCTATGCCCAAACACACACTTCGGTGGCATGGGGCCAAAGCAGTGCCGACAGAACAAACACCCACAGCTGAATTCTGAACTCTATGCTGAAAACTTCAGCGTTCTGATGGGCCCCAGAAGTTTCAGTACCAGTTAGTAGCAAGAGAGTCTAAGGTAGGTAGCGATTCAACATCAAAAAGAGATAACGAGGAGGTACCTTTATGTGGCTTTTTTTACACTGCAGAGACCTCACCAATTGGTCAAGGCTGAGAGGATCTGTTTGTGAACACACGTGAGATGCTCCCTAAATATTTCCATATGGGGCGCCTGGGTGGCTCAGTCGGTTGAGGGTCCGACTTCGGCTCAGGTCATGATCTTGTATTTGTGGGGTCAGAGCCTGGAGCCTGCTTCAGATTCTGGGTCTCCCTCTCTCTCTGACCCTCCCCTGCTCATGCTCTGTCTCTCTCTGTCTCTCAAAAAATAAAATAAAACGTTAAAAAAAATTTTTTTTAATTTCCAAAAATAGGGGCACCTGAGTGACTCGGTTGAGCACCCAACTCTTGATCTTGGCTCAGGTCATGATCCCAGGGTCGTAGGATCAAGCCCCACGTTGGGCTCCATGCTGAGCATGGAGTCTGCTTGGGATTCTCCCTCTCTCTCTCTCTCTCTCTCTCTCTCTCTCTCTGCCCCTCCCCTGCTTGTGCATGCTCATGTGCTGTCTCTCTTTCAAAAAATACGTAAAAAAATAAATAAAAGTAGAGGTGCCTAAGTGGCTCAGTCGGTAAAGTGTCAGACTTCAGCTCAGGTCATGATCTCACAGTTCGTGAGTTCAATCCCTGCATCAGGCTCTGTGCTAACAGCTCAGAGCCTCAAGCCTACTTCGGATTCTGTGTCTCCCTCTCTCTCTGGCCCTCCCCGCCTTGTGCTCTCTCTTTCTCAAAAATAAATAAATATTTAATAAATAAATAAACAAAAATAAATAAATAAAACAATTTTTAAAAACTTCAAGAAATAATTTAAAAGGATTTTGAAGGAGGCACAGGGCCTATGACAGGGAAGTGTTTATTACTACTGTTTATGTGATCCCTGGGGTTCAGTCCTGCCACGTTCAAGCTGTGTCACCTTGGGCAAGTTGCTTAACCACTTTATGCATCAGTTTCGTCGCCTACAAAACAAAGATCCCTTCCAATTTCCATTTTTGTACTCCTCCTAGAGGTGAGGACGCCTGCCCACTTCGTGTCAGGTTTGGCCATGCCAGCTGTCCGAGGGAATGAGAGAGGAAGTAATGGGCAACATGTCTGGGCAGAAGGTTTCAGAACTGTCACACGGGTCAGCCATCTCTTCTCCCTCCGCGATGAGACCAAAACAGGGGCTTTCCCCTTGACCTTGACACCGAGCTGCCGAGCAACAGCTGGCCTAAGGCCAACATCAAATAGGAGTGAGAAATGAATCTTTGCTGTTGAAAGCACTGACATTTGGGTTTGCTTGTTACCACAGCCCTACCTAGTCAACACTGACGGAGAGATAGCACTTTCTCCCTCCTAGGGTTGTTGTGAGAATTAACTGACTTAGTTCATTAGAGCATTTACAACAGCATCTGACACGTAGTTATCACTAGCTAATGCTCGTGACTGTTCTTTTGATTAACATCATCATCAGGCTTGTGTGGTGACACATGACTGGATGAATGGGGAAAAATGAGTAAATCTTAATAAAATGCTAAGTTTTGCATTTATTGTATGCATACTTTACCTACACTATCTCATCTACAATTTTATATCAGTCGTGTGAGGTCAGTTTTATGAGTTCTGTTTCTTGGGTTTTTTAAAACGTTTGTATCATTTTGAGAGAGAGAGAGAAAGCATGAGTTGGGGGAGAGGCAGAGAGAGAGGGAGAGCAAGGATCCCGAGCAGGCTCCACGCTGTCAGTGCAAAGCCTGACATGGGTCTCCAGTCCACCAACTGTGAGATCAGGACATGAGCTGAAATCAAGAGTTGGCTGCTTCGCCGACTGAGCCACCCAGGCACCCCATGAGCTGTTTAACAATGAAAAAAACTGGGAAGTTGGAGAAGTTACATGCAAGGCTACACAGAATAACAAGTAACAGAGCTGGTATTCAAACTCGTTATGGTTGTCTCCTTCCACTTTACTCCACAGCTCCCCTCTGACCTGGGACAATGTTGAGGAACTCAAAACGTTCTCAACACTGTGCCACCCTCAAAATGGCAGTTGCCCCGATCCAGTAGGCCCCAGTGATCCCCACGAAGCAGGAATGGTATTCTCCCCTCAAATCACGGCATGAGGTTGCCTTCTTTTGTCTCCTTTTTCAGCTCACTCACTCCCACCTCGTCCCTCCTTATCATCTCAGCAAGTCCAGAGCTGAATTTTCAGAAATCGAATTGGTAGAAAACGGAACAAATAGAATAAGCAGCAGAGCCCATGGCTGTGACCTCCCTGCTCCCCCCACCTCTGCCATCCCATCCGACCAGACTGATCTCAACAGCTGTGCCCCCGGCTCCTGCCTCTTGTCTCCACTAGTGTGCCCAGACCTGCTCTTGCAGGAACCTCTGTCCCTGAGGAAATGGGGACCGTGACAACATACCACACCATGCAAGTGCCGTTCCCTTCTCAGATACAGATGGGCCCTGTGACTCCTCATTTCTCGTCAACTCAAATCCTCACAGTCTTTTCTCCACTCACTGGTCAGAGTGACCTTTCCAGAGCGGTACCAAATCGTACTGCTTCCTGACTTCAAAGTTCCAGTGGCTCCTATCACACATGGAATAAATCCAACATGCTTATCATGTCACATGTTAACTGGTCACTGGATGCCACTCAACCTGATTTTCCCCTCCCTCTCTCTTTTGTTCTCAACATATTAGACGCACTGTTCCCTTCTCTGTGCATGACTAAAAAGGATCACAGCAACAAGTAGTGACCAGGGAGAATAGGTTGCTTAGGAAACAGAAGAGAAATACTTAAGATCTAATTAGTATCCTGATGGAATTCCAAAAAGCTATTGCATCCATAAAACAAGAACAGGTCACTATGAAACAAAAATAGAGAGGGCACACAAGAAAAGAACCAAGAAAGATTTCTCACAAATTAAAGTAATAAATATCAAAATAAAATATTCAATAGATAAGCCAACTCATAAAATAGAGATAAAATCCAAATTAGAGTCCTAAGAGCTAATATTAGAAAACTCTTACAGCAATTAAAGCAAAAGTAATAAGCAAGATATGAGACATATAAGATGACTCCAGATGGTTCAGCTCCCATATGGGAGATGTTCCAGAACAGAGAACACAGAAAATGAATGGAGGAAATAATCAAAGAAATAATAGAAGAAAAATGCCCTGATCTGGGGAAAACTGAAGAGACGTGGGTCTTCCAGTTTAAAAGGAGCACGAAAGATTAAGGAAGATGAATGAGAGTAAAAGATGTAAACCTAGACACCTCCCAGTAAAATTAAAGCACTTCAAAGAAAGGAAAGAGAATACCCAAAATTTCCCAAAAAAGAAAAAAAAAGTTCCTATGAAGAAATAACAACCTACTGGTGTCAGATCAGCAACGATGAATGCCACAAGAAAGTGAAAGGTTAACTTCAAGATTTTGAGAGAAAGTTTGGCAATGAGTATTCTATACCTGGCCCAAATTTCAACTGAATATAAGAAATGATTACCAATGCTTCCAAACAACTAAGGACCAGGGAAGCTAACCTTCATTGCACCATCTCTGGAAAAAAATTGCTTGAGGAGTTATTTTAGCAAAATCAAAAGGAATCCCAAGCAAGAACATATATAACCTAAAAAACAGTATAATGCAGAAGTGCCTGGATGGCTCAGCCAACAAAGCGTCCGAATTTGGCTCAGGTTATGATCTCACGGTTCATGAGTTCAAGCCCTACAAAGAGCTCTCTGCTGTCAGCACAGAGCCTGCTTCAGATCTTCTGTCTCCCTCTCTCCCTGCCCCTCCCCAACTTGTGCTCTCTCTCAAAAATAAAATACACATTAAAAGCTTTTTTAAAATATTTTAAAAATAGTATAATGCATTCAAGAGAATGCACTCAAGAGAATGCAAAAAAGAGATTCTTGGGATGACTGTAGGCAGCTTGCCTTGAACAAAAAGTGGCTCGGGGCACCTGGGTGGCTCAGTCGGTTGAGCATCCGACTTCAGCTCAGGTCACGATCTTGCGGTCTGTGAGTTCGAGCCCCCCGTCAGGCTCTGGGCTGATGGCCCAGAGCCTGGAGCCTGCTTCCGATTCTGTGTCTCCCTCTCTCTCTGCCCCTCCCCCGTTCATGCTCTGTCTCTCTCTGTCTCAAAAATAAATAAATGTTAAAAAAAAAATTAAAAAAAAAAAAAGAAAGAAAAAAGTGGCTCTAATTTAATCAGGAAGTCAGAAGTCTCTTTAAAAAAAAAACATGATGTTCATTCAATATATATTTTGAATATGCAATTAGGATTTCACTCTTCTGTAGTCATGAAAGTAATAAAACAATACAGCCCTAAGTAAAACAAAAGCTGTCAAAGAAAGTCACAGAAAATATAAGGCAAATTAAAATGTGAACCATTTTCGAGTAGTTTCTGGGGGGGAAAAATTCCATTGACCTTGATGCTTGGAATTTTTTCCTTCAAGACGTACAGATTCAAGGATGTACGATTGCATTTCCTTTTCTGTAGGTCTGATCACCCTAATTTTTTTCTTTAGTGATTAATACCTTCAGAATCATTATATTGGACTCATTATGCTTAATTTGAAAATTAGTCTACAGACATGTAGACAAAGAACATAGAAGACTTAATGACAATTAGAGAAAAATAATCCTTGACAATAAAGAACTAAGGATGTCACTTAAGCGAAGCATAGAGGAGTAAAAGGAAACATGGGGGGAAATTGTAAATACAGCAACTTTTGTGTTTTACTTATGGGCAACCGGTAAACAATGTCAACAGTCAGTGTCAAAATTAGTTAACACACAACAACCTAAATTAGAGAAGTAAGGGAATGTTGGGGGGTGAAGAGGGAGGCGAGTGTGTTAAATTCAGGGAGTCAACAGATATTTTAAAGTTTACAGATCAATAAATAGAAATATATAAGCATGCTATTTAGAGTTTGGTAGTAAACAAGCAGAAAGAATTAATAACAGAAAACATTAAAAATTATTTGGGGGGGGTGTAATTTTACTTTTTATTTTATGCCCTCAATACTACTAATTATGTTTTTACTCTGCATGGTAGACAGAACAATGATCCCCAAAGGTGTCTATTTCTTTTCTTTTTTTGTTTTTAGTAAATTTATTTACTTAGTAAATAAATTTAGTAACTAAAAATTTATTTAGGGGCGCCTGGGTGGCGCAGTCGGTTAAGCGTCCGACTTCAGCCAGGTCACGATCTCGCGGTCCGTGAGTTCGAGCCCCGCGGCGGGCTCTGGGCTGATGGCTCGGAGCCTGGAGCCTGTTTCCGATTCTGTGTCTCCCTCTCTCTCTGCCCCTCCCCGTTCATGCTCTGTCTCTCTCTGTCCCAAAAATAAATAAATGTTGAAAAAAAAATTTTTTTTTTAATTTATTTAAGTAAATTTATTTTGAGAGAGAGAGAGTGCAAGTGAGGAAGGGGCAGAGAGAGGGAGAGACAGAATCCGAAGCAGGGATTTCCTCTGCCTTTCTTCTACCAACAGGCTTAATTCCGTTTGTCTCTATTTCTCTAAAAAATTGTAAAGCACAATCGCTTCTCGGCCTTTTGGCAAAGATCAAGTGTAAAAAAATTTAAAGCATTTTTTAAAAAAAATGTTTATTTTTTATTATTTGTTTTGAGAGAGAAAATGAAAGGCAGAGAGAGAGAGGGGCAGAGAGAGAATCCCAAGCAGGCTCTGTATTGTTTGTGCAGAGCCAGATGTGGGGTTCCATCCCACAAATCGTGAGATCGTGACCTGAGCCGAGATCAAGAGGTAGAAGCTTAACCAACGGAGCCACCCAGGTGCCCCAAGATGTCTCTTTCTTAATCCTTGGAACCTGTGACTGCTACCTTACATGGCAAAAGAGACTTTGCCAATGTGATTAAGCTACAGATCTTGAGGTGGGAAAATCATCCTTGATAATCGTAATGAACATGGGGCCTTAAGGAGGCAGAGGGCAAGAGTCAGAGAGGAGGTGTGACAGCAGCAGCAGAGAGTGGAGTGAAGGGGAAGGAAGGGGCCAAGAGCCAAGGAAGCTTCTAGAAGCTGGAAAAAACAGCGAAAAGAATTCTCCCTTATGGTCTCCCAGAGGAACACAGATTTGCTGACACCTTGATTTTAGCCCCTAAGGTTCATTTTGAACTTCCAACCTGTAGCCCTGGAAGATAATAAATTTGTGTTCTTTCAGGCCACTAAGTTTGCAGTCATTTATTCCAGCAGCAACAGGAAACTAATATACTCTGAATGTGTTATTTATACTACTTTTTTAAAGGTTTAAAAGAGGAGCATCTGGGTAGCTCAGTCAGTTGAACGTCTGACTCGTGATCTCAGCTCAGGTCATGATCTCACAATTTGTCAAATGGAGCCCCACCTCGGGAGCTGTGTGGACAGCACCGAGTCTGCTTGGGATTCTCTCTCTCCCTCTCTCTGCCTCTCATTTTCTCTCTCTCAAAATAAATAATTCAAAAAAAAATAAACATTTAAAAAATGCTTTAAAAATTTTAAAGAAATAGAAACAAACAGACACAAGCCTGTTGGTGGAGGCAAGGTGGGAAATGGAATGAAATCCCACCGTCTTTTCTTGGGGAAGGCAGGAAAGGCCATGTTTTTATTTTGCATTATATTAGTTTAAAAAATTCCAGGAAGATCCGCTGTCATAGAAACCCAAATGCTGGATTATTAGACATGATTCTGTTTTGAAAGACTTCCAGCCTGGTAGACCAAGGGTCCACTGCCCAAGGACCAAGCTAATGCCTGTGCATATGGATATCTCTGAGGAATCGAGGCCATATGAGAGGGTGATGGCCTCACTCATGCCCGTTTATTTAGAAATCAAGGTGGCCATCAGTCAGAAGGATTGGCAAGAGATCCCAGGACAGTGCCTAGGAGAGATGGGCTCGGTTACATCGAGTAGCTCGGTTACAGCCAGGCAGGTAGGAGACCTCCTTTCTCTTAACCCATCTCCCCTCTACTATTCCTCCGGGTGATTTCTTACCCCCATGCCAGCACTTGGCACTTGAGAAGAACCTAGCAGGATGACTCCTAAGCACATCACTAATGTATTTTGATATAGAGATGTGGAAAGTACTCTTGGTCGTACTGTGATCATCGAAAAAGGCACTCTTCACCCCTGCCCCCCACCGCCCCTTTAATCACAACCGTGTGCAGGGTTTAAAACCACCAGAGATGTCCTTGGTAGTTCAGGAAATCTTGTTGGTGTAACTCAAGTGAAATGTGATCTTTCTCCCACTGAAAAAGAGGAAAGGAAAGTGGTGACAGGGCAGGTGACAAGCCCAATTGGGAGTATGGAAGTGTAGCTGGGGGGTGGTGGGAGGACTAAACGATTACATTACAGCTCCTTTTAAAAACTTCTTTATCGTAACACTCCACACGGCTTGAAAGGATCTGCATTTCTCTGAGGCCCTCAAGTGTTGATGTTTCTCCTGCACCTGCCAAGTCACTCCTAAAACTGACATTCTTTCTTGCAGCCAATGGAATCATTCTATTAAAAATTAGAATGACAGTCCATTGAGCGTCGGACTTTGGCTCAGGTCACGATCTCGCGGTCCGTGAGTTCGAGCCCCGCGTCGGGCTCTGTGCTGACAGCTCGGAGCCGGGAGCCTGCTTCGGATTCTGTGTCTCCCTCTCTCTCTGCCCCTCTCCTGCTCACACTCTGTCTGTCTCTCTCTCTCAAAACTAAAATAAAAACGTTAAAAAAAATTTTTTTTAATAAAATAAAAACCTGGAATGAGTTAACAAAAAACAATTGGAATGAGTAGACTTTGCAATGCATTGTTTCATGGAAGAAGAAAGAAGAAGAAGAAGAAGAAAGAAGAAGAAGAAAGAAGAAGAAGAAGAAGAAGAAGAAGAAGAAGAAGAAGAAGAAGAAGAAGAAGAAGAAGAAGAAGAAGAAGAAGAAGAAGAAGAAGAAGAAGAAAGAAGAAGAAGAAAGAAGAAAAGAAGAAGAAGAAGAAGAAGAAGAAGAAAGAAGAAGAAGAAGAAAAGAAGAAGAAGAAGAAGAAGAAGAAGAAGAAAGAAGAAAGAAGAAGAAGAAGAAGAAGAAGAAGAAGAAAGAAGAAGAAGAAGGAAGAAGAAGAAGAAGAAGAAGAAGAAGAAGAAGAAGAAGAAGAAGAAAGAAGAAGAAGAAGAAGAAGAAGAAACAACAACCACTCAATTGGTGAATGCGTCCCAGGACAAAGACAATGTTTAATCAAAGCACAGGGAAAATAAAGTACGCAATCTAGGGACAAGAATGTCTCCTTTAAGGGACAGTTATTGTGTGGTTGATCCAACGTATAAATGGAAGGCTGAAGGGACGCTGAGCGATCAGTTTAAATCCATCATTGAGGCCGTCCCCCCAGTGAAGAAATGGCTTCCAAGCGAAGCCCAGGGATTGGCCCGAGATCTATTAGGGGGTAAGTGGCCAAGCCAGGAATTGAATGCAGATGTCCTGACTCCAAGCCCAGTGCTGCCTGCTTATCAAGCTGCCTAGCTGTCACGGAGACTTTGTGATGCCAGCTGTCTGTAAGTGTGTATCACTTCTGTTCACGTTTTCTTAGCCAAGGCAAGCTGCATATCAATGAGGCAGGACATATAAACCTGGGAGGGTAGTGAGTAAATGGGAGCAATAATACAACCTGTACCAATTCCCTCTGTCCCTTTGGCCCAGCGGTGGTAGCAGCTGTTGATAATCTCTAAATCATCTCCCTGTCCTCCGCTTGGCTCCTCTACCCTCTAGGTCTCCGACCCCCTGCACTGCGCTGGCGCCTCTCTGTTGAAATGTTCTAGTTGTTTCTGCCTCCTAGTTAGGCCGACCGTGTCTGCCACATCCACACGAGAGCCCTTTCCACGTTTCTGGATGTGCTAGGCCCAGATAACAATATATGGTGTGAATTTTGTTAAAGTAGCATATCTAAAAATACCACGTGAGTAATAATCATGACTGTGATCAAACTTGTGTCAGTGGGGGTTTGGTTCCATTCTGAGGGACGGAAAATCCAACGTAACGGTGGCGTGAACAAGAAAGAACTTTCTCGTGCACATAAACCAAGCCTAGAAATAAGTGACCAAGGGCCTGATTTGATAATTCTGTCTCCATCAGGCACGCAAGATGGTCACTTGGCTTCCACTTCACGCTCCAAGATGGACTACAGCAATAACGAAATGTTCTAGAACTCAGTAGTTCAGATGGCAGCCTCCTGCCACCCACACTTCCAATTATTTTGAAAGGTACTAATTGCCTGTATTAATTTTTTGTTTTGGCTTAAAAAACGTGTAAACAGACATAATCTATTGTATTTATTTTTAAATGTTTTTTAAAATTTATTTTTGATAAAGAGACTGCGTTGAGCAGGGGAAGGACAGAGACGGAGAGAGGGACAAAGGATACGAAGCAGGCTCCGGGCTGACAGCAGCAACCCCGATGTGGGGCTCGAACTCACCAACTGTGAGATCATGATCTGAGCCAAAGTCGGACGCTCAACCGAATGAGCCACCCGGGCGCTCACAGACACAATTTCAATTGGCCAAAACTCTGTACCTAACCACAGCTAGCTATAGAAGAGACCAAGAAATGCTAATCTTTATTCTAAGCAACTATGAGTTTGGCTACAAAACAGGAGTTCTGTTATTAAAGAAGGAGTAGAGGGAATGGACATCCAGAAAAAACCAGCAATTTCTGGCACTCCCCACAAACATTTGTACAGGTTGATAAATCTCAAGTAACTATTTCTGCATTCAAAGCAGCTACAAACCCCAGGGAAGACAGCCATTTTTTGACTTGGATTTGAGAGGAGAGAACTTATTTTTCAGAACCCCAAAGGAGATGTGATCAACAAACTGTGCTCTCCTCTGAATTATAAAAAGAAATAAAGCAGCTAAACGACAAGTTGAAACAGAAGTTTGCTACAAATGCTATTATACTGATATTCACTAAAACTAATGTAGTCAATGTTTATATAACACTTTTTTTTTTTTAGAATTTACAATTACTCTCATTAAATCCTCACCCAAAATTAGGAGTCTGTATTACCACCCTCATTTGAGAAATAGAAGGCTGACATTTAAAGAATTTAAATGATGGGGCGCCTGGGTGGCTCAGTCGGTTAAGCGGCCGACTTCGGCTCAGGTCATGATCTTGCGGTCCGTGAGTTCGAGCCCCGCGTCAGGCTCTGTGCTGACAGCTCAGAGCCTGGAGCCTGTTTCAGATTCTGTGTCTCCCTCTCTCTGACCCTCCCCCGTTCATGCTTTGTCTCTCTCTGTCTCAAAAATAAACGTTAAAAAAAAAATTAAAAAAAAAATAAAGAATTTAAATGATTCTCCCAAGTTTAAAAACAATGGGACTAACATTAGTGTCCTCAGAGCTCAGAATCTATGCTATTCCTCACCCTGTAAGCAGGAGTTTGTGGAGTCTGACAAAGCCCTCCTGTCTCCATGTTAGCAGCAGATGATGATGACTCCCACAAAATCCCTGGGTGACACTGGAGATCTGAGCTACGTGGCGTGGTTGAGTCACTGAAAAAAAGATCTAGCCCTTTGTTGCAAATTTGTCTTTCTGTAAACCCAAGGGGTCTTGCCAAAAGCTACACTTTTTTCTAAGTGAAATGTGCAGGCAGAGATGCCTGGCAATCATAAATTCTCCCACATGCTCTGCTTCCTGAGACTCTTAGCCTGCTACTGACCAGCTTTCTGCCTCAGTTTTTATACGCACTCCCTACACTGTTAGACCTTCAGGTGGCGGTAAGTTCTGTGTTTTTAAAAAAATAAGAAGTACCACGCCCATGTTCATTCCATTCACAACAGCCAAGAGGTGTAATTGATGGATGAATGGATAAAGAAAATGTAGTATATATGTGCAATAGCATATTACACAGCCTTAAAAAAAGAAAAAAAATTCTGTCACGCGCTATGACACGGATGAACCTTGAGGATGTTATACTAAGCGAAGTAAAACAGTCGCCAAAGGACACAGACTGCGTGATTCAACTCGTATGAAGTATCCAAAGTAATCAATGTCATAGAAACAGAAAATAGAAAGGCTGTGCCCAAGGGATGGAGAGAGGAGGGAAGAGGGATTAGTTTTAATGGGTATAGAGTTCCAGTTTTGCAAGATGAGAAAGTTCTAGAGATCTAGAGATATGTTGCACAACAAGGGAAATCTACGTCACACGACTGAGCTGTACACGGAAAAATGATGCAGATGAGAAATTTAATGTTAGGTGTTGTTTGAACCACAATTTTCAAAAAGAGAAAAAATTTGCAAGTAATACTGTACGAAGTAGGTTTCTCCAGGCGAGAAGTAGGATGCTGACCCAGGAATCACTGCACAGTTCAGAGGTGCCAGTCGAGGCCGTAACTAGGCAACTAAGCCATAGCTTTGGGGTGCACCATGCTGAATCAGACTGGAACTCAGCCACTGAGGTTTTTAAGTCTTTGCAGCTGGATTGCATTAAATGCTGCCAGTGCAAATCTACAGAGACGACAAGGAGAGGAGGTGCATGAAGGCAGAGTGCTTTTCACGCCAAAGGTACCACATAAATATTTTTACAGTTGAATTGATTGGACTCTCATGGTATCTGGTGTTGACTCTTGATTTCGAAGATGGTCTCCTAAGAACACACAGTCATGAGTTTCCCGTCACGGGCCTCCAACTGATCTTGACTCCACGACACTCGGGCTGTTTGTGTGGCTCATGCGTGTGAGCTGGGACTGGCTCTCCAGCTTCTGCTTTTCCCTGGAATTGGATCCTGGGTCCACCCTCCTGATTTTGTGTCTTCCTCCAGATTAGATTTGCTGGCTCCCTCTACTTTGCCCCTCTGCCCTAGTGAACTCCATCTATTCTATACTTTTCCTCTTGCTCCAGCCCCGGTTTTCTGTTTTCAAAGCTTGGACCCCAAATGCGTTACACTTAGCACAAACCCTGGGATTCATTAGAACACAGTGCGAGGAGGAGCGTTTAGCATCTGCATACAACAGCCAATGAAGGTCTGATAACGAGCCTTCTATGCAAAATAAGGACCCATAAGCCATTCTTAGAACTGTAGAACTACAATGGCTGTGGAATCCTTAGTCTCAGAGGGGGTGACTTTCAGGGAAAATCTGACCTATCTTCCTATTTTCAAATTGTGGTAATCTGAAAATATGCAAATACAAGTTATCACTGTCAGATATGCAAATTAGCACAAAGGCACATAAAGGCCTGAAACTTGATTCACATTTTTTATTAAAATAGGAAAGACTAGGGGCGCCTGAGTGGCGCAGTCGGTTAAGCGTCCGACTTCAGCCAGGTCACAATCTCGCGGTCCGTGAGTTCGAGCCCTGCGTCGGGCTCTGGGCTGATGGCTCGGAGCCTGGAGCCTGTTTCCGATTCTGTGTCTCCCTCTCTCTCTGCCCCTCCCCTGTTCATGCTCTCTCTCTGTTCCCCCAAAAATAAATAAACGTTGGGAAAAAAAATTAAAATAGGAAAGACCAGGGTGCGTGGGTAGCTCAGTCGGCTGGATGACCGACTCTTGATTTCGGCTCAGGTCGCGATCTCACAGTTGTGAGATCAAGCCCCGTGCGGGGCTCTGCACTGGCTATGGAGCCTGCTCAAGATTCTCTCTTTCTCTCTTCTCTCTCCCTCTCTCTCCCTCCCTCTCCCTCCCTCTCTCTCTCTTTCTCTCTCCCTGCCCCTCCTCCACTTGTATCCCCCCCCAAAATAAAAATAATAAACATAAAAATACTTTATGAATAAAATAGGAAAGGACACACAAACCCTCTGCAGACCCTCTTCTTTGCCCTGATAATGTTTTATAATAATGTTTTATAATAAATATATTATTTATCATGATAGCATATTCATTCCTCTGCATGAGTTTTTCCGACGATGATAAACTGAGGCTGAAGTGATAGAAACATATTCTGTAAGACCCCCCCCGACAAGGGAGATCTCAAGACACAGCAACGTAGCCTCCAAAGGCAGAAGAGCAGCCTTGAGGTTGGTTTCTGATCAGAGAGCCCAAATTCTACCCTCGGCTCTGCCACTTGCCACCTATATGACCTCGGGTAAGCTCTTTAGTGACTCTCGAGCCCTGTTTCTGTTCATCTACGTAATGGGGATAAAAATACCACCGGCCTGATAAGAGCTGTCGCGACAAATCGATGTAAAGAAGATCAATGTAAAGCTCTTAGCACGGTAATTCTTAACACAGAGTAAGATTTAGGTAAGTGGAAATAGTGAAAGCAATATAGAACACCTGTTCCTGCCATGAGAGGGCAGGTTTTAAAAGAATTCTGAGAATTGACTATTGCACAGCTGCAATTTATACTCACGACAGTAGGTGGCACTGGTACCATATCTATGTAGCACTAGGTTGCCCCCTGATGTGAATTTTTTTTTTTTTTTTTTTACCACGTTCCCGCTCAGCTTTCTTTTCCAGGAATAGCAAGCAGTATTTTCCCCTTGAGCTTTTTTTTTAAGTTTTTCTTTTTTAATGTTTATTTATTTCCTTTTTGACAGAGAGGGAGAGAGAGCAGGGAGAAAGAGGGAGAGAGATATGCCAAGCAGGCTCCATCCACACTGTCCACGCAGATCCCGATGTGGGGCTCAAACTCACAAACTGTGAAATCATGACCTGGGCTGAAACCAAGAGTCAGATGCTCAACTGACTGAGCCACCCAGGCACCCTTCCCCCTTGATCTTTTAATTTGTGCTATGCCTTCCTAGTTTCATCGGCTATTGTCGGTAGCATAGCATAGTAAATTACACTGAAACCTTGGGTTGCAAGTAACTTGGTCTGCAAGGGTTCTGCAAGATGAGCAAACATTTCTGATAAATTTTAACTTGATGAACGAGTGATGTCTTGCAATGCGAGTTCTGCAAGATGAGCAAACATTTCTGATAAATTTTAACTTGATAAACAGACGATGTCTTGCAATACGAGTAGCACATGATGGCGAACGTCATGTGATCCCAAATGAGCCAATGGTTCTTGAAATTTGCTTTGGATTAGTGTTTCTGGAACAAATTATGCTCACGAACCAAGGTTTTTACTGTATTTCTATTTTAAAATGCAGACACAAATTGTCATGGGCTGATTTCATGAAATTTTATTTTGAAGTTTTGCCCTCTTTCTAATGCATTCCCTAAACTTGACTGTATTATTCTACGTTAGGCATTGAAACAAGAATATTTTACATCTGTGGACATCTTTAAACCCAAGAGAGTTTCAAGCCCCTTTTTTCTAGGATATCATAGGATGTTTTTATCAGAAGGAATGTTTGAAGAAAAGACTTTGAGCATGGCAAGAAGAAAACTACCAATGCTTCTGAAATCATTCCTAAATTGCTTGATGGATATCCTCATGGTTAATTCAGCCGTGATGATAATTATATTTTCCAATTCGATTCGTGTTATTCGTGAATTTTCTTTCCTATGCTGTTGCCATCGCAACTAAGTGCAGGTGATTCTCTCGCCCAGCTGAGAAGGTTCAGGACTCTCTTGCATCACAGGGTTTAGAGATTCCCTAAGAGTTAACTCAGTCCCTAAGGGTAAGGAGGCTCACTCAGAGCCAACTTTAGGCAAACCCGGGCTCAGTGCAAAACGTCTTTGTGCAACCACACCCCAAAGTCTTGTTTGCAACTAGAGTTCTGTGGTCTGAGCACAAAGGGTGGTTTGTGAGATCAACAACAGGGGCAGGGCTGGAAGTTCACACTGGCCGGGGAGGTGAACTCGGAGGGTCCCGCTAATGCCTCTTCGGGAAGCAGCCGCAAGAGCCTTGCAGGAGAATTCAGAATGACATCTTACAGCCCACCGAGAGGCCCATTCTACCTAAAGAGGGCACACTACTGACAAAACAATAGCAATCGGGCTGACCTGTTTAAGCTTCTCTGTGGCAAGTGAAATAATTTTGAAACTAAATTCTTTTCTGTGTGTAAAGATGGGGAAGTCTGGGGCGGGGGAGGGAACTGAACGTTGCAGAAACTGAAATATCACGTGTTACCGCGTGGTAGTAAATTTGGTGAAAGAGGCCAGTGGGTTTCTTTGGACTGTGAAGTCCCCTTATGTATATATCAGAACAAGAGAAAAGGGTTAACTAGATGATACGATAAAATTCCGGCGTGAAAATACTCATTGTTGATTCCGTGAGCCAGTTTATATAATCAGCAAACAATAACAATTTGGTCTCCAAACCATGTCTCCCACTTTCTTGTGCT
This sequence comes from Prionailurus bengalensis, assembly GCF_016509475.1. Taxonomy (NCBI): domain Eukaryota; kingdom Metazoa; phylum Chordata; class Mammalia; order Carnivora; family Felidae; genus Prionailurus; species Prionailurus bengalensis. The sequence continues at coordinate 32,936,751 of NC_057344.1, read as the reverse complement.
GGATAGAGCAATCCTGAATTCTGCTCTAACGGTGGTGTTACAGGACTTCGCTTCTTATTTCTGGTGAGTGGAATACGTGACATTTAGCCCTTAACTGTGATGCTGTCTGCTTGTTTCCAAGATACACTGCATCAAGTTGAGGACGTTATGTCATTCTTAGTTTACTAAGAGTTTGGATCAAGAATGAATGTTAAGGGGCGCATGGGTGGCTCAGTCGGCTAAGCGTCTGACTTCGGCTCAGGTCATGATCTCATGGTCCATGAGTTCGAGCCCCGCATCGGGCTCTGGGCTGACAGCTCAGAGCCTGGAGCCTGCTTCAGATTCTGTGTCTCCCTCTCTCTCGGACCCTCTCCCATTCATGCTCTGTCTCTCTCTGTCTCAAAAATAAATAAACATTAAAAAAAATTAAAAAAAAAAAGAATGAATGTTAATTTTAATCCAATGCCTTTTGAGTATCTATCCAGATGATCATTTGGTTTTTCTCTGAGACTTTTTTTTTTTTTTACATTTTTAAAAAAGTTTATTTATTTTGAGAAGCGTGGCGGGGGCGGGGGGGGGGGGGGGAGGCGGGGCGGAGGATCCCAAGCTGGCTCCGTGGATGTGACACTTGAGCTCACAAACCATAAGATCATGACCTGAGCCGAAGTCAGTCACTTAACCAACTGAGCCACCCAGGCGCCCCGTGAGGCCTTTTGATGAAATGAATTCTGCTGTTAATTTCCTATTACCTAACTACTCTTCTGTTTTGAGAATAAAACTGAAGTCATTTTGTATTGTTCTTTTCACGGAGTGCTTGACGAAATGCACTAATATTTCATTTTGGATCTCTATTTCCAGCTGTATTTGTATTGTATCCGCGCAAATATCAATTTGCATTTTTTTTCCTCCCACATTTTAACAGGCTTTTCTGCCAGGGTTATGTTGTTTCAATAAAAGACATGAGGAAGCATCCCGTCTTTTCCTACGGAACAGTTTACAGTAAATTCTCAGCTGATCTCCTCTTGGAATACACAAAAGTATTTGCCTTTATATCTAAGCCTGCCATGTTTTTTAGATGTACTATTTTGACCACATTTTCTGCCTCTTCTCTGCTATTTGGACACCTGAGGCTGTCTACTTCTTGACTCAGTGTTGGTCATTTACATTGAATTCCGTCTTTCATTGTGATTTTTACATTTTATGAAGCGAGAACCACACAGCATAATCTCACGTAAATTGGTTTCCCTAACTCTGTGGTCCTACGTTCTTTTGTATTCCTCATTGTGCATATTTCCATTTTACCTTTCTTCTTGGCTGGATCTGCTACAGGTGTCTTCATTTTACTGGGATGCTTCCACTTCAAACAGCTTACAGAACATTAAGGAAAATCCATGGCCGGTGGAATTTTCCTGTTGTCCACATTCTCCGTGAACAGTAGTTTCCTGTCTGCAGATAACATCCTTCTCCGAAGAATTCTAACTTTTGTACCCAGACAATGAATTGCAACAACAGTTTTACAAATAGGAAGACTGAAGTCAAGAGAGGCCTTTTTGGCAAATCACGGCGGGGCCAGCGCTTCCCTGGCACTTGAAGTGTGGGCCAAGCCCAGTGAACAAGGACGAACATTAACAGTCGGATCATTTCTAAATGGAGTTCACCTTCAGAAAGAACGTAAGTGAGTTGACTTCTCCTCCTAAAAGACTTTTTTGGGTAAGTGGTATGAATGGTTCGGAGAAACAAACCCTGAGGCAGAATTTTATGGGAGGGAAAGGCTTGTTTAAATAAATAAGAACATTATGTCACAGGAACATGACTAAGAAACTATGTGAGTAAAAACCCCCAGGCACCGTCCTCCTGAAGCAGCTGAGCCAGGTGACTGTTGCAAAGTATGTTGAGATACTTCCTCATCTTGAAAGATGTGAGCTCAGGAGTCTTATCCAAATGCAAGGCCAAATGATCTAGGGGTGAAGCCAGCTGCTGAGCCTGAAGACTGTTACTTTAAAACATTGTCTACGTTTTAAGGCTGAAGGTTGGTTAAGCTATCATTAATGGGCTGTGCAATCACACATTTCCTTGAGTCAAAGGATAGCTTTCAAATATCCAAATTTAAAATCTTGCTATCCAATGAACCATCCTTAAAACTTTGAGTCACTTTTATTGTGGCGATAACAACTCTATGCTAACTTGTAGGTTCTCCGAAGACTAAAAAGACCGACATTCGAACACATGAATTCTGAGTCCAAGGACCATTAAAGGCAGCAAATAGCTGTCTCAATTTTAACGAGCTGAGGAACACGAAAGCATTTCAGAATGTTGCTTATCTATATATCCGAAGGATAGGAGAACAGGATATTGAAGAGATATCTGTACTCCCATGTTCACTGCAGTATTATTCACAATAGTCAAGACATGGAAGAAGCCTGTCAATGAATAGATGGAAAAAGAAAATGGAGTGTATTTATGTACAGTGGAATATCATTCAGCCATGGAAATGGAAGGAAATTCTGCCATTTGCAAGAACGTGGATGAAACTTGAGGGCATTCACCTAGCATTATGCTAAGTGAAATGAATCAGGAAAGACAAACACTATATGATTTCACTTATATGTGGTATTTTTAAAAAGTCAAACTATAGGGGCACCTGGGTGGCGCAGCCGGTTAAGTGTCCAACTTCAGCCAGGTCACGATCTCGCGGTCCGTGAGTTCGAGCCCCGCGTCGGGCTCTGGGCTGATGGCTCGGAGCCTGGAGCCTGTTTCCGATTCTGTGTCTCCCTCTCTCTCTGCCCCTCCCCCGTTCATGCTCTGTCTCTCTCTGTCCCAAAAATAAATAAAAACGTTGAAAAAAAAATTAAAAAATAAATAAAAAAATAAAAATAAAAAGTCAAACTATATTTCTACAGAAATAGAGTAGATTGGTGGTCACTAGGGTCTGGGAGGGAGGGGAAAATGAGATGTTGTTCAAAGGGTGCAAACTTACAGTTATAAGGTGGATAGGTTCTAGGAACCTATAAGCACAGCACGGTGATTATAGTTAATGATGCCATATTATGTTCTTGAAAGTTTGTAAATCTTTTTTATTAATTTTAATTTTTTTTTTTTTGAAAGAGAGAGACAGAGTGTGAGCAGGAAAGAGACAGACAGAGTGGGAGACTAGAATCCAAAGCAGCTTCCAGGCGCTGAGCTGTCAGCATAGAGCCTCACGCGGGGCTCAAACCAAGAGATCGTGACCTGAACCGAAGTCCGACGTTTAACCGACTGAACCACCCAGGTGCCCCGAAGGTTCGTAAATCTTTTTTTTTTTTTTTTTAACATTTATTCATTTTTGACATTGAGAGACACAGAGCATGAGCGGGGAAGGGGCAGAGAGAGAGGGAGACACAGAATCCGAAGCAAGTTCCAGGCTCCGAGCTGTCAGCACAGAGCCCGACACGCGTCTTGAACTCACGGACTGTGAGATCATGACCTGAGCTGAAGTCAGCCGCTTAACCGACTGAGCCACCCAGGCGCCCCTCGAAGGTTCGTAAATCTTAACTGTTTTTACCACACACACGAAAATCGTAATCATGTGAAATAACGGAGGTGGACCTTACTGTGGTCATTACCTCTGAATATATTGGTGTATCAAACCCATCACATTGTACGCCTTACGTGTATGCAATTTTATATGTCACTATATTTCAGCACAACTAAAACAATTCCAATCTGTCGCTGGTTCTACAGTTTCAACACCTTCATTTCCCTGCCCAGTCCCCCTCCAAGTATTTCTGGAGAAGTCTGGAGTCTGTATCTCAGAATTCACACCAATCTGCCCATATTCCTTTCACTTCAGCTCTGACCTTTGCCAGGTGGGGTCATTGGTATCTACCTGGCCATGCAAACTTTTTCACAGCAGTTGTCATATCTCCTTTGGGGCACCATGATCTCAGAACTCCCACTGCCATTTCCACTCGGATACCCATGAGAATGCCTCCCTCCACTCTTTCCTTCCTCACTTTTACTGAGATATAATTAACGTGTAACATCGTGTAAGTTTGTGCACGACATCTTGATTTGATACACGTATATACTACAAAATAATCATCCCCACAACCATAGCTACCACCTTGATCACATCACATGATTATCAGATTACTTTCCTATATAGTTCAGGTAAGAACATTTAAGATCCACTCCCTTCGCAACTTTCAAGTATCTAATACACTATCGTTAGCTATAATCACCATACTGTGTATTAGAGTCTCGGAACTTATTCGTGTTAGAACTGGAAATTTGTGCTCTTTGACCAACATCTCCTTACTTCCCACACCCCCCAGATCCTGGCAACCGCCATTATCCTCTCTAGGAGTTTGGCTTTTTTTAGATTCCACATATAGCTGAGATCACACAGTATTTATGTCACTTAGCATAAAGCCCTCAAGGTCCACCCATGCTATAGCAAATGTCTGTCTTTCTCACGGCTGAATAATGTTCTATTGTATGTACATCCCACATCTTCTTTATCCATTCATCTGCGGATGGACACTCAGTTGTTTCCATATTTTGACTGTTGTAAATAATGCTGCCATAAATATGCCTCCCCCCTCCATCTTTACAAGCCTACTTGTTCAGGGGCGCCTGGGTGACTCAGTCAATTAAGGGTGCGACTTTGGCGTAGGTCGTGATCTCACGGTTCATGAGTTCAAGCCCCGTGTCCGGCTCTGTGCTGACGGCTTGGAGCCTGCTTCAGGTTCTGTGTCTCCCTCTCTTTCTGCCCCTCCCTTGCTTGTGCACGTGCGTGCTCTCGCTCTCTCAAAAATAAATAAACATTTAAAAAAAAGAAGTCTACTTGTTTGGTGGGTGCCAAAACAGTTGCTTGTGTGCCACTATCTTCCAGAGGTTGAGATATGTTTTTTTATTTATAGCTTCTATTATTCAGAATAGAGTTCAGAGGGGTTAGGCCAGGAGACAATTCCCTCAAACAGATACTATTTTTAGAAGTGCCCCATCCTCTAACTATTTGGAGTCCCTCTCTTTCAACAACTTCTCTTCTAGGAGCTTCTCTCAAACTCTTACACAGCAAACTTCTGCTGCGAAGGTCCTACACTGATGTCTCCCTTGTTACCATGACCCCTCTCCTGGGGGCCCCCCTAGCCTTTCCACTCACTTCAAAAGGTGACAGTCATGGTTTAGACCAGGAATTGTAGGCCAAATCCGACACACGACCTGTTTTTGTACGGGCTTCAAGTTGAGAATGTTTTCTGCATGTTTAGGGGTGCCTGGCTGGCTCAGTCAATACAGCGCGCAACTCTTGATCTCGAGTTTGTAAGTTGGAGCCCCATGTTGGGTGTAGAGATTGCTCGAAAATAAATTTTTAAAATAATGTTTTCTACATTTTTAAATGATTGAAAAAAAAATCAAAAAGAATATTTCATGGTATATGAAAATTACATGAAATTCAAATTTCATGTCTACAAATAAAGTTTCATTGGAATACAGCCACGCTCGTTTGTTTGCATATTGTCTGTTGCTATTTTCCTCCTATAATTACAGACTTGAGTGGTTGCAAGAGAGACCACATGGCCTACAAAATCATATATATATATATACACACACATATACGTATATACATATATATGTATACATACATATGTATAGATGTATATATGATTCATATATACATACACATATGTATACATATGCGTATGTATATACATATGTAAATATGTATATATATGATTCATATATACATATATACATATGTATACATTCATATATGTATACATTCATATACATATGTGTGTGTGTATGTATGTGTATATATATATATATATATATATATATATATATATATATATGATTCAAACCCTGAGCAGATTGGTGCCAGGGTCCATGCTCTAAGCCAGGAGTTAGTGAACCGTATATATATATATATATACACATATATATATATGTGTATATATATATATATATACACACACACACACGGCCTATATATATATATATATATATATATATACACGTATGTATATGTATATATACACGTATGTATATATACATACACGTGTATATATACACGTATATATATACACGTATATATATACATACGTGTATATATACACGTATATATACACGTATGTATATGTATATATATACATGTATATATATGTATATATATATGTATATATATGTATATATATGTATATATATGTATATATATACATATATATACATATGTATATATATGTATATATATACATGTATATATATACGTATGTAGACACAGTTCACTAACTCCTGGCTTAGAGCATGGACCCTGGCACCAATCTGCTCAGGGTTTGAATTTAGTTCTGCCACTACGTAATTACACGGGCAATATCTTAACATGTTCTGGGCCACACTTTCCACATTTGTAAGTTGGGGGGGGGATGACAATAATGTTCTATTTACCTCATTAGGTTATGTGAGGATCAGACAAGCTGATTTAACTTAGTGCCAGGCACAGGCCATGAATAGTAATTATTATTGTTACGCTACAGCTAGTGACCATGGAGAATCTGTCTGGTATTAAATAAAATTTCTAGATCAAATGTTTGTTTCTTAACTGACCATGAAATAACAGGAAGAAAAATCTGCTATGACAGTCATCTAAACAACACAGTCACAATGTCACAGTTACCAAGGGGCTTCAGAATGAAACTTCACTCTTATCCCAAATAAAAGTCAAATTTAGGCATTTAACTTTCTGCTTTCCTACATGGTCCAGGAATCTCAGCAACCAAGTAGTTTTCTTTTGAAGAAGGTTAAAAATTTCCATTTTGAATGTTCCTCTACAGTCATTTTCCATGCAAAATATAATTTTATATAGTTATAAGTATATTACGGCATATACAGTTTAATTATTGTACCTTAAGCTTACATTATAATTTTTCCACATTGCTTCTTAGTTTTTATCACCTCTTGTTCTACAGAGTTTAATGAAAATAGATTTTCTTTCTTTTTTTTTTTTTTAATGTTTATTTATTTTTGAGACAGAGAGAGACAGAGCATGAACAGGGGAGGGGCAGAGAGAGAGGGAGACACAGAATCTGAAACAGGCTCCAGGCTCTGAGCTGTCAGCACAGAGCCCGACGCGGGGCTCAAACTCATGGACTGCGAGATCATGACCTGAGCCGAAGTCGGACGCTTAACCGACCAAGCCACCCAAGCGCCCCTGAAGATAGATTTTCAACACATAGAGGAACTTTTCAAGATACGTTACGTAAATACAGTTTTGAAAATTCAAGTGGTGTTCCTCGCTTCTCGCACTGAATATTGATCCAACTGTCATCAAGCTAATAATGACTTCGAGTTGCTCATGTCATCAACTTCTTTCAGAGGTGAACTTGAAGCACATTTAGATGTCTGCAGCAAAGAGCATTCCAGAAGCAAAACTAAAAGCTTTTTGCTGTGTTTGCGAAGAGGGTGAAAGTGCTTACCGAGCACCCATCTCACGGCGATGGGGGTGAGGGTATTACTAGCATTGGAGAAGTGACCATCATCTCCCAGTCATCAGAGAAAGTGGACCTACCACGGCCCGCGGCAGACCCAAGAACAGACCCAAAGATGCTCACCAGATAAATCATTTGGGCGGCAGAGAGTAGATAGCAATGTGAGTTTCTAGGGTCTATGAAAAAAAAAAAGTGCTTCTAGGGCTGCAGGGGTGAGTTCCTTTGTCCAGTTTAGCTCATGGGTCCCAAATGACAATGCCTCACCCTGCGCCTGACTTACACAGAACCACCCTGTCCTAGAGCTAGAGCATTTGCCCTCAGAAGACCTCAAAGTGATATTAGAGCCAATTACATTTTTCCGCCTTTTTTTTTTTTTTTTGGTAATTCTAGCAACTACACTCACTCATATGTAGGCTCATCCAGAAAAAAAAAAAAAAAGAAAGAAAGAAAGAGAGAGAGAGAGAGATGCTCTTTAAAAGAATCCATGGCTTTTTTCAGAGAAGCAATCAAGTCAGCCAGATTTGGCGAAATAAACCTTGTAATCAATGGGGGAAGCAAGCCCTTGCCAATTGTCTTCACATCCATCTATTCGGGCGTTGTGAGGGATGGTCACAATGTTCATGTCAAACTAGCCTCCACATTCAAATTCGTTTATCCTCATTTCTCTCTCCAAGGCACCTTTCAAGCAGAGTATGCTAGTGCTTGTGCGTGCATAAATGTGTTTATATTTGTGTGGGTTTCGCAGTCTGAGTATCAGTGCTTCTGGAATATGCCTAATGTTTCTTCTGAAAAGACATCAGAGGAAAAAGAAAATGATATTTCTGGGAATCATGCTCTTATTCCACCTACCCATCTAGTTGACTCTCTAATTTTAAGCCTAATTTTAATAAAAGACGTTGAATAGCTCTGCTTTTATGATTTAAATGGACTTTCCAATTGGGATTTAACCATGGGATATAACAAAGTGGGTGGACCTCAGTCTTCAGAGGAAAAAGAATAAACGTACTGAAGGCTGTAATTAAAATTTTCCGTTTGCCTCCAACCCTCTTAACGCAATTATTGTCAAACTTGAACTATCCAGCGCCCAGATTCAAACCTCAAGTTCTGCAAAGAGCTTTCAGTGCGAGTGGTAGGGGGTGGCAGCTGAAAACATTCCAGGAAAGGCAGCTGAAATCATTTTGGTAGAAATCCGGTTCCACTGGACGCGCACGGAACACCCTGATGTGTATTAAATTCAAAGTACACCAGTAGTTAGAGAACATTTGGTCAAGCAATTTCCTTGAACAGAGACAACTGAAATACCTTTGCGAAGTCCCCATTCTATAATGCAAATGCTTCAGCTCCTAGGGGTCCACGTGGAGGAATCCCTGAGGAAGTCCTAAAGGTGATTAAGTCCTAAAGAAATAACAAAGGAAAACTTCAATACAGAACAACTTCGATATATTTACCAGTTACTCAAGCCCCCAAACTTAGAGTCATCCTTGACCCACCTTGTCTATCACACCCAGGGACAGGATCCAAGTTCTCTGGGGCCTGAAGCATATACAGTGGGGCTCTTAAGGAAAACAAAACAAAACACAAAATATTTTTTTTCTTTGCAGGCTTTCCAAAAACAAGCTAATGAAAGGACCCAGAGGCCTCACAGTGAATTCTCCTCCGTGCACACTATATTCTTAACTTTAAAAAAAATTTTTTTTATGTTTATTTATTTTTGAGAAAGAGAGAGAGAGAGAGTGCAAGCAGGGGAGGGGCAGAGAGAGAGGGAGACACAGAATCCCAAGGAGGCTCCAGGCTCTGAGCTGTCAGCACAGAGCCTGACACGGGGGGGCTCGAACCCACCAACCGTGAGATCATGACCTGAGCCAAAGTCAGACGCTTAACCGACTGAGCCACCCAGGAGCCCCACTATATTCTTAACTTCATGTTAAGAATCCAACCTCTTTCCCATCTCTCCCCTACTATCTTGGCCCCAACTACTTTTCATTTGGTGCTTGAACTACTAAAATATTCCTATGTCTTCCCTTGTGCCTTCATAGTCTGTTCATCCCATAGGCAAGCAAATTAGATCGTATTGGAGGGTTGGCTCAAAAACTCCAACCTCATCTAATGTTGTTCTATGTAAGCCCCTTACTATGCTTTTCAGGGTCCTGCTCTATCCCACCACTCTGTGCCTCTTGGACCAAGTTGCCTTCCACACAGCTACTTACTCCTTTCTTACAAAGGAGGATTCCTTGCTGTTTTGGGAACCTGCTAAACATGCCTCTAGGCCTTTGCATACTTCCCTCGGGTTGATTCTTCAATGTCTGCACCTTTGCAGACTACTCAGCATAAAACAGCAGCACATCCTATCCTCCTAGTTTTGGGTTTTCTACATGCTTAGTCTCATTTGGCACACATTTATTTGTTTTGTTTTCCTCTGTCTTCCAGACTGTAGGCTCTATGAGGGTAGGGATTTTCCTTTATTCATTGCTGGGCCCCATGACATCTAACAGGCCCTTAATAAACATTGGTAGAAAGAAGATGACATTAGGTTAATCGTGATGTCATTGGCTAAGAAAAATTATTTCATGGATATGGTGGAGTGCCTCCTGGATGTTATGTCTAAAGTGACTGATTCTTGGGGTGCCCGGGGGGGGGGGGGGCTCAGTCGGTTAAGCCTCGACTTCAGCCCAGGTCAGGATCTCACAGTTCAGGGGGGTTCCAGCCCGGCATGAGGCTGTGTGCTGACAGCTTGAAGCCTGCTTTGGATTCTGTGTCTCCCTCTCTCTCTGCCCCTCCCCAGCTCATGCTCGCACTGTCTCTGTCAAATATAAATAAACTTAAAAAAAATTAAGAAAAAATAAAGTGACGGATTCTTAAATTATCATTACACTTTGCAAATAAATGCCTAAGCCCTAGGAATTACCCACCTAGAACAGGACCCTCCCCCCCCCCCTTTTTTTAAATTTCGGATCTGGTTTTGCACACGTTACCAAAATTAAAATGCACTACTTTTTCAATCAAGTTTCACTCTATTTCACTACGTTATCTTTCTTTCATGTTCCAGAAAGGCCAGAAAAATTTCACAGACTGCAAAGACGAAACAGTTTCTTTCAATAGGTATTTTCTCAGACCGGGAGCATAAATCGGCTGCTCATTTACTCTGAGATTTTACTTCTCCGTGTAAGGTAGCCGAGCGCCCCCCCTCCCCCCAAGCCAGGTGCCTCCTATCCACCCCCCCCCCCTTCATTCCCGAGGTCTCTCCAGGAGGAAGTGAGTTTAAAGTGGAGCCTGCGGCAGAGCATTTGAACAGTCTGTGCGTCGGGCTGGTGGTCAAAACGATACGGCCGATGGAGAAGAGTCTCTCGGATGTGCCCTGGTCCCCCCTCCACAAGGATGCTCTCTGGGATGCAGCTGTCTTGGAAAAGGGGCGATCTTTTCCCTTGAGCACAAGGGTCTGAATGCCTTCAGCTGGGGAGGCGTCCCGGTGTTGGGGGGGGGGGCGGGGTACAGGATTTCCAAGTTAAGACTTTCTAAAGAATTTTCCCACCGAACCTCCCCTTGGAAGCTGACACGTCTGAGGAGCCCGGCTCCCTCACATCAGGTCTCCACTTACCGGGAGACAAACACGCCCGCTTTGAAAGCTATCAACGGTGGCCCCGGGAGGTCGCGTCCGCCCTGGAGCCCGGCTTCCGGTCCTCTCGGTGTCAGTTAAAGCTCCAGGGGGTGAACGCGGTAGTCAACTGCTCATTCATTCAACAAATATTTATTGAGCGCCCGCGGAGTGCCAGGCACTGGGGGTGCCCGGGGCCCGGCAGGCAGCTCCCGAACGCATTCTAGTTCCCCCCGAGGCGCGGCGCGCGCAGTGGCGGCGACCCCGCACTCCGCGCCCACCCGCCGCCGGCCCTCCCGACGCCCCCCGGGATCCAGCCTCGAGGGTTGAATCCGGGTGAGGAAGGCGGGGAAAAGCGCCAAACACCGAGAGGGAAAAAAAAAAAAACAAAACAAACCAAAACAACCCGCTGAGCCCAGTGGGCCCCGGGAAGCCGCTCCCGGGAAGTGCGCGAGGCGGAGCCGGGGGAGCGCGGAGCCCCGGGGCGGGCGGGAGAGGCCGGGCGCCCGCGGGTCGGGGCGCGGAGGCGGCCCCGGGCGGGCGGAGGGCGCGGCCGGCGGGAGGGGCCGGGGCGGCGCCGGGAGGGGCGCGCACGGCGGCGCGGCCGCCCGGCCCAGCAGGTGACCGCGGGCCGGGGCCGAGCCGGAGCGAATCCCGCGCGGGGCGGCGCGGCGCGGCGGGGAGACGGCTCGCGGGGTCGGCGAAGTTTGCCGGAACATGGCGGAGGAGCCCGGGGCGCGCGGGAGCGCGGCGCGGCGGCGGCCGGGGCCCCGGGAGCTGTAGCCGCCGCAGCCGCCGCCGCCGCGGGGCGAGGTCGCCGCCATGGCCCGCTGGATCCCGACCAAGAGGCAGAAGTACGGGGTCGGTGAGTGCTCGCCCCACCCCGGCCGCCGCGGAGTTCGCGGGGGCGGCCCTGCGCGGCGCAAAGTTGGGCGGCGGACGCCGGGCCGGTGGGTACGCGCGCTGCCCGGGAGCGGGGTCGGGTCCCCGCTGCCCTCGCGGGCGCGGGCGGGGCTCGGCTCCCGCGGCGGCCGTTCCCCGAGGGGGACGTCGCTCCGGGTCTGGGGAATCGGAGTGGCTGGAAGTGCACTCGGGCTCCGGGACTGGAAATCCGGCTCCCGAGTCCAAAGCGCCAGCGCTGGGCACGGGGGAGACGTCAGAAAAAAAAAAAAAAAAGAACAGAAAAGAAAGAGGAAAAAACAAAACGAGCGCTCGCCTGCTGTCGGTTTGGGGCACCGGGCTGGGCGCTCGCGTCTCTCCTCCCCAGCCTTGGGGTTTCATTGAGTGGTTTCTAACCCGCCGCCGTCGGCAGAACGCGGGTGCCGCTGGCGGACCCAGGGCTTTCTGCCTTCTCCCTCCCTGGGCTCTCTCTGATGCCCCAGAGTGAGGAGTTGGGGATTAGAAAGCCGCCTGCCCCCCTTTCCTCCAGAGACTGGGACCTTGGTAACAGTTGGAAACTGAATGGGAGACCGAAGTTGTGGGGGGGACGTGAGGGAAGAGACAGGAAGTGTGTGACCAGGGATCGGGGGTGCCTGCCCCCGGGGGCTGATCGTGCAGACGCCCGTCCTCAACGGAGCGTGCCCCGAGCGGGTGGAAGACTGTCTTCCGAGCCCCGGTGTCATCGTGGGAGGAAATGAGGATATTTTAGTAGGAAAACTTTGACAGGTCCTGGCTAGGCACTCGGCATTCCTAAATGGCGGTGCTGGAGAGCCCCCCACCACCCGCGGAGGGGTTGCTGTCGTGTCGTTTTGGACCCAAAACACTGGCTGTGCCTGGTTTTGAGCCAGATGAAAAACCGTGGTCCTTGCAGTGTTTATCCCGCAGTGAGGTTGCTGAGGTCTCCTGGAAACGCTGCCCTTCGCGGGGCGATTCCCTAGAATAGACACAGTGGTGCGTGCTGAGGATTTTATCACTTCTTCGCAGCTTCATTCATTTGGCCTATTTGTAACTTAATCTTACACCTGAGTCCCTTCCCTGCCGCCGTGTTTCCCTCGCCTCGGTTAGTAGGGAATGGTCCCCGAACCTGGTCTGTGCTTCTGTGTTATTCTGTGCTTTCTGACAGTGAAGTCCTTTTCGGAGATAAGCTTAGCAGCTTCTGGGTGCTTTGCAACTCTGTAACCACGAGTCAGTTACAAAAACAACAAACACGCCCTCTGGCATTCACTATACAGTGTTCTTAATTGTGACCTTTTATGTGTGTATGTCCCTGCATATATAATAATATATACTGTGTGTGTGTGTATTGCCTCTATTACAAAAAAACTTTTCTCCCTCTTAAATTTTATTTAGAATCATTGCACTCTTCCGTGGCAACTCAGAAATGAGTGGGTGTTTCTTCTGCCCGACACTACCTGGTCCTAATTTGGTCATGAGGCTTCAGACAGGTGCCAGTTAGTTAAGTAACCAGTAGTTATGGGAGTGAAATGATTGAAATAGATGGAATCAATGTCTTTATTTTTTTTTAAATTTTTTTTTCAACGTTTATTTATTTTGGGGACAGAGAGAGACAGAGCATGAACGGGGGAGGGGCAGAGAGAGAGGGAGACACAGAATCGGAAACAGGCTCCAGGCTCTGAGCCATCAGCCCAGAGCCCGACGCGGGGCTCGAACTCACGGACTGCGAGATCGTGACCTGGCTGAAGTCGGACGCTTAACCGACTGCGCCACCCAGGCGCCCCTATGTCTTTATTTTTGAGTGTTACAGAGTACTACTAAATTAAAGCATATTCAGCAATGAGTAATCATCAGTTCTTACTTACAAAGTTATCACTTCTAATTTTGTATAACAGGAACCCCAACTATCATGACTTTCATGTAATGAATGCAACCACACCCCCTACATTTTTTTCCGTGTTTTAAAGTTTATTCATTTTGAGAGAAACAGATATAGTGAGAGTGGGGGAGGGGCAGAGAGAGAGGGAGACAGAGAATCCCAAGCAGGCTCCACATGGACGGTGGGGTGTCACTGGGCTCGAACCCACAAAACCTGGAGATAATGACCTGAGCTGAAACCAAGAGTCGGACATGTAACCGGCTGAGCCACCCAAGCACCCCCCAAATGTTTCAATTGCCATAGTCATAGGAGCAACTGTGATTATGTTTTCTTTTCAATGCATGTTTTTTCCTGTTGTGGAGTCAGGTTACCCAGTTATTTATCATCAGTCAAGAAAAGTATGTGAATTGCATTTCCAGGGCAAAAGGGGTAGCAAAATTACCCCAGGATATAATTTGGCACACTTATTTTACTAGACATAATAGATTCTGATTAATCTTGGCTTGACAAAAGGACCCACTGTTAGGCAGATTAGCCGAGAAGATAAATCACTATTGTTTATTCCTAAAACCCCCTGTTGTTCATAACACCTCCCTCCCTGCTTAGAAGCCTTCCTTGGCCTACAGGGTAAAGTCTAAATTGAGCCCAACTTTCAAGGTTGTGATAATCTGGTTCAACCTGTCTCCACCAACCTTATCTCTCATGGCTTCTTTCATTAACTCACCACTGCAGACACTGCCCTTCTTTGCTCTTGTGCAATATGCAGCGGAGAATCTCTCCTTTGGGACTTTGCTCCCTCCCTCATGCCCCCCCCCTTCCGTCCAGAGGGCCCTCCCACTTGTGCACCATCCCTAATCCTCAGGGCTCAAGTCCATTGCCACTGCCTCCTCCAGGGTTGGCATCCTCCAGACCTTCCCAAACCTTCAGGCCTCTCCTTATAGTCATTACATTGCACCATATTTTAAGTATCCTTTCATCCTTGGGTTCAATGAATCAGAAGGTTATGGCTTTGTATCCCAGTCCCAATACCAGGTATGGAGCATGTAGTCATAACGGCTTGTCCTTGGTGTTGAGGTGACGTTATGAAGCCCTAACCTAATTTCTGTGATGATGTAATGCAGTTTCTCAACCCCCTCCCCCACCGCCGCCAATCCACCACAATATCAGGGTTTTTTTTGTTCAGTTAAATGTGCGAAGTGACAACCTTCCGTCTGTCTTTATCTTTGCAAGTGAAAAAATGTGCTGTTGAATAAATAAGGAAGCATAGAGTAGACAGACTTATTTAAATATAATTAGGAAAATTGGCTTGTTGGACTTTTCTGGGGATAGTCATCACTTATAAATGTCTGCTGGTCGGGTTGCGTTTCTGGGTGAAGGAAACCATATGATAGCCATTTTGAAGCATTTTAATGACTCACAGCTACTCTGTGTGAGGGTAGCACTTTGATCTTCATTTGGATTTTGCTCAGTGAAGTTAGCAGTCTCCACTCTTATATTATCTTGGTGCCACTGTTGGCTGTTCCTGACATAGCCTAGATTTTTCTATGGGGACTGAAATGCAATCTGTCTGGGCTTTCTTAGTTCTTAAACGTAGCTCTATGGGCTCAGTCTCTAGCATTAGGAGGGCCTAAATGACCCATGTGTGTTATCTGTGTCATCAAGTGAGAGGACAAGTAGACTTCTTTAAAGTTCTAGTCCATTAGTATCCCAGTGCGAAGTGCTCTGTGCCAAGTGCTTAGAAACAGGGTGCTTTTCCCCATAGCCCTAGAAAATTCTCTTTTCTTTCTTGCTTTCTTTTCCTTTATTCTTTTTTTTCCCCTCTTTCTTTCCCGAATGTTTTCTGTTTGACGATATGGGGGTACAAACCCTTTTATTTAGATTTAGTTTTTTTTTTAAGTGTGTATTTGTTTTGAGATAGAGCCTGTGTGGGGGGTGGGGGGTGGTGGGGAGCAGGCCAGAGAGAGAGAGGGAGAGGGAGAGAATTCCAAGCAGGCCTCTCACTGACAGTGGGAGCCCGACGCAGGGCTCAAACTCAGGAACTGTGAGATCATGACCTGAGCCAAATCAAATAGTCAGACGTTTAACTGACTGAGCCACCCAGGAGCCCCACTTTTATTTAGATTTAAGGTAAACATTAGTGATATATACCCAGGTTCACTCTTCTGATTTTGGAAAGATTTGTGTTTAAATCTTTTATTTATTTATTTATTTATTTTATATTTATTTATAATTTTTGAGAGACAGAGTGAGACAAAAGTGAGAGTGGGGGATCCACGGGATCCAAAGCAGGCTCCAGGCTCTGAGCTGTCAGCACAGAGCCTGACGCAGGTCTCGGGGCTCAAACCCACAGACCGTGAGATCGTGACCTGAGCCGAAGTCGGACGTTCAACCGACTAAGCCACCCAGGTGCCCCCGATTTGTGTTTAAATCTATTCCAAACAAGCCATTTATATCAATAACAGTCCCAAATTGTATTGATCGTGGATTTTTTTTTTTTTGCAGACTCATTATTGTTTGTTTATTTGTGATCTATATTGTTATAATGTGATAAAAGATACTGTGGGAGAATCTTTGCTTTCACCATTAGCTCTTCATCTGTTTGGTGCAGCCTGGCCCCATTAATCTAAAAGCATTCAGCTCAGTCGAGTAGACTCTCAGATGCTGGTGTAAAAATTGAAAACATTCTTGCAGCTGTTTGTTAATGCATTCAGGTGTGCTGTGGGTTCCCGTCCTGCTCTTGAGGGGAGGGTCTCAGAGAATAAATAGTCCGGTTTCCTTTTAAAGAGAAGAACTTGGTGTCTAAAGAGGTAAAGTGAATTGCTTAACACCGGGCAGCCTTTTGATTGCATAAACTCCTTAGGCCATCTGGTTAAGCCAGTGGATCGTTTTCTTAGAATAAAGTCACCTATGAAGGATTGAAAATGAAACTCAGTTGTATTGAAATACAGCTGTTAAGATATTTTTCCAAATTTGTGATGTTGTAATATATGTGCTTATTATTAATCCACTAAATAACAAGACCTGGTTGCAGGTCTAATAACTACTATACTTTTGAATTAGTGATGAGCATATATGGTGTTTCCAGATATCTGCCGTAAACCATGATACGATCTGAAAACACCTCCGGTTTCAGTTGGTGCCAGTGGGGGTTTATTGTGCACGGTCATCATTAAAGTGATGGCTGAGCGTCAGAAAATAGAGCTGCGTTTTTTCCCCTTTTCAAGTCCGTGGGTTTCTGAATTTGAACACAGATGAAGAATCCTTGGCTGAAGATCACACAGCTAATTAGTTACGCAACCAGAATAAGCAACAACAGTAACACTTGTTGGTCATGTGTCTAGAGGAGGTATGATGCTGCTAGATACACAGCTGAAGAAGTCTTTGCCCTAAGGTGTTTGTGTTCTAACATTGAGGCTAAGAATAAAAGGAATAGAGAATTAATTTTTTTTTCAAAAAAAATTTTTTTAACGTTTATTTATTTTTGAGACAGGGAGAGACAGAGCATGAACTGGGGAGGGTCAGAGAGAGGGAGACACAGAATCTGAAACAGGCTCCAGGCTCCGAGCTGTCAGCACAGAGCCTGAAGCGGGGCTCGAACTCACGGACCGCGAGATCATGACCTGAGCCGAAGTCGGCCGCTTAACCGACTGAGCCACCCGGGCGCCCTAGAGAATTAATATTTATGATGAGTTTACTTTGCGACTGCTCTAAATCCTTTACTTCAGAATGTTCCAGGTACACGTGGGGGTCTTGGAGATATTTGCAGCGGGTTCATGAGACTAGAACTTTTTTGACAGTAATATTGAGCCTGTTATTGGCCTGTTTCACTGTACCCTCTCACGAGGATACAGTACAGCTTCCCAGAGACTACATGAAGTGTGATATCGCAGTAGATTGAATGCTGAAGGCACTGGGAGAATCCTGCTCCTTTCGTGAAGGCAGACGTTTAAAGATTTATTTACAAAGATGCAAAGCATTGCCGCTCCTAAGTGTTTTTGTTTAGAAAAGTGTTGTTATTTGGAAAAAATATGTCTTCATAAAAAAAAGAGGTATTTTTGCTAACATGCATCAGGTTTATTATGATTATTTTAAATTAAACAAGTGTAAAATGTCTGTTTTACTTTCTAATATGGTAAATACTGATAGATGTAACCCGCATAAACAAAAGCTCTTTGGGGTTCTCGGTAACTTCTAAGAGTGAAAAGGGGTTCCAAGACCAAAAAGTCTCAGCTCTGCTTTTTTGCCTGTTATTCCACTCAATCGAGATAATGTTGTGATTCTCCTTTATTGTCCCCTTTTCCCGATAAGAAAACTGAGGTTCATGGAGGATGAATTTTTCAACTATGGCCGTGTAATCTACTCCATATGTTTCCCCAAACTTTAGTCGGTCATTGTTACTGTGATCTCTGCATGCCCAGGTCCCCCGGTGAAGCAGTTTCATGTCTGATGCCCATCCACACCCATTTGCCTCATCTGTTTTCCATGTCATCTTTTCTGTATGTTGCTGCCTTTTTTTTTTTTTTTCATTTTTACTTAAAACAATTATTGGAAAAGAAAATTCGACGTTGCTACCATGCAAGGAGGACCGGCAGCACGTGCCATAGAAAAAAAGCAACTGTGAAAATAAAGTCAACAAAAATAAAACAGCAGTGTATTGGGCGCCTGGCAAGATTGTCAAGGAGGGAGGAGGCTGATGCCCAGCTGAAATTTTCTCCACGACGTGATGTAGATTCTTATTATTTGTGGTAGTTGATGTTTTATAAAGCGGCCGGGAACACTGACTTGGCGAATACTGAACCATTGCTCTTAGGGAAAATTCAAGGTCAGGTTCCTGTGAGCCTCTGGTCACATTTTCATCATCTGGTCAGTACATACCTTATTTTATGTGTGTTTCTGTTTAAGATTTAAAGACCTTATGGGAATGCAAGCTGGTGCAGTCACTCTGGAAAACAACATTGAGGTTCCTCAAAAAATTAGAAATAGAACTACCATATGACCCAGCAGTTGAACTACTAGGCATTTATCCAAGGGATACAGGTGTGCTGTTTCAAAGGGACACATGCACCCCCATGTTTATAGCAGCACTATCGACAATAGCCAAAGTAGGGAAAGAGCCCAAATGTCCATCGATGGATGAATGGATAAAGATGTGGTGTGTGTGTGTGTGTGTGTGTGTGTATACACACACAATGGAATATTACTTGCCAATCCAAAAGAATGAAATATTGCCATTTGTAACAACATCATGGAACTAGAGTGTATTATGCTCAGTGAAATTAGTCAGAGAAAGACAAATAGCCTATGATTTCACCCATATGAGAAATTTAATATACAAAACAGATGAACATAAGGGAAGGGAAGCAAAAATAGCATAAAATCAGGGAGGGGGACAACACATGAGACTCTTTTTTTTTTTTTTTTTTTTCAATGTTTATTTATTTTTGGGTGGGACAGAGAGAGACAGAGCATGAACGGGGGAGGGGCAGAGAGAGGGGGAGACACAGAATCGGAAACAGGCTCCAGGCTCTGAGCCATCAGCCCAGAGCCTGACGCGGGGCTTGAACTCACGGACCGCGAGATCGTGACCTGGCTGAAGTCGGACGCTTAACCGACTGCGCCACCCAGGCGCCCCCACATGAGACTCTTAAATACAGAGAACAAACTGAAGGTTGCTGGAGGGGTTGTGGGGGGGGGGATGGGCTAAATGGTCAAGGGGCATTAAGGAGGACACTTGTTGGGATGAGCCCTGGGTGTTATATGTAGGGGATGAATCACTGGATTCTACTCCTGAAATCATTATTGCACATACCTAACTAACTTGGATGTAAATTTAAAAAGTTTTTTAAAAATTAAGAAAAACGATTTAAAGACCTTATTTACTCTACATGGTTGATCACTAAGATTGAACTCATGGCCACCAGCGCTCTATCAACAAGCTTCAGTGAAGCTTATCTAACCATGTATTTTCTCCAGTAGACAAATCACAGCCTTTTTGCACTTCCGAACACTACACAGCACTTCAGCACGGTGCTTGGGGTCCGTTTTATAATAGTGAAATCATTAACAAAAAGCACAAAGTGAAAAAAAAATGGCACTAAATTTAAAACTGCACATTTAAAATTGCAAAAAAGAAACTTGTTTACCATACGAGGACTGAAACAAAAAGGCCAGCGGTCACCTCGTTCGACCTCGAATGGGAACTTGCGGGTTACGTTTTGCCCCTCTGCACACATCTGAGAGTGACCGTGGATGTGCCAGGAGCATTCATTTGGTGCTACATACACATTTTAGTAAGTAGGAGGATGCAGAAATACTGAACCTGCAAATAATAAGCATCAACTGTAGTTAGATAAAATAGAGAATTAAAAATGGAATCAGTTAGAATAATCCCTCCTTAGATGCTTCTGAGAACCTTAGTTTAAGGTACTACATATTGTCTTTGCCCACGCCTTGCCTGCCCGCACCTCTCAATGTCTATTGACATTTCTCTTTACTTCGTATAATTGTCGTATTTATTTGTATTTTAAAAATGTTTTATTTATTTTGAGAGAGAGAGCATGCACGAGCAGGGGAGGGGCAGAGAGAGAGAGAGACAGACAGACAGACACGGAGTCCCAAGCAGAGCCCGACACAGGGCTCGATCCCACAAACCATGAGATCGTGACCTGAGCCGAAACCCAGAGTCGGGCGCTCATCTAACTGAGCCACCCAGTCGCCCCTGTCCTATTTATTTGATTGTGTTTACTGCCTGTCTCTCATACTAGAATGTTAGGTTATGCGGACAGGAACTTTGTCTTTTTCATCAGTGAACTCCAGGGCCGGCACGTGGCCAACACTCAATAAATAAATGAAGTGATATATGAATGCTGAATCCATCATCTATGTAAATTTGTCTTGTCTGCTGTAAGAGGGAGTTTTCTTCAGGCTACGGAATATACTGCCATATGCATCCTTCCAGTGAGATGTAATAAAAAATGGTGGGAAAAGGAACATTTAAATAATAGATAAAATAGATTTAATAAATTGCTTAAACAGAGGGTTGTGTGAACATTGTGGTGTGGGAAAGGAATTGGAATCCTAAATGATGCCTTGTTAGATAGGAAGGGAAAATTGAAATAGTCCTCCCCCCCATTCCTCCTCCTCCTCCTCCTCCTCCTCCTCCTCCTCCTTCTTCTTCTTCTTCTTCTTCTTCTTCTTCTTCTTCTTCTTCTTCTTCATTATTTGTGGAGGCTTCCAGGAGGAAGGTGCATTGTAGGATTGGCTAAGTGGAAAGAAAAAGCTTGACCGCTGTGGTAAATAGGGTTTAGGAGGTTCTGAGTCATTGGATTAGCCCTTTCATGAGCACGTGAGTCGAGGGAGAAAACGACATGGAATCTAGTGAAAGAACGCTTTTAAACTCATTTGTTCCTTCTATTACTAAAAAGGAGTTGAGGTCCATTACAATAAGGACAGTATATATTGTACACAGGGTAATTAAAAGAAAAAGATACGAGATCCCTAGTAATGTGGTGAGGAAGAAGCAGTTTAGAGTATGGGCTCAGGGCTTTGCAGCAAAGGGAGTAGTTACTTAGGATTTAGTTTGTCCAGATTTACAGAATGCTTTTTGTGGTAGTCATACCTTTCAACTTAAATGAACTCGTGGTCTCTCCTCATCTAAAAATTAAGAGACAACCCAATGAAGCTTGGGGGGAAAGGACTCAGATCTCATTGCAATGAAGTTTTCCATGAAGGGAAAAATTTCTAACTCCTAGTTCATTCCCAGCAATATTCAGTGTAACAACAATTACAACTCTACACATACCAAATATTTTAGTACTGTCAAAAGAGTAAAAAAAAAAAAAAAAAAAAAAAGGAACACAGATCACTTCTATTACCACTCATTTAAATTGAGAAGAAATCATGGAATTGTAATAGAATTTGACCTGTATCTGTGGCCCAGGAAATTGACGAAGGTCGGGTAGTTTGTGCTTCAGGAAATTGACCGAGGTCACATAGTTTGTTCTTCACTAAGTGTTTGAAAGGAGGGCGAAGTAGTTTTCTCCCTCATCAAATAGGTAAAACCACTCATGAAATGTCTCCTGTCTGTGGGTGTTAAAGGCGTAACAAATCCTTTGGGAGCCCTTTGACATTGGTTTATAAGTCGCCCCCAGCATACTTTAGGAGTATTTTCTTTTTAAGGAGTCTTTTCTTTTTAAGTTTAAAAAAGTGCTTTTGAGATCAAGCTAAGAAATGAGTTTGAAATAGAGATTTGGGTGAGCAAGGGAGAGCAGAGGATGGCTGTGTTAATTTTATTTTTTGCAAGTGGTGGCCAGGGCACGTCCTCTGGGAGCCTGGGCTGGCAGCCGGGACTCCACCGATTGTCTGAATTGCTGGCAACCAGCTCCCAAGCCAGAGACAAGAGTGGTCTTTGTCCTCCACAAAGCTCTATGCCATCGCAAAGCTGCTATTGTTCCAATGGCTTAATATTCATGGATCCACCTTTCCAGATTGTGCCATTTGCTCCTGCTTTTCCACACCCCATTAAACTCTGGGACTGTTCATGTCAGATGCCGTATTTGGACCCCCCCCCCCCAGGTGCCCTAAGAATCCCAGGTAACTATTCTATGTTTTACAATAACTTGAGGAAAAGAAATCATAGCAGAGATAAATTCCCTCTTGAAAATAGCTCTTTGCTGACTCAGCCAAGGTGAGTAAGAGTGCATCCCGCTGACTGGTTACCTACGTACCTGGGGCAGGATGTGCTATAGTTTGTGTGAGTCTGAAGCAATAGGGTTCTCCCTCCTCAGACTTTCCTGCTGGAGATCGGTTATAAGTCATAACACAGTTATAAAAATCTGACAGCTTTGCCCTTTTGTGTATAGAATCATAAAATATTAAGGGCTGGATTCTCTATGCATCCATCACCTCTTGGCTAACACCCTCATTTCATTGGAAAAATATGCCCCGGAGGTATAAAGTGAGTAACCGGAATCACACCGCTACTAGCCAATGTGTGTTTCAGCCTGCTGTCTTCCGGCTGCTTCCTTTCTCTTTATAACTGGATAGCGCACATGTCTTTATATGTCTGCTTAGGGATCTGACAAGTCGTTGTGTCCTGCTCAGTCCGAAAGGGAAAATGCCTGTCTTCCCTGTGGTTTTTCTAGGTGGAGGTTTTGGTGTAAATAAGATCTTCCTATGAAATCATCTTCTCCCCCTTTTTACTGAGATATAATTGATACATAACATGATGGTCGTTTCACGTGTACCACGTAAAGTGTATATATCGTGAAAGGATCACCACAGTAAGTCTCGTTAACATCCATCCAACTGTAACGCAGCGTTACAAGTTTTTCCTTGTGATGAGGGCTTTTAAGATCTACTCTCAACTTTCAGATATATAATACAGCATTTTTAAAAAAAATTTTGTGTTATTTTAGGAAAATGTTTATTTTGGGGGTGTCTGGGTGGCTCAGTCGGTTAAGCGTCTGTCTTTGGCCCAGGTCATGATCTCGCAGTTTGTGAGTTTGAGCCCCGCATCGAGCTCTGTGCTGGAAGCTTAGAGCCTGGAGCCTGCTTTGGATTCTGCGTCTCCCTCTCTCTCTGCTTCTGCCCCGCTCATGCTCTGTCTCTCTCTCTTTCTCTCTCTCAAAAAAGAAAAAAAATGTTGAGAGAGAGTACGAGCTGTCGAGGGGCAGGCAGGAGGGGAGAGAGCATCTCAAGCAGACTGTGTGCTGTCCGTGCAGAACCTGATGTGGGCCTCCATCCCATGAAACGTGAGATCATGACCTGAGCCAAAATCAAGAGTCGGATGCTTCACCGACTGAGCCACCCGGGCTCCCAGACAATACAGTATTCTTAACTGTAGTCATTATGCTGTACATGATATCCCCAAGTCTTATTTTAGAATCAGAAGTTTGTGCCTTTCAATCACCACCCATCCCCCACCTCTGGCAGCTACCAGGTTCTTCCCTGTATGTATGAGTTCCTTTTGTTTTGTTTTGTTTTGTTTTGTTTTAGGTTCCACATCTAGGTGAGATCAGACAGTATTTCTCTTTCTCCGTCGGACTGACTTCACTTGGCAGAATGCCCTCAAAGTCCACCTGTGTTGCTGCAAATGGTAGAATTAATTTCCTTCTTCTTTCTTTTTTGTTTTTAATAGCTGGATAATATTCCGGTGTGTCTGTCAGATTTCCTTTATCCATTCGTCTATCCGTGGACACTTAGGTTGTTTCCAGATCTTGGCTATTGTAAATACTGCATGAAATATGGAGGTACGGATATCTTTTCAGGCTAGTGTTCCTTTGAATGAATACCCAGAGGCTGGATTATATGGTACTTCTATTTTTAATTTTTGAGGCACCTCCATTCTGTTTTCCATGCTAGCTGTGCTAATGCACATTCCCACCAGCAGTACGCAAGACGTCTCCTTTCCCCACCTCCTCACCAATATTTACTCCTTGTCTTTTTGATAATAACATTCTAAAAGATGTGAGATGATATCTCATCGTGGTTCTGATTGGCGTTTCCCTGATGATTAGTGATGTTGAGCATCTTTTCCCGTGTCTCTTGGAATCTTCTTTGAAAAGAATTCAGCTCTTCTTTCAATTTTTTAATTTTCTTTTCTTCTTCTTCTTCTTCTTCTTTTTTTTTTTTTTTTTTTTTGGCTGCTGAGTTTATGAGTTCTTAATATGTTGCATAACCTATTAACAGATAGGTGATTCACAATTATTTTCTCCCATTTGGGTAGGTTGCCTTCTCATTTTGTTGATGGTTTTCTTTGCTGTTCACCTTCCCCTTTTTACAAGTTCTGGGAAGGAAGTGTGTTTTGGAGGTTTGGGCCTGCAAAGTAGAAGTCACGCTGTGGGTTCCACGGTGGTCACGTTTTAGGCCAGCGATGGGCCCGGTGGTCTTCGGTCCTCAGCCCCGTGGTTTCGACGTAATGTCAGTTGCGAAACTAAAAAGTTGCGTGCCATTCTCACAACGTGGCAGGCATGTTGGAGAATGAATGCTACTGGGGTTTCCCAAGTGTTGATGGGCGAAGGAAGAGTCATGTATTGATCATAAAGGATTATAATATTGACCTGAAACTGAGAGAACATTGGCATTTTTTAGACTTGTATTTTGAACAAAAAGACTTGACCTAGGAGAAATGTGAGTGAGGCTCCTCGCTGTCCTGGTGGATTCAAGTCCTCTAATACTGTTCTGATGGGAAAGGACAGCTTGGTACTGGGGAGGGGAAGCAGCCTCATCTCAGGCAGAGAGCTGCTATTGACTTCCTGTTGGAGCACACTCCTTCTGGAACAGCGGTGGAGTCTGTCTACCTGGTGTCTGGGGCACTCCAGCCAGGCTTTGAGCTTCTTTCTGAACAGGAGCAAATAAACAGAGAAGGCCTGCCCCTCACATCATGATAGCATGATTTGATTTAGTTATTCCATCTCCCAGGATTCTGAGGCACAGTGGCTGTGAACTTACGTGACTGTATATGTTTTCTCAATCAGTGGATACCAGGAGCACAGTTACTCATTTATTGTCTTTGAAAAAGGAATCCTCAGGCCCAAAAAAATGTTGGTAACTTTGGTATAATCGAAATTCTAATGTGCTGTGTGTCTTATAATAATAGTACTGTGTGTGTAGTATCGTTGTGGTCTCAAAACTCCAGTTAAAATTGGTATAACCTCTATCAAATACACTGATTAAAATAGAGGCGCCTGGGTGGCTCAGTCAGTTGAGCATCTGACTTTGGCTCAGGTCATGATCTCAAGTTCTGTGTCTCCCTCTCCCTCTGCCCCTTCCCCACTCGCCCTTTGTTTCTCTCTCAAAAATCAAACAAACAAGCAAGCAGACAAACAAACATATTGGTTAAAATAAAAACTGCATAGGCCCTTTGAGTTACAATTCCTTTTCTGTGAGTTTGTCTTACCGATATACTGATACATGTGGGGAGTGATACATGGACGAGATTATTCATTAGGGCATTGTTCATAACAGAAACATGAAAACAAGTGTGAATCAGTTGGGGATGGGTTTAGTAATTTATAGCACACGCATACAGTGGAATACTATACCATTAAAAAGAATCAGGCTCAATGGCAAATATAATGCCAGCATTTGGTGGTTAAAGGACAATCTCTTTAAGAAATGGTGCTGGGTCAGTTGGCGGTCTCTACTGAAAACAATGCACTGGCCCCCTATTTTCTGCCAAAAAAAAAAATTGATTACTGGACCCCTACTTCATGCCATATAAAAATGATTCCAAATGTCTGAAAGGTAAAGACTTTCAGAAGGAAGGATAAGAGAACATCTTGACCTTGGAGCAGGCAGAGATTCTCAAAGGGACACAAAACACAGTAACAAAAAAAATTATACCAAGTCTCTTAAAATTCACAAAACTTCTGCTCACAGAAAGACACCCTTAAGAGATTAAAAAGACACTGCACGGAGTGGAAGAAGACATTCCCAGCACACAGCTCTGACCAAGAGATCATATTGCAAACACGGAAAGAACTAGAAAGCAGTAGAAGAATAACCCAATAGAAAAATGGGCGAAAGATGTGAATAGACACTTCATAAAACATGATATCCACATGTCCGATAAACATTTGGAAGGGGGTCTGATTTCCATTTGTCATCAATGGAGATGTAAACACAATGGCTGGCAGACCACTGCAGCCCCACCCAATGAGCAAAAGAAAACCAAATCCAACCAAACCATGGAGTCGTTCCAGCTCTTGGTGAGGGCGTGGGTGGGGCAACAGGAGGTCCATGTACGGGTGGGAGTGTATGTCGGGACAGCCATTTTGGAAAGCAGTTCAGGAGTTTCCATTAAAGTTAGGCCTAGACCTCCTCTGTGCAGTTTCACTGTTGGGGGGATGATAAGTTTCTTCAAAAAGACTTGTGTACAATGCCTGTAGCACACTATTTAAAATAGCCCCAAATTGGAAAACCCACGCATGCCCGTCAGCAGTTGAGTGTGTACAAATTGTGTCCCCACCCGATGAAATCAATACTAAAGGGCAATTGAGAATGAATGATTTACATGCGCTCACAAAGATACGGCTAAACCTCACAAAAGGCTGTGTGAAAGAAGGCAAACGCAAAAGAGTACATATATTGTGTTACTGAGTTTCTAGAAATACCACTTCAGGCAAAACTAATTTGTTTCTAGAAGTCAGGGTCATGGTCCCTCTAGTTGTCACAGGGTGACAGGTACGCTGGAAAGGAGAATGAGCAAGGGCATATAGGCTTTTGATCATGTCTGTTCTGTTTCTTGATCTTGGTGGGGTCTCAGTTGATGTGGGTTTAGTGCCATATACTTGTATGGCGCGTGCATGTCCCGTGTACTAAACTGAAACAAACATTTTAGAAAGAAGAGGTTGATATGGGCTGTTTCCAAGATAGATTTGAGTAAGAGGGCATGAAACAAAAAGTATACATAGTATTGATTTCATGAAGCAAATATTTACGCAGGACCCGCTATGTGTCAGGCACTGTTTAAGGCACTGAATGCAGTAGACAAACGTGTGCGTACTTGTAAATGCTAGACCACTTCTGAAAGTGTGTGTAGGGGATTGTCCATCAGTTGTTTCTTGGAAGGAGATGGTGGTCTGGGTGTCAGAAGTAGTGGGCTTTTATTAAATATTTTTGCACCTTGCAAAGTTTGTGCAATGTGGAGTGATTACTAGTTTGAAATAATATATACGTTGGACTTAACGATCCTATGATTATTCATGCCATTTGTGACCTAAAGACAGTAACTGTTGTCACCTCTGTTTTAGAGATCTAGCAAAGAAGCAGGCTATTTTGGTGGTTTGCCCCAAATCACACAGGATGTCTGGGCTGGTTTTGGCAATGAGGTCTTCGGCCCTGTCTCTCAAACTATGCCGACTCTTGCATATTCTAGCAAAGATCTAACTTTCTATGTCACTATATATGTGTTTAATGTTGAGAGAGAGAGCACACAGGGGAGGGGCAGAGAGCGGGGGGGGGGGGTGGGGGACAGAGGATCCAAAGCGGGCTCTGTGCTGACAGCACAGAGCCCGGTGTGGGGCTCGAACCCGTGAACATGATACAATGACCTGAGCCGGGGTCAGACACTGAACTGACCGTGACACCCGGGCACCCCGCTGTTACTATATTCCTGATGTGACCATCTGTAATTTATTATACTTTGCTTTCTACCATTCAGTGAATTACTTATAACACACTCCATCTCCTTGTTTACAGTCAAAAACCAATCCTAAGATTGTGTTTCTGTTTAGGGCAAGGTGGCATTTTTGTGTTTACGCTAGCCTCCTCTCTGTATAATCCTAAAATTAAAAATTCGTAGAATCACCTCTCATTCATTTCAATCTGTCGATTGTCCTAAGGATCTCAATGACTGTTTTATGGTGATAAACCATTAGTCTCCAGCTTTGACTCCTCTGTCTGTTCAAAGACAGTAAGGTGTGATGTCACCGTCTTTTTTGATAAGGCAATCAACAGTCCCGTGGCATACACAAAACTTGGTCTTGCATTACATAAAATAAAATATTCACTAACAAAACAGAACGTGTATATACAATTATTTCTATAGTTCAACAGCTTTACTAATGTGGTATGCCTTTTAAAAAAGTCAATCATGTTCTGGGGCTTCTGGGTCGATCGGTCGGTTAAACATCCAACTCTTGATTTCACTCAGGTCACGATCTCACGGCTTGAGAGATTGAGCCCCGTGTAAGGCTCTGCGCTGCACGGAGCATGCTCGGGATTGTCTCTCACTCTATCAGAATAAATAAATGAACTTGAAATAAATCATGGTCTGAGTGAGTGAAGATCGTGGCGCAGACGTTGATTTGCTCAGCGACACATGGTAAGCTGACATCAGAACCGTGGTTACTATGTTTAGTCCTGCGGACTCTAGTTCATGCCCTGTGGCCAAGCCATGCTTAAAATCACAATTGTCAGGGTAGACACAAGAGCCGTTTGCTGCGGAGTGAAGTTTGGGAGAGTAGCTGCTTGTAGCTTGGAATTTGGAAGTTCGCTTCTACCAATTTATATCTCTTTGCCTTTATGAAGTCATACGAGGCCCTAAGCCAAGTGAGAAGGTAGGAATATGCTCAGCACACTTCCTGGTATTGTAGGCAGAATGCAATCATTATCTGAAATTTTGCTAGGTGGGTGCCTGCCTGAGAGTAGCAGGGCAGGGTTTATTGTTTGCAGAGCAGGGTTGATTGTTAAGTAGTTAACGTTGGTTAGCTCTGAACCCATCCTCAAAGGTCCAGACTAGTCTCCAGTATATTTCCAGTGTCAAAGCTCTCATGGCTGGAAATGGCCAGGTCTTGCAAAAATTGTCGAGGAAAATAATTTGAATTCCCTGGGCGTGTCTGGGTGATGGGACTTCTGTTCTCTGTTCCTGCGCTTTGGGGTAACACTGACTCACTGGCAGAGATCCGTCTGGGATTTTAAGAGGTATAAATAAATAACAAATTCACACATAACTGACTAACGTGGATGTTTTGAGTCAGACCAACTGGGATTTGAATCCCTACCCACTGTGACTAACTTACTGCTCTGAGGAAGTACACATTCTCAGAGTACCTGCTGTGTACCAGTGGTTTATGGAGTGTTCGTGAGGATTATAGAAGATATGGAACGTATGGGAAATACATAGAGTAGGGAGGGCTTCAGAAAGGCCTCTTTCCTTCCCTTTGGCTTGATCGAATGTCACAAAATACATTATCTCCAGGCTCATCTCATCATGGAGTCGGAGACATTTGTGACCAGTAGCCCTTGGCCAGCCATTTCAGGTCCTATCACACAGACCATCCCAGAATCTGGAGATAGGAATCCATTGAGGACAGACTCCTGAATGATTGCCTTGCGGGCCTGTAAGCCTTTCTTAAAGAAGACCGATGCCCACCTGAGTCAAATTATTGGCCGCATATAGAATACTGTGGAACGTTGTGGAAGAGCTGGCGCCCAGCTCACCTTTGGCAGTGTCAGGATTCCAACTCCGGCTCTTTGTCAAATGGCTCGACAGCTTCAGGGAGGTCTTTTTGTAAGCTCACAGATTCAGAAATGGTTTGACTCTGTAGAAGAATTCTCTTCATGTTTGAGCTCTGATCTAAGCCAACAGCTTTGGAAATTTTGAATCTGCCTCTTATATATATTTTTTTCCTGTATTAGATATGAGCCTGCCTGCTCAGTTCAGATTCGACAGCAGAACTTTTTGCAGACGCGAATGGCTCACTCTGTGAAGCAAACCATAATCCCATCAACTTTGCTTTGGTGGCGTTTTTGATTCTGATTTAATGCAGTGACCTTAGGGCAGATTTTGGACCGGGGAAAACAGCCCCTTATTTGTCGCCCAAAGGACTCCGTTTTTAAGGACCCGATCGGGGGTGTTGGGGTGGACACGTGGACGTGTGGAGTTTTGCTTTCATTTGTTTTGTTTTTCCCCTTCTTTACTTTTTGGTTTGATCCCTTTTAGATTCCAGGGGGGCTGAATTTCATGCTGAGGAGGCTTTAGCTAATGGTTATAAAACCTTAGGGAAAGTACAGCCCTTCTGTGGTCCTATCTTCCTAAAACTGCTCCTATCAAGAAATGACAGATGAAGGAAACATAAATGATATCTACAATGAAACATGTGTTCCCCGTAATACGTCTTTATCTTCTTGCATTTATCAGTAGCCCTGGGTAACAGGGTTTTATATTTTATACTTTAGGAAGATTAGAGGCTTGTTTTCTTGCTGAAATAGTCCCTCCACCATGTTCTTTTGTCTGCCTTAGTGCTTAGGTTTTGTTTTGTTTTTTAACTAGTTTTTAACACCGTGCGTTTGGAATAAGCTTCGGGAATCATCTGTCTCATAAAGGTCACTTGTTTCTTATATTCTGGGGCACTTAACGGTTTGGAGGGGGTGATGGGTGGAATGAAACCCACAGAGAAGTATTGACACCAGGATTAGGAAGCCAGGCTTGTTTGTATTTCAGTCTCTGTTACAGACACAATCAAGTGGCTTGGCTCTTTCACTCCGTTTTCCATCTGTAAATTAGAGATAATATTTTCTACCTTCCAGATTCTCAGAGTGTGAAGAATTTTCAATTTTTGAACATTTCTGCAAATTAATTGAGCAATGCCGGTAAGTCCGCATACATTGACGAAGAATTTCAAGATCTAAAGTTGATACGCCTTTGAACTTTCTGCCTGAAGCCTTTCTCAGGAGGTATTGCCTAGGAAAAGCTTTGGGGCAAAGAAGCCCATTTCTTCCGGACTCTTTTCTTCACATGCCAGTTGTAATCCCTTTAACTACTTGGTGGCTTTTATATACTCTTCAGGCTGGTTAAGTGCTTCATAACACGAAGAACTAATTTTCTCTTGACAGTGACCTTGTGATCTTGTTCATCTGGTTCCTAGTTCTGAGGTTTTCCCCTAACACTCCGAGTCATCTTCGTCAAAGTCTTAAAGGGAGATAGGTTTTAATAAGGAGTTGATCGAGTTTAATGGGTGGTTTGAAGTTATGTATGACTCTGCTGTTGCAAAAGGTCAGAGTTTACACTCTATGTTTTATATCCTTGACTTTTCCCTTCCTTTACAGGCCTTTGGATCTAGTGAAAGTGATTCACACACACACAGACCAGATATGTGGCTTTAGATGCCTTCTAACCCTGAATCCTATTCTGTTGCCAAGGCTCATCTCTGTCGAGGAACTCATGAGTTAGCAGGTCTGGAACGGTAGGAGCCTGAAGGCAAAGGAGAGACGTGTTATTGGCCAGCTTGTGGAAATAATTGTTCTGCATTCATTCACCATGTACTTCCAGGTACCTAACTTGAGGAGCGTATATTCAGCACTTGGAAGGATCCAGAGGAGAAATGGACATAGATCCTTGTTCATGGGAAGTTTGTAATGGATTAGAGGACCCTAAGTTATGGCGCCCGGAATAACTGAAGTGGAAGGCTCAACATAAAAAGGGGGCGCAGAGATGTCTCCTTTGGGTCCCAGGAGTTTAGAGAAGCAGAGGTTATTTTATTTTATTTTATTAAAAAAAAATTTTTTTTTTCAACGTTTATTTATTTTTGGGACAGAGAGAGACAGAGCATGAACAGGGGAGGAGCAGAGACAGAGGGAGACACAGAATCGGAAACAGGCTCCAGGCTCTGAGCCATCAGCCCAGAGCCCGACGCAGGGCTCGAACTCACGGACCGCGAGATGGTGACCTGGCTGAAGTCGGATGCTTAACCGACTGCGCCACCCAGGCGCCCCCAGAGGTTATTTTAAAGGAGGGAATTAGGTAGTCTTCAGGGAAGAAGTTGCCCTTTATGGAGATGGGCATTGAGGTTTGGGAAGGCGGGGGATTTGGCTCAGCATAAGCCCTGGCTGAAGCACAGGTACTTAGGGCAAGTGAAGAAGGAGGAAGCTGTCCTGGCTGCAGCAAAGGCTGGATGAAGGCAAGAGAGAAATGACCTAGATTATCAGATGTCAGATTGTCGGGGAGCCCTGTTTACCCTGATTTTTTTTTTTCCTCCTTCTTTGACCATTCACGCTACAGTGCTGTGCTGGCAAACTAGTGTGCCACAAAAAAAAAAAAAAAAAAAAAAAAAGTCCTAATTTGTAGCATTTGCCAATGTCCGTGGTATAAATACTCCCACTGTGGCCAGTTTCAGACTACTAGTGGATTAACAAATAGCTCACAAAAATTCCTGAACGCTTAACAGTTGGCTCTCACATGCTGGTAGAAACCTGCTACCACATACTGTTGAACAGCCTGCTTTAGTCCCTGGACCTGTCTGGCTGTGGCCACCGTAGAAGACTTCGAGAAGGCCCAGGCAACCAGCCACGCTCTACACCATATGTGACTCTTTTGGCCATTGCCGATGGGTGTATGGGTGGGCATACCACCCCAGGGAGGCTGTTCCATAGTCTGGACGATGACATCGCTTGGCACAAAGAAAGATGTAGAGTCAGTCAGATTCCCCGTCTCGGGACCTTGAATGAAAGAATCCCAAGATACATTTTGCCCCAGAGGCACGAGCTAAAAGGATGCCATTTGAGAGAGCTGAGTCCTTGGCGAACTGAAGTCGCACGGTGGCCAACGTTATGCGTGAAAAAAGCATATGGAGGATGGACCTTCACCTAGCGCACTGCTAAGTGAAGTAAATCAGCCTGAGAAAGAAACGCCGTTAAGATTTCCCTCATGTGAGGGGCGCCTGGGTGGCACAGTCGGTTAAGCGTCCGACTTCAGCCAGGTCACGATCTCGTGGTCCGGGAGTTCGAGCCCCGCGTCAGGCTCTGGGCTGATGGCTCGGAGCCTGGAGCTTGTTTCCGATTCTGTGTCTCCCTCTCTCTCTGCCCCTCCCCCGTTCATGCTCTGTCTCTCTCTGTCCCAAAAATAAATAAACGTTGAAAAAAAATTAAAAAAAAAAAAAGATTTCCCTCATGTGAAATCCGAAAAAACACAAATGAGTAAACAAACAGCAGAATCAGACCCACAAATACAGAGAACAAACTGGTGGTTGCCAGAGGGGAGGGGGGGTGGGGTGGAGGGGAGTGGACAAAATGGGGGGGGGGGTCAGAGATACAGGCTTCTGGTTATGGAACGCATAAGTCACGGGGAATAAAAGGCACAGCATAGGGAATGTAGTCAGTGATATTATAATAGCGATGTAGTGGGACAGATGGTAGTTACACTTGTGAGAAGCACAGCGTGATGTATAAATTTGTCCAGTCACTCTGTTGTACACCTGAAACTAATGTTAACGTTGTGTGTCAGCTTGACTTGAAAGAAAAACTGAAAAAAGGAAAACCATATGGAAACCGAGGAGGCCAAGTGATAGGGAGAAGGGAGCAGCTGTGGCGAGAAACCCCATGGCCTCTGGTGGGGGGGGGGGTGCATCGAGGCCCTGGAGCTCTCCTCCTCAGTGGCTTTCAAATTCCAGATCCAAAACATCCCTTTTCCCCGAAGTAACTTGAGTGGGTCTCTGTTCCTTCCACTGTGACAGCCTGACTGAGTTTATTTGGCCCCTCAGAGAGCTTTCTGGAAATGCAGAAACACAGAGTAGAGGCCAGGCTGTGTGCTTCTGATAGGAGTTCCAGTATCCCCCTCTGCATGCCTCCCGATGGCTTGTGAATACTATGTTTTTTTTTTTTCCTTCCAGCAGGGCTGGTTTGGAATCCACGACGTAGAAAGAATAGCCAGTAGGACGTGTGGTCGGGTGATATTTTGTTGGCACTTAACCGTTAGAGGAAATCGTGAGAAAGTTGCAGTCATTTTGCTGTAGGGGGGGAAAAAAGGAGTCCTTTATTTGCCGAGGGCATCTGGTGAGTGAGGGTATGTGAAGATGCCCTGTGCTGCCTGGGCATGAAATGCTGTTTGAAAGAGGTCTAGGGCAAATTTGAGTCTTTCCCCCTTCTGATGTTCTCTTTACACACAAATTTGTGAATGATGACATTGTGAGGGAGGGGGAAGGCATGCTGCGCTATTTTTGCCCAAGGCTTGGTCATACGCCACGGCGTCCGGGGTCCAGGGTGGCAATCCGGCATTGTCGCCAGGGAAGGATCCTCTCTTTCCAAGGGACGTGGGGGAGAGCAGGTAAAGAGACCGCCTGAGGATCAACAAATGTGTACTTTGCTTCTAGCCGCGTCACTAACCAGCTGCTTGGCCGTTCCTAAGTTGCATCTGTGGGTGCCTCGGTTTCCTCGCCCATCATCAAGGATTTTGCCCAGAGAATTGTAATGTTCCATTGGCGAAATAAAACTCCTTTGAGACCCTAATGAGAGCTGTGGATTCTTTCCACAGAAAATTGTGCCTACGTAACACAGACAGAATTTCACGTACAGTTTTAGGCAGTTTATAAATCTTCAGGGACTCATGGATCCCAGATTAAGGAGAACCCCTGCATTGGATGATGTTGGAGCCTTTTTCTGTCTATAGAATTTCCGTTTTCTAAGACATGGGATCCTGGCAAGAACTCAGAAAGTCAGCTAAGCCCTTCTTTCTGTCACAACGAGAAGCAAGACTCCTCTGAAACCCTTCAGACAGAAGGTTTCAATATCAGGAGAGGCTTGTCTGTTTTCCTCAAATTGACCTGAGCTGAAGTCATACACTTAACCGACTGAGCCACCCAGGAGCCCCTAAAGGACTGTAACCTTATCGTGAGTGATTGGGTGGGTTCTGTAGTTGTGTTAGGGCCATCAGAGATCACTTCTCCGAGGAGCTGGCATTGGGGAGAGATCCGAATAAAAGAAGGATCGAGGCATGCACATCTAGGGTAGGAATGTTCTAGGCAGAGAGCCTGGCACAGTAGGGGAGCCAGTGTGGCTGGAGCTGAGTGACGGGAGGGGGCAGAGAGGGAATGGTAAGAGGTAGGTCGAGGGGTTGGCAGAGTTTGGGTGGGGGGTAGTTCTGTGTCCGCTTGAAAAATGATTGTATCTGGAACGTCATCTTGGAATAATGGTTATTCATCAGACCATCCATTCATTTGATTAGTTTTGTCCATTACACACAATGTGCGAAGCAATGAGCTAGTTGAAGAAGACAGTGCCCCTCGAACCTGGGGTGTGTCCACACAGCACCTAGACAGCTTTCTGAAGCTAAAGGTTCCAGAGCACCAACCAACACCCAGAATCTCCAGGCTGTGAGGCCCAGGCATCTGCTGTGTTTTGTTAGAAAACTGCCCAGGTGACCCCGATACGCAGGTGCTGGGCCTGCCTTGCAGTACGACTGGAATAAGATAGCACCCCCCCTGCCATCTTCAGGGAGCTTGCAGTAGACCAGAGGGCGTGGGACGCTGCTTGAATGATTGCATGTGCATGGGAGAGTGCTGTATGTCTCATAAGAGAGGCAAAAAAATGTGCCAACCAGGGTCTCAGAAGAGGTGGATGCTTTCCATTGGATGGAGGTCATGGAGGCCGACGAACAGCCAAGTCAGTTTCCTCACCCACGCGATGGCAATGGTATCAGAACCCACGCCAGAGAGTTGCAAAGACAAAGCGAAGGAGTGCCTGCGAGCTTTCCAAACAGGATCTGGCACATAGTAAGTGCTCGGTAAACGTGACCCATCATTGGAGTTGGGTCTTAAAGAGTGGTTAGCACTTTCTGCAGGTTAGCATCTCAGAAGAAGTGTCCTGCGAAGCTTCCCGTGTCAAGATCCATTCAAATGGAAATCGCCAGCTCGTATGAAAAATTCAAAAATCCAGCCGTTAGCTTGATGAACAGTTGTACTTACTGAGGGGATCAAGATTTTCCAAATCCAAATCCATCTGTATCACCTTGTACAGGAAACATTTTGTTCCTGACTTTGATTCGTACTTAATCCATTTAATTGGAACCTCCATTGTATTGTCGTGTTGCCTCATTTATTGGACAAGCTTTGAAGGACCAGCTGTGGTCCAAGCTCTGTGCTCAGCGCAGTGGGCAAGAATGCTGTGTCCGAGGCCTGGAGGAGCTTGCATTCTGGTAGGGGACGTAAGAAGTACACGTAAAAGTCAAAATAAGTTGAGTCTTCATTATGTAGGTACCACCTAGAAAGGGAACTAAATATACATCTGCTTACAACATCTGGATCCCATTTCAGTTGGAAAGTCTGTTTTAAAAGGAAATATCCAGATGTGTCATGTGACCGTGACCAGTTCACTCAAAGTAGCTAGAGAGCGTCTGAATCATTTTGCTTGTGTTGATGCTTGTAAGTGATAGGGTTGAAACCCCTTTTGTGCGGGACTGCGGACGACCTTGGAAAAAAGGAAGGCTCTCCAAGGCTAGTGTGATTTCCAGCGCTATCTCGATGGGGCTGACAGAATCCTATACCTCTTCAGGCATCGCGTATAAACGCTCAGGAAACAGAGTAAGGCACTGGGTTTTGGCTCTGTTTAATCGACCCCTGGATTTTGACCGCCAAAACTCCATGAGGACTAATCTGCTTTTTAGAGAATATTCCCTTGCGGGTCCGAGGCCAATTTCTCAATTCCAAGAAAAAGGCACGGTGAATTCTTAGCAGGAGCCTTTGTAGCTTGCCCACCGTGGCTGTGGGTGGGCGAGTTTGTTTGAAAAGGGCCCCCTGACCCTGTTCTTGGTGGAGTGGCGGGCTATGTGGGTTGGAATGAGAGACGGAAAGTTGAACCCCGGGCTCGGTGGGAGTCTAATCAGGAGAGAAGTTTCCTGTGGATCAGGCCCAGACCCAAGAGGTGGAGGAGGCCTCTGTGTTTCCGGCCTGAAATGAAACGGCACTATGGGCAGGCCGGGTGTGTTACAGCCGCTTCCCTGGGGTGACTCTCGTGTTCACAGAGCTCTGCTCACCTAGATGCCGTTGTCTGTTTCACACAGAAGCCTGGAGCCGCCTGAAAAAAACGCGTGATTGTCGCGAAACAAAGCTTGATAATCTCCAGGTTTCTCCCCCTTTCTGGCTGGGAACACACTTGGAGCTTTTGCTCTGTATGGTGCCTGTGGCGAGCCTCTCTTCTGAAGGCTTTCAGGACGGGAGGCCCTGGAGACCTGGGAGGCAGAGCTCTTTTTACTCTATTTTGGGTTTTCCTCCTGCTACATCAGGGCTTAATTAGAACCGGCTGCCGAGTAGCCTTCCGGGAGGAATAAACTTTCTTTGTGAATGCCTGCCCACACCCCAAGGAGAAGTAACAACGCGAATGAAATGCGTATCGAGGATTGCACTCATTCTAATCCTGACGTCGTCAACGCGTTCATTCTTGAAAGCGACTGCAGTGGAGCTGGGAAGTGTCCCGCTTCTTACCGTGGCCGAGGCGAAGGGGGCCCCTTCGGGAGGTGCAGAGAGGAGGGCGGCCTGCTGCTTTGACAGCAAACCTGCCAGCAGGTTCTGTTTGCTCCCCCACCTGCCCCTCTGCTTTTAGAGAACTAAGGCTCCCCTTCCCGAGGCTTGTTCCTCTTTTGATTTTCACCTTGGCGACGCGGCTCACGCTCCCAGCGAGTTTGGTGCACGGCGGGCCATAGCAGGATAGGACAGCGTATCTGGCCTGCGAGTGGGAAGTGGTTTAGGGTTAAGTAATCTGGGGGCGCAAGTGGGGCAGACCGTTTCTGAGCACCTCTGATAAAGGAGAAGTGGCCTTTTCACACCTGAACCTAGGTTCCGTTCCGTCTGATCGAGTACTTCTTGATTTCAGCCTCCTGTTTGTCTCAGTGTGTATGACCGTCAGTGTTGACCTCTCTTGCTGTAGGGGTGCTAAGGAAAGCCCTCTCTGCAGTTCTGACACCGCCCCCTGCCCCTGCCCCTGCCCCAAGGACTCACCTGTTCTGTTGGTCTCAGGGCCACGTGGCTGAGGAGGCTCGCTGTGGTCTGACAGCCTGCCTCAAAGGCTGGTCCCTCGCTCCTCTTTCCTTGCGTGGAAGTGGGTCACATCGGTTCAGTGGATGCTGGCTGGTGGCTATCCTTGCGCAAGCTGTGCCGTGTGAGGGGGACAGAGACGAACAGGACACTGGGTTGTGACTTACGAGAGGGGCCTCATCTGTCACAGGCCAGCTGCTGTGAGGCAGTGGCGCGGCACAGAGGACCAGAATGGGATGCCCCGAATCAGCGTTCCTACCCCGCTTTCTTTTTGTCCCCCCACCGGCCACCCCCACATTTGCCGTCAGCAACAACATGCTGGTGAGTACAACGAAAGCCAGCCTGTAATTGAGGCTGGACGTATTTCTGCCAGGCATCACCGGACGACTCTGGAACGGGAGTGGAATGGTCCGCGAGTGGGAGTTTGGGAAGATGCGCGGATCATCCAGCCAGGGACATCATCCCGGGCTCTGTTTCTGGGAAGGAGCCATTCTGCCCACCACTGGGACATGGTTGTTCAGACCGGGGAACGCCCTGACAGTGGTTCCGCTGGCTCTTTGCGTCTGTTTGAAAAGCAGGCGGGAACTGGGTGACCAGTTTGAGCTCAGCTTTAAAACGTGGATAAGCCAGAGTGACATGGCAGTCAGCGAATTCTGTGGGAATAGAGCGCCTTTGAACAGAACCGAGTCAAAGTGCTTGCAGGGCAGAGGACTAATTCGCAATCTACTCAGTGTCTTGGGCTTTATTTTATTTCCGTTTCGGGCAGTGTTTCCGACTACAGTATCATTGGAACACATAATTTTTTTCTTTTAAACCTTAAAGACCATTAAAACAATGTTTTATTACTGAAGAATTTACTAACAGAAAATAACCCGTATTAACTTTGATATCGCATCCCTCAACTTGGAGAGAGTACGTTTATGTAATTTCTATATTAATTAATTTGAAATAACAAATCTCAGTTTTTTCGTAATCTTTTGAAACCCTGGAAACACTGTACCACGCGTGCATGCGCGTGCACACACACACGTTTCATGTAATAATTGGGAGCAGATTTAAAGAACTATTTTGTGTTTAAACAAGTCATTATATTGATGATCTCTGGACAATGGGCTTCCTAATCTCTGGATAATGGGCTTCTTAAAAAGTAGCAATTGAAATTAGCTGTTTGTGGGGCACCTGGATGGCTCGGTCAGTTGAGCATCCAACTGTTGATTTCAGCTCAGGTCATGATCCTAGGGTCGTGGGATTGAACCTCACATCGGGCTTCATGTTGAACGAGGAGCCTGCTAAGATTCATGGTCTCTCTCTCTTTCTCTCCCTGTCCCCTCTCCTCCCCCTGCCTCTGAAAGAAAGAAAGAAAGAAAGAAAGAAAGAAAGAAAGAAAGAAAGAAAGCAAGCAAGCAAGCAAGCTGTTTGCATCACCCATCAGTTTTCTGAACTAGCCCGATCAGTGGGATCAGCTTATTTGAGAGCTTTGGTTTCTCCTTTCTATGCCAGCTGATATCAGCATTGAATCTGCCAGATGTCAGGCATGTCATTCTAGTACCTTTCATTCCAGTTACCCAGAACACAGAAATCAAGCTTGAGCTCTTGGGTGGGATATGTTGGTGGAGGACAATGGCTCAGGGTTGGCCATGAGGGAATATTATTGCCCAGGCCAGCACTTGCAAGAAGGGAGCCATGTCTGTGATTTCAGAGAGCCATAAGATAATTCTTGATGGCCCATTACATGGCATTCATTTAACATTGAATCATAGAGTGAGAACACTGCTCCTTTTAAAATTTCTTTCAATATCTCTGGTTTCACCAAATAAGTTTTGGTGTAACGTGTTAGTAATACCTCTCAACCATTGCAATATCAATCTTGTAGGCCATTGAAGCTACTAAGACTGTATATATTTTTTTAATACAAAGTTTTATTTATTTGTTTTAATTCCAGTATAGTTAACATACAGTGTTATATTAGTTTCAGGCATACAATGTAGTGATTCAGTTGTATGGAATATACAACTCCCGGTGTTCATCGTAACAAGTGCATTCTTAATCCCCAGCACCTACTTCACCCACCTCCACCTCCACCCCTCTCCCTTCTGGTAACCATCAGTTTGTTCTCTATACTTAAGAATCTGTTTCTTGGTTGGTCTCTCTCCCTCTCTTTCTGTTTTTCCTTTGCTCATTTGTTTTGTTCTTAAATTCCCCATATGAGTGGAATCATATGGTATTTGTCTTTCTCTGACGTATTTCACTTAGCGTTAT
Source organism: Prionailurus bengalensis (assembly GCF_016509475.1). Taxonomy (NCBI): domain Eukaryota; kingdom Metazoa; phylum Chordata; class Mammalia; order Carnivora; family Felidae; genus Prionailurus; species Prionailurus bengalensis. The sequence continues at coordinate 32,896,437 of NC_057344.1, read as the reverse complement.
ACTCTCTTGCTCCACCCATGTCATTGCAAATGGCAAGATTTCATTCTTTTTTATGGCTGAATAATACTCCGTTGTGTATATGTGTGTGTGTGTGTGTGTGTGTTATATGTGTGTGTATGTATACATATACATATATATATATCACATCTTCTTTATCCATTCATCTGTCAGTGGACACTTGGTTTGCTTACATAATTTGATTGTTGTAAATAATGCTGCTATAAACATAGGGGTGCGGGTATCCACTTGAATTAGTGTGTTTGTTATTTTTGGGGTAAATACCCAATAGGTGCGATTACTGGATTGTAGGGTAGTTCTATTTTTAACTTTCTGGGGAACTTTCATACTGTTTTCCACAGTGGTTGTACCGTTTGCATTCTCACCGGTAATACAAGAGGGTTCTTTTTTCTTACATCCTTGCCAACACTTGTTGTTTCTTGTGGTGTTGACTTTAGCCATTCTGACAGGGGCAAGATGATATCTCATTGTCGTTTTGATTTGCATGTCCCTGATGGTGAATGGTGTTGAACATCTTTTCATGTATCTGTTGGCCCTCTGGATGTCTTCTTAGGAGAAATGTCTGCTCCTGTCTTCTGCCCATTTTTTAATTGGATTATTTGTTTTTTTGAGTGTTGACTTGTATAAGTCCTTCATATATTTTGGATACTGACCCTTCATTGGGTATGTCACTTGGAAATATCTTCTCCCATTCAGTAGGTTGTCTTTTAGTTTTATTGTTTCCTTTGCTGTGGAGAAGCTTTTTATCTTGATGTAATCCCCATAGTTTATGTTTGCCTTTCTTTCCCTTGGCTCAGGAGACATACTGAGAAAAATGTTGCCACAGTTATGTTAGAGAAATTACTGCCTATGCTCTCTTCTAGGATTTTTATGGTTTCAGGTCTCACATTTAGATCTTTAATCCATTTTGAACTTATTGTGTAAGAAGGTGGTCCAGTCTCATTCTTTTGCATGTTGCTCTCTGATTTTCCCAGCATCATTTGTTGAAGGGACTGTTTTTTTTTTCCCCATTGCAAATTCTTTCCTAGTTTGTAGAATATTAATCGGCCATATAATTGTGGATTTATTTCTGGATTTTCTATCCTGTTCCATTGATCTGTATGTCTGTTTTTATGCCAGTACCATACTGCTTTGGTTACTACAGATTTGGAAAGTAACTTGAAGTCTGGAATTGTGATACCTCCAGGTTCTGTTTTTGTTTTTGTTTTTTTGTTTTTGTTTTTTTGTTTTCTTTCCAAGATTTCTTTGGCTATGTGGGATCTTTTGTGGTTCCATATAAATTTAGGATAGCTTGTTCTAGTTCTGTGAAAAGTGCTATTGGTATTTTGATAGGGATTGCATTAATTGTGTAGATTGCTTTGGGTGATATTGACATTTTAACAATATTTGTTCTTCCAGTCCATGAGCATGGAATGTCTTTCCATTTCTTTGTGTCATGAGACTGTACATCTGATACTTGCATTACTTCTCTTTCTGCTAGATTCTTTTTCTTTTCTTCTGCTTTCTCTTACTTTTGTCTTGTCTTTTCTGTGTAATACTCTTCATGTTGGAGAATCTCCCCCAAATGTTTGCTGATCCTTGACTGTTCATGTTCATATATACAAACGAGAACCTCTGAACTGGCTCTTTTCTTTTCCATTTTGTTTTTTTGTTTTGTTTTTTTTTTTGTTTTTTGTCTTTTTTGAAGACCTTCAAAGGCCTGTATCTGTAGATTTTTCTCTGGGCAGGGCAGTTCAGATTCTCCCAGAAAAGATGTTGCTCTTGGACATGAGTGGGAGAAGAGGGCTGAGGTCATCAGCACAACTTAATATGTAACCCTCCTTGTCCTGTTTCACGCTAGCCCTCTCCCTTGCCTGGTGTCCCTGAGTTTGGAACATCTGTCATTCAGTTTTTATAGAAGATAAACTTCCTGTCTCCTGTGGGGTGGAGAAGGGATTGCTCTCTGGAAGTGTATGGGGGTGGGTTGTCATTCATTTATCCAGCCTCTCAAATTTCCCCATCTCGAGAGCCTGCTTCTCTAGTCTGTCTATAATCAGGGCCAATCTATCCATATTGCTTTTTCAATATAGGTCCTTTTCCAAAATCTCCACTATATTTAGTTCCGTATTTAGTTGGTTTGCTGTTTTTCCAAATGTAACAAAATTGTATGTTTTCATCCTCTTGTCTATTTCTTTGTATTTCCAGAAGAATATTTCTACCCCGTGAAATATCCTGTATCAAAGAGTGAGACTGTATCAAGTAAGGGAAGCTTATCCAAAGCTTTAGCTGGATTTGGCCAGATCTTAAATCCCAGTTCCACCACTAATTTCCATCTTCACCACCACCACCACCACCACCACCACCACCATCATCATCGTATCTCTAGGTGAACACTTGCGGGGACCCTTCTAGGCATTTTACATGCTCGTCTCATTTAATCCTTACAGCAGGCCTGTGCAAAAGTCACAGTTATTAGCCAGTTTGGTAGAGGAGAAAACAGAGGCTCAGGGAAGTCTGATAACTAGTACGGGGTGGACCTGGGATTCATATCCAGAGCCGCCTGGCCGCATACTTATGCTGATCCTCATGCTGATCCTATCAGCTCATCATCCCCGGGGCTACCCTGTGCTCACGTTTACCTAAGCTCATGTCCAGGGCATTTGAGGGGGAAGAAGGGCCTCTAAGCTCATGTCCAGGGCATTTGAGGGGGAAGAAGGGCCCCCATTCCTTCAAGTTAGCAAGGGCTCTTGGCTTTGGTTAGGGGTCTTTGCTGTCTGGGGGGGGGGGGGACACTCTTTTCTCTGACGGAACAATAATGAGTTGGCCTTCTTGCTTTCTTCATGCTTCCTCCCCGCCCTGCATTGCAGTGTAGGAAGACTCTCTCTAAGGCCCTGGCATGGGGGTAATGCTTTAGCTTGGTTTCTAGGCTGGATGTAGATTTTCCTTTCTTGTAATAATCCTGATATTATTTCAAAGGGGATCTGAGAGGCAGACCGTACCCCTGAGGACCTCTGCCTTATCACTTACGAATAGTTCCCAAACCTCACCTCTAAAATAAATGGAAATATAATTCAGCTGGTCATATCATGTTCACTTCGGGATGGGTGGATACGATAACTCTCAGGAGACCGGCGGCCTGACTCTCCCCCTGACTCAGACAGTCCTTTATTTTCTCAGATATAACTAAAAGAATGATATGTCCTACCTCTAACTGTTTCACAGAAGTTCTATGAGAATAAGTAAGAAGATCTCTGTAAATTCGTTTTTTTCCCCACTCTAATCAGATAGAATGGAGACCAGGATTCATAATTATTGCCACGTTACCACAGCGAGGTAGAAATCATTAGAATTCATTCCTTTCTATCTAATCTCTTTTTGTTCCACCTGTTCCTACCTTTCAGCAGAGGCTCCTGGTGAAAACCCAGGATGCTCTGGCTTATTTTTAGCCAACACATCGCCCAGTCAGCTAAAGACGAACTTTTATAAAGGCCGTGGGCCACCAGCATTTCCTTTACTATAAGCAGACTCCCCATCTGCAGGAAGGATGAAGTGTTTGAGGAAGTTTGCCAAAAACTGTCTTCCACCCTGGGTTCCACTGACAACTGCCTTCCCAGCAAACGATATGCCGTGTCACCTCATTCCCTGGTTTCCTGTCGCCCCATTAAGAGTATCGCTCACACAGACTCCTGCTCGGGTCAACCGAGTCGCTAATTCTTTGCAAGGACTCAGTAGTTTACCCGTGGGTCAGGATTCGGAAGTTGCACGCTGGGTCTTAGCACTCTAAACAGGGTCCATGTGCAGAAATATTTTTTGATCCCCCAAAAGTGAATATATGCAGCGCTTTTAATGAAACATACAAAATGAAATAAGAATGAGGGGTAGGGATGGATTGCTATTGTCAAGTATTATCAGGGTGCCTGAGTTACTCGGTTAGTTGGGCATCTGACTCTTGATTTCAGCTCAGGTGATGATTTCACAGTTTGTGGGAGCCCCACATCAGGTTCTGCAATGACGGCCCGGAGCCTACTTGGGATTTTCTCTTTCTTCCTCTCTCTGCCGCTTCCCCGTGCTTACTCTCTCTCTCAAAATAAATGAAATTTAAAAACAAAAAAAGAGAGAGAAGTAATGCCTTTGTCTGCTTGGGCTTTTATAACAAAACACCATCGACTGGGTGGATTAAACAATAGCCGTTTGTTTTTCACAGTTCTGGAAGTTGGAAAGCCTGAGATCAGCGTACCAGCATGGTTGGATTCTGGTGAGGGCCCTCTCCCTGGCTTGCAGACGGCCACCTCTCTGTGTTCTCACATGGCTAAGAGAGAGAGCCAGAGCTCTGGGGCCCCATCATGGGGCCCCATCCTCATGATTTCATCTAAACCTGATTACCCCCCAGAGCCCCACCTCCAAATACCATCTCATTGAATGATTAGGGCTTCAGTATATATGAATTTTGGGAGGGACGCCAATATTCCTTCCGTGACAAGTAACTTCTTTTTAAAAAATCTTATAAATGCACATTTACACGTGAAGTTGGATGTAGGCCCTTTTTGGTAGATGATTATTGAGATTTCTCAAAATCTTTTAACAGAATTAAATGTCTCTTAAATAGAGAGACCCTCTGCCTCAGGGGTGAAGTGTGGACATTCATAGCCTGAGACTCGACATAAGAGAGAGTTTCCCCGATAATACTATCTGAATATTACCCCACCCTTGCTTACCAACACCGTTGCTTTTATGGCACTTATCACCTTCTGACTTTTTCTGTTTTGTTTCCTGCTGTGTCCTCAGCGACTAGAATAAGACCAAGTTGTATTCAACATTTGTTGGATGAATGAATGAGGCATTTTTATCTTTAGCATTTTTCTACACTTCCTACATTTATATAATCTTCTTGAGTTCTTATTTTTAAATAATATTTACATATTAACAAATGTATCTTTTTTTTACCTATGATAAATATTGTTGGTATTTTTTATGCCCACAAGAAAAAAACCACACAAGTATGCCACTCTGAATCCCATTTCCTTCCAGTTGGAAAGAGTAGAAATGAACTGAGAATAAATCTATCTTCAAGTAGGAGAAAGAAACTCACTTAAAAGAGTTAGGCTGAGGGAAGATGGGCAAGGACTTGCAGGGGTTGGCATACGGCCCCTCTTGGCAAGAGGACACAGATTCATCTTATTCTCCTATAATTCATTAGATATAAAAATAAGCTGAAAGGCATCTGTGTGCCAAATAATACAGAGATGAATAAAGAAAAAGTTACTGGCTTCATTGCCTCCACCCCCACCCTGGGCCACCCTGCACCAGGTGACTGATGTTAGAAAGGTAGTTCTCTGGGGTGCCTGGGTGGCTCAGTCGATTGAGCATCTGATTTTGGCTCAGGTCATAATCTCATGGTTCGTGAATTCAAGCCCCACATCGGGCTCCGTGCTAACAGTGTGGAGCCTGCTTCGGATCCTCTGTCTTTCTGTCTTTCTGCCCCTCCCCTGTGAGTGTGTGCATGCATGTGTATGCGCGCTCTCTCTCTCTCTCTCTCTCTCTCTCTCTCTCTCTCTCTTTCTCTCTCTCTCAAAAATAAATAAAAAACATTTAAAAATGTAGTCCTCCGACTTAACAGTGAAGAAAACCCCAAATATTCCAATTTAAAAACAGACAAAGGATTTGAATAGGCATTTCCCCAAGAAGATGTATAGATGGCCAACAAGCCCATGAAAAGATGTTCAACAGCACTAATCATTAGGGAAATGCACGTCAAAACCACAATGACATATCACATCACACTGATTAAGATAGCTACTATAAAAAAAAGAAAACACCAAAATAGCAAGATTGGCTGGGATATGGAAAAATTGGTAGCCTTGCGTGCTGTTTTAAGAATGTAAAATGGTACCGCCACTATAAAAACACTATGGCGGTTCCTCAAAACTCCATTACCGTATGATCCAGCAATTCCCCTTCCGGGGTAAGTACCCCAAAGAATTAAAGGCAGGGTTTCTAGGAGATATTTGTACACTCATGTTCATAGCAGCATTGCTCACAGTAGCCAAGATAATCATTGATAGATGAATGGGTAAACATAATTATGGTATGGATATTGCTCAGCCTTGAAAAAGTGAAATTCTGACCCATAGTTACAACGTGTATAAACCTAAGGACATTATGCTAAATGGAGTAAGCCGGTCACAAAAAGACAAATGCTGTTTTATTCCCTTTATATGAGGTACTTAGAGTAGTCAGATTCATAGAAACAGAAAGCACAATGGTGGTTACAGGGACTAGCAGGTAAGGGGAAATGGGGAGTTATTATTTAATGACTGCCAAGTTTCAGTTTTGCAAGGTGAAAAAAATTCAGGAGGTTGGTTGCATAGCAATAGGAATATACTTAACATACCTGAACTGTAGGCTTAAACGTTAAAATGGGCAATTTAGTGTTACGTGTATTTTACTGCCGTTAAACAGTTTTTGAAAAGTGAAGTAAAAAAATGAGGTGTCTGTATCATTAACACCTGTCTCAGTGCTCATACAAGCCAAATGTGGTAAGAGGCTACTTTTTGCTTCCTGTTTGCTTTAAAAAGAAAAAAAAAAAAGTAGGGGGTGATCATATTACATGCATTACTCAGCAACTTGCTTGCTTTTTTCTTCCTTTTTAATTCATTTAACAGCACATTATGGACAAATGTCCAGGTCAGTGACTATAGATAGGTATGATTCACGTACCTTTCAAAGATGACTAATTATTCATAGGGTATGTGTATGATGATTGATTTAATGTTTCCTTTTTCTGAACCTTCTGGTTATTTCCAGTTTGGTTACCACGACAAACAGTGCTGTGATAAACACCTCTATTTGTATTTCCTTGTATGCGGATGCTCTTATTTCTGCTGATTTCCAAAAATAATGGCTAGGTCAAAAATATTGTCAGATTATTTTACAAAAGAATTATGGTTGTGTACATTCATACCCCGGTACCTTATGACCTGTCAGTTTACTGACCCCCTCCTGCTCCCAGATACTGCAATCAGCTGGTGGATGATGGTTTGCTATTATTTTTCAAACTTGTAGATGTGAAGTTGAGTATCTTAAAAACGTACCGGTTCTTTATATTTATTTGTATCTGGGGTAAGATAGCCTGATTTTATTTTCTTTCAGATGAAATCGCCAGCACTGTTTATTAAATCATTTTTCCTCACTAACTTAAAATGGTACTATCAGATGTTATTTGCATATTTTTCTAGACTATTTGATAGCATTGATTTATTTTTCTATTTTTGTATCCGTGCTAAACTGGTTTGAGTATTTAGAAACTTTACAGAAAGTTTTAATGTGTTGAAAGGAAAATCCCTTTTCCAAATTTTATCGGTTGTCAGCTGTTGTTTCATTCTTATAAACTTTTAAACCATTTTGTTCAGTTATTTTTTTAAAAGGCCGGTTGTAATTCTGATCATCTTTACATTTATTACATATAATCTGGTGTATGTGTATGTATTTGTACACCTCTAGTTGTTTTTTTTCAACTTTTTTTTTTTTTTTTTTTTTTTTTTTTTGGGACAGAGAGAGACAGAGCATGAATGGGGGAGGGGCAGAGAGAGAGGGAGACACAGAATTGGAAACAGGCTCCAGGCTCTGAGCCATCAGCCCAGAGCCCGATGCGGGGCTCAAACTCACGGACCGCGAGATCGTGACCTGGCTGAAGTCGGATGCTTAACCGACTGCGCCACCCAGGCGCCCCTCTAGTTGTTTTTTATGATTAAGGAAACGGCGCCTGGGTGGTTCAGTTGGTTGAGCCTCCGACTCCGACTCAGGTCATGATCTCACGGTTCATGAGTTCAAGCCCCGCATTGGGCTCTGTGCTGACAGCTCAGGTCCTGGAGCCTGCTTCCGATTCTGTGTCTCCCTGTCTGCCCCTCCCTCGCTCACGCTCTCTCTCTCTCTCTCTCAAAAAAAAAAAAAAAAAAAAAAAAACATTAAAAAAAATTTAAACATGTGAATTTGGGGACAGGACACAGTTCAGCCATTAACACACATAATACCACAGTGATTATTCCTGTACATGAATCTTTGTGCATTTAAATGAATACCTCATAGAATACATTCCTCTAGGCAGGACTGCTATGTCAGAATTTATGTGCATTTCCAATATTCATGCATAAAGAGAGTTGTGCATTGTTTTCTTCTGTGTAAGATTGGTAATATTTCTCCTTTAAAGGTTATGTAGAACTCATCAGTGAAGTCATGCGTGTTTTGAGATTTGTTTGGGGAAAAGTATTAACAATTGAATTTCTTTAATAGTACTGCTCAGATTTTCTAACTCTTCTGGTGTCAATTTTGTTGTATTTTTCTCAAGAATTTCTGCATTTCATCTAAATTTTTTAATTTATTGACACTGGTTTTTAATATCTAACAGCTTTTGGTTTTGTCAGTGTTTTACTTAAATGTGTATTTTCTGTTTTATTTAATTTCTGTTCTTTCTATTATTTCCTTCCTTCTACTTTGGCTTTAATTTGCTTTTTTTTTTTTTAAACAAACTTCGTGATGTAGATGACTTAATTATTGATTTTTAAAAATTTTTATTTTTTATTTTTTTTTCACGTTTCTTCATCTTTTTTTGAGAGACAGAGAGAGTGATTTGGGGAGGTGCAGCGAGAGAGGGAGACAGAATCCAAAGCAGGCTCCAGGCTCTGAGCTGTCAGCACGGAGCCTGACCCAGGGCTCGAACTCCCAAACCGTGAAATTATAACCTGAGCTGAAGTCAGATGCCCGACTGACCGAGCCACCCAGGCACCCCTGGTTTTTCTTTCCTAAAACCAGGTGCTGCGTGGGATGTGGAGCCACATGGAACTCTTACCCAGTGTTGAGTTGGGTGTGTCATTTGATACAACCACTATTGAAGATTGTTTAGTGATATTTACGAAGACTGAACTTACATATGCCTCGTGATTCAGTAGTTTCATTCCTGTGTAAATACCCAATGGAACTGACTACCTATGCATACTGAAACACGTGAGTCAGGATGTTTCTCTCACAGAAGCATATTGCACATGGGCCCCAAATTGGAAATAACCCATGTGTCCAGGAGCAGCAGCAGCGATCAATAAATTGTAGATTCATAAAATGGAATACTGTGTAGCATTGAACATGAGCAAACTACTTTGTAAAGGTGATAGATACCATGCATGAATTGCATATGTGCATTGTATGACTCAGGTATATGTACTGTTTAACCACAGACAAGGGGAACCCAAATAGTGTCAGGAGAGCGGTTATATTCGAGGAGGAGATTGGGAAGGGTCATGAAGGGAGCCTCTGGGGTCCTCCTAAATGTTCTATTTCTTCACCTGGGTGGTGGTCACGTACATACGTTCATTGTTTAATCACTAGTCAAACTGTATGCCTGTGATTATGTGTCTATTTGACTTCAGTAAAAAGGTCTTTTAAAATGTAATGTGTAGGGCTCCTGAGTGGGTCAGGTGGTTAAGGGTCTGACTTCGGCTCAGGCCATGATTTTGTGGTTCGTGAGTTTGAGCCCTGTGTCAGGCTCTGTGCTGACCGCACGGAGCCTGGAGCCTGCTTCAGATTGTCTCCCTCTCTCTCTCGCTGCTCATGCTCTGTTTCTCTCTCTCAAGAATAAACATTAAAAAAAAATTAGTATTGGGGCGCCTGGGTGGCGCAGTCGGTTAAGCGTCCGACTTCAGCTAGGTCACGATCTCGCGCTCCGTGAGTTCGAGCCCCGCGTCGGGCTCTGGGCTGATGGCTCGGAGCCTGGAGCCTGTTTCCGATTCTGTGTCTCCCTCTCTCTCTGCCCCTCCCCTGTTCATGCTCTGTCTCTCTCTGTCCCAAAAATAAATAAACGTTTAAAAAAAAATTAAAAAAAAAAATTAGTATTTCTTAAATGCCCTCCAAAAAATGTCTCACTCTATTCTTACAGTGTTTAAGAGTATCTGTCTCCCACACTCTTCCAACCTTGCGAATGGCTATATTTTAAAATGTCTCCTAATCTGATAGGGAAAAAAAATTGATTGCTACTTTTTCCATGTTACTATTTTTAATGGACACACTATGCATTTATTGGACACTTACATTTCTTTTTTAATTGATGTGTGTTCTTTGCTCGTTTTTCTCTCAAGTAAAAATCTTCATTTTTCATCATGATTGGTAACATTTTATGGCATACATTTTTCTGTCTCTGTCATATATGTTGTAAATTTTTTTTAAAATTTTTTTTTTTAACGTTTGTTTATTTTTGAGACAGAGAGAGACAGAGCATGAACGGGAGAGGGTCAGAGAGAGGGAGACACAGAATCCAAAACTGGCTCCAGGCTCTGAGCTGTCAGCCCAGAGCCCAACGCGGGGCTCGAACTCACGGACCACGAGATCATGACCTGGGCCGAAGTCGGCCGCTCAACCGACTGAGCCACCCAGGCGCTCCTGTAAATATTTTAAAGACTCTTTATTAAAGAGTATTTTTAGGTTCACAGCAAAATTGAAAGGAAGGTACAAAGATTTCCCATATACCCCTTGCCTGCACACATGTGTATACTCGCCTGCTATCAACATCCCCCACCAGAGTGGTACATTTGTTACAATTGATGAACCTACATCGACACATCATAATTGCCCAAAGTCCATAGTTTACAGTAGGGCTCACTCTTGGTGTTGTATATTCTGTGGGTTTGGACAAATGTATAATGATGTGTATGGTATCATACAAAATAGTTTCATTTTTACAATCTCCAAAAATAAATCATCTAAAAATACTCTGTGCTCTACCTATTAATTTCTTCACAACTCCTACCACTCCCTACCCCCTGGCAACCACTGCTCTTTTTACTGTCCTCCTAGTTTTGCCTTTTCCAGAATGTCATATAGTTGGAATCACGCAGTATGTAGCTTTTTCAGATCGGCTTCTTTCACTTAGTAACGTGCGTTTGAGGACCCTCCATGGCTTTCCATGGCTTGATAGCTCATTCCTGTTTAGCATTGAATAATATTCTATTGTCTGAACGTTCCATTTTATTCATCCATTCACCTACTGAAGGACATCTTGGTAGCTTCCAAGTTTTGGCAATTATGAGTAGTTTCTGTAAACATCCCTGTAAGTGTTTTGTGTGGATATAAGTTTTCAATTCATTTGAGTAAATACCAAGGGGTGCAATTGCTAGATCATATGATAAGAATATTTTCAACTGTTAAACTGCCAAACTCTCTTCCAAGCTGACTGTACCATTTTACATTCCCATCAGCAGTGAAAGAAAGTTCCTGTTGTCCCACACTCTTACCAACATTTGGTGTTGTCAGTGTTGGTTGGATTCTGGTTATTCTAAGTAAGAGGTCTGTGGTGGTATCTCATTGTTGACTTAGTTTGCGGTCCCCTAATGACATATGATGTTGAGTATCTTCTCATATGCTAATTTGTCGACTATATACGTATATCTTTTTCTGGTGAGGTATTCGTAAAAATCTTTGACCCCCTTTTTAATTGGGTTGTTTGATTTTCTTATTGTTGACTTTTAAGTTCTTTGGATATTTTAGATAATAGTCCTTTATCAAATATATCTTTTGCCAATAATTTCTCCCAGTTTGTGGCTTATCTTCTCACTCTCTTGAGAGTGTCTTTTGTAGAGCAAAAGTTTTAATTTTAATGAAGTCCAGCTTTTCAGTTATTTCTTTCACAGCTTGTGCTTTTAGTGTTGTATATAAAATGTTATAACCAAACCCACGGCAATCTAGATTTCTTCCCACGTTATCCTTTAGGTGTTTTATAGTTTTGCATTTTACATGTAGGTCTAAAATCCATTTTGAATTAATTTTGTGAGGAGTATGAGGTCCTGTCTAAATTCACTTTTTTTTTTTTTGCATGTGGTTGTTCAGTTGTTCCAGCACCATTTGTGAAAAAACTGTGCTTTCCCCATGTGTTGCCTTTGTACCTTTGTCAGAGATAAAGATACATTTTGACAAAGATGCATGTGTATGTCTGTGGGCTTTGTTCTGTCCGTCTATTTCTTTATTATTTTGCTAATACCACACTGTCTTGATGACTGTAGCTTTATGGTAAGTCTTGAGGTTGGGTAGTATTAGCCTTCCAATTGTGTTCTTTTCCTTCAGTATGGTGTTGGCTATTCTGAGTCTTTTGCCTCTCCATACGATCTCTAGAATCAATTTGTCAATATATATGAAATACCTTGCTGAGATTTTGATTGGGATTGTATTGACTGTAGATGAATCAAGTTGAACTGACAACTTGATAATATTGAGTCTTTCTATCCATGAACATGGACTATCTCTCCATTTATTTATTTCTCCTATTTAATTTGTCAGAGCTTTATGGTTTTCCTCATATAAATCTTGTACGTAATTTGTTAGATTTATACCTAATATTTCATTTTGGGGGATGCTGACGTGTATGGTATTGTTTTAAATGTCAAATTCCAAATGTTGGTTGTAGGTATCTAGGAAAGTGATTGAATTTTGTATATTAATCTTGTGTCCTACAGCCTTGCTCTAATTGCTTGCTTTTTTTTTTAAGTTTCTTTGAGATTTTCTGTGTAGATGGTCACATCTGCAAACATCATCTGTAAACAATGATAATTTTATTTCTTCCCAATTTATACACCATTTATGTCCTTTTCTTACTGCATTATCTAGGAATTCCAGTATGATGTTGAAAAGGTGTGGTGAGAGGGGACATCCTTGACTTGTTCTTAATCTTAATGTGGAAGCTTCTAGTTTCCTACCATTGAGTATCATGCTAACTTAGGTTATTTGTAGATATTTCTTACCAAGTTGAAGAAATTCCCCTGTATTCCTAGATTACTGAGAGTTTTTGTCATGAATGGTAAGTTGGTTCTGGTACCACTTCCAATGTGAGTGTGAGTGTGTGTGTGTGTGTGTGTGTGTGTGTATGGGGGGGGGTTCCCCCCCATACCCCAACAAGCAATGTTTTGGATATCAATACAATTCAACTCAGTTCTGACACTATATGTCTGGAGATAGTGTCAAATTCTATAGGTTAAGGGGTCGGTCCTATAAGGTTTTCCCCCCAAACCTTCAGACGCCAGTTTCACGCCCAGGTTGTTACCTGTATTTCTTGAGGTCCTACTACAAATCAAAGATTCTAATGATCTCCTCCAATTCAGAATGCCGATTGCAAGTCCAGGTTGTTACCTGTCCTTCTGACTGACTGGCTGTAAATCAGAGGTTCCCACAACCTCTTCTTTAGGTTTAATTTGCTAGAGTGGCTCATGGAACTCTGGGGACTTATTACATTACTAATTTATTATAAAAGGATATAACTCAGGAACAGCCAGATGGAAGAGGTACATGAAGCAAGGTATGTAGGAAGGGTGTGTTCATGTGTTTACCAACGTGGAAGCTCTCTAAACTCTGTACTGACGGATTTTATGGAGGATTCATCAAGTAGCCCTGATCTCTCATTAACTCCATTTTTAGCCCTTCTCCCTTCTCAAGAGAATGGGGAGCGGGACTGAAAATTCCAAGCTTCTAATCATGACTTGGTCTTTCCAGTGACCAGCCCTCATCCAGGAGCCCACCCTGAGTTACCTCATTAGAACAGAAAGCACTTCTATCACCCAGGAAATTACAAGGGTTTCAGGAGCACTGTGTCAGAAATCAAGGTCAAAGACCAGTAATAGAACAAAAGATGCTCCTAATACTCTTATCACCTAGGAAATTCCAAAGTTTTAGGGACTGTGTTACAAACAGGACGAAGACTAAATATATATTTCTTACTTATAAATCACAGTTTCACGAATGGTTACTGGATTTTATCAAAGCTTTTTCTGCATTATTAATATGATCATACCAGTGTGTTATAATTTTTTCCATTTGTGATTCATTTTTCATGTCATTTTATGGCCTTTTGTTCTATAGGAGTTTAAATTTTTTTCTGACCAGATCTGCAATCCTTTTTGCTATTTGACCTGGCTATCAGCTAAGAAAGGCTTTCTTTTTGTCCAGAGTTATATATTGCTCTATATTTTTCTTTTAGATTTTTATGATTTTTATTTTATTAAATCCCTAATCCATCTCAAATTTGTTTTCATATATGGTGTGAGGGCACCTCAAACTTATTTTTTCTCTACCCAGTAAGACAAATATTTTGGCAACATCTATTAAATTATTTCTACTCTATCTTACTCAGATTGCCCATTTTATAATTTACCACTTTACTATACTTGGGCCTATTTCTGGATTTTTAAAATTCTGTTCAGCTGATCTATTCTAAATAATCGCCTTGGTTTCATTATTGTAGCTTTAAAAAAAATCTGTTGAGGGCAAGTCTCCTTTTGTTAATTCTTCATTTTCAAAATACTTTTAATTTTTTTCATACGTTTATTCTTCCAGGTAAACTTCATTATGATTTATGTATCAAACTCTTCAAGACTCCATTTGCGGTCTTAATTGGAATTTAATTTAGTAAACCTTTTATTTAGAGCATTGAGATCTTTATTGAGAACTAATATTTTATCTTACAGGGACTTGATATGTTTCTATTTCTTGGTCTTCTTTGTCTACTTGAATCTTTTGAGCAAAAGGTTGATTGACCCAAGAATTCCTTCCTTCCTTCCTTCCTTCCTACCTTCCTTCCTTCCTTCCTTCCTTCCTCCTTCCTCCTTCCTTCCTTCCTTCCTTCCTTTTTTTTTTTTTTAAAAATTTTTTTTTTTAACGTTTATTTATTTTTGAGACAGAGAGAGACAGAGCATGAACGGGGGAGGGGCAGAGAGAGGGAGACACAGAATCTGAAACAGGCTCCAGGCTCTGAGCTGTCAGCACAGAGCCCGACGCGGGGCTCGAACTCAACGGACCGCGAGATCGTGACCTGAGCCGAAGTCGGCCGCTTAACCGACTGAGCCACCCAGGCGCCCCCCTTCCTTCCTTCCTTCCTTCCTTTCTTTTTAATTTTATTTTTGAGAGAGAGAGAGAGAGTGCGAGCAGGGAAGGGGCAGAGGGAAAGGGAGACACAGAATCTGAAACAGGCTCCAGGCTCTGAGCTGTCAGCACAGAACCCAACGTGGGGCTCAAACTCACCGACAGTGAGATCATGACCTGTGCCGAAGTCGGACGCTTAACCGACTGAGCCACCCAGATGCCCCCATTTCACCCAAGAATTCTAAACTCAGTTGAACTGGAAGACAACAGCTATTCACAGATGCAAGAGCCAAGAAAGAGTGCCACATGTATGCTCAAATTAAATGAATTACTACTATTTGGGGTTTGTCTTAGTCCATTTGGGCAGCTATAACAAAGTACCACACACTGGGTAGGTAATAAACAGCAGAACTTTTTTTTTTTTTTAAAGTAGATTTCATGCCCAACACAGAGCCTAACACAGGGCTTGAACTCACGACCCTGACACCAAGACCTTAGCTGAGATCAAGAACTGGATGCTCAACTGACTGAGCCACCCGTGCATCCCACTCAGCAGCAGAAATTTCCTACTCACAGTTCTGGAGGCTGGAAGTCTGAGATTAGAGTACCAGCATGGCAGATACGGGCCCACACTCTGTTCACAGACTGCTGGTTGTGTCCTCATATCCTGGAATTGGCTAGGGAACTCTGCGGGATCTCATTTACAGGATACCGATCCTCTTCGTGGGGGCTTCACCCTCATGACCTAATCACTTCCAAAGGCTCTGCCTGCCCGTACCTTCACCTTTGGGGTTAGGATCTTAACATATGAATCTGGAGGTGGGGGGGGGGGGCTGGCGCAGATACAAGTATTCAAACAATAGTAGAGATTTACTCTAGACAACCTAAAGGTTAATCTGAGTAATGCAAAAATGAGGAAGTAATACTGTGAAAAGGTTAGTCGTAAATCAAAAATCAATTAGACGTAAGACTACTTACAACTCATTAGTTTATTTTATTTTTTTTAATAAAATAATTTTATTTTATTTTTTTTTCAATATATGAAATTTATTGTCAAATTGGTTTCCATACCACACCCAGTGCTCATCCCGACAGGTGCCCTCCTCAATGCCCGTCACCCACCCTCCCCTCCCTCCCACCCCCCATCAACCCTCAGTTTGTTCTCAGTTTTTTTTTTTTTTAATTTTTTTTTTCAACATTTATTTATTTTTGGGACAGAGAGAGACAGAGCATGAACGGGGGAGGGGCAGAGAGAGAGGGAGACACAGAATCGGAAACAGGCTCCAGGCTCTGAGCCATCAGCGCAGAGCCCGACGCGGGGCTCCAACTCACAGACCGCGAGATCGTGACCTGGCTGAAGTCGGACGCTTAACCGACTGCGCCACCCAGGCGCCCCTGTTCTCAGTTTTTTTTTTTTTTTTTTTTTTTTTTTTTAATTTTTTTTTTTTTTTTTTTTAACGTTTATTTATTTTTGGGACAGAGAGAGACAGAGCATGAATGGGGGAGGGGCAGAGAGAGAGGGAGACACAGAATCGGAAACAGGCTCCAGGCTCTGAGCCATCAGCCCAGAGCCCGACGCGGGGCCCAAACTCACGGACCGCGAGATCGCGACCTGGCTGAAGTCGGACGCTCAACCGACTGCGCCACCCAGGCGCCCCTGTTCTCAGTTTTTAAGAGTCTCTTATGCTTTGGCTCCCTCCCTGTCTAACTTTTTTTTTTTTTTTTTTTTTTTTTACAACTCATTAGTTTAATTATAGATACAAAATAGCGTGGAAGAGGAATTTTTGTAAAAGCAAGTAAATTATACGAGAACAAGCGATTAACTAGAATATGATGCAATGAAACTGCGAGATCAGAAGTACTGGGAAGTGGTGTGAGGAGGGATGTGAGGATCTTAAAGTGTTTTCTCTTCCATCGGTTGATTAATGTCTAATTGAAGATACTGATAATTAACATCCGTTCCAGAGGTTTTCCTTTTTTTTTTTTTTTAAAGTGGCAGGGCAGTCATGAGTAGAATAAACTTTTTTGTGCATTCTTGTTACAATTTTTTAACTTTCTTTTTTGGAGAGCCAGAGAGTGAGCGAGGGAGGAGGGAAGGGAGGCCCAGAATCCGAAGCAGGCTGCAGGCTCCGAGCTGTCAGCCCAGAGCCCGACGCGGGGCTCGAACCCACGAACCGTGAGATCGTGACCTGGGCCGAAGTCGGACGCTTCACCGACTGAGACATCCAGGCGCCCCATCTTGTTAAAATTTTTAAAAAGCGAGGTATAATTTACTAACAGTACACATCCCCTTCTGCGGCACAGAGATCTGTGAATTTTGAGATCATTCATTTGTGCCATCACCACAATAAAAATGTGGAATACTTCGGTCCCCTACCAGTTTCTTCCCATGCCCCTTTCTGGTCCCTCCCGTCCCTTTAGCCACTACTGGCCTGTCTCACTCCTCCATAGTTTTATCTTTTCTAGAATGGTATATAAGTGGAATCAGACAGTATGCATGTCTCCTGTTCAGTCTGGCTTCTTTCACTTAACCTCATGCACTGGAAATTCATTCATATTGTGTCAGTGGTTCCTTTTTATTGCGGAGTAGAATTCCAGTACGTGAATGTGCCACACCTTGTGTACTCATTCTCTTATTGAAGGACATTTGGGTTGTTGCCAGTTTTTGACCGATACGAATAAACTCTAGACAGAGAATTACCTTATATTACCAGAAAGGGAAAAGGAAACCAAAGTCCACAGATCAAGAGATGAAAAAAAAAACAAAACAAAACCAAGAACTTCCAGAAAATAGAAAGCATAGGATGACAAAGATGAGATTCAAATGTTTGTAACAAAAATAATATTATTACACTTTCCAGGGGCGCCTGGGTGGCTCCATCGGTTAAGCATCCGACTTTAGCTCAGGTCATGATCTCACAGTTCGTGAGTTTGAGCCCCGTATCAGGCTCTGTGCTGATAGCTCAGAGCCTGGAACCTGCTTTGGATTCTGTGTCTCCCTCTCTCTCGCTGCCCCTCCCCACCTCTCACTCTGTCTCTCTCAAAAATAAGTAAACATTAAAAAATATTTTTGGGGGGCGCCTGGGTGGCTCAGTCGGTTAAGCGTCCTGTTAAGCGTCCGACTTCAGCTCAGGTCACAATCTCGCGATCCGTGAGTTCGAGCCCCGCGTCGGGCTCTGGGCTGACGGCTCAGAGCCTGGAGCCTGCTTCCGATTCTGTGTCTCCCTCTCTCTCTGCCCCTCCCCCGTTCATGCTCTGTCTCTCTCTGTCTCAAAAATAAATAAACGTTAAGAAAAAAATAATAAAAAATATTTTTTTAACTTTCTATTAAGTGACAGAATTGAGAGGGGAAACGTGGCTCTAAACTTAGACAACCGACTTTACTCTTTCTGAAATTTCTTGAAAGGTCCAAGGAACTATCAAGATAGAGAAAAGCTGGAATCAACCCTATTTGTGAAGGGAGCTATGCCATCCCTATCCCTATACTTGGCACATTTAAAAAAAAAATTTTTTTTTCAACGTTTATTTATTTTTGGGACAGAGAGAGACAGAGCATGAACGGGGGAGGGGCAGAGAGAGAGGGAGACACAGAATCGGAAGCAGGCTCCAGGCTCTGAGCCATCAGCCCAGAGCCTGACGCGGGGCTCGAACTCCCGGACCGCGAGATCGTGACCTGGCTGAAGTCCAACTGCGCCACCCAGGCGCCCCTATTTGGCACATTTTCACGTGTCACATATTCACACACACCTCACTCCACACTTACATCCCCAACCCATCCCCCTGCCCCCAGAGGAACTTTTTAACAAGATCACAGCCTAGCGTGGGTAAGGAGAAAAAACAAAGACTGATCTGCAATGGCGTACAGACAGGGCTTGACTAAAGGGCGCTCTCAGGAACACTCCTAGTTCTCTTTTGAGGAGATTCTATGGGGGGAAGGAAGTGTCGTAATTTAGGTAAGTAGAGACAGATCTACATTGGGCCTCTTTTGTCACTGTCGAGCAGTCCCCTTCAAGAAGGCAGGTGTCAAGAAGCCCATGGACACATGGGACCGTGACTGATGTGAGCCTCCCCTTTGCACAGAGCCCCAGGAGGCACGTGGGCAGGTAAGTCACACAGCAGATTGGTTGATTAAATTCTAAACCGTGGAAAAGGCACAACATTGTAATCCCTCAAGTGGTAAAACCATCAGAGGCTGGGATTACGCTAGCTAGTTTGTAGTTGAGTTGGGCTTTTGTAAGTTCGCTTTCCGGCTAGGAATTAATCAAATGAGGAAAAGTAGAGAGGGCTGTTCAAGCAAAGGGGTTACCAAAGAAGGGTCAGGAAGGAATGAGCTTTGAAAATTCTTAAATCATATGCATCAGTAGCAAATAGAGAACTGTCGGAAGATTTTTGCGCGTATTGTCAGAAAAATGTTAGAGTGGCACCATTATGCCGAATGGTGTTATAATGCCGGAAATAGCTACTTCTTCCCATGGTACGTGTTGTAGGGATATTACTTAATCTCCACAACAGCCCTGCGATGTAGTTATCATTTGTCTTGTTTTATACATGAGGAGACACTGGGAGCAGGGCGATCAGCAGAGATCCAAGAGTCGTAACCTGAGTTCTAGATGACTAGCAAAGACAAACACAGCAAGAACGGGAATGGGGAGAACAGCAGGTCTAAGATGACTCTGCCGGGGTCAAGCCCGCATGACTCAATGACGTGTCGCCAGTCATCTAACGGAAATAGACCCATTTTCATTTTTTCTCCTTATGTGTACTGTGCTCTGATACCATAAAAAAATTTCCTCAGAGGCAGGGCGGTGGGGTGGGGATGTGAGTGGGGAGTGAAGTGTCTGTGATTATGTCATATATGCAGCTCATAAAATGCGTTACCCTTTTGGTGGTACATGATTTTGTCCTCTCTTTGGGGTTCACAGCACAGAAGCAGAAGTTGGAACTGTAACACTACGCTGTGGAACCGATGAAATTATTATAGGTCACCGCTTCCTGACTAATTCGTTGTATTGAAATAAAATATAACATGCCAACGTGGAAGACCAGGAAATGTATTTTCCCACTTGCTTTAGAGTGATTTCTATTTTTAAATGCCAGAAAACAAAGAAGCCTAGACTTCGGGTTGGAAAATGTTACTTTGCTATTAACATTTAGATTGGGTCATAGGTTAGGTGGTCGTATTTTACGAACCAACGTTTTTTTATGAACACTCATGCCTAAAATATTTTAATGCTTTGGGGATAACTTGAGAGGCATGTTGAGTCAGCAAAACTTACCTAAACTCTGCTTTTGATGATGATGATGATTTTTTTTCAGTTGTCTTCATGCCTGCTTGCAGCCCTGTGCAGAGCTTGAACTCAACGTCCATGAGATCAAAACCTGAGCTGAGATCGAGAGTCAGACGCTTAACTGTCTGAGCCACCCAGGCACCCCTGCTTTTGATTATTTTCAAATCTATGTGAAAAGAAAGCGGAACTCGGATGAATTTTTATTTTATTTTATTTTTCTAATGTTTATTTTTAAGAGAGAGAGAGAGACAGACAGAGTGTGTGCAGAGGAGGGGCAGAGAGAGAGGGAGACCCAGAATCCCAAGCAGGCTCCAGGCTCTGAGCTGTCAGCACAGAGCCTGATGCGAGGCTCGAACTCACAGACCGCGGGTTCGTGACCTGAGCCGAAGTCGAACAGTCAGCCGACTGAGCCACCCAGGTGCTCCTCGGGTGAATTTTTAAAAATGTAAAATGATTATAGTGAAATACAATCCAAAATTTACATTTTTCTTTTGTCCTAAAATTAAAGAAATAATATATTCGCCTTTCTTTAGATTACAGGAAGAAATGAGATAGAATTTTCCATATCTTTGCATTGAAGTGACTCGAACTAATTGTATCTTGGAAAGAAAATTTCATTTGGTCGTTTGTGTGTGTGTGTGTGTGTGTGTGTGTGTGTGTGTGAGAAAGGTACAGAAATCAGAAAGTTTTAGAACCTCATCTTTATAGACCTCATGCTTGCTTACTTGCTTATGTTATAAAGACCATTTATATATCACTTAAAAAAATTATTTCCACTTACACGTCTCAGACTTCCTCTAACTAGCTGTATCATCTTAAGCCACTTCATTCTGGTTGTTAGTTTTCTTTTAAGTGCAAACAGCAGTTGGATTTTAGAATTTATATTAAAGTCTTCCGGTTTTACAGGTTTCTAAAACTGTCTTTTTTTTTTAAGTTTATTTATTTTTGTGAGAGAGAGAGACAGAGCACAAGCGGGGAAGGGGCAGAGAGAGAGAGAGGGAGACAGCATCCCAAGCAGGCTCCAGGCTCTGAGCGATCGGTGCAGAGCCCCTCACGGGGCTCGGACTCACAAACCGCGAGATCATGACCTGAGCCAAAGTTGGACGCCGAACCAACTGAGCCACCCAGGCGCCCTGGTTTCTAAAACGGCCTTAAAAAAAAAAGGATTTGTGGGACTCTGTGGCACTCCTCAATGCTGTCTTGTGGCACCAAAAGGCATCTGTGTTGACACTGATTGACAATGAAGAGCTTGATTTGAATCTCATCTCCACCGCTTACTAACTTAGTGGCAGTAAAGTTAGTTAACATTTCCCCAGGGTTTGCTACGTACCAGGGACAGATTCAAGCGCTTTATGATCCCTTACGCCTCAAAAGAATCGTATAAGTGAAATTTACAGGTATTGAACTGTTGGCCCCAAGAGGTTAAGTTGCTTCCAAGAATCAATATATACAGAACTGGGGTTTGGACAAGTCCAGGGCTGGTATGATTCATAATAACATACGCCGCAGATCTCTTAATCTCTCAGAGATTACTTTTCTTTATCTGCCAAATGAGGCCAGTGTTAGCTCTTCTTTGCTGGTTTTTATGAGGCTCTCGTCTAGTAACGTAGAGGGTCCTGAAGTCTTGACTTGAACGGGCAGCCTCAGTGCTACCTGGAAACCTGTTAAAATGGAAATTCTCGAGCCTCTTTCCTAACCTGCTGAATTGGAAACTAGATGCGGGGCCCAGCAATCTGGGTTTTACCAAGCGCTCCAGGTGATTTTGATGCGTGCTAACATTTGTAGACCACAGGAATAATACAAATGAAGGTATATGGTAACATGTAATTATTTATGTAAAAGAGGTGTTTATTTTGTCGTTATAAATACCCCCCCATGTGTATATACATGTAGATCTGTCTATCTAACTGGTTTTCATTGTTTGAATTGAGTATTACATACATAAAAGAATATTCGTGACACTTGAGAAGCGTATAAAGAGAAACAGTGATAAACCCTCCTGTGTATCCCAATCCAATGAATTGCAAAAAGATTCTCTGGATATTAGCCCCATGTCCATGCTTCCCCCTAATAGTCTTAACACTCCAGCCCTAGCTTGGATATAAAAATATTCTGAAATTGGTGTGTCTTATTTCCAGGGTTTTTTTTTTCCGATGGTTATACCATATATGCGTGCATATCTTAAAAACCAAATTCATTTAGCTTCGCAGGGTTTTGGCTTTTCTCTAAAAGCATCATCTTGTGTATATTTCTCCAGTGATTTTTTTTTTTTTAATTTGCTCAATATTTTGTTAGCGGTATGTGTGTAAATTTGCATGCATTCATTTTTCCTAGTGTATTCTGTGTTCGCATATATCACAATTTATTTCTCCATTTTCCTTTCAATGGACACTGAGCTGATTCCAGGTTTTGCTGCTACCAGCACTGCTACTGTGAACATTCTTGAACCTATTTTTCAGTACACTTGTGCGGGAGTTTCTCTGGGGCGCTGGTTTCCAAGCTGTTTCACTGGGAATCTGTAGGAAGAGATGCTCTTTACCTCACAACCCACTATTAGCTTGCTTGTTGTAGTATAGAAAAATACAATAAATAGGGGAGCCTGGGTGGCTCAGTCGGTTGAGCGTCCGACTTCGGCTCAGCTCATGATCTCGCGGCTCGTGAGTTCGAGCCCCGTGTCGGGCTCTGTGCTGACAGCTTAGAGCCCGGAGCCGGCTTCAGATTCTCTCTCTCTGCCCTTAATCCACTCGCATTCTGTCTCTGTCTCTCTCAACAATAAATAAACATTAAAAAAAATTTTTTTTAAAGAAAAATACAATAAATTTTTTTATATTGGTACAGATTGGGTTGTTCTGGTAACTCTTTTGTAAGTGCCTTTAAGATTTCCTGTGTAGATGATCATGTTACTTTCTAACAAACACAGCTTTGTGTATCCTTTCCAATTTGTAAGCTTTTTATTTCTTTTTCTTGCCTTGTTTAAACACTAGATTAAACGCTTATTTAAACACTAGAATCACCATTAAAATGTGGAATGGAAGTGATGAGAGCAGATATCCTTGCCTCGTCCCAGAAGCACACTGAATATTTGACAATTTGATATGATGTTAGCAGTAGATGTATCATAGTGCTGACAGTTTCTATCGTGCCTGGATATCAGATTTTATCAAATGCCTTTTCTGCATCGGTAGAGATGATCTTTTTCTTTTTCCTTTTTTTTCATCTTAATGTGGTAGATTACATGGCCGAATGAACGTTCCGGGGACTGTTAAGAGGTAGGTTGTTTAGTTTCAAATATTCTGGGATTTTTTTTTTTTTAATGTCTGTTATTGACCGTGAGTTTAATTCCATTGTAGTCAAAGAATATGCTTTGCATGGTTCGATTCCTTTAGTTAACTGGAACACGCTCCGTTGCCTGATCTATGCCATTTCTAGGTCTTCTGCTGTTGATTCGTGTATCTCCTGACTTTTCATCCTTTCATGCCTGGTTATCTTGAACTGGTATTGGGACATTGTAAATTTTATCTCTTTGGGAGTGTGAGCCTTGTACTGGGATGCAGCATGAGGAAGATTTTTATTCTTTGCACATTTGCATTTGGTCTCAGTTAGGCAGGACCCACACAGCCTTTACCTTAGGGCCAATCTGGTTGGACTGCCTACCCTACTCTTAGGCTCCACCCTTCTGGTACTCAGAGTAGACGCCACGTATCACAAAGTTCTCCACTCCGGTTGTGGAGAACGTGAGTTTTCCAGGGCTGTTCCTAGCCCTGTGTGAGGAATGGGAATTGCTTCTTCCGTTCTTTTCTCGTTGCTTCTTTTCCTTGGCTTCGGGTATTTGCTTCGCATACATGGGTCGACCAGTCATTGTCGATAGACTCGAGAGAAACTCCCCTCTGATTCTCTGTCCTGCATATCTTAGCCACCTTGACCCTGAATTCTCAACTCTGTTTCCTCATCTTAGGGTGACTACCAGGGTCTGTTTGTGTTTCTTCTCCCTGTACATTTGCCTGGACACTCTTTTCAAGCAGTAACCAGAGGCAGCTGTAGAGTTACCTCATCTGTTTCTCTTCTGTCGGACATCCCTCTGCACTACGTGCTGTTGGTACCTGAAAACCAAGAGTCATATTTTGCCTATTTTTTTTTAGATCTTTCAGACAAGAGAGTTCACTTGACCCCTGATGTGTTCTCTGACCCACTATGGCCACAGGTGAAAATGAAATTCATCTATGTGTGTGTGTGTATTTGCATATATATGTACTTATATGATACATTTATTATATGCACATATATACATATATATTTATTATTTTTAGGAGGAAAAATTTCCAAATTCACACTGATACTTTTATTTTTATTTATTTTTTGCGCGCGCGAGAGAGCTTATGAGCAGAGGAGGGGCAGAGAGAGAGGGAGAGAGAGAATCTCAAGCACCGACGTGGTACTCAAACCCATGAATCAGGAGATCATGACCTGAGCTGAAATCCAGAATCAGACATCTAACCTACTGAGCCACCCACGTGCCCCCGTACTGATATTTCTAATTCAAATAGATTAGCCTAGATTTATTTATCCTGTTTTTAACATTTGTACTTGTCTTTTATGCTGAAATATCACGGTTCCAAAGACATGACTAAAAATTACTCATTTTTATGTTTCCTTTCATTTCTTACAGTAACCCTAAGAGGCAGGTAAAATACCAGTTCACAAATGTCACTTTATTGATGAGGACATTGAAGCCTGAAAAGATTAAATGACTGGTATGAGTCCAGGGTGGTCGTTTTTTGGCCAGACTGTGGGAAGGACCTTCGGTGGCCTGACTGCAATTTGGTTTTATCTTCATCTAGCACTTTTCGACTAACACACACACACACACACACACACACGGCTTCCATTTCCTCCTTTATGAAACAAGGGAGATTTGACCAAATGGTTTCCCAGATTTCTTTGGTCTCTGACCTTCTCCCTAGCTGTTTACTCTTTTCATCCCTGCCTTCCCTCTTGGCCGTGTATACACACACTCTGTCTTCTCACTGTGCTTGCAGTATGATGTGACTGTGGTGTATGTAATCGGGCCCTCCTGGATGTGGGCCCTGGGAGGGCGACGAGCCAAGCTTGCCCTGGGACAGGCCCTGCCGAGATGTATGCCCAGGTCCCAACCTTCTATGGTTGTTTTCTTATTTTCAGCTTGATGCTTTCAAATTAATGGGGTTTGCAGCCTGGTTAGGGATCATTCCTTTTCTCCGTGAGCTGTGTTTTGTCTCAAATTCAGGTCTCTATGGAGAAAAGAGTCACTGACGTTTTTGCCTGTCATTTTAAGATGCTTGTTCTAGATTCCACAATAATCTGTGGCTTTTATCTTCAGGTTCTCTATTCCTGAGTTATGATTTCTGTCCACAAGTTAGAGGCAGTAAAGTTGACACAATCTTAGATCTGACCGTTTTTACCCCAGATCTATTTAATTTGTATTTAATAAGAAGAGATACCAAGAAGAACCTGACTAATACCTTAGTATTAGGTTGGGGGAAAGTGTTCTGGGCTCAGTAGTCAGATTTTTCTTACTTCATCATTAAAACCCTTCCTTACTTGCCCTCGTGTTTTCTTCTCTTTTACTTTTTCTTTTTTTTTAATTTTTTTTCAACGTTTATTTATTTTTGGGACAGAGAGAGACAGAGCATGAACGGGGGAGGGGCAGAGAGAGAGGGAGACACAGAATCGGAAACAGGCTCCAGGCTCTGAGCCATCAGCCCAGAGCCTGACGCGGGGCTCGAACTCCCGGACCGCGAGATCGTGACCTGGCTGAAGTCGGACGCTCAACCGACTGCGCCACCCAGGCGCCCCTCTTTTACTTTTTCTTAACAAGAAAGAGATCAGTGGAAAAGAAGAGAAGCTGCTAGAACCGTAGGCATGAGTAATATTGGAATGCGTTGTAATGTTGTGTCCAGATTGAGGGTACTACAGTGAGCAAGTGATTGAGGCATCTGGGGTATTGATACCCTGGTTCCTCAGTTAAATCACTGTAGAAATGCTGGACGGGACAGCAGGAGAATGGTTAAAATATTCAAATAGTCCCTGGCTCTCCTGCTGCTTCTTAGGGGAACTCCGTTCTTAGCTTCCTGTAGGAAAACGGCCTTGCCGTCCTTAGGGACACCTGCACTTCATTGTCCAGCACCCTTAACCTTGGAAGGCCTATCGGGGCCAGTTTGTTTTGTTTCTCTGTAGGTCTTCCTGATTCCCAGTTTTCATTGAGTGACTTCCACTGGCTTATTGGTGAGGGTGATAGTGTCCATCCATCTTTGAGGATGTGGTTGCCATCATGCTCAAAGTGGGAAGCTGGACAGGGCCAAAAAGGGAAGGGGTAAAAGGGAAGGTGGCCGCCATTTTTTCAGTGCCCGCCAGGTATTAGTCACGGTCCTGGGGATTCTGCATACCTCCTCCTCTCTGGGCTTCACAAAATCGTATAAAGAACGTACTGTTGCCTTCACTTTTTCGATGGGGAAGCTATGGGGAAAAGCTCAGCATGTTTGTAGATGATAGATCTCCACCCCCCATACTTCTGAACAATCTCGTTTCAGCTTTGCTCCTTTAAACATCCTGTGTACATTTAATTTCATATTAGTTTAAATGAGACGGCGCATAGTAACCACTTGGTAACAGCGAGCCAATCAGTAAATTAGTTGAACTTAGATCTGTGAAACCTCTCTCCAGTTTAAGTATAATTATCAACTGCACCTACAAGTAGGTATAATTCTTAAAATAGAGATTTCTAAAGAATTACCAATGAATTGGTCAATACATCCTCTCCTCCTCAGTAGTCTAGGGAGTGAATTAAGAAGCCCGTAAGAACCTGCTCCTGTGGAGGGAGGAGGTTCTACTGTTCTACTGCATAAGCTGCTGTCTTCATTCGATGGCACCTGGCGTGGAGAGTTCTGAGTAGAGCGGGATGAGCATCTCATCCTGAAAAGATTAGTTGGGAACCTAAATGGAATGCATAGATTTTTTTACTTGGGGTCAGACCTGCTGTTGAATCTGATCCTCTGGTCCTTACAGTAGACTGGAATTAAAGAGCAAAAGAAAGAAGTCCACCTGGCCATTCGGGACATCCCCGCGTTAACTCCAGGGCAAAGATCAAACGTGAGATGTGCCTTTTTTAAGGTTTTGTAGTTCTGATGGCTGAGAGTAGGTAGGTCAAGATAATAATGAAGAAGATGAAGTTTGGTCATCTTTTTCAATTTTCTGAACAGTAACTCAGATTGGGGCCTTATTCTGGGCTTGCTGGATCTTCCTTTTGTAGATTCTACCAAACGACTAAATAGAAAATGTCATGCTGTGTTATTCTTCAAGGGCTTGTAATTTGAAGATTCGTGAACGAACCTGATTCATTAGACGGATTAACCACTAGTAACACATAGACTTTTCATTGTCAAAACCCATCCTCATTTTGGGGCCTGTTCGTGTTAATTTGTTGTTCTCTTGTCGCAGAGTCTGAAGACCTCAAAGTTCTTTTTTGCTCCCTCCTACAAGCCTGGTTTAAAAGGAAAGGCCAAATCAAAGATTTGATAAAATGCAAGCTGTTTGACATCTGTAGACCTACTGTCTTACCTACGTGGCTGTGCAAAATCATACTTTGATGATCTAAACAGTAAGCTGCTTAGGGGGAAATCCCCGCAATTCGCAATTCGTCTCTCCCAACCTTGCGCATAGCAGCCAGCCAGGCAATTTATATTCAACAACTCCCTGTTCTTGTTTAATTTCCTCAGACAAAACAAGAGATTGCGGTGGGCCCGCCAGTTCAAAACAGCACAACTTGTTTCTCCTGCTTCTTTTCATCACCTCATGAATCAGGGGATTTTGGAGCCACAGGGACCCTTAGAGTCATCTGATCTGATGCCTAGTTTACAGACAGGGAACCGAGGCTCCCACTGAGGAACTCACTCAAGGTCATGCATGTCTAAGTGGCATAGTTGAGTCTTCAATTGTGTTTTGTTTAACCCTCAGAGTTTCCTTCATTTCCCCCTTTATCTGTCTTTCTCCATAAGAATTACTCACATTCCAGGGGAGAAGGCATAATCTGCTGAGTGCTAGCTTGTTTGCCCGTTTTTAAAAACAGCACCAGCCTAGCAGACGACGCGGTTACCAGTCATCGATTCGTATAATCAAGCTTGTTTTTGGACGTTGGGTTCCCATGGTACGAGAGAAATCTAAGGCAGGCATCACGTTGAGAATCTGTGAGCCTCTACTCTTGGTTTCCAGGCACCATTCTGGAGCAGCCTTGTAAAATGTGAGGAAGGCATCATCACAGGGCTGCGTCCCTTACCAGCTTTGCTGCTTGTAAAGCTGGGTTACTTGGGGGCAAGGCGTCTGCCTCTTCTGACTCTGTTTCCTCATTAAGTCATTGCGGTACACGGCGTGCACTTCTTGTAGTTATCGTATTGCGTATGGAAGTAAAATCGTACACAATACAATGGAAATGAGGTGTAATAAGGAGCGGGAGAGGGAGGGCGTGGCTCAAAAGTGCGCCTTTGGAACGAATACAGGACAGCCCTGAGTGGTCGGGAAGCTCGTTGGCATTTCAGCCCGAAGATGTGAAACAGATGAACGTCCTCTAACTGACGACTTTACTGCAGCGAAAGGCATTTTGGGAGGGATGCGCTTCCCATGGGAATCTTTCGCAAGCTTGGGTTGGGCAGGCGGATTCTCTCTTGTGTAATAAGCAAAAAGCAGCAGGCGCGGTGATTTTGATATCCCTCTCTTGAGCGGCGCAGAACCACAGCTGTCGTTTCTCAGGAAGACAGACGCATCTTAAAGTTGGGGGAAGAAGCGGTGAGTAACCGAATCAATTGGTAGCTTCTGTAAAAGTCACTCTTGTGCCTTGAGCACCTTCTTTGCGTCTAATCCAGGATCTGGAAATGTGAAAGAGACGAAAATAAGATGCAACGGGGTCCTCGTTTGTGAGGAGTTTTCCTTTCGAATTGGTGGCGGATGATAAGCAAAGTTATCTGCGATTAATAACCCAAACTGCGTCGGAAGGAAAAGATGTCAGATGTCAGGAGAAAGGGATTCCTCTAGGCAACCAGGGACCCCGCCGTCACTTGTTGAATAGCATTGTGAATGGGAGTTTCAGATTGTTACGTGTGTGTATCCAAAAAATGAGCTGTTGTTCCAAAGAGGGATAAACCGTGAGTGAACACAGACTTTAGGGAGACCGTAGGAGTCTTGACTGGAGCAGAGGGTAGCATTTGGCAGATGATGGAGACTAACGTGGATGAGTAAGGCCAGGATAATTTTGGAAAATTTAGGAATCTAGGCGTTAAGGAAACATATTGGTCTATATGTTGTGTGTGTGTGTGTGTGTGTGTGTGTGTGTGTGTGTGTGTGTTTATAACAATCCTTGGTAGCTCTTTGCTGGATGCTGCCTTTGAGAATTTCTGCCTACTTTCTGATAACTAAGAACGAGAAAGAGATAGAGCTTGGTCATTACCCAACACGTTGTGACACGTCACTCTCATTGCTTCCTGTTTCCATCTGAGAGGGGGGCCGCTGGAAGGAACTAGTCCCCAGTGAATGGGGACTAGGGGGAGTCAAGGCTATGAGATCTACGTTTTCTATAGTAAACCAGACATTTACTTAGTGGGCAACACAGTTGAGTCCCCTGGCTCTCACACGAAGGAAGTGAACTTCATTGGGTCGAGGAATCCATCAGGAACTCACTGCTATGTTTACATCCTCTGCAGTTTCTCCTAACCCACTTCATTAGCCAAGCCGTGTTCGGAATGCATTGTCTAGTCCAAAAGCTCAATAGTAAATTCATTTCAACATAACTTGTCCAGGCTTCTGTGCCAAGACTACAGAAGAACACTCTTTGGGTGAGTCCCTTCAAATAGAGAGGCCCCTTGGAAAAGATGTGGCTAGAGGTGTGGACTCCATCGCTGACGGCCTGTGATGTAGGGAGAAGCCTGCGGGCCAGCTGCAGACACAGGATGTGTTGCAGGTTCAAGAAAGAGCAGGAAGGGGCGCCTGGGTGGCTCAGTCGGTTGTGTCCAACTTCGGCTCAGGTCATGATCTCACGGTGCGTGAGTTCAAGCCCCGCATCAGGCTCTGTGCTGATGGCTCAGAGCCTGGAGCCTGTTTCGGATTCTGTGTCTCCCTCTCTCTCTGACCCTCCCCCGTTCATGCTCTGTCTCTCTCTGTCTCAAAAATAAATAAACGTTAAAAAAATTTTTTTTTTTTAATGTTTATTTATTTTTGAGACAGAGACAGAGCATGAACGGGGGAGGGGCAGAGAGAGAGGGAGACACAGAATCCGAAACAGGCTCCAGGCTCTGAGCGGTCAGCACAGAGCCCGACGCGGGGCTCGAACTCACGAAGTGTGAGATCGTGACCTGAGCCGAAGTCGGCCGCTTAACCGACTGAGCCACCCAGGCGCCCCCAAATTTTTTTTTTTTTAAAGAAAGAGCGGGAAGTACCCACAGTTGGCAATGACCTTTGTGGGATCTGGCAGATGAGTTAGCGACCATCCTCGCGTGCTCGTTAGAGCTGCAGGGATGGGGAACATCTTGGTTCCTTGAATCGTCAGGTAAATGGCAAGAACAGAATCTCTAAAGGTGATTCTTTTTTTCTAGAACCATGCAGATGGCTTACCAAGAGAGCGAGGGCAAGAAACAAACCTGCTGAAACAAACAGACAAAAGCAGCTTTATTGAACTCTGATTTATATACTGTAAAATCCGTCCCTTTCAAGCTGGATGACTTTTAGTAAATTTACAGAGTTGTGTACCCACCACCAAAATCTAGTTTGGGGATGTTTCCACCTGCCTGAAAAGCTCCCTTGGTGCCTGGTTTGTGCTCAGTTGCTATTCCGTCCTCTCCCCTGCCCAGGCAACAAGTGATTACTGCTTGCTGCACGATTTCCAGTAGATTTGCCTATTCTAGGTATCGCAAATAAATAGAGGTCTAAAATATGGGACTTTCATATAGCATGGTTTTTAAAAATTTTTAAGTTTGTTTATTTTTGAGAGAGAGCATGCGCACACATGTCGGGGAGCGGGTAGAGAGAAGGAGAGACAGAATCCCAAGTGGGTGTTGCACCATCAGCACAGAGCCTGATGCGGGGCTCGAACTCATGAACTGTGAGATCATGCCCTCAGCCAAGATTAACGGTCAGACGCTTAACCGACTGTGCCACCCTGGCACCCCTAGCATAATTAAAAAAAAAAATTTTTTTTAATGTTTATTTCTGAGAGAGAGTGTGAGCAGGGGAGGGGCAGAGAGAGAGGGAGACACAGAAATGGAAGCAGGCTCCAGGATCTGAGCTACCAGCACAGACCCTGACGCAGGGCTCGAACTCATGAGCCGTGAGATCGTGACCTGAGCCGAAGTCAGCCAGTTAACCAACGGAGCCACGCAGGCACCCCCTCCCTTGGCATAAATTTTTTGAAGTTCACCTGTGTTGTAGCCTGTGTCCTTATTTCATCCCTTTTTACTGCTGAGTAGTGTTCCATCGTATAGATCGATCCTATTTTACGTATCTATTTGTTCATCAGTGGATGGGTAATTTCTACTTTTGGGCTGTTGTAAATAATGCTGCTACTTTGGTTTCCTGTGACCCGTTGTGACAAATTACTAGGAACTCAGTGGCTTAAAACAACAGAAATTTTTGTTCACAGCTCTGAAGACCAGAAGTATAAGGTGAAGGTGTTGATAGCCAGTGCTCCTTCTAGAGGCTCTCGAGGAGATTCCATTTCTTGCCACCTCCTCTGGTGGTTGTGTCTGTCCCTGACTGGAGGTCACAGCGGTTCAGTCTTTGCCACCGCCTTCACATTTCCTTCTCTCCCGTGCATCTCCCAAAACTCCCTCTGGCCCTCTCTTACCAGGACACATGTGATTGCCTTTAGGCCCCACGCTGATGATCCAGAAAACGCTCTTCCTCTCAAGGTCCTTAACTTACCCCAATTCTTTTTTTTAATGTTTATTTTTGAGAGAGAGAGAGAGAGAGCTCGAGCAAGCAGGGGAGAAGCAGAGAGAGAGAGAGGGAGAATCCAAAGCAGGCTCCAGGCTCTAGGCTCCGAGCTGTCCACACAGAGCCGGACGCGGGACTCAAACCCATGAACTGCCAGATCACAACCTAAGCCGAAGTCAGACGCTTACCCACCTGAGCCACCCAGGCGCGCCTAAATGTTTTGCTGCATAAGGTAGCATTCACAGTTTCCAGAAATCTGATGTGACTATCTTTTGGGAGGCTATTTTTCTGCCTACCATAGCAGCTGGGAATAGTCACAGAAAGTTGCCGCGTAGATGTGTTTTCATTTCTCTTCAGAGTGAGCGCGGAATGTAATTGCTGGGAATGTACTGGAAATTTATGTGTGGCTTAAGAAACTGTCAAACTGTTTTCCGAGGAGGCTGTGTCGTCTTCCATTCCTGCCGGCCATGAGTGAGGGTTCCAGTTTCTCCACATTCTTGCCAGTTGTCTACCTTTTTAAAACTCTAGCCGGGGCGTCTGGGTAGCTCCGTCAGTTCAGTGTCCTGCTCTTGATGTCAGCTCAGCTCATGGTCTCACAGTTTGTGAGTTCGAGCCCCGTGGCAGACTCTGTGCTGACAGCTGGGAGCTTGCTGGGGATTCTGTCTCTCCCTCTCTCTGCCCCTCCCCGGCTCGCTTTCTCTCTGTCTCTCTCTCTCAAATAAGTAAACCTAACAAACAAACAAAAACCCATAGCCATTCTAGTGGGTGTGAAATGGTATCTTGTGGTGAATTTGCATTTCCTTGATGACTAATGACAATGAGCACCCTTTCGTGTGTTTCTTAGCCAGCATATATGATTCTTGGTAAAATGTCTCTTCGGAGCCCTTACCCATCTTAAGACGGGGTTGTCGTCTTTTTGAATCGTAAGACTTAGCCTATTTTCCATAATCTGGCCCAGTCACTGCCAGTCCTGAGGATGTGGTGATTGAGGTCACCTTGATGCGGAGGTGCTGGGCAATCCATTTCCCCAGGACGCCCAGACCTGGGAAAAGATGGCCGTCTCCACATTGCACTGTGCGTTAGTCTGCTCCTACAGGGTAGATGGGACTCAAAGTGGCCTTTTGACTTCCAATTACTGTGCCAGCGAAGCCGGGAGATGGCTCATTCTGTGTCTTAGAGATCTTGAGCTCAGTGGTGATGGAGGCTGGCTGTTGTCTGATGGACAAGGGACCCACCTACAGAAACCCACACTGCATTCTCATTGTAGCCTGGTGTTTTCTTTCATAACTCTTCCCACAATTGAAATGAAGTAGTTGTTTCTGTCATACAATACATTTAATATCTTCCTCCCTCTACCGGACTATTAAAAACCCCTGGGGCCGGGACCCCACCTGTGGGTTTTGTCTCTGTCCCCCGCCTCGAACACAACGTGTCGTCGACAGCCAACCAATTTTTGCCGGATGGAAGAACGAGTGTAAATTACCAGTAACGGGGGTTTAGGAGGATGTCCTCTGCTTTACAGTGGGTGATTCACACAAAATCATTAAATAGAGGGCTGTTCGTTCCATAAGTAATTCATTAACCACTGACTGTGCCGTGTAGTGACTTGTATTTTAACCGCCACTGATGCCATTTCCCCCGTGTCTTTCTCATTTCCAGCGATCTATAACTACAATGCCTCTCAAGATGTGGAGCTCTCCTTGGAGATCGGAGACACGGTTCACATCCTGGAGATGTATGAGGGTAAGTCTGGGTGGCCTCCTGCCAGACGGGGAAAGGGAAGCGCAGTGGAAGTTACTTATTAATAAGGCACTTCGAGCAAACATCAGCGTGCCTTACTTCCTGAAATGGTGCTAGTAAAAAAACCCAGGAAGTACTTAGGCCATACAACTTTGTGCTGAGAGTGATTTCCAACACAGCCAGCCAAATACGTGAGTGCCACCGTGCTCAGACCCCAGAACGTCAGAGCATATGAATAGCTGAACCCCAAGCCGCGGATGCAGAAGGATCCGACACAGTGCTGGCCCGGGAGGAGCCACGTGGGACCCTGGATTGGCTGCCGCGCAAGGGAAACACTGCCGATTAAGTGGCTCTTTCTACTCGGCACTAAATGTTGCCAGATTGGGGGAGAAATGAGGGAGAGACTTACTGGTGCTGCTGAGATTCTTTCACAGAACTAGGTCAGGGCTACAGCAGGTCCAGAAAGCCCCGTAGTATATTTCCTGCAATTAGGTCAGGCTAGGGAGGTGGTCCAGTTAACCTGTCAGTGGGCTGGAGGGAAGTACTCAGCACGCCTGGTTTGTCTGAAAAGCACAGGTCGTGCCCACTCCCCCCCGCATCCCACCCCACCCGAGGCTTGTAGCTCCATCTCAGTGGAGCTTGAATCCCAGCAGGACCCCTCCACGTATCCACATTTCAAATTCAAATCCCAGAGTACCACCAACATGCGTCCAGGCCACCGAAGTTGAGGATCAAAGCAAAGACCAATTTTCGGGGCCCGTTTATTCCCTCTGAAGAGTAAGGCAGGAAGAAGGTGGGCAGCAAGGAAGACTTTTCTCAGAGGGTGAAGCTTCTTAGAATCAGGATCTCTAGATTTTCAGGATCCACACTTGTCCTCATCCACGTAAATGCTTGCGACGGCGGAATAGCAAAGGTGGCCATTAGGAATCTAATGCACTTGCCTAGAATGGGGGGGAGAAAAGCTGGGAAGCCAGGGGAAAAGGAAGCAGGGTTTGGCCATAGAAAAGCTAAGTCATTCTGCCTGATTGCATAGAAGACTCTATTATCCCTGCTGCCTCCCTTTATGTTTAGGCAGGGGGCCAGGGTTTCCTCTCCCTTCCACACAGCTCAAAGCACAGCCACGCAGCTCCCAGGGGCAGGGAGAAGGGGGAGAGGGCCGTGCGGACTCTCCCCACACCCCCCCTCTCTTTGCTCTTTTCATCCTCGCCATCTCAGGTCCAGCCCAACATCGGTTCCATGTTGTCCCTAAATCACCAAGACACAAGGGACAATCTACTTACTGTCTGATCTCAAGACTGCTTTGCTTGTTGAAACCGCAGTCCCCTCAGGCCTTACTAGGTCATACTTCTTTGTCAGGGGCCAGATTTATCCATTCTAGCTAGTATCTGTGTTACACATTTTTGCATTGTACAGGCAGAAGGCATGTGTTTGGCTTTGGAAACTCTTCCGTATAGGCTTGAAAAGAATGTATGTTAGGACCATCTGTGGATGACGGTTAGATTCTTGTTTCTTTATCATTTTTTTTTTTTCAAATTTGCTGTACATCATTGTTTTCCTCCATTTTCCATCACAGAACAGTGTTCAGTCTTTCACCACGCTTACAGTTTATGTCAATGATGATGATTTACGGTGATGTCAGTTTTTTGCCTTATATATTTTCAGACCTATTTTTAGGTACGTACAATTTTAGAGTTGTTATACTGAAACAATTTTCACTTTTAAATTTTTTTAGAGAGAGAGAGTGCAAGCAGGGGAGAGGGGCCGAGAACAGGGGGTGGAGGGGAATGAGAGAGAGAGAGAGAGAGAAAGAGAATGAATCTTAAACAGGCTCTACCCTCAGTGTGGAGGCTGATGCAGGGCTCAATCCCACGACCCTGGGATCATGACCCGAGCTGAAATCAAGAGTTGGACGCTCAACTGACTGAGCTACCCAGGCGCCTCTAAACAGTTTGAACTTTTAATTCCTGTTTATTAAATCTTTTTACCGTTAGTTTTGTCTGTAGGATTGCTTTTTTCCTTAGTCTAGTTTGTCTGAAATTACAGCCAACTCATTGGCGGTCTAGGACTCCCCACTTTTGTTCTCCTGGACCCACCAGGCCATCAGAAACGCTGCCCGGCCATTCAGGAAACTTTTCTTAATTCGGCAGTTGCCCCAAGAAGAGAGGAGCCTCACACACTGGCCTCGTCTCTCTAAGGTTTGATCTCTTTCAGATCTCGACCTGGTAATTCCCGCTTGACCGTAGTAGAGTTGCAGTATGTGTGCATGTGGTGGGTTTTGTCAAGTTTTTCCAAGTGTCCTGTGGAGTGTAGGAGGGAAGAGCGGAGAGTTGATTGGAAATAAAGTAGGTGATGTCTTTTGAATACATTTGCCACGCTCTCTCTTCATCATTACGTGACCCGAACATAGTTTTTTGGAATCGCTCATTGAAGCACTCTGTCCTCCTAGGATTCATATAATGGTCCTTTTAAATTTGTGCTCTGTCTTTACCGAGTGGTTTCCCAGTTGACCCACGGACATTCCTCAAGGTAGTACTCCTCTGGAGCTAGCCGAGGAGGTCACTGAGCTTGGTTGGATTGAAACGTAATCCAGATCCACGAGCACCTCCATTTCAAGTACCTTCTGGAGCTTGAGGCCAAAAGCCACAGTGCTCCTGGTGTTTTGGAGCTCGCTGGCGCTGGCCCAGCTGATAGGCAGTCACACAAATACCTGTCACTTCATCGATGCTGCGTCTTGAGTATGATGGTCCCGGTGCTCCAGTCCTGACCGCAGGAAGCTGATGTTCTTGTTAACTGTTACCATAAAATATTTGGGGTGCCGCAGGGCTCTTTCACGTCAAAAAAGGATGTCCGTGCCCATTTGAAACCTGGTGTGTGTCAAGGTATGAATGGGCAGACTTAGAACATGAGCTTACGGAGTTCCTTTACCACCACCAAGAGGCCTGTCGGTTTTACGGAGATTATCGTATTGGATTATGTCTTTATATAGTGCTCATTTTAGGGGATTAATTTTTTTAATTTTTAAAAAATGTTTTATCTATTTTTGAGACAGCGACAGAGCACGAGCAGGGGAGGGGCAGAGAGAGAGGGAGACCCAGAATCCAAAGCAGGCTCCAGGCTCGGAGCTGTCGGCACAGAGCCCGAGGCGGGGCTCGAACTCACCAACCTCGAGATCGTGACCTGAGCCGAAGTCAGATGCTTGCTTAACCGACTGAGCCACCCAGGGGCCCCTGGGATTAATTTTTTTTTTTTTTTTTTTTAATAGTGCCCACCTCGCCAGATGCAGTGATAGGTTCTTATGTCTCCTAAGTACTTCGAGTTCTTGGCTGGGTTCTCAAATTCCTTTATTATTTCAGGCAGTTCAGGACTAAGTGAGTGCAGGAGTACTTTGCAAACATTAAACAGGGTGGAAATGCTGAGTAATAACTTAAGTTCTCTCCCTCCTCCCCCATCTCCTCTTCCCTTTAAAAAAAAATAAATAAACAAGATGGAAACACCCAGAGTACTGCCAGATGGAATTTAAGGCTAACGCTGGCACTATTTCATGGCCTGAGGGGTTTTGTGTCTTCCAGCTTCCTGTCTGATTTGGCTCCTGGGGCTCCCCCTCCTCCTGCACACTCCGCCCCACCCTGCCTTTGAGATATTCGCACACCAGACCTGTGTGTGCTTTTTCCGGTATGGACATGAGTCTACCTTTCTGGAGCCCAGCTACGGAAACTTCTTTTCTGCCCACAACCCATCACCGAAAACCACTCACGGCTCTTCCTTTTGC
Organism: Prionailurus bengalensis; assembly: GCF_016509475.1. Classification (NCBI taxonomy): domain Eukaryota; kingdom Metazoa; phylum Chordata; class Mammalia; order Carnivora; family Felidae; genus Prionailurus; species Prionailurus bengalensis. The sequence continues at coordinate 32,858,808 of NC_057344.1, read as the reverse complement.
TGTTTCCTGGCCTGTGGTCGCATGAATAATTATGAAAGTGGTCGCTTCTTGAAGGCAAAGCCAGCTCGTCTTGCGTCTGTAGGGCCGGCGCCTTGCACAGCAGCTGGCACATAGTAGGTGTTCTGCAGAAGTCCATTAAAGGAATGAAGACAAAAGACAGGACCAAAGCAAGCCTGACGGAGCAAGGCAAGCTAGCGTGGAGAGTAGGAGAGGGTGGCAGTCACCTCCACAAAACCCCAGGTATCATAGGCAGAGTTGTTCTCCTTTTATGAGGGAAATATGGGAGGCTCCAACATTGCCCCCATCCGCAGCAGACTGCAGAAGGATTTGGTTATTGCATGAGTTTTGTTGTCTTTGTTTTTAATAACCGCTGCGTTGAGATCTATTTCAAATACCATACCGTTTACCCATTTAAAGGATACAATCCTTAAAAGGGCAATCCTTGTCCTTTAAAGGGCAATCGTCATCACTGTCTACTTGCAGAACGTTTTCATGAACCCAGAAAGAATCCCTGTACCCGTTTGGTGGCCATTATCCCCCAGCTCCAAGCAACCACCGACCTAGTGTCTGTCTCAGGAGATTTGCTCCGTAACATGGGGCCCTTTGTGACTAGCTGAGTGCGATGGTTTTAAGGCTCGTCATTGTTGGCAGCGGGTATCGGTACCTCCTATCTTTTTATGGCTGAATAATATTCATTGTATGCCTACATCACATTTCATCTATCCATTCATCCGTTGATGGACATTTAAGTTGTTTACACTTTTCACCTGTTATGAGTAATGTTGCTATAACCCTTTACGTATAGGTTTCCGTGTGGACGTATGTTTTCAGTTCTCTTGTTCCTAGGTATGTTCCTAGGTGTGTTCCTAGGAGTGGAATTGCTGGCTCATGTAATAACTTTTCCTTTTGGAGAAGTGCCAGTCTGATTACTTGAGTTTTGCCCCCAGCCCACAGCCCAAATGAGTGCCCTGCTATCGCTTATCACTCACCGCTTTCTGTCACCTTGCTCCTGAACTTCATTTGCTACTAAAAATGGGCGCAGGGACGGAGAACCGGCCGTGTGTACTGCTCGTGTTGTAGCGGCCCCCGGGAATTATGTTCCTTCAGAGACTTTTTCAGGGAACGAGATCCCTCGAGGACTGAAGCCAGTGGCCTCGCCTCTCTTCATCTTTGGCATCAGCCCGGCCTGTAGTCATTGCCACATCTTCGCTTCTTTAACCAGGCCAGGGATTTGGTAGCGAGGTGGCTGTTCCCTCTCTCGAGTGTTCTTTCCCACCCCAGATCCGTGGGCGTGGCTGGAAACTCGCTGCTCTCTGGAGATTCCAGTTGTGGTCATTTATTCACTCAAAAGAACTTGCTGAGCAAGTGGTGATGCTCTTATTCTGTGCGAGGTACGTTTATTGAACACGAGAGATGCCCTAGGCACTGAGGGAGGTCACCTGAGTGACAAAACAGCAAGGTTCCTGTGCTCACAGGGTTTTCATTCGAGGGATAGACAAAAACAAGAGAACAGAGTGAGTAAACAAAACAATTCAGATACTTCGAAGTGCTGTGAGGGAAAAAGGATGATACTACCGGGACCAGAAGGGATGGCGAGGGAGAGGGGAGAAGGCAGAAAGTACTGCTTTAGATCAGATGATTTTGTCCCTCTCTAGGTTGCCCATCCTGGGCAGGACACTTAAACTCTTTTTGTGTCACGGTCATTGCATCTAAAATCGGGTCACTCCTTGAATTGAAAGTGATGAAATGAAAGTGCTTTGAAAAATCAGGTTACGGCATTCTTGTTACCATTAAGCTCTCCTCTCCTGTGATCAGCCAAATTCCAGTCATAAGTGACTTAATGCCCAGGGTCCGTTGTTCCAACAATGAGTACTGGTTTCCTGCATTTGATTCATATGCATTGATGGATTCGTTTTTAGCCCCATAAACCACTCACGAGCTCAGGAGAGAGGGTGGCTGGTGTTAACAGTGATTTCTGAGGGTAAGCATAACACAATTGGCCATAACAAAATGAGATAATGTCTCAAAGGCGTTCCAAGCTCTACGGAAGCAAGTACAGCACAAAGCTGTGTACAGTTTTAGTGTAACATGTAGCGGCCCAAAGCATAGCACAAACGATTGCGTTGGAACCCGAGGAAACAGGCAATCTTGAGAAGTTGAAATAAAAAGAAGCATTTGTGTATATATAGGCAGTCCCAATATACCCATGTTATTTCTTCTGTATAGAATGAGGCCGGTTTTGAAATGCACCTTTATCGAGAAATCCATTCCCTTATAATAGAAGGAATTCATATGGATTATGACTTCAGCTGTACGTATCTTGAATCTTATCTTTATAAAGCAGGCTTTTTCTAAAGTTTATTTATTTATCTTGAAAGAGAGGGAATGAACAGGGGAGGGGCAGAGAAAGAGGGAGGGAGGGAGGGAGGGAGGGAGGGAGGGAGGGAGAGAGAGAGAGAGAGAGAGAGAGAGAGAGAGAATCCCAAGCAGGCTCCATTGCCGAGTGTGGAGCCTGACACGGGGCTTGATCTCACACTCGTGAGATCACGACCTGAGCCAAAATCAAGAGTCGGATGCTTCACTGACTGAGCCACCCAGGCGCCCCTAAAGCAGGATTTTTTTTTGTAAGTATAGCGGGCAGTATCCTGGAAGATAGGTAGAGTTCCATGGCACTGAATTTTGGTTCCATGGCTGACAAACCTCTAACAGGAGCATAAAAAAACTTTTTTCCAGCAGAGGCTTAATAAGCACCTTTCTGAGATGTGCTAAGTGGACCCGTATTGGACCATCTGATACCGTAAGGTCTTACTTCGCTCTTTCAGAATGTCTGATTCAGGAAGAGGGATTGTCACACCTTCCCGTCCTGTACAGCCCGGTAGCCTTGACATGCCCCTGTTGTACCTCTTCGTGTTTTCTTCTCCATGTGGTCAGCTTTGTACAGTGATCACAGACGAGTGAGAGACAAAAGCAAACCGAGATTAATTCGTAAAAACTCAGTTCTTACCAGCATGTAGAAAATGCTACTGGGTAGAAGCTGAAATAAGGCGTCTGATATGTTTGTAACTTTCATTTGCTTTTGTCACCCGGCGGGGCAAGATCATTGAAAGTATGCTGTAACTCAGAATCCGTGGCCTCACCATGTTCTGGGGTTAAAAACCACTGCCTTTCACACACATCACTGGCAGCGAGCCCAACGGCTTGGATTTTATGATAAGGACTGCGTGCAAACGTTTTGGCATCAGCCTGGGAAGCAAATTAGGCCTTGTTGAGTGTGCCGGTCATTTCCCACGTCTGTCTGACCTTTACCTTCAGTCCTGCCTGTCAGCTACTACTCCTGGGGACATGTGTTCCCGAGACGTGTTTTCCCAAAAGATGGATGTGGCGGCGGGAGTGTGTTTACAAGAAAAACTAATTAAGAGCAGAACCGGTGAGAAGTTTCAGATTTAATTTTAGCAAACGGAGAGTGCCTTTTCTTCTTTCAGAAGCATATTTGGATGTGCTTGTAAAATGCCATCCTTAAAATTTAGGTTACTGGTATATTAGGAGGTAGGACGCGGCACCTTCTAGCATAGGGGTCAGGACTTTTTTCCGAGCGGTGCCTTCGTTCAGTTACGTTGTCGTGATGCCGAAGCCCAGCCTGAAAGCAAAGGTGTTTTGGGGAATGCTCTGGAGGAATGGTCTCCTGAGCTTTTGGCGTCCCATTAATTTCCCCCTCCAAGGGATCTTGCTGGGATCCAGGGGTCGAGAAGGTGGCAAAGTAGTGAGCAAGCTCCTTCCATCCCACACGGACACGTAACCACGCATGGCTCTCTTCGCACTTCTGAATGCTGGGCCATTCACACTATTTGGTGTATAACGTTTACCAAAAATGCCTTAGGTGTCTCTTCTCCATCGTGAAACGTAGCACATCAAAGCACTGTGGCATAGGTAAGACTCTGTGACGATTAGTGTAAGGAGAAAGTCCTAGAGGCAAATTTAAGATCGATTGAGGGCACATATGAGAACCATATTTCTCCTCTTGCTTATATCTGGAGAGAGAAGGTTGACGTATGCCTCTACTTTGCTCATGGTAATATAAGGACAATTTGTGATCTCAAAAAGCACACAAAGGGACTCGGGCATCACAAATACCCACTCTGTGCTGGAGTGCCCCATTTTATGCAACCCGTAGAGGCGAGTCCTCCAGTAGAAAGTGTCATAGAAAACATGCTGCCTGAGAAACCTGAATCCCACGAACCAGTCTTAGAAGCAGGTGGGAACTTCGGTTCTTTTCCTTGCCTCGCCGCCGTGCAGAACTCAGGCTACAAAGAACTGTGCACAGGGTAAGATAGGCAGGATTCTTGTTACAGAAAGATTTTCAGTCCGACCCTTATGTTCTGTGTATGTGTCCCCAGCGTTTGTCATCTGATCAGTATTAAATACGTCCGCACTCAACTTTGCCAATAGGAATCTAAGATTTTATTTATTTATTTATTTATTTTAATTTTTTTTTTTCAACGTTTATTTATTTTTTGGGACAGAGAGAGACAGAGCATGAACGGGGGAGGGGCAGAGAGAGAGGGAGACCCAGAATCGGAAACAGGCTCCAGGCTCCGAGCCATCAGCCCAGAGCCCGACGCGGGGCTCGAACTCACGGACCGCGAGATCGTGACCTGGCTGAAGTCGGACGCTTAACCGACTGCGCCACCCAGGCGCCCCGGAATCTAAGATTTTAAACAACTGTACCTGGCAAGGTAGTCCATCTTCTAGGTGGCAAAAGTAACTGACACTAAATTTCTAACCTTGAATACTTGTTTAGTGTCCACCAATATAGATTGAAGAGTCTGTTACTAGAGTTGGAGTTGAAAGAATGGGAGGGGGTTGGAGGAGAGCTTTTCGTTTCGTTAGTCTTCCTGTCACGTTCATTGCCCACCGAATGTCAAGTCAGGCCTCCAAATACCCTATTTTGGTAACTTCCGAGTTCTTTTTTGGCTGCGTTCAGTATCTGCTCAGACCCTGAGTTGTTTAGCACCATTTTCTCAATTATTCCAGCCATTGTCATACGGTTTTTCCTGTCACCCGCGCTGTTTCGGTAACTTTTTCTGGTTACTTTTCCCTTAAAGTCCTCTTTTCCATGATTTCCTTGGGGCCAGGGAACTTACCATCTTGGAAACTACAAGCGTATCCTATCAGGTGCTCCGGGTCTGGAGTGAAGCTTCCAGCCGCCTTAACGTCTGCTTCGGCTCAGTTCGTCGTCAGGAACTTAAGAATGATTTAGAGAAGTTCTTCTTCCAGGCAGCACAGACACATTCCTCAGAAAACAAAGAAAAGAGAACTTTAAATAGTCTAGCGTCATCAACACAGGAACCAGACGATGGCCCTGGAGGTAGGAGATAGCCCCTGGATGATGTCACTGGTACCCTTGGTGCCAGATTTGTCTGGCATCTTATGTCTCCTGCCTGTGCCAGGCATTGAGCTAAGGGCTTTCATGTACTGAATATTAGTTCTTTCAATCCGGGGAGAGCAGAGTTACTGATGCTCGTTTAATAAATGTGAAAATCAGGTTAAGAAGCTTGGAGCTTTACACGGCTAGTAAGTCGTAAGCTGTGACTGTCACCCTGGCCCCGTGGATTCCAAGTAGAATGTTCTTTCTTCATCGCGAGGCCTTTGAGGAAATGACTCTTCTATTTTGGACGTGACATATAGTTTTTCAAAGAGGGTGAGGTTCTTTTTTGCTTTTTAAGTAGCTGGCAGACCAGCTTACCACCACCCCAAATGTGTCTGCATTGGGGTGAGCTCTTTCTTTTTTTCTTAATTTTTATTTTATTATTTTTTCATGTTTATTTACTTGAGAGAGAGAGAGAGAGAGAGAGAGAGAGACCTAGCATGAGTGGGGAAGGGGCAGAGAGAGAGGGAGGCACAGAATCCCAAGCAGGCTCCAGGCTCCGAGCTGTCAGCACAGAGCCCGACATGGGGCTCGAACCCACGAACCGTGAGATTATGACCTGAGCCGAAGTCAGACGCTTAACTGACTGAGCCACCCAGGCGCCCCTGAACCCTTCCTGAACATCCTCCCTTCCACGGCCCTGCCACACTTGTCTGCTGCTCTGGCCAGGTGGTCACCTCCCTGCTCTCAAAGCCCAGAGTGTGTTTGGGCCCGCTGCACCCCCAGTGCCCACGTGTCTCGGCCGCTCCCCCCACTCGTTCCCTCCCCCCCCCCCCCCCCCCCGCCTCTTTTCAGGAGCTGGCTTTCTCTGAGCAGGTAGGCATGTCTATTCCAGGGGAGCATAGCACAGTCATCTCCACCCAGAGATACGGGTTCCTGTCCCCCAGTCCACACACACGAGGTCAGAATTACGGAGGGGCTGGACTGCCGTCGCCGATAGTGTGTCCAACCCCCTCAGGTGTGGGGGCAAGAGAAGCAGAGCGGTCAGCCTGAAGCAGTCTCCCTCCCTGTATGTGTCTGCCACTGAACGGACGACTGGCGTCCCCGATGGCACCCTCCTGCTTGTGTTAGTAAAGAGGGCATCGGAATCGAACGCAGCGGTCGTTGGCTCGGGCGCTCTCGGAAGGTTTCGTGTGGTTCCCGTTCGTGGCCTTGCCGCTGACCTTCCGCTACCGAGACTCTCGGTGCCGTCAGCGCTGCTGGGCCCGCCTCGGCTTCTACCACTGTCGATGTCATCACACCCCTGGCGGCACGTCCTGACCTCTGTCTGGGTTCTCAAGGCGGAGCCCAGCGGTTCACTTTAAGAGTCTGTAAGTACAGCTTTGCCCTTTCGTTTTTAGGATGCATCGCACCGAGGAACTCGGAGCAAGTTAGTACTAAGTGTCCCAGACTGGTGGGGCTCTCTGGACGGCGCTGGGTCATTGGCGATGACCTTGCTGGGTCATCGGCAAGGGGGGGCATTGCCCCCTTCACCCTCCTTGTGCTCTAAGCTAAAACACGAATGTTTCCGGTACTCCGCCCGGGAGGAGTTTCCTCTCTTTCTGGGGCCTCCGTTCTCCCCTGAGAGAGTAAGGCCGCGTTTATGCGTGCCCTTTACCTCGGTGTCCTCCTCAGTAGGCTCAGACAGTTACCTGAAAAGAGCAGCCTGCGCTGCGTTTCCAGAAATCCTCGGCAAACTGGCCACGCGAGCGTGCCTTCCCCTCGCCCGTGTCTCTGTTCCACCAGCGACGAGATTAGAGAGCCTTTGAGAGCGAGGTTTGGGGTGCACAGTCTCCCAACCCCTCGGAGCCCCGTGGAGCCAGACATAGGTCTTTATGGAAATGGGCCTCCTTAAATAGATCTTGCTGCATTCTCGTGGATTCCTCCCTCCCAAACCTGCATCCCTCTCTCGTCCCTCTCGCAAATCGGCGCTGATGCTGATCCCGGCGCCGCGGTGAGTTGCGCCACATCCCGTCGTTTCAGCTTCCTTGAACTAGTTGGAGAAGCTAGAGACCGACATCACAGAGGACGGCAGTTAGAGCCCCTGGCAAGACAGCTGACTGCTGGCCGGACTGCTTTGCCTTAAACAAGAAAGAAGGCAAAGGCGACATCCAGGAAAGAGGGAGTTGGCAAACCAGAGCGATGATGTTGATCAGACTAGGGGAAATTGAATTCCCCCGGTGTCGCCGAGCTTCGGGGCGTCTGTGAAGCCAAGGGAGGTTTCCTCCTTTTGCGGTGGGCGTTTGGATACTCGTGTCTCCGTCGTGCCGGCTGTGGCTTGGGTCTGCCCCCACCCCCACCCTGGACCAGGCCCCTCTGCCTGTTTCAGGAGGTGTTGGCTGGTTGAAAGAAGTCTCTGGCATTACCATCTCTAGTAGGCAACGAGGAGAAACTTGGGCATTCTTAGCTATGGACTCGGATTTTATGAGCTAACACACTGGGGGAAAAAAGTTGAATGTTTTTGTGGAAGGAAATTTAAGACACGAAAGCCTAATTACTTTCACAGTTGAAGAAACGGAGTCCCGCAGACCTGGTGAGCACAGAACCGGGCTTTTTCGTTTCAGATGAGTCTTCATAAGGAGCCACGCCTCCTCTTTTCTGGACATTCTGGCCTCCAAGCTGGTGCTTAGGGTCTGCCCAGCTCTGCCCGTTGGGCATGGGACCCCACGCCTTGCTCAGACCTCGCTTTGGGGTCTGGTTTTAGAGGTGCAGATTTTATTGCACGGTTCTGGCCTTGCATTCATCTGTTCTGTCCGTGACCACTGGCTCGCTCACAAGACCTTCTCTGATAAAGCAATTTAAGCGTTACGGATTGCCCGCGATGTGCCAGGTACCACAAAGACGGGGCTCTTTCCTGTTCACTCAAGAAATAAAGTCAAAGACGGAAACCACATCTCTTTCTTTTCCACTGACTTGGCATGCTAGTGTGCATGGGTTTTCTACCGGTTGGATTCCATGGCCACGCTTCCTTCCCGTGGGAGGCAGTGCCTTGAGCAAGCGTCCCGTTCATCCGCTGCATGGCCACGGAGGCAGTGATGAACCGGGCGGCAGGAGACCTGTGTTTGCATTCTCAGCTTAGATTCTAAGTCACTGGTTGACTCTGTACAACCTTTCCCATTCCTTGCTTGTGTTTCCTCTTTTTTTTTTTTTAATTTTTAAACATTTTTTAATTTATTTTTGAGACAGAGAGAGACAGAGTATGAATGGGGAGGGGCAGAGAGAGAGGGAGACACAGAATCGGAAGCAGGCTCCAGGCTCTGAGCCATCAGCACAGAGCCCGACGCGGGGCTCGAACTCACAGAGCATGAGATCGTGACCTGAGCTGAAGTCGGATGCTTAACCGACTGAGCCACCCAGGCGCCCCGTGTTTCCTCTTTTTTAAGTAAGGGTGTTAAATTTCAGTGGACTCTGAGTTCCTTTGGAGCTCAGACTTAACAACGTCTATCTGTGCATCGTAAAGGCACAAAAGTGACCGAAGATATTTCACTGGGAAGCCTGATTTGTCTCCCAAACAGGTATAACGGGCTTGAATCACCTTTGACTGCCTTTGCATCCTTTTCATTCCTGCCTTTGACCTCATTTCCAAAAGCACTGATGAGCTGCCCATTGCCTTTGGGAAGCATGCATCCTGCGGTTGGAGGCTCTGGCCGGCAGTGAGGGCTCTGGCCTGCCTAGGAACCAGGATCCGACAGTGAGCTGTATCCGTCTGTCCTCTGAGGAGTTTGCACCCAGCTGTTCCAGCTCACCAGCTTCCCCGGAGGGACCTCAGCCATCTCTTTGAGGAGCATCGGCTCGGGGATGGGAGGGCAGGCTTTGGCCATGGAAACCAGCCAGCGAACCCGGACAGGTTTACCTGGCCCACAGGGGATGGACCTTTGACCTTGGCCTAATTAACCATGCCATATACCCAGCAAACTCCCAGACCAGGGGACACTTAAAGGAAAAAGAACAGGATTTAGCCCATGCTCTCCCTCTGGGGATCATCTCTGGCCCTTCCCCTCCCCCATGTCATGGTGCGTATAAACAAGGGCTCCCTGTCTGGTTTTTTTGCCTTTAATTCCGGGGATCGCAACATTTTCGCAACATCGTGAATGCACTTAGCGCCACTGAACCGAATACCTCAAAATGGCTAAAAGAGTAAATTCTATGTATATTTTACAACACAAAAACTCTTTACTGTTCTTGTCGGGGGGGCGGTGGCTAGTTCATTGTGGGATTGCAAAATGAGAGATTTTACAAAACTCCATGAGTTACACATCTAAATAATGCTTTTATGGTGCAGGAAGTCCTGAGTCCCCCTCAGCAATTGCCTTTGGAGTCTTCAGGACATTCATAATTCTCCCTCTGTGTGCCAGTGTCTTCCAGCCTTCCCACTAGAAGCCCTTTGTATTTAATGATTTGTTTATGGATCTATTTCCTTCCTCCTTGAAGACGACGTCTGGGCTGCTGGCATTCAGTGAGTGGTTTTTTTTTTTTTTTTTTTACTTTTAAACGTTTATTTGTTATTAAGAGACAGAGAGAGACAGAGCATGAGCGGGGGAGGGGCAGAGAGAGAGGGAGACACAGAATTTGAAGCAGGCTTCAGGCTCTGAGCTGTCAGCGCAGAGCGCGACGCGGGGCGTGAACTCACAGACCGGGAGACCATGGCCTGAGCCGAAGTCCCACGCATAAGCAACTGAGCCACCCAGGAGCCCCCAGTGTTTTTATGTATAGTAAATGAATGGCCACATTGGTGATGTAAATCCTTGGCTCCAGTCGCTCCTCCAAGAGAGTTTGTAACCACACTTTCTAAGGCAGCCCCACCCCCACTCATCCCTCCCCCACATGACTCTCCTTCCTTAATACCATTTAGCCCCATGTGCAGTTACTTGGTTATTTGCTGGGGCTTACGGGTACTTGTGTTTTTCTTCCCATCATAAAGCAAGACTCGGAAGGGTGGAGACGTCGTACGTCTCACTCTCTTGGCATCTCTCTGTTGAATGAGTAAATGAATCTCCGATCTGTGGCTGAACTTTTGGAAATAGCAAAACTCGTTCAGATTCGCTTTGGAGCACAGAATGAGCAGTGAAGATCAATGATGTTTTAAGGAGGCACAATTAAAATAAAAATGGTGGAAAAATGGTCCTGTGATTTTTTTTTTTTTTCATACATGCCTCACTGCTTTCGGAGGCATTTTCGGACAAAAATATTCAGTAATATTTGGGAGCAATGTCATTATCATGGAATTCTAGATCACCTTGAGGTGCTTACTTTGTTTTGGTTTGTTTCTTCCTATAAAGTTCATTTATTTATTTTGGGAGAAAGAGAGAGAGAGAGAGAGAGAGAGAGAGAGAGAGAGAGCGAGCGAGCTGGGGAGGGGCACAGAGAGAGGAAGAAAGAGAGAATTCCAAGCAGGCTCCACACTGTCAGCCCAGAGCCCAGTGCGGGGCCTGAACTCATGAACTGTGAGATCATGACCTGAGCCCAAATCCAGAGTCAGACACTCAACTGACTGAGCCACCCAGGTGCCCCACTGAGGTGCTCACTTTGTAATGCTCATTTGATAGTGTAAAGTTTTGCATGGCTCTTAAAAATTACAGTGAAATTCATACACAGGAAAATATACTCATCTTAGGTGTTCAGTTCAATGAATCTTTTTTTTTTTTTAATTTTTTTTTCAACGTTTTTTATTTATTTTTGAGAGACAGACAGAGCATGCACGGGGGAGGGGCAGAGAGAGAGGGAGACACAGAATCGGAAACAGGCTCCAGGCTCTGAGCCATCAGCCCAGAGCCCGACGCGGGGCTCGAACCCACGGACCGCGAGATCGTGACCTGGCTGAAGTCGGACGCTTAACCGACTGCGCCACCCAGGCGCCCCCAGTTCAATGAATCTTGATGAATGAATGCACTCCATGTACCTAATATTCCCAGTCAAGATGGAGAACGTTTCCCTTGCCCCAAAGAGCACCCTGTTGCCTTCTTCCGCACAATTCCCACTCCAAAAAGCAACTGCCGCTCCAAAGTAGGTCACCATGTGTAAGTTTTCCGGCTCTTCAACTGTATATAAATGGGATTATGCGTGTCTTAGTATAACACTAATCCAGTGTAATACTAGCTTCAGGAGTGGAATTTAGTGATCCGTCACTTAGGTATACTGATCTTGGGTGAATACTTACAAGTAGAGATACTGCTAGGTCATAGGTCGTGTGTGTGTTTAATCTGATGTGAAACTACCCGCAATGTGAGAGAATTCTAATTGCCCATATCTGTTCCAACACTTGGTACAGTCTTTTTAACTTTGACCATTCTAGTGGGCGTAGAGTCATTTCTCATTTTTAAAAAATACGGCATTTGTACTGAGTTGAATTCATCCTGTTTGGAGTACAGATTTTGACAAATGCATGCACTCAGGAAATGCCGCCACAAAATACAGAACAGTCCTATGTGCACCCCCTCCCCCCGTCCCCCCAAATTCGCCAGCGTCCCTCTGTATCAACACCACCCCCAGCCTTGTTCTGTTTTCTTTCCCTATGATTTTGCCTTTGCCTAGTCCTGGCTGACCAGGGCTTATCAGCTTTACTCTTTACCCTTAATTTTCAATTTTATCCTTGTCAGAAACGCATATAATTTTAAAGGCCAGGCCGTTTCTAGCAAGTTTATAATGATAAACAGCAGTCCCGTCACACCTCCCCTCGGTTTCTGGTTCCGCTTTCAACTCTTTCGGCCAGTTTTTGTAGTGCATACGCTTTTTCATTTCCAAAGAACCGTGCTTCTGTTACTTGATATTTCCATTTGCATTTTTGTTTCGTAACTGTTTCTTATGGAAGATAAGGATTTAACTCTCTTGCCCTCCCCACCAACCACACGTATACCTGTCTGTGCCGAAGAGAGATCTCCCAGTATAAATGCAATATAATTTCTTTTAGAAAGTTATCATCTGGATGATTGGGTCTACGTAGGAGAAACAGCGGATGCTGTGGAATGTCCTTTGATTGCATTTCCCGTCTTGAATAATGTTTCTCTAGAGGTGTCTTCTGTACGTGGTGCCCTGTGGACCTGCTTCTTTTTCAGATCCAGACTTCCTGACAGAAGTATTTAGCTCCTCCTCGTATGTTCAGACAAACGAGATGGTTCTGCAGCTCCACTCATTTTCCGGGATTTGCTCGTCATGGAATCTTCTGGCTTCCTGCTTCATCCTGGACTGGTTGCTCTCCAGTCCAGCTCCATAGCTTCTTTCCTGAGCTCGCGATCATCTGTATCAGGGTTAGAGAAGTAAGAAGCTAGTAGGTATCAGCAGAGCTAGGGATAACGGGCGTGAGTGTAGAAATACAGGTTAACACAGCCATTGATTTTGACCTCTCTGCCTGTTTTTTTAAATTTTTTTAAATTTTTTATTTTTTTTAATTTTTAATTTTTTTTCAACGTTTATTTATTTTTGGGACAGAGAGAGACAGAGCATGAACGGGGGAGGGACAGAGAGAGAGGGAGACACAGAATCGGAAGCAGGCTCCAGGCCCCGAGCCATCAGCCCAGAGCCCGACGCGGGGCTCGAACTCACGGACCGCGAGATCGTGACCTGGCTGAAGTCGGACGCTTAACTGACTGCGCCACCCAGGCGCCCCATCTCTGCCTGTTTTTTGAAGGCACGCGTACACATGGGCGCCTTCAGTTCCAGTGCGGCATCTCAGAGTTCATTCTGTTTTTTTCCCCTTTCTTGTAACTCCCTTCCAGAGTAAGAAACCTGGCTTCCAGTATTAATGTTCCAGTAAATTATTATAGTTACCGATTTCATCAGTTCCGCAGTGTGGAAGTAATCTGTCTCGATTACCACACCTTCTCCCGCACGGACATTCTCCTCAGCCTGTCCTCTCTCTGACAACTCGTATCATTTCACCATTCCCCATCCCCACGGCCTGGGCATGGATGCCCTTCTCTTCACCTTCTTGCAGATCCCCCAGTCCCCGTGGATGCGTACTTTGTGGCCTCTGACACGCCCTGCCAGTCTGGTCCCTGTGTGGATGGCCTCCCCCACCCAAATGCCTAAATGCCCTGTCCTACGCAATGGCTCAGGGTTTACTTGTTCAGGAAGGGAAGCAGAAGGGCCAAGATACATGTCCTGAATCTGCCTCCCATTCCCCAGTGCTTTCCTCCTTTCAATCTCCCTATCCCGAGGAATTAATTGTAGCCACTCCGTTGCTTAAACCCAGCATTTGAATGCCCTTGAATATTTGCCTTTCATCCCTTGGGTCATGGCTGTTCCCAGCGAAATCATGAGCAACGCCTGTTGATTCAAAATGGGTCCAGCATCTTTTCATCTCTCCCCATTTTCACTTTACCTACTAGTCTCCTCCCTGATGTTCCTCTTTCCACTATGTCTCACCTCCCACAGTCCATTCTTAATGTAAGAGCCAGCATAATGTTTTATTTTTATTTATTTATTTAAAAAAAATTTTTTTTTAACATTTACTTATTTTTGAGACAGACAGAGACAGAGCATGAATGGGGGAGGGGCAGAGGGAGGGAGACACAGAATCTGAGACAGGCTCCAGGCTCTGCGCCATCACCCCAGAGCCCGACGCGGGGCTCGAACTCACGGACCGCGAGATTGTGAGCTGACCTGAGCTGAAGTCGGCCACTTAACCGACTGAGCCACCCAGGTGCCCCCAGCATAATGTTTTAAAAGCATAAGGCATGATGATGTCATTTAGAACCTTCCGATGGCTTCCCACTGTGCTTAGAAAACAAACAAAGTTCCTCCATGGCGTGTGATAGCTCTGACGATCGATCCTGGCTGCACATCAGCATCACCCGAGGATCTTTTTAGAAGCGCTCGGCTTGGGTCCCACCTGCGTCCAATTAAATCAGAATATTTGGGATGTGGCTCAGGCATCGGCATTTTAAAAATTTCTCTGGTAAATCTAATGGGCAGCCAGGGTTGAGAATCGTGCCTCCCTCAGACTACCTTCTAATTGCCTTCTCCCATTTTATGACTGGTTCCATTCCGATTCTCTCAAGGAAAGCTTGATCACCTTATCTAAAGTCATGTACCATGTTACTAGTCATCCCGCCATGTTCCTCTCCTCGAACGCTTCTCAGTACTGCCATTATATGAGGTCATCTTATTTCTGTATTTTTATTTTTTGCATCAGCGTAGATGATGTATACATCTACGGGATAAAAGAAGCAACTTTGCCCGTGGAATTTGGAACTCTCAGGCATGTTCGTTTCGGAGGGGACGGATTTTTATCCTGGATTGGGGCAGTCCCAGGAAAACAGAAATGACTGGGTGCCCGAATGGAAGAACCACCCTTTGCCTGGAATCGCTTTTGATGTTCACCATGGTTGTCAGAAGCTCTTCCCCCCCTCCCCCCCGCCCTGCTTTTGTTTTCTTGAGGTGTGATTGAAACACAACAGTTTTTTCCAGGTGTACAACATAACAGTTCCATATCTGTGTTTATTGCAAACTGTTCATCACAGTAAGTGTTGTTAACATCCATGAGCATAGTAGTTGCGAAACCCTTGTCCCTTGTGATGAGAAGTTTCAAGACTTACTCTCTCAGCAAGTTTCAAATACTCAACACAGTATCATTAACGATGGTTGCCCTGCTGCACATGACATCCCCGTGACTTCATTATTTTATAACTAGAAGTTTGTACCTTTCAACTCGCTTCACGCGTTTCGCCCCCACCTCCACCCCCTGCGTCCGGGCAACCACCAATCTGTTCTGTGTATTCACAGGCTTGCAAACTCACTGTTTGAGACTGACATTTCACCTACGTATAGGTAAGACTAGCTCTCTGGCCTCACCATCCTCACCATTCTCTCCATTTTAATAATGTACTAATTTTTAAAAAAAAATTTAATGTTTATTTATTTTTGAGAGAGAAAGAGAGAGTGAGTGAGTGCAAGTGGGGGAAGGCCAGAGGGAGAGAGAGGGAGGGAGGCATAGAAACCGAAGCAGGCTCCAGGCTCCGAGCTCTCAACACAGAGCCCGATGCGGGGCTCGAACTCACAAACCGCGAGACCGTGACCTGAACTGAAGTCAGACGCTGAACTGAATGAGCCACCCAGGTGCCCCAATAATGTCCGGATCTCAGGGGCGCCTGGGTGGCTCCGTTGGTTAGGCGACCAACTTCAGCTCAGGTTATGTCCTCGTGGTTTGTGGGTTCGAGCCCCGCTTCTGGCTCTGTGCTGACAGCTCGGAGCCTGGAGCCTGCTTCGGGTTCTGTGTCCCCCCCCCTCTCTACCCCTCCCCTGCTCATGCTCTGTGTCTCTCTATCTCGCAATAATAAATAAACGTCAAAAAAAAAGTAATTTTTTTTTAAAGTAATTTTAAAAAGCATCCAAGTTTCTCACCAGTTTACTTCTTTTTTTTTTTTTTTTTTTTTAAATTTTTTTTTCCAACGTTTATTTATTTTTGGGACAGAGAGAGACAGAGCATGAACGGGGGAGGGGCAGAGAGAGAGGGAGACACAGAATCAGAAACAGGCTCCAGGCTCTGAGCCATCAGCCCAGAGCCCGACGCGGGGCTCGAACTCACGGACAGTGAGATCGTGACCTGGCTGAAGTCGGACGCTTAACCGACTGCGCCACCCAGGCGCCCCTCACCAGTTTACTTCTGACTCACAGCTGCTCATTTGATGTAGCCTTCGCTGTCTCTTTGCATTGCGATGCATTTGGAAGCCTAAAAGCATACCATATTTACCTATACTTCTCTTGTCTTAAATAGTGGGATCAGTTGGAAAACGGTGTTCTTGCTTATTTATATCCCTTGCAGGTATTAGCAGGTGAACTTACGGAGTCCTGACAGTAACACGAAAACTGCAGAGAGAGGGTACTGTGCCGCCGCCTAACACCAAGCAAAATGAACGTGCTACAAATTCAGTGTGATAATTTCGTGCCTTTAGTTGGGGGCTGGACACAAACCACAATTCTAGAGAAGATTTAGGAGGTTTAAAAAAAAAAAAAAAAAAGCTTTCAGAAATGACGGGTTTAGAAAGCATAATTCTGTGATGAATGGCTGCACAAAAATACTGTTTACAGAAGTACAGAGAAATTCCTCTCTGACAGTGGAGCAAAGTCCAAACGGTTCCATCTCGGTTTGGTAGGACACAGGGCGACGAAAAGTGCTTGGAAGAGACTATTGTTTCTCAGCTTGCCTGCCCCTCCCCCACGCCAGGATGAGGCTGAAGCCATTGATTGAGGCGAAGGCATTGTCCTGTGGCAGAAAAAACCAGCCAGTGATGTCTGGCTTGGTGTTCTAGCAGCTGGCTCTCTTGTGCCCTTTGGCATCCTAAATTGGGAGCAGGGTTTCCTGTTCAAATATCTTTTTCCCAACCTTGGGCCCTGATATAAACCTGGAACGCTTTCACAACATAGGACCCTATTCTTTCCCGTAAAAAATATAGCCGAATCCTTTAAAGGTTTGAATGCTGACAGCTTAGAAACTTGTGAAAATGTTGTTAACCCTGTGCTCAAATTCAGCTTTCTTGCAATACACCCGGAACAGATTGTGCGTCTGTTTTCTGGGCGATTTCGCATGGAACAAATTACAAGAGGGTTCTAGAACCCTGTTGGCAGATGCCTGAAGCTTTAAGTACGGTTTGCATCTACTCACTGTATGTATATGGCTGCTTTACACATATATTCCACTTACAGCCGGGGTTACTTAGGCAAGATGACCAGCTTGATGGCTGATGGACGTGGGGAATGAGGAAAATCATTACAGTAAATTACCTCTAGTAGGTGTCCAATAAATATTTAATGTAAGTTATCTGTTGGTGGACAGATTAAATTGTGCATTCCCTCTACCAGATAGAGGGTAGAGAAGCATCCCTTGGTGTATGTGTATTTATTGAAATTTGTATAAAGAAGTGAAAGCCTTTATTCAAAGCCTCATCAAGCAAACAATTGTTTTTTTCCTATTGTTGGGGGTGTATATAGCATTGCCAAGAATTGTTTAAAACATTGTTTTACGATTTGTTTGTTTCAACTTCTTTAGGTGCAAATGTTTGTGTATGTGAGATGTGCTATTGCCATTTAAAATTGTTGTAGAGGGGCGCCTGGGTGGCTCAGTCGGTTGAGCATCCGACTTTGGCTCAGGTCATGATCTCACGGTCTGTGAGTTCGAGCCCCGCGTCGGGCTCTGTGCTGACGGCTCAGAGCCTGGAGCCTGCTTCCGATTCTGTGTCTCCCTCTCTCTCTGCCCCTCCCCCACTCATGCTCTGTCTCTGTCTCATAAATGAATAAACATTAAAATTTTTTTTAATAGTGGTTCTTCACCTGAGAATTTAGATAAGAGAAAGACTATATAAATGATTAAAGTATTTACTTTATTTAGTAGTGTAGGGTGACTTTTGAATTTATACATATCGATGAAAGTCTTATTCATTCATGCAAAAACAACGAATGACTAAGGTATGAAGATATTATGAGGTTGACCTGCCTTCCGTCTTGTTTTGTTGTTGTTGTTCTATCCTTTCTCTAAAGGAGCGGAGATGAGTCGTGATTCTACTTGAATTCTAAATCCTTTACCTATGGAGAAAATAAAGCTCTCATATAGATCTAAATTTTGACCGTGTAATAAACCCAAACTGCACTTTTTCTAAATAGTCTGCCAATTGCCCCCTGGATTCCAGGCCAATGTTCCGATAGAATAGGAGGATGTATATTGCTGATATCTTTATATTATCTCAGATAACATAAAAGACTGTTTTCTTATGCCCTGACAGGTTGGTACAGAGGATATACCCTCCAAAATAAATCGAAAAAGGTATGGTTTATCATTCCATTTTTAATTTGAATCTCTGCTACTTTTGTGTTACTCATTTTCTGCTCATTGCTGTCTCTAGACCTCGTTTGTGTTCTCTGTGATGGTTCTTCTTTAGACCTGAAAACACATTCTCTGACCTCAATATTTAGGTAAAATGGCACAAGTCCCATCGGCCGTATTCCTACCTGCCACCTCAAGGATAGAGGCCAGAGGTGACTTCACACACTGTGTCGGGCATTTTGCTTTTTGTCCCTCAAGCTAAAAAGGGTGGTGATACAGTGACATTGTTATTGTTGGCTGTCTCTTTCAGGGGGACCCGTGCTTCTTCTTAATCCTTGGGCTCCAATGCTTACATCCCAGAACTAAAGCGCCCCCCCATTTCTGCTTGATTCTATCCTTTATCACAAAATGGATAAGCCAGCATCGTTGTTTCGAAACCGGGAACCTCCCAACCCCAGTGATACGTCATGAAATGAACTTAGTGGGTTATTAACCATCATTTTCCAAGAACCAAAACTCTGAAAAGTAGAAAAGAAAATGGAACACTGTGACAAATCCTGTTTCATGCAACTTCTGTGTGCGGCTCATACGTTTATGTATTTTCTGTATTTTAAATTATATTTTATGTATAGTTAAGTACCGGGTTGCCATGAGAATGTATCTCACTCATCATGGGCAGAGAGTTTGAAAAATACTGACCCTAGCAGGTTCCCGTACCCAGTGCCAAAACTACTCATCAGCAAGCTGAAGAAAATCTATTAGTTATGTTAATACCCCCCTCAGTTAATTTTAGGTCTGGTCAGTGCTTTTTCTTTGACCAGCACCCTCTGGAGCCTATGGAGTCAGCACTTTGTTTTCAAAGAGCAGAGTTGATAGGGCCATAGTATTTCCCAGTTAGTTCACATGCAAAATAGCTCATTAGGAAAGGGGGAAGAGAAACATTTCAGATTTTATCATTGAAGTGAACAAAACAAAACAAAACAAAACAACAACAACAACAACCCAAAACCCACAGTTCTTATTTTTCAAACACAGCATGAAATACAAGTAATCTGGGCACATAACTCTCAAGAGAGCTCAGCGCGTAGAGAAGCCCCTTTCTACGAAGTGTAGGGCATTAGAAACCACTGTTTTGGTCAGGCTTTTTGTATATTTGGCTTTTATGCCATACGCAGTATTTTCACACACACACACACACACACACACACACGCATTGTGTTAACTTTGACCGTTTCATAATCTTCCAAAATAAAGGAGTATTTGCTCATAACACGAGTATCAACTCCCACCATTTTGGTTCTTTTTATCCCGCCCCAAATCCTGATGCTGAATTTTTCTGCCCATAGTTTGATTCTTGTGCCACATGTTTTCATTTCCCGCTTAACTATTTTCATTTAATCTCTTGCTGGCTTTAAGTTCTCCAGACCTTCAAATAGGGATGTATGACAGGGATGTTCTTGTGTGAATGAACGCATGATAAGACTAAATCCAAGACCTTCCGTCCTTTTAGGATCTTTGTACTCGGTTTATAGACACTCCTGCCGCTTGGTATGGGGTCAGCCCTATCAGTGTTTAGTCTATTCACAATTAGAGAAACGATAGTTATTTAAAAAAAATTTTTTTTTAATGTTTATTTATTTTTGAGACAGAGAGAGACAGAGCATGAACAGGGGAGGAGCAGAGAGAGAGGGAGACACAGAATCTGAAACAGGCTCCAGGCTCTGAGCTGTCAGCACAGAGCCCGACGCGGGGCTCGAACTCACGGACCGCGAGATCATGACCTGAGCCGAAGTCAGACGCTCAACCGACCAAGCCACCCAGGCGCCCCAAACGATAGTTATTTCAAAACATGATTGGAGTTAACAGTTTTGAAGTTCTGAGTTTATTAAAGAGCAAGAATACTTCTGCCACTTAACCCCCAATCTTTAAAAGAAAAAAAATGCTAACTTAAAAAAAATGAGCCAAAACCCATTCTCAGATAAGGTCATATGAACTTAAAGAACAAACACAATTCTTGATTTTTAACTGGTGATTGCGAATCATGTTGAAACAAGCTCCCAGACCACACTCTCCCCTTTCAGAGAGTTACAGAATGTGAGGATCCTTTTTGCTCATAGACGACCGCGGTTTCTAAGGCATCCTGTGATGTCCTAATAGATCAAAATCCGCCTTAACTAGTGCCCTTGTCGTCTTTGAAGAGTGAATGGAGTGCTTTGCTAGGATCTAAATGACAAGTTCCGGGTGTGTTTTTCAATTTTTTTTTTTTTTGTCTTCATTTTCTTAAAATCCTTAAACTTTAAATCTCAGCCTTATGAAGAATGATTTCAGGAAGAGCTTCTTTTAAGTCGGTGATAATTCAACGTTGCATTTCAATGAAATGGGAGGACAAACAAGGACCTGGCATTTACTTGTTGATTTTTAAGTTGAAGTATCTTCTTGGTGGAGAACTCCAGGAAGAATCTAGGGAATTCAGATAGTCATCATGAATTATGTTGAGCTTCTGACTCCCTTTCATTAAGAGATCCAGCCTATTTGAAACGCCCTTCTAATGCTGTTTTCCTGCCTTTGACGGTCTTTAGGGGAGGAACTCTTTGAAAGGCCTATTATTTTAATGGAAATTTTGGGTGTCATTTATCAGCCAACCTAGCCTTTTAGAGCAGTGATAAAATGAGCTTGTGGTTTTACAAATTGAAGAAGCCAAGAGCTTTGCAGAAACTGATTATTGATCCCGGCATGATTGTGGAAGTGTGGATAAGGGCAATATCTAGAAAGTCATTAGTTTTTTTTTTTTTTTTACTGAAGTGAGTTAAGTTGCATTGAGAAAGGAAAGCCAAAAATGAGATAGGCTTTAAATCAGTAACCTATCCCCCAAGTTTATCCTGCCTTTTTTTTTTTAAGTTTATTTATTTTGAGAGAGAGAGAGAGAAAGTGGGGAGGGAAAGAAAGGGAGAGAAGGAATCCCAAGAAGGCTCCGAGCTGTCAGCGAGGAGCCCAATGCGGGGCTCAAGCTCATGAACCGTGAGATCATAACTTGAGCCGAAATCAAGAGTCGGACGCTTAGCTGACTGAGCCGCATAGGGGCCCCATCCTGCCTTTCTGTGTATCACATGGGCATAGGAAAAGTTCTACAAGGCTCAGATTTACCAGAGCAATTAAATGGCCGTAGGTGGGCATATGCTCTCATGGAGGGAGGATGCCTACAGAGAACAGAGTGGTAATGCAACGAAACAAATATTCTGTTAACAGGAAAACCGTCAGGTCTGTAAATTTAGCATAAGTCACCTGCTGGTAGTCTGCTTAGATGTTACAAAATAAGTCACTGTTTTTATTTCACATGCTTCTGACTTTGATTTGGACTTCTCCCAGTTATTGGGAGGAGACCAGTCATCAGATTACGAGCGCCCCAAAATTTTAGCTGGTCCGTTACCCTCCTCGATGAGAAAAATCTGCTGTGAGGATATTCCTTGGGATTAGCAGTGTTACATCGCATTTTAACCTACAGATATGGCTCCACGTAACTATTGCTTTAAGTGATTCATCACTTACTAACTTCCCACTCCCCGTTTTTGTTTGTTTTTAACCATTTGATCGGTTTCCCCACATGACTTTGAGTCCTTCCTCTGTAATGAAAGAGGTCAGTGTCCCCTTGCTCCTGTGTGTGTTCTGGGGCTGCTCAATAACAGACTGGCGTGGTACTTTCTTACTTAGACACCCTATGGAGGGGAAGGTAATGTACTTGTTTTTGGGTTCTTCCTGCCTGGCAGGAAAGGGTGGCCATTTTGCCTTTGACTCAGGCAGTGGCAGGATCTCTCCTGCCGTCACCACTTGTGGGAACAGCTCCATCTCAGATTTTCTTGCTGTTTCCTGTTTTGTTGACAAAGGGCTAAAATGGAGAAAGAAGAGTATTATTCAGGCAAACATAGCACACGAAACCGGACACCACACTGACCCCAGTGGTGGGTCACTGAATGCATTAAGGATCGCTGGGTACATACACGTCTTTGACCCGGTCCCCCAGGTAGGAGGATATTCCTCTCCCATCTTTGCGGTCAGCCACCCCCGACACAGAACGTCTACAGGGTCGCACTGACCTTTGCAGGTGCTGGGCTGGGAGCAGTTGGGCCAGTGGTTCCCCATTAAATGTGCTCTTTTCCGACTTCTACTGGTCTGGCGTGCACACTGCCCTTAAAACAAAGAGCAGCAATGCCTTTTCCAGATGGCAGTTTCGCCATTTCTTGATGAACGTATCACCCAGTTAAACAATAGAAGCCGCTGGCATTTAGGAAAACTCAGATCCATGACCTGCTTTCTGGTGGTTAGATCTGATCTTCGCTTCTTCAGTTTCTACTGATTGGTTTCCAGTCTTTCTCTTGGGTCCTTCTGGGCCTTGGTTCTCCCATGGGCAATGTCACAATAGCGATGGAGAATCGCCTCTTAGGAATATAGAAGGGAGAGCCATTTGAGACTGGATAATTAGAACTAATTGATCTGGGGCACATTTGGTTTAAGTAAAAGTGCTGACAGGGATTGTTTTAGAAAATCACTGTAATTTTATGGGCCACTAAGTACATAGCCCTCCATGTCACTAATTATGTGAAACCATTTAAAGGGAAGCATTTCATGGTACGATCTGGAGGGTTTTAGGATCTCACTGTGAAAGTCCTTGACATTACTGCGGCCCTGAGCTGACCCGGACATGTTTGCCTGTCCACTTAGGAAGCATCTCTCCTAGGCTCTGGGAACCCAGCTCTTAATTTCTGTCTTTTCAGCCATGCTTTCGTTTAGGTGTCATTCAGGATGGTTGGCCCCCGCAAGCCTGGCCGCAAACTCTAGCCACTGTCCAGGCATCCTGTTTCTTCCTCATTCATTCCTGATGCCCTCTGTGCTCTTTACTCTGAGATTCGTATAGTCGCGTAACCAAAGTTCTTCTCTCTGTAGGGGATTTTCCCTGAAACGTATATCCATTTGAAGGAGGCAACTGTGGAAGACCGAGGGTAAGTTCCAATTCCAGGAAGACTCCTAGAAGTTGGTGAAGATGTCAAATTATCATTAAAGAGTTTCTTTTGCGCAGGATTTCTCTCTTCTCATACGAGAGGGAAGTGAATAAAAACCTTTTCCTGACGTGGTTCTTTCTGTTACAATTGTTCCTCCCTGGCATCCTTCCCTAGAATCCTAAAGACGGACAATGAATGAATGAAGGGCCCTTACCTTCCTTTTGTGCTGTCTGCTCACTGAGTGTTTGTGTGCTCATGTGTGCACATACGTGAAGCTTTGGCACTCTTTTGCGGGTAAGATCTGAGAGCCCCCAATTTGGCACCCTTGGGACAGAGATGGGCAAGCTGCATCCCTACGTAACCAGCACTAAAGCTTAGACAAGTCAGGTAGCCTCACTGCACCTTGGACTTTTCCAGTGCACATTGGGGGCGATAAATCCGGCCCTACGTTGGTTGAGCTTAATGTAAAATTATGAAACAATGTGTCTGAACGTGGCCTGCAGATAATATCCATCAAGTTTTGGATGTTCTTATTTTTCATCCACCCTGCCGTGTGTCCTGGAAAGTACTTCCTCTGTGGCCAGTAAGAGGAGTAAGACGCTCGGCCTGAAGTGGAAGAGAGAGACACGGTGTGGTTGGTGAGCCCAGGGGCCGGAGAGTTAAGGAGGGAAGGAGAGCCTGGCATCCCAGGGCTCATAGAGAGTGGAACGGATCAGAGTCACGCAGGCTCAAGGCATCAAAGGACAGTCTCGGTCGTCAGTTCTGCATCCGTGTTTTATAGACGAGAGGTGGAGACATGCCCCAGTTTACACGGCTACTTTTCAGTAGCAGAACCAAGGCTGAAAACCAGGCGTCCTGCCCTTCCGGAGAAGCTTCCTTCCAGTGGGCCATCCCTGGGGAGGCCTCCATTGTCACGCTGGCAAAAGGGCACGCAGGGAGGCATCATCCCATTAACTAGGGCTGCCAGGTAAAAATGCAGGGTGCCGAGGTGAAAATCAGATAACAACAAGTACTTGTTTACAGTAAATATGACCCGGGTATTTCATGAGTCATACTTGTACTAAAAAAATTATTTTAGATTATATGATATATATTATATATGTTGTATATACAATTATAATATAATGTATATATCATATATAATATATATTGTATATACAACATATAATATATGATATATAATATAATATATATTATATAACATGATATATAATATATATTAATATTAATACATATCAATATATAATATATATATATTATGTATAATAATATATAAAACATAATTATATACTATAGGTGATATATTTATTATAATTATATATAATATATATGACATAATTTATATATAGTAAATATTATAATTTTAATTATACAATTATATGTTTTATATATTATGTCATATATATTACATATGTAATATAATGCAGATTATAGATTATGGATTATTTTAATCTGAAATCCAAACTTAACCGGGCGTCTTGTAGTCTTAATTAAGTCTGGCAATCCTACCACTATTTGCCATTTGTTCGCTTGCCCTCACTCTCCTTTTCTCCTTTTGCTCATCATAAAAATAGCAGAGGATTGATGTGAATAGATATCGGGCCCGCTTTGTTGTAAGTCTCCTGTGAGCGAGTGAGGAGTTTGGTTTGTATGCGTTTTCAGTGCAGCGAGGCAGCAGATAAGAATCCTGAGCATCACTTCATAAGAGAGCACTGCCTCGGTCCCTAGCAGCAGGTCCTGGTTGAGGTTACAAGCCCCACGACCCCTGTGCCATGAACACTTCACTCTCTCTCCCTAATGAAACGAGCTAAAATACTGGCTTTGGGGCTTCCATTCCCTCGGAATCACCGAAGCCAGCAGTGGCTGATAACCATTGCTCCTGTAACGATCCGAAATGGGGCAGTCCAGGCTGGGCCATGGGTCTGTCTCATTGCAGAAATGATTCCTTTTGAGAGCTGTAGCGGTAAGGTCCTTCTCTTTCCCTCAGATGCCTAGGGGTAATAAAGTCTTCCAAACAAATTTCCCCACAACGAGTGAGTTTTGCCTTGTCTCCAGCCTAACCAGCCCCACTCCCGTCTTTGACCTGTGGGGAATATGACCTCTGTCAAGAAAAGCAGGGATGACCTACCCAGAGTAACACGAGCCTCTGTCTGGTTCTCTTTAGGCAGCACGAGACCGTGATCCCTGGTGAGCTCCCACTGGTGCAGGAGCTCACGTCGACCCTGCGAGAATGGGCTGTCATCTGGCGCAAGCTCTATGTGGTGAGCTTTCCCCGGGTCTTGAAGCTGGTGGCGTTATTTTCTGGTCCTGTCTGTTCTGCTGCAAGGTGTCAGCAACATCTGAGCTCTCTGCATGGAGTAGGGTGCAACCATTGTTGTGTTCCGTTGTATGGAACCCCCCGTACCTCAGCCAGAAGCCAGAGGATGGGAACACACTGATGGAGTCCATAAAAAGAGAGTGAGGGAGTGAGAGCATGAGTCGGGGAGAAGGGCAGAGAGGAGGAGAAAGATAGACGGACAGAGAGAGAGGGAGAGAGAAAATCTCAAGCAGGCTCCACACTGAGAGTGGAGGGCTCTATCCCATGACCCTGGAATCATGACCTGAGCCAAATCAAGACTTAGGCTCAACCGACCAAGCCCCCCAAGTGCCCTGTCTTTTTTATTATAGCCATGCTAGTGTGTGTAAAGTGTATCTAACTTTGGTTTTGATTTGGTGGCTGATGACAGTGAGCATCTTTTCATGTGCCTTTTGGTCATTTGGATATCTTCTTTGTAGGAATGTTCGTTCACGTATTTTGCCCATCTTAAAATTGCGCTATTTGCCTTTTTATGATTGACTTGTAAGGACATTTTGTCTCTTGTCAGAGATATGATTTGAAAACTCACTCTGTGGGTTGTTTTTTCCCTTTCTTGATGGTACTCTTCAACGCACGAAACTTGTTAATTTTGAAGAAGTCTGACTTTCCCATTTTTTGGTTCTGTTGTTTGTGCTTTTGGTATCCTAAGAACCGTAGGGTGTTATAAATACAGGATCTTGTTGTCTGCTTCTTTTCCCAAAATTTATGCCTTTTATTTCTCTTTCTTGGTCTTTTGCACTGGCTGGAACCTCTCCTACAATGCTGAATAAAATTGGTGAGAGAAAAAAAAAAAAAGGTCCGTATAATGGACCATACAGTGATTGATAACCATCATATTCTCATTGTCCTGGGGTAGGGTCATTGATGACACGAGATGGTGGAAGGAACAGTGGAAACGCTCTTAGCCTTTTGATGTGTAACCCAGTGAATAGGAATTTGTCAGTGTTTCACCGCCCAGCCGCGTGAGGACTCCCGTCAGGGTGGCACACGGCAGCCAGCGTACCTTACCGACCCCCCGCAAGTTAAGTGGTATTAAGTCACGGTCTTAAGTCTTCTCTTTGAGGCCAACTCGAAGGACTATTTCTCTCGACAGTGGTTTGACCTCATAGTGCTAGTAAGATACACTAGTGCAATGGGAAATTACACAGGAACCAGCCCATTGTCTCCACGAGAAACCATAATCACAAGTTGTGTGTAGGTTTGCAATCAGGACGAGGTAGATGTGACCTTTAATATTATCGGGCTGAGAACACCCGGGGGCAGCTGTCTTGCAAGAGGCCAGGAATGTTCAAAGTCCCCGGGGAAGCAAGTTTGCATCTGTGTCCCACACCAGGAAGCTCTTTCCTTGACATCGGAATGCACAAATATCCTTTGCTGACGTTCCCTCTTTCTTGGAGACCCGGAGGTAAGTGAGTGTCACTAGGTCCTGCCTCCATTAGTATCTTTCCCGGCTGACCGGGAATTCTCACGGTGAAAGCTTATTCTCTCATTCGATGCATGCATGAGTGCAGTGAGGGAGGAGACTGGACCCGATGTCCTGGAAGCCATTCTCTTTCCTTTATGTGACTTTGTTTATTTAGGGTTTTGTTCAGTCATGTGTTGACTCTTCATTTGAACTCTCAAAAGCCGATCTGAATAACTTAAGGAGAACACCTCCCTCTAGACCCTTAATATTAAAAACAGTAATCAGAAGCTCATTCTAGCATAACTTCTAAGAGTTAATGTATGATTTCATTTCCATCGTGGGCTGGTGTTACCCATGATGGATCACAGCAGCAGAAATCACCAACCCCTTCTGTGGACAAGCACAGGATTTTTCTCTGCCTGCCCATCTTTCAAGGCCTAGTTCAAGTTCGTTCTTCCTTATCGTGTGGCTTCTAACCACACCAATCCATGACGTTTCCTTTTGGACCGCTGGAGCACTTACTGAGGCCATCATCCGGCCCTTAGGGCATACTGCATTGTAATGCCAGTGATCTTTTGATCTCTTTGTGTGTAATTGAGGGGTGAGCTACCTGTAGGTTCTTAAATCAGGAACTCCGGGAGGACAGACCTGCCCTTTTAAGCCCATTGGCCGACATCAATCATTCGATATGTCTGTTGAAAGCACTCTCTGGTTCTGGTTAATTGATCAGTTAGTGTTGGATGCGCAACAAGTTTGATAGATGAGAATTGCATATACACGGGTTACTGCCTTAATGCATTCTTTCTGGAAATTGGTGAGTGGTGACACGTACCGGATAATTAGTACGGGGAAATGAGATCTTTAACGTCGTAATGTCAGAGAGTGGAGAATATGGACGCGGTCGACTTTCTTTCTTGTTGAGACACAATGCTTGTGCTCACTTCATTATCTGTGTCTTCCACACGTTTACAGGTGAATCTACCATGTTGATTGTTGGTAGAAATGAGAAATAAGTGAACTAGGGAGGAAGAAGTCTGATTCGTGTATTTGGGCTTCCAGAAACCCGTACTGCTTAAATGGTGGTAAGCCCAGGGTGAAGATTTCCTATGAGGGCGTTTCACTATTTAATAGCAGAAAGAAAGAGAGAGAGAGAGAGAGAGAGAGAGAGAGAGAGAGAGAGAGAGAGAGAGGAGAAAGAAAGAGAGAAAGAAAAAAGAAGGAAGGAGGGAGGGAAGGAAGGAAGGCAGGCAAAGAAATAATTTCTGTCTTCTCTCAGAGGACAATATTAACTTTTCCTCTCTTAATATTGACAGCTAATAAGGTAATCATTTTGCTAATTGTGAATATTGAAAAATGTCTTATAGCTGCTATAGGTGACTAAAACACGTTCATTGTGGGAATCTTAATCAATTGATAGGGCTCAGCAATCTGCTTCTGCTTTTGATATTTGCTTGTTCATTAAAATATAATCCACTTAAGGGTGCCCGGGTAGCTCAGTCGGCTAAGCCTCTCACCCTTGATTTCAGCTCAGGTTATGATCTCATGGTTAGTGAGTTCGAGCCCTACATCGGGCTCTGCATTGACAGTGTGGGGCCTGCTTGGAATTCTCTCTCCTTTTCTCTTTCTCTCTCTCTCTCAAGATAAATAACCTTAAAAAAAAAAAAAAGTTAAAAAAAAATAAGCCACTTAAAATGGGTTCATTATTAATCATGACTTTCTTTTCTTCCTGTTCCTTCCTAAAATATTGACAGTTCACTTCAGGCAGAATCTCTGAATTCCTTTCTTAAAAATTTGTGCATCAAAGTAGCAAACCTCAAATATTACGCTTTACTGGGAAAAAAGGTAAAAGGACCTCAAATCTGTAGTTTTCACCCCTCCCCATCCCACCCATAGTTTTATCAGTGTTTTTGATTTTTCTGATTCTGTAAAGTCTTTCAATTTGTGTAAAGATAAATATGGATTTTACTAATCCACATCAATACTTACATTTTTCTTATGCATTTCCTCCTTCCGACTTTGAGACCGGGTGTTCTGTTTGATATCTGTAAAGGTACTTGTGGAGTCTTACAACATCCATATTTCTCTACAGCACATTTACTGGTTCTCCGTCTCAGTCTCTGCTCATGAGAAATTTATGGAGTAGATCCAGAGTCTTGTATGAGGGGAAGGTGCATCCACTAACCAGTATAAGCTCAGCCATGTAGACACAGGTAATTATTCTAGACAGGGAAGACATTTGGATAGCTGTGATTTATTTTTAGCAGTCACACTGTACGCTTGTGAAAGAACCATAAATAGGTTTTAAAGGTTTCATTGAAGAGAGGGGAACCCACTCGTCCAAAGCACAGAGAAGAAAACGGTGACAACCCACATGTGCCTTCTTTTCCTCTTTGTTAATATTAGCGCCAGTCTTTGCCATTTAATTGTCTTTCCTGGTGATGGCGGTTTTATGCTTTGGGGAGAAAGCAGGCTGTGGGAGACAAACCCTGGGCTAGAAATCGGGAAGCTTGGCCCTGCACTGCCTGGCTCTTAGGCAAGTCACTTGACGTCTCCAAGCGTCATCTGGATTCTGCCCCTCTGTGAAAGTGACATAAAATCTGCCTTGCTGACTCCATGGAGTTGTGAGAGCGTGAAAAGAGATGGCAGCTGTGAAATCATGGGGCAGACTGAACATCCGGGACTTTGCAGATATCATTCTTGCTGCTGTCCTAGCTTGAAATAGTAGCCTCTCTGGACGTCCTCCCTCTGGGCAGCCTTGACTTGGCATCCCTCTGACCCAACTCAGAGTCTCTGAAGCTCCCCTGTGTGTGCCCCCTGAGCCCCCTCTCCATCCAAGGCCACTTCCTTTGCCTTGTGTTATCATCTTAGGTGGGGCGGCCTTGAGCACTCAGTAACCAGGCTGTTCCTCACTGCAGATAGTGAGCCTCTTTCGTGTAGACTCAAGTCTGGGAGGCACGGATCACTCCAGAAATGCAAAGGGAAGCATGCCAACGCAGAGTGCAAATTCCCCACAGTTTCTGGCTTTGTCCACGCCGCTGTTTCTCCCCTGGAGCCTGTCTAGTGGGTGTGTTTTCAGTGGTGAGTCAGGAAAGGGGGAAACATTGTGAATGAGGAGGTGGTCGCCTAGTGAAATGGCAAGATGGTGGACGCTGGGGTCAGATAGGTGACCAGTTCTTACGTTCTGGCTTGCACCCTTACTTGGTATGTACTTTTATATTCAGGAAAACAAAACAAAAACAAAAACAAAAAACAGCAAACCCAGTAATTGTTACCGCAAACAAACAAACTGAAACAGAAAGAACTCAGATCCTGAAGGCAGGGATTTGGGTCCAGGGTATGCCACTAAGCTGATTCTGCAGGCTGAGACAAGTCCTTTGACCCCTAGGTTTTATTTTTCTTACCTAAAATGGTAATTACATATTACATACCCCTTGCACGCTTGCTGTAAGGATTCAGTAGGATAATCTGTATACAACTCCCAGGACACCGCCTGGCACTTTGTCATCAAAATGTGACAGCCCCCAACTATCCCCTTGCAGCACTGCTTCTGTGGAATTCTGCCCCCAAGTCGTTTCAGGGTGCTCTCCAACTTGGGGCTGATGGGTGGGCTCCCTTCCAGCTCTGTGCGAACTTAAACACCCTCGGTCAGTGGTTTCACACGTATTCTGTCCATTCTTCTCTGCTGCATCTCAGGGTCATTCGTTCTCCCCAGCCTGGGAAAGTACATCCAGTGAGCTGAACTTCTTTCCTTTCTAGCAACACATCTTCCACTCGAGTTCCTCCAGCCGCAAGGGCGGACGCCTGTGCATTGATTTAAACATCACGGGACTATGGTGATACCCAGGTGTCCCTTTTTCAGTAACAACCCAGCAACACTTCTTGAATCCGTGTGGATCTACACCCCACGTTCTAATCCATTTTCTCAACCAATAATCAGGACTTGAAAACTGACAGGTTAGGGTGTATTTGTGGGGACAGATGGACGGAAATTTTTGAAAGAGGTACTGTCCTGGAAATTCTGAGATACTTGGTGATGGTGAACATACTCTAGAACTTCTCCTCTCCCGAGATTTAGCTACGTGCTACTCCCCAGCTTCCGGTTGGAGAAATGGCTCAGTGAGTGTTGGTCAGCCGGCCTGATTGGCCCATACAATTTTGGGAGGCTGCACCTAACCCTTCTTCCCCACAGAAAAGAAATAGGAGACAAGCCTGGTGGTGGGTAGAAGGTGGTTAATGCGTGATGTAGAATCACGTGAGCATAATTGCTAAAATGTAGCTCATAGAAGGGACCGATCTCTCCTTTAAAATTCGCCAGTGCGATAAAACCTTGAGCTGGTCTGTATGTAGTTCTGTAAAAATCTGGAGCGGACCAAGTGCCCAGAGCTGAGGTGGGCGCGGGGAACTTGCCAGACACAATGGATCGCCTTTCTTCCCATCGTTGCATATCCACGCAGATTAAAGCTACTCAAGTCTAATCTTTCTGAACTGGTGGTTATTACCGGCTGCCGGGGCACATGCTCTGAAGTGTAATTAAGCTCGGTCCCATGGTTGGAAGCCAGCGTCTGATTGCTTATTACCAAGGACAGAAAATTCCCATAGAAAACTGTGTCTCGTTTTCAGGACATTTCATCTGCAAGCCCTGCTGGGGCGTGGCTCTCGTGGGAGACAAGACGGGACGTGGCAGTGACTGGGGCCGGGCAGGGGGCGAGCTTTGGGTGTTTTCCCGGGTTTGTTTTACTCTGTCTGGGTCGCCTGCCTTTCAGGATTTCTCGCGCTACTTCCTGCGGCACAAGATTGCCTTCCTGGACCCTGGTCTTGAAAAATGAAGCCTTTGCTAGGCAGGCAGAGCCTTTTTCTGGGAAAGAGAAGAGGCCTCGCTAGCGTGGAGAGAAAGAGTATCCGGGGCCCCGTGGGTTCCCGTTCGCCCAGAGAGCAGAGTCCGTGCAGCATGAGGACGCCCAGGAGCCAAGAGGCCACTCCAGACCCCAGGAGTTACAGGCACTGGGCACAGCCAGGAGAGTCACGGCAGAGAGATCTACCCGGGTGGAATTCGATAGAGCGTGTGAGCCCATCAGGAGTGAGATGGTCAGAGTCGGATACGGTCAATCAGGAAGTTGCTGAGAAGAGTAATTAAGTTTAACATCTCGGCCATAGACTCACAGACGCTCATCCCCGGGAATGGATCCCAGACCCGGTCCCTTTGTTTTACAGATGGGCGTGTATCTCAGAGGGAGTGATTTGCCCAAAGTCATTTCGCGAGCCAGTGACAGAATTAGAAGTCGTGAGCAAGTCCCCATACTTTCTGTCCAGCGCTTTGGCCTCGGAATCAAAATCGGCACAGAAGGGGAAAGGCTGGTGGACAGAGGAGCTATTCCTTTGCCGATGGAGAGGTGGAGGACCGGAGAAAAGTCTTTGTCTTCTGCATTCTTTGGGAAAGTGACTAGAAGCCAGGTTTTCTGACACCCAGGGAGGTGGCGTCACTGTCTCAGTGGCCCCTAGGATTTCTAAAATACTCAATGGGGGGCTTCTCTATCCCTGCCACTATTGAAGGCAAAGCTGTTTTTTCTTGAGACTTTGTTTTTATCTCTAGAAATTCTTAGAGAGAGAGAGAAAGAGCATGCGCGAGAAAACCATTCATAATAGAAATGTAAAAAGTGAGACCTTCGAGATCTCGAAGCAAAAAAAGAGGGAGAACTTCTAAGAAAGGGCAGGAATGCCTATATTGTCTGGTCGGAGACTACTTCGATTTCTCTATTTCACGCAGCTGTACCTGAAATTGAAATCAGAGTGTTGTTTTACATCCGAGCTGTCAAAATTCATTCTTGAGTCCCTCCCGTCCCAGGATTGTGCTGAGTTTTGCAGAGAGGATCAGAGAGATTGTTAAATAAATTCCCTGCTCTCTTAAATTATGTGACAGCGGCGGCTAGTGCAAAAGAGGCTGGGGTGCCTGGGTGGCTCACTTAATCGTCCGACTTCAGCTCAGGTCATGATCTCACGCCTCACGAGTTCGAGCCCCACGTCCGGCTCTGTGCTGACAGCCTGGATCCTGCTTTGGATTCTGTGTCTCTCCCTGTCTGTCTCTGCCCCTCCCCTGCTTGTGCTCTGTCTCTCTGTCTCTCAAAAATAAGTAAACATTAAAATTAAAAAAAAAAAGGTTGGGATTAATGATAACAGAGAAGGTACTCTGCAACAGGCAGGCTTGGGCAGTGTAGGGTTTAGGAAAGAAGACAGGAAGAGGTGTGTGAAGGCAGAACAGGTGGAGACTCGGGTCGTTGGCTCAGAGGCTTGTGGGGAGGGTTCGGTTTTCTCCTCACCTGGCCTCACAGGCTTCCCCAGGAACCCGTAAAGTGTCAGGGTCCAGCTGTTGCCCAGAGCATCTGACTTCGAACAATTTCAGAAATGTGGCGAGGAAATTCACGTCCGTAAAGTAAATGGGGAAGTGGCTTCCTTTGGTGTGTTTCAGCTTGTCTATTCAGAATTAATTGGGCACAGTGAATCACAGAAGAATGGCTGTCTTCATCCTTCTTTTGGGGGGGGGGGGGGGAACTTGGCAAAGAAGGCTGATATGGACAGGCAATAATTAAATCGCCCCGGATAGTGTCTGATATCATTGAGACCAAGAACTTGTGAGCATGTGCCACAAAGCACTGTCTCTCAGAAGGGATCCCCTGAGTCTGAGCCCTTTATTTTTTTTTCACAATACAAGAA
Source organism: Prionailurus bengalensis (assembly GCF_016509475.1). Classification (NCBI taxonomy): domain Eukaryota; kingdom Metazoa; phylum Chordata; class Mammalia; order Carnivora; family Felidae; genus Prionailurus; species Prionailurus bengalensis. The sequence goes on along the minus strand of NC_057344.1, from coordinate 32,825,187 downwards.
ATAATATCTTCGTTAGAATTTTTTTAAACCCACCAAAACAGCTAAGTAAGAGTAGACAAATAGGTTGCAAGAAAGAAAAAAAGAAAAAAAAGATCCCTTTCTTGCCCAGCAGCTTTGAAAGGCAAAATTTTGCAGCCTCAATTTCTCATTCCTTTTGTGAAGTTGAAAGACAACGGGATGGCAATATTTTATATAGAATTACGTGGGGAAAAAAACCAGGGTTTTTACCTTTGCTTATTAAAAATGAAACTTTTTTTTTTAATTTTTTTTTCAATGTTTATTTATTTTGGGACAGAGAGAGACAGAGCATGAACGGGGGAGGGGCAGAGAGAGAGGGAGACACAGAATCAGAAACAGGCTCCAGGCTCTGAGCCATCAGCCCAGAGCCCGACGCGGGGCTCGAACTCACGGACCGCGAGATCGTGACCTGGCTGAAGTCGGACGCTTAACCGACTGCGCCACCCAGGCGCCCCAAAAATGAAACTTTTTAAAGTCTCATCTTTATGCTTTTCAAAAGACTGACTGATGAGAAAGAGGCAATTCAGAAAATGCCAAAAGCATGAGAGGTAGGTAATTGCAAAATGTTAAGCAGGTTTCGCGTTCTGTATTTTTTGGATCCATAGTGTTAATGGAGCATATAAGCCAGTTCTTCGACTCTCTCCTTAGTGTTCTCACAGGACATTGAACTTCTTTTAGGGCTTTTATCACACTCTGCTAATCTCACTGCTGTCTCCCCCTGTCCTGGCCCGACTTCTGCACCAAGGGCTCTTCTCTGTGTTTGCTCTTTGTTCGGGAGTACCTTGGGTGTTTTCAGTATCTTGATTGTACTTGATAACTTACCCAGGAATCTGCCCCAGGGATTGTTGTAGAAGAACATCACAAAAGAACATGCTGTACAGCCATTGACAATTTTCTTTGTGTGTGTGTGGAGGGGGGGGGGGGGTTGCATTGTCTTTACAACAGATAAAAATAGTTCCTGTAATTTGAAAATGTATAGTTACATAAATATATCATGACTTTTCACCTATAAACAAAAAAGAAGTGATTTCGTAGTATTTATGGGGTGATTGGAATTGTGCAAGTTTTTATTTTAAATAAACATTTGAAAAGCGATCCACAAAACGGTTTTGTTTGATGACTGTATCTCAAATGTCTTCCTTCTCCCATGTACACCCTATCATATTTCAACCATTTATTTTTCTTCTGGAACTTTTCATAATTTAAAATTATCTCCTGTGTATATAAATATTATATGTTCATTATTTATGTAAATAATATTGTATAAATAATTGATATATATTATTTACATATATAATCATATATTAATCATTTAGATAAAATCAAGGTCTTAATGGCTTGGACAGCAGATACTTGCCTCTTAAAATGCTAGAGGTACATATAATTAGTTAGTCATAAGTTCGTTTGGTTCAGGTATAGAAGTTCTTACCGAAGCCCAGAATAACGGTTTAATTATTGTAGGTCTAACAATTTTCGGGATGGTCTAACAGTTTTATGGGGACTTTAAATAATATTTTCCATTTTACTTTCCATTATCCTTTATCTCTGATATAACAGTTCTTTCTCCATCTGTAATTTACTTATGTGGCACATTTTATAGAACGCCCACCCTACACCAGCTCCTAGGGATACAAGATCCTCGTCCTGTAGAAGCTGACTGTCTTAAGAAGAGAGTCAAATGGGCCAGGATGGTCCAGGTTCTGAGTGACGTGATGAGAGTCAACCCCAGGAGCAATGGTAGGGATAGCCAGCCCACAGTTAGGGTTTCAAGCAAGAGACTTCTAAGTTGAGACCAAAGAAGTAAGAATTAGCAGTTGGCGGAGCTCATAGCGTGTGAGGAGGTGTGAAATGGGGGGGAAGCTTGGGGGGAAGAGAGAAAAGGGGTACCAGGGTAGAGGAAGTACCCTATTGAGAGGGTCTGGAGCACTCCAGAGAAATGGGCATAGCTTTTAATGGGAGGAGTGTAGATTTTTGAAGTAGAGATTGGTGCAAAATGTAGCTGGGAATGTGGGCAGGACCCAAGATAGGAGGGAGTTTACAATGTGATTGCTGTGTCTGGAAGACAGAGGAAATCCCTGGAGGGTTGAAAACAGAGGTGGGACATGGCTGAACTTAGGGTACATGGATGATTTGACATACTTATGCGTTAAGAATAGTCATCCATTCTACGCTGGCTTCTCTGATTCGAAAGTTGAAATAGGGTAGGGAGTGGGCGTGGCCTAGAATAAAGCCATCCCTATTTTTAAAAGATCCCTTTGAAGTTCACAACTTCATGGCAAAACGAATGGCTTCAGTAACACCTTATACAGTAAGAGCCAAGTCAAAAGATATTTCCATCCTCCATCACACCTTCATATTTTTGTTCTTTCCTCCGCCTCACTTTCCCATCCTAGAACAACAAGGTCACACTTTTCCGCCAGCTGCAGCAGATGACCTATAGCCTGATTGAGTGGCGGTCCCAGATCCTGTCTGGAACGCTCCCCAAGGATGAACTGGCAGAGCTCAAGAAGAAGGTCACAGCCAAAATTGATCACGGGAACAGGTAAACGAGGGATGAGTTCGCTGAGGACTTGGAAAGAGATGGGCGCATTCATGCTAAGGCCATACCTTGCCATCAGCTTTTGATCTTGGAGTTGTCGAAGAATAGTGCTTCCTGCCCTCTTTTTCGCGTTGGAAGGCATTTAATTTTGTTGGAAAAATTTGGCAGTCCCTTCTTAGGCCAGACCCTGCGCTTGGATGTGTGTCAGGGAGATGACAGATGATCAGGGAAGAGGAGACCTCCCTGCCAAACAGACGGAAAGAGACAGCACATCGGAAGTCACATTTTCTGAGGCCTGGGACCGTATCAACTTTTATTCGAACAGTGGATTTTAAATCCGCATCAGACTCATTCTGTTTTTCCCCATGCTCCCTAACTGGGACTGTTGTTTGCAGTGTATGAAAACCAAATTTACAAGAAGAGTAAACCATATTTTTAGCCTGTTGATTAGGTCTCCAGTAACCTCCAAAGAGTTTATCACTTCGTTAATCTTCCGATTAGCTCAGGCAGATACGTAGGTTCCAGACATTACTGACCTTAAGAAAGTGAGAAAGCCGCCAATTCATGAGTTCATGTGGGCTGGGGTTCATTCTCCTGACCAGCTTGTTTTACAAGACAGGGGTGGTTCCTTCATTAGTTTTGTTGATGATCTCTTTGCCTTTTAGTTTCATTTTCTATATTTCTTCAGCTTGTGCATACATGATTTTTCTCCCCTCCCCTATTACCCGACTTCTCCAACCTCAGGACTCTTGGATCTGAGACCTGTTAAAATACAGCTCATTATCCTATTTACTTAACTGTTACAGGCTCAGACAGCTGTATTCAGAAATAGCTGGGGTCAACAGAGCCTACAGGATTCAGGTTCAATCATTATTTGAAATCTCCTGTGTACCCTTCACATATATTACTTGATTCTAGCCCATTTTATGGTTAAAAAAAAAAAAAAAATAGACCAAATGAGCGTAAGTGATTTACTTCCAAGTTACATAGGTCATAAGTGGGAAAGGCTAAATTTGAGCCCCAAACACACGATTCCATGTTTAAAAAAAAATTTCTTTAACGTTTATTTATTTTTGAGACAGAGAGAGACAGAGCATGAATGGGGGAGGGTCAGAGAGAGAGGGAGACACAGAATCCGAAACAGGCTCCAGGCTCTGAGCGGTCAGCACAGAGCGCGACGCGGGGCTCGAACTCACGGACCGCGAGATCATGACCTGAGCCGAAGTCGGACACTTAGCCGACTGAGCCACCCAGGCGCCCCACGATTCCATGTTTAAAGCTCCCTTCTTAGGGTTAAGAACGCACTGCTCTCTCGTCACTTGTCCATTCGCAGGACTGTAACCACAGGGGTTGTATTGCTAGTCATGTCCTGGGGGCATTTTTTCAAAAACAGCTACGGTGGGGGGCGCCTGGGGGGCGCAGTCGGTTAAGCGTCCGACTTCAGCCAGGTCACGATCTCGCGGTCCGTGAGTTCGAGCCCCGCGTCAGGCTCTGGGCTGATGGCTCAGAGCCTGGAGCCTGTTTCCGATTCTGTGTCTCCCTCTCTCTCTGCCCCTCCCCCGTTCATGCTCTGTCTCTCTCTGTCCCCAAAATAAATAAACGTTGAAAAAAAATTAAAAAAAAAAAAAAACAGCTACAGTGGGATAAGTCGGGTCCCTCCTTGCGCCTCTGCTGCCTCTGTATTTTTGAGTCTTGTGTGACTTGGGCCTAGAGGACTCTGATCATCAGCGTAGAATGTTAATGTCCCACAAACAGTTGAACACGCCTGCCTTCCCATTCCAGCCTTGAGTAGCAGTTCAAGAGATCAAGCCGCTTTGTCAGTGCCTCCGTGCTCAGTCTCTGAGCGGCTACCAAGACCCATTGCTCATGCATCTGGGTGGCCTGTGGGTCTGGCTGCCGTGGAAAGGAACCTGCCAGATTCAATCAGTTGATGGAGATGCTGTAAAACACGGGGGAGGGTAATTAGACATGTTTGCTTTCTTCCCAAAGACTTGGCACATCTCACGGTGATCCCTCAGCTCTCTTGCTCTTTGAACATCCCTTCTCCCAAATTGCTGGTGCCTGGAATGTTCGCCGGGCATTCGGATAGCAGGATCTTGTTTCCACCACAGTCCCCGGCGTCTTGGAGCTGAGCAAAATGTTTCCTACTCCTGTGTGCCCATCGGGCATAAGAGCCTTGGTAGGGTTTGTGCCGTGCGCAGACCGCACGGCTCTTAACGTTGTCTGTATAACACGCAGAGCTACAACTTAACATAGCCAGGCGTGTTTTTGAGGCAATTGCTGTGGAAGAGCTGCTATTTGCCAGAAGTGCGCCAGAGTTTGCCAGAAGTATATCTGGTATGTAACTAGACATACCACTGTTAACGTGCTTTCCATGTTATCTCATTAAATTCTCCCCAACGGTACTGAAGGGTGGGCAGTATTTACAGATGAGGAAGGCAGGGCTTCACAAAAGTAAGTAAGTTACCTGGAGTCATCTGTTAAAGCCAAGACTCCAATCCTGATGTAAGTGACGTCGGAGCCCGTGCTCAGAGATAGGTTATGAGATTCCAGCAGCCAAGACCTACTTCATTGATCTCCTTTAAGGCAGTCTTTTTTTTTTTTTTTTTTTTTTTTAAATCTTTATTTTGGAGAGAGAGAGAAAGAGAGAGCGCAAGCAGGGGAGGAACAGAGAGAGAAGGAGACACAGAATGTGAAGCAGGATCCAGGCTCTGAGCTGTCAGCACAGAGCCCGATGTGAGGGAGGCTTGAACTCGTGAACTGTGAGATCAAGACCTGAGCCAAAGTCAGACACTTAACCGACTGAGCCACCCAGGCACCCCAAGACAAGTCTTGAATTAAGGATTGTCCTCAACACTGAACTTTTTTTTTTTTTTTTAATGTTTTATTTTTAAGAGAGAGAGAGCGACAGAGCTTGAGCGGGGGAGGGGCAGAGAGGGAGGAGGAGACACAATTGGAAGCAGACTCCAGGCTCTGAACAGTCAGCACAAAGCCCTATGCAGGGCTCAAACCCACGAACTGGGAGATCATGGCCTGAGCTGAAGTCGGATGCTTAACCCGGCAAAGCCCCCAGATATTTGTGCATCGGTCCATCATTGTTCCTGTGCCAAACAATAGGAGATTAGGGAAAGAGACCTTGGTCAGAGGGATCTGGTCAAAATCAGTGCCACTGTTGCTTTTCCTTTTGAGGTTCCGTGGAACAAATTACTTTGCGTATCATTCTGTGAGTTTGGTTGACGTTACCATAAGTGTTCCATCTCTTGTTATGTGGAGAGGAGGCAGAAATTGAAGGGCAAAAAGCCAAGGGAGCAGTTCTTGACTTGGTAGCACCCAAACTTTCTAACTATCGGTCCTCTGGGTTCTTTCCTGGGCTCTCCAGGAACGAGTCTGTTCTAAATGAGGAGAACCCACTGATCACTCCTTTCTTTCTAGAATGCTGGGATTAGATCTGGTGGTGAGAGATGACAACGGGAACATCTTGGACCCAGATGAAACCAGCACCATCGCCCTCTTCAGGGCCCATGAAGTGGCCTCAAAAAGGATCGAGGAAAAGATCCAAGAAGAAAAGGTACACGTCCTCCGACGTGCAGATGAGGTTTCATTTTTGCTTTTGTTTTTGATGAAAGGGAGTCATTGACAACAAGAGGTAGAAACGTTTAGAAACTCATCCATTGCCGCGTTTGAAAAGCAAAAGAGGACAAAAAGAATGAGTCCGGGGTATACCTTCTGATATGGAAAGATCACAAAGATCTACATTAACAGACAAAGAGCAAGATGGAGAACAAGGTGTACAATATACTCATCTTTCTGTTTCAAAAAGGGATACACATACCACAGCGTTTGCACATGCGTTGACTGACTCTGAAACAATAGACAAGAAGTTGATAATTAATGGTTGCCTCTAGGAAGGAGAACTGGGCGGGAGGGAGCCTTTGTACCACGTAACCTTTCGTATTTGGTGTATATAATACAGTTTCCAAACTAAATAAAATCATGTTCAAAAAGAAAGCGTTTGAAAGATTCGAAAGTGACAATTGGCCCTTAAACACAAATTGGAAAGGTACAGAGAAAGAGAACAAGAAAAAAAAAATCCCTCATAGTATGACGGCACAGACCCAACCATATTGATATTTTGATATATATTCTTCCAGTCTTTCTGTTCTGTTGAGTAAAGGCTTCTCTTTACTTGGTTGGTAGTTTTGTCTCCTGACTTAGCACAGTTGTCATAATATTTAATTGTGTTCCTGGCTCCAGTGGCTCACCATGCCTGAGGGTGAAGCCTTTCCAGAGGAATCTCTTGTTTGCAATGAGAGCTCTTCCCAAAAAGAGGGATAATGAATCATGATTTTTGTGCCTGTGAGGTTCATTCAGAAGCCATTTGAGAGATGAGAAGTTCTTGAAGCTTCCAAGCCACAAATCGTCTTTAGGCGGCACTTAATGAATGAGGTGGGCTTAAGGCCCCCAACAGGACAGTCTTGATCATTCAAAGAATAGTGATGGTGCTTTGCTCACTCGACCGTTTAGCCACGTGCACACGATTTCTTCTCAGGTAGTGCTTCTCCCCCGGGGGGTAATTATATTCATCCCGCATTTGTCAGCCCGTGTCTTTGCCATTGTTTGTCATTTGCTGAAACCAAGATGCTTTTCTCTCTTTCCCTCTGTGTCCAGTCGGTTCTTCAGAACCTGGACTTACGGGGCCAGTCTGTCTTCAGCGCTGTCCATACCTACGGCCTCTACGTGAACTTCAAGAACTTCGTCTGCAACATTGGGGAGGACGCCGAGTTGTTCATGGCCCTCTATGACCCGGACCAGTCCACCTTCATCAGGTAGCCGAGTCCCAGGTCATCTGCGGTTGACCTTGCAAAAAGACCCACTCTTACGTGCCACCCACCTAAGGAGCTCTTTGCTAGGTTTGGGAGGGGGAGATAGAGAAGAAGGGAGGGTCTCTTGGTGATAGAAAGTAACATCCTTTGGGCTCCTGAGCCTTTCTGTATGGCTGCTGGCACAGTGTGTGTGCTCCCTGGGTCTGAGAATCACAGGAAACTCATCAGAACATGGAGACAGGGACAGGATAAGGGAGGAATGCATCAGCAGAGCACAGAGGATTTTAAGGCACATGACACCGTAATGGTGAATGCGTGTTATCATACATGTGTCCAAATCCGTAGAACGCACAGCGCCAAGAGTGAACCCTAAGGTAAACTCGGGACTCTGCGCGGTAATGACCTATCGGTATAGGTCCGTCAATTGTGACCAATGTGCCACTGTGCTGGGGGATGCTGATAGTGGGCGAGGCTGTGCATGGGTGGGGGCAGGGCTATATGGGAACTCTGTACCTTCCACTCAACTTCGTTGTCAACCTAAAACTCCTCTAAAAAATAAAGGCTGTTTAAAGAAAAAAAAAAAAAAGCGCTTTTTAAAAAGACCGTAGAGAATAATAGGCTTTGTTTGACCCTGCAGTCACACTGCTACTTGGCTGAGCAGCTAAGAAAACCGATTTGGTTTTTGACTAGATGGTTAAAAGTAGTTACTGACAAATCGTTCCTTTCTGCAGTAGAAATTTTATCTGAGTGGGGTGGCGTGAGTTCCCGGGGATGGATCAGGAATGAATATTTTGAAATTATATTCCTGATTCCGCAATGCGGAAACCGTCATACGAAGAATTTGAGTTGGAAGAAAGATCCCAGACAGCGTCTGGGAGAACGTGCCGTCTGTCTGTGCCCGTCCTGAGCAGCGTCTGTCTCGGGTCCACCCTGGGTGTGCCTCTGAGCGCTGGGCTGTGGCACTCGCCCTTGTCCAAAGCCAGGGGACCAGGGAGTGGCCACCTGTACGCTATACTCACACTTGCCCGATAAATTCAACAGAGCTTGTTTGGGCCTTCCTTTCACCCTGTTAAGTCTATACCGAGGGTAGCCCCATCCCCAGTTAGCTCTTCGTTAAGGATATTTTTTTTTTCCTTCCCCAGTGAGAATTACCTAATTCGTTGGGGCAGTAACGGGATGCCCAAGGAAATAGAGAAGCTTAATAACCTTCAAGCAGTTTTTACTGTAAGTGCGACCTTAAGTTTAATAATTTTCTGTGCTTACGATGTTAGCAGATGCACATGGTAAGTATATGGAAAACATCAGAAATGAAAAGAAGACCAGAAAAATCATCATGATCCCCCTAGCAGGAATAACCGCTCATTTATTTTGCAGATATTTATCGAGCACCTATTAGATGCCAGGCACTGATCTGGGCACTGGACATGTAGCAGTAAACACATCAGAAAAAACATCCCTGGGACGCCTGGGTGGCTCAGTCAGTTAAGCTTCCGACTCTTGATTTCATCTCAGGCTGTGATCTCGCGGTTGTGAGATCCAACTCTGTGTCGGGCTCTGCGTGGAGTAGAGCCTTCTTGAGATTCTCTCTCTCTCTCTCTCTCTCTCTCTCTCTCTCTCTCTCTCTCTCTTTCTCTCTGTCTCTCTCTCTCCCCCTCCCTCTCTCTCTCTCTCCCCCGCCCCCTCTCCCTCTCCCTCTCTCCCCCTCTCCCTCTCCCTCTCTCTCTCTCCCCCTCTGTCTCTCTCCCTCTCCCCTCTGTCCCTCCCTGCCTGTGCTCGCTTGCTCGCTCTCTCTCTCTCTCTCTCTCTCAAAAATAAATACACTTTAGAAAAAGAAAAAAAAAGAAAAAGCATCTCTGGCCTCAAGGAGCTTTTGTCCAAAAGGGGAAGACAGTAAGAAACAGTGATCACACACATGAGTAAATTGTATAGAATGTTAGGGGTCATAAGTATTTTTCTGGGGGGGGGGGTTGTTGGGAGCTTTGGGACTGGGGAAGTGCTCCTTTTCAAATAGGCGGGTCAGGGCAGACCTTCCTGAGAAGGGGCCATTTGAGCAAGAACTTGAAGTTGACGAGAGTGAGCAATGCTGATGAAGAGCTTTGCAGACCGGGGTCACAGCTCCAGCAAAGGCACGATCTCTATTTTTTGGTTCGCTCCTCCTTCAGTGGCCTTTCCCCTGTATTTCTCCTCTTCTCCAAGGTAGGAGGAGCGGTGCTCTCTCTGGGCCAAGAGCGAGAAAATTTATCGGGTCATAGAGCTGAGACATGGTGACTCTTTCTCCTGGGTTAGAACTTTCTTGGGGTTCTCTCACTTTTTTATGACATCAGTGCTTGAAATGCCCCGGAGCCGCTGCCACCTGCTCTGAGAGGTGTTGGTGGGCAGGCTTCTCCAGCTCCCACTAGGCCTAAAGGGGATACGCTCTCCTTTCCTGCCTTCTTTCCTTGAGCCCATGCACATATATGTTATCTCCCTGTTCTGTTACCACTCTATGGCAGGGAAAATACAGTCTAAGGTAAAATGCCAAAGGAAGCAATAGGAAGGAGCAGTGGACCCAGGACAGTCTAGTCATTCATTCATTCATTCATTCATTCATTCATTCTTATTAGTATTTATTCCTTCTGTTAACGTCTCATTTTCATGACGAGCACGGTGCAATGACCGCTCGTGAGCTGACCCACCTATATCTTTACCATCTGGTAATCAAAGACAGAAGAAGAGCTTAAACTCTTCCCGAAACCTCCCTTCCTCAATTCTAAGATATGTGGATTTTCCCCTAAAATCAAAAAGCGTTTATTGGTCAATGTGTACATTGAAAAACCATTGGGAAAATGGTGCAGTGTGCCCCATTTATGTAACTAGTCACCTGGAGTCTTTATCTTTCTATTAACAGATGCCTCACAAAACTTAGAATGGAAACTCAGGGTTGATGCCATCATTGGTATATATCCCTATTTTGGAGACCTCAGTTAACTCAATTACAGAGGATGGGTTCGGAATGATTATTTAGAAAGTAATTCTTGATTCAGTAAAGAGGCCTTGGACAGCTGTTTCATGAAAGAATTTGAGCTGCAATTAAAATACTTCTGATGTTTAAGAGAATGAGCTATGTGGGCTCATTCACGGATTTACTCACCCATCCTTAAGAATACAAACAAGTGTAGAACACGAGCCGCAAAAAAAACAGAGACGTCCACACATCTTCCATTGATCAACACACACCGAGAAGCTCTCCATGAATACCTCTCAAAAAGCAGATGAATAATTACAGACACCAGCACATGTAAATTTCTGTGTTATAGCTGCCTCGCAGGATTATTTGGAAGATGAAATGAAATAACACCGGCATGTGTAGATACCCAGTAAATGTCAGCGTCACGCAAGCTTTCATTTCATCTGACACTGAAGTGCAGCCTGTGTTCAGCTCTGTCCTGGCAGAATATAAAGTAGCAATGACAGGTGTCCCGATTTTTAAACACCCTGCTTAAATTGATAAACTAGAGACTTTAGACTGAATGTGATCTTCTTTTTCTCGATATGAAGTAGGAACTGAGAAATCAAAAAAAAAAAAAAAATCCCTTCCTTTTTGGAATACGGGCTCCGATGCCCTGGTAGTTTTTGGGTGGGTATGGAGAAGGGAAGGCTCGTTCTCCTTTTCCAGGATTAGGAAACAGGCTCTGAATTGTGGAGTGAAAAGAGAAACAAAGGTGATGGGTGATGCCGCCTGATCTCCTCTTGCTTGGTCTCTGCCCCTTTAGGACCTCAGCAGCACAGACCTCATCCGGCCCCGCATCAGCCTCGTGTGCCAAATTGTCCGGGTGGGCCACATGGAGCTGAAGGAGGGCAAAAAGCATACCTGTGGGCTCCGAAGACCTTTTGGAGTAGCAGGTACAGAAAGTCCCAGAGACCTGTAAAGGGTGCAGCCACTGTGAAAAAAAAAAAAAACGGCACGGCAGGGCCTCCGACAATTAAGCATAGAACTTATGACCCAGGAATCCCACTTCTGGGTGTGTCTACCCGAAGGAATTGGAAGCGGAGGGTCTCAAGACATTTGTACACTTGGGTTTAGAGCAACATTATTCACAATAAGCCAAAAGGTGGAAGCAACCCCAGTGCTCATGGAGGGATAAATGGGTAAACAAAGTGTGGTACGTACATACAGTGGAATAGCGCTCAGCCTTACAAAGGAAGGAAATTCTGACCCGGGCTACGACATGGATGAACCATAGGGATGTCGTATAAAGTGAAATAAGCCCGTCACACAAAAAGATAAATACGGTATGATCCTACTCATGTGAAGTAGGTCAGAATCGTAGAAACATAAAATAGAATGGGGGTTGCCAGGGGCTGGGGGGAGGGAGGGGAGATGGGGGGGGGGAGTTGGTGTTTACTGGGGACCGAGTTTCAAGTGGGGAACACGAAAAAAAACTCTGGAGATGGACGGCGTTGTCAGCACCACACGAGTGTGAATGTGCTTCCTGCCGCTAAACTGGGCTTTGAAGAGTAGTTAAGACAGCAGATCTGACGTTACGCATATTTTACCCCCACCACACACGCACACTTAAAGATAGGAGGGTGGGGAACCCCAGGGACCGTGCAAGATGAATTTGGTTGTCAATGTTAGTATCGGACACACAGCATCCACTCCCTTGGCTACCAGTTATCTTTTCTTGGGTCCTGTGTCGTCACCTAGACCTAGACCTAGACCCCGCCTCCTTTGTTTCTTCTTCAGTGCCCAGCACCATGCCTTGCACACAGTAGGACCTTAGGAAAGCCTCAGTTGTGACCACCGGTATTGCCCTGCCTGTGGGCTACGTATTGATTTTGGTCCAGTAAAACTCTCCCTGGAAAGTGGTTTGCCTGTCTGGGAGACTCACTCATCAAAGGCAACATTGTGTTGCTGACTGCTTTCAAAGAGGGTCCTTGGCTTAAATCAAACCCCGCAACCTTCCAAGAGGCCCTGCGTTTTCTTCTGTAGTTTGTTAAATGGAGGAAATACATTCCTGGTCGTACGTGGACGTTTTGCTCCCTGAGACGTTTTGAAAGCTGTCGATGAAATGCCGTAATTCTCCTGGAACAAATGTCCAGAAAATGCTACCAGGATTGACCTGGTGGGTTTATGGATAACGAGGCGGCCTCTGTATCCCATGAGACTGGATGTCGTCATCTCTTGACCAGCCTTGCGCTGCACCTGCTGTCAGGGTCTGCTGGTCTGTGAAGAGGGCACAGCATTACTCCTGATAGAGAGTTAAAGTGAAATCTGAGAAAAGGCAAGGAGCCCTGGCCTAGCACTATTTAGCCATCTAGATGACAATCTACCGAACTAAGGATTTAAGGCATGTTCGAGGTCATTGTCGTTCCAAATGGGCCACAGAGACTTGAAAATCAAGCTTGAGGCTTTTGCTTGCTTTTCTGTTTCAGGGTGTGTGTGTGTGTGTGTGTGTGTGTGTGTGTGTGTGTGTGTGCGCGCGCGCAAATGTAAGGCGAGAACAGTAGTAATTTACTCTGAGACTCGATGCCAAGAGGTTTGGGATAACTATGTGATGGCCTTGACAAAGAACTGCCTCTGGAAGGGGGTGTGCCAGACACAGATTTTTCAGTATTTTTTGTGTGTGTACAGTGTTTGCAGGGGTCTGTTAAGGACTGACAGCAAGTTGATGGCATGGCCCGCTTTTACCGCAGCCTTTCACCAATACTATTATTTCCCAAGCCTAACACATTGTCATTCAGGTTGCTTTGAGAAGGCGTTTCCTTCCTTATCCCTCGTTTTTCAAATAGGAAAAGGTCTCGTATCTCAGTACTTCTCTTAATCTCCAAACAGGTTATCTGGGGAGTGGATTGTGAGCGTGTGCTTTATGGCCAGATTGTAATCCATTAACCAAGGGGTCGCCTCTTGGCTTCGGGTCCTGCCTGGTTTGAGCAGCTGTAGAGTGGTCCGCTCATCAGTTCTCCGGGCAGCAAGGTTTTGCTAGCTTAAGTGATTTGGCCAGGTAGTAATCGCAGTTGGGTTCATACCCTGGCTTTACCGCTTAAGACTTCCGACCTAGGGCAAGTTACGTACCTTTCCTGTGCTCGGTTTCCTCATCTCTTGAAGTAGGGGCATAAAGTATCTGCGTAAATAAGAAAATATATACAATAGGCTTGGAACAGTGCTTTATTGGTTACTCTGCTTGTGCACAAAGAAGCAAATCACCGTATGATCTTCTGTTCTATGCTGCTGGTGCCCTTGGCTTCCCTTTGTTTACATGGAAACCAGGTGCGACCACGTCAAGGCCAAGAGACAGGTGACCACTTCAAGTCATGAGTTTCTCAGGTCTTCATTCGGTTGACACTCCTGACAACAATCTGTGTTCCCTGTGCCTGGGAATTCAGGCTTACCAACAAGTAATCCACCGGTTTAAATTTCTCCAGAACTGAGCGCTGGGTCTCATAGAAATTTCAAAAGCGGGTAATCTGCAGGATTGAGTGGAGCAAATCTAAACGCCTGCATGAGCTCCTGATGAATGGATTGTTCTGCAGGGTGGGTGCTGGGAATGATCGTTGGCAAAGACAGAAGTGTCCCTGCTCTCTCTCTCTCTCTCTCTCTCTCTCTCGTGGCCTATGTTTGCAGATACTGTAATTTTCCATTGTAACGTACTGAAGCCTGAAGCAATTAAGTTCTTTAATTAAGTTTTATCTTTTTCCTAGTGATGGATATTACTGATATTATACATGGGAAGGTGGATGATGAAGAAAAGCAGCATTTTATCCCCTTTCAGCAGTAAGTACTGTGGCATTTATCCCGGGTGACTTGAGACCTGGAATAGTTCTTTGAATGATCTGTTAACACACAAGCAGGTGCTAGGAACCATTGCTCAGTTACAAAAGCAAAAGTCTCAAGCTGGGAGATTGCGAGATAGAAGCTGACAGAAGACTTTATTCAAGGTCCTTTATGTTGGGGTCACACGTAAGAGGGGAAACCTAACTTTCCCGATCCTGCAGACAAGACCTTTGGAATATAAGGGGCAAATCTCTATCTGCTCTAGAAACCCGAGAATGGTGCCATTTAAGCGTCAGGAAGGCCGAAGTATATTTGTACTTTGTCGTGTGGGACGAGTGTCATGGAATACAAGGCATCATGTAGGACAGCACGGGGCTTCTCTTGAGGTCTTGTCAGTGCAGAGCATGGTCTGGTAGGTGTGGAGGCTGCATCTGACAAGCTTCTGGCTGCTTCTACCAGGCTGGAGACCAGGAGGGTGAAAGGCTGCCCAACGCCTGGGCTCCTGCTGGCGAGGGAGAGCCATCCTGGGAGTACATGGAAGGATTCCCTGGAGAGCTCTACTGAGGCCTCCAGACCGAGCTTCAGGAGCCGGAGCCCTGGGTGGGCCACTGGGGAGCTGTTGGTCAGCAAAGGTCAACCCCCATCCATGACTCCAAAGAAGTGTATCTGCGGACACCATTTCTGGCTCTATCAGTCGTGGCTGCCTTGCCCAGGTGCGGGCAGTGGTGGCCTGAATGAGGCCATGGACGATGCTGGAACTGACCCCTAACAGGGCAGTCATGTCAGTGAGGGAAGGTGACTGTCTCAGCCAGCCTACAGCTGCCACAGCAGGTCAGCGGAACAACTGAGAATTCTGGAAACCAGCCCAAAGACGTTTGAGTTAATATATGATTTTTAAAAAAAATAATAGTGCAGATCCATGGAGAAGTATGAACTACGCAGAAAGGAATTGTTTGACAAAATTAGCTCACCATTTATTGAACTGAAGTCAGAACCTTGTCTCACATCTTGTGCCGGATGATTAAACTTATAAGTGTAAGAACTCAAATCTCAAAATATACAGGGAAATAGAATATGTAATAGTGCCTTTTAGGAATCAGACTCCAGAGATTTGACCAAAAAAAAAAAAAAATTTGATAGGTTAAACCACCCCCAAATTTTAAATAACTTATATACAGAATAACATTTAGTAAAATCTTTGCAATGTGTATGAAAAAGAATGAGTATTGTTAATATATAAAGAATTAATGGTAGTAATTCATAAGGATATCAACAGAAAAGAATATATGTGTGTATATATATACACACACAAATATGTACACATACACACACAGAAAGAAACGGCTTATAAATTCCTGGAGAATCAATGAAATGCAAAATAAACAAGGAGGTTTAGTACTGGGTTTGATCGAGTTTTAAAAATATATATAATATCCAGAGTTTGGGTGTAAGGAGATACACAGTACTTATAAGAACATAAAGGGGCGCCTGGGTGGCTTGGTCGGTTAAGCGTCTGACTTTGGCTCAGGTCATGATTTTGTGGTTTGTGAGTTCGAGCGCCGCATCGGGCTCTGTGCTGACAGCTCAGGGCCTGGAGCCTGTTTCCGATTCTGTGTCTCCCTCTCTCTCTGCCCCTCCCCTGTTCATGCTCTGTCTCTCTCTGTCTCAAAAATAAACGTTACAAAAAAAAAAAAGTTTAAAAAAAAAAAAGAACATAAATTGTTACAGTGCATTAAAAGCCTCAAAATTTAGGTATTTCAAAGAATATACTCCATGATTAACAGTGGTTATTTCTGTTGAGTTAACCAAAGGTGATTTTGTCCCATTTGTGTTTAACTCTGTGCTTCTCTTTTTTCCCACAAAAATTACGTATTGTATGTAATTATTTTTAAAGTATAAAAATCTTTATCTTTCAGTTTAAGGCCCACCACTTTGGACCAGTTTCTAAATATAACAGTACCAATAGCTCATGCTAAGTAGCACCTCCTTCATCCAGAGGCTGCTATTAATACTTTTTAAAACATGCACTTATCTAGTATCTTACCACATATATACTGACGCTCCAAGAATGTGGTGAGGTGGATACTTTATGTAGCTTCATGCTAATATGAATTATGAGCTAACTTTCAAATTCATGAATGCTGATCCCACGATAATTATATACACATGTGTTCGAGTATATTAAATAATATACTAAATGTAATAAATATATCAAATATAATTTTTATTAATACATTAAGTGTATTAATATGTCAAATATATGAATATACCTTAAACATTAATGAGTAAATGTTAAATAATATATAGAAAAAATATGAATATATATTTGAATATATTAAAACACGTATTTTACTTATGATAAATATAAACAACTCGCATGTCCACAGATGTTCCTGTTATATCCACCCATATGTAGATATGACGTATTTACAAAGGTTACCACGTATCACTATTATATATGCATTATGTCTTATGTGCGTGTTATATATGAGTATATATATTACATAATAGCAGCATGTATGCACGTGAAAGTTATTCTGTATGTTTGTTTCACTTCTGAGGTGGGTTTCTTCCTCTGGTTATGTGCCTCCCTGCCTAATTTCTGAGCCAGCTCCCATCCGGGAGCCACGTTGAAACAGTGAGCCCTGAAATGGCCTTCACTGTATAATAATACGCGCTTTGAGTTTCTGAGGAACCCAGACCTAATTTGATTACCACTCATTGTGCAGTCAGCAGCCACTGTAAAGCATTCCGTGATGCAAATCACAATCTCTGGTGCTTGAACTCCTGAGATTTATGGCAAATGCTTTCATAACTTATCTCAAGAGCTTTATAGCATGGTATATTAGGGGAGTCTCCTATATGTCTTCTGCCAGTTCATCAAAGAGAAAGCCCTTTGAAAGCACCCACGCAGATCATAGCCACCTCGCTTTTCAGTGAGATACTGCTGTATGTTTCCCTGCGACTATCAGGGTCCAGAACAGAGCCCCGCAGAGAACGCTGGCCTGCGTGTGGGCAAGAGAAGAAAACCACAGCAGAGAGAGAGACTCTTGTACTGCACCGGGCTGACCTGTAGTTCCTGAGAGTGCCCGGGCTGTCAGGAGGGGCTGGATTTGGCTCTTGGATCACCCTGTACGAGCCACAGCCCGAAGGGATCATTAAAATGAAACTTGTTTGCTGCTGGCTGTGCCACTGTAACTCCAAATATAGTTTGTCATCACATGAGAATCTGAGAACATTCTCCAAAAGCTGCTGCGTGCATACTGCTCCTGTATGTCAAGTGTTGGCACCAGAGGGAGGCCTCGGGAGGCATATGATCTTGGCCCATCTCCTCACAGATGAGGAGACTGAGGCCCAGTTAGATGGAACCAGACCTGGAGGCCAGGTCTCCTGCCTCGTCCCCGTTTCTTCGATTCCATTACATCAGCCTCTCCCAGCTCAGAAAGAGCATTAGGCATTGCCTCTGATTTTGTTAACATTTGCCCATCAGTTTGGTTTTGTTGTTGTTGTTGTTCTTGGGGGATTTGTTTTTCCTTTTTCCACTGGGGGCCTGTCTTAGGCACCAACGTCATCTTGGAAATGACCAAGCTGGGCACCCAAAGGAAAAATACAGGAAAGAAAGAGTCTTCAAGTTAGGTATGTCCAATGTTTATAGCTGCAGATTGTTCCCATAGGACCCACCGTATCTGAAGCTGTTGCTACAGAAACTTCCGCTCTTTACCTAACCTCTCATTTCTGACTTTCCCAGAATTGCAATGGAAACCTATATCCGGCAGAGGCAGCTAATCATGTCGCCCCTGATAACATCCCATGTGATTGGGGAGAATGAGCCACTCACTTCAGTCTTGAACAAAGTGATAGCAGCGAAGGAAGTGAATCACAAAGGACAAGGTACAGCAGCCCTACGTACTAAGCTGGGAGTGGGCATTCGAGTTGAGCCCTTGGACTCCTGCCTTTTTGCGCTATCTTTCTCTGATACCAAACAGCCCCTGCTGGGTGGGGATCGCTCACCTCAGCTTCCTGGTAAAGGCTTTTAACACGGAAGAGCACAGAGGATGCATCCAGCGCCGAATTGGATCACAGCTATATTTTGTAAATTGTGTGAAACAAATTTTTATCCCGTGAGTCTTCGCTCAGTTTTGTCTGCCCCACAATCCCAATGCTGACTCTAAGGTAAATGCACAAAGTGAAGGAGGTTTGGGGAAAATTATGTTCCACCCTGTGAATGTTTATCCCGTTACATTAGCTAAAAAGTAAGAGGGAAGAGACCAAAGTAATACAAATGAATAGATAATAATATGGAATAACGGGCTAGCTAGCCAAACATTTGATTGTTTTTAGCGCTTCCATTTATCATTCTGTTGACACAGTTTTAGCTAAGAAATTCTCCTGGAAACTGCATTTTAAGTTCAAATAATAAGAAAAACTAGTTAAAATTTTCAATTTCAAATACCAAGGTGGAGATGATTTGGGGATAATTTTGAAGATGGGGTACTTTTTTTTTTTTTTAACCACCTGTCAGACTGTCTTCTGAAACGGAGGCAGTCAGGAAACACACTAATCATTATTTTCAGCATATTTAGTTTTCCATGTATTCACAGTTGTTCTGGGTAGGAAAGACATGTGAGGAATCATTAAGGAATCTGAAAACAAGTAACAAAATATATTTCTGTTGTTTTGGAACTCATCAGTGGCTGTTAATTAGCACAGTGCCTGCTGTGTGACCCGATATTTACAAATCTGTACCTGTTTGAAAGGTGAAAAGTAAACTTCCGTAGTTCTCTTGCATTTAAACAAAAAATTACTTGGCGCACCTGGATGGCTTAGTTGGTTAGGCATCCAACTCTTGATTTCAACTCAGGTCATGATCTTGCAGTTGTGAGATCGAGCCCTGGGTCAGACTCTGCGCTAACAGCACAGAACCTGCCTGGGATACTTTCTCTCTCCCTCTGCCCCTCTCCCCCAGTCATGCTCTCTTTCTCTAAAATTAAAAAAAAAAAAAAAAATTAAAAGTGAATTACGCAGGCTTCCCTACGTTTCTTTGAGTTTTCCTTCTCAGTTTTTATGAAGATAACAATGTCTCTCTTTTATTTTTTTTTTAACATTTTATTTATTTTTGAGGGACAGAGAGAGAGACAGAGTGTGAGCAGGGGAGGGGCAGAGAGAGAGGAAGACCTAGAATCCCAAGCAGGCTCCAGGCTCTGAGCTGTCAGCCCAGACCCCGACGCAGGGCTCGAACCCACGAACCGTGAGATCATGACCTGAGCCGAAATCAAGAGTTGGGCGCTTGGGGCACCTGGGTGGCTCAGTCAGTTAAGCATCCAACTCTTGATTTGGGTTCAGGTCATGATCCCATGGTTCACGGGTTTGGGCCCTGCATCGGGCTCTGCGCTGACAATGCAGAGTCCGCTTGGGATTTTCTCTGTCTCTCTCTCTCTCTCTCTCTCTCTCTCTCTCTCTCTCTGCCCCTTCACTTCCCCCTCTCTTGAAATAAATAAATAAACCTTAAAAAATTAAAAAAAAAAAAGAGTTGGGGGCTTAACTGCCTGAGCCACCCAGGCACCCCTCGCTTCTTTATAAATACCAAAACTTTCCATTTCTATATAGATTGTTTTGTTCTGTATGATTTCTTCATTTGTCTCTATTCTTAGAAAAGAGGTTCATTTTACTTCCTTAATATATTAGGAATTTAGTTTAATGAAAATGGGAGGTGGCAGATTTGTTTGATTCTCTTTTAAGTGGAAGTGAATTATTCCAGCATATTTATAAAATTGTTGCTTCTTTTTTTCAGGATTTTTTATGCATCTTTACTATATATACAACTACTATCTACTTTGTATATATATACACTATATATATACTGTATATTTTAGTACTTAATCTAATTGTTTCCAGTGATTTAAATACCTTTTCTGCCATTAATACCACACTTTACTACAGCTCTATCTGTATTTTGGTATCTGATTGGGGATATCTTTACCCCTGCTCCTTCCCCCAGAGTAAACATCTGTTCACACCTCCGTCAAATTCTCGAGGAAGTCACGTGATTTTGATGGGAGTGTCATTAAAATTATAAGTTAATGCATTTTTTGCATGGGGGAGAATTTTGCAATGGGGGAGAATTTACATTTTTCTAAGAAAGTATCTGTACATTACTACGACACATGTATTTTTCTCAGCCTTTCTATGCGGGTTTATGGTACAGATCATAAAGAGCACCAAAGTTTATGCTTTATTTCTTTAAAGGGCTTTGGATATCTTTGAAGCTGTTGCCAGGTGACCTCACACAGGTTCAGAAGAATTTTTCACATCTGGTGGATAGATCAACTGCAATCGCCCGAAAAATGGGCTTTCCCGAAATAATACTTCCAGGTAAAAAGCTTTGGCTTGATTCACCTGTGCTGCCTCCTCTGTTACTTCTAACAGGACGGCGGAGGAAACATAAGATCCCACGTGACATTTCGTTACCTGCATCCAACGGTGTCGAGACAGTGGGAAATAACATACAGGGTTGCAGTACCTTGTACCAACCTACCCAGTGCACAAGCCCGAGATAATGCCTCGAAACGTAACTCGGAATTTTCTGTTCCCTCTCTTCCTTTATGTTCCACATAAGCCCCTCTGAAATTCTCCCTGACTTCCCCGTTAAGGAGAGCTAGTGAAAGCATAGGTCCTGCGCCCCCAGCGTGATCGGCTTCATCGCGTGGACCTTTCTCAGGATGACATTCAGCCTTGTGGGCTGCTTGCCAGGGAACGGCAGCGAGGTACCTGCTCAGCCCCGTCTCCGCGAGGCCCTTTGCCCCATTTGCTTAAGCTCCAACTGTGTGCTTGGCTCTCCCCGTACTTGTGGTGACGAGAATGTAAACATTCTGCGGTTTTCTTACTTGAGTTTCGTCTTTTTTGGCACCACAGATGGGTGAGATCTACATATGTGTTCTCTTGAATTCACTGACTTAAGCCATTTATTTCTGAATCTTTACAGCCATAAAGGGAAATCAGCACAAGGACCTTAATATAAGATCTTTATATACATATCCGCATAGGTATTCTCCACATGCTCATCTCCATTCTGCAAGAGTGTTTTGTCTTCTTGTTTTAAAAAAAAAAAGCAGCTTTGGTAATACTCTTCACTGAACGCCCTGTTACTCCTACAGCAAGAGCAAAGTCTGAAACAATGCAATGGAGTTTATTTGGGGGACAAGATGAATTTGTCTTTGAAATCTGGCTGGGAAGATTCTTGTCTCCTCTTTTTTTTTTTTTTTTTTTTTAACGTTTATTTATTTTTGAGACAGAGAGAGACAGAGCATGAACGGGGGGAGGGTCAGAGAGAGAGGGAGACACAGAATCCGAAACAGGATCCAGGCTCTGAACTGTCAGCATGGAGCCTGATGCGAGGCTCGAACTCACAGACTGTGAGATCATGACCTGAGCCAACGTCGGATGCTCAACCGACTGAGCCACCCAGGCGCCCCACTTGTCTCCTCTTTCTAACCAGTGGGATTGGTTCCTGACTGCCAGGGCTATAATAGACTTCGAAAAATCATCCAGGATAATGGCCACCAGACGCTGGTCTTTGGATCAAGCTCGTCAGGATCACCTGCTACAGGTTCCCAGCATTTTCCAGACTCTGATTCAGTTTGTAAGGCCCGGGCTCCCCAGGTGATCCTGGTGACCGGCCAGGGTTGAGAAACAGAGGTCTAGACCCAAGTCCCCCACCTTGCGTCTCCTCATCTCCGTTTGGACAACCCGACTCTCCCCTCCAGCTATGGCGCCCCTCTCTGCCCTCATCTTCCCAGCCAGGTTCTTGGAAGCGGTTGCGTACTCTCTATCTCTAGTTCTGCGTCTGCCGGTCACCCTTCCCCGCCCCCCCCCCCCCCCCCCCGTCCTGTCCAGAGTGGCTGTCATTAGAGTCACCAAAGATTGCAGTGTCCCTAAACCCGGTGGATATGTTTTTAGCCTACTGATTGTCTCTGGTGTTCTTAGCGGCATGTGACATTGTCTGCCGCTCCCTGTTGAAATGTTCCACCCTTCTTGTCAGAGACCTGCACTCTCCTCTTTTTCTCCACTCCCCTTTGCTGCCTTGTCATCTTCTGTTTTGCCTTTCAATGTTAAGAGCTCCTCAGTATTTGGTCCTTATGTCCCGGATTAGTTTGCTTGGGCTGCCACAATGAAGTACCACAGGCTGGGTGGCGAAAGCCTCAGACATGTACTGTCTCACAGCTCTGGAGGCTGCACGTCCGAGATCAAGGGGTCAGCAGGGTTGGTTTCAACCCTGAGGCCTCCCTGCTTGGCTTGGAGATGACCGTCTTCTCGCTGTGTCCCCACATGGTCGCCCCTGGGGGCTCTGTGTTGTGTGCTGATCTCATCAGGACACAGGTCCTGTTGGATTAGTGCCCACCACGTGACCTCTTTTTACCTTAATCACCTCTTTAAGGGGCTGACTCCAAATACAGTCACATTCGGAGGTGCTAGAGGCGAGGGCTTCGGCATATGAGTTGAGGGGGAGCAGTTCAGTCCGTGACAGGTATCTTTTCCTTCTACGGCTCCTACCCGGCTGGATCACTCTCCTCTCTTTAACTGGCTAGTTCTTCCTCACAGTCCCCACTTGGGACTTGCAATCGTTTGCATGTAGACTGGCTCTTCTGTTGTGTTTTATCCAAGAGATTGGCAGCCTCATCCACCCAGTTGCGCCAACGAGAAGCCTGAGACTCTCTCTTGAACCTCCCCTTTCCTTTATGCCTCACGCAAAATTAGTGGCCAAGACTTTCCAGTCTTACCTTTGAAAGACCTCTCTAATCCACCCCCTTCTCCCTGTCTCCATTGCCACTTCCTTAGTTGTAGCTACTGCCATCAGTTCCCTGGGCCACCATATGTTTGGATAACAATCATATGTCCACTGCCTCCGGACCTTTGCACATGTTACTTGCACTTCCCTTTTACTCTCCTCCTTCCAACATCCGTTCAGAGGAAAGATTTCCACACCTTCCAGACACAGTTGAGACTTAGTGTTATACCTTCACAGAGCCTGGCCTTTTCTTTCCTCTGTAGTGATCCGTTTCATCATGTGGTTATCTGATCATGCTTCTCTCCCCCACTAGACTGGAGGCTGTGTGAGAGCGAGGCTGGCGCATGGCTCACCACCGTCTCCCAAACGCTTAGCACAGCGCTTGCCACGGAGCAGGTGCCCGGTCGGTTTTTCAAATGAATAAATGAATAGCATCTCATCCGATGATACCGTAATTTATTCAGCCAGCTGTCGATTGTTGGAAATTGAGGATTTTCCAGGTTTTCACTTTTGGAAACAGCACCACAGTGAAGATCCTTACAGACTTATAAGATTTGTTTGCTCACATTCTCAATACTTTGGGATAAATATTACCAGTGAGCTTGCTTTGTCAGTTAAGGCTTTTAACACAAATTGTCAGTTTCTCTACCGACACGGTGTGCACCATGAGGATTTCAAAGTGTGAAGGATGAATTAGCCCCCATTCCTTCACCTTAACCAACTGTGGGCAATACCTTCCTTTCTTCTAAGCAGATAAGAGATGAAAATGAAAAGCGCTCCAAATGTGCACCCCCCATTTTCTTCTAGGGCTGGAAGGTTTCATTTTTTTTTATGCTGGAAGGCAGTTTAATATTAGTATAGATTTTAGACTAATTGAACAACACCTGGTCTTCCCAGTCAGAAACTTGCTACACCTTTCATTCATTCTAGGTTTTGTTCAAGCATCTCAAGAATATTTAATTTGTTTTCGCTGTGGGGGCTCTTCACTTGCTAATTAACTAATTTTTTAAAATGTTGTGCTGGGTAACCAAGAAGACGCCAAGCAGAAATTTTCCTGATAGTGTAAAAATAGTGACACTTATTGAATAATGACACTTAAAAATAATGACACTTACTAACTAATGATTTAAATGAGCGTATTCTACAGGCTTTTAGGAATAGTGTCTATCTCATCAAGAGCATTATATGGATTAAATAGATGATTGCCTAGAAGACACTCTGAACAGTGCCCAGGGACATAGTGAGCAGCCAATAAATACGAGCCTTCCTTATGATCAGATGTGTTAAAACAACAAACTTCAAGGCATTATTGAAAAAACTACCCCGCTGTAACCTCAAGATACATTGTGTACTTATTATTAGACAGCAGTGGTTAAGAAAGAGAACAAAGGATGGCCATTAAAAAGAGTTCATTAAAAGAAAATGAATTAAAAAAAAAGAATTTTTAATTAATTAATTAAAAAAAATTTAAATCCACATCAGTTAACATAGTGTAATAATGGTTTCAGGAGTAGAATTTAGTGATGCATCCCTTACATACAACACCCAGGGCTCATCCCAACCCGTGCCCTCCTTGATGCCCCTCACCCATTTAGCCCCCCCAAAAAGAGTTCATTTTCAAACACGGCATTTCAAAGCCACTTTGGTAGGTATGGAAAGGTGGGATGAGGGAAGCTGAATAGGGCAATACACGTAAAAACTTCTGCGATATGCATGGCTCTCTGTAAAGGCAGAAAGCTTCGTCGTTTGTTTGTATTCCATATCTCCTTACATCCTGAAAGTTACAAGTGACTTCTGTCAGCACCGCTCACAGGATGGGTCGTGCCGTTGCAGGCGACGTACGGAATGATATTTATGTCACCCTGATCCACGGCGAGTTTGACAAAGGGAAAAAGAAGACACCGAAGAACGTGGAGGTGACCATGTCTGTGTACGACGAGGCGGGCAAACTCTTAGAGGTATGGGGGACTGCCCCGAAATCCTGCTCCCATGACACACTTCCTTCCAACCACGGCGGGCTTTGACCTGACATGGCTTGTTCTCCACAGGAACGTGCGTTGGGCTTTTCATAAGGAAAAAATAGGAAACCTGTTAAATTTGTGATTAGCACTGGCCGACTTTACTGATAAACCCACGTAGACTCTTCTTTTTGTTGTTTCTCCTGTTCTAAGAAGTGCCTCAAGCCCCTAATGGTTTCGGGTGTATGCTCTTGCTCCAGAAGTTCTATATCGTTGCCAAGGTATACGGCCACTTTCAAGCCTGGTAGGTCCCTGTGGGGCTTGAGCGAAGGCCCAGAAGGCTCTGAAGGGCACATTCCTCTGTGGAGTAGAGAGTACTGTGTTAGAGGGGCTAACAGTGCGGTGGACCCTGGTACAGGGATGACTTATGTGTGCTGTTGATGGGGCCCTTGAGCCCCATGACTTCAGGTCCACGGCTTCTCCTGACTGCTCACTTCACAGCTTTGCTAACCAGCTCAGAAAGTGCCCCCTTTGAGGCCTGCCCCTACTGAACCGAGTGGCTCATTACTAGGAGACAGAGCCCTGAGTTTCAGTGAACACGCTGTACCTGGGCAGCAGGTCCTTAAAGCAGAGCGTAGACAGGCCCTCACACACTGGCGTGTCTGCACCCATGCCGTAGCTCTTAGTCACTCTCGCTGCGCCTCCGCTCCCTGCGAGGGGAGCGGAGGGAAGGAGAAGGTATGGCTACAGAGGAGAAGGCAATAAACGTTGCAGCAAAGAGCGGTGTTAGGATGGTGTTGGGTCCCTTAGTGATGACCACAGTTATATACCTAGACCCTCAAAGAAAGTGGTAGAAAGTCATTCTTACCCTAGCCTTCAGCCCCCAGATGTCATCGGCTGCTATGTGCCTACATAAGGCGTGTGCTGGCCACATGGAGGATAGAGGGCTCACTCATGGTTCGTTTCCTAGATAAAATTATCCCCCTTTAGTATTTACCCCCAAAATACAAAAACTTGGACCCAAAGGGATGTGTGCACCCCTGTGTTTATGGCAGCATTATTTACAATAGCCAAATTAAAGAAACGGCCCAAGTGTCCGCTGACTGACGAATGGATGAAGAAGATACGGCATATATATACGATGGAGTATCATTCAGCCATTAAAAAGAATGAGATCTTGGCCATTTGCAGCCACATGGATGGAGCCAGAGAGTATTATGCTAAGCAAAATAAGTCAGTCAGAGAAAGACAAATACCATATGATTTCACTCACGTGTGGAATTTAGGAAACAAAACAAACGAGCCAAGGGGGAAAAAAGGAGAGTGACAAACCAAGAAACACCTTCTTAACCATAGAGAACAAACCGGAAGGGATATGGGTGGGGGATGGGTGACGCAGGTGATGGGGATTAAGAGTAGACGTATCATGCGCACTGAGTATTGTGTAGAAGTGTTGAATCACTGGGTTGTGCACCTGACACTAATAGAACACCATGTTAACTCTGTCGGAATTAAAATGAAAACACTCTCCCCTTTTCATTTTTTCGTTCCATCCAAAGAAAGCCATTCATCCTGGTGCTGGATATGAAGGCATTTCAGAGTACAAATCAGTGGTCTATTACCAAGTCAAGCAGCCCTCTTGGTATGAGACTGTCAAGGTGAGACACGCCATTTGTCATCTCTAGCATACATGAGACCTTCTTTAGGTTCCTTTCTTCTTTTTACCCACAAGTCAGCTCTTCTGTATCCTAAAGTTTTAGATAGGTTGCCTGCGGTGTCCTATGAGAAATGAATCGATGCCATTCTGTACCAGAGTATCTCTAACCCCGGATTCTTAAGTAACATTCTTACTGATAAATGGGTAGGAATTTGACTGAGGAAGCTTGTAGTTGTAACGATGTAACAGGCTGCCAAGATGGTCCAAAACCAAATGGAAATTTTCACTCTCTGTAAGCCGTTGCCTAACATCTTTTTTCTTCTTGGCCTCTAACCAAGTTTTCTGGGCCTCTTCTCAATTTAAATATGTGTATTACAAATTCCCAAGTGCTTTTCAGATAAGTCATCTCCTGTGCGTCGCCTAATAGCCCTCTGGCTGAAACAAGCAGTGTTGCAACACCCTTTCTGATTAGACTCAAAAATGCCAGGTGACTTTCCAAGATCCTGTAACTGCTTAGTGTCCAAACCTAAATTGGAGCCCACTTCTTTTGAATCCCAGGCTCCGTCAGGTCTTTCGGATTGTCAAAGTCTTATGAGGTCTCCATAGAAAACTCAAAAGGAAAAAAAACTGCACTAACATCTCAATTCAGAAGTAACCATTTTCTACAGTTTTATATAATTCATTTGTTTTGGGTTGTGGTGTTTATAACAGGTTTATAGTGTGCTTTTTATTTTAAAAAAATTTTTTTAATGTTTATTTATTTAAGAGAGAGGGGGAGAGAAAGAGAGAGAGGGAGGGAGGGAGGGACAGAGCATGAATGGGGAAGGGGCAGAGAGAGAGGGAGACACAGAATCAGAAAAGCAGGCTCCAGGCTCTGAGCTGTCAGCACAGAGCCCGACGTGGGGCTCAAACCCACAAGCCGCGAGATCATGACCTGAGCTGAAGTCGGACACTCAACTGACTGAGCCACCCAGGCGCCCCTATACTGTGCTTTTTAAAACTACTTATCTCAAGGGGCACCCCGGTGGCTGAGTAGGTTAAACGTCTGACTCTTGGTTTCGGCTCAGGTCATGATCTCATGGTTCGTGGGTTCGAGCCCTGCCCTGGGCTCCACACTGAGATTGAGATTCTCTCCTCTCTCCACCCCTCCCCCACTTGCGTGCTTGCTCTCTCTCTCAAAATAAATAAACTTAAAAAAAAAAAAAACAACTAATTATCTCGAGGCATTGAAAGTTCTTTAGAAATGGATTTCGAGATACTTACGTAACGTTCCATTATATAATCATGCCATAATTTATTTAACTATTTGCCATAAATTCTCTGCTCTTTTTATGGCCGTGTACTTCTCTTTTCCCCTGTCCCCTCTATATATGTAAACAGCAAAAGACTCCTTGTCCCCAGCATTTTACCTTTTCCTTCTGTTACAGGCCCTAATTATTACCATATCAGTATACACCTTGCAGGCTGGAAGTTCCTGTATAGACCCCAAGTGCTGATCTTTTTCCTCTGAAGTATTTCCTCTTTCATACTTGAGAAAGTTCAAGAAACTTGTAATATCCCCATTCTCAGAACCCACAATAGGCAGCGAAGATGGTTTCTCTTGAAATTTTTCTAAGTTTTGAATATAACTAAATCTGTGTTGAACGGAAGCTTCCTCCAAATCTTACTCTTTAGGAATTAGTGCTGCAATCAGACACTAAAAATAAGCCTGATTTTTAAAAATGACCCATGAGTGCAACACATTATGTACACGTAAACTGGAAGTTTTTTTTATTATTATGCAGGTATCCATTGCTATAGAAGAGGTTACTCGCTGCCATATAAGATTTACCTTCCGACACAGATCATCTCAGGAATGTAAGTATCAGAAGCTCTAAAATGTGTTTCTGTTGAAATATACATATAGTATACGTGTGTGTGTGTGTGTGTGTGTGTGTATGTCTAAAATGTATTTCTGTTGAAATATATGTATACATATACATATATTTACACATATATACGTATACGTATATTTACTGTTTACAATATGTATACGTATATTTACTATTTACAATATACAATTTACAATAGTAGACATACGTATACGTATATTTACATATATATACGTATACGTATATTTACTATTTATAATATACAATTTACAATAGTAGATATACGTATACGTATATTTATATATATATACGTATACGTATATTTACATATATATATGTATACGTATACGTGTACATATATTTACTATTGCTTGACAACACTTTTGTGGTTCTGGTGAGCGAAGTCCTTGGAAACTAGATACTTAGCATCATTACTTCGGTCAGGATTCACTTGTGCTAAGGAAATCAGAAAAATGGACTTTTCTGGGCTTCCAAGATCTGTGTTTATTGTTCTATATAAGAAGGCCCCCAAAATGTGTTCTGTGAACACTGAGGTTCTGTATCATGCTGATAGATGCTCTATGGCAAAAAGGGTTTCCCAGTCAAATGGGAACAGGAAATGCTGTATATTCTATCTCTGCCTTAGACGTTCACAGTGTATGTTGCCTTATTGCTGAGAAGTCCCGCAGCAAGGAAACCTGTTGATCTGTTGTCCCCCCAGATAAACTCTTTTCATGGAAAAAACTGTTTCAAGCTTTAGATCATAGCTCATGAAATGACTGCTCGAAAGTGTAAACAGAGAACAAAATTGATTATTTTCAGACTGATCATAAAATTTCTGGAAATGTCTTATTCTCATTCCGCACCACATAAACATGCAATTCTTCATTCCAGACTGAATTTCCTGAACACCCTCCACAAACCAGGCTGCAGGCCAGGCCCTGCATCCATGATAGGTCATGGGTAGTGCTCTGAAGTCTCTGTTGGCCTGGGTAGGACGATGAACAATAAAACAGACGATTAAGGTCAGAACTTTGTGGTAAATGCTCCCCTAGCAAAGAGTTGTGAGGGAGCACGTAGCATGGTATCCAACGCCGTCTGGGATTTGTGCGTAAGATTGCTACCTCCTCGCCGAGGCTTGAAGGTGTAGGAATCGAAGTCAGCCCACTCAAGAGTGACGATGGAGAAATGTGTTTGAAACCCACAAAGTGAACGCAGCAGGCTGAAGTCAGAACAGTGGGAGCAGTCATAATATTGGGTCGAACCCCATGAAGTTGCTATTTTTTTGTAGGTCAGTGTCAAATAGTCAAGTATCAGCAATTTCATACAGTTCTATATAATACTGAGCTAGGATTTATCGAGCCCTTAGTTTATACAAGACACTAAATGAATCTATTTGCATACTGTTTAGTGTCCCCAGTAAACTGATAAGATACATACTGCTTTTATCCACCTGTATACAGAAAAGAAGGTGAGTACAGAGAAATTAGACACTTGCCCAGGATCACAGGGCTATGAAGTGAGAGAGCCCAGCTTAACAGACACCTCAGCAACCCGAATTCAAGCCGGCTGGAGCCACATCATGCAGGTTGAAGGTTATGTTGACCCATATTACGGAGGTGCCATTAAAAGGTTTTTGTGGTTTGATACATGTTTATAACAACTTTATTCATAATCTCCCCAAACTGGGAATGTTGTAAATTTGCCTCATGGCTACCTACCACCAGGAGAATGGATAAACAAATTGCAAATGTAGTCATATAGTGGGTTACGGCTCACTCAATCTAGGGGCACATAGCCCCAGCACACCTCAGAGTTGTGCCCTTGATGAGAACAGGCCAAAGGTTGCCCCAGCCATCGGCACCTAACTAGGGGGCACCGTGAGCTCAGAGGCCAGCACCTAAAGATCTGGAGGGAGGTGCTCTGCTTTCTTGGGGAGACTGGACCCTCCTGGCACCTGGATTAGTATCTTAGAAGTAAGAGGTGGCATCATAAAACCTTGGAGTGTGATTAATACTTCACTGAGTCTGTCTTAAAGCAACAGAAGCGAGATATCTCATGAAGGTGTTTTGGAGCAGGGAGTCTCTCTGACGGAAGGTAGATAAGGTGTTGAGTGGAAAAGGACTGCTTGGAAAGATCCTCTAGAAATATATAGGGAAGAGTTGCGGTGCCTGGGTTGCTCAGTTGGTTGAACACCTGACTTCGGCTCAGGTCATGATCTCCCAGCTTGTGGGTTCGGGCCCCGCATCGGGCTCTGTGCTGATGGCTCGGAGCCCGGAGCCTGCTTCAGATTCCGTGTGTTCCTCTTTCTCTGCCCCTCCCTAACTCGTGCTCGCTCTCTCTCTCTCTCTCTCTCTCTCTCTCTCAAATAAATAAACATTAAAAAAGAAAGAAATCTAGGGAAGAGTTGAACAGAACCAGGGTGGGAACAGAAGGGATGGAGAGAGAAGGTGCAGGTTTCAGAGGTATTCAGAACTGGGAGCTGACACCGGGGTGGACTCAATGTCGACATCCACGTTTCTGATTTAGACGAGTGGCTAGTTGCTGGTCTCATTCATTTGCAAATGTAGGGGAAAAAAAAAAAACTTACGTGGAGGTACCAGAATCTTTCACTTTGGGGAATATTTCCTTTGAGGAGCCTGTGCCACGCACAGTACCTGTGACTTATTGTAGCTTGCTGAGCAGTGTCGATTATAGCATGATTGAATATCACCCCCCTGGAGCAAAATGTGAAACCATCCATCACAGACATCACTTCCTGGTATCTTGCTGGACTGCTCAGACATGTTTATTTTTGTCTTTTTAGCCAGAGATAAATCAGAGCGAGCCTTTGGGGTGGCCTTCGTGAAACTGATGAACCCGGATGGCACCACGCTGCAGGATGGGAGGCACGATCTGGTGGTTTATAAGGTGGGGCTAATAGAACCAGGCTCAGAAAACTACTTAGGAAGTATTCACCCCCTCTGAAGTTGGTTCAGAATTATGCACATAAACATCGGAAACTTCTCTAGAGGGAGAAGTGCTTGTCCCTTCAAGTCTAGAAAAACCAGAGGACTCTGGTCACTCCAGCTGCGTGGTCTCTCCCATCCCCTTTCTGGAAGGAGTGGATCGTATTATTGTAAGTCCTCTAGAGGACACCTCTCCCTGTCCTGCAGATGGTGTTCTGTGGCTGTGAACAGTTGAGGGCTGCCTCCCGCCTCTCCCCTGCATCGTCCTGTGTGGAACAGTTGCACTGTTGGGCTTTGGTTAGAGTATGGTGGGCATGGGAGGATGTGGTTTCCATATCACCGAGAGCCAAGCACCATTTCTCTGCGAGGGGACCTTGCTTCCTTCCCCAGCAGCGTGGTCCTCATTCTTCAACTGCTACAGAATTATCCCTTCTACTGAGATTTTACACTCGAAAGTAGATGTGGGAAGGTCTCATTTATCTAACAATATCACAGAGTTGGTAGCTTCTTGGAGATGCATCTGCCTGGGTTGTTTGTTTTTTTAAGTTTACTTATTTATTTTTGAGAGACAGAGAGAGAGAGAGAGTAGGGGAGGAGCAGAGAGAGAGGGAGGGGGAGAAAATCCCAAGCAGGCTCTGCACTGCCAGTGGGACTTGAACTCACAAACCGTGAGATCATGACCTGAGCAGAAATCATGAATGGGATGCTTAACTGACTAAGCCACCCAGGCGCCCCTGCCTGGTTGTTTTGTTTTGTTTTGTTTTGTTTTGTTTTGTTTTGTTTTGTTTCGTTTTGTTTTGTTTTGTTTTTTTCTTTTAAAGAGCTCCTTAGTTCACAGATGGTTTTGGAAGGCATGGCAAACTATTTCTTCCCAGTGAATCCAGTCAACCCATCAACCCAGTGAGGTAGAATTGTGACCATTTACAGGTTCAAGAAAATGAAATCCAACCTCATTCTTTAATATTTATTTATAGCAGAGACCTAGGATGTTCTCAGTTTGTAGTTCACAACTCACTCCATTTTTATTCAGCGTTGAAATTATTTCTGGGCTCAAACCCTGGAAGAATATCACAGTTGTCTTAGAGTTGGAGGGAATGTACGTATAATTCGAGAAAGCCTTGTCCCGCACCCTGGAAATGCATCATGCTCATGGTAGAAACTATTTTTATTCGCATCTACGAGATTTTGCCCAACATTTGGTGTTCCTGTCATGCTTCCTTTTCAGGGTGACAACAAGAAAATGGAAGATGCTAAACTCTACCTGACCCTGCCTGGAACCAAGGTAGAGATGGAAGAAAAAGAGCTCCAAGCATCCAAAACCCTGGCCAACTTTGCCCCAACCAAGGATAGCACAAAAGACAGCTTTCAGATTGCCACCCTCATTTGCTCCACAAAGCTCACCCAGAACGGTAGGTGTGGTTACCATAGTGACACCACAGTGACTTGTCTGTTTGGCCGCCCTGGGCTCTTTGTTAGACCCAGGGGGCTAAACCACATGGGGCTGCGTCTTCTGAGGCGGAGTGCCAGGTGCTTTAGATTCCTCTCTTTGTCCTTCACTTGACGTTGTGGGTACTACTGGTCAAATAGCTAATGCTCTTTCTGAAGTTATCTTGCCTATCTTTCAAATAGGATGAAAAGTATCTTGGTACGGTTTTGTTTTTTTTTGTTTTTTTTACATTTATTTATTTTTGAGAGACAGAGTGAGACAAAGTGAGAGTGGGGGAGGGGCAGAGAGCGAGGGAGACACAGGATCGGAAGCAGGCTCCAGGCTCTGAGCTGTCAGCACAGAGCCCGATGCGGCGCTCGAACCCGCAGACCGTGAGATCATTCATGACTTGAGCCGAATTCGGACGCTCAACCGACCGAGCCACCCAGGTGCCCCTTGGTAGTTTTGAATATCATAAAACCCCTAAGTGTATTCATCAACAGAGGCTGAAAAATTGTAGAAGTCTTACTTTTCCTTCCTTCAAGGCAGCAAAGAACTCTACTAAGGTACTCTATATATTGGATGAAACAACAAATGTTGGTAATAAGGGGGTGAGGATACTGGCAGAGAAGAAGAACCAGTCTCCTACCCAAACAGGTATGGCCAAGGGCAGGGAGGGTTTCCTGTCAGAATTCCATCCGCCACCCACCCCACCTCCCCCCATAGAGCCTCCTCTTTCCCACTTTTTTTCCCAAGCAGTGAGGGACTTTTCATTAAGTCGGCCGAATAGGTCAGATTCACTTTGTTCCTTCTTGAAACCTCTGGTATCAGTTTTAACTTCTCCTCTGTGTATGATGGCATTTCTCATTCACTTAACTTAGGTTATGTGTAAGGAGTTCTGCTGAGCAGAGTTAGGCGAGAATTAGGAACTCCGGAAACGTGCCGTAGAAATCCTATAGCCCCTGTGACGTATAGAGGATTAGTCCCTTTGGCCTCTTAGAAGATTTGGGAGAGGAACACGGCCAGGGCTCTGCCTTACAGAAGTGCTCAGGGGTAGACAAAACAGTTTAGACATAAGGTACACTCAGGGATCAGATGTTGGCCGGTCCTTAGAAAGAGAGGGTCAGTATTGTTTGTTTTGATGAAGCGTGGTTGGCTAGAGAATATGATAGGATTTCAACTTGGACGAGTGGCCAGACTCAACAGAGTGAAGTGCAGAGCCGGGACATATGGGAAAGTGAAAACACACTCACCAAGAATTAAGCCAGAAAAAAAGGCAGAACTGCAGAGACAGTGAAAAGCTTCACGGTGGCAAAGGCCCCGAGGGGAGAAGGAGGGAGGAACAGGCAGAGCACAGGGGGTTTTTGGGGCGGTGAAACCAGGGTATATGATACCGTGATGGCTACGTAGATGCCTGTCAAAACCCACAGAAGGTACTACACAGAGTAAACCCTAAATGTTAACTGTGGGCTTTAGTTAATATACTGTATTCATATGGGGTCATTAATTATACCGAGCATACCACAATAATACAGGATGCTAGGGGCGCCTGGGTGGCTCAGTCGGTTGGGTGTCCGACTTCAGCTCAGGTCATGATGTCACCGTCTGTGAGTTCAAGCCCCGCGTCAGGCTCTGTGCTGACAGCTCAGAGCCTGGAGCCTGTTTCCGATTCTGTGTCTCCCTCTCTCTCTCTGCCCCTCCCCCGTTCATGCTCTGTCTCTGTCTCAAAAATAAATAAACGTTAAAAAAAAATTTAAAAAAAAATACAGGATGCTAGTAGGGGAAGTCGGGGGAGCACTGAAAGGGGATGGGGGAACTGTCTGTAGTTTGTACTTAATTTTTCAGTGACCCTAAAACCGCTCGGAAAAACAAAGTCTTTTTATTGAGAAAAAGAAACAGCAGGCAAGCCAGAAAACATTCCTAGCTTCAGAG
Organism: Prionailurus bengalensis; assembly: GCF_016509475.1. Classification (NCBI taxonomy): domain Eukaryota; kingdom Metazoa; phylum Chordata; class Mammalia; order Carnivora; family Felidae; genus Prionailurus; species Prionailurus bengalensis. The sequence goes on along the minus strand of NC_057344.1, from coordinate 32,790,476 downwards.
AAGATAGGACAGTATTACATCAGTGGCACGATCCTTCTTAGGGAAAAAAGTAAATGCAGTCAACGGCTGGAACAAGGTTAAAATGGTACAGCAGTTATGGAAGATGATTTAGAAGGTGGATCAAAGATCGGAAATGTGTTCAGACCCTTTGACCCAACTGTCTCACCCCTAGAAATTAAACCTAAAGAAACAATGAAAGATACGCACAAAGATTCACGTGTGAAGATGTCTTCCTGATATTCCTAAGAGGGGAAAGGTGGAAACAATCCACGTGTCTAGTAAATGGGGGCATTATCATGTAATTAAATAAAATACGGGCAGCCGCCAAGTGTATTTCCAAATGTAATCAAAGGCGTGGGAAAATTTTAACAGCATGAGGGGTATAATCCTAGTTTTGTTCAGATCCACGTTGACTATTTGGGGCCAGTTGCCTGGATGCAAGTCCCAGCTCTGACACTAGCTGTTTCAGCTCAGGCAAGTCACGTGGTCTCTTTGTGACTTGGTTTCCTCATCTTTACAATGGGAGCAAGACTGGGGTGCCCGGGTGGCTCAGTCGGTCAAGCGCCTGACTCTCGATCTCGGCTCAGGTCATGATCTAACAGTTCATGGGTCTAAGCTCCGTGTCGGGGTCTGCTCTGACAGCCCAGAGCCTGCTGGAGATTCTCTGTCTCCCTCTCTGCCCCTCTCCTGCTCACTCTCTCTGTCTCTTTCTCTCTCTCTCTCTCTCTCTCTCTCTCTCTCTCTCTCTCTCTCTGAAAATAAATAAATACACTTAAATGGGGTAAGCGATGAACCACAGGAATCTACCCCCAAAACCATACTTTACACACTGGTAGCCAATTTGACAATAAATTATATTTAAAAACATGGGAGTGAGACTAGTATATATTTCAAAGAATGAAGTAAATTAAAGCCAGTAAAAGCAAGATAAGTGTCTAACCCACTAGACACTTGGGACGGTTCTTATTTTCTGTATTCTTTCTGTCACTTTCCAAACTTTTAACCATGACATGTTAAAATGTTACTTGTTGAAAGTATGGTAGCAGACACGAGGCATTAATGCACTTTTAGGACTATTCAGGGATAATCAAGAGAGACAGCATTTACCTAGTAGATGATGCCCTCCAGAGATTAGACTTCAAATAAAGCAAGGGATAAAAGTAGGTAAAATTAACTTCGAACAAATAGCAAAGGGAATTTCCATCAGAGATAACCGGATTGTTCAATTGCTCATTATCTCCAGTCAAAAAATATAGAAGCTTACTGACAGCCGTACTCAAACACTTGATCTGCTGATACCTACACTGCTTATCTTGTAGATGTTCTAAACCCGTGCTGTCCCACTGTGGCGGCCGCAAGACATGCGGAGCTTGTGAAATTCAGTTAGTGTCAGAGGAAGGTATGAATTCAGTTCCTCGGTTTCCGCCAGTCCCCTTTCTGATGTCCTGTTGGATTCGTGCTGCTGGGGGCTTTTGTGTGGGGCGGCAGATACACAGATTCTCCGTCAGCCGAGAAAGTTCCATCAAATGGAATTGCCCTCTGTTTTGTTGTCTTCCCCATTCTTAGAGTTTAGGTCTCAAAAAAAAAAAAAAACCCCATCTTAACATACTGAAAAAAAACAAACAAACCCCAAAACCTAAAGTCTTATATAAAATCCCATCCCAAAGAAGGTTTAAAGAGGCAAATTCATCAGAACCAGGGAGGAGTGATGTGCTGTCATCGTGACCATGGAGGGAGAGGACAGATGTGGGAGAAGTTAAGAGGACAGCAGGACGTCCTGAGCGTCAGAGGAAATGGGGTATTCCAAGGGACAAATAATAATAAGGATCGTGGGCTGCTCATGTATTTGCCTTCTTCTAATTTGATGGAAATCATAACCAATTCAATGAATTCCGAGAAAGAAAAAGCTGTAAAACAGTACAAAACCATCAACTCTAAGAGGGCATTTACTGATAAAGAGGGTAGTGTTCTTTCACACAGAGACCATGACCAAGGGCATTTCTCCTTAGCCTTATGAGGACTGTTCAGACTCAAAAGGGTTAAAAGCCACTGGCCTTTGTTACAAACAGAGCTTTTTTTATTTTTTTATTTTTTTATTTTTTTATTATTTTTATTTTATTTTATTTTTTTTAATTTTTTTTTCAACGTTTTTTATTTATTTTTGGGACAGAGAGAGACAGAGCATGAACGGGGGAGGGGCAGAGAGAGAGGGAGACACAGAATCGGAAACAGGCTCCAGGCTCTGAGCCATCAGCCCAGAGCCCGACGCGGGGCTCGAACTCACGGACGGCGAGATCGTGACCTGGCTGAAGTCGGACGCTTAACCGACTGCGCCACCCAGGCACCCCCAAACAGAGCTTTTAAACTCTTCATGTATTCGTTTTTTCAAAACCAGATCAGGCTCGATTTATATGGGATCATTTGTTGCCGGGTCCTTATGGAGGGTGACCGTAGATTTGTGTCTCCAAAAAAGGGAGAGGGGAGTTCAAGTCCCTGCAGGTGGGGCCCTGGGCTGGGCGATTCCTGGTTATTTCTTTTACCCTCCAACACACTAGCACATGAAGACATCAGTGTTGCTATTATTATCCTGTTTACTGCTCAGAAAATTGAATTAAAAGTGCTAAAATATTTTGCCTAAGTTCATGTCTGAAAATAGATATTTGTAACTCCAAAACTTACGGTTTTTCTTTATTTTTCTTTCCTTTTTTAAGTGTTAAGGCGTCTAATCCTTTCCCTAAAATGGTCACTAGCCTTAATTTGGGGATTGTCATTCAGAGTATCCTGAATTCTCAAATACTTTGGGGAGGGACATAGATTGAGAGGACTTTGGATAACATTTGGATGGTCATTCCTGATGATCCTGAAATTCCATTCTAGTTTTATTCCCCAGAGAAGCTGCTGTACCTGGATACCAGAAGATGCGTGAGAATGTTCACGGCAGAGAATTGTTTGTGATAAATAGAAAAACTGCACACAGGGGCGCCTGGGTGGCTCGGGCGGTTTAGCATCCAACTCTTGATTTCGGCTTAGGTCATGATCTCGCAGTTCGTGAGTTTGACCCCCACATTGGGCTCCTTGCTGACAGCGTAGAACCTGCTTGGGATTTCTCTCTCCCTCTCCCTCTCCCTCTCCCTCTCCCTCTCCCTCTCCCTCTCCCTCTCCCTCTCCCTCTCCCTCTCCCTCTCTCAAAATAAAACTTTAAAAAATGTTAAAAAAAAAACTGCAGACAGCTCTAATGTTTATCAACAGTGGAATGGACAAACACATTGTGGTACGTCTGCACAATAGGAGAGATACTGTGTAGCAATTGACATGAATTAACTAGAGGTATATGCCTCGACCCACGTGAATCTCAGGAGTGCAGGAAGTCTAGGGAGTTTCACTCTAAAACTGCTGCCCGTCTTCTAGCCCAAGGACCTTATGATTCACCAGACGCCAAGTATATTCCTAACATGGGCAGTGATGTGGCACGGAAATATTTCTAGGGTGTAAACCTGAGGGCCGATCGAAGGGTTGTCTGCAGATGCTTAAAGCTGCTGGGTGACTCTTCACACCAATGAAATACCTAAAATCCTTGCCCTCAGGCGGCATCTGGTGGGATGAAGTAACAAATGGAGCGGTACCCTTGACTGGCCTCTGGTGGAAATAGGAGACGGGACGATGGAAATAGACAGTGCCTAGTGGATAAGCCCAGCACAGCGTCTATTACTAAATGCTAACTGAACAAATGAATACATTTAAGAATTGTGTTGAGCACACTACCAGCTTCCTCAGGGCTACCAGTTCCCTTTCCATCCACCCATTTATTCTTTCCTCCAACATGTGTTGAACACCTACTAGGTGCCTAGCGATATGAGGGTGTGCGACAATGAATGCACTATGGTTCCTGCCCTCAAGTGGCTCACATCTATGGGAAGAGCCAAAGAAGTACCAAGTGTGTCTTTATTATTGGTTATAAGTGTGTGTGTGTGTGTGTGTGTGTGTGTGCGCATATGCAGAAAGGAGCGCAAATAGCACAGAATGATTGGCTAAGTCTTCCCAGAGGGAATAAAGTTTGAGGTGGATCTTAAATGGTGGGGGCGGTGGAGTGACAGGAAGGCACAGGTGGGGCCTTACCACCTGCTGTGAGTGGTTTTGGGACTTGATTCTGTTGACATTGGGGCGTCTTTAGGCACTGGATTTTGGAGGTTTCCCAGGGACTAAACAATACCCAAGCTAAGAAAACAAACACTCATGGAAGCACCTGGGTGGCTGAGTCGGTTGAGCATCCTACTCTTGATTTTCCCATCAGGTCCTGATCTCATGGTCATGGGATCGAGCCCTGAGTCAGGCTCCATGCTGAGCAGGGAGGCTGCTTGAGATTCTCTCTCCCTGTGCCCCTCTCCCCAGCTCGCTCACTCTCTCTCTCTGTAATAAATAAAATGAAAAAAAAGAAAAAAAAAACACTCATGAAGGAGATTGGCCATTCTAATGAAGAGTATGTGTTTTCAACAACTTCTATATAATTACACAAGTCCATGGATTAAACAGAATGTATTGCTACTTAGGTAATGCTCTGTAAATTAGAAGAGTACCTTGATAAACTAAACAAAATGATAAAAGGGTAACAGCCCAGATGCCTGTTCTATTTCTGTCACACTTTTGTTAACTCAACGTTAATTAAAGCTATAAATGGCTTAAAGATCCGTAATTCCGCACTTCAAGTCCAAATACACTTCAAGATTTCTGTCCCAGTCTTACCCGAAGGACTATGCAAGTCTGTTCCGCCTTCCTTTGAAATGCCAACCTATCTCATCTGTTCCTTTGAAGAACTCTGGGAAGGCAGTATGGTAGAGCAGCAAGGTCAAGGTTTTTTGGAATCAGATAAATCTATAATTAAATTCCATTTATAGTACTTCCCGAATCAAAGGTAGGGAGTTAAGAGCATTGTTTTTCAAGTTTTCATCTGTATGACTATGATGCCATTATTTCAGAAATGTGAATGCCATTCAGGAATTCAGTTTTATGTTCTTTCTATATTATTGGTTAATTTTTTTCTCTGATGAACGAAAGACTATAAGGTTTTTCTGATCTAGATAGGAGGCAATAAAATTTTTGAAGAATACGTAAGGAATTAGTCACTATCAAGAGCAGTTATCTTTTCTAGAGAGTTCTGGAGTTGTATCCTGAAATAGCGTGGGTTGCTTCTTGTAATCAGTGTCTGATTTTATGGTTGGTGTTCGTTCTTCCCAGTTGACCTGTTGGGCTTGTTAAATTGGCGTTCGAACTCCCCGAACATTAAACACAACTTGAAGAAGTTAATGGAAGTGGATGGCAGTGAGATTGTTAAGGTATGTTCATGCTTAGAAACACAGTCACTGTATCCCTAGTTCACCATTTCACATTACATCAGTGATTAGAAGTATACGACTTGTGGGGCACCTGGGGGACACTTGATTTTGGCTTAGGTCATGATTCTAGGGTTGTGGGATCAAGTTCTACATCGGGCTCTGAGCTGACAGCTCGAAGCCTGCTTGGGACTCTCTCTCTCTCTCTCTCTCTTTCTCTCCCTCCCTCTGCTCTTCTCCCTCATGTGTATGCAGGCACTCTCTCCAGAAAAAAAAATATTAATATCATATAATATTAACATTATTATTAATAATGTATTGGTAACATATAATAATGAATACTGTTATATATAATAATATATTATTTTATGTGCTGATATATATATTTATACATATCATATGTATATGTAAACTTGTTACCCACACCAGGATGTAGAAGTGCCGATTTTTAAGAAATGCTATTTTTAAGCCTTTCCTATTGAAACCCAATTTTCCCTGAATTTCTGCAGTATACAACTGAACGTAAAGTATGACATAGCCTTTTTTTTTTTAATCTTCAGTTTTTGCAAGATACACTAGATGCACTTTTTAACATAATGATGGAAATGTCGGACAACGAAACCTACGACTTCCTTGTGTTTGATGCACTGGTAAGCAGTTTTATTCTTGCAACTGGGTGGTTTCCAGTATCTCACTATTATAAATGACTGCAACGAATATTCTCCTGCATAAATACTTGTATACATCTCTCTGATTGTTTCTTTAGCCTAAATTCCTAGAATTTAAATTAGAAACAGCTTACTTTAAATTTTTTTTTCAACGTTTATTTATTTTTTGGGGGACAGAGAGAGACAGAGCATGAACGGGGGAGGGGCAGAGAGAGAGGGAGACACAGAATCGGAAACAGGCTCCAGGCTCTGAGCCATCAGCCCAGAGCCTGACTCGGGGCTCGAACTCACGGACCGCGAGATCGTGACCTGGCTGAAGTCGGACGCCCAACTGACTGCGCCACCCAGGTGCCCTGAAACAGCTTACTTTAAAATTGCCAGAGCGCCTGGGTGGCTCAGTCAGTTGAGCGTCTGACTTCGGCTCAGGTCATGATCTTGCAGTTCGTGAGTTCGAGCCCCGCGTCGGGCTCTGTGCTGACAGCTCAGAGCCTGAAGCCTGCTTCAGATTCTGTGTCTCCCTCTCTCTCTGCCCCTTCCCCACTCATGCTCTGTCTCTCTCTGTCTCTCAAAAATGAATAAAGTTAAAAAAAAATTTTTTTAATTGCCTAATTATAGGGATGCCAGGATGGCTCAGTTGGTTGACTGTCTCACTCCAGCTCGGGTCATGTTCTCACAGTTCATGAGTTTGAGCCCCGTATTGGGCTCTTTGCTGTCAGTGTGAAGCCTGCTTTAGATCCTCTATCCCCTCTCTCTCTTCCCCTCCCCTGCTCGATCTCTCTCTCAAAAATAAAGGCACCTTTGGGGTGCCTGGGGGGCTCAGTGAGTTAAGCCCTGATTTTTGACTCAGGTCATAGTCTTGTGGTTCATGGGTTCGAGCCCTGCATCGGGCTCTGTGCTGACAGCTCAGAACCTGGAGCCTGCTTCGGATTCTGTGTCTCCCTCTCTCTACCCCTCCCTCCCTCCATCTCACTCTCTCTCTATCTGTCTCTCAAGAAATGAATAAACATTAAAAAAATTGTTTTTAATTACCTAATTATAAGCCAGGAGATACCAGGATGATCGTGGCCGTGTTGTGTGTTCGCACAAGGGAGACTGAATTCTTACATCAGAAATGAATATCAGTCTCATTATGCACAACACATAGCACAGCAGACAATTAAATAGGCCACACCAAGTACTTAAACATACAGCGCATTCCAAACCCTGAGATCTAGACAATGAGAGTTGATGTTAAAATCTTGGAAGGGCGCAAATCGTACTGGAGTGGAGGAAGCAGACACATCCAAACCAAGCGTTGTTTTTCTCATTGTTGAGGTGAAAATTCTATGTAGATTTACCTGGATGTTGCAGCAAAGGAATAATAGGTATTGCACCAGCTTGGAGAAATTGATATATTCAAGAAATGATCAGGGTGTTAAAGATGTAAGATCTTAAAGAGAATAAAAGCTACAGCGAAGTTCACACCTGGCCAGATTTATGGGAAAGAATGGTCGTGGGTTCTAGGGGACGAGGTCTAAGGTTCTCCTGGTTCAGAGCAGCTGGCAGCGGTTATATGCAGGCATCCCCCGTGGTTTGCATTCTTCTGTGTTCGGTAGGTGCAATGTGGTTATTTGTAGATTACATGCCTGATAGCGATAACAGTGACGGAAGAAGGGGAAATTGAGAGGCACCTCTGATGAAGTTCAGTTATTGAGGGCACTCGTGCTGCACTCAGGACAACTAGGTCATGGAATATTTCAGTAGCTGCATCCTTGGGTTAGAGTTTATTTTTTCCACAGGATTCCCCTTTCTGCATCTTCTGACTCTCCCATTTTTTTTTTCCCCCGACTCATGTTGCTTGTGCACCGGCCTTTCTTTAAGACGGTGAGCTCTCTGAGGCCAGGGACGCTGGCTCTTATTAGGTTCCTCAGAGCATTTAGCTCAGTGCCTGACACGTGATCGTTTCTCTATTGACATTAAATCAAAAGAAACTCCAAGACTTCACTTCAGCTTTGGAAGAGTAGAGTGGGAACGCTCCAAAAATGGTCAAGAAAGAAAAGAAGGCACCAGGATGTTAACAACCAGGTTATTGACAGAATGCCTGGGGCCGTACAGCGCTGCTATTTATATTTTTTGCCTTTGGCAGGTATTTATTATTTCACTGATTGGAGACATCAAGTTCCAGCATTTTAATCCTGTCCTTGAAACCTACATTTACAAGCACTTCAGTGCCACTTTGGCATACGTGTAAGTATTCAGGGGAAATACCTGACTATTCAGTTGGAACCACCTGGATTATTGGGTTTGCACTCTTAGGGCTGGGTTGTTAAGAAATGAGAGGGATATAAGCTAAGTAAATGTGCCCCTAAGTGCAGAACCTTGTTCTAAACTTGCAGGTGGAAAGAGGAAACCATCTAAGTATTCCAACCCTGGTAAAGGTATTAAATTCAGTCCCTGCCTTCTGGCAAGTTCCAGAAGAGATAAGGCTATGTTTCTTGAAGAATCCAGAACATACGTAGATGAGGAGTTGAAGCCACTGGGAACACAGTCAAGAACAGAGATCATACTCAGGATCTTAGGAGAGTTGGGTGGCATTGGGTTTAGCATGAAACCCCAAGGGGATCAAACAGTGGATTAAGCAAGACTAAGTCTGGGAGAACTGAGGATGATGCCCTCACCCCTACATCACAAGTGCTTTGTAGATTTCATTACTTACAGGATATGAGAAGATACCATTTTTCTTTTATACAAAGGAAAATGGTGTCTGCCTTTCCCATAATGCAGCCTCCTTTCTGTCTTTGGTTTATGGCCTCTTGACTAAGGAAAGCAACTGCCATGCAGCTCACCATGGCATTGTATGTGGCCTTCACCCCCACCCCCTCACATTCCAGTTATCGTGCCAGGAGATGTGATAAAGAGTGACAGGCATGTCACTAAGATCGTCAGAGATCTCTCTGACAGTGGCTTCTGCCGGGTCATGCCAACTACTGTTGCCGATCTATCGGTCTGACTGCTGACCTGATTCGCCAGGTCAGATCATAGATCCCTTATGTCCTTTCTGAGCTAAACAAGAAGGTTCTCGGTTTCATTGGCACGGAGGTCCAGAAATGTTATAAAACATAAATGACAGAAAAGAGGTGTTATGTGGCAAATTCACCAACCAACACAACGGACATCGTGCCCACTGGATGGGGGAAAAGCCGCAGATGGGCTCGTGATAGGTTTCTTTCCATCCGGTAGCCTCCCTTTCCAAGCGGGTAGTACCTGCAAGGGAGGAAATCCTACCGCTGGATCTTCATCACACAGAGCCAAATGCAGCACTCCTGGATGTAGTAATCTGGGTTTGATTTACAAGGCTTCGTCAGCTCTACATGTGTGCTGTGGATTTTTCCTAGTACTACAAAAACCCAGAGATTTACAGCGGGGCCAAAATATCCGTGTCCTCAAACGTGGGAGTTAGAAAAAGATGTAAGAAAATGCCTCGCCTCGGACAAAGAGCAGTCTGACACCTGAGCATGGTTCTGTCTGTTGGGATGCTCAGAAACCATGGGTATTCTCGTCAAACTGAGCCCGAGTCCGATTGAGCTTCTCCCGTAGTCACTGGAGTGTCGCTCTGGCCCCATTTTGGGGATCCCAAAGAGTTGAGGCACACTGGAGAGAATCAGACTTCTTGCAGGGTGACTACGTTAGGCAGATAGTCCCTTCCTTACAGGAATGACTGAAGATGTCTGTAGGGCACCCTGGAGATTAAAATACCTTCGTGATTTCAAATGCCTTCACTTTCATTTCTTGATCCTGTTAAAAAATCCTACAGAGCGAAAGAAACCATCCCCTATTTCTATGCATAAGGGAAGCTCCAAACCCAGCAGCAGTGAGGAAACAAAGCTACAGATGAATTTTATTTCCCTGCTCAGGGCCTTTTCTAGAAGAGATAATAGTAGCTGTGACCTCTGCTTCCTCAGTATGCCAGGTTCCCTTCCTAGATAGCATCCCCCAAACCTGAGTACCACTTGGCCCCATTGACATTTTTTTCTTTCTCACCTTTTTAAGGAAACTCTCCAAGGTACTGAACTTCTATGTGGCTAATGCAGAGGACTCCAGTAAGACAGAATTGCTTTTTGCTGCTTTGAAAGCCCTAAAGTACTTGTTTAGGTTCATCATCCAATCGAGAGTACTCTACTTGAGGTAATGGTAGCTGTAATAAGATGTCTATGCTGTCTATTGTCTCTTCATGGACTTGTCCTTAATTCTCACGCTCACGTTCAGCTCTGCGAGTCATGGTTGGCTCATGGAATTGCCAAATTTCAGAACTTCAAGGCTGAAGATGGAGGTGGACCCTGAAACCCCTAGAGAAGGCCTGCGCCAAGTCCTCCCGAGTCAGAATTTCTAGGGCAGTAATGACAACAGGACTTGGGGATGTGGGTGACTACAGTGTGCAGCTTGGTGAAAACCTTGGTTGGCGATGACAGCTCTAGGAAACAAGGTTCCTGTGGCAAGACTAGCTTTAGCACAGTAAAAGACATCGTGATGATACCGGGTGTACAAATCTAGGATCGTGAGCTCTTGTTGCTGTGGATGGTGAATGATGGCAGATGTCTGGGGGAGATGTTTCCTCAGGTGTGTGTTTCTTTACTGACGTCATGCTTAGCTAGGTGATGAAACTAAGCCACAGAGATAGGATAATTCACACCTTGAATTTCTAGAATAACAGCTCCATCAAAAATAGCCAAGACGAAGAATGAGAAAATAACTTCTCTGGGAATGTCCACAGCCCCGTGCCATTTCTGCCTTTCAGTAATTGCAGGATTTCCAAACTGTTAAAATATATTGTTAAGACAGGTTTGGAAACTGGACAGATAGCGTGCTGAAATGTTATTTGGAATAACACTGTAGGTAAGAGGGTTTCAAGTCTAGATGTGAGCATTTTTGTTGTTTTTAACATGGTATGTTTAAAAAATCATAAAACTAGGGGCGCCTGGGTGGCGCAGTCGGTTAAGCGTCCGACTTCAGCCAGGTCACGATCTCGCGGTCCGTGAGTTCGAGCCCCGCGTCGGGCTCTGGGCTGATGGCTCAGAGCCTGGAGCCTGTTTCCGATTCTGTGTCTCCCTCTCTCTCTGCCCCTCCCCCGTTCGTGCTCTGTCTCTCTCTGTCCCAAAAATAAATAAACGTTGAAAAAAAAAATTAAAAAAAAAAATCATAAAACTAAAGGCAAACAATTATTATTTAAAAAGCTTGTGACATACTGTATAGATCAAAACGTTTAATTAGCTTTACTAATGAAAGGCTCTTATCAGTCAACAAAAGAATGATCAACGCCCTTGAATAATAGAAAACAAAAACATAATTTACAAGAGGCAAATCAAATGGTAAATTAAATTTCTTAAAAAATAGTCACGATGTCAAAACGCTATCTATACACACACACTATTCTTATCTATACAATTGATAAAGATTAAAAATCTTTATCCTTTGATGAAGTTGGACAAAAATCGGTCCTGCATTTTAATGCTGATAGGAATGTAAATTTATTAAGGGCAGAAATGTGGCACCATGAATGAAAAGCAAAAACAAAACAAAAACCACAAAAAGCAAAAGAAAATACCACATTGGTTACTAATAGCCCATCTAAGAATTTATCTGATGGAAAGAAATCCATCAGGTAGTGAACAAAGATGAATGATAAAATATGTATATTCAGCTCTTTAAAAAATGTTAATGAGGAAAGATAACGGTGTTCTTAAATAATAAAACTAAGGCATAAGACATAAGTGCAATATGATCCCATTTCAAAAATATAATAGGTTCGGAAACAAATTTTAATAGGAATAAAATTGTAGGTAAGAGGGTTTTAAGCAGGCTGTTTTTATTCTCTCTGCCTTTTTAAAGTTTCTACAGTGGTTTTGTACATTTTTATCCTTTTTAAAAACGTTTAATGACTTAAAGGTTCAGCTGGGTGAGAGACAGTTCCTCCTTCCCTAGCAGAAGAGAGCAGGGTTTACCCAAACCCAGGATTATACACAATCTCTTTAGTCTCTCTCTCTCATCAGACAGACTTCCTTTATAGCTAGTTCCTTGTATTTTGCAATTATGTTAAATTTCCACAAATTCAGTTAGGGCCTGGAGTGTCCCACTGAGGGAGCATTCCCTTATCGGAAAGTTTATACAGTGAACTCTGATGTCCAGCAATGAAAATCATCATAAAACCATAGAAAGAAAACCGTAATTTATGAAATTGAGAAATTTTTTCCACTGATGATTCACTAGGGTGCCACCCCTGACTGACAGTGTTGCAGCGCATCTAAACCATCCTTTTCAACATCATGTAGGAAGAGAACAGTGGAAAAGCCAAGATTAGTGTGGTCAAGTAACCCATGAAATTAACTAAGGGAGTTGCTGTGTTGAACTTAGTCCCTGAGCACCTGTTTATAGTTGTTCCCCTCCACCCCCCTGATTTTTTCTCATTAAGGAAGAACTTGATCTGAGAGAGCCTAGAAATCTACATTCTCTGGCTGCTTAGATCTGATAGACACATCAGTTTACTGGCCCTGTCCAGGAGCTGCAAAAGAAATGTCACCACACCCCCACCTCCCACCCTGTTTGCCCTCATCAGAGCTTACGTTCCTCTTCTGAGCTCACTTCCGGGCTGAAGTTTACCTCCATTGGGGAGACACCTGGGGAGAATTAAAACTGTAAATTGCCCACCATAGGGCACTGAGAACTCCATCTTCATCCCTCGGTCTTGTATTAGCCCCCCCTTTTTCTAAGTGCTGGCACATAAGGTGCCAAGTGTTGCTCTGGGTGTTGGAGATCTAGCAGGGGATGAAACAAGGCTCCCACTCTGACAGCGCTTGTGGGTTGTGCGGAAGCCAGGGAGGCAGAGCGAAGAAAGGCAGCGTAAGATAAATTCGGATAGGTAAGGGCTGACAGGGGAGGGGTTGGTGAGATGACAACCGGGGAGGGAGGGAGGGAAGGAGGGAGGGAGATCTCTCCAGGGGTTGGTGTTTGGGTTGAGACTGAACCGGGAGAGGCGGCCTGGGCAGGAAGAGGCGTGCAGGAGCGGGAACTGCTAAGGCCAGGGTCCTGTGGGGCCTGTGTGAGGAGTCAGGAGAGGCCAGTGTTGCTGGAGCAAGGGGAACTAAAATGGGAATGAAAATGGGGAGTGGCAGGCTAAGGACAAACGAGGAAGGGCCAGGTAAGCCGTGGTCAGGAGCTTGGATTTCCTCCCAAGTGGAATGGGAAACCGTCGAAGGGTTTCAGTCGGAGAAGCAGTAAAATCTGGCTTACGTTTCCAGGGATCCTCTCATCTCCTAGGTGGAAAGTGGATTATCAAGGGGGAAGACGCATGGACCGCCAGCGTTGCTGAGGCAACAGATCTTTTTGAACATGTCTTTTTAAAGACGGGAACCTGACTGCTTTTCTCTTTCCCTTGTTAAGATTTTATGGCCAAAGCGAAGATGGAGACGAATTCAATAATTCAATCCGCCAGTTGTTTTTGGCTTTCAATACGCTAATGGACAGGCCTCTGGAGGAAGCTGTCAAGATCAAGGTCAGTGTGGTGTAGACGGGTGCCCCTTTCAGTGCTGTTGCTGAGGGTGCTCGGTGACAACACAGACTGGGCCATGGTGGGAGAGAAACAAAGTGAATCATAATTCGTGGAAAGCTAGTGAATTTTAGTATGACTAAAGAAAGCTGTTAAGGGAAAAGCCTGTGTGTTAACTTTTATGCACATTTGTGTTCTCAAATATATCCTCAAACGGCAGTTTGCCAAAGACAGACCATCCTTTGAGGGGCTCCTGGGTGGCTCAGTCGGTTAAGCGTCCGATTCTCAGTTTCGGCTCAGGTCACGATCTCATGGTTTTGTGGGTTCGAGCCCCGCGTCGGGCTCTGCACTGACAGTGCAGAGCCTGCTTGGGATTCTCTCTCCCCCTGTCTCTCTCTCCTTCCCACCTCCCTCTGCTCACGCTGTCTCTGTCTCTGTCTCTCTCAAAATACATAAATAAATAAAACTTTAAAAAAAACAAAAAGACAGACTATCCTTTTGACGTCCTGTGAATGGCTTTTGTGGCCCCTGTGAATTCAGCCCGTGGATCCTGATGTTACAGGCAACAGGTTTTTATTCTAAGTCCCCAGAAGCCAAAAGTCACCATCATATTCATTGTTATCGATTGTTTATTTATTTATTTATTTATTTAACATTTTATTTTATTTTTGAGACAGAGAGAGACAGAGGATGAACAGGGGAGAGTCAGAGAGAGAGAGGGAGACACAGAATCGGAAACAGGCTCCAGGCTCTGAGCCATCAGCCCAGAGCCTGACGCAGGGCTCGAACTCACGGATCGCGAGATCATGACCTGAGCCGAAGTCGGCCGCTTAACCGACTGAGCCACCCAGGCGTCCCCGTTATCGATTGTTTAATGTAAAATAGGCAATCTCTGAGGATTCAGATCTGAGCTTTATTATTTCTTCTTTGTTGTTTATGGTCACTTTGTGAGGGAGACGTCAAGATTTTAACTACCTCCTTAGATAGAAAAATGAGTTCCAAACAGTGCCTGTTGGTAATGAAGAAGAAAAAAAAAAAAGCCATGCCACCTGACTTTTAAGGAAAAAGACTTTAGGAGATCACATGTAGCAACATTGAGCTCTCTTCTCCAGTGCAAGATCATCCGTTTCCAGTTCCCTATGTTGAGCCAAGCCTTTTCTTCCTGGGGTTAACAAGTACATCCTGTATTCATCCTGTTTGGCAACTGAATTTGCCTTTTGGTACCTTTTTCTTACAGGGAGCAGCTCTGAAGTACCTTCCCAGCATAATTAATGACGTCAAACTTGTGTTCGATCCTGTTGAGCTCAGGTAAATAGCAAAACACATTTGTTTGTGGACTTTACCAGAGAAGCAGCTCCCCGCTTGGCTGGGGCCTGGGCTGCTCACGCGTTCTCGTATTCTTCTGACCCCTTTCGGCGCTCCGTTGCTGTGGAAGATCTAAAAGGAGACACAAAGCCTGCCCCTGGGAGAGATTTGCACTTTCTCTGGGGGAATCAAGACGCGCAGACATGAAATTAACTACAGAAGAAAGCACATAATGATACGCTTCCAGCCCCATACCTAAGCATCCCGGCTAAGTCAGATGGTGAGCGACACCGGAGCAAAGTCAGCCAGAAAAGGATTGTGCAGAAGGAGTGTTAAGGCACGTCCGCAAAGCCAGGATAGATGTGACCGCCCTCTGACAGTTTACGCGGAGGCAGCCCCGAGGCTGAGCGCTGTAGCCCTCACGGAATACAGTCTCGCCTTTACTTTCAAGGGACAGACTCTCAGGGTGTCTGGGAGAGATTTCCAGGTCAGACTCTCCATGCCCAAATCTCAGAGTAGAGGGGAACCGTGTAATGATACCTTGAGCGTGACGGAGGGAAAATACCAACCTCTGGGGTTTCTTTTGCAGCATGCTCTTCTGCAAGTTCATTCAGAGCATTCCTGACAACCAGTTAGTTCGCCAGAAACTTAACTGCATGACCAAGATAGTGGAGAGCAATCTTTTTCGGCAGTCGGGTACGTCTTCGCCAACAACTACTGCTTACCAAAACCCCAGGCTTGCTGCTGCTTCAGCCAAATTTTTTTTTTTTTTCAATGTCAATGATGTCCTTGCCAGTAGAATTTTAGGACTTAGGGACCTCCGGAGAAACCGGTTTTAAGAAGACGAGGTCAGTTCAGTATTTCCAAGAGTATCTTAAAGAACAGAATCATGCATTTTTAATTTAATTTAAATTTTTTTTTTTTTTTGAGACAGAGAGGGTGCACGCACGTGAGTGAGAGGCGGAGGGAGAGAGAGAGAGAGAGAAGCAGGGTTCAATCTCCCCAAGGTGGGGCTGGAGCTCTCCCGAAGCAGGGCTCGAACTCAAGCCACGAGACCGTGACCTAATGCTTCACCCACTGAGGCACCCAGGCGCCCCCCAGAATCATGCATTTTTTAATGAGAACAATCCAGTATTTCATTAATTAGAGCGCTTTGTCCTAAAAATGGACCCCCCCAGAAAGTTGCAGGCAAGTAGAAAGGTAGTCTTTTTAAACAAATATGTCTTCTTCGACCTGTACTTATCGTGTATTCTGGAAAGCCACGGGTCGGTAGTGCAGGGGTGTGCTGGGACCATCTGTCCCAGCTCAGGAGAGCATATTAGGTGATCTCTCTCAACTCCATGCTGTCATGTCACGTGAGGAGCTGAAAATGGACCACAGTAGAAGTATTTATACCACAGAAATCGGCAAGCACTGTGAGTTACGGGTTTGGGGGTGGGGTGGGGTGCGGTGGGGAGGGCTGTTAGTTGGGGAGCCAGATCACCAGCATACGACTGGAAAGGCAGAGGGCACGGAGGAGAGAAAACTCTCACATGGATGAAATACTCTTCATTTGGTGAGTAGAGGGAAGGCAGTGCAGCCACCGAGTTTAAATCACTGTGCTCCTGTCCCAAAGCTGAGAGGAGGAAGAGGTCCAGTAACTGGTCTTTCCCAAAACCCAAGACTTGCGAAACAGGGACAGCTGTGGGAACTACTCCCAGGTCAGGGGCTCCCAGAGGGTGAGCCCATGTTGCATGTGTTGCCTGGAGGGTCTGAGGACCCGCAGAACTCCTCAGAAATAGGGAAAGGGGAGTGGGTTATCGGTGGAAGGCCTCCTGGCCTCGCCCCGGGGCTAGTTATGTAACTTTGGCCACACGAGGAGCCTCCTGTGAGTCAGCGTCCATCTCCATGGAAGGAAGGATTTGAGCTACCTCATATCAGCAGCCCCTTTCGGCTGTGACACTTCCCGACCCTGTGGGTTTCTGCTTAGAGGTTCCAGCTGTCGCAAGGACACCGTTGGAAGTGTGCGCAAAGCTGGTGAATGCTCTTAAGTAGAAAATGTGATGTCATGAAACATCTTAACATGCCGCGCCGCCCGTGCCGCTAAGCGTGCCGAAAGGATAAATGAGATGTGAGAAGGATGGGGTGTTTTGCAAGCATGCACCGCGTGGTTCTAGTTAGAGGAAGTAATCTCACTGTTAACAGTTATTTCCGTTTGTGGCCAGGATCTCTGGCCTCATCGTAAAAATGTTTTATAGTAGTGAAGATCCCAGAAGAAAGACATCATAGAAAGATAAGCCCTTATTTTGTGAAGTGCATGCGCCTGCAAAAACATGATCCGAATGTCCTCAAAACACATGGAGAGGTACTAGTCAAGCTCACTCAGTATTTATATGAATTTTAGAGCAGATTCTCTCCATTAGGTGGAAGCTTTCGAACATTAAGTATAACTTGCTTAAGTTTTTCATTTCATACGACTCAGCATTCAACGAACAAGCTGGCATTTTTTTTTATTAAAGCTAAAGAAATTGTTGAATACTTCAAACGTTTTCGCACAGGTACCCGTGACAGGTGTAATTTTCTTGGCTTTTAAAATCAAGTCACGGGACTTGCGGAGCCTGAGTGGCTCAGTCGCTTGGGCGTCCCGGCTCTTGATTTCGGCCCAGGTCATGATCTCACGGTTGTGGGATGGAGTCCTGCGCCAGGCTCTGTGCCGAACGCGGAGCCTGCCTGGGATTCTCTCTCTCTCTCCCTCTCTCCCTGCCCCTCCCCCTCCTCAGAGCAAATAAAAAATAAAAAACATCAACAAATAAAAATCAAGTTACGGGACTGAAGTTTCATGCTGCTGCCTGCAGGGATCAAACCCCCACTGGGCGGAGCCAAGAGGTCGGGCTGCGGCTGTAGTGGGGGGAGGGGGCGGGGTCAGGGAGTTGCAGGCAAGAAGCTGGGCAGTTCAGGGGGTGCCGCCGCAGCCCGTGAGCCGCGTGCATCTTCCCTCCCAGAGTGCAGAGATGTCCTGCTGCCACTGCTGATCGACCAGCTCAGCGGCCAGTTAGATGACAACTCCAGCAAGCCCGACCATGAGGCCAGCTCGCAGCTTCTGAGCAACATCCTGGAAGTGCTGGACAGGAAGGATGTGGTGAGTTGAATCGTCACTGTCACCCGATGCACACCACAGCACAGGCTCGTCCCTTCCCTAGGGCAAGAAGGACTTCACGGCCTTCCCTATCTGAGGGCCCCACCCAGGGGGCTTAGAAGCCTGGCTACTGGGGCAGGCTGCGGCTGGTTTGGGGGTGATCGGAGAGGCTGCTGCTTGCTAGAGCCTTCTCCGCACACCGAGGTCCAGGAGAGTCCGCTTACTGCTCGCGCCAGCTGCCACTGTTTCTCCAGGCTTGTCGCCGGTGGAGATCCCCGAGGGGACTTCGAAGAACCGGACCCCTGTTCAAATGTTTTAAGGAGAAACCTCGGCCCTCCAGGAGTATTGTAGACATTCCTGAGCTTCTGAGCCATTTTCAGTTTTATGTCCTCACACTGATCCTTCCTTTTTGGGGCCTAGTGGCCACAGTGTGCTTTCTTCTCTCGCATCTCCTCTGTGACCTAGGCATCCCTACTCCCCGAAACCCTCCCCAGGCTGCATCTGCCTGGATTTACCATGTTCTAGAGATAGCACAGCCCATAGCCCAGCCATGGCCTCCTCTAAGAGGCTGCAGAAGTTAGCAGAGTGTGCTCGGTTGAGCACAAACCTTACTCACCACCCCCCGCGATGGCCACGTGGCGCCAGTGTTCCTATAGAGCAGGGAAGACGCTCTTGGCTCTGCTGAAGCCCGTCCTCTTACCAATATCTTTAGGTTCGGTTCTGCTAAAGGAATTGAAGAACACTCTGTCCCTTTTCCCGTAGCTGAATTCTTAGTTCGCCTTTCAAAGTCAACCCCAGGATGGCCACGGGCACGCCTGCATTTCTGCTCATTCACGCCGCAGCCACAGAGGTCCTGGACGACGCCCTTGCCTTCTCTGCCTAACCCCACCCTCAACCCACCTCGCTGTTTGTACTATTTATCTGATACTAATTATAGGTCACGCTCCTCCTCCTTTGTTCTTAAATGTGTTTCTAGAAACCACATAAAACACAATAGGTTTCCCCAAGGAATTTTGTGATTGGGTATTGGATTCCTAACCAGGGATTTTATAACACATAAATAATGTGACCAACCGTATCATGATAATAATATTTTCAAAAAGTAACTTTTATGACTCAGTCATCAAAATACTGAAATGAAGCCCAAAGCTGTAGTTGGCAACAGTGAGTGTACTAGGGGCTTTGGTTTAGGCAGAGCTCCAGTGTTCTAGAAGTGTATCTATATGATCCAGAGTTGATTGGAAACATGGGAATCAGGCTGCTTCTTTTCTGGTTTCAGCGTCAGCACATGTAGTTTTCTCTTTTTCTTTTTCTTTTTCTTTTTCTTTTTCTTTTTTTTCTTTGTGTGTGAGAGAGAGAGACAGAGTATGAGCCAGGGAGGGGCAGAGAAAGAGGGGGAGACAGAATCTCAAGCAGGCTCCCAAGTTCTGAGCTGTCAGCACAGAACCCAATGCAGGGCTTGAACTCATGCACTGTGAGATCATGACCTGAGCTGAAGCCTGGCTGACACTTAACCAACGGAACCACCCAGGTGCCCCGCACGTGTAGCTCTTTATCTTTAGGCAAATCGGCAGGCATGTCAATTTCCTGTTCCATCACATGTAGGGATGGTTCCAGATGACCTCTTAGACCTCTCGATCTCTTCCACTTCTAACCCAGTTTTTTGTTTGTTTGTTTTTGTTGTTTTGGGGTTTTTTGGGGTTTTTTGTTTGTTTGTTTTTTAGAGTTTATTTATTTACTTTGAGAGAGAGAGAGAGAGCAAGCGTGAGAGGGGCAGAAGGAGAGGGAGAGAGAGAATCTCAAGCAGGCTCCACACTCTGTGTGCGGGGCTCAATCCCCTTCAGATCATGACCTGAGCTGAAATCAAGAGTCGGTTGCTTAACCAAGTGAGCGACCCAGGTACCCCTTGTTTTGTTTTTTTAATACAGTATCTTTACCTACCTTCTTATCATGTAGAAGGACTCTTTGGAAATGACTTGAATATATTTACATCTTGTGCTGATTTAATTGACTTGAAAAAAAAATTTTTTTTTTTGGTCTTCCTGATAAGGTTCCCTGTAATGAGGAAAAGTGTTCGCAATTATTGATCTTAGAGTTCTGTTAAAGTAGTAAATTCAATCGTGGTTTTTTTTTTTTGGTGACGATGATATGGTTTTATCCCCCACCATCGTTTATACACGTTTGTACGTAATTGTACAAACATGTACAAACTAACTGTATCTGTCTTCCTATACCTTCTCGTCTCCTCAGTTAATTCCAGGCTCTAATTACTGACATGTATTCCTCTGCCTTTTTTTTTTTAGTCATCCAGGATTCCTCTTGTCCCGAAGCTAGATCTGCAAACTGTCCATATGCTTCAAAGTCCAGCTGTAGTAACACCCCATGCGGTTTTCCCGGGGCAGCCCTGCCCAGAGTCCCCCTCTCCACTACATCCCTTCATGCCCTCCTTACATCTTGTGTAAAGCCCTGCAGTTGTGATTCAGGTCACAGGCACGTCTTAAACAGCTCCCGTGCTCTGGGCACTGTGATGGATGTAAGTAAACGTGCAGCAGTGAACGAGAGAAGCGAGTAGCCGGCCCTCGCGGAGCTGACCTTCTACGTGTTTATTTATTTGTGTTATTTTACAAGGATTCCATGTGATCGGCAGTTGAGCAGAGCGGACCTTCTGCGAGGATCCGGACGTTTTGCTCATTTATCTTTAAGCCCCAGCTCTCCTGATCAGAGAACGTCCGATTCCTTTTCCGACCTCCACCCGCGGCTGGCACGGGACTCAACACACCGAGCTGGGTCTGCGGTGTGGTCTCGTTACATAAATAGAGGAGAAAGCGGTTTCAAGAGAGAGGGAGGTTTTCCGGATCGTTTTCATTCAAAGAAACGGGAAGCAAGTGAATACATAATACAAACAAAGAAGCAGAGAAGGGAGGTATGAAAGGGACGCTAGGATTCCTTGGTATTTTAATAAAACTACCTATCGCAGTGATTTGGCTATTTGAAGCAATAGCTGGGAGTTTCGGAATATCTATCACGAGGATAAAGGCTCTGTAAAGACAAGCTGAATATTGCTAAGGTAGAGCCGAATGAGTAGAACATCAAATCACAAAAAAAGAAGAAAGGAAAAGTAAGAACACGTGTCTGTGAGGTGCTGTTTGCTGTGCCCACCAGCCCACCTAACGCCCGTAAGGGATCTGTTCTTTTTTTTCTTCCGTGCGAGAACACGGAAGTTCAGCAAAGGTAAATGATTGCCCAGAGTCACATGTGACAGAATCAAAGTATTGAGTCCCTGGGTGGGTCTACTCCTTCTGCCAAAGCACCACAGACGGGGGCTCGACCAACAGACATTTATTTCTCATGGTTCTGGAGATGGCAAGTCCAAAGTCGGGGGGCCGGTGCGGTAGGGTTCCTGGGGAGCCCCCCCCCCCCACCGGCGTGAAAACAGCTCCTTGCTCTCTGTCCTCACACAGCCTTTCTTCAGTGTGTGTGTGGAGAGAGAAAAAACAATCTGTCTGGTGTCTCTCCTTACAAGATCAGGGCCATGCCTTCCGGTCATACTTGCCTCCCCAAAGCCCATGTCTACGTACCATCACATGAGGGTTTAGAGCACCAGCATATGACTTTTGTGGGTTGTTTAAATTATTTAAAAAAAAAATTTTTTTTTTAAGTAATCTCTGTGCCCAACATGAGGCTTGAACTCATGACCCTGAGATCAAGAGTCACATGCTCTATTGACTGAGCCGGCCAGGCACCCCCAGCATATGGCTTTTTTGTTTTGTTTCGTTTTAATAAAGTATTTATTTATTTGGGGGGGAGAGAAAGGACAGAGAGAGGAAGAGAGAGAATCCCATGCAGCCTCCGCACTGTCCGCGCAGAGCCTGATGCAGGGCTTAAACTCACAAACTGTAGATCACGACCTGAGCCAAAATCGAGAGTCAGACACTTAATCAACTGAGCCAGCCAGGCGCCCCAACCCTAGCGTATGACTTCTGAACACAAACATTCGGTCAATAGCAGTCTCCTTGACTTGAATTTCTTAGTGTTTTTCCTCCTACACAGAAGGTGGCAAGAACTTTGAATTTTTGCCTTTTACTTCCCATGCATGTGCCTCGTTGTCCTGGGCCACCCGATGTGCTCAGTGTCAGGACTGAGATCTCATGCCAGGGGTTTTCCGCCCCGAACCACGTGGAGTTGGTAGCCCCCTTGATCTTAGAGTGCGCGGACGATCTGTGCTGTTGGCGGGGGGGGGGGCGTCCTTCCCCTGCCTCCCGAGGCTCATCTTTGAAATGTTACACCCGATCATTTTCAACGGATTCCTGAGTAGCAGTGTCCTTATCATCCTGTGAGATTCTTTTTCCCTTTTCGAACAAGAGATTACTTTGCAGGGAAGAGGCGGAATGAGATTTAAAGAGAAAACTCACTTGTCCAAGGTTCTTTCCGGGAGAAGTGAAGCTCAGTCGGAAGAAGTTGGTGTCGATTCCCGTGTTTCCCCCTCAGGGTCCCACGGCGATGCACGTCCAGCTGATCATGGAACGGCTGCTGAGAAGGATCAACAGGACCGTGATCGGGATGAGCCGCCAGTCTCCGCAGATCGTGAGTGTCGCTACAGGGGACCCACCACTGCTGCCGCTTCTCAGTGTCCCACCTGCCCTTCGGGGATCTTCCGGACCAGTGTCTTGGGGCCGGATTCCCACAGACCCCTCTCACGGGTCACAGGCTGTGCCTGCATGCCGTGTGCCCTGAGGAAACTGGGGGCGGGGGGGCTCTAGAACCTCACAGCCCTCCCCGTCAGGTGACCTTGTTTCTAACCGCCAGCGGATCTTGATTGCAACACTGATTTTTCTCGAGGGAAAATGATCCAGCAGGGGTGGGGGGAGAAGGGAGGGTAATGGGGGGAGCATTGTTGGCGACCTTGTAAACCCGACAGTGCAGGTCCCTTCTAGAGGAACGATGCTCATATCAGCGATGAGACAGAGCCTGTTGCAATACGTTCCAGCAGATACTGAATCAGTGAACACCCTGGGTAGGCAAACTCAGCCCCCATTTGAGCTCATACTCTTTGAATATTTGTTTAATATTTCATTTAAGGAAAACCTAAACCTTGGTGAGCAGGCGATGAAGGGTGTTGGTGGCTGCGTTCAGTGCTTCCTCTGTTATCGCAAGTAGTTGTGTTCTAATTCTCAGTATGTGATGTGCACGCGCCGTCTGGATCGACCCTTATTGGAGTGATAATAGTAACACTATTTAGTACTTCCCGCTGTAGTGATAATTAATAGAAGTGGTAATTAGCTGGGTTTTTTTTTTCAAGTTTTTAACATTTATTTATTTTTGACCCAGTGAGTGGGGGAGGGGCAGAGAGAGAGAGGGAGGCACAGAATCCGAAGCAGGCTCCAGGCTCCGAGCTGTCAGCACAGAGCGGAACATGGGGCTCGAACTCACGACCAGTGAGATCACGACCTGAGCTGAAGTCAGACGCTTCACCGACGGAGCCACCCAGGTGCCACTTCAGCTAGTTTTTGTTGTTTTTTTTGTTTTGTTTTTTGTTTTTTAACCTGCCAGAAGTTATTTTAAGCACTTCACGTGTCACTGAAACCTCACACACCTCCTACAGGGTGGTTCTATCATTAGTTCCATTTTTCAAGTCAGGAAACATTGCAGAGAGAGCTTAAGAAACCTGCCTGAGGAGCTCCTGGGTGGCTAAGTCGGTTGAATGTCCAGCCCTTGATATAGGCTCAGGTCATGATCTCTCGGTTTCATGAGTTTGAGCCCTGCCCCGGGTTCTTCACTGGCAGTGCGGACACTGCTGGGATTCTCTCTCTCCCCCCCTCACTCTCTGCCCCTCCCCGCTTGCCCTGTCCCTGTCTCTCTCAAAATCGATAAATACACTTAAAAAACGTATAAGATTTTCCTGAGAAGGGAAAATTTGAACAAAGACTTGGAGGGGGGGGGGTGGGTAGTGTGAAGGTGTGGGGAGGGGCCTTTCAGGCAGAAGCAGTGGCCAAGGCAGAAACCTTAAGATGTCCTTTGTAAGCTTCAGCTTTGGCGACAGAGCTGGTCCAAATAGGGATACAGAGACGTGCCTGCTAAGATTAAGATTCAAGGCGATCCGAAACAGGATCCAGGTCTTGCACTAAGGTATTAATCGGTAATTAATTAAGGATCCAGGTTTTGCACTAAGGTATTAATTGGTAATTAATTGTTCTTGCCATGCCATTGCTGCCACATATGTGAAGAACATATAAAGAAAGGCAGTTTGATAACTGTGTTGTTCATCTCTTCCGCTCTTGCTATTTCTAGGAAACCCGGGAACCTTCACAAAGTTTTAACAGAAGTTACAAACAACTTCTTAAACTAACCGGTTTCAGAATAAGCATAATATTCAGCGGCCTTTCTTATAACAATGGTACCTATTGAGGGATTATAAAGGAAATATCTCATTTAATTTAGTCGCAAAAATATGAGAGTGAAAATAAAACCAGATGGGGCGCCTGGCTGGCTCAGTCAGGAGAGTATACAACTCTGCATCTCGGGACCATGAGTTTGAGCCCCACGCCGTATGAATAAATAAGTAAAAACTTTTTAAAAAGTAAATAAATACAAGACACACATAAATGAAGAGCCACATAGAAGTAAGAGTGGAGGGGACTGCGCTGTCACATTTGAAAACATAATGCTACAATAAAAATAGTGTTGGACTCATGGAATAGAGTACATACACCAACAGAACAAAACTGAGAGCATTTAAAAGGAGACTTCAGATTATATGACAATTCTATTATTTTAATAAGGAAAGTGGAGATTTTTTTTGACCATGAATTCAAAGTTTTTTGTTTTTTATTTATTTTTTTAAATTTTTTAAATTATTTATTTATTTTCTCAATATATGAAATTTATTGTCAAATCGGTTTCCGTACAACACCCAGGGCTCATCCCAAAAGGTGCCCTCCTCAATACCCATCACCCACCCTCCCCTCCCTCCCACCCCCCATCAACCCTCAGTTTGTTCTCCATTTTTAAGAGTCTCTTATGCTTCGGCTCTCTCCCACTCTAACCTCTTTTTTTTTTTTTCCTTCCCTTCCCCCATGGGTTTCTGTTACGTTTCTCAGGATCCACATAAGAGTGAAACCATATGGTATCTGTCTTCCTCTGTATGGCTTATTTCACTTAGCATCACACTCTCCTGTTCCATCCACATTGCTGCAAAGGGCCATATTTCATTCTTCCTCATTGCCACGTAGTACTCCATTGTGTATATAAACCACAATTTCTTTATCCATTCATCAGTGGATGGACATTTAGGCTCTTTCCATAATTTGGCTATTGTCGAGAGTGCTGCTATAAACATGGGGGTACAAGTGCCCCTATGCATCAGCACTCCTGTATCCCTTGGGTAAATTCCTAGCAGTGTTATTGCTGGGTCATAGGGTAGATCTATTTTTAATTTTTTTGAGGAACCTCCACACTGTTTTCCAGAGTGGCTGCACCAATTTGCATTCCCACCAACAGTGCAAGAGGGTTCCCGTTTCTAGGAAAGTGGAGATTTTTAATAAATGTTACTTGGAAAATCTGTGAACAACGTGGAAAAAAATTTGATTTTATTTCATGGTGTAACCAAAATCAACATCAGATGGAATGAAAGGTCAGTGTAAAAAAAAGTAAACACTAAAGCAGCTAGAAGAAAACATAAATTAGTCTATACTTTAAAAAATTATAGTATGGGGCCCCTGGGTGGCTCAGTCGGTTGAGTCTCCGACTTCGGCTCAAGTCATGATCTCACGGCTGGTGAGTTCGAGCCCCACGTCGGGCTCTGTGCTGACAGCTCAAGCCTGGAGCCTGCTTCAGAGTCTGTGTCTCCCTCTCTCTCTCTGCCCCTCCCCCACTAGTGCTCTGTCTCTCTCTGTCCTTCAAAAATGAACAAATGTTAAAAAAAAAAAATTAAATATATAAATTGACAAAAATATTAAGCTATTCAGTCCCTTTCTCCCTAGCATGTCCCTAATCACACGTGCATAACATGCCAGAAGTTAACTGAAAGATTCTGGAGCTGGAAAGACAGGGCGCATTCATTTCCCTCTCTGCTCATCCACTCTCAGTTTTACGATCTCGTTTTCCTCCTTGCATCCCTCCACAGTCAGATTTGTGCCATTTCACACATTTCTGAATGGACTACAACTCTCTCTGTCTCAAAAAGCAACCCCGGGTCCCCAGGTTGTTTGTATTGTAACTCGTCATCTAGCTGAGACCTTAGAGTCAGCGTCCATCGACCTACAGGTGTCTCTACAAGCCATACTAGTAAAGGGATGAGTAAAGCCCTCCACATTCCTTAACTGAAACCTGGAAGGAGATCATTTTCAGCCGCAACAGCAAAGCGTGTGCCTTGTAGACCGTCAGGGCGCCGAATGTTGCCGGTTTGGTAGGGTCCCTGTTTTCCGGTAACTGGGTGGCGAAAACCAAAGTAGGTGCGCACGGGTCTTGTTTTGCCAGTCGGTGGCCTAAGGCTTCTGGATTTGTGTTTCTTCTCTCCTTCCAGGGGGGTTTTGTGGCCTGTATGATTGCGATTCTGCAGCAAATGGACGACAGCCACTACAGCCACTATATCAGCACTTTCAAAACCAGACAAGACATCATTGTAAGTTGTCTTCCCCGGGGCCTGGTAACTTTAAGACTTCTTATATTCGGCGCACGCACACCCGGACGATAACCCACACTGAGCGTGTGATTCCCTTCCCCCCTACCTCCAGTGCTGCGTGTCTGTCCACGGCGATGACAGAAAG
This sequence comes from Prionailurus bengalensis, assembly GCF_016509475.1. NCBI lineage: Eukaryota > Metazoa > Chordata > Mammalia > Carnivora > Felidae > Prionailurus > Prionailurus bengalensis. The sequence continues at coordinate 32,763,777 of NC_057344.1, read as the reverse complement.
GAAAGGGTGGATTCTTGGATTCTCACTTTCTGTCTGTGATAGGTTCTGGAGACCACAAAACATGTCCCAGGAAGCCCTCACTCAGCCTCCCAAGTCTCTTGGATTTGGAGAGAACCCTTATCTAGAAACATATACAAGATCCTTTTTGCTCTCAGAAGAGAGGAGTACCTCATCTTCAGGGACAGCGGTCACGCCCTGGGAAGGATTCTAGGAGGCAAAGACGTGCACAGCACTGTGTCTGTGATGTGCCTGCTGCCATCATTTCCAGGACTTGCTGGAAAGGGAGACAAGAAGAGGGAATACTTGCCCCTTAGAATGTCCACAAGGTATCCTAAGCTGAAAACATTCCATTCTCTTTTGTTTTCAGCGAGAAAACCGTTCTCGCGATGACTGTTTAGCAGGCCGCCGAAGGTGGCTGCTTCCCCAGGATCCTTCCCTGGAGGCAATTGTTAGTGGCCGTTCAAACATCCCTGAACGTGTCGCCTTAATCTTGTACAGCGGTGGGCTGGACACGGCGGGGTCAGTAACCCAGTGTCCCTTTGCCCACGTCCTTGCGGCGGCCAGTCTCTGACGATCAGTGCTGTAGTCTAGGCTCTACATTGTCTACTCTCTGTCTCTGTTATACTCGTAGTACGTGGTCCGTGCACCCAACGATATCTAGCTCTTTCTCGGCCAATCGACTTCCTTCCTGTGAGGCCCGCACGATGGAAAACCACACAAGGAACTGCACAGAAAGTGCGGTGCGGTAGCAGGAGTAGTAGATTCAGGGATAAACTATGTCACTTAATCTGGAGGCTTCCATGAGCCTCCTCTTAGGCCATACTCTGCCAGGCAGCCCATAGCGTACAGGGGCCCATAGCGTTAGGCAGGTGCGGCTGCAGAGACCAACTGCGAGGGAGTTAGGACGAGAGGAGAGCAGGGGAACGATGGAGGCAGATGGTGTAGTGGGTTTAAGAACACAGGCTTTAGGGGCGCCTGGGTGGCTCAGTCGGTCAAGTGTCCAACTTCGGCTCAGGTCACGATCCCACGGTTCGTGAGTTCGAGCCCCGCGTCGGGTTCTGTGCCGACAGCTCGGAGCCCGGAGCCTGCCCCGGATTCTGTGTCTCCCTCTCTCTCTCTCTGCCCCTCTCCCGCTCCCGCTCGGTCTCTCCATCTCTCAAAAATAAACAAACGTGAAAAAAAACAAAAACGAAAAACAACACAGGCTTTAGAGCATCCAAATCTGGGTTTGAATTCTGGCTATTTTACTTCCTTCTATGAAATTTTGGGCCAGCTATTAAATGTCCCTAAAGCTCGGTTTCTTCATCCGTAAAGCTAGTACCTGTGTCGAGGGTTAATGTAAAGGAGCACTGATTGAGTCCACACCTGGGAATTACCTAGCTTTGTGCTTGGCAGGTAGTTAATGACTATGAGGACTAGCTATAATAGTGACTTTATTATTATTATTGTCATGTAAGATAAAGTTGACATAAAAATAGTTTAGTGACGCTAAAAATCTCCCTCAGAAAGCAGGTAGAACAAGGGAAGTTCTAGTAAATTCAGGCTGTTGACAATTTGGTTCTATTAAGTAGGCCAAAGAACAGGTTTGCCTTGTGTTTTCTAGAACAACGGTTAGCTCTTCCCTCTGTGTCGTGTAACTAAAAGAGGATTCTTATCCCCATGAGAAAACTATAGCCATCAGGGGTAAGCCTGCAAGGGACAGCTAGGGCCTTTTGATGTCCAAGGGACTCTCCTTTCCCTTCCTCCTGCTACCTTCTGAGGAAATCACTTGGAAGAGTTTGGAAAATGGGAGATAAAGTGAGATCTGGGATAATCTATGAATTGTCTTTATTATATTATACTGTCACTGTTTACAATTAATTTAGATTACCAAGAGTTGAATGGAGAATCGGCATCGGAAGTGGGTAACTGGGGACATCTTGGGTGGCTCAGTTGGTTGAGCATCCAATGATCTTTCAGTCACAAGATCGAGCCCACATCCAGCTCCCCGCTGAGCGTGGAGCCTGCTTAAGATTCTCTCTGTCTCTGTCTCTCTCTCTCTCTCTCTCTCTTTCTCTCTTTCTCTCCCTTCCTCCCCCTCCTTCTCGCCCTCCTTCCCTCCGCCCCACCTCCCCTGTGTGCGCTCTCTCTCTCTCTGAAATGAAAAATTAAAATAAAAAAATTTTTTTTAAGATTTATTTATTTTTTTTTTTAAATTTTTTTTTTCAACGTTTATTTATTTTTGGGACAGAGAGAGACAGAGCATGAACAGGGGAGGGGCAGAGAGAGAGGGAGACACAGAATGGGAAACAGGCTCCAGGCTCTGAGCCATCAGCCCAGAGCCCGACGCGGGGCTCGAACTCACAGACCGCGAGATCGTGACCTGGCTGAAGTCGGACGCTTAACCGACTGCGCCACCCAGGCGCCCCAAGATTTATTTATTTTTGAAAGAGCATAAGTGGGGAAGAGGCACAGAGAGGTGGGCAAGGGTGGGGGGCGGGGTGGGGGAGAGAAGATCCAAAGCTGCGCCGACAGCGGCAAGCCCAATGTGGGGCTCAGACTCACAAACTATGAGATCGTGACCTGAGCCGAAGTTGAATACTCAACCGACTGAGCCACCCAAGTACCCGTAAAAAATTTTTGTTTTATAAGAAGTGGATGACTGGCATTTAAACTTAATCCTTTCTTCACACACCATGAATTCATACTGATTTGAGAGAAAGAGTTAATAGACTAGTTAATGCGTTGTGGGTATGATGAAGAGGAGCACCTGGGTGGCTCAGTCGGTTGAGCGTCCGACTTCGGCTCAGGTCATGATCTCACAGTTCATGAGTTCGAGCCCTGCATCGGGCTCTGTGCTGACCGCTCGGAGCCTGGAGCCTGCTTCGGATTCTGTGTCTCCCTCTCTGTCTGTCTCCACACCTCGCCCACTCACACTCTGTCTCTCTCTCTCTCAAAATAAATAAACATTAAAAAAAAATTTTTTAAATGTATGATGAATTTGAAAACTCAGGAAATATATCTATGATTTGAGAACCGAGGATAGAAAAGTTTGACTCTCCGTTGAGCCAAAGGAAGGTTCAAGGATAGCCCAGACCTCAGAGCCAGAACCTTTCCCCCTCCTGTGCTGTGTGGCCAGAAGTTAGCCACCCTGCCCACCGTCCCGGAGGAACATCCTTACAAGTGGAGGCCAGGCCGCCTGCTTCCCACCACTGCGTGCGTCCTGCTGCGTGATGTAACTCAGAAGATACAACTGTGCGGTTGGCGCCGGAGGAATTGGCCCGGATTCTCATCTCAGGAATCCGAGTGGAAAATATCTAAATTTAACCAACTAGTAAATACAAAGCTTGCAAAACTTTTTAGCTTTGAATTTTAGCTCCAGTCGTTCTATTCCTAAGCTGAGTTTTGCTCCCAGCACCCCCCCCCCCGCCCCCCGCCTTTGAGTAGAAGAGCTCTTTTTCAGACATCGTGCTCTGTGTTCTTTTGTTATTAGTTATTACCATCATTGCAGGGCGTGGCTGCCATCTCTTTTTAAGGGCCCTTTAGGACCCTTCCCCCCAAGCTACCCATGGGAACATTCCTGGAATAGGAAGAATCCTGACTTTGCTTTTTATTTATAGCGGTTTTGTTCTGTTCTAATAATAATAAAGGAGGATTGGACTCAAGAGTTATCAGCAGTCTCACCATTGTTGGTAAATTCATTCTAAGTGCAGTAGATCTGTTCCATCGACGCTTGGCAGGAGAGGACTAAGGCATTATGGATCTAAAGTTGGGGCCCAAAACCCCAAGCTCTCTTCCCCGCTCTCCCGCTTCCTAGTTTCTACGGCCTTAAGTCTTTCACTTTTTTCACAGGCCTCAGTTTTATCAGTTATAAAGTGTGGACAACTGTTTTGTCCTTGTCAGATCCCTAAAAACCTTATTAAAAAGGTAGGCTGTGGGGCGCCTGGGTGGCGCAGTCGGTTAAGCGTCCGACTTCAACCAGGTCACGATCTCACGGTCCGTGAGTTCGAGCCCCGCGTCAGGCTCTGGGCTGATGGCTCGGAGCCTGGAGCCTGTTTCCGATTCTGTGTCTCCCTCTCTCTCTGCCCCTCCCCCGTTCATGCTCTGTCTCTCTCTGTCCCAAAAATAAATAAACGTTGAAAAAAAAAAATTAAAAAAAAAAAAAAAGGTAGGCTGTAATTTCGGGCTAGGGCCATTGTGTTCTGATGGGGAGCTCCCTCCAGTCACTTTTTCCACAACTGCTCCTTTGTTCTCTGCAGGATTTCCTCATGGAAACTTTTATCATGTTCAAGGATCTGATTGGAAAGAATGTCTACGCCAAAGACTGGATGGTCATGAATATGACACAGAGCAGGTAAGACAGCCCCAGGGCAGGGCATGAGTCATTTGACTCTGAATTGCTTGGCTTTCTTGACCAGGTATGGGCCCTCCCATAGAGTGCTATTAAATCTCTGCGGCCCATCCATGCTCTGTAGAGCAAGAAGCCTCCTGTTTCTGGATTGCCGATTCTTTGCTCACTTCTCACCTGAGGCTCTCTGCTCAGGTGTGGTCCCCTCATTGCCCAACTCCTGTCATCCTCGGCTCTCCCCCGGTGGCCCTTGGTGGCTCTGCACCGCCCTCATCATCATGACATTCAGGGCCTCTGCAGCCTGGTCTGCCCTGCTTTTCTAGCCTTGTCTTCCACGATTTCCCTCGGTAGCACAACCTGCGCTCCAACCGAACTGGCCTCTCTCTGGTCCCCAAACATGTGCTGTGCTTTCCGTTGGGCGGCTGCTTCCACCTCCAGCGCCTTCCGCGTGACCTTTGGCTGTCAACCTGCCACCCGTTCCTCCAGGTCCTTCTCAAATGCCATCTCCAAAGGAAACCTTTCCAACCTGGATGTCGCGTCCTCTTCCTTTTGATTTCCCCGTAACTCTGTGACACCCCCTCCACAGAATTTTCCGTGTTCTCTGTTGGGTCATGGTTCGGTTCACAGGTCTCAGGTGACCCCCACCAAGTGGCAAACTTCTTAAGACCAGAAACCCTCTCTTTCAAGGCAGACCTTAAGCCAGTGCTTTCCAGTTGTTGGACCACGATGGAATGGAAGCAAAAAAACTGCATATATATATTTTTTTTTCCATAGTTTCAGAATTTTATTTATATATATATGTATAATAAGATTTCAGAATTATATATTATACATATAATATTAAGATTTCAGAATTTTTTTAAAGAACTAAATAAAGTAAATCATTCTAAGAGCTGTTAACTCTTAGAAAAACCCTTCCCAGCTATGTACAGATGAAAGAAAAAAAATCGCATCAGTATCACCAGACTTGGAAAGACAGGTGTCACAGTAGAATGCAAGAGCCCTATCTGAGGCTCAGGAGACCTGGTTAGTCATCTCAGCTCTACCCCTAAGTGGCTACATTGTGGAGCAGCCCCCAGTGGATCTCGTAGACCATTCTAGAAACTGAACAGTGCCGTCTCCAGACTGCTCTGTCGTCGGTTTCTGATGACCTCAATAGATGTAAAGGTCTTATGCTGCGGAGCCCAAGTTTGGTTTGCTTTGGTTTTTAACATAGATGGGAAATGTTTTAAAGACAGAAAGGTGCTTTCTTTATCTGGTGTTTTCTCCCTCAGGGTTTTCCTTCGTGCTATAAATCAGTTTACTGAGGTTCTCACAAAGTTCTTCATGGATCAAACAAGCTTTGAACTTCAGGTAAGCATGGCTACTCACATCATTATTCCTCAAATTCTCAGCCACAGCAAGAGAACGGTTGCATTTTGGAAAACGTCACTTCAAATTTTATCATTTTCTTACTGTTTTTTTTTTTTAAATCTTACAATTTTTTTTTTACTTTTTAAAATATTTATTTTTGAGAGAAAAAGAGGGAGAGACAGAACACAAGTCGGGGAGAGGCAGAGAGAGAGAGAGAGAGAGAGACACAGAATCTGAAGCAGGCTCCAGGCTCTGAGCTGTCAGCACAGAGCCCGACACGGGGCTCGAACTCTTGAACTGTGAGATCATGACCTGAGCTGAAGTGGGACACTTCACCGACTGAGCCACCCAGGCGCCCCTATCATTTCCAGATGCAAACAGTTTTCTTGTTTTTCTCTCCTTTCCCTAAAGCGCACATTCCTGTCACTCCGTCCTTCAGACAGTCGAGTCGAGTTTTTTTCTTCTTTCCGTAAAACTAATACAGGTTAAAAAGAAAAAAAAAAAGTAACGGCAGAAAACATAGCAAAGCAAAAAAAAAGAACATTGAAAGACAAATAGCCCTACCTTCCGTTGTTAACATAACACAAATACATGCATACTCGTGCTTGCAGCTAGGCACACAGATATTTCTCTGCCTACAAGTGATTTGGTTTCTAAGGAGAGGTTTCTATACGTGCTTGTTTGAAAATCCAAAGTGAGAGGTGCCTGGGTGGCTCAGTCGGTTGAGCGGCCGACTTCAGCTCAGGTCACAATCTCGCGGTCCGTGAGTTCGAGCCCCGCGTCGGGCTCTGGGCTGATGGCTCGGAACCTGGAGCCTGCTTTTGATTCTGTGTCTCCCTCTCTCTCTGACCCTTCCCCGTTCATACTCTGTCTCTCTCTGTCTCAAAAATAAACTAAGAAAAAAAAAAAAATCCAAAGTGATAGCAAATCAGGTGCCCGTGAGCTTCATCGTCATTCATTTATTCATTCATTCATTCGTCCAACAAATGTTAGACGGCACAGGGTGCCATTTTAGGCCCTGATGAAGCCAGACAAGTTCCCTGCTCTCATTCCAGCAAACGTTTTGTTGGTGATACGCTTTTGCTGTGTCATGGGGCTTCGTTTATAACTGTGAGACTTTAAAAGTGGAGACTCATAAGAAGAGAAAGTTATATGTGCATTTACGTATACGTGGATGTGTGTGTGTGTGTGTGTGTGTGTGTGTGTGTCTGTGCCAAAATGGAACACATATATTTGCTAAACATAATATATATATATATGTATGTGTGTATATATATACATGTATATATACACATACATATCTATATAGATAGATAGATATATAGATATATCTATATATAGATATATATATAGATAGATATCTATCTATATAGATATGTATGTGTATATATACATGTATATATACATATATATGTATGTATATATAGATATCTATATATATGTATGTGTATATATACATGTATATATACATATATATATATATGTATGTATATCTATCTATCTATCTATCTATCTATCTATCTATATACACACCAAAATGGAATCAAGCTATGCAATTCTTTGGCAACCTGTTAATGTAATTATTTTTCTCTCGTCTTTTCAATGATATTAAACACTTCCACCGTATTTTTAATGGCTGAATACAGTCCGCGGCATGGCCGGGCCATGATTTATTTAACCAGATTCTTCTTAGGAACATTTAGACTGCTTCCGTCTTCTGCTATTTAAATAAAACAGTGAGGGCCTTCCTTGCTTTAAATATTTTTAAATACCCGTCACTATTTTGCCAGGATAAAGTCCTAAAGTATTTACTATTTCAGAAGTTTGGCAGAATTTTAAGGCTTTTGATACACGTTGCCAAACCGCTTACTATAAATAGGTGCATTTACTGGCAGCTGTTTTCCTTTATCTCAGGAGTAAAGACCAATATGATAGTCTGGATTTTTTTTTTAAAAAAGCTTAATATTACTATTAAGTGTTAAAACTTTTCAGGGTTGAATAAATGAAACCCGAGAAAGAAAAAGGAGCCTTGTGGGTTTTATTTTGTTTTTCTCATTAGTTTCTGCGAGTGAATTTCTACCATGTGGCGCGATCTTACCCTGACCCTTACTAATGTTACTTTCCATTTCTTTTCACCCACACCGTTTAATTTGAGCAGCTCTGGAACAATTACTTCCATTTGGCGGTAGCGTTTCTCACCCACGAGTCCCTTCAACTTGAAACCTTCTCTCAAGCCAAGCGCAACAAAATTGTCAAAAAGTAAGTGTCCCCTTAAAACTTGCTTACGGTTGGGAGGATGACTCTTCCATTTGTATTCAGAGCAAGAATTTTGGTATCCCAGAAATTAACTGGATAGAGTCCCTCCCCGGCCCCCCACCCCCGCAAGGTGTGAGCGAGATAGGTCTTTTTTTAAATTTTTTTTTTAATTTCAAAAATGTTTTTATCTATTTTTGAGAGAGAGAGAGAGATCAAGTGTGACAGGGGAAGGGCAGGGAGAGAGGGAGACACAGAGCCTGATGTGGGGCTCAAACTCGTGAACCCCGAGGTCATGACCTGAGCCGAAGTGGGACGCTTAACTGACTGAGCCACCCAGGTGCCCCGTGAGATAGGTCTTAATGTAATTATTTTATAGGCTTTAAATTTCCTCTGATTCACATCTCTTTTCTCAAGGCCCCCTTCATTTTCCCATCAACTGTTGCATTTTTTTTTTTTTTTAAACCGGAACTTGGAGAGGCACCAAGGCTTGCCAGGACTCCAGTCTCCAGGAACAGCTGCCCACCTGCTGGCAGCTTACCCAGATTGCAGGCACAGCGCCCCTCCCACTCAGGCATCACAAAGCAAGGTCCTCTGGCCCCACTGTTTTCCCTCTCAGTCACTTCAGCAGAGGAGCCAAAACTAACACATCACCTAAAAAGGCCCTCCACATTCCTGGCTGGGGATTCAACAGGGACATATGTGCAAGAGTGATGAGAGATTTAAGGAAGCTTTTCATTGCTTTCCTTTCCGGTCTGTTTCAGAGTTCACAGGGAGCCTGGAAACTCAAGGCTGTGTAGTTCAATACAACGCGAGAAATTTACCATTGAAAGGCTGCGAAATTTGAGTTCTGATCCCTTGCTGGGATGTCTGGGATTCTAGGCAAATTATCTACCTCTGGGTTCTCCCGAAAACACTGAGATTGTTGGCTAAGAGACTGAGATTTCAATCTCAAAGATAAGACTAAATCAGGTTTTGTAGATTTCCCTGCAGCAGGTATGGAGAAAGAATTGAGTTTCAAGATGATAATACCTGCATCTCCTTCTTTAGATTATCTTAAATGACATAACTTCTTTCAAAGATGGATTTGGTATTGGTCAAACAATCAAAAGTGAAGTTAGGTGACACCAAGTCTGATAAATAAAGTGGCTAGTTAGGCTTAATAGCCTCAGGGTTTTGATCAAAGGGAAGTCTGTGTAAAATATATATGCATATGGGCAAAGATGTACCTTGGGAAAACATTTTTATTAATGTTATACCAACACGAATTGTTTTTTTCCTCAGGATTTCTCTTATTTTCAGTAGAATTAGCATCAATAGCAGTATTAACAAACAATAGGAATAGTTATCATTTATTCTTTATTATGTGCCAGACATTAACTAACATATGCTTACCCAATGTAAATAATAAAATGGGGTATTTTTGTGAAAATAGAATCGTAAGAGAAATTTGTTTTGTTGCTGTTGTTGTTCTTTTATTTTTTTTTTTAATTTTTTTTAACGTTTTATTTATTTTTGAGACAGAGAGAGACAGAGCATGAACGGGGGAGGGTCAGAGAGAGAGAGGGAGACACAGAATCGGAAGCAGGCTCCAGGCTCTGGGCCATCAGCCCAGAGCCCGATGCGGGGCTCGAACCCACGGACCGCAAGATCGTGATCTGAGCTGAAGTCGGACGCTTAACCGACTGAGCCACCCAGGCGCCCCACTGTTGTTGTTTTAAACAAAAAGTTTTTAAAGATTTTTATACTGGTTTCTGCAGGCATTTACAAAGGTGGAATTTGAAAACAATGTTTGATGCAATAGGTATAAAATGGGTAGCATGGGTATAAAATGGGGAATGGTGGCCACAGCATGGGCCATGGGTCCATATTAGAGTTCCCTGGGAACGTTGGCCACATCTACCCTTGGCCCACCCTATTTCTGTTTTTTCCAAGCCCCCAGCGTCTATGGTGTGTGATGTGGGGTAGCCTCAGGCCTATGTTTTCTGTAAGAGATACCCAGGGGATTTTGATTCATCCATCCCCAGCCACGAACCACTGAATAGATCCATGGATTCTCTCTTTCTTTTATCTTTTTCGTTATTGATTCCTGTAAGGAAACTTCTCAGAAATATTTTTCTAATCCCACTCCCCCCCCCCCTTGAAACATTAATAGCACAGATACGCTGCATATCTGATTAGGTACTATATGTATATTTGTACTCTGTCCATAAGAATACTAAGCCTTCTTTGCCCCCAAGGACCAACTTTCACCCCTCTGGGGACCATCTAGAGCTTCTCAACGTGAGTCCTTTGTAGAACATACTCGTGTGGTTGTGAGTTTTTCAAATAAAAATGTATAAAGTCAGCATATCTGTTAGACATCAGTCACATTACCGTATAAATCATACCCCATTTCTCTCTCCTTTCACTAGTACTTGTTATATTTTCTTTTGTTTCTCTGCTTGACAGCAGCCAGAATATCCCCCACCCTTCTCTCTTCAGTAAGTTTGACAGTTTCATTTCTCAGTTATTTTTCCGCATTTGCATTTGGCCCCCTCCTGCTAGTTACGTCCCTTCTCCATGTGGCCTCGTTCTCTTTGGGGGCTCATTTCGGTATTGACTGTGGCCTTGCCTCGAACCTGTCTTAAAGGTGGTCCTAGAGAGGCACAGGCTGTTTTCACAGGCCTCATCATTTTCATTTCCACCTCAGATCTTTCTCTTGTTTATGATCTTCTTCCTAGATATGGGGACATGAGAAAGGAAATCGGCTTTAGAATCCGGGACATGTGGTATAACCTGGGTGAGTGTATGACCTTGAACCGTACAACTCCCGTGTGATAAGCATCCCACAATGGGTTCTTTTCTATTTTAACTCCCAGTAACCCTGACATTTATTTGCCTGTGTGTCTAGAAGGGAAAGTTGACTTGTCGGTCTTTCATTATAACATCCCTATGTTATCAGAAGACGATGTTGTTTAGTCACTCACTTCTGAATTTGAGTTGATTTACCCACATGACCTTTTCCTTTTCTGCCGTAGAGGAAGGTGGGAACACTTTACTGCCACTGAAATCACTTTTTAAAATCCCCGCTTACTTTCATTGCAGGTCCCCACAAAATCAAATTTATCCCCTCCATGGTGGGTCCCATTCTGGAGGTCACACTGACCCCCGAAGTAGAGCTCCGGAAAGCCACCATCCCCATTTTCTTTGACATGATGCAGTGTGAGTTCAACTTCAGCGGAAACGGCAATTTCCATATGGTAAGGAGTGGCAGAACTTGAACCTTACTAATGTGCAGATAGTTGCCTCTCGCTTAGTTTCTTTCTCCACCGAGAAGCAGTAGCCTGAATTATACAAATCGAAGTTGCTTTAAAAACTTTATTTACTTTAAAAAAATTTTTTTTTTCAACGTTTTTATTTATTTTTGGGACAGAGAGAGACAGAGCATGAACGGGGGAGGGGCAGAGAGAGAGGGAGACACAGAATCGGAAACAGGCTCCAGGCTCCGAGCTCCGAGCTCTCAGCCCAGAGCCTGACGCGGGGCTGCTCGAACTCACGGACCGCGAGATCGTGACCTGGCTGAAGTCGGACGCTTAACCGACTGCGCCACCCAGGCGCCCCTAAAAACTTTATTTACTTTTCACGCCGTAAAGCGGTTAGAGGGAGAATCAGATATTTCTCCACGTGGCCTAGAAACCCTTTTCACTGCATGTGTTTTACTGTCTCTGGGTAATTAAAATTTGACATCATGCATTTTAATCCTGCCGGTTGCGGTGTAACTGTTGAGAACATAATGCAATGGGTTGGGGAAAAGATGCTGAGGCCTCTCTGGTTTTGAGGTCTCTCTCAATTTGCATGTCTTTCCCATGCCTCAGTTTCCTTATCTATAGAGTGCTTTGGAACCGAAGAGGTCTTGTAGCTGTGAAGTTCTGCAAAAGCAAATTCCATTGCCAAGACTTAGCCAAGAAAAAAAATAAAATAGATAATTAGAATTATTAGGATTAGTCAAAACAGGAAGATAATATTGGGGGATTTTTTTTTTTTCCAAATGTAAAGCAAAGGACAAAGTAACATGAGACTCGTCTAGAGAGTTTTGATGGGGCTCTGGTACCTGATTAATGGATGACATGAATTATGATCTTCCCTATAATATGTTGGAAAGTGTTCACAGTTCAATAAAGGGGCTGTGTCAAATCTAGAAAGGTTGGCGGGGCGTCTTTCGTGGCTTCTTCGAAGGGTATCTGGCGTTCTCCTGGGAAATTCTAACTCTGCTTTCAGTTTGAGAATGAGCTGATCACAAAGCTGGACCAAGAGGTAGAAGGGGGCAGAGGAGATGAACAATACAAGGTCCTTCTGGAAAAACTGTGAGTATTACAGAAACAAAGCCTCAAAGTTGACGCATCATGTAGTGAGGGAGAGAAGCAGGCTTCTGCAGCATGGACAGCCTAGTCGAGGAGTCCTGGGAAGCTCTGGGGTCACCGCCACAAATGGTCCCGGGGTGGGGTGGGGGGGGGGTTTAATGGAGTTTACACCATCCACTGTTGACATTTGTTTGTCTGATGTGAGTCAAATGTCCGTGTTTTCCTGGCCAGCCCGGCCCCTCGAGAGCAGAGCAGATGGAAGGTGGAGGGGGGCGGGGGATATACAGAGCGATGGCATTTTGCCCAGTGTTTGAATTGCTGAACTTCACCAAAAGTGCTATCGCCTCTAATTATAGCTCCAAAGCACCATTTAAAGGAGGAAGGAAAAAACATTTCAAAGTCCACTTTACCTTTAAAAATACCTTATGCCCTATAGAGGGCCTCTAAGAACACCTGTTACATCTCCAGCCAGGCTGGTCGTTGCACTGCCCTACGCACCTCCCCCACATCCAACATTTTTATTCTCTCTCTGTGGTTACTCCCTACCCCCCCACTCCTACCCCGTGTATCCCTCCTGCCCTCTGAATTCTCCTTTGCTCACATGGAATTACAGTGTAAAAGTGTGGCTCAAAACACGTGGAATTTGGAGGTAAAGAAACCTTCAAATCCCGTTTTCTCCATATTCTAGAAACGTGCCTTCGGACAAGTGTTCTAATCTCTCCGATGGCCCTCTTTTTTTTCATCTACACTAACAGCATGTACACTTTGGTAAGGGTTGAGGTGTAAATGAGGTGATGCATCAGAATAGTGTCTATTACAGAGCCCATGCTGACTGAGCGTCCCTGCTCTGGGTTTGTGCTGGTCACTGCTGTCATCCTCACGTCCTCCGTCGTCCACGGCGCTCACTACCCTAGACTAGTCATTTCTTGTGTCCTCTGAGCCTTTGTGATTTTGACCAGCTGTGTCACCTGTTGATTGGGTATGCGCCCCGGTGGCTTCGTTGGCCACCTCTTTTGTGGGTGTGGCTCGTACTAGACTGTGCTTGAGGATGGGTACTCCCAAGGTCGTTTTCTTCTTTGTTTTTTTTTAAGATTTAAAAAGCCAGAACACTGGGTGCTCAGGAATGGAGCTGAATTGATAACTCAGCTGTATTTTCTTTTCCTTTTTTTTTTTAATGTTTATGTTTCAAGAGACAGAGCGTGAGCGGGCGAGGGACAGAGAGAGGGACAGAGGGACAGAGGGAGACGCAGAATCTGAAGCAGGCTCCAGGCTTCGAGCTGTCAGCACAGAGCCCGACACAGGGCTCGAACTCAGAAACCACGAGATCATGACCTGAGCCAAAGTCGGACGCCTAACCGACTGAGCCACTCAGGTGCCCCTCAGATATATTTTCAAGAACCAAGTCTTTCTTGTTTCATTTTTAGTGGATGACAAGACCCATGTGTTGATCTTTTCATCCCATTTCCATTAAGTCCACCTGTTTGAGTTACCTACCTGCCACATAATCACTTTTGTGATTCAGATCTCATAAGGGGATTAAATGGAGAAATTATGTACATATACACGTACACAGTTTACAAATGATAAACTACCCATTTTTTAAATCCCAAGCTGACTTTTCACTATATGATGTTTTGTTTGTTTGTTTGTTTCATTCTTTCTGAGTCTCAGAACAATATGACTATACAACTCTCCAGTGCTCAAGAATAATCCTCAAGTCTGGGCTAATTCTTTGAACCCGTTTCTTTCTCTTTTTTCCTCTTGTTCTCTGAGTGTTTTTTCCAGTTGTCAAATCTAAGAAGCCCCTATAGAAGCTTTTCTCTGTTTGAGTCCAACAAAATAGGATTCATACCAAGCCTCAGTTTATTTATTTACAATTTTGTAGTTTTGTGGCGGTGGCGGTTAAATAGCACTTTTGTCCGAAGAGCCACATGTCTGGATGTGCACTAGATTCCTTGTTTCCTCTAGACCGGGCATCGATCCAAGGCTTTCCAAAACGTCCACAGGATACCCCGAAGTGCTAGGCCTTAGGGAGAATAAAGACATAGAAAAGATGGTCTCTCTCAACTTCAGTTAGAGTGATCAGATAGCATACACACACCTTTGGGGCAAAGGTTTCCATTTCTGTGGCGTCGACAAAAGACAAAAAACGAAGACAGATAGAAGCTGAAAGATGGGCATTGTGGGCTAGGGTTGTAAGTGACAGTGGGATTTGAGCCACAGCGCTGAAGACAACATAGAACTTGAGCCACCAGGAGGTACAGCGTAAGAGAAGGCGCCCGACAGAGAGGCTGGGATTACTTAAAGGGTGTGTTTCTCCTAGCCTGGGGCCCCCCGCTGCTAGGACCTTGGACAGTGCTCATTAACGGTGCTGGAATGACAGAGTACAGAACGCGGGCATTTGTCTCTACTTTCACCCTTCCAGGCTCCTAGAACATTGCCGGAAACATAAATACCTCTCCAGCTCTGGAGAAGTGTTTGCGCTCCTGGTCAGCAGCCTGTTGGAGAACCTCTTGGACTACAGAACCATTATCATGCATGACGAGAGCAAGGAGAACCGCATGAGCTGTACCGTTAACGTGCTGGTAGGTCCCAAGACCCTGGGTTGGCAAGAGGGCATTGCAGGGCCAGCCCCACAGGCACAGCTCAGCTCTGAGTCGATCTCACAGGCACAGAGGTGCCCTGAGGCCACCTTTACAGAGTCTGTGTCCTGCTGAGTCTAATGGGAGCAGCTGACTCAGCTTTGGACTCCGATATCAGCTGCCACACAGACCTGGAGAATAAAAGTGGACACAGGGATAGAAAATGCCACATTAGCTCTTAACTCAGCTCTTACTTGAAGGCCATCTTTCACCTGTTTCTGTGTCTTGTTTATATCTGGTTGCTTTATTGTTTGGAAATATTGGGCATAGGTGAATATGCATCAGAAACCCTGTACCATGAGGGGAAAGTCATGGAATCCTCACGGTGCCAAAGCTCTGTGGTCTTGCCTTTCCCAGATATATGTAACTGGGACCACCGACCTCAGAAGCATAGGCTGCCATGAATTCCTCTGCTTAATAGACAGGAAGAACCTGGCACCACTGACTGCCTGAGAAAGAAGAGACCATCAGTTGACTTGAGTATCAGTTGGCTATTTGTTCACTTAGAGGATTTCCCTCATGTTTTTTAGACGAACGGTCCTAAAAACGTTCTGCAGTTTATCTTCTTTATAAATGATCACTTCCTTTCTTTGTAGGGGTATTTGTTAAAGGGTAAAATTCAGTCTGGAAAGGTGACTCTGTTAAAAAGCAAAAGTCGTGGTTTGGCCATTTTTGATAACCTTTGGTTTACATCGGTATTTTTGACTCCCTTTTCTCGGTAGAATTTTTACAAAGAAAAGAAGAGAGAGGACATATACATAAGGTAAGCTGAAGGAGATTTCTGCTTTTGCCATTTATGCCATGGCTTTATTATTTATGTCTTCAGTTAACAAATACTAAGTCCCAACACCACGCTTGCTGCTTTGAGAGACACCAAAAAGTGTGTCATCTGCCCCGGGCCCCCCCAAAAGGGTAAACTCTCTAGACAGATATGGAAGCACAGTACGTAGGGAGACTGGTGTCGCGATTCCAGGAAAAGATAGAAGACTGGCCAGAGCAGTCGGGAAGCAGTCAGCAGAGGCATGGCCATGTGCCTTCCTGTCCAGGACTGCTGAAGTCCTGACCACAAAACGAACTTGGATTTAAACTGTATGTATTTTCTTAGAGAGAGATTCCATAGTTCTTATTAGCTTCTCGGGGGGGGGGGGGGGGTCCGTGACAATTTTTTTTAATGTTTATTTATGTTTGAGAGAGAGAGAACGCAAGCAGGGGAGGGGCAGAGAGAGAGAGGGAGACACAGAATCCGAAGCAGGCTCCAGGCTCCGAGCTGTCAGCACAGAGTCCTATGCGGCACTCGAACCCGCGAACCGTGACATCATGACCTGAGCTGAAGTCGGACGCTTAACCGACCGAGCCACCCAGGCGCCCCATGACGCTAAAAAAAGAAAAAAAATTAAACATGCCTGTGTTAAACAAAAAGTACAGTAGCGTAGATGGAATGGGAAAGACACCCAGGCAGGAAGCGGCACAGAGGGTTAAGTGGATGCGAAGACGGGAAGTAATAGATTCCTTGGTCTGTGCGAAGGAGGAGGGGAGAAAAGATAGGGAAGAGGCCGTGGTCTGGTTGCCTAATGAGGTGACCCTGAGCCGCAGAGCACCCACCTCCTGTGTCCCCTTCTTACCAGGTACTTGTACAAGCTGCGGGATTTGCACCGAGACTCAGAGAACTACACAGAAGCCGCCTACACTCTTCTCTTACATGCTGAGCTTCTGCAGGTAAGTCGGTGGGGGAGGCTTTTCTCCACCGGGTGGGAGCCAACTGGCCAGCCCCCTGGGACCAAATCCCGCAGGCTTCCTGATTCTGACGGGAAAGAGCCTTGTCCAAGGGAGACCCCTGTAACCCAAGAGGTAGTCGAATACCGTCTAAAACAAGCACAGCGAATTTCCTGGCCAGTGTTGGGAAAATGTCGGTTATCATTTATTTAAAACTCCTTTGAAAGAAGAAAAAAAAAAAAAAAAAAGGGGCGCCTGGGTGGCTCAGTCGGTTGAGCGTCCGACTTCAGCTCAGGTCATGATCTCACAGTCCGTGAGTTCGAGCCCCGCATCGGGCTCTGTGCTGACAGCTCAGAGCCTGGAGCCTATTTCTGATTCTGTGTCTCCCTCTCTCTGACCCTCCCCCATTCATGCTCTGTCTCTCTCTGTCTCAAAAATAAATAAACATTAAAAAAGAAAATAAATAAATAAAAAATAAAAAAATAAAACTCCTTTGGAAGCAGAGCACAGCTCACAGGTCCCTAGTAATGGACAGTCTAACTGAAGAAACCAAACACGTTGATTAATATACGCAGCATATTCATAGATGTAAAAAAAAAAAAAATTGTGCCACTGTCAAGAAATAAGTTGCAAATGAACATAGCAGTACTTTCCTATTTATACTCTCTGGCTGGGTAAAAGCGTGCCATGGATATAAGCACATCTGTACATCACTGTGTGTAATTATTCCTGGTCCCGACCAGCCCTCTGACTTTGGATTCTCGTATGAACCGCTTCTTTCAACATCGCAGTGGCGGAGTGACCAAGAGACAGCTCACGCTTCCCCCGGCAGTAACTGTTATTTCCCACTGTGGGTGGGGGATGATCCATTCCTACCTTCTCCTTTCTGCCCGTTTTACCAAAGCGCACCTCGGTCTACCCAGGCGCTCCGGCAAATACCTGTTGTAATCTTTTTTTCACCGCCCCCCGCCCCCCACCCCCCTGTCGTGGCTGAGCAAGAATCATGGGCCTGTAGAGTTAGTGAACACCTCTGTCAGGGCACAGACTTTGTGTGTGTGGGGGGGAGGGGGCGGTGGGGGGTGGGGGAAGCAGTTAAGATTTAGTCTCTTAGAAAATTTGAAGTTTGTAGTACAGTATTGTTATCTGTAATCATTATGCGTTAGATGTCCAGGATTTATTTATTCTCTGACCGTACTGGTACCCTTCAAGAACATCGTCTTTAAAATTTTTTTTTTTCAACATTTATTTATTTTTGGGACAGAGAGAGACAGAGCATGAACGGGGGAGGGGCAAAGAGAGAGGGAGACACAGAATCGGAAACAGGCTCCAGGCTCCGAGCCATCAGCCCAGAGCCCGACGCGGGGCTCGAACTCACGGACCGCGAGATCGTGACCTGGCTGAAGTCGGACGCTTAACCGACTGCGCCACCCAGGCGCCCCAAGAACATCTTCTTGATGCCTTGGTGCTTTCTGTTTGCATGTGTTTTGGCTTTGTTAGGTTCCGTACATAAGAGGTACCACATAGCATTCATATAGTATTTGTCTTTCTCGCTCTGGCTTGTTTCACTTAGCATAATGCCCTCAGGGTCCATCCACGTTGCCGGGAAAGGCAGGATTTCCTTCTTTCTCGTGGCTGAATGCTATCCGATTGCATACATCTTCCACAGCTTCTTTATCCATGTATCCATTGCTAGACGCTTAGGTTGTTTCCTTGTCTTGGCTATTGTGAATCATGGTGCAGTGAACGCAGGAGCGTAGAGATCTTTTAGAGATCCTGATGTCATGTCCTTTCCATCCACTTTTATGTATTTGTTTATTTTAATGTTTATTTATTTTTGAGAGAGAGAGAGACAGAGCATGAGTGAGGGAGGAGCAGAGCGAGAGGGAGACACAGAATCCGAAGCAGGCTCCAGGCTCCGAGCGGTCAGCACAGAGCCCGATGCGGGGCTCGAACCCACAAACTGTGAGATCGTGACCTGAGCCGAAGTTGGACACTTCACCGACTGAGCCACCCAGGCACCCCTTTTCTATCCACTTTTTTTTTTTTAAATCTCCATTGCTGTCGTCCTGGTCCATTGTCTCTCCCCTAGAGCACCATGATAGCCTCCTATCGGATCTCTTTGTTCTTGCCCCAGCAATTAATTTTCTTGTATAACTTAATTTTTATTTTATACTAAAAGAACACAGGTACGTTGTTCTTAGCTCTGTGATTAAACACAGGACTCCTCTGCCTCACTACGTCCCCAGGGCAACGATTCACAATCCATATTCAAGTTCAGGGCGCTAAAAAGCTTCTTGTGGGGGGGGTGGGGAGTGGGGGAGGGCTGGTTGACTGTGGAATGATCACAAAGAGACTCCCGTGTGTCAGTGACCGTAGGTCTTTTCATTTGTGCTGCTCAGAAAGTTAAACACCCTACCCTGGCATAAAGAATGCGGGGTGAGGGGCGCCTGGGTGGCGCAGTCGGTTAAGCGTCCGACTTCAGCCAGGTCACGATCTCGCCGTCCGTGAGTTCGAGCCCCGCGTCGGGCTCTGGGCTGATGGCTCAGAGCCTGGAGCCTGTTTCTGATTCTGTGTCTCCCTCTCTCTCTGCCCCTCCCCCGTTCATGCTCTGTCTCTCTCTGTCCCAAAAATAAATAAACGTTGAAAAAAAAAAAATTAAAAAAAAAAAAAGAATGCGGGGTGGATGCAACTACGCCCCACCCAGGTAGCTACTGGATTTCGGGTGCCGTTTACGAAATACGGTCCGTAATTTTCCTCACTGGGATGATAGTCCGTCTTTGTCACGTCGTAAAGGGCTATACAGGGCAAGTCTGTTTTGTAGATTTGCTCAGCTTTTGCATGGTCTGAATGAGCACTCCATCCATGCACCAGCACCACACTGCCCCATAGTATGTTTTACTCCCTGGTAGTTAGTCTTCACGGCTGTGCTTTTTTCCGAGTTTTCCACCCCATTCCTCTTGGTTTGTTTTTCCATAAGGACCTTGGAATCATGAAATTTAAGCAGAGATCTAGGGAGAATTTCCATGCTTATGGAGTAGCTGTTTTCTCATCCAAAAGCATGATAGGACTTTCCGTTTGTTTCCATTTGTCTGCTTTTGTGAATGTGTTAAACGTTTTCGGATGGAAGTCTTGCATATTCCTTGTTATGGTGACTCCTAAATACCTCTTCTCTTTACTTTAATTACGGCAAAATACACATAACATAAAATGTATTGTTTAAACCATTTTTAAACCTTTCTATAAACTTTTTGTTTTAATGTTTGTTTATTTTTGAGAGAGAGAGCATGAGCAGGGGAGGGGCAGAGGGTGAGGGGGACAGAGGATCCGAAGTAAGCTCTGTGCTAACAGCAGTGAGCCGTGATGGGGGCTCGAACTCACGAACCATGAGATCATGACCTGAGCCGAAGTCGATGCTTAACTGACTGAGCCACCAGGCATCCCTATTTAAACCATTTTTAAGTGTACCATTCAGTTTCTTTATGTACATTCACGTTGTGGGGGCGCCTGGGTGGCTCAGTCAGTTGAGCCTCCGACTTCGGCTCAGATTGTGATCTTATGGTTGGTAAGTTCGAGCCCTGCGTTGGGATCCGTGCTGACAACTCAGAGCCTGGATCCTGCTTCGGATTCTGTGGCTCCCTCTCTCTCTGCCCCTCCCCTGCTCGTGCTTGCTCTCTCTCTCTCTCTCTCTCTCTCAAAAATAAACATTTAAAAAATTTTATTAAAAAAAAAAGTACATTCACGTTGTGGTGCCTGGATTATCTTCGCATTTTGCGTTTTTTCTGTTGGGGTCTTCTATTTTCAGAGTGGTCATCTATTTATAGGAAATTCGTCTCTAAATTATTTCTGAGTTTGTTAATTTTTGTGCCGCTACTTAATTCTGTCACTGTCGGGGGTAGTTTTTTCAGGTGACATGCTTTATGAAGGGATGGATTATGAAGAATAGAGTCTTGGTCTATACACAGTGATAGGTGTACCCCCTCCTTCCCACTGTTATACTTCTAATTTTTTTCTTTCATCCAATTGTCTGAGTGACACTTTCACTGAACGGCAGCTTTGCTGGTCGGCACCCTCGCCTTTTTCCTAACTTTTCACGTTCAGCGTGACACTTGTTTTGAAGCTGGCATGTGCCTTTTGGGGGGAGGAGGGTAATTTTTGTGCTTAATAAATAATCTAAACACTGCAATACGGCCAAGTTGAAAATATACACAAATTTGACTTTTACTAGCTGAATCGATCTCTTTTGATTAATTGACTTAGTTAATCACCGCGTTCTGTTAATTTCTTTTGTTCCTTTTGTTTGTTTTTCAGTGGTCTGACAAGCCCTGTGTACCCCATTTGCTTCAGAGGGACAGTTACTATGTTTATACCCAGCAAGAGCTCAAAGAAAAGCTGTATCAAGAGATCATTTCATACTTTGACAAAGGCAAAGTGAGTTTGGGTTTTTTTTGGGTTTTTTTTTTTTGTAGTAGGGGAGGGAAGAAATTGGCTGCAATACTGCAATGCCGTTCTGATGCTGACTACCCACGGTTAGCACAGACCCCTCAGGTGAAGGAGATAGTCACCAGTAAAACAGCCCTCTCTTTAGACAACCAGCCACAGTTTGGGGGACTCTGGACCACCCACACGTATGACCAGCTGACAATCAATTTGAGCGGAGAGGGTCCTATGACGCCCTCAGATTTGATAATACGCCAGAACAACTAACACAGCTTGGTAAAGTGCTGTGCTTACGATTACGAGTTTTATCCCAAAGGGCCCAAATCAGAACCAGCCAAATGAAGAAACGCACAGGACACGGTCTAGGAGCGTCCCCAGTGCAGGGCTTCTGTGTCCTCTCCCTGTGGATTCAGGTCACATGACTCTCCTAGCAACGCGATGTGTTCACCATTCGGGATCTGACCTGAGCTCCTCCTGTGCATAGAGTCTTTGCTGGGGTTGAAGGCCTCGTTAACTGACTCAGTGGCCACACGAGCGAACTCAGTGCCCAGCAGCCCTCTCCTCCGTGGAGGTCAAGCTGATACCGTGTAGCTCAAGGCCCCAGCCCTCTAATCCCACGGGCTGTGGTTCTGGCAAGGCCAGTGCCCATTCTGAGACAGACCACAGGCCCAGTGTGTGTCACCTCATTAGTAGAACTTCAGGTGTGGTCTGAGGGTCCCGCCAGAAACAACAGAGTCACTCTCATCACTGGGGACATTCCAAGAGTTTAGAAGTCCCCTCTTAGGAACTCGGGACAGAGACTGCACGAATTATTTTCGAACAGTGACTCATGACTCACTCTTTTCTTATTCCCATGTGTCTCTTGGAATTCTGGTATTTTTCATGGGAGAGGAAATGGAGAGAGAAATTGAAGAAGTCAGTAGACATCAGTTATCTTGAAGACGGGTAACCCCATGGAGAACGTACCAGGCGGCCCAGGGCCTGGCTCTCCATGACCCTAATTTCATCACTTAGGCATTGCTGAGTGCCAAGAGCCAGCACCATCATTTTGAGTGCATTCTCTAGAGATTGTAGGCACATGGCATGCCTGGGTGGCTACTTGCCAGACTGCACAGGTAATAAGCAACCTGATTGCTCCAGGGGCTCTCGGGAAGGTAAAATAAACATGTGACCTGGGCAGGAAATTGCAGAGTCTCTGGTGAACTGGAGGAAGCATGTTCAGCTGAAAGGCTTTAAAAAAAAAATTTTTTTTTTAACGTTTTATTTATTTTTGAGAGAGACAGAGACAGTGTGAGCGGGGGAGGGGCAGGGAGAGAGGGAGTCACAGAATCCCAAGCAGGCTCCAGGCTCCGAGCTGTCAGCACAGAGCCCGATGCGGGGCTCGAACCCACGAACCGTGAGATCATGACCTGAGCCGAAGTTGGACACTCAACCGACGGAGCCACCCAGGCGCCCCAACGTTTATTTATTTTTAAGAGACAGAGTGCGAGCAGGAGAGGGGCAGAGAGACAGGGAGATACAGAATCTGAAGCAGGCTCCAGGCTCTGAGCTGTCAGCACAGAGCCTGACACGGGGGGCTCGAACCCACCAACCGTGGCGCTTCACCGACTGAGCCACCCAGGTGCCCCTAGCTGAAAGGCTTTTGCAATGGAGAAAATAGTATAGAAGGGATAATGGGGAAAAGGAAAAAACGGTGTGCTATCCAAACAAAACATCCTAGAGTTGACAGGTTTCAGAGGTCTGGGTAGTTCTTACGGACTGCCACTTCTGGCCACTATTCCTGGTTGATCAGTACAACTTGTTGGTTAAAAGTAGACAAATGAACAAGCCAACGCATCCTTCAGAATGGGAGAAGATGCTTGCAAATGACATATTGGTTAAAGGGCTAGTACCCAAAGTCTAGAAAGAACTTACCAAACTCAACACCTGAAAAACAATCCGGTTAAGAAATGGGCCCAAGACATGAATAGACTTCTTTTCCAAAGAACACGTCCAGATGGCTAACAGACACATGAAAAGATGCTCAACGTCATTCATCATCAGGGAAATCTATATCAAAACTATGATGAGATACCACTTCACTTCTGTCAAAATGGCTCAGATCAACACAAGAAACAACAGAGGTTGGCGAGGATGCAGAGAAAGGGGAACCCTCCTTACCCTGTTGGTGGGAATGCAAACTGGTGAAGCCACTTTGGAAAACAGTATGGAGGTTCCTCAAAAACTTAAAAATAGAACTACCCCATGACCCAGCAATTTCACTACTGGATATTTCCCCAGTGGATACAAAAATACTGATTCCGAGGGACACATGCACCCTGATGTTTATAGCAGCACTATCAATAATAGCCAAATTATGGAAAGAGCACAAATGTCCATCGACTGATGAGTGGATAAAGAAGGCATGGCATATATATGCAATGGAATATTACTCAGCCATCAAAAAGAGCGAAATCTTGCAACATTGTGGAGGGAGCTAGAGTGTATTATGCTGAGCAAAATAAATCAGTCGGAGAAAGACAAATACCGTATTATTTCACTCGTGTGTGGAATTTAAGAAGCAAAATAGATGAACATAGGGGGAAAACATAGACAAACCATAAAACAGACCCTTAATTATGGGGAACAAATTGAAGATTGATGGGGGGGAAGTGGGTGGGGGGTGGGATAAATGGGTGATGGGTATTAAGGGGGGCACTTGTTGGGATGAGCACTGGGTGTTGTATGGAAGTGATGAATCACTAAATTCTATTCCTGAGACAAATATTCCACTATATGTTAACTAACTGGAATTTAAATAAAAACTATAAGCAAACAAATTAATTTATAAAAGCCAGATAATCACTTTAATAAAATAGCTACCATCCATTTAGTACTGGTTACTCTTTTTGGTGATTTCCAGATTTCCCTTTCTAATTTAATTCTCCTTAAAACCCTATTAGGTAGATATTGTATCTTTTTTACCGGTGACAAACTTGAGGCCCAGAGAGCAAGTATATTTGCTCAAACACTTTGCTCTCTGCACCCTTTTGCCCTCTTAAACATCATTGAGGATCCCAAAGAGCTTTCTTCCCCCTGGATTATATTTATTGATACTTCTACTCTTAGAAATCGAAACAGAAAATCTTAAAATATTTGCTTATTTGTTCTCTTAAGGCCATTTTTACTATTAATATAAATCATATGTATTAAAAATATATATTCCAGGGGTGCCTGGCTGGCTCAGTCGGTTGAGCGTTCGACTTCAGCTCAGGTCATGATCTCACAGTTTGTGGGTTCGAGACCAACATCGGGCCCTGTGCTAACAGCTCCGAACCTGGAGCCTGCTTCCAATCCTATGTCTCCCTCTCTCTCTGCCCCTCCCCCCCGCTCGTGCTCTGTCTCTGTCTCTCAAAAATAAATTTAAAAATGTTAAAAAAAAAAAAAAACTATACATTCCATAAAAATAGTGATTTGAGTAGCATCGTTTGACACGTTTGCAAATCTCTTCAGCATCTGGCTGAACAGGAGACAGCAGGATTCTCCTGTCTGCTTCTGTGTTCAGTCTCTCGCGGTATTACACCTGTTGTCGTCCTGGGGCTTGGGAAAGGCAAATAGCGTTATTGTTACTAAGGAGATAACGTTGCCTTCTGGTCCCCCTAATAGGGTCCTGGGGACTCGCGGAGACCAGGGACCACACTCTGAGAAACGCCGTGCTCGGCCATCTCCCTGCCTCTTACATAACTTAGCATTTGGAGAGAACGTCTCTGATACCGTTGACTGGCTTCCAGCTCCAGATTCACCTGATCTGGAATGGGTTCCATATGGCAGATTGCAGAGCCTTTGCAGGGTTCCAGGCACTGAAGTTTCAGAGGAGCCGAAGTTGGCAAATGATTTTTAGAAGACTTAATTTTAAAATGTGTTATAACCGTATGTGAACTGCCCCTACATTCCTTCAGCACCCAGAAACAATGGAACACAGCACCTGGTTAATAAGGATCAAGTAGGAAATTACCAGATGCTGTGTTATTTATAGTGTCCATCTAAGAGGCGTTTCATGAACTATCAAAATGAACCGAGGGCTCAGTCTGGGATGCCAGCCTCAGGCACCACATATGTGCAGTAGGCTGTAACTGAGGCAGTCATAAATGGTTTAAAAAGGCATTTTTCTTAAAACTCCCGTTGGCTGAGTAGATAGTCTGGTTAGGAATAGGGAATCAGGGGCGCCTGGGGGGCTCAGTCGGTTAAGTGTCCCACTTCGGCTCCAGTCATGATCTCGCGGTTTGTGGGTTCGAGCCCCGGGTCGGGTTCTGTGCTGACAGCTCAGAGCCTGGAGCCTGCTTCGGATTCTGTGTCTCCCTTTCTCTCCGCTCTCTCCTGCTTGTGCTTTGTCCCTGTCTCCCTCTCTCTGTGCCCCTCCCCTGATGGCGCTCTGTCTCTTTCTCTCAAAAATGAATAAAAAGCATTAAAAATTAAAAAAAAAAAAATAGGGTATCAGTGCTCTAAATTAGAGAAACAGCTTCCCAAATTGCACGCAACAGTATGGTTAGCCTTTCTTCCATTTTCTTCTCCTCCCAAACATCCTTATTCAAAGCGCACACACACACACATACACACACCCCAGAATCAGAACCAGAGCTCACACCAACTTCCTCTCCCCTCTGACAAGACTTCCATGCTTTCAAAACCCAGGTTTGAGAACTGGTTCCTCTCAACTCTCCGTGGTCTTTCGTGCTTTGCCCTTTCAATGCCGTATTGCGTTGTTTAGGACGCACGGTATTCTTCATGTTCTTGCAAATAGAGTTATAGAAGACGTGGCCTGGAAAGCAGCCAAGATACAGTAGCGTCATCATGTCAGAAAAAGACAAAGGTTTGGTTGATCGAGGAGGTGAGGCGTGGTGAGAATGTCTGCAGAAACTCAACCCACCTGACTCCTTAGTCACTGTCAGCGACTCTCCCCTGACTTTCACAGAGGGATCACCGACTGCTTTGTTCTCCGCTTGTAACCCTGCCTTTCTTTTTCTGAAGATGTGGGAGAAGGCCATCAAACTGAGCAAAGAGTTGGCTGAGACCTACGAGAGCAAAGTATTCGACTACGAGGGCCTTGGCAACCTGCTGGTGAGTCCCGGTCAGAATATATGAAGCCTCCAGAAGGAGTGTGAAAATCAGCATTCAGGCACATGTTTTAGAACATTTGAGAAAGTCGAGATAAACAGCCTCCTTTACCATGGAAAAGTAAACCGTGCTCAAAAGAAAAATGAAAAAAAGATGAGGTCCAAAAAACGTTCGCGTTATCTTCCAGATTATCTCTGATAAAGAGCTCAAGAGCCTTGCCTACAGACCTCTTGCCCTTGTCTGTGCCTTTTGTCTCTCTAAGGACCCTCCGTGTTCCTGACCCCTCTCCCCTCGCAGTTACTCTGCCTTCTGTGAACACGCCCCTATTTCAGATATTTTCTGACATCTTCTGTTCATCAAAATTACTTGTTCTGTGGCCCACATCCTCAGGGGCCTGCTGGTGGCACAGATCAGCTATTTAATATAGCAAAACAAAAATAACCCTCTAAATGTCCAGTGGTAGGCCAACACAGCATTCCATTTGATAATTGTCAGTAGAGGAGTCACAAAAGGTCAGGCCACCCATCGTTAGGTAATAATACAGTTGACCCTTGAACAACGCGGGGTGGGGAGGTGAGGGGCGCCCACCCCCCCACACAGCTGAAAAACCGCACATAACTTTTGATTCCCCCAAAACTGAACTACTAATAGCCTATTGCTGACCAGAAGCCTGCCTGATAACATAAACAGTTGATCGACACGTATTTTGTACGCGTATTCTATATTCTTACAATAAAGTAAGCTGGGGAAGGATATTAAGAAGATTGAAAGGAAGAGAAAATATTTCCAGTCCTACACTGTCTTTATCAAAAAAAAAAATCTGTCTGTAAGTGGACTCAAACATTTTAAACGCATACTGTTCAAGGGTCAAGTGTATTTTATCTGAGGGGATAGTTGTCAAGGTCAGTTGGAAAAGAGCTTGCCCGTGTGCTGTGCCAGTTCCTACTCTCACACACAAAAATCACTTACTCATTTCCTGAACTAAACCGAGCTGTTAGTGATGTAACGTGTTACCCTTCGAAGCAAACACTGTGATAGAAACCTTCACCTCGATAGAGTAGTAATGCAGTCATGGGACCATTGTGGGAGGGGCCGGGACATGCCTCAAAGACCCCAGGTCTGGCTACCTGTTTTGCTTTCTTTAAGTCTGACTCTCAGCCCTGGCCGGGAAACCTATTCCCGTGGGAAGGATTGAAATTAGGGCTGGTACCAGATCTTGAAAAACAGAACATCACCACCACCTTCTGGGCACTTGTGGCTGAACCAAGGACTTTAATCCAAACCACCTGTGAGAACCAGATTCCTGATCTTTCCTCACGGGTCTCTGTTTCAGTGCAGCCACCCTCCGTGAATCTCAGAAAGAGCTTTTGAACCTTTTAGGGGTCCTGAACCCCCTTCAGGAAACTGTCCATCACTAAACACTGCCCCCCTCCATAGAGGCATGCACACATGTGCATCTTTCTGCATGCAGCTTCAGAGATTGCTAAACCCTCCAAGGCTCATTCACGGACCCACGTCCCAACCCTTCGATCCAAGAAAAGGATAACGTCTTGGCCCACAAGATATTTTCCAAAGACTTTTCATTTATCTGTTGATCCATGAGAAACAACAAAGCGAACAATACTCTGATCTTCCCCACCCCTCAGTGGTGCCCTTGTAACCTCCCTGTGGAATGCCTTGTTTTGTTTTCCAGAAAAAAAGAGCCTCGTTTTATGAGAACATCATTAAGGCAATGAGGCCTCAGCCGGAGTACTTTGCCGTTGGATACTATGGACAGGGCTTTCCTTCTTTCCTACGGGTAAGAATCCTCGGGGTGGTCCTCTAAGCCATTAAGCCATGCCATCTGAAGGAGGGAAGGTATTCATCTCTGTTCCAGATGGGCCTAGTGTGTTAGCAGCTGGAGGCCCATGTTCTCACTGTGGGAGGTCGGGGAGGGAAACCACTTCCTGCGTGGCCGGCGTCCTCACCCCACGCCCCCAGCCTCTGGTATTCTGGCAGCTCGATTGTAAAATGACTTTTCCCAGGTGGAATGAAAAGGGGAAAAACAGAACCCTCCCCTCCACTGGTCTGCTGCTACAGATCAGGCTGGGGGAAAGTGTGGATTGATGTGTTTCCTTGTTTGTTTTATTTCCAGCCAGAGCCAGTTTGAAAGCAAATATCCCAAGGACGGGACTGCGAAAGTTTCACAAAAATAAAAACAGGCGTTGTAATAGTGAAAAGGACCGTGTTTTTCCTTCCCCAAATTTTCTATAACGGGGTACTGATTCTAAAATCTAAAAAACAAACAAAATCGAATTTTTTCTGGCACAAACGGAAGCCTCTTTAGAGGTAGCCGTGTTTGGATGTATGATCCATTTTCCTTCCCCTAATTTAAGAAAATGTAGAAAGGAAGTACTCTGCATGCTGCATCATTCCCAAGGAGGAGGTAACTCATTCATTCATTCTGTAACGTCTGCTGAGTGCCTACTGTGTACCAGGCACATACTAGGCAGATTATAATCAGATATGGCCCTTACTCTCATGGCGTTTACAGCCTAATGGGTATAATATTAATTGAATAATCGTGCAAACAAATGGAAATTGAAACTGACCAAAACGGGTATCCTGTGCTGTAAGTGTTGGTTAACCAGGGAGTATTTACTGAAATATTCACCCAAGTAAAATAAAAACTTATGTTCACATGAAAAAAAAATTCACATGATTGTTTATAGCACCATTATTTATAATCACCAAAGACTGGGGGGCGCCTGGGTGGCGCAGTCGGCTAAGCGTCCGACTTCAGCCAGGTCATGATCTCGCGGTCCGTGAGTTCGAGCCCCGCGTCAGGCTCTGGGCTGATGGCTCGGAGCCTGGAGCCTGTTTCCGATTCTGTGTCTCCCTCTCTCTCTGCCCCTCCCCCGTTCATGCTTTGTCTGTCTCTGTCCCAAAAATAAATAAAAACGTTGAAAAAAATTTAAAAAAAAAAAAGACTGGATGCAACTCAGGTGTCCCTTAGTTGATGAGGGGATTAAAAAAAATGTCAAAGAGCCATGCAATGGAATATTACTCAGTAATTAAGAGGAATAAAGTACTGGGGCGTCTGGGTGGCTCAGTCGCTTAAGCATCCAACTCTTGATTTTGGCTCAGGTCATGATCTCAAGGTTTCGTGAGTTCGAGCCCAAGCCAGGCTTTGCACTGGCAGCATGGAGACTGCTTGGGATTCTCTCTCTCCCCACCTGTCTCTCTGCCCCTCCCCGACTTGTGCTGCCTCTGTCTGTCCCAAGATGAATAAATGAACTTAAAAAACATTTTTTTAAAGGAATGAAGTTCTGATACATACAAGCATGTGGGTGAATCCCGGTGCATTGTGCTAATAAGTAAAAGAACTGAGAGCATAAGGTCTACGTACTCTCTGATTTTCTTTCTTTTTCTTTAATGTTTATTTTTTATTTTGAGAGAGAGAGCACATAAGTGGAGGACGGGCAGAGAGACAGGGAGAGAGAGAGAATATGAGCAGGTTCCACACTGTCAGCAGAGCCTGATGTGGGGCCCAATCTCACCAATCGTGAGATCATGACCTAAGCCAAAACCAAGAGTCGGACGCTTAATGGACTGAGCCACCCAGGCGCCCGTCTCTGATTTTCTTTATATGGCATCTGTTACGCTTAACGTGGAGATGGAAAACAGATGAGCCGTCATCTGGTAGCTGTTGGGGAGGGTTGGGCTTCACAAGTATCAGGAAATTTTGAGTGGTAGTGAAACTGTTCTGTATCTTGATTGTGGTCATGGTTATGTTTGCCAAAACTGGCAGAATTTTACGGCAAACAGGGTAGATTTTACTCTATGCGAATCATGCCTGCGTTTTGTTAAGAGTCGAGAAAGACTTCCTGGGAAATTGCTGTTCCGACTGCAATGTAAGCTTGGTGTTATGGAGATCAGGGTGATAGGAAGAAACATTCCAGGCAGAGGAAGTGGCAGGTGAGGGCATGGCTGTGCCTGGGAATGAAAGACCAGCACGGTGGTCACAGAGAGAGTGAGGTGAGCAGGGAGTTGAGGCACAAAGTGTGGGGAGATCACACCGGGCAGGGCCGTGGGGTTGCCCCAGCTGTTTTGTCAGCATCCCAAGAGCAGGAGGGAGCCATTGTGGATTCTAGGTGTTGGCAAGGTCATCGTCTGGCTGGTGTGGGCAGTGGTCGGATGTGTATAGATAAGCCACTAGAAACTGTCGCAGATTTTGAGAGAAGGGATGTCGGGATGGCCTAGGGAAGTAGCTGTAGGAAAAATGGAGGGATTTCGTACTTGGTGATTATTGTTGGGCCATGTGCGTGAGGAAGGAAGGGAGTAGGTCTCTGGCCTGTGTACTAGAGGGGCTGTGGAGCCATCCACTAAGCTAGCAGTAAAGGAGAAAGATAGAGTCAATCCGTTCATTGAATAAATATTTATTGAACTCTTACTTTGTGCCTTGTTATATTATAGGCATGGGGGCACGGTCCAGAGCAACCCAAATCCTTGAAATAATGGAGCTTATATACTAGCTTGGAAACACACACAAAATGTAAGTGAGACATTTAATATGTCAGACGGCCTAGAACAATGCCTCACGCCGTGTAGACGCTCCATAAGTATCAAGGAGAAGACGTCAGGGAAGGTGAATAGAGAGGCAGGTGATGGGGGTGGAGCTACAATTTTAAATGGAGTGAATAGGAAGGGTGTCAGTAAGGAAATGACACTTGAGCAAAAACCTGAAAGAAGAGAGGGAATAAGGCAGGTAACCGTCAAGAGATGAGATGGGGTACCAGGCAGTGAGGACAGCAGGTTCGGAAGCCTTGAGCCTGGAAGCACATGACCAAGAGGACAAGTAGAGAATGGGGGCAGATGGCTCGGGTACCGGATCGCAGAGGGCCTGTCCCATCTTTATACGTTCTTTGTGAAAGTCTGGTTTCGGCCATACTCCGTGTGAGGGAAATTTGGAACATCCGAAAGATGCAAGTCAACAATCTGATGCATGGATCCAGAACTCAACGGCAAGTTCCCGGCTGGAGATAAAGTTGGTGGGTTATTTGCACCTGGATGAGGTAGCGTAGGGAAAGAGAAGGGGGCACCAAGGGGAGAGGGTCTAGGGAGGAGCCTCTCAGTAGGTTCTAGTCTTAAATCGGCCCTCAGTCTCGGCACTCGAGTCCTGGTAAGGCAGTGGTACCTGCCATACTTGTGTGTGACTGCTGTGTCACGTGACGTAACGGACGTGGGTCGGTGGGCCAGCCAAAAGACTAGACTTTCCAGTTGAGACATCGGGGTCCAGATCATCGGCTGGGTGACTCTGTGATGTCGGCCAAATCCTATGACCTCCGCCTTTTCTGATGTGTAAATTGGGGAAATACTGCCCACTCCACAGGGCCGTTTTCAGAAGGACATAAATAGCACATGGGAGTGCTTTACACGCCGTCAAGTGGTTTGTGGATGCTCCGTGTTATCAAAGGTGCTGGAAAATATAAATGCCTCCTCAGTGATCTAACCTACGTGCCCTTCTGGCTTCCGGACTATTTCCCCAAACTCAGACTGTCTGAAATTGTGTTGTCCGCTTCCCCCCAAGCCCAGCCCGGTCCCCTTCGTCCCCGTTTTCTGTCAGCGGCACATGCTCTTCCTGCTCCCGGGCCAGGCATCCCCGAATCCTCCTTGATTCTCCCCATCTGCTGGCCCTTCACCAAACACCGGAGTCAAACACCAGATCTCGTAGCTTCTCCTTCTCCCACTCAGTCCTGCCTAGGATTCCTGCAGCTGAACGTGCACTCCACTGCTCAGACGAGCCTGTCCAGACTGCTTCTGTCATCCTGTCACTCCCTCCATGCAGAACCTCCAGTACGTTCCCTGGGCCTTCGGAACTTGTGCCTGCCTTTCACTGGTCTGGCTCATCCACGCTTATTTCTTCTACCCCGGTTCCATCCTGTCTGCCCCGTGGCCTTATCCTTCTGTTCACTTACCGTGCCTGTTTTGGTTGTCCAGCCCTTCTGTTTTCCTCTCCTTACCCTATCTGTCCACCTGGCCCCGGTCAATCTCAACGTCGTCCCTGAAGCCCTCCCTTGCAATCCGTTCTGGTCCGTGCTGACCTTGTGCTTGTCTGCCCCCGTTCACCTTTGTTGCCCACATCCCACACTTAGTGCCACCCTGTGCTCAGCTTCCTTGCCTGCCGCCGCTTTGCCTGAACGATGGCATTTCACGAGGCAGGAATTAGTCACACAAATCTGTCCCGGCTTGGAAAAACCTTCATCATCCCCTCCCAAAGATCTGGCAATTTCGACTGCCATCAGCATTTATCCTACAAGATACATTGCCCTCAAGTTACTTGTATCCACTGTCATATTTACTTGTTTTCTGTTTCTGCCGGAAGCTGAGTTTTGTGAGAGTGGGGGCATCATCATATCCCTCGTGTCTTAGCGTGTCCACTGTGTTTGTCCAATGCGTGTTGGTTATGTGAATGGGCAAGGAAATTCTAAAAGCGATTTTCCCGGACAGTATGGGCCCCAGTTTTAGTTAAAAATGGCTCATGTTGGGGCGCCTGGGTGGCGCAGTCGGTTAAGCGTCCGACTTCAGCCAGGTCACGATCTCGCGGTCCGGGAGTTCGAGCCCCGCGTCGGGCTCTGGGCTGATGGCTCGGAGCCTGGAGCCTGTTTCTGACTCTGTGTCTCCCTCTCTCTCTGCCCCTCCCCCGTTCAGGCTCTGTCTCTCTCTGTCCCAAAAATAAATAAACGTTGAAAAAAAAAAAATTAAAAAAAAAAATGGCTCATGTCTGGGCTGCCAATGCTAAGTACTCATCTGTGTTGAGCAGGCGAGCAGAAACCTTCAAACCGTGGCTGCGTTAGAACTTAACTTGGGCGACATCAGCCGTGCATCAGATTACTCCTAAGCCTGAGACTTAGGAAACTTCTTTCTTTAAAAAAAAAAAAAAAAAAAAAAAAAAAAAGCCCAATTTTATTAATTTTGCTAAACAGAAGAAGAATGTAGGTTAGAACGGAGAGAACAGTATTTAGTGCGGTTATTTTCCTTGAGACGTTGACATTGGCCTCCACGGTGGTTTTCGGGAGAATCTAGGGACTGCTCTACAGCATTCCTGTTCTTCCCAAGTGAAAGTTTGTTGTGTTGACTCTCTACATGCATTCCCGTCCTGTATGTCAGTGCCACTCCAAGCGCCGGTCCACAGACCGTTACTGGATCTTGATGGGAGGAGGGATTGCCTGGGAAGAAATCGCTGCCCTTCCTTCCTTCATTGAGAATGTCTTGCTATGGGGAAAAAAAAAAAAAATCCGCTAAATTCAACACTGTGCCCGGTGACATCACAGATCCATATCAGGGCACAAGCCCCTCATTGCCTTGTGGCTGAGTGCAGAGCACTCCTCTGGTCTGTGGTCGTTGGGCCACACTGCGAGAAGCACTGCGGAAGCAGCTTTATGCCCTTGACCTTAATGCCCAAATCACCCGTGAGCTCTTGCCGGATAGGATGGTTGGTGCAGGGCGCGCAGTGAGTATTCAGTGAGAACTTGATGGCGCTTTGTCTGGGAGGGCATTGCTTCCTCAGCACCGGGCTCTCCAGGGCTCCTTCACGCTTCATATTTAACTACCCGCCTTGCTGTCTCTGACCTGCAGAACAAAATCTTTATCTATCGGGGGAAGGAATACGAGAGGCGAGAAGACTTCAGCCTGAGGTTGCTGACGCAGTTCCCCAATGCCGAGAAGATGACCAGCACCACGCCCCCGGGAGAGGAAATCAAGTCGTCCCCAAAACAGTGTATCCTTGCCTTGGGGAGGCCCGGCCCGGCCCGGCCACAGAAGCTAAGGGTTCGGTCCCCCGACCACTCGTTTAACCATTCTGACTCAGCCTCCCATTCTGTGTCAAAGCTTTGGGGCCCTAATGTCCTTAGCTCATGGTTATGAAGTAGAGGAGAGAGATGGTAAGCAGATCTTGAATAGGAAAGGATGTTTTAGAGCCAAATGGAGAGCTTGAGGACAGAGCGTTCCTGCTCAGAATCCTGGATCCTGGATAAAGACGCCTGGCATTTGTAACATGCAATGACTTACTGAAAAATTAATTACATGCTTTCTTTTTTTTTTTAAGATGTGTTTGTTTTTGAGAGGGAGAGAGACAGAGTGTAACTGGGAGAGGGGCAGAGAGAGGAAGACACAGAATCCGAAGCAGGCTCCAGGCTCTGAGCTGTCAGCACAGAGCCCGACACAGGACTTGAACCCACGACCCACGAGGAGCCACCCAGGCACCCCTATTACATGCTTTCTTATACATAAGTAAATAAGCGAGCTCCATGACAAAATTAGTTTTGAAGCCTTTTCATGTGTTTTGTACTAAAATAAAGATGTTCTAAAATTGAACAGTATTCAGAATAAAGAGAGGTAGGTAAGACAGAGCCGGTGTGGCATGGTAGATAAAAAAAAAAACAGTCTCTGGAGCCTCAGTGCCTGGGTTCGAGTCTCCGCTCTATCATGTACTATGTCTCTTAAGGGCAAGTTCCTTAATGTTCTATGCTCCTTAGTTTTCCCATCTTTAAAATGGGGATGGTGTTCATTCTTTCTCATGGAATTTTTGTAAAGGTGGAGCAAATATATGTCAAAGATTACTAACAATGCCTGGTATTAATACAAATTCAATAGATATTGCCTATTATCATAGGTACCGGTGTAGAGAGATTCACGATAATAACAGACCAATAGACAGACGTTTAAGAGAACAGCGACCCGTTAACACACAGTAGGTGCTTGGAAAAAGACTAGTCTTTGAGGATAAATCCTTGTTTGGGTTATGAGGGTTCAGAAAACCACCGAGCTGCCTCTGTGGTGTGGGAATGAAAAGAGGTCTTCCAAGAACTGAATTCCTGTCGCTTGGCCCCCGGCCCTTCCTGCGTATTCACTAGACCTTGTCGAAACTTCTTCGTTCCTCCAGGTCTTGCTTTCTCATACGAGGTGTGAGTCTGTTTTCCCTAAATACCTAGTAGCGCTTCTGTGAGGATCCAAATAGAAAGGAGATCATTAAAACGCTCTGTCAGCTAGACCGGTGTGAGGCCCAGCCCGGTGGTGCTCAGATTTTCTCATGCGTGAGGATCGCCACGGAGAGATTCTCACTCAGCAGTTGTGAATTGTTTTTTCTTTTGTTTTTTTTTTTTTTACTGCTTATTTACCTTGGAGAGAGAGAGAGCGTGCGTGTGTAAGTGGGGGACCGTGAATCCGAAGCCAGGCTCTGCTGCACTGACGGTGGTGAGCCCAATGTAGGGCTTGAACTCACGAGCTAGGAGATCATGACCCGAGTCAAAGTTGGATACTCAACGCCCGGAGCCACTCAGGCGCCCCTCAGCAGCTGTGAATTCTTATTTTTTATTTTTTTTTTAATTAACGTTTATTTATTTTTGAGACAGAGAGAGACAGAGCATGAACGGGGGAGGGGCAGAGAGAGAGGGAGACACAGAATCAGAAGCAGGCTCCAGGCTCTGAGCCATCAACCCAGAGCCCGACGCAGGGCTCGAACTCACGGACCGCGAGATCGTGACCTGAGCTGAAGTCAGACGCTTAACCGACTGAGCCACCCAGGCGCCCCAGCAGCTGTGAATTCTAATTCTGTATTCTGAGTACGTGTCCTGGTGCCAGGGTCTAGAGACTTCACCCAGAAATCCTGGAAGTCACTGGTCTGTCCGGACGCATGGCCTGAAACTCCAGTTTAAATGCTGCAGATTTTGAAACAGTAGATCTGCACTGGCAAGGGCCAGAAATAAAAGGTTATTACTAATTCAGACTATCAAGTCAGAGACTCAGGTCTCACCCCCGAGCTGGCTTGGAAGCCTGACTTTACCATTTACCAGTTACGTGCTCTGGCTCATCTCGGAGCCTCAGATACCTCATCTGTAAAAGATTTATCACATCCACCTGTTAGTTGTGTTTTATTAGAGGTAACGTATGGAAAGCCTACTTCGGGGCGCCTGGGCGGCTCAGTCAGTTAAGTCCTACTCTTGATTTCAGTTCAGGTCATGATCTTGTGGTTTGTGAGACTGAGCCCTGCGTCAGGCCCTGCACTGACAGCACGGAGCCTGCTTGGGATTCTGTCTTCCTGTCCCTCTCTCTCTGCCTCTCCCCCTTTCCCCCTCCCTCACAAGGAAGGGAGGGAGGGAGGGAGGGAGGAAGGAAGGAAGGAAGGAAGGAAGGAAGAAAGAAAGGAAGGAAGGAAAAAAAAAAGGAAAGACAGAAAATCTACATCAGTCCCCAGCTATGGCCCTCAATAAACAAGTGCTATCCAAAGATCCCAGAAATTCCTATTGCACAGGCTCTGGAGTCTGGCTGTTTCAGAGGCATGCTTGTCGAAAAGAAATTATTTAAAACTGCGTCTAATCCCCCCCGCCCCGATATTTCATTGATGCCTATTTTCCTATGGCAAGGTTGTTTTGCCAGGTGTCTGACCAAAAAATGTCCTAGGATTGTGGCTTAATCAGGCATTTTGATAATACATAAGGAAACCCTGTTTTCCGTGCGGTCCTGAAATTCAGTGAAAAAGAGTAATTAATGCAGGTACCATGTCCCATCTGTAAAGCCGGGGGGTGGGGGGGACAAGCAGTCCTTTCTGCCTGTGACAGCTTCATGGCCCAGCCCCTTTTCCTTAATGAGCTCGTCAGACATGCAGTGTTTCACCGTAAAGCCCGTGATGAGCCTGCCTCCCAGCTACAAGGACAAACCAGTTCCAGAGCAGATCTTAAAGTAAGGAGGGGCTCTTTTGGTTTGTTTTTAGAAGCATTTTTTTTTCTCTGACACACTTGCTCTAGAAGTACCTCAACACCAAAGCCTTGAGCTCATTACAGTTTGGAAAACCTTCTGTTGTCTTAAACCCCTGGAGCTGCTCTAACAGGATACCACAGACTGGGTGGCTTATAAACAACAGACATTCACTGCTCACAGTTCTGGAGGCTGGGGAGTCCAAGGTCAAGGCTCCAGCAGATCTGGTGTCTGGTGAGGACCTGCTTCCTGGTTCATAGACATCGACTTCTTGCTGTGTCCTCACGTGGCAGAAAGGGTGATGGATCTCTCGGGTCTCTTACAAGGGCGCTCATCCCATTCAAGAGGGTAGAACATAAGCACTTTACCACGGAGGCTACTTCCTGATACCATCACGTGGTGGGGGGGTGGGGGGGGTGGGGGGGTGTTAGGGTGTTAGGATTTCAACATATGCACTTGGGGGGAACCCAAGTGTTCAGACCACAGCAACTCTTTATTTTCAGTATAAAATATGAGCTTGGTAACTCGAAGGGATTTGGGGCAGGTGGGGTGGGGGTTGGGGTTTTTTTTAGGCAGCGGGAGATCAGGAATTTCACTGTTAGGTTTTGGATCTCCTGGATCCCAATTCCACCCGGAAGCACTCACTTAGGAGTGGCTGACCTCACCTTGCCTGGTGGGTTCCCCAGTGATCACAGGTCCCGGTCTTTTCCCTCAGAAGCTAAAATATTAGAAGGATTGCTAGAACTGTGACAAAACTATTACAAATGCGATCACAAGCGTGGATATAAGGACATACGCCTTTTTAAATGGCGAGCTGTGGAATGGATCCGTAAATGAGAAAATTAAGATGTGCAATAAAATGTGCACCCCCTCCCGCCTTCCTTGTGAAGACTGTGTCTGTTTTGAGATCGCTTAGGGGGTAAGACTCGGTCTGTGGAAGACGCGGCCCAGGGCTTATTTGACGTTTGCTCAAGGAGCGCTTGTTCTAAGAGAAACTCCGGCGTTGTGGCGATGTCTCTCTCTCCCCAGCTACTACAGAGCCAATGAAGTACAACAATTCCAGTATTCCCGGCCATTCCGGAAAGGAGAAAAGGATCCAGATAATGAATTTGCTGTGAGTCCACCCGCTTTGCCCTCTAAAACAAGGTCAAGTGGCCATCCAAATGGAGGCTTTCCACCTGACCGACACCGACAGCAGAAACGATGGCGGCACGAGGGGTAGAGGTTCTACGTGCTTACTGCATAGACAGCAGGCCAGCTCAGTGGAAAGCTCTAGACTGGCACCCATCCAAAAAAAGGGGCTCTACTGTGGGGCTCCGATGTTGCGTTGAGTACGATTGGAGCAAGTCACGCCTCTTTGGACCTCACATTTCCCCTCTAGAACGTGAGAGGGCCCAAGTAGATGATCCTTTGCAGCTTTAAACATTTTGATGCCCATTCACTAAGGAAGCATTTGAGAACAGAATCTCACTGAACTCAACCCTGGCCATTTTGGCCTGGGAACTGACCCTTCCTATTGTCTTTCCTTCCACCAGACCATGTGGATCGAAAGGACCACGTATACGACTGCGTATACCTTTCCTGGCATCCTCAAGTGGTTTGAAGTCAAACAGATTTCAACGGTGAGTCACTTGGAATTGGAATTCAGAAAATTCTTTTGTGTCTCCAAATATAATAAGGGCCTTTGTTAAGGGCCCCTCCGGTTCTCACGAGGCTGGCCAGCCTCCTCTGGCCAACTTTGTTTTCCAAAAGAGAAATAAAAGGCATGCTTGTGTAATAGAACTCCTCTGTAAAACTGATGTTACAAACCAACCCTAAAGGTTACTCACAGTGAATGACTCTTTTATGACCAAATGAGTCTTGTCTCCTCATAATCCCACCAAGCGCCCCAAACCATTTTCAGAACGTCTCCTTGGAGTTTCCTGCCAATCAGATTCTTCTCTCCCAAAACATTTCCTCTTCTTTCATTCGTGGCTGATCACATCTACCAGTCCCCGCACGCTCTCCCTTCTCCAGCACTCCCAAAGCTGACCCTTTTACCTTCTTAATATTTATTAAATCTGTTTGTTTGTTTGTTTGTTTGTTTTCCAGCTCTCCTAATGTACCCTGTTTTAGTCCCTCATTCATCTCTGGTGGATGCCACGGAAAAAGCCCCCTCATTGGCCCCCTGCTTGGGCCTTCACAGGCTTGTTTTCCACACTGTCTCAGGGTGTGAGTTTCCATAGTGGAAAGCTGAGCGTATCATTCTCATGCTCAAAACCTTGCCATGGCTCCCCAGTGCCTAGAGCATAAAGCCCCTGCTCCTTAGGACACACATGCAGAATCTTTGTGACTCGGTTCTGCCACCTCATCTCTTCAGGAATCTTCTGGAACGAAACTGCTCATTCCGTGCTATTTCAACCCTCCTTGATGATGCAGCGTTTTCTCTGCCCAAAGTGCTCCTTCTCAACCTAACTAACTCCCACTGAAATTCAGTTAGGTACCTGCTTCGCCAGGAAGCCATCTCTGAAACTCCCAGTTGGGATTAGATGCCCTTTCTCTGTGCCCCGTTGCAACCCGGGTTTCTTTCTTTACATTTTTTTTTAACGTTTATTTATTATTGAGAGACAGAGCATGAGCACGGGAGGGGCAGAGAGAGAGGAAGACACAGACTCTGAAGCAGGCTCCAGGCTCCGAGCTGTCGGCACAGAGCCCGACGCGGGGCTCGAACTCACAAACCACAAGATCATGACCTGAGCCAAAGTCGGACGCTTAACCGACTGAGCCACCCAGGCGCCCCAACCCGGGTTTATTTCTAACAAGTTACTACCGTGCTTACATGTCTTGAGACGCCACTAAAACCGTGGGCTCCTCCCCGCCATGAATTCTGTCTTAATCACTTTTGTAACTGTAGAGCATAGCCCGGTACTTGGCATGAAATACACTTTGCGGAAATGTATCCTGAACAAATCTGAACGGAAATCCGATGTCTTCCGTGCCACTAGTAATAATATCGCTATCCCTCAAGTGTGAATATGATTTTTGGACAGAGACTTTTGGAATCAGGCTGTGGTAGGAGGTCATTTGTCTGGCAGTGGCTAAAATGAAGAACGCGGGTTTTCTTGAAACCTGGCTTTGAACACTTGCCCACAGGAATTGCTTGAACCTATATTGAATCTTATTTCAATTTCGTCCCAGATTCAGCTTGGATACTCTTTTTTAATTTTAATGTTTATTTTGAGACAGAAAGAGCACGTGTGAGCAGGAGGGACAGAGGGAGGGAGAGAGAGAGAACCCCAAGTGGGCTTTGCACGATTAGCACGGAGCCCGGGGGCGGGGCTCGATCTCACAAACCATGAGATCGTGACCTGAGCCAAAATCAAGAATCAGACGCTTAACGGAGCCACCCAGGTGACCCCAGCTTGGATATTCTAATACATCCCATTATTTCTGGCTGCTTCTGACCACAGAACCCATACTAAGGTGACTTAGGTATGGTTTGAATGTGTGGCTTCCAAAACTTACCTTTGCTTGTGGCAGAAACATCGAGCCCCTTGCCAGTGAACTTTTGGGACGTTGCAGAAGTATCTTGGACCAGATATGCTGCTACTGTCTTGTCACTTATCTTCTCAGAAATACCTGAGGAAGCTTTGCCTAAAAGGCCATCATTATTACATCTACCTTCCCCCCCCCCCCCCCCCCCCCCCCCCAGATTTCTGGTAGACCTTTTGCCCCGAGAAATGATCACTACTATAGCTCTAATGTTTAGGTCATCTTTGTACTTTCTAAGGACATTTTAAGTAGTTTACTTCACAACTTAGCAAGACCATTTCAAGTTAAGTGTGGGATCCAAATAGACATAACCTTGACAAGCACAACTTTACTGTTTGATAGCCTGGTGAGAATTTTAAACCCTTTAAAAAGAACACTTAGGGGGCGCCTGGGTGACTCAGTGAGTTAAGCATCTGTCTCTTGATTCCAGCTCAAGACATGACCTCACAGTCCGTGAGTTCGAGTCCCACATCAGGCTCTGCCCTGAGCACACGGAGCCTGCTTGGGATTCTCTCTCCCTCTCTCTCTGTCCCCAGCCTCTCAAAATAAATAAATAAATACTTTTAAAAATAAAATGAGAGGAACACTTAGGATTTTTTCAAAACTTGCTGTGAATTCACAAAATGCCCTTTCACTCCCTTGTCCACTATCGCAGGAGGAAATCAGTCCCCTGGAGAATGCCATAGAAACCATGGAACTCACCAATGAGAAGATCAGCAACTGTGTTCAACAACACGCCTGGGACCGGACCCTCTCTGTGCATCCTCTCTCCATGCTGCTCAGTGGCATCGTAGACCCGGCTGTCATGGGGGGATACTCCAACTATGAAAAGGTGGGCTGGGCCCTGGAATCCCCACTGAATCCCATGTCATTCCGTGCCTCTCGCCCTGTGGCCCTGTGAGGCTGGTGCATTAGTTTCTTACGACTTGGCTGAGAGAGTTTTCACTGTGCCTTCTTTACGAATGAGCAAATGAAATTAATGAAAAGCTGATCCCTGACCTCACACCTCCTAGAGATCCTCAGCAGCTCAGGCAGGGTTGGGCCACTGCCTGATAAAGAGTCACTGACAGATCAATCTAATATACCATCTCTGGTTGATTTACCTGTTGTTCCCTCTCCCTTTCTCCACCGAGAAGTAGAAGCTTACAGGCGGCCCCAGAGGTAAAGATGCTCTGGAACTGAAGAAGCACCCGTGGGAAAGGCAGAACTGTGCTCTCTCTAAAATTGGCTTCTAGGGGCACCTGGGTGGCTCAGTCGGTTAAGCGTCCGACTTCGGCTCAGGTCATGATCTCACAGCTCATGGGTTGGAGCCCTGCTTCAGGAACTGTGCTGACAGCTCAGACCCTGGAGCCTGCTTTGGATTCTGTGTCTCCCTCTCTGCCTCTCCCCCACCCACCCTCTGTCTCTGTCTCTGTCTCTCTCTCTAAAATAAACATTAAAAAAAATTGTGTTTAACGGAGTTAATGTAGCCAACATGTAAAAAAACATGCAATTAATGGAGGCAAGATTTTTAATTATTCACTATGTGTCCAGTGGCTAAGTAACTTTGGAGTCCTCTCGCTGAATATAAACAAACATTTGGCTACTACACTCCTGTGGAGTAGCCGGGAGAGTGAGTGGAAAGAAAAGGAGATGAACGGGAAGGGCGAGTGGTTATTAGGTGGGCTGATTCTGTTATTTCCATTTATACACAATGTCCTGAGAAGACCAGGGGCTTTAGAATCAGTCACTCCTGTGACCCAATCCCGGCTTCCCATTGGCCACCATGTGCTCTCGGATGAGATACGTCACCTCTTTGAGCCCCAACCTTCGTACCTCTTTGAGCCCCAAGCTTCGTACCCCAAGCAAATGAGGAAAATGCCTACCACACAGAAGCGGCTGGACGCTTATCTTGTATGTAAGGAACATCGCAGAACACTAGCCTTATAGTTGAGGCTTGATCGGTGTTGACTTCTTCCTCTCGCCCGTCTGCCTGGAGACAAAGGTGATCTGAACGGGCAGTGCTCTGCGGCTGTTGCTATAACAATCTTCTTTTTTCTCCTTTCCCTTCAACCTTTCAGCCTTCAGAATCACTACGCTTAGCAGCTGGGAAAGACCCAACACCAGAGATCAGTTCTTGTTTGCCCGTGCTTAGTGTTGATAATAACCTCCAGTGTTACCATGGAATTCAGTACAAAACTAGGATCCAGAATATAATCCTTTTTTTTTTATATGTAGCGTTGTAAGGATTGTGGTGGGTTTTTGTGTCCTGTAAACTATCTAGTACTAATTTCGATGTGTTTTTCCAAGTGTTGTTGTTTTTTTTTTACAGAATGGCCCTGTTCGAATTCAAATTCGTATATGCCAGTAATCTGTGAATAGTATGTAATTTCCTATGAAGTTTTTTCCAATGTCAGAGACTTCTAATTTAAAAAAATTTTTAAAGGGGAAGTTGGGTACGTACACAGACAGATTTCAAGACTTTTAAAAATACTAAATTGCACTTTTGATTAATATGGTGTGCGTTTGTATGTTTTGAAGCGTAAGAAAAAAAGGTAAATTCCTTGATCGCCATGACCCCCACGGCAATTAATTGGGGAATCTATCATCACCTACCAATACAGGTGACCTATCTTAAAGCAGCCCATTAGTCACTGCCGGAATTCATCAGCCCTTTTCTCTCGCAAGGCAGGACTCTTCGAAAAAACCCTGAATTTCAGGGCACTCTGCGGCAGTGGTCCTTGACTCAACCAATGTTCTGGGAATCTCAGTGCCTTTTATCTTACATCAAAAAATCGTTTTTAACTTTTGAAGATTCAAACTGCTTCTGTTTGGAGGGTGAAAGTGGATGAAGATTAAAGCCATACTACTTTTTCATTCATTTCTCCCTAACTATGAATCCGGCTAACAGCGTGTGTCCTCCAGATGTGCTGTCCTGCTTCCTGTTTGTGATACTCAGCCTGCATATATTTATAGCCCTTGTGGTGTTAGTTTGCTAGGGCCACTGGGACAAAGGCACAAACAGGGTGACTCCAAACACAGTCCCGGAGCCCAGTAACCTGAAATCCAGCATCAGCACGGTTGGTGCCTTCTGAGGGCTGTGAGGAAGGATCTGTTCCCTGCCTCTCTCCTAGCTTCTTTTCTTAAAAAAAAATGTTAAATGTTTTATTTATTATTTTTGAGAGAGAGCGAGAAGTGGGGCAGGGGCAGAGAGAGAAGGAGACACAGAATCGGAAGCAGGCTCCAGGCTCTGAGCTGTCAGCACAGAGCCCAACGCGGGGCTTGAACCCATGAACCGTGAGATC
This sequence comes from Prionailurus bengalensis, assembly GCF_016509475.1. NCBI lineage: Eukaryota > Metazoa > Chordata > Mammalia > Carnivora > Felidae > Prionailurus > Prionailurus bengalensis. The sequence goes on along the minus strand of NC_057344.1, from coordinate 32,720,066 downwards.
ATGACCTGAGCCGAAGTTGGACGCTCCACCGACTGAGCCACCCAGGCGCCCCAGCCTCTCTCCTAGCTTCTGAGGGGTTGCTGGCAACCTTTGGCACCCCTTATCCCTCTTCACACAGCGTTCTCCCAGTGTCCAACCTTCCCCTTTCTATAAGGGCATCAGATACGTGGAATCGATGGTTTGTCTTACTCCACTGTGACTCCACTCTGACACTCCATGGTGACCATAACTACACCTGCAATAATCCCGTTTCTAACTAAGGTCACATTCTGAGGTACCGGGGCTAGGACTTCAACATATGAATTGGGGCGGGGAGGAAGCCAGTAACATCCCATAAGATGTTAAGATCCCATAACATCTTCACGCAAGGTTGAATTTGAACATGCTCTGTGTTCCATACCAAATGGGCTGGTCGCTGATCACTTTTTTTTTTGCTGTTTTGTTGTTTTTTTTTTTTTTAACTGTATCCTGTAGTTTCAGGAGCTCTTGAGTCTACCTACGGGTTGAGGTGACTTCCATAGTATTGGAACAGAAGAGTGAGGGGAACTTTGAGGGTTGGTCTTTGAAAGCACTCTCAAAAATGATGGCTATGGTACAAGGAAAAAAAATGTTTTCCTGTTTTGACTTTGTTAGAAATGTTCACCACAGGCTTTTTAATTTTTTTCCTCATTCTGTCTTACTTGCTTTATTTTATTTCTTAGTGTTTTCTTTATTTATTTGAGAGAGAGAGAGAAAGTGCAAGCAGGGGACGGGCCCAGGGAGAGGGGGACAGAAGTTTCGAAGCAGACTCTGCACTGTGAGCGCAGAGCCAGATGTGGGGCTCGAACCCATGAACCGCAAGATCATGACCTGAGCCCGAGTCAGACGCCTAACCAACCGAGCCACCCAGGCACCCCAATTTTGTCTTTAAAAATGGTCTCTTCTGTAACACCTACGATTATAGTTTGAGTTTGGGTTTTGTTTCACTATTAGAGGGACTTAGCCCTTGGGACCACGAATGTTGCTTGACAGTGTTACATGTGACATGGTTTTGACGTATAATAAGACGCAACGCAAACTGCATTTACTATTTACGAGACATTTTTGTGTGCATTTAATATTTACGAAACATTGTCCTCAAAAGAGCCTTCTGGATCGATGAGAACTAAGAAGGTGTGGATATTAATCTTCCCTCAGTATAGGGGGGGAAATGTGATACAGCTTATAGCAGCAGGAAAACTATCAGGCATATCCAGCCTGTTAGTTTTTTGCTTTTTCCTTTATAATATCCGTGCACTTAATCTACTGAACAGCCTTCAGATATTGGCATTGGCATTGGTCCTTGGGGCAAGTTCTTTCAATGAATGCCAGTCTGCTGTGCTGCTGATTATTTGGTTTGTGCCCTTGTGTGTGTCTGGTGTTTGTTGAGAAGGTGCTTGGATTAGGCATTGCCCAATTCCAGAAAGACCGCAAAAGAGCACATACCTTTAGAACCGTCCACGGTGGCAGAAGGGCTGTCCCAGGTAAGGAAGGAGGATTGCCTTAGTCATTTCTGGTTTATCAGCTAGAACAAGACATTTGTCCCCCTTCCAGGCTCCCCTCCCCTCCCTCTAGGGTCAAATACACAGATGGGAACGTGTTCTAATTAATGCTCTCCTGTGCCCCGTTTTTAGGCTTTTTTTACGGAGAAGTACTTGCAGGAGCATCCAGAAGACCAGGAGAAGATTGAGCTGCTGAAGCGACTGATAGCATTACAGGTGTGCTCCTAGCGACATGTATGGCCAGACAGCACTCGCTCGCTCTCTCTCTGTCTCTGTCTCTGTCTCTGTCTCTACTTTAGTGACCAGTGAGAGAAAATGCAGCCATCCCATCCAGTCTAGCAGGGGCTTATCCACAGACATGCTCCCCGGCTCAGGAGGGTTTGCCTTTTCTGTCAGCCCTTCCCCAGTCACGGGCCTGCTTGTATCCTTGTGTATTTCTCTGAGCCCTTGACCCCAGGGTGGCCGGTGCCCAAGCCCTACACTGACACGTAGCTTTCTCATTCGATACGTGCTGTTCTACCAGTTTACCTGTCCACCTTCACCCCCATCCCTCCCCAGCCTTCCAATCTGAAAAAAATCCCCTTTCCTAAACCGTGTCTGCTTCCTTTCATGCCCCTTCTTCCCAGATGCCCCTGCTGACGGAGGGGATCCGCATCCACGGGGAGAAGCTGACAGAGCAGCTAAAACCACTGCATGACCGGTTGTCGTCTTGTTTCCGGGAGCTCAAGGAGAAAGTGGAAAAGCTCTATGGTGTTATAACGCTGGTAGGTTTTGTCTAAGGAGCCCGTTGACTTTCTCAGCCTCTTTACCAGTTATGATGTTGATCAGCTTTTCAGTTGCCAGATCAGTCCAAATAGCAGAGGTGTGGCAGGAAAACACGGGGCACGGGCCTGGAGAAGACGTGATGTGCTGTTGGTGACCTTCCGCAGTTGACATACTAGATAGGGGTTCTCGGACTTGAGTGATCGTCCGAACCACCTGGAAGGCTTACGAAAACACAAATTGCTGGGCCACATCTCCAGAGCTTCCGATTCAGGAGGTCTAGGGTGGGGTGCCCAAGGGTTTGCATTTCTTTCTTTCTTTTTTTAATTTTTTTTTAATGTTTATTTATTATTGAGAGACAGAGAGAGATAGAGCATGAGCAGGGGAGGGGCAGAGAGAGGAGGAGGGACAGAATCCGAAGCAGGCTCCGGGCTCTGAGCTGTCAGCCGAGAGCCAGACGTGGGGCTCTAGACTCACAAACCGCAAGACCATGACCTGCGCCGAAGTCGGACGCTTGACCTACGGAGCCACCCAGGCACCCCGAAGGTTTGGGTTTCTAACGTGTTCCCAGTGGGTGCTGATCCTGCTGGTCTGGGACCATAGTGTCCGGGCCCCTCTAATAGCATTTGGGAGCATTGCTGGTCCCAGATGCTGGTTATTACTGTCCTGTTTAGCCCAATTCTTAGTGTTTTTCCTAGTCTTTATTCCTTTTTTATTTTGACGAAAAGTTGACATTCTTCGCACCTCTGAAGGGGAGAAAGAATCATGAAGTTCATTTTGCAATGCAGATAGTTGATTTCGTCATTTGTTCCGACAGTTCTGACACATCTCTCCCCACAGTGTTTTTGTGCCCGAGAAGTTGGGTGGATTGATGCGCGCGCTCAATAAGCTTTTCTCTCTGGGGCACGTGGCTGATTCAGTCGGGAGAGCCTGCGACTCTTGGTCTTGGGATCATGAGTTCAAGCCCCACACTGGGCATAAAGATTGCTTAATAAAAAATAAATAATACCTAATTTTTCTCTGCAACAATCGACTGAATGCCTGGATCCAGCTTCATTTTTCTGCTCTTTTTAATGAGAGTTCGTTCACCTTGCTCTCTTTAACTGTCTTACTCTTGAACTCTGATTTTCCGATTCTCTTTCCTTGAATCAAAGCTCCGCATTTCTTTCCGTGTAGTCCTGTCTGCCATTCCCACACCTCCACCGCCGCTACCTTTTTCTCCTGAGCGTCTTTGTAATCATTGCTTTTAGTCCTCCAGGGGTTCGGTTGTGCCTAACTTCCTAGCCTACCACCACTTAAGAGCTTTCTTCTAGGAACATTTGTCTTTTATGTAAGTTCCAAGGGGAAGGATGTGACTTACACCTATTTAAGTCATTTTTATTAGATCCAGGCCAATATTGGCATGTACATTTGATATGGTGGCCAATTGGGGCGATCAGTCCTACTGAAGACATCTTTTAATGATAGTAAATTGATGCTCCTTTACTTAAGCAGGATTCACCATTTACATCTTAAGCGTCAGGTCTACAGCATCATCTGAAAGTTTCTATTAGGCCAGTATTTTACCTTTTTAGTGGCTGAAAGAAGATAAACTGGAGGAACTGGAGAAGCAGACAGAGGGTTTTGCTATTCTTTGGGGGTAACGAACAGCTCGGTTTTTCTTCTCACACGGCTGACAACAAATTATGGGGAATTCTTCTCTAAGTCTTAGAAACAAGGTAGATTTAACCTAATTGTGCTCACAATTAAGAATATAAGTATTTGCAGGGTGCCCGGTGGCTCCGTCAGTTAAGCATCCAACTCTGGATTTCAGCACAGGTCATGATCTCATGTTTTGTGAGTTCGAGCCCCGTGCCTGCTTCTGCACTGACAGCGCGGAGCCTGCTTCGGATCCTCTCCCTCCCTCTCATTCTCTGCCCCTCCCCTGATCAGCGCTCATTCTGCCCCCCCCCCCCCGCACCAGCCCCCCCCCCGTCTCTCTCTCTCTCTCTCTCTCTCTCTCTCAATAAATAAACTTAAAAAAAAAATAGAATATAACTATTTGCAGTATTTAACAGCTGAGGCAGCAGTGGGTGCCAGCCGATACAAATGGCACTTGTCACAAACAGATGGGGAGCTGCACCAGTTCCTATGGGCTGAATTCCAGGTCTGCTAACCACGAGATGCTCTGCGTTCCTCAGCCACCCAACTTGACTGAGCGGAAACAAAGCCGCACGGGATCCATTGTACTACCCTACATCATGTCGTCTACGCTGCGGAGATTGTCCATCACCTCGGTGACCTCCTCTGTGATTTCCACCTCTTCTAACTCATCTGATAATGCTCCTTCCAGACCGGGATCTGATGGGTAAGAGTTTGATTTTTAATTGCCAGGGGAGGCGGGGGTGGGGTGGGGGGGGAGGATTATCTCCTTACTAACCTTTGCCTTTTGTCACCAAAGGGAGACTTGGTCAATGTAGATGCATCATCCTCATGAGGGAAATAATCTGGAGTATGTGGTTATAATCCTGTATACCATTCCCGTCGCCTTCCTCATGAGGAAGATCATTATTTACATACTTTCCATGTTAATGTACATAACGATAATAGTTAAGAAAAAAAGATAATCATCACCTATAATCCTATCACATCCTATCAGCCACCCTATCACATTCTGAATTATTTTTTTTTCATATTAACTTCTAGTCATTGTTTGAGTGTCTTTCCACCTGAATCCGTTTTCAAAAGTCATCTTAAAATTTACATTTATGTTATGAATCGGCAATATCATTACATGCTATGAAACTCCAAGGCACTAGAGGGATGTGTCGGGAGGCATCACCCATCAGTCCTTAACTCCTGTCCTACCAGTACCGCTCTCCTGAGGCAAGTGGTGTTGGCCTGCAGGACCCTGGTGCCTTTCCAAGCTCTTTGGACACACACGAGCAATACCTAAATGTATGTTCTTCCCCGCACTTTCTGCTTATATTCAGTGGAAACAGAGAATTCTTTCTTTACCTTGCTCTTTTCACTTACTGTGTCTTGCAAATCCTTCTGTTTCAGAATGTAAAGAGCCTCGTCTTTTCTCTGAGCTGCAGGCATCCCGTGGTGTGTCCGCATCAGGATACATTCCACGGGTGTCTATTGATGGATGCTTAGTTGACCCCAGTCTTTCACTGTCGCGGCAGTGGGGCAGTGACTCACCTTAAAAATAATTTATTTCTCAAATACACAAGTATATCCGTGTGAGAAAAATTCCAGAAGTGAACTTGCTTTGTCGAACATCTATAGTTGCAGTTTTCAAAATTATTCCTGAACTGACTTCCGTAGACATAGACCAATTTGCAGGCCCCCCCCCAGCAACATATAAGGGCGCCCCGCCACCCCCATCTGGCCTCCAGATTGTGTATTATCAGGCGTTTTAATTTTTTGCCAGTTTGATAAGTGGAGAGTATTTTCCTGGTATAGGAGTGTGGTTTGGTTTTATTTCTCTTGTTTTGTACGAAGCTGAGTTTTTCATTTTTTAGTAGCTGTATTTTGTTTTCTGTGAACTATGGTCAAGTATTTGGGGTACACTTTTCTGTTGTGTTTTCTTCGTTCTGGGAGTTGAAATACACCTTCCAATTTCTCCTTTCTCTTTTGACTTTGTTTCTAATTTCTCATTTAGTTGTGCTGACATTTTTTATGTAGTCAAATAACTTAATGTTTGATTTTATGACTCCTGGGTTGTATATCATAATCAAAGGCCTTCCCCATTCTCAGGCTACAAAAAAATTTTTTTAAGTTTCACTATTCACCACTAAATCTGTGATTCTTTGAAATTTATTCTAGTATAAAGTGTGAGGTATGAAGTTAACTCTTTTTTTGGCTATACAGCGACCCTTTTCTCCCTATTACATTTTTTCCTCTACCGATTTGAAATGTCAACCTAGGGGCGCCTGGGTGGCGCAGTCGGTTAAGCGTCCGACTTCAGCCAGGTCACGATCTCGCGGTCCGTGAGTTCGAGCCCCGCGTCGGGCTCTGGGCTGATGGTTCAGAGCCTGGAGCCTGTTTCCGATTCTGGGTCTCCCTCTCTCTCTGCCCCTCCCCGTTCATGCTCTGTCTCTCTCTGTCCCAAAAATAAATAAACGTTGAAAAAAAAAAAAAGAAATGTCAACCTAATTAAAAAATGAAATTCCTAGATGTTCTTTAGTCTACTTGTAGACTTTGCCCCCATTTCTTTGATCTCCCTATATGTTTATGAACTAGTACTAGGTAGCTTTAATTACTGTAGATTTATTTTGTTTAAATTTTTTTTTTTCAACGTTTATTTATTTTTGGGACAGAGAGAGACAGAGCATGAACGGGGGAGGGGCAGAGAGAGAGGGAGACACAGAATTGGAAACAGGCTCCAGGCTCTGAGCCATCAGCCCAGAGCCTGATGCGGGGCTCGAACTCACGGACCGCGAGATCGTGACCTGGCTGAAGTCGGACGCTTAACCGACTGCGCCACCCAGGCGCCCCTAATTACTGTAGATTTAAAAGGCTTTTACTTTTGAATAGTCCTTTTCAGAATCTATCTAGCTAGTTTTACTCATGCTCGCTTTTGGATTAACTTGTCTAGAATCCCATGGCTATTTTTACTGAGATCATGTTAAATTTCTGGACTAACTTTGGGAGGATTGATGGCTTTTGACACTGAGCCTTTCTCGCCAAAATCATGGAAGTGCCCTTCCATACGTTCAAATTTAAAATATTTTACAGGGATGAATTTATAATTGCATTCTTTCTGTTTAAAAATACTACTTAAAAAGATTTTACTAATTATATAACTCGTATATATACACGTAGAAATTTTTCAAAGTGCGAGGAACTTAAGAGAAAAATGCTTATTATGTCATCACTCAGAAGTAACCGCCGTTAACGGTTACCTGTATAAAATTTTAAAAAGCATCTGTACATTTGATACAATTGGAGAAGCATTGTGCATACCATTGTGTGACGTGCTGCTTAATTTAATGTACATGATGAGTCTTTAACAACATTATGTATTTTAGAGTTAAATGTAAGTCCAGTTGACTCACCGTTTCATCTTAAATTTGTAATTCTGTACTGTAATAATTATACCACAAAAATACCCTGTCTAAACGGCCCCTCCCTGGAAATCACGTGTTTAATATTTCCTAAATTATCTATCCGTCCTTTTCCACTGACAGATATTATTACATAGTTGCAGTTACAGCACAGATATAGTTTGGTAAATTGCCTTTTCTCCTTTATTATTTTATTATAAGCATTTTCCATGTTGCTGTGTTATTTTATTATCATCTTCGATGGCTATTAACCATTGCGTCCCATGAATGTGCCCTAATGAATCCTCCCCCTGCTATAGAATATTTAAGCTGTATCGTTATTTCTAAACAGGTAATCATCGAAGTTCATCATAAATTTACTATGAAAACATTTAGCTTATATCAATATAAAGTGCATTTCGATTATGAAGAATTGTACCAAACACGTGTCCTTACAGCTTTCTGGTTATCTAGGATACAGTCTCCTATCACTTCTTGGCCTTTTGGTTAAGATCAAGTGTAGGATGCATTTCCAGAAGTATACATTACCTAGTCAGAGGATGCAATTCATTACAATTCTGATGTCAAACAAGTACCAATATGTAATGTCAGACGCAATAGAGTACTAGGTTATTTGCACTATTGCTAATCCTTAGCATTACTAAATATTAAATAATCCTTGATTCATTGACTTTGTCTCTTCTATGGTTTTTTTTTTTTTCACGCCATAAAGAGACACTAAGTACTTTGTGGAAAGCATAGAAGTTCTGTTCAGTAAGATTCTTTTCTTAAATAAACTGTTTCATTCAAAAAAGAAAAGGTTTGAAACAGCTGTTGAAAGTCAAATACACCATGATTGCTGATACCCTAGGGCAGTAAACAGAGAACAGGTGAGCGGGGTCCTTTTCTTGCCATGACCCAGTTTTAAGGTGGATTATTGATCTTGCCCAGATTTCCCCAGTGAGTAAGAAGTCACTGTACTGTTGTCTGACACTTATTTAGGATGTGTCTTTAAAGCAGCTCCAACTGATCCTCAACTAATGACCCCGACTCTCCCCATTACCGATGTTATGTCACAGTATTCATGAACACTTTCATGGGGATTATTGGATGTGATGTCTCTAAAGAGCCAGTTCTTTGTTGGTAAGAAGGTAGACTGTATCCATCCTGTTTGGCATATGGGAGGCTTAGGCACAGAAAGAGAATTACTTTTGGAAACCCAGCTCGTGTTAAGGGGAAGCCAGAAGATTTACACAGAAGGCCAACTACGGGCTACCTGCTTAGAGCACCAGCCGAGTGGGGGCCCCAGAACAAAATTGTTTACAAAAAATTTAATCTTTGATATTTCAGAAAAATCACTGAAGTAACCATTATAAGCAAAAAAATAACACAGACCCTGGGGGACCCCACAGTAGTTATTTTATGGTTTAGTGTGGTTCCTAATGAGGCCCTAGTGAAAACTCACATCTTTGACTGTTGGTCTAGTGACCCTCAGCCTTCAGTGTCAGTCTCTCAGGTGAAGTCATAATTGATTCCATAGAATCTGGGGTGATTGTTTTCTTTCTCCCTGACCAATTACTGTTTGAGGTGATTTTGTTTCTTTGTTTGATTTGGCTTAGTCGGTTTTAAGAATAATTAGAGTCCTGGGGTGCCTGGCTGGCTCAGTCCAAGAGCGTACAACTCTTGATCTCGGTGTCATGAGTTTGAGCCCCATGGGGGTAGAGATTACTTTAAAAAAATAAAATAAAATCTTTAAAAAAAAAAATGAACAGTAAGAGTATTTTTTGGAATTGAGTTCTATGATATTTATTTAGTACAGATTCAAGGTAAGTAATAATGAGTGGCTTCCCCTTAAATATATGAGCAGTTGGAACAATACCAAAAAATTACAAACCCATGCATGCTGTCTTAAAAAAATAATAATAATAGAAAAGGAGAGAATAATTTGAAATCAGAAAAAGAAACTGCAGTCAACAGGCATTTCCCAGTGACTCCTTACTCAGACTTCCCTGGAACTTTCTCACCCTTTACATTCACAGAGCAAGGCAAACATACTTTGCAGAAAGGTGGACTACAGATATCAAAAATTTTAAATGAGGGGCGCCTGGGTGACTTAGTTGAGCTTCCGACTCTTGATTTCGACTCAGGTCATGATCCCAGGGTCATGGGATTGAGCCCCATGTTGGCCTGCTTGGGATTCATTCTCTCTCTGTCTCTCTCCCTCTCTCCCTCTCTCTCTCTCTCTCTCTCTCTCTCTCTCTCTCTCTCGCGTGCTTTCTCTCGCTTTCTCCCTCTGTCCTCTGCCCGCCCTTTGCACACTCTCTCTCTCTAAAAAAAAATAAATAAAATTCTTATTAAAAATTTTTAAATGATTTAAGAAGCATATCAACCAAACACAGAGTGAATCCTGTTGGGGATCTTGATTCAAGCAAACCACTTCCAAAAATTTATGAGAAATGTAAACAATGGATACTTGATGAAATTAAGGAATTATTTCATTTTGTAGCACTGATGATGGGAGTGTACTTACGTTATGCAGTAAGTTCTTACCTGACTGAGGTATATACTAAAATACTTACAGATGGAATGATATGCCATCTAAGAATCGTTTCCAAATGATCCAGTGAGGGGCTCAGAATGTGACTTAGGTGAGCGTAAGAAACCAGACTGGCCATGAGTTATCATTATTGACACTGAGTGATATATACATGGGAATTTATTATATATTGTCTTTTTTATATGTTTGAAATTTTCTGTAATAAAATGTGAAAAAGTCTTTGCCCCCTCCAAATACCTTGTCTTAATATTTATATATTTAATAGCTAGTGACACTAACTTTTTTAAATTATTTGGGTTTCTGTTTTCATGAAATACCTATTTATATCCTTTGAAAATTTTTAAAAATTGGGGCGCCTGGGTGGCTCGGTCAGTTTAGCGTCCGACTTCGGCTCAGGTCATGATCTCACAGCTTGTGAGTTCGAGCCCCGCGTCAGGCTCTGTGCTGACAACTCAGAGCCTGGAGCCTGCTTCGAATTCTGCATCTCCCTCTCTCTCTGCCCTTCCCCCACTCACACTCTGTGTCTTTCTCTCTCAACAATAAAAATAAACAATAAAAAAAATATGAAAAGTTTAAAAAATTGAACTCCTATTTTTCTTTTTGGTTTATAAAAGTTTTCCTATATATTAAAGATATTTGGCATCTAAAATATGTCCAGCAAATAGTTTTAGTTGACTGATGATGCTTTTCTGCCAAATGAAAGCCTTTATTATTTTTTTTAATTATTTTATTTTATTTTAATTAATTAATTAATTTATTTATTTATTTTTTGAGACAGAGAGAGACAGAGCATGAGCGGGGAAGGGGCAGAGAGAGAGGGAAACACAGAATCCGAAGCAGGCTCCAGGCTCTAAGCTGTCAGCACAGAGCCCGACGTGGGGCTCGAACTCACAGACTGTGAGATCGTGACCTGAGCTGAAGTCGGACGCTTAACCGACTGAGCCACTCAGGCATCCCCATTATTATTTTTTTTAATACTAATAGCTCGTAGCTGTTTCTGTGTTGTCTTATTTCATACCACAGCTTTTGTGTGTGTGTGTTTTATGGACTTTATTTTTTTGGAGCTTTTTTTTTTATGATTTATTTTATTTTTTAGAGTGAGAGTACATAAGTGGGGGAGGGGGAGGGAGGAAGTCAGGGAGAGAGAGAGAGAGAGAGAGAGAGAATGAATCTTAAAGCAGGCTCCACACTTAGCACAGAGCCTAATGCAGGGCTCCATCCCAGGATCATGAGATCATGACCTGAGCTGAAATCAAGAGTGGGACTCAACCAACTGAGCCACCCAGGCGCCCCCTAGAGCCATTGTAAATTCACAGCAAGATTAAGAAGAAAGCAGAGATTTCCCAGTAAAGTGTCCTCCCACACTGGCCCAGCCCCCAATATCATCAGCATCCCCCACCAGAGTGGTATATTTGTTACCACTGAGGAATGCACACTGACACATCATAATCATCCAAAGTCCATAGTTTACCTTAGAGTTCCCTCTTGGTGTTGTAGTTCTGTGGGTTTGGACAGATGTATCATGTGTAATAACATGCGTTCACCATCGTAATATCAGACAGAATGATGTCACTGCCCTAAAAATCCTCTGTGCTCTGCCTGTTCATCCCTCCAAACTTTCTATTTTTATGGAGCAAAATCTATCAATTTTTAATCAAACCAACCCATCATAAAAGGTAAAATATCTTTTTTAACCCTGCTTGTTTTTACAGTATCCTATAGTCATTCCCTCTGTCCCTGTCTCCCCCCCAACCCCTACTCCACCGTGGGAGAGTAGGTTGCATACGTGCTGTTTTAAGAACAATCATATCGTCTTCCAGAACTACGTATGACAGTCCAGCCCATACATTGAGGAAATCTCTCATCGATACAATACTTTAAGCTCTAACCCATATTCCTGTTCTGTCAGTGGTCCCGCTAATGTCTTTTATACTTAGCAACATCTGTTACAGGATCCAATAAGGATCCCATGTTGAATTTTTTTCTTCTTTAATCTGAAGCAGATTAGCCCCTCCTTATCTTGGCTTTCACACCGTTGACATTTTTGAAGATTGCGGACGGGCCAGTTATTTTATAGGATTTCCCGTCATTTGGGAGATTGGGTTTGTCTTATTTTCCCTTGTGCTTAGGGTTCGGGTTATACATTTTTGTGTGATGTTGTTTCCTTTTTAGGTATCATATCCAGAAGCACAGTATGTCCATTTGTCCCCCATTGGTGATGTTAATTGACTGTGTATGTGATGAAGGTTTTGACCATTTTCTTTTCCATGTACAGTTACTATTTTTTTTCCCCTTTGTAGTTAATAAGTAACGTATCGGGGCACCTGGGTGGCGCAGTCGGTTAAGCGTCCGACTTCAGCCAGGTCACGATCTCGCGGTCCGTGGGTTCGAGCCCCGCGTCAGGCTCTGGGCTGATGGCTCGGAGCCTGGAGCCTGTTTCCAATTCTGTGTCTCCCTCTCTCTCTGCCCCTCCCCCGTTCATGCTCTGTCTCTCTCTGTCCCAAAAATAAATAAACGTTGAAAAAAAAAATTAAAAAAAAAAATAAGTTACATACGGGGAAATATTGTGAGACTCTCCCGTTTCTCCTCAAACTCTTGCTCTCTCTCCGTAGCATTCAATCGGGATTCTTGAATGAATTAGTTGTCACTATGGTTCTTGAAAAACCTGTCACTGTAATAAAACCATTTCAGGAGGAC